>NC_090349.1:27186505-28436505 GCF_035084215.1 Heptranchias perlo
TCCCCTCTCTCTCGCCCCCCTCTCTCTCGCCCCCTCCTCTCGCCCCCCCTCCTCTCTCGCCCCCCCTCTCTCTCGCCCCCCTCTCTCTCGCTCCTCTCGCTCCCGCCCCCCCTCTCTCTCGCCCCCCCCTCTCTTCTCGCCCCCCTCTCTCTCGCCCCCCTCTCTCTCGCCCCCCCTCTCCTCTCGCCCCCCTCTCTCTCTCCGCCCCCCTCTCTCTCGCCCCCCTCTCTCTCGCCCCCCCTCTCTCCTCGCCCCCCCTCTCTCTCGCCCCCCTCTCTCTCGCCCCCCTCTCTCTCGCCCCCCTCTCTCTCTCGCCCCCCTCTCTCTCGCCCCCCTCTCTCTCGCCCCCCTCTCTCTCGCCCCCCCTCTCTCTCGCCCCCCCTCTCTCTCGCCCCCCTCTCTCTCGCCCCCCCTCTCTCTCGCCCCCCCTCTCTCTCGCCCCCCCTCTCTCTCGCCCCCCTCTCTCTCGCCTCTCTCTCGCCCCCCTCTCTCTCGCCCCCCTCTCTCTCGCCCCCCTCTCGCTCGCCCCCCTCTCGCTCGCCCCCCCTCTCGCTCGCCCCCCTCTCGCTCGCCCCCCTCTCGCTCGCCCCCCTCTCGCTCGCCCCCCTCTCGCTCGCCCCCCTCTCGCTCGCCCCCCTCTCGCTCGCCCCCCTCTCGCTCGCCCCCCTCTCGCTCGCCCCCCTCTCTCTCGCCCCCCTCTCAGCTCGCCCCCCCCTCTCGCTCGCCCCCCTCTCTCTCGCCCCCCTCTCTCTCGCCCCCCTCTCTCTCGCCCCCTCTCTCTCGCCCCCCCTCTCTCTCGCCCCCCTCTCTCTCGTCTCTCGCTCTCTCGCCCCTCTCTCTCTCTCTCTCGCTCTCTCGCCCCTCTCTCTCTCTCTCTCTCTCTCGCCCCCCTCTCTCTCTCTCTCTCTCTCTCTCGCCTCTCTCTCTCTCTCTCGCCCCTCTCTCTCTCTCTCTCTCTCTCGCCTCTCTCTCTCTCTCTCTCTCTCGCCCCTCTCTCTCTCTCTCTCTCGCCCCTCTCTCTCGCCTCTCTCTCTCTCTCTCTCTCGCCTCTCTCTCTCTCTCTCTCGCCCCTCTCTCTCTCTCTCCTCGCCCCTCTCTCTCTCTCTCTCGCCCTCTCTCTCTCTCTCTCGCCCCTCTCTCTCTCTCTCGCCCCTCTCTCTCTCTCTCTCGCCCTCTCTCTCTCCTCTCTCGCCCTCTCTCTCTCTCTCTCGCCCCTCTCTCTCTCTCTCTCGCCCTCTCTCTCTCTCTCTCTCGCCCCTCTCTCTCTCTCTCTCTCTCTCGCCCCTCTCTCTCTCTCTCTCTCGCCCTCTCTCTCTCTCTCTCTCGCCCCTCTCTCTCTCCTCTCTCGCCCCTCTCTCTCTCTCTCTCGCCCTCTCTCTCTCTCTCGCCCCTCTCTCTCTCTCCTCTCGCCCCTCTCTCTCTCTCTCGCCCCTCTCTCTCTCTCTCTCGCCCCTCTCTCTCTCTCTCTCGCCCCTCTCTCTCTCTCTCGCCCCTCTCTCTCTCTCTCGCCCCTCTCTCTCTCTCGCCTTCTTATTTCTTTCTGTCTTTGCCTACCTATCCTCTTTTCACTCTCCCTTCTCCTCTCACTCTTGCTTGCTTTCTCTTTTTTTCACTGTTTATTTTCTCTCTCTTTCTATCTTTTTCATTGTTCTCTATCAATCTGTTCTTCTTTCTCTTACATTCTCTCTCTCTCTCTTGCTGTTTTCTTCCTCTCATTTGTTTCTCACTTTTGTTTCTTTTTCTCTTCTTGCTCTCTTCTCACTCCCTCATTCCTCTTCTCTATTTTCTCTCTCAACATTTTTCTCAGTTTTATCAATAGTGTTGTGGCCAATGCTGTTTTGAACTTTCCTCCCATGTTCTTTCCAAGTGGAAATACGTGGCCCTGTGTGGTTTCCTCTTCACTACATCCTAACTATATTAAAACTGAGACTGATGACACGGTCTCCTGCTCTGACTTGTTCTTTCCCAGAACCTCAAGACTGTGGAAAGCCCAATCTTCCCCAGTTTTTCTTTCCTCCTACAATCTTCAGATTCTTAGGATTCAAGCTTTGTGTACCTAACCACCTCTTCATGATTTATCTAATTTCTTGAACTTTTTTCAGCTATGGTTCCAAATATGTATAAAGGTCTATGTACTTGCAGCTTGGAAAGAACTACGTAAAGAGTTTGGGGGGTGGTGGGGGGGGGTCTATCTGGAACAAATCTGGGATTTGAAGCAAGAGGAGAGGCAAAATTGGTCGTAGGAAGAGGAAAGAGTCCCCCCTCCCCCCAATTAATTGTGACTCTGTTTTCAATCTTGGTGTTTTCTTTTTGTGAAAGGCCTTGACCCTTCTCCGAGGTTTGTCAATAAAAATCTAAAAAGAATAAAATTGAAGAGGAATCTCAAGTTAACTCCTTGATTGTGGGAAATCAAGTAAACCCAGAAGGACTAAACAAGTTCTCATGAATTCCAGCGGTATAATTAATTCCCCTTGTATTGTTCTCGGTAACTTGACCTCCTTTATTGGGTAGAGTTGCTGTGTTATAAGTGACTTGCATTGAGCTTTGACCATATAATTTTTTTGAAAAGTAATTAGAGTATCAAATCTTTGCTTCCAGCAGATTTTCTATCCAAAGACTGGTCATTTCAACACCATTCAGCCGTTAGTTTGCTTTGTGATTGACTGCAGTATTTGTAGTTTTGGAAGTTTGCTTGTTCTTGTGTAAATGTACAGGGACGTATCCAGCCCAAGAAAGCCTTAAATACCTTTGTTCGGTCTATTAGAGAAAGTTAATGATCTGAAAGGAGAATTATCAAAGGTTTTTATCAAAGGTCACACTTTTCCAGAACACAAGCCAAACTGCCTTGCTGTGACAAATTATTGTTCAAATGAAGCCAACGTACCTTCATTTGCCAAGCTTTCAGCTTTGTGCAGCATGCTTCTGGGTGTTAGACAAAACTTCAGGATGAAGTTTTAGGTTATCCTTCAGGAAGCCACTTGTATAGGCACAAACATAGTTTGTGGGTTGTGAGGTAAAGGCATGTGATTTAACAGCACATCACGATCAGGTGTATTCTGCTGGTGTGGTCAAACTTGTATTCTTACCTGGTAAACTCCTCTCTCTCTTATTCGCTTGTCAACACAGAAGGGTAGAAGCTACTGGATGGAGCTTTTTTAAGTTGTATGTTACTGTCTGGAGTTTAGAAGAATGAGAGGTGATCTCATTAAAACATACAAGATTCTGAGGGGGCTTGACAGGGTAGATGCTGAGAGGTTGTTTCCCCTGGCTGGAGAGTCTAGAACTAGTGGGCATAGGGTCAGGAGAAGGAGTCGGCCATTTAAGACTGAGATGAGGAATTTCTTCACTCAGATGGTTGTGAATCTTTGGAATTCTCTACCCCAGAGGACTGTCATTGCTCAGACTTTGAGTGTGTTCAAGGCTGAGATCGATAGATTTTTGGACTCTAGGGGAATCAAGGGATATGGGGATCAGGTGGGAAAGTGGAGTTGAGGTTCAAGGTCACCCATGATCTTATTGAATGGCGGAGCAGGCTCAAGGGGCCGTATGAACTACTCCTGGTCCTATTTCTTATCTTCTAAAGAGGAGTAAGTTCTCCTTGTCTGGTGGAAGAGGTGCTTAGTCATAGAAAAGAAGTCCAGGAGTCCAAACCTCACAGATACACTATGCAAGTTAAATATCCAAAACAAATGGCAGTTTTCAGTACTATAGACAGTATTGTGAATTAATTTATGTGGATCTTCAAAGACCCTCCCTATATATAGTACATCTTAGATTATGGGCAGTTGATGTACTAATCTAATCGTATTGTTTCAATGTCCTAAATCGTGCCAACAAAACTCAGGTGGTTCATCACTACAGGTTGTTATTGGTCAGTTGGATGTCTGAAACGCACAAAAGCCTATCAGTAAGCTCAAGAGTCTCCGAACCATTGACAAATCCACATAAGTAGAGTGTCCGTTTGCCTAATATGGAGTGCGCACACTCCCTTCCTAGGGACAGACCACTCAACCTAATCCCTGAGGATTTAAGCACAGGTTAGCAAGAACTCTTGTTTATGAACCCCCAACTGTGCACCAGGATATTCCTGGTTTAATGTGGTTAAACCACGCTGCTTCCTACCACAGAGCACTGATCTACCTGCTACTTATCAAGCCAGGACCAGCCTACCCATTAGGGAATTGGCTTGTAGTTATCTGGAGCTGAATGGGAAAATTTCTAGTCCTCAGTGACGGGACCAGGGAGAAGAGAAGGAAGCCTATCAGTGAGCCAGGTCAATCATTGCTATCATATTACCAGGCCTGCCACAGAGGATCAACTCGATCCCAGTCAGTTGTGTCATTTTAGATTTAGTTTGACCCCAAAAGAGAATATGGGGGTGAAATTGGTCTTCGATGGTAGCAAGAATGAGCGCTAATGAATTGGCAGCCTGTTTTACACCGTGCCAGAGGTCAATGGGAAAAGAAAATCGGGCGCCAATTCCTTATCGCCCCGTTTTCATTACCGCCGAAGACCAATTTCACCGCTTTTTCATCATGTCTGAAGAATCCCAAGTTTGAGTTACAGCTTCCAACACACCAATATTTCTTCTCCTTTCCAATATGCCAATAAATCTCGCGCATAAATTCGGAGGATCGCTATTTTAAGAATTTTAAGGAATCTTACAACACCAGGTTATAGTCCAACTGTTTTATTTGAAAATCACAAGCTTTCGGAGGCTTTCTCCTTCGTCAGGTGAGCGAGTGTGGGATTCCATGGAAGGTTACTGCATTTATAGTCAGAGAACAATACCTGGTGATTACAGATAATCTTTCCAACTGCCCGTTGTCAAGGCAATCAAAGTGTTCAGACAGAGTGATGATACCTACAGGACCACCGAATATACAAACGGCCAGAACAAAAGACAGACACACAGAGAGAGAGAGAGAAACATCCGAAAGGAAGACAAAGACAGAGAATGACCCGTTGTGTTAAAAACAGATAACTTTTTTTCGCTGGTGGGGTTACGTGTAGCGTGCCATGAACCCAAGATCCCGGTTGAGGCCGTCCTCATGGGTGCGTAACTTGGCTATCAATTTCTGTTCAACGATTTTGCGTTGTCGTGTGTCTCGAAGGCCGCCTTGGAGAACGCTTACCCGAAGATCGGTGGCTGAATGTCCTTGACTGCTGAAGTGTTCCCCGACTGGGAAGGAACCCACCTGTCTGGCGATTGTTGCGCGGTGTCCGTTCATCCGTTGTCGCAGTGTCTGCATGGTCTCGCCAATCCGGGGCATCCTTTCCTGCAACGTATGAGGTAGACAACATTGGCCGAGTAACAGGAGTATGAACCATGTACCTGGTGGGTGGTGTCCTCTCGTGTGATGGTGGTGTCTGTGTCGATGACCTGGCATGTCTTGCAGAGGTTGCCGTGGCAGGGTTGTGTGGTGTCGTGGACGCTGTTCTCCTGAAAGCTGGGTAATTTGCTGCAAATGATGGTCTGTTTGAGGTTGGGTGGCTGTTTGAAGGCGAGTAGTGGAGGCGTGGGGATGGCCTTAGCTAGGTGTTCGTCGTCATTGATGACATGTTGAAGGCTGCGGAGAACATGGCGTAGTTTCTCCGCTCCGGGGAAGTACTGGAAGACGAAGGGTACTCTGTTGGTTGCGTCCCGTGTTAGTCTTCTGAGGAGGTCTATGCGATTTTTCGCTGTGGCCCGTCGGAACTGTTGATTGACGAGATGAGCGTCATATCCCGTTCTTACGAGGGCGTCTTTCAGCGTCTGTAGGTGTCCATCGCGTTCCTCCTCGTCTGAGCAGATCCTGTGTATTCGCAGGGCCTGTCCATAGGGGATGGCCTCTTTGATGTGGTTAGGGTGGGAGCTGGAAAAGTGGAGCATTGTGAGGTTGTCCGTGGGCTTGCGGTAGAGTGAGGTGCTGAGGTGCCCGTCTTTGATGGAGATTCGTGTGTTCAAGAAAGAAACCGATTCTGAGGAGTAGTCCATGGTGAGTTTGATGGTGGGATGGAACTTGTTGATGTTATCGTGTAGCCTCTTCAGTGATTCTTCGCCATGGGTCCATAGGAAGAAAATGTCGTCGATGTATCTGGTGTATAGCGTTGGTTGGAGGTCCTGTGCAGTGAAGAAGTCCTGCTCGAACTTGTGCATGAAAATGTTGGCGTATTGGGGTGCGAATTTGGTCCCCATGGCTGTTCCGTGTGTTTGGGTAAAGAACTGGTTGTCGAAGGTGAAGACATTGTGATCCAGGATGAAGCGGATGAGTTGTAGGATGGCATCTGGAGATTGGCTGTTGTTGGTGGTGAGTATTGATGCTGTTGCAGCGATGCCGTCATCGTGGGGGATACTGGTGTAGAGTGCCGAGACGTCCATCGTGGTGAGAAGTGTTCCTGGTTCAACTTTAAGAAAGGGAGTATTATATCGTGTAAAGTGCAGCAGTATGTAACCTACTATGTCCCTTTTAGGCAACAAGGTTTAATTGCTGTGCCTTCCTGAGGTCGGCTAAATATTATTTGTTCTAGAGCAGGTCCTCGGGCCATTGAGAGCTCAGAATAAACCAACACTTTTTTAAAAAAAATATGATGTCTGCGATCAATTGGAAACTGCTTTCCGTTTATCTGTTAATTGGACATGAGTGGCTTTTTACGTGACACAAAGTTCGCACATGTAACAAGTGATATGAGAAGTGTGACAGATTCTTTACATTTTATATGGATGTTATATGGTTGCTCATAGTGACTGAATAAGTCAAATTCTGTTTTTATTACATGGTATAATGGGATTTTTATTGGTGTAGGGGATTAAATTCCAATTAAATTCTGAAAACTAACAATGGCCTTGATTATTACTCATAAATGAGTGGCCTTTATTTAAATATTTTCCTTTTTTTAAAGCTGAAGATACATAATGACAGCATGCTCGATGTACTCGGGTTATAAGTGGGTACCTGGTGCTTAGCAATACGGAGTTGGGTGGGGGAGGGGGGGTTCAGGGTTCAGCAACATTGGAGGACAATCCTGGGTTTTGGTAGCACTGGATTATGGTCCTGGGATTCGGCAACATGAGGGGGGGAATATGGTGTTTGTCTTATCGGTGGATTCCTCTGATCTGTTGGGAGGGGGAGGGGCAAAAGTCTGACAGCACTGTGGGAGGTCCTGGGTCTGGCAATACCGGTTTAAATGTTTTTTGAAGGTTTCTTCATGGTTCAGTACTGGACGTCATGAGGTAGGTAAAATAGCTACAGAGGAATATTGACAAAGGACAAAGGAGTATGACATCATGTGACTGATATCACAGTACTTAGTTGCAAACTATCAAGAACTAACAATGGACTAAGGATTTTAAAAGGGTCTAATGAGCCCAGTTCTCATTTACTAAGCTTCTTCAAGGGAGGAGACATATTTATGATTCTTCCCATCGCTCCTCTTGGTCTCCAGCTATGATCCCTTAAAGGAGCCAGGAATGCAGTCAACTTCCATTGGATGTGCCTGGTTGACTCTCCTCAATTTTCTTCCCCATCCCATGTGAAATAACCCGGCCTTTAAGCAAAGCCTCACTGTGATGGCACAACCAAGTTTGGAAACGTGACTGGAGAGCTAACATGGAGGCTCGCGTCCCTGCGCCCCGCCACCGGGGCCCCAGGCAGCTGCCTCCCTGCGCCCCGCCACCGGGGCCCCAGGCAGCTGCCTCCCTGCGCCCCGCCACCGGGGCCCCAGGCAGCTGCCTCCCTGCGCCCCGCCACCGGGGCCCCAGGCAGCTGCCTCCCTGCGCCCCGCCACCGGGGCCCCAGGCAGCTGCCTCCCTGCGCCCCGCCACCGGGGCCCCAGGCAGCTGCCTCCCTGCGCCCCGCCACCGGGGCCCCAGGCAGCTGCCTCCCTGCGCCCCGCCACCGGGGCCCCAGGCAGCTGCCTCCCTGCGCCCCGCCACCGGGGCCCCAGGCAGCTGCCTCCCTGCGCCCCGCCACCGGGGCCCCAGGCAGCTGCCTCCCTGCGCCCCGCCACCGGGGCCCGAGGCAGCTGCCTCCCTGCGCCCCGCCACCGGGGCCCTCTCTTGGGGGTGGCAGGAGCAGTGACAGATGTTGCATTGCACAATGTTGATTCAAAATAATTAAATGTTCTTGTCTGCAAGTTGTGGGGAGGAAACAATGCTGTGGCAGAGCCCTGACAGATGGCAGTGCCTCAAGCTCCAGAAACTTTCCAGAACTCCTGAAGAGGTTGCTCATCCGGAAAAAAAATGAAATCCCATTTGAGTCAAATGTTTACTTGATTGCTTCATGCCCTGCTTCAGCTACTGTCACCTACACTTAAAGTTGCAACAGCCACAAGTGTTGCTAAATGTACAATTAAACATTTATTAAAGGAGGTTATTAACTAAAATCAGCAATTAAGTATTCACCTTTTAAAAATTACTATAAAATAATTCACGGCAACACTTAAATTATTTTCTCCAAATGTGAAGTTCCCCACCCATATAGGCATTGGGCCTACACCCACAGAGATCACAGCAAAAGCCTTCAATGTGTGAACTGTACTAGGTTCACAGGAAGAGATGTTAGTTCCGATGCCCTGTTGTGCAGTGCGATGATACCACGATTAACAGGCTGGAACGTGAGCAGCTTAGAAATAAATTGGAATTATGCGAAGAAAAATCGCAGGTCATCACACCTTTGCTGCCCACAATGCAATACAAGGCAGCCGGGGTGAAATTAAAAATTCCTGCTCACATTTATTCCCTTTGACTTTAACCACACAGCAGATTCTTTTTATTAAAATACAATGTCACAGTGTGGTGTTAACTGAATGGGGTTTGTGCAAGGGTTAATTACAAATCTTAATCATTGTACATTGTACATGATAAACGAGGGTTAATTATCAAATTGCAGCTTAATTATAGTACTAAGTTGTGCCATTATACATGTGCAGCAATAAATATCTAGTGATATGAACAGTTAGGTCAGTCTGATTGTATCGGGTCCTATTTGAATACTCAAGTTGTTTAATATTTATGAAGATAAGTACAATTCAATCCAGAGTAGTTGTCAGGATATTGGAATAAGTTTGCCACCTACTGAAGATTATAAAACGTGTATCCAATATTTATGTTTGGCACTGAGAGCAGTTTTTTTGTTTCTCAATCATGTTGAAGTTCTCACACAGCCTTGACTGAAATCCTAGTGACAAACTTGTGTTGTACCATGTCAAAATTTGTTTCATATTTTAGTTTTCAGACTTTGTTTAATATCAACGTTTAAGATACTACACAATGAGTACGCTGCAGCAGTTAATTTGATTTTAACTCATGTTCTGTATACAACTAATGCAGCAAGAAATGTCTGCAGCTGTAAATGTATCAATGCCAATATGGAGCGTATTGGATATGAAGCTTCAAAGCTGGAATGGCTTTGGCATTTAAAGTTACTGTTGCTCCCCTGGTGGCTCAGCTGGTTAAGGCAGTAAACGGTTGAACTGTAGAGACCAGGAAGATGCCAGATTCAATCCCTTGTCTGTGCTCAGTTAGCTGATCTTAGCCAGGGCATTAGTAGAGTGGTTGGTCTCTGGGTTCAGTTTTGATTCTGGGCTGATGGAGTGACATTGGGAAGAGTCCAATGCTGATTGTTGGCCAGCAGCCCCTGCTGAAATTGCACCTTTGTCGACATTGAATTAAATCACAATTGCCTAATCTTTAGACCTTTCTAATTTAAATTACTTCATGTAATTTCCTTAATTTACCATTTTCTGTTCTTGTTTCTGGCCATCCTGTTAGATTAACTTTCCATTTTTCTGTTATGCAGTCTTGTCCTATGACATGCAAATGTCTCTCTGCTCTGTTTGCCCCCCCCCCCACTCATCCCCAATAGTCTTTGTTTCTCTACTAAAATGGAGTATTTAATGTTCCATGAGCTCAGCCTTACAGCATGGACGTTCTTTCCTGTACCTACATGCTCATTTTTCTAAATATATAAATAAAATCTCCCTCCCTCCCTCCCTCCCTCCCTCCCTCCTCCTCCCTCCCCCCTCCTGATTTTCTATGTGTGCAAACGTTTAATGAGATCACTCCCTACTCTTCCTCATGCTCATTACTGTTCTCTTTCCTGACTGCTCTTCCTGCTGATTCAGTCCTTTGCACTGTTCTGTTATAAAGTTGTGAGACAACACTTCAGTTATTTCTTCTGGAAATTCATCAAATTTAGGAGATGGAAGCTTCAGAGTCTCAGGCTGGGTATCATGGACTTTTATCAGCGTGGTGGCCCTATGGCTTGACGTCCCTGTAATTGTGTAATAGTGCTTGATATTGTCAGTGAGGAGGATGTGATAAAACAAAATTGGTGTAATTTCACACTTCTTTAATTAAACGTGTAAATTATTATTGGAAGTCTGACATTACAAATCAAACAAAACTCTTATTAATTCCAGGCTTTATTCTCTCAGCCTATTCATGCAACACAGAGTTGGTCAGACAACTAGTGTAGACAGACAGATAGAAACCTCATGCCGCATGTCAATGCCCCTGCATCCCCCCCCCCCTTCAATATTAAGTTGAACATACTATTTTATATATCAAACTAAAGGATTGAAAAAGCTTGATATTTATTGATGCAGTTTTATTTAAGTAATGTTGATGGAAACCAGAAAATAAGCTGTGGGCTAATGCTAATTTAAAATTGGCTAAGAGGAGATACTTATTAACAAAAAAGAATTCTCATGAAACAACAGATCATTTGTGTTCCTTTGTTGGTAACCCTGCCTTGATGTGATCAGTTACAGCACATTTCATTCATGTGTTACTGGAATGCACAATTGTCAATCTATGTGGCCAAATGATCTGGTCCAGGGCCAGTCCAAGACTCAGCAAATATTTGTTGACCTGCTACAGAAGTGACTCAAGTGGCCTCTGACTTAGTGCATTAGCGTGTGAGAGACTCAGGAATGCAGCACTGCCAAAGCCAGAATGTTCAATACGGCACTGCAACAGTCTCTAACCATTTGAAATAAACCTCTGGCCAGTGTAACTAAGCCCAAGCAGAGCACAGATAATTACAAATCTAACACTGACACATAATAATAGTTATAAAATCATTTTCTGCGAGCATTACAGTCATTAGCAGCCCTGAGGGTCTCATTACTACCAGAGCAAAGCACCTCAGTGCTGCTGGTGACCATAATGTCCTTCAAAACAATTTTATTGCTGTGTTAGGAACTCAACCTTTACATCGAAGTTGGTGTAAAGTCTAAAGATTTGTTTTGGGGTTTTTTTTTGTTCATTTTGTGAATCTTAATGTGTACTGCATCCCAGAGATGGCAGAAGCAGTGGTGGATATCTTCAAGCCATTAAGGAAGAACTGTTTTTCCATCTTTTAAATCGGAGCTGTATACAAGTCTCCATTTTATTAGACATATTCCCATGGAAACAGTCCAAAATTTGCTTCTTATCTTTAGCCCGATAAGGTATTTATATGAGTAGTGTTGGCAGATTGGTATCATGTAAAGTAGTTTACTGTTCTTTCAATAGAAAATGCTCATATAATATACAACCCGATGTGAGGCATTATCTAAAGCCTTAACAAAATGTAGTCATGTAAATTAATTTGCTCGTGTTGTATGATGGTAGCACAGCTGGTCTCATTAGCATGCACATAACAAATAATTAGAGCTGAATTTTTCGCCGGCCTGCCTCCTGGGCTCACTGGGTTAATTATGTCAAAGCATAATTACACTGCCCCTAGGAGACATAATGGCACACCCTACTGAGCAGGGACCTGCTAATGATGGCGTAAAACTGACAGAGAAAAGACTTATAGCTCTGCGTGCAGCTGCTTACCTCTGTTATCTATACATCTAACCGTGTTTAAATAAACAAATATTATCAGTTATACTCTGCATTAAAAAGCAAACTACTTAAAATAACTGCAAATTAATTAGTGAGCATTGTAAGTTCCTTTGTATTTCTGTGAGCCCTCCCCTTCTCCCAAGTGTCTAAATGCGACACAGCATTTTCCTTATCGGATTTACTTTACGTGACATTCTTGATGGCCTCTTTCCTGCCACATGTCCGCATTTCCCCCTCTGACGTGTTGCCTCACAGTACACAGTACCCACTACCCTGCAGCCCAACACCAGGGGAGGACAGCCCCGAACAGCTTTCCGTTTCACTACCCAGCTCCATCTATAGGCTTGGAGAGAGTCTTTGGATAAGTGTAGTTTGGTTTGAACTCCGCCCCTCTGGGTCGGAGTTTGTTTCTGTACTACAAGAATAATTGCCACACTAATGTAAGCCTCCTTCAAATTGTGCAGCAAAGATAAAGCTACTGAATAAGCAGCATGTCCTTATAGGAATCAAACATGGGTTCTGCTGTGAAAGAGATTATCACTGGATTCTGGTGTGATTGGACTGAAGTATATTGATAATGCAAATCAGTGTTGTGCACCTGTACATAGAGATGACCACTGCTTTGCTACTTTAATGTCTTTTTAAAATGATAGTTTTGTTGTTGATTCCCAATCAGTTTTTAAAGGATTGAGTTTTGATGGAGGGTTACACCTTTCTCTTTCAGGTATCACTGGCCTGCTGTGCATTTCCAGCATTTTCTATTTAAAGGATTATGCGTTAGTCATTGTAAATGCTGCTGATTTTTTTGCATGTGTTTTTTTTGCTCCTATAATAATGAAGGTGTTGCTTTAGTGCTAAGATCCTTCACAGCAGGTCTGTATTTTCACCCCATATTTTGAGGGAGCTTTGTTAGGACTCTTTACTTCTATGACCATGTGTTTGTATTGTCACGGAATAATGCATTGGAACACGATAAAGGGTTAATTCAGCTGTTTGTAAAGGCATTTCAGAAAATCTAACTTTTGCAATGTAAAAACACTTGAAATATATCCCCCAAATGATAAGTGCACTGAATAGTGTGCATCTGGTCCATATACACTAGGAAAGTCCCAGGTTCAATTGCTGGTCTAGGAAGGAAAGATTAGGCAGGGTTCCTCCTCTGATCACTATGCAGTGACCTCTGCGAGGAAGTGCAGACGTTAGATGTGGTGGGATTGGGCTCGGATATGGCGCCCCCGTGGCAACAACCGTCTGGGCTCTCACACGACTGATGGCCACTTGAGTGAGGCACCTATGGAACCACAGCCCAGCGAGAGGCTGCACTTTCAGGCAGCTAGGGAAACAACTGAAGTATATACTTTTGGCAGAAACAAAATCATGGAGACGGCATCAGTTGGAAAACTTTCACCAGTAGCAGCACGCTGCATGTTTTGATTGAAATATATGATAGTTAAGGGAATGGAAATGGTAAATGCAGAATACGACTCTTAAATTAAATTGCACGAGTAGGACAATGGGTCACAGGTTCAAACTAATAAAAGGTATTTTTATTGATATCAGGATGTTCTCCTTCACACAGAGAGTGATCAACACTTGGAATGGACTTCTGGAAAGAGTAGTGAAAGCAGAAATCCTGGAATCATTTAAGAAACAATTAAATGATACAATAGGGGAAGCGGATTGTGGGAAAAGTCGAAATCCAGCAAACTGGGAGAGCTATAAAAAGCAAAGAAATACAAAGAAAGTGCAAAAAGGGAATAAGTTAAAACTTGCAAGGGATATCAAAGCTAATAACAAAAGTTTGTCTTTAAAAAGATGTTTATTGGAATACGTACAGCGAAGCCTGTACATGATCACTGCTCCTCCCTTTCCCATTGTGTGATGACCTCTGAATCCTCACCCCACCATTATTTTACTGCATTACTACAGACAAGAAGGAGCAAGATTCTTTCACTTGCTTCACTTTGTGCCTTGCACTCTTGTTGAACACTTAAAATAGACGACTGCTTTTCCACTCTGCTGCTGTTGTGGCAGCAGCTCATTTGCTGTTAATGAATAAAGGACCCAGTGTGCCATCGGCAGACGATTAAGCACGCTGACACTTTGACTGGCGAACACACATCTGGGCATTCACGTGTGTGTGTGTGTGTGTGTGTGTGTGTGTAAATATGTG
This sequence comes from Heptranchias perlo, assembly GCF_035084215.1. Classification (NCBI taxonomy): domain Eukaryota; kingdom Metazoa; phylum Chordata; class Chondrichthyes; order Hexanchiformes; family Hexanchidae; genus Heptranchias; species Heptranchias perlo. Next base: position 27,200,494 of record NC_090349.1, read on the forward strand.
TGAATCAAGTGTCATTTTTGTGTATATATCCTATCTTACACTTGTGGACACCAGGCACAGATTTAGCCCAGGAATTAGTCCGTAGATTCCTATTTTCTTAACCCTGAACACTATTTGGTTTCAGATTTTTTTTAATAAAATGTATCTCCACAGGGTTCTTTATGGGATGTAGTATTCTTTTTGTTTTTCTACAAACAGAAGACTTAAGGTTTGATGGATTTTCAACGGTGAGGCTGCAGGGCCACGAGGAACCTACAGATTTTTCAGTGAGGGACAACGTAGTGCAGAGAATTGCACAATGTCTTGCAGACGAGCCTGGTGAGAGATCACGCAGCTCTGAATGCCGTGTTACATTCCCTATCCCCCTCGCGGGGGATTACTGCAGCTGCCACATGAAGGTTAACAGTGTATTTTTGTCAGAACTGAACTGCTTTACAACTTTGTGCTTTTGCAGCTAATAATCATTTCCATTGATTACTGTGTATATTTGATGCTGCTCCCAGGTTGGTAAATATTACTGCAGAAAAATATTTTTATCAACTTAAAAATTGTACCCCTGCAATCCTTTACTGTGTGATATTTTTATTAATCTTGTGCATGTTTTTTAAGTGTTTTTTTCACTTCTCCAAAATAAATGACTTTCTGTTTCTCTAGTGGCCTGTGCCAGGTCGGAGCTATAGGGGTTGGTTTTAAATGGGTGGGGGTGGGGCAGTGCGTTCGGGACGGACGAGGGAGAGACCGGGAGGGAAACCTCAATGGGGAACTCAGCATGAGGCCTGGGCTACCTTAACTCCTGCGCCTTATTTGAATAAAGCAGGATAGTCTCCCGCCCAAAACCAGCGTCAGGGCCGGCGAGCAGTGGGCAAAAATTGGGCTGGGAGCCCAAGGACACCAGGGGTCCAAAGGAACGGTCCCCGGCATAAAATTATTGCTGGGGATGAGGGGGGTATGGCAGCCGATACTGGCGCTGGGAGGGAAAGGCAAGGCAAGGTCGGGGCTGGGAGGGCCTAAGGACCTCTTATCCAGCCTGAGTGGAATGCTCCTCCTCATCCTGGCCCACAACGATTCTACAGTAAAGTTACATTTTTAAACTTGCCTTGGCCTCTTCTAGCCACTCTGCGACTCCTGCTATGGTTTGGCTGTCAAGGTTGGCCCATGCAAGTCAGGTTGCCTACTCTGGTTGGACGTATTCCTGGAGGCTTCATCACATGATCTCTCTCCTTCGACTGCCCCGCCGCCCAAATTCCCACCATTGGTCACCCAACATGTCCATCCTTGCAACACACCGCCTTCCCATACCAAGTGTAAAGTGAACAGACTCTTAGTTACTCGAATGGTTGATTCTTGACTGTCAGTCAAACATATAATTTTCCCATCTTCAGTATTTTCCCAACTAACAAATGAAAGTGCTCAAAGAAAATGAAAACAATGAACAATTTTTTTTTCCCGGGTTGCTTGCAGCAGTGTCCTGAAGATTAATCTTTGATTCCTGGAGGCTCAAGGCCGAGTGGGAGTAGAAGGCTACCTTTGGGGGGGGATAAAAATGTTGACCCCCATCTATTTGGAAGTTAAAGGAATATTCCAGGCTGCTTGTCTTTCAAACAAAATATTGAGTATTTACCTTAACTTTAATGAAATAGAGGCATCAAAATCCCCCAAATAATTCCACGTCACATTGTGTAGTACTCTAATGATGCAATAAAGCACGTCAAAAGTTAAGTAGATTTAAAATTTGCGACTTGACTCATTCACAGAAAATCTTTTTATTAAAAGTTCAAGATAGCAGTGCTGCACTGCTTTGTGATAAAATAAGATGTTCAGGTACAAAATTTATTTGAGAACAAGTTTCTAATTCTGAGCAAGAACTTTTTCTATTATATATAATTATATTACTTTTTATAATTTTGGCTTTACATTCAGTGGGAAACAACTGTGTCGTGGCTTTTTGAAAAGATTTTTTTTAATAAAATACTTCAAGGAGGAGATGTGCTTGAGCGTGAATTGCATTTTATCGCAGTCTTGGCGACTGTCCACATTTGATTGGAGTTTTTCATCTTTGATTAAGGTTTGTCACATCTGATTAGGGACCTTTCTAACTGGTAATTAAGATGAGTAGGTGGAATACAAATATATGTGTCCAACAATGAACCAATCAGCTCCACTGTCCAGTCTCGGCACAGTAGCAGGATCTCTGAAGTCAAAGCCAATTAACGGTGTGCACTCAGTGATTGAATAGCTTTTCAGAAAATCTGCACAGTTACAAAACTTTGTAACCTGAGTTTTTAACCTTTTTCACACCCAGTTTTACAGCACAGAATGTTTGCTTCATCCACCAGTGCTCCAAATTAAGAAGTGTCTATAGACATACTTTTTAAAATTGGCTTATAATCTTCTTGTATTAGGTTTGACATAAAATTCTTCAGAGTAACACTACAGCTTTATTTGGGTTTCCACTGCACTCTGCCTATTTTGTATAGTCCCTAACCTCCCTGATCTGTGTGGCATTCTGTCAATCACGACTATAATTTAACAGAGACTTTGATTAGAAAATCTATCCAAGAGCGCAGAGGTCCACAGATAGTAAATTCTACCAGATATGGGATAATAGTATTTAGTTCTGTGTCTGGATCTGAATAATCAATAGAAAATGTGTAAGTCCTCAAATCTGAAGCCTTAGTGCAATTTCTATTCTCTCTCTTCCCAGGGGTACATTTGTAGGCGTGTGAATAAACGCCAATATGAGCTTGTACGCAGATTCTCCATTCTGGCCTCCAGCACATTGTTAATTATGCAGTTTAAAAACAATCATAGCCGTTAATCTGATTTGGGCGCAATATGGAGGATGCTCCTGGAAGATAAAGATACATTCTTCAATCGATTTTAAATAATTTTTTATAAAAATATTTTTTAATTCATTCACTTCCATCCGAAACTGAATTTGAAGGAGGATAGAATTTTTAGTCAAACTTAAAGTGGATAGGAGCCCATTCATCCAAAAAAAAATCTCTTGAAATGAGGTACCATCTTCTGGACACATGTAAGGCCTTCACTCATAGGAAGAGGAAGATTAGCACGGGGGTGAACCCCACCATCTTTTGATATTTAGTGTTTTTCTTTTGCATTGTCTTTTCGTACTGGTTCAACATAAAATAGAAATTGAGTCAGAGTAGCTCATGTATGGTGAGAAGTCACAGTGAACGTTAAGATAGATGCATGCAGATTGTGGATGTGCTTTCCTGAGCATGGTGAGAACTGTTACCTTTGCTTCTATGTTAAACATTGGATGCTTTATTTTTCCAGATCATAAAAATACTGCCTTTCAACTGACATTGGATCATATATTTTAATCTTTTGGCTGTGTTTTTTTTAAATGTGAAAAAATAATTGAATATATTTGTCTGTCTGTCTGCCTAAAAACTGGGGTCCAGAGAGTAACTGGAAACCGCCCGAATCATTCTATACCTGTTTCAGATATCCATTCTTTCTGTAATATGGTAAACAGAAATTAATTTCAAATATAACTTAACAACCTGAATTACATGCCTACTAGGAGTGTTACAGGAAAAGGAAGGTGATCTAAAGACTTTGTGAGTGAAGTGCCTATCCAAGCCATAAATCTACCATCAAATCTACTCTAAAGTTGCTTTTGCATTTTGGCTTGGGTTTCTGGAGGGTGAGCTAACTGAGTCACTCTCTCACATGTAGTTTTGCAGATCCTGTAAAGAAGCTGTGTGCATGCGCAGGCTGCCAGTGACATTTTGGCCAGCTTACGTGGTGCCACAGTCGTGCGTTTACTAGGCTCAGTAAGACTGGCAGTAGCCAAGAGGACCCAGTGAGAAACGGGTCGTCCTAGATACTAGTCTTAAAATAAATAAATAATCCGCCAGGTTTACATTGATGTAATTTTCATCTGCGAGAGACCTATGCTAAGGGAGTCAGTGCCCAAAGAGTAATGTAAAAACAGTTTAAACTGTTGCTGAAGATTCATAACATTTTTTAAAGCACTACTTGCAAATGTCTGTGCAGCAGTATGTGCATCACAAAGCTGTTTTATGGCTCTATTTAATTATTTGAAAGCTAGTCACTGTAGCTGAAAGCTGCAATTGGGTATCTAGGTGGATAAAATATTGGAACACTCAGTCCAGAGAGATGGACAAAGTAGAAAACATCTTAATGAGGATGGTTCGTTACAGCAGTTCTTACACACAGTTGAAATACTGATTAACATTTAAGTTCGGTTTGTAAAATTTGCGCACTTTCAAATGTCGACCAGTTGCCTCATTCTTACTGGGGACTGCATGTGTTTCTGACCTGAATTTCCCTTTTTTTTTCTTCATGTAATCTCTTAAATGTTGGTGATATTTATAGAATTGTGAATATGTTCAAAAGAGACCTTTCTGTGATAACACTTTCCAGACCCTGCCCCTTCTCTCGAAGCAGCTCGTAACCTGGAGGAGAAACTGCTCCAGCTCCAACGCAATGAACCAGAGAGTCGAATAGTGAAGGAGATCTTCAGACACTGTAAGAAACAATCCGAGCTGCTCAACAGTGAAGGTAAATGGTAAACTTCAGCAGAACAACAAGCTGGTTACGTGTAACCTCTCAAATAATAAACTATTTATTGGATTTTCAGCTTTAAAAAACACCAGTAATTGGGTAGTTTCTATGTTTTTAAAAGAGCCTAAAGATTGATGTAGAAATATCAATCCACAGTTTTTTTTCTCAATATATTGGTCACTTTCTATGGTTGCTTCTTCTTACTCTTTGTTATACAAATAAGGCTGTAGTCTTTAACGTATAGGTGGAGGCGAGATTGGTGTTTACACAGAGGAGCCAATTCGGAGCTTCAGACGGAAGTCCACAGCAAGTGTTGCAATGGAGGTTCTGCATTGTTTATTCATTGAAATTATATGAGCACAGTAACCTTTTCAGTGCTCCTATATAGCCCTGAAACTTCAAGGGGTTCAGAGGACTCCCATGGCCACTCTCATCCAACTGTACATCACTGTGCCCCCAACTCTGGCAGGTCAATCTTGCTAATGGAACAGGAATGGTGATAGAGGAGTCTCAGATGTTGGCTGATAGGCATATTCACAGAATCAATTCTATGTCAGGATGTTGCTTGATTAATCTGTGTAACTGTTTTCCTAACTTGGGACCAGCCTGCAAATGTTAGTGAGAAGGAATTTGCTGGCTGAGATTGCTTTAGTCTTATTCTGATGCAATGCCCAGATCATTGCTGATGGATCTGTTCAAATATCTTCTTGTTTACAAATGGGTGGCTTATTAGGTCACATGTAGGCCAGAGCAGATAGAAGTGGCAGGACATTAGTAAACCAGTTGGGTTTTTATGACACTCAAAGTTTTCGTGATTATTTTACTGATGCTGGCCCATACGTTACCAGAATTAAATTTCACAACTTGCTTGTGAGATTTGAACTGGTGGCCTCTGAGTAGCTAGTCCAGTGCCATAATGAACTATGATACCAAGATCTTTTTCTTTCACCGCAGACTTCAGTTCTATTCCTTGTAAGGTGTAAGTGTGCTTAACATTGGTCCTGCTCACATGCATAACACTGCACTTGTTAAATGCCATTTGCCAAACACAAACCCATACCCCCAACACATTGAGATCTGTTTGCATTTGTTTAACCTCCTCCACAATCCTAAAACCTGCACACATCTCCGTATCATCCGCACACTTCCGGATCATTCCCCATTCCAAGACCTTTTTATTTAGTTCATTAATGTAGATAGTAAAGATCAAGGGCCTTGCACCGATCCCTGTGGCCACAGGCAACCGGTCTTTAAGCAGATCCACGGTCATTGATGAAAAACTTTCTGCCTATGGGCATGCAGTCAATTCTTTATCCACTGCAGCAGCTTCCCACTATTTGCACAGGATTCTATCTTGTGGAGTAAACTACTTTAACAAATGCTTTCTGGAAATCCAGATAAACAATGTCTACTGGGTGATAACAGAGATCTGGCTCAAAAAAGGGCAGGATTGGGTACTAAATATTCCCGGATACAAGGTGTTCAAGAAAGATAGGGAAGGAAAGAAAGGGGGGGGCGGTGGCAGTATTGATTGAGGAGAATATTGCAGTGCTGGAGAGAGTGGATGTCCTGGAGGGGTCAAGGACAGAATCTATTTGGTTAGAGTTAAACAATAGAGGTGCCATTACATTACTTGGGGTAGTCTATAGACTACCAACTGGTGGGAAGGATTTTTTTTTTATTATTCGTTCACGGGATGTGGGCGTCACTGGCAAGGCCAGCATTTATTGCCCATCCCAGGATATAGGGGAGCAAATTTGCAGGGAAATTACAGAGATGTACAGGAACTATAGAGTAGTGATAATGGGGGACTTCAAATATCCTAATATACACTGGGATAGCAATAGTGTAAGGGGCAAAGAGGGGGAGGAATTTTTGAAGTGTGTTCAGGAGAACTTTCTTGACCAGTACATTTCTTGCCTAATGAGGAAGGAGGTATTGCTGGATCTGGTCCTGGGAAATGAGGTGGGCCAAGTGGAGCAAGTGTCAGTGGGGGAACATTTAGGGAACAGCGATCATAGCATCATAAGGTTTAGATTAGCTATGGGAAAGGATGAGGACCACTCTAAAGTAAAAATACTCAATTGGAGGAGGGTCAATTTCAATGGGATGCGAACGGATCTGGCCCGGGTAAATCGGAATCAAAAGATTGGCAGGCAAAACTGTAATTGAACAATTGGCGGCCTTTAAAGAGGAGATTGTTCGGGTACAGTCTAGATACATTCACACAAGGGAGAAAGGTAGGGCAACTAAAACCAGAGCTCCCTGGATGACAAAAGAGGTGGAGAATAAGATTATGCAGAAAAAAGGGGCATATGACAGATGTCAGGTTGATAACACAAGTGAGAATCAGGCTGCATATAGAAAATTCAGGGAGGAGGCGAAAAAGGAAAGAAGAGGGGAAAAGAAAGAGTGAGAATAGACTGGCGGCTAACATAAAAGGGAATCCAAAAGCCTTCTCTCGGCAGGTAAACAGTAAACTTGTAGTAAGAAGAGGGGTGGGACCGATTAGGGACAAAAAGGAGATCTGTGCATGGAGGCAGAGGGCATTGCTGAGGTACTAAATGAGGACTTTGCATCTGTCTTTACCAAGGAAGAAGATGCTGCCAAAGTCACAGTAAGTGAAGAGGTAATTGAGATACTGGATGGGCTAAAAATTGATAGAGGAGGTACTAGAAAGGCTGGCTGTACTTAAAGTGGATAAGTCATCCGGTCCGAATGGGATGCATCTTAGGTTGCTGAGGGAAGTAAGTCTGGAAATTGCGGAGGTACTGGCCATAATCTTCCAATTCTCCTTAGATACGGGGGTGGTGCCAGAGGACTGGAGAATTACAAATGTTACACCCTTGTTCAAAATAGGGTGTCAGGATAAGCCCAGCAACTATAGGCCAGTCAGTTTAACCTCTGTAGTGGGGAAACTTTTAGAAACGATAATCCGGGACAAAATTAACAGTTACTTGGACAAGTGTGGATTAATTAAGGAAAGCCAGTATGGATGTGTTAACGGCAAATCGTGTTTAACCAAATTGATTGAGTTTTTTGATGAGGCAACAGAGAGGGTTGATGACGTGTATATGGACTTCCAAAAGATGTTTGATAAAGTGCCCCATAATAGGCTTGTCATCGAAATTGAAGCCCATGGAATAAAGGAGACAGTGGCAGCATGGATACGAAATTGGCTAAGTAATAGGAAACAGAATAGTGGTGAAAGGTTGTTTTTCGGACTGGAGGGAGGTATACAGTGGTGTTCCCCAGGGATTGAGACGAGGACCGTTTCTTTTTTTGATATATATTAATGACTTGGACTTGGGTGTACAGTGCACAATTTCAAAATTTTCAGATGTCACAAACTTGGAAGTGTAGCGAACAGTAAGGAGGATAGTGACAGACTTCAAGAGGACATAGACAGGCTGGTGGAATGGGCAGATACGTGGCAGATGAAATTCAATGCAGAAAAGTGTGAAGTGATACATTTCAGTAGGGAGAACGAGGAGAGGCAATATAAACTAAAGGGTACAATTCTAAAAGGGGTGCAGTAACAGAGATCTGGAGATATATGTGCACAAGTCGTTGAAGGTGGCAGGGCAGGTTGAGAAAGCAATTAGAAAAGCATACGGGATCCTGGGCTTTATAAATAGAGGCAAAGAGTACAAAAGCAAGGAGGTTATGATGAACCTTTATAAAATACTGGTTCGGCCACAACTGGAGTATTGTGTCCAGTTCTGGGCACCGCACTTCAGGAAGGATGTGAAGACCTTCGAGAGGGTACAGAAGAGATTTACTGGAATGATTCCAGGGATGAGGGATTTCAGTTACATGGATAGACTGGAGAAGCTGGGGTTGTTCTCCTTAGAGCAGAGAAGGTTAAGAGGAGATTTGATAGAGGTATTCAAAATCATGAAGGGTCTGGACAGAGTGGATAGAGAGAAACTGTTCCCTTTGGTGGAGGGATCAAGAACCAGAGGACACAGATTTAAGGTGATTGGCAAAAGAATCAAAGGTGAGATGAGGAAAAACTTTTTTACACAGCGAGTGGTTGTGATCTGGAATGCTCTGCCTGAGGGGGTGGTGGAGGCAGATTCAATCGTGGCCTTCAAAAGGGAACTGAATATGTACTTGAAGGGAAAAAATTTGCAAGGCTACGAGGAAAGGGCGGGGGAGTGGGACTAGCTGGATTGCTCTTGCAGAGAACCGGCACGGACTCGACAGGCCGAATGGCCTCCTTCCGTGCTGTGACCGTTCTATGATTTTATACAGTCATCCACTAACTTGGTGACTTCTTCAAAAAATTCAATCAAATTAGTAAGACATGACATTCTTTTCCAGAAGCCATGTTGGGTGTCCCTGATGACCCCCTTCTCTGCCAAGGTGATCATTTAGAGCATCTCATGATCTCTTCAAGCATCTTCCTACAACTGAAGTCAGACTAATAGGCTTTTAGTTCTCTGGTTCTGCCTTGTCCACCTTTTTGAAAATTGGAACGACATGGGCATCCTTCCAGTCTGAGGAACAGTCCCTGACTATAACGAGCTGTTAAAGATGCGGGCAAGGGGCTCGCAAAGCACATGTCCTATATCTTTAAGAACCCTCGGGTGGCTGTCACATACTGTTAGTGTTTATTGTAAAAGTGCTATCTTTTTAACATGATGGGCTTTATTTTCTTAGATCTCCTTATTAAGGCGAATCTGCTCACTGACAAATGATCTATGGGATTTGTTTTTAGGCTGAACAGAAGCATACAGAGAATGCTCTGCAAGGCTCCTCTCTGCGTGGAAGTTAATTCCCGTGAAGCATGCTCTTTAGTAGCTTTCACTTTAATTAGTAATTGTATTTATATATCAATTCAAGGTAATTACTGTATCAATAGATTTATTATAATAAATATGCTGAACTAGTAAAGCACTGATTGAACACACATTCTACAGCTAATCAGTTTTGATGTACATAAATATTTTTAGTTCAGTGAGAAGATTGCATTACCTAATTGGGATAATATGTAAACACTAAACCAATATATGAACTTAGTAGTTTGGTCCCCCTGTTACACCACATGAATCAGGGTAAAAAGGAACTTCTTGTAATTATGTGAAGACACTTACGATTTTCACTGGTGAGTGGCACTAGATTCAAATCCATGAAAAACTTCACTGCTAGTTATAAAGGCACTATGTGAAATGATTGTGGCAACTTCAATCCAGTTTCTATATAGCAAAATTTGCCCTAGTTTGCACTGAATTGGCAGCCTCATTCAGTTTATAGGATGGCTGGTGTGGAAATCAAAAATATGTTGCACTATGGGTTCTGGCCTTAGGATGGGGTTCAGGCACATTTTTGGGACAGAGTGGAGGGAGCTTTCCTGTGCATTATTGCCTGACCTGGGATTGGTCAATGCTGAAACTGGGTGACAAAAATGAAAGGAGTTCCTTTTTTAAAAAATTGTTCCTGAGATTATGGGGGACACCTGACACATTTACTGCCCATCCCCAGTTGCCCTGAGAGGATGGTGGTTGGCCTTCTCCTTGAACCACTTTAGGCTTTGGGTCTCATGAAGTCTCATGGCTTCAGGTCAATGTTGAGGAGTCTTGGGGCTAGTCCCATCTGATTGTGTACCACTGTGCCTCCACCTCTGGTGGGTCTATCCTGCTGGTGGTACAGGACGTACCCTGGGATGGCGATAGAGGAATCTGGGATGTTGGCTGAAAGATCTGACTGTGACAGGTGACTGTGTCAGGCTACTGCTTACCTAGTCTGTGGGACAGTTCTCCCGACCCCTGGGCACCAGTCCCGAAGTTGGGAGAACTGTCCCACAGACTAGTTAAGCAAGTGGATATTGGTGAGGAGAACTCTGCAGGGTCAGCTGTGCTGAGATTGCCTAAGTCTTGTCCTGACACGATGACTGGGCGGTCGCCAATAGATTTGTCTGATTTTTTTTGTTATTTTTAGACTTTGTAGCAATTGCTTACAACTGAATTGCTAGGCCACTTCAGAGGCCATCAGGATTCCATCATATAGTGCAGGACTATAGTCATGTATAATTTCGACAGGGTAGAGTTGGCAGGCTCCCTTCCCTGAAAGATGTTAGTGAACCAGTTGGGTTTTTCCAACAATGTGCAACATGCTAGCCTACAAATTACCAGATTTATTAAACTCAGTTTCACAACTTGCCATATTTGGATTTGAAGTCAAGATCTCTGGATACGAGTCCAGCACCCAATACCCCATTCCCAGCAATGGCACTTCTCATGACAATTACATTTAAAAGAAATCAATTAAAGACTGTTTTCTGGCATTAAAGCTATTAAATCCATGAATCCATTTTCTGTAAACGATTAACATAATTCGAATTAGAAATGTTTTATTAAAATGTCATAGATTAGTTTCGTACAAACTATAGGTCAATTTTAGAGCAACAAAAATTTGATAACAGAGGAAGTACAGTGAGTTTATTCAGCTCTTGATTCTCATTATTTAAATTATTCTTAAAAGAACTATATGAGGTTCGGGATAAAAGATCAAAACCTAATCACCAAATGAGATAGTAACACATTTTTATTCATAGCCTGTAATTATTACAAATTAATACTGCATTACACAATCTTATCTAATAGTTAGAACCTAATTAGTTGTTTTACAGCTGTACTAAAATCTAAATAAATAGCAATGTTATTATGGCATTACTAAACAGCTGTTTCTTTCTATGGATAGGTCGTTATGCCATTACAGCAGTGCTAAGTGTTTAGTACCTTATAGCAGACTTTTAATATTACGTGTTAGCATCTGGTTTTATATGTTTCTTGGGGGCAACTTTTCCACTGTGTTTGTGTGAGAAAAAACTATTCAGTGCGAGTTTGTGTAAATAGTGCAGTGGCAGCTTAATATAGTCACAAAGATCCTCATGCAAAATGTATATTTATACTGCAATCTCTATTAAACTTGACCACTTGGTTACAGTGGGAGTCTGCTCAAAAGCAGTTAATAGGCAAACTCGAGCACATGAAACTAAATAGACACCATCAGATAATTAGACCAAGATGAAATTATGAAATAAAGCAATACATAGTCTTATCAGGTCATCTGGTAAATTTATTTCAGGTTTCCGATTCCATAGTTTAGTGGTGTTCTCGCTTCATAATGGATAACCTGTTTTGTGAGTGGGTTGAATATAATGAGCAGAGAGTTGTATAATAATGTCCCCCAAAGTTTGATGGAAATTTTGCCACAGTTTATTTCTAATTTAATGATTCCCTCTACTGCCATCTATCTTCCCTTTCCTGATTTTTTTTTTTGCGCATTTTCTGTGTTTAACCCATTAACCCATGTCGTACACAGTGTGGTGAGGATCATGACACTCTTCCACCTTTTGCATCCAGTGTCAGCAAAAGCATTCCCATTATCACATACAGCAGTAGTTGGATGCAGAGTAAAGCTCTGCTTCATTGCCTTGCAGTGTCTCTCAACTCTGTCCCTGAGATGCAGTCGTGCTTGATTCTCAAAAGATGCTTTGGCTGGGAATTTCCTGGGAGCTGCTTCCTCTGTCACCATAATCTTGTCTTTTTCCACCAAACAACTTCGGAGCTTCACTGAGATTGTAAATTTAGTGCTAAATTATAAACCGCAATAACTTGCATTTATATAGCACCTTTAACATAGTAAAACGTCCCAAGGCGCTTAAATACTTTTGTGCTGTGGGCAAATATCCATTAGGAACTTAGTTGAAATTGGTCAAAATTAGTTCACTTGGGACGTTGAGAGGTCGCTGAGCCCTCAGCCCTCACCCTCGCTGCTATTCTGTTCTTTGTGAAATCTAATTTAAGGTATCTACCAAAATGTATCACTTCACACTTCTCTGCATTAAATTTCATCTGCCATGTGTCTGCCCATTTCACTAATCTATCTATGTCCTCCTGGAGCCAGTTACTATCCTCCACATTGTTTACTACATTTCTGAGTTTTGTGTCCTCTTCAAACTTTGAAATTATACCCTGTATACCCAAGTCCAGGTCATTAATATAGATCAAAATGTATGTATTTAGGACCCCGGTACAATATTGATGTCGCACTGAACTTGGAGTGGCCAAGCCAGCGGTCCTTAAAGGGATCACTGAATGCTTCTCCTGGCGCCACAGAAATCGTCTTGCCCGCTGCCAGTCCCTCCACAGCCCGCCATCCACTATCGCCTTCCCCCCACCCCCCCTCATCACCCCCACTAAAAATGGGAGAATTTTGTTCTCTACTGTTGTCTAACGTTGAAGTTGTTACATCGCAATCTTAAACTTTCCCTCGCCGAACTGGTTTCTTTCGATCGTGCCTTAGAAACTGTACTTGGATATAATTGTGACCTTAATAAGTTAAAGACTTAATTAGATTTCAATTAACTTCATGTGACTTTCCTCTCAGCATATACTGTACTTTTAAAAAAAAGTTTTGTGGTAGAAACTTTGGTGCAGTAGGTACACTAGTGCAAAACAAACCAGTGGTGGAGCAGAATGCTAAAATACATTTACATAATTGCCATTGATTTTAATTTACAATGCATGAAAATAATAATTAAAGCCAGATCTGGTCATAAAAATGCTCTGGGTGAAACAGTAAGGTAGATGGGTTAATTATTTTTTTGTTCCTTTACACTTATAGTTATAAAGTGTGCAGCTTTTTAAGGAGATCTTGCCTCAAAGATGCTGGTATGTTGTGGATAATGATGTGCACTAAAACATTCCAAGTCGTCCAAGTGTTGTACAGATATGATCACAATTTCATCTTGTTTTCTACAGCCACAGAACAATCAGCAGAAACCTCTCCAGCTAGGATCAGGGTGTCTGAAGAATTACAAAAGACCAGCACAGACAGCACAGCACTTAAAAGCGATAACCTGTCACAGAAAAATGAGGCAGAAAAAGAAAGGTACATGAGAAGTAGATAATTGCCCAGTAAATCTTCAGGAAAATCTAATCCAGACTGAAAGTGGCAGCGTGCACAATGCTGCAGTAATTAATGCTGTACTTATACAAGATGAGGTCTCACTGGAAAAGTCTTCCTCTTCTCTTTTCCTTCTTTCTTTCTCTCTCCCATTCTTTGTGTTTTCTTTCTCTCTTTTTCACTCTCTCTCTCTCTCTCTCTCTCTCTCTCTCTTTCACACCCTCTCCCTTTTTCACACCCTCTCTCTCTCTCTTTTTCACACCCTCTCTCTCTCTCTTTTTCACACCCTCTCTCTCTCTCTTTTTCACACCCTCTCTCTCTCTCTTTTTCACAACCCATCTCTCTCTCTCTTTTCAGCACCATCTCTCTCTCACTTTTCACACCATCACACACTCACAAACACCCCCTTCACACACATAACACCCACACACTCACAAAACCCCCCTCTCACACTCAAAACACCCCCACACACTCTTTTCACACCCTCTCTCACACTTTCAACACCCCTCTCTCTCTTTTCACACCCTCTCTCTCTCTTTATCACACCCTCTCTCTCTCTTATTCACACCCTCTCTCTCTCTTTTTCACACCCTCTCTCTTTCACACCCTCTCTCTCTCTTTTTCACACCCTCTCTCTCTCTTTTTCACACCATCTCTCTCTCTCTTTTTCACACCCTCTCTCTCTCTTTTTCACACCCTCTCTCTCTCTTTTTCACACCCTCTCTCTCTCTTTTTCACACCCTCTCTCTCTCTTTTTCACACCCTCTCTCTCTCTTTTTCACACCCTCTCTCTCTCTTTTTCACACCCTCTCTCTCTCTTATTCACACCCTCTCTCTCTCTTATTCACACCCTCTCTCTCTCTTTTTCACACCCTCTCTCTTTCACACCCTCTCTCTCTCTTTTTCACACCCTCTCTCTCTCTTTTTCACACCCTCTCTCTCTCTTTTTCACACCCTCTCTCTCTCTTTTTCACACCCTCTCTCTCTTTTTCACACCCTCTCTCTCTTTTTCACACCCTCTCTCTCTCTTTTTCACACCCTCTCTCTCTCTTTTTCACACCCTCTCTCTCTCTTTTTCACACCCTCTCTCTCTCTTTTTCACACCCTCTCTCTCTCTTTTTCACACCCTCTCTCTCTCTTTTTCACACCCTCTCTCTCTCTTTTTCACACCCTCTCTCTCTCTTTTTCACACCCTCTCTCTCTCTTTTTCACACCCTCTCTCTCTCTTTTTCACACCCTCTCTCTCTCTTTTTCACACCCTCTCTCTCTCTTTTTCACACCCTCTCTCTCTCTTTTTCACACCCTCTCTCTCTCTTTTTCACACCATCTCTCTCTCTCTTTTTCACACCATCTCTCTCTCTCTTTTTCACACCCTCTCTCTCTCTTTTTCACACCCTCTCTCTCTCTTTTTCACACCCTCTCTCTCTCTTTTTCACACCCTCTCTCTCTCTTTTTCACACCCTCTCTCTCTCTTTTTCACACCCTCTCTCTCTCTTTTTCACACCCTCTCTCTCTCTTTTTCACACCCTCTCTCTCTCTTATTCACACCCTCTCTCTCTCTTTTTCACACCCTCTCTCTTTCACACCCTCTCTCTCTCTTTTTCACACCCTCTCTCTCTCTTTTTCACACCATCTCTCTCTCTCTTTTTCACACCCTCTCTCTCTCTTTTTCACACCCTCTCTCTCTCTTTTTCACACCCTCTCTCTCTCTTTTTCACACCCTCTCTCTCTCTTTTTCACACCCTCTCTCTCTCTTTTTCACACCCTCTCTCTCTCTTTTTCACACCCTCTCTCTCTCTTATTCACACCCTCTCTCTCTCTTATTCACACCCTCTCTCTCTCTTTTTCACACCCTCTCTCTTTCACACCCTCTCTCTCTCTTTTTCACACCCTCTCTCTCTCTTTTTCACACCCTCTCTCTCTCTTTTTCACACCCTCTCTCTCTCTTTTTCACACCCTCTCTCTCTCTTTTTCACACCCTCTCTCTCTCTTTTTCACACCCTCTCTCTCTCTTTTTCACACCCTCTCTCTCTCTTTTTCACACCCTCTCTCTCTCTTTTTCACACCCTCTCTCTCTCTTTTTCACACCCTCTCTCTCTCTTTTTCACACCCTCTCTCTCTCTTTTTCACACCCTCTCTCTCTCTTTTTCACACCCTCTCTCTCTCTTTTTCACACCCTCTCTCTCTCTTTTTCACACCCTCTCTCTCTCTTTTTCACACCCTCTCTCTCTCTTTTTCACACCCTCTCTCTCTCTTTTTCACACCCTCTCTCTCTCTTTTTCACACCCTCTCTCTCTCTTTTTCACACCCTCTCTCTCTCTTTTTCACACCCTCTCTCTCTCTTTTTCACACCCTCTCTCTCTCTTTTTCACACCCTCTCTCTCTCTTTTTCACACCCTCTCTCTCTCTTTTTCACACCCTTTCTCTCTCTTTTTCACACCCTCTCTCTCTCTTTTTCACACCCTCTCTCTCTCTCTCTCTCTCTCTCTTTTTCACACCCTCTCTCTCTCTCTCTCTCTCTTTTTCACACCCTCTCTCTCTCTTTTTCACACCCTCTCTCTCTCTTTTTCACACCCTCTCTCTCTCTCTTTTTCACACCCTCTCTCTCTCTCTTTTTCACACCCTCTCTCTCTCTTTTTCACACCCTTTCTCTCTCTTTTTCACACCCTCTCTCTCTCTTTTTCACACCCTCTCTCTCTCTCTCTCTCTCTCTTTTTCACACCCTCTCTCTCTCTCTTTTTCACACCCTCTCTCTCTCTTTTTCACACCCTCTCTCTCTCTCTTTTTCACACCCTCTCTCTCTCTCTTTTTCACACCCTCTCTCTCTCTCTTTTTCACACCCTCTCTCTCTCTTTTTCACACCCTCTCTCTCTCTTTTTCACACCCTCTCTCTCTCTTTTTCACACCCTCTCTCTCTCTCTCTCTCTTTTTCACACCCTCTCTCTCTCTCACCCCCTCACCCATGTACTAAACCAATTAGATTATATTTTAAATAGTTTACCTTCCAGTGAAGTTGATCTACATTGAAGCTAAACTTTTTTTTGTAGCTGCTGCTTTACAAAAATGATGCAAGACTACAGTCAGTGTGTTCTGGTTGTGGGCATCATGGGACAATTTCGCCTCCAGATGAAATCTGAACAAAAAGTACTTCCCTTATCCAAACTATTTTGGATGGTTTTGATTATTACAATGTAGCTCTTGTGCAGCACAACAGACCTTTCTTTCCTGCATTCCTCTTGGGATGTACAATATCCACAGGGAAAGAAGTGCGTTCTGAGAGCCTGGTGTGTGTACTTACTGAGACTGAATCCAAATCAGAAATTATTCACCTGACACCACTGGGGTTTGCTAAACTGAGGGAAATGCAGAGGTAATAGGAGTGATGAATAATCGTGTCCAAATACTGAGAACATGAATAAAGATGAAGAAAGCATCAAGCTTAGGTTATGTAGTTTTAAATCAGCAGTATATAAGGACACTGCTGTAAGCCACATGCTGCATTGTCATGAGATAAAAATAGAAAGAGTCCCATCTTTGATTCCCTTGCTGCCTTTGCATTGGGTGACGTGACTCATGTGTTTAAATATTTACTGCTGGAGAAAATCTGAAGTTGAGTGCACACATCAGCTCAGCGCAGAAACTTTGAGCCTGTGTTTTTAGAAGAGGTTAGCTGGGGCAAGCAATTGGTTGGCCTGCCATCCCATGGAGGTGCAAGGCTTTCCCAGTTTCTGGGATTTTTTTTTGAAGAATGCAGGTGGTGGCCATTTACCATGTGGCACAAACGGAGCATCAAATTCACCCCCACTGAAAATTAATCTGGTACAAGCCTGTGCTTCAAAAATACCTATTATATAAACTGAGGATTTTTATTATTTTTTTTAAAAGAGGTTTGTACCTATTCTGTTAAACAATGTCCAGCTTAGATTTCTGATCATTAAGTAGAAAAGTGTCCTTTTTTTTCTAACATGTAGGAGACTACAGGAAGCACAGATCACCTTGGCTGCCAGACTTGGGGAAGCAGAAGAAAAAATTATGGTCCTTCACTCAGGTAGGTGACTTTCAGCGTTTGTTACATAAATAACATTGATGTCATCAGAGGGGGTCATTTAGTTGCTAAATGCACTTCCTGACCACCCTGTGCAGGAAAGCTGCTGTGATCTATGGTGGAACGCAGACAATTCCATATGCGGCTGTCTGCTGCAGCACAATATTTACCTCAGTAGTTTGAGTGGAAAAGTACCGTGAAATTGGCTGCTGAAAATCTACCTGTTCTATGCCGTTGTTGACGCATGGTGGGTGTCATCATGTATCAATGCACGAGGGTGTAACATAGGTTGGTAAACTCGGTAAAATGTCGTGCAAGACAACGAGCCCCTTTAAATATCTGTTCTAAATAAGGGGAGGAATCCGCTTGAACCGACTGTGCAGCTTTCTATATGACAGTAATTGCAGATTAAACCCACGTGACTTGATGCTCATCTTTTTCTGTAATTATCTATTACTCAGCTTTGAAGACAACACAAACAGAGCTCCTGGATCTGAGGTGTAAATATGATGAAGAAGCAGCATCAAAGTAAGTAATCTCAAGCCTGCAATCTTGAATTTGTTAAACATGTTCACTTCAAGGTAAAATGAGGAACATTTCACCTAACTGTAGCTTCAAAGAAGGAACGTATTAATTTAATCAGCATGCACAAACCATATGTCGGGTTATTGAAAGTATTACAAGGCTTCTCTCTTTATCGTATAAATCACCTGTTTCCAGAAATTTTGGGTAGTTCGTGTAAAGTACTAAAATACAGCCGTAGGTTTTGCTCGCCTTTGAGTTAAGATGCTTCTAAGAGTAGCAACTTCATACTTGTCACACTGTAATTGACGTATTAACATTCTTTGACACAAATTCCAATATCGTAATGCAAATTACACCGTTATTTCATGTCTTCTCAAAGTAGAGGGGGAAAAGCTTACCAAGCAGTTTCAGGGGCAAATGTGCTATTTTGATCCAATCACATGATAAAAGATGGTGGCTGCTCTTCTTGGTGCTTTGGATTTGTATGTTAGTTTTCTTAAATTCATATCTTTTCCACTTCCCCGCCCCCATGCCCACCGCCTCAATGAGAAACGAGGGACAGTCCGGCCTGTCCGTCTCTGCGGGTGCCATCAATAGTGCTCTTCAGTTAATTCTTATGGGGTTGTTCTCAGATGTTGTGGGAAGGGATCGCTTCCCAGATACTCTGACTCAGGTGGGTTGAGCCAAACTATGCACATCAGTCTCCAGCCTGGGATTCAAACTCTTGTTGGTCATTAGCTAGTTTTGTAATACAGTGGTGCACCACACACACTACCAGGGACACACATCACTGAAGCAGATAGTTTGAAGGTGCTTTTACTGTGCCTTTTAATAAAAATCCAGTCTTGAGAGAGAGCAGCCTTCAAGGCTCATGATTTAAGTCACCTGGTGCCACTCCCAATAGGATGCTGCTTAGGAATAGGGAGACCCATTTTTCCGCAAGTATGTACAGTGTAATGACACCATTATGGGTCTCCATTTAATCTGAGTGTTCAATGGCACAGCTTTTCATCTTACTGATGTCTTGATGCCTGACAGACTAACTGGACTCTGCTGTGTTTAGTGGATCTCAGTGTGATCATGGTCCATCTTCCAGCACAGGGTGTTCTAGGAACAGCGTTTGGTTATTAAATGACTCTTCCCCATAACAAGTCAAATGCTGTATTGCTGTGAAAATACTTTTTTTTTGGCATTTTGTCAACATTTTTCTTTGTGTTTATTTTTAAACACAGAGCAAGTGTAACTTGTCTCATCTTCCCAAATAATGATTTTCTTTATTAAACGCTGTTATTATTCGAATTACATATGACTGGTGCCATAAAATAGCTTCGTCGCTGATTTTGTGCATTCCATCAGGAGAGGAAGGAGTTGGATTGTTTGTGCTCCATTATGTGCTTGGACTAGTGTGAAGCCTGCGGAGATTTGAAAAAAGCCTAAATACCTCAGCAGCTCATTGAATTAGAACATTGTGGTTGCTTTTTAATTCAACCAATGTCACTATTTCACCATTTCTTTTCCTCAATTTGCACTGAAAGCTCAATTATTTTTTCCCTGTGACATTTTGTAAGCAACACTCTGCTTGCCAAAGATGTCCAGCTGCTTTAAATAACCAGTGGTAGACAGATACAGAATGTTTGTGCAGACTGAAGAAAGGAAGTGGGATGAACCCTCTTAATTACAAAAGCTAGGAACACATGTTTCTGTAATCAGGAATGGTTTTCCATGGTGAGTCTGCTGTCCTTCAACAGAGAACTTCAGATTTCACTGTAAGGCATAAACACCAGGGCCAAGTCACATCTTCCAACCTCATAACAGTATGTTGGTGCTCTGAATAATATCCATATCAGAATAGACTACCATTGGTTTATTTTTTCCTTGATTGTTAGTTTGTCTACAGGTATAGCTGATTGTCTCAAACGTTATAGGGGTTCCCTGTCTGAATATAACAGATAATAAAGCGATCCCAAACTTCCAGTGGGGAGCTGAACTCACAGAGCGTCGGTCCAAGAATCGGGGCTACAATGTTGCAGCCTTATCTACAACCTGAGCTCCCTGCGAGCCTTCTTCCTGGGGGTGCAGAATTACCCCTATACAATGCTTCTTGTATCCTCAGTGTCCTCTTTTAAATGATCTTTTGTTTGATATTCTCTGCCTGTGTGCGAAACAAGAAAATATTAATGGAATACAAATTTGAAAACCATCAAAAAACGCAATCTCAAAATTAAAAAAAACTTAACCCTGCTCTTAGAGAGACATCACAAATCTAAGACCTTAAGGGGTCATAATGGCAAACAATGATATTCATGGTTGTCAGCTCTAACTGAAATTGCTGTTTAATGTGAAATTAGCAGGGTGAGCCCTGTTAAATATGAGCACTTCACCATATAATGAATGGTGGGATTTGTGCACATATATTAGTGATTTATTGCAGCGTAACATCCTGTGACAAATCCCACAAATTTCTCCCCTTACCATATGTGGCATGATTTGCTACTCAATTAGCACAATTTTGCTTAAAAAGTTTCGGAGGCAGCTTATAGTTAGTGAATTAAGTTTCTGAAAAGTCATGCGAAGAAAAAGAGTGAGCACGGCATCATTACAATCGAACGAGGAGTGGATCTTCATATTCAGCAGGGAACAGCAGGACTGAAGGAGAACAGGGGAGTGAAAAGCTAGTGGGGAGCGAGGGCTAGAGAGACACTGACACAATGAGACTCAGTCTGAGACACCCCAAAACTGCTCCTGCAATTTTCAGCATATTGTTTTTTTTTGCTGCAGCAAATCCCTTGTTCTAATTATGGAGGAGGTTGGAAATTTATAACCAACTTCAGGATGAAATATTCAGCGTATTATAATTAAATGTCACTTATGTATATAAAAAAAGGAACAAAATTGTCTACTGGGATGCCTGACTTGACAACGAGACCACAGGTCACTACAACTCAGTATTATTTTAGTGAAAAGAAGCTAATACTGCAGTATTGGACCTGGGCTGTATACAGAACAAAGGATTACAGCGCTGACCAACGTATTAAAAGTACAGAAAGGATTTCATATCAACTAGCACAGCTATATGGCAATGTATGAAGCCACCATGATGGATGGAGTTATAGCTGGAGCCACAGACAAGGCTTGTGTTGATAAAGGGATTTGGAATATTGTGCATGTGCTGATTCCAATTGGATGAATAGCTGGGAACTCTCCACACACCATTTTTTTATGGGGGTTGTGTTTGATTGCATTTAAAACACATAAACCAGAGTAAGTATGGCGCTCAATGATGGCGGAGTCCAGCACGTGAGTGCAAAAGACAAGGCTGAAGCGTTTGCAACCATCTTCAGCCAGAAGTGCCGAGTGGATGATCCATCTCTGCCTCCTCCTGATATCCCCACCAACACAGAAGCCAGTCTTCAGCCAGTTCGATTCACTCCACGTGATATCAAGAAACAGCTGAGTGCACTGGATACAGCAAAGGCTATGGGCCCCGACAAGATCCCGGCTGTAGTACTGAAGACTTGTACTCCAGAACTAGCCGCGCCTCTAGCCAAACTGTTCCAATACAGCTACAACACTGGCATCCACCCGACAATGTGGAAAATTGCCCAGGTATGTCCTGTCCACAAAAAGCAAGACAAATCCAATCCGGCCAATTACCGCCCCATCAGTCTACTCTCAATTATCGGCAAAGTGATGGAAGGTGTCGTCGACAATGCTATCAAGCGGCACTTACTCACCAATAACCTGCTCACCAATGCTCAGTTTGGGTTCCGCCAGGACCACTCGGCTCCAGGCCTCATTGCAGCCTTGGTACAAACATGGACAAAAGAGCTGAATTCCAGAGGTGAGAGTAACTGCCCTTTACATCAAGGCAGCATTTGACCGAGTGTGGCACCAAGGAGCCCTAGTAAAATTGAAGTCAATGGGAATCAGGGGGGAAACTCTCCAGTGGCTGGAGTCACACCTGGCACAAAGGAAGATGGTAGTGGATGTTGGAGGCCAATCATCTCAGCCCCAGGACATTGCTGCAGGAGTTCCTCAGGGCAGTGTCCTAGGCCCAACCATCTTCAGCTGCTTCATCAATGACCTTCCCTCTATCATAAGGTCAGAAATGGGGATGTTCGCTGATGATTGCACAGTGTTCAGTTCCATTCGCAACCCCTCAGATAATGAAGCAGTCTGTGCCCACATGCAGCAAGACTGGGACAACATCCAGGCTTGGGCTGATAAGTGGCAAGTTACATTTGCGCCAGACAACTGCCAGGCAATGACTATCTCCAACGAGAGAGTCTAACCATCTCCCCTTGACATTCAACGGCATTACCATCGCCGAATCCCCCACCATCAACATCCTGGGGGTCACCATTGACCAGAAACTTAACTGGACCAGCCATATAAATACTGTGGCTCCAAGAGCAGGTCAGAGGCTGGGTATTCTGCGGTGAGTGACTCACCTCCTGACTCCCCAAAGCCTTTCCACCATCTACAAGGCACAAGTCAGGACTGTGTTGGAATACTCTCCACTTGCCTGGATGAGTGCAGCTCCAACAACACTCGAAGCTCGACACCATCCAGGACAAAGCAGCCCGCTTGATTGGCACCCCATCCACCACCCTAAATATTCAATCCCTTCATCACCGGCGCACTGTGGCTGCAGTGTGTACCATCCATAGGATGCACTGCAGCAACTCGCCAAGGCTTCTTCGACAGCACCTCCCAAATTCGCGACCTCTACCACCTAGAAGGACAAGGGCAGCAGGCACATGGGAACAACACCACCTGCACGTTCCCCTCCAAGTCACACACCATCCCGACTTGGAAATATATCGCCGTTCCTTCATCGTCGCTGGGTCAAAATCATGGAACTCCCTTCCTAACAGCACTGTGGGAGAACCTTCACCACATGGACCGCAGCGGTTCAAGGCGGCGGCTCATCACCACCTTCTCAAGGGCAATTCGGGATGGGCAATAAATGCTGGCCTTGCCAGTGATGCCCACATCCCATGAACGAATTTTTAAAAAAAAGGAAGGGGAAAGAAAGAAGAAATAATATGTTGCCCTGAATGTATGTAGGTTATTCCTTCAAGGAGCATCTTTTTAATGATATCTCTCTGTAAAGGGGATAATGTAGGTTCATGTGAAGAAATGAATTAGACAAAAAACTGCAGATGGAAGAATTGTCTTAAAAAGAAATATAATCCCAAGAAAGAAAATACTGAGTCAAGGATCGGGGAGGCTCGCATTAGATGAAGCTAAGGGCGAGAAGGTTAGAGTGATGTGATGGTGGGATAGTGAGAGAGAATCATAGTGGGAGGCTGGCGTGACACGGTAATGGGAGGGAGCTAGTGTGAGATAAGGATAGGGAAATGGGGGTAGTGCAAGGCAGAGAGGGAGGCTCCTGCAAGATATGGATGAAGTGAGTTCGATAGGTAACGGTGTAAACAGTGCAGGGGATATAAAATGGTTCATTGAAAAGTGACTGCATTAAAATACTAGGGTGAGAATATTTCTGTTCTTTGCCAGATTTCTGACTCTGGTGAAAGTGGCTGCACCTTCACATGGTATTCATTTTCTCCAGATAGTGCATTTAGTAATCACTAAATTGTAGAAACTGCCCAAACTTCCTGAATTACTTTGGGAATGGAGATTGTTTTTCTAATGTCTGTGTGACTGGATGTGCTGAGAGACTTAATGAGCATCTATTAACAAATGGGGCTGTGAATGCTAATGTGTGACATTGGGCTGTAAAATGAAATATTTTAATTAACAGTTACAGCATGACTATGAATAATGCATGCAAAACCGGAGTTTCCTGTTTGCAGACATCATTATCATGTTGGGTTGAAATGTTTCATTTTTCACTGTAAAAATTGCAAGAAACGGGCTATAGTTTTCAGATCTCCAATACACTTAGGTCAGATTTTCCATCATCATCACAGAATGGATGGGAACAGAACAAGATTTGTATCTGCCCGTTTAATCTTCAGGTTCAGGCCTATTTAAACGTTTATACTGAGCTCCTGGTCCGAAGCTCGTTAAAGGGGAGGAGGAAATTGTTTGTCACCAGCTATTAAAAGGTCTCCTGGTAAAATGTAAAGGATATAAATTCAGAGGGGCAAAACATTTCTCTGGCCCTAAATATGTTAAAATTGATTTTTCAGCCTTTACGATGGCTGTAAGGGGGAGGGAGTTTCCATCAAAAACCAGCGCCAACCGAAATAAACGTAGGGGCAGGAAACAGAATATGTGGGCAAGCAATGGAACAGTGCAGCAGCTGGACACCCAGTTCCATGGCTGGCAAAAGTGGAGGTGCTGCTGCAGGAGGTGAGTGAGAAGAGGATTGCCCTGTTTGTGAGTCCAACGTACCCTCTCCAGAGAGCAGCGTGTCTGGCAGTCAGGCTCAATGCTGTGTGCAATATCAACAAAACCTAGGAACAGGTGCAGGGGGAGAGAGCTCTCCTGAAACACGCTGCCAAAGTAAGATTATCCAACAGTAACATTCACTACGTACATGGTGGTGTCCGATCACAGAAGCAGGATGATGCAAGTTTGTGCAAGGTACCCAGGCAGCTGTCACGATACATTTATCCTGCAACAGACTACCATCCCCCTAATATTCAACTCTTCTAGGAACATGGCATGATGGCCGCTGAGGGACAAGGGATAGCCCTATCACACGTGGCTCACGATGCCCATCAGCAACCCCACCACACCTGAGCAACACAGCCCGGGGACCGCCAGCATCAGTATTGAACATACCATAGAGATGCTGAAGCAGAGGTTCAGGTGTCTGGACAGGTCTGGGGGCTGTCTACAAAATGCTGCACAGAACCTCCCCCATTGTGGTTTGCTGCATCCTGCACAACCTCACCATACACAGGCCTGTATTCGGAGGTAGGTGCAACAGCAGCAGAGGGAGAAGGAGGTGCCACTTCAACACCTTGCAGCAAGAGATGTGAGGGATGAGTTAATTCCTCAGCAGTTCTGGCAGTCTGCTCACTCCCCTGCCCTCAAAACTTACACAGAGTCCTTCTGCATTAACAGTCCTTGTTACATCTTTCACCACTCCCTTAATCAGCATTAAAGAACATTCAAATCAATCAGCCAACTTCTAAATCAATGACATACTGACAGTGGTGACTCAGAAGCTGCTATGAAACCACACTGCAGACCAAAATGCCAAATGTGATAAAGGTGATTAATTTAATGGCAAACATAATAATTGCCTTCCATTCATTTCACCCGTGTCAACCCTTGGCGCCATTCTAATAAGGTTTCCTAATTCTCCCATTCCTATGAGATGCTCCCCTACTGGCTTCAGCAAAGCTGGTGGAAGGCTGCTGTTGCTCATGATGGGACCCTTGAGATGCTCGTGGCTGGTGACTTCTGGGTGCTCGAGTCTGTGAAGGCTCAGCTAAAGACTGCTGCCCCTCCGCTGTAGCCGTGGCAGTCTGGCCCAGCTGATCTCCTGGCATCGTGGCGAGTATTGGTTGAGGGGATGTCGAAGGAGCAGCCGTCCTGACATCCTGAGAGAGGGCAACACGTCCTGCTCCCATCACACCACTGCCACTCCCGTGGGGCTGGGGCTCGTCACTTCCACTGATCTCCGGGAGAGCAGACTGCAGAAGGTAAGTGACTCCTTGAAAGCCCCGATCTATTTGGTCCATCACTCTGTCCAAGGTGGAGCCCAGAGCCTGCATGGCAGTTGTTTGAACTTCTACCAAAGCTGTAAAGGCCGGTGACTGGCTCCTTTTGTAAAGGCTCAGTAGCAGCGTCCCTGGTAGTGACCACATTCTCCAGGGTAGACCACAGAGTGCCAATGTCATGTAAGATGACACCATACCGACCGGAAACTCCATAGCAGGTCTTCCAATACCTGGTGCAATTGTTTGTGTTAGGCAAGCAGTTTTCTTATCGTCGCTGAACCCCAGAAGTCCTCATCTCTGTCCTGCTCTGCAAACCTGGGCGAGGACCTTGCTCTTCGGCGAGCTATCTCTTGGACTGTCTCTATCACCATTACCTGCTGCATCTCACTCGTTCTGGGTGTTTCACCATATGCAGACCACTCTGTCTCACTATCTAACCCACCCGGAATTCCAATGCCTTTGCTGGTGCTTGGGATAGATGGAGTGCGTAACGGTGCATCCTTGGGAGGATTGTCCTCCTCCGAGGTGTCGTCTTCAGGTGCTCTTGTTGCTGAAAAGGAGCTAGTGGAAAGAGAAAGGGGACAAGAGTTAGGATGGAACTGAGAAGCTGGACATTTGCAGATGGCAATCTTGAGAATGCAGCTTGAAGCTGTGAAGCTTGCTGAAGTGAACGAAGGGTTACAAGTATTATGCAGACACCGGCTGAGGTAAGCCGCCAGACTCTCCTTCCCCAATACTGTTGGATGTGCCTGGTCCACTGATCTCCACGGCTTCATGCTCCATTTGGGTGAGGGCTATAATTTTGTGTACTCCTCTTCCCATCTTGCTATCCTGTGTGGCATACGCTGTCCTATCTTGCAGAAAGAGAAGGTGAGAGTTAGTGAGTGGCTGTTGAAAGGATGTGGAGATGCGGAGGGCCTGTGCATATAGTGCATGTGTTGAAAGCTGGAGAAGAAGCAAGATAGAATGAGGATGGGGAGGTGCTAAATGAAAAGCTGTGTCTAGAATGTGAAGTGAGGAAGTAGTGGTGGAAGGAGTTGGTGGTTGTGCAAGTGCCAGGATGTGAGAAGACGATGGTGTTAGTGTGCAGTTTGGTGAGGAACGGAAGAGGTGAGTGTGTTTGGAATGAGAGAGAGATGTTGAAGTGTGCCCTTGTGACTGTACGCTGAAAGATGTGATGACGGGGAAGGAATTATTGAGAATGGTGCGGGGGGGGGGGGGGGGAGATGGAAGAAGTGTTGTCAGGTGTTGATGAGGGAGATGAAGAACTGTACTCACTCTTGCTGCACTTGTGAGGTCTTTGAACCTCTTCCTAAACTGAAAACAGGTCCCTGGGATGATGTTGCTGGCACTGACTTTATCAGCCACCTCTCTCCAGGCCTGCACAATTGTGGCCTGTGGATGCTTCTGTGGGTGCTGGTGAACAATACCTCTCCCCTCCTCCTGATCTCCACCAGAAGAGCTGGAAAGGCATCAGAAAACCTGGGGGCAGC
Organism: Heptranchias perlo; assembly: GCF_035084215.1. Classification (NCBI taxonomy): domain Eukaryota; kingdom Metazoa; phylum Chordata; class Chondrichthyes; order Hexanchiformes; family Hexanchidae; genus Heptranchias; species Heptranchias perlo. Next base: position 27,227,673 of record NC_090349.1, read on the forward strand.
CCTCTGACTCATTTTTGGTACCACAATTGTGCCCAGCGATGTTACAACAAAATCTAAAGAAGGGAATGCAACCTCACTTTAAGAAGTGCATTCCCACTTTGAATAAGCCTTGGGAGCCCCACCTGAAATTTGTTCCTAATCTGTCATTTGTAGGCCAGGAACAGGAGCCTGCCAGTGGTTGAGGATGATACAGCTGCACACAGCACCTTGTGTTCCTCTCACTAGCATTTGCAAGCACCAGCACAGCTACACACCCACAGAGGATTCAGTTAGTGAGCTTGAGGAGGTAGCATCGGATGAGTCACAACGCCCAGGTGAGAAGGTGCAAGCGGTAGGGCTGGCAGAGGAGGTGCAGTAAGCTGCTGCCCGAACAGCCATATAGCTTCCATCAATGACCCCTCTACTTTACAGCAGTGCAGTGACATTGGTCAGCTGTGTCACGCTCCTGTTACTGATCAGCAGGAAAGGAGATGAAATTGTTGGTTGTACGGACCTGTGTATGAGTTACTTTCTTGATACGTGTGTGGCAAGTACATTGGCTGATACTTTAGATGATTCCTATGCCAGTCTGGAAGGAAGTATGGATAGAAAAGTTCCAGGTGGTGGTGACTTTGCCTGCCACCAATGCTGCCTCTCCTTTGAAATTTGGCTACTGGGTGTCCTTGCAGCTGATGGCACAGCTCTGTAATTGGTTTGATGCTGATGTGGCGCAATGTGGGTCAGTTGTCCTCAGTCATTGCCAGATAGGTGTGCCATGGTCTGCAGATACAGTTGCTGCCATAATGATGGGTGTGGGCAGGCTGGCTCTAGTGCCTACTGATCTCCATGTGGTTGTGTCTTTCAATTTATATCACTTCAACCATGAAATAATACAATTAGGGTGCTTTCCAAAACGACCCCCAGATTTGATGCCAACAGACATGGGACTCCAGGGCATGACAAGCCATGACAAGCATGCTACAAAGTTGGTGTGAATGTTTGCATTGTAATGGCTCTTTCTCATGTCAGATCTTCTACCGTTTTCCTGTGCTGCCGAACTCTTGTAAATTACACTGCTCTTTCTGGGGATTTTTTTTAAACATTCCAACAGTGTCCTGTGCCAAAAAAATTATCAAGAAACAAAACCAATAACAGCACAGAAAAATAACTTTTTTTATAAAGGCAGCAAAAAGCCATTTGCAAAAAAGGGAAACATTTTATTAAATATGTCTTCACCACCTTTAAGAGCTTATTTAGACATGGAGATTGTCTTTATGACATCTGCAGATGGATGTGCTAAGCGCACAGAAGGATTAGTCAGGTGTGAAGTACTAAATTGAAGCTGAAACCAATCAGACTGATGTAAAATGGGTAATGTAACTAATTGGTCTATTGTTTTTAGAAAAGGTAATAGTCTGTGTTCTTCACAAGAGGAATTCAATGAAGAAACAGCCACATAAAGCTATCAAAGGTTTTAAAAGTTTGAAACAAAAACAGAAACACGCAGCTGTGGAGAGAGCACATAAGCTAAAGTGTCAGGTGTATAACACTGACTTCTGACGAAGGGTCCATACCTGAAATGTTAACTTGTCTCCTCTCTGCACTGACCTGTGTGTTTTCAGCATTTTCTGTTCTTGCTTCAGATTTCCAGCATTTGTAGCTATTTGATTTTTATTAAGCAGTAAAATACTGACGGTATGACAGCTGGGGGCAGATTTTCCTATTCCTGTACTATTGGATTGCAGTGAATACAAGGAAATCTGGCGGGGAGGAGCGCAGACCCATAAGGCAACCTGCCTAACGTTTCTGTCTATTTAAATTAGTGGTTGTCTCTTTTAGGGATGTGTGCTCACCCAACCCAATTGTCTTGATTTCACTGTACCCAGGCAATCCAATAGATCCAGACACACAGAGAGGAAAATCAGTTCCATTTTTCCTCAGGAATCAAATCTAATAGTTTAGAAATGAAGGGGCAGATTTTCCTCTGTAAATCCATCTGGTTTTGGATGGATATGGGGTAGGCAGGAGAGGAAAATTGAACTGGGAGCCATTTTACTAGCTCCTCATCACCTGACACCACTTCTGCGATTTCCTGCTGGACATGATGTCAGGCATACAATACATTCACCCAAATATGGGCAGGTACGTTGTAATTAGGCACAAATGATGGGAATACATCATACGTCAATTGTACCTTAGTGGCACCGGGCACTAGGAACGTTATGCATGAGAGGGAGTGCAGTCAATTCCAGAGAAATGGAGGTGGGAATCCAGCTGAGATTGGGGCAGATAGAGTTCCCACCACACCAAATTTACGCTGACCTTCCACCCAGAGGTGGGCGAGGGTTGGAATTTGTCCTGAAGTCTTTGGCATACCAGTTAAGTTCAAACATAACTCAAAGGTCACATTGTCCTCAATTCCATGTAGAGTCAGATCTACATTTCTCTCCCAGAAGTTAGCTATCATAGGGAAGAGTAGCTGCCTTGAGAAATGGTGATCCCAGTAGACTGGTAAATAGGTCAATATATCATCCCAATGGCAATGCATATCCAGCTGTGAGTGCACACCACCCAAGTATGTGCGCTTCAACAAGAAATGGCACCCATATTATGTAAACTATTCAGCCTCTGATGCAGAGAGGGATGTGATATTCAATTCGTGGCTTTCAGTCACCACGAAAGAAAGGTGGGATCAGTAAAAATCATCAAAAGTTAAATTCAACAGTGCCCAAAGGGAGTGCAGATCAGAGAATTGGAGCTGGTGTTGTAGTTCCATCTCTGTAACCTGCACTCCCTTCAAGCATAGCTCACTGCTGGAAGTGCTGAATTTACCATCAAGTTTATTCTCCTGACTTTTTTGTGCATTTCCTGTACAAATTTGAGAGATGAGTTGTAGTAACAGGGATATAAATACAGGTGCTTTCATTTTTGTGGTTCCGATGTATGGCACATACAGTGTTGTACATGGCCACTTTATTGTGTACAGCCACAATTAGCGTTTGGGTAGAGTGTCATCTAAGTCATAATACAAGTCAAACCAGCGTTTTTCTTTGTTACCAATACAGCTCTGCTAATACACGCGGTAATACGATACCAGGTGCTTTGGGGCATAATATTGATACAATTGAAATTCCCAATGGTGCATAGTGCATTACTATTTTGACTTGCAGTCTTCATGAAATGTTCAACACCATGCAAATTGGCTTAACTGCATATGTATTAAGATCTGATCTCTAGAAATTAAAACAATCTTTTACAATACAACTACTTAAAAATGCTTCAGGTACATAAACTAGCCACAATGGATGGATTTGCATGGCTAGAAACCATTATGAAGTACAGTATCTTAGGTGTTGAATGAACTGTGTGAGTCAGTAGTGAATTGCTATTTCGTAGACTGTTCACATGATTATAGACTATTTCCTGTCACACTGATGTTTTGCATCTATTTCAGGACAGATGAAGTAGGAATGATCATGACCAACTTAGAAAAGGCCAATCAGGTAGGAAGAAACTGTTCTGAGTCTATAGAAATATCAAGCATATAAGAGTTTTAATTTCTTAAAACCAAGCACAATGCTTTAGCAAGTGACAAAATTTATTGATTTGTCAAAAAAATCCCAATAATCTTTGACCGTCTGGAGAATGCAGCTTTATGTATTAGTTTCACATGTGTTTACAGTTACTAACTGGTGATGTAAATATTAGAGTATGTTATGTTGTGTATTACTGAACAGCTTCTCGAAGAGCTGCGATATTTCTATACACATTGGAAACCGGCCTAGTGAAATTAGTGAGAGAATTCTTGTGTCTCAATTAACTTAGCGTGAAATGAAATTGCTGTTATTATGAAATTGCAACCAGCTTATGCTGAAAACCTGAGCACATCTTCAGTCCTTCAGCCCAAAAAGAGCTGTGGAATGCACCTCAGAGCGGGTGGTAGAATAATTAATGGCTGCAGTTGGACTGCTGCTCATAATCACACCCCACCCACCGCAATTTTCTCTCTCAACTTCTGAAGGTGGTGTGACCCATGCTGAAGTGCAGCTCCATGGATAACAGCAGCCCTCTAGTGTTTCACCTCAAATGTGAGCCTAGACAATGAGTGCCAGCAAGCTATTCCACCCATGGTGGGGGGGGCTCACAACAGAGTCTGATTGTGCCCTCATCTGATAGCCACAGATGCAACACTTTCCAGCAGAGTTCACTAGATGGTGATTGGGAGCAGGGATGTTTTTTGGTCCCCTCTGTACCCCAAAGGCAATGGGGCTAATTGTAGTGCCACCTCCACCAACATGGGTAGAATCAGCTAACTCAGCATTGAGCAATCAATGGAGCCTGAGACCGTCCTTGTCTGTATGGCTCAGCATTACATCACGTGAGTCATTGGCCTTTAATTAACCTTAGTCCATTTCATCAGTCAGTCAGAAGCTCATACAGTAAAATTACTTTGTTCAAAAAAGCTCTCAATATTAACAGGTCCACCATACTTCTTGGCAAATAAACAGCAGTAACTGAAGTACAACTTTTACTGACAGAGTCTTCAAAGGATCACTAACTGATTTGAATAACTCTGTTGTACTTCTGGGAGTTAATTTATTGAATCTCAATAGCACCATTAGTAGTAGAAGAAGCAGAAATAATCCAGTTTTATAATTTTTTTCTTAGATGTAAAATTTATTTGTTCCCAATTAAATGAAAGTGTTTGAAAGCACAGTAGTATCGTACTGTGCTGAATTCTTTATTTTTCTATATTGCCCTATTAAGACTGATGTTTTAGATTGCCTTTGAACTTTTCATGCACATGAAACCCTGTAGTTCTGGGCCTACTGTAAACTATCCACTAGCACTGCTTCTTGTTATCAGTATTGGTCTGAAATTAAATAATTCATAAGTGGAACCAATAGGAGTAAGGAAATTTGGGAAATAAAGAATCACAATTAGTGTTGGTGAATTTTATTGTTGGAATTCATTCTTCAATATTTTTGTTTCGGGGGCTCAATACAGAGGGCTGAAGCTATTCAAAGAGAAGTAGAGAGTCTTCGCAAACAGTTGAACTCTGTAAACAGCTGCATCCATTTGGCCTGCCGCTCTCCATGGATTGCCGGTGTGGTATGGAATTAGGAGTAAATGAGGATTATCTACATGATAACTTAGTAAACAGCAGCCAGCGTGAATTCAGAACAGAAAGATGCCACCTGATCAACTTTCTTGACGAAATGACTTCCAAAAAGCATTTAGCAAAGTTCCTCAATGAGAAGCTGCTAGTTAAACTCAAAGCAGTGAAGATTCCGAGTAAATGCAGAGTGAGTGAGAAATCAACTCACCGGTAGAAAGCATCGGGTACTTGTGGGAAGATTTATGTCAGAAGAGTTATTGCAGGAGGCCTGAGTGGGGGTGCTCCAGAGATCAGTTTGGGTCCCCTAGGGGGTGATTTTAAACCCCAAGTTGGGGCGGGTGGTAGTTGAAAATAGTTGTTTTTTGCATCGCGACCGCAACCCGGCTTTATTTCCAGGTTTAACGTCGTTGCGTAAAAGTACAGGCTCCCCACTGGGAATGCAAAGTCCGAAAATTTTGCGGTTGCGACCCAAAAAAACAACTATTTTCAACTCCCGCTTGCCCCCAACCCACCCATTCTTGGGGTTTAAAATCACTCCCCTAGTGTTTCTAATATGCATTGAAAGCTTGGATTCAGAAAATTCAATGCAAATTGATCAGATTTAGAGATGACACCAAACTACAAGGGACGATTGATTCTGCGGGGATGGCTTGGGAACTATAAAATGAATTGAACAAAATATGTAAATGAGTGGAGCAATGATAGATTAAATTTAATACAGACGAGTGTAAAGTACACCAGAAAAAAAAAGGGGGTGACACATACAGCCCTCGCGACATGTCAACCCGTTGCAGAGCAGCAACCAACTCTTGAAACTAGTTAAATGCAAATTTAGGACTGATGTCATGAAGTTCTCTCAGAGAATGATCAACACATGAAATAAACGTCTGGGTTGGGTAGTGTAGATAAAAACCCAGAAATCATTTAAGAAACAATTAGATGCTGTGATGGGGGAAACTGTAGGATCTTTCTCGAAGGAGAATGGCCTTCCTCATCTGTATTTGTCATAATCTTGTGTCCCAGTATTATGCTCTAGTATCTTCATCTGTATGACAATAGACAGCACTATCTTGAAAATTATATCTAATATTTATCTGTTCCTAATTAAGTAATTTGATTTAAAAACACAGTAATAGCATACTGTGTTAATCCTTTGCGTTAAATTGTCTTTAGTTTGACTCTGAACTTTTCATGTACGTAAGGCCCTACAGTAGGTGTTCTACCATAAAGTGCATAACTAGCGTTGCTTCTTGTGGTGCCTGCAGTATATTGATCTGAAATTAGAGCTCAGTAATTTCAGATATCTTGGCACTTGGTACTCAGTACTGCAGATTTACCTGAAACACTCCCAACAGAATAGAAACTGTCTTGATGCAATTGCTTTGATAAGATAATTTACACAGTGAAGTGGACAAACTGTCAACTGTTGCAAATCTACAAAGGAGTTATTGTAAGTGGTTTGCCTCTTGTAAAAATTGGGCTCTACTACAGTGCTTAAAACTTAAGTTGCCTGATGAGGACATTATTCTTAGGTTAAAGATCCAGGGCTGTCAGCTGAAACCAATAGGACTTTGCATCATGTACTTGACAATAAGTCAGACGGAGCTTCATCAGCATTCTTCATGAGACCTAAAAAAAAATGTGTTAATAATGTGTTGCTGTGCCAATTAGCACAGCCCTGTGATAACAACTAAAATAATTTTATTTCCAGTAAACCCAGAAAAATCATGTTGACAATAATGGACTCTGCTTGGGATCAGTGACAGTATTTCATTCACATCAAAGCAATCCATGGAATGAATGCCAAAACTGGGTCTTAACAAAAACCCTTTCTCTAATGTCTGAATTACTTAACACAATGCATGTCTGTTTGCTTACATGATTGACTGAACTTAATGTCCTGAATGGTGTTCCCAAACTTAACCCTGAAATTCAGTAAATCCACTACGGACACTATGGGCTCAATTTCAACATTGAAAAACGGGTGGGTTGGGGGCAGGGGAGCATTGAAAATTGCCACCGTTTCAGACCTTCCTCCAACCCACCCATTTCCAGTTTTCACCAGGGTGGGAAGAGGGGTGGGCGACCAACCCGCTCCCATGAGGCGGGTCAGGCCTCAAGATCTTTCAAGGAGGCTTCGGGCCTCCATTTGTCTGGACTTCCCGATTTTCAATCCCGGGGAGCCAGGATTCCCAGGCCTTCTGTTTTACGCCTCGTTAAAGGAGGCGAGAAGGCCTGAGACTAACAGGTAGGTACCTAGAAAGGCAAAGCTTGTGGGCCCGGAGGAGCAGGAGTGCTTCCCCCAGGCCCAACAAGCCTACCTGAACCGACCCACGCAACGATGGTGGACACCCAACCCCCAATCGCCGACCCCGATCCTCCCCCCAACTCCGATCCCCGATCCATCGACCCCCGATCCTCCCCCCCCCCCCCCCCACTCCAATCCTCCCACCCCCAACGCTGATCCCCCCCCCCCACTCCGATCCTCCGACCCCGTTCCTCCCCCCCCATTCCGATCCTCACCCTCAACAATCGCAGACTCCCGCGATGACCCACGATACTGACACAACCTCGCCCCCGCGACTGACCCCCGATCCCATCCCCACATGACTCACGAACCCCCATGCCTCTCTTTCCCCCCCCCCCCACCACCACCCCCCCAATCCATACAGAAAAAGACTTAACTGCAGACTTACCTGAACACGTCCTCTCCCTGGCTGGTCTCCTGTCCGACCGAGGCCAGCCTGTCAATCAGGCCGGTCAGTCGGACGGGAAACCAACAACAAAAAAAGACATCCTTGCGTCAAAATCGTAAGGATGTCTGGGAAACCCATACTGATGGGCTTCCCGACCTCAGTTTGACCCCTCCGCCCCCTTCCCGGCTCGGTTTTAAAATTGAGCTCTTTGTGTTTCTCCATTCATTTTTACTCCCAGAATTTTTTTTTAAAGTTTATAGCAGAAAAATTCTGTTGCTGATATAATAAGATAAGCCTAAAAGTGAAATTTCACCTTTTAAAGTGGCAGAATTAAACTTTTAAAAGCAAAGCTTGGTTTTGGCTCGGATCCATAATTCTTAACACGATTTACCGATAATTCACAAGAGGGTTGGGCAAAGAGACTTTGTATAGCCTTCGGACATTTTACCACGTTAAAGGCTCTACATAAATGCAAGTTATTGTTGTATAAGGCGCTGGAAACCTAAAAGCTTCTTTCTGCCCTTGCACAGGATCAAGCAGACATTTTGATGTGCCCTGGTTCAAGACTGGAGGCAGCACTGATTGCTAAAGACCGAGAGATTATCCGACTGCTAAAAGAGATTCAACACCTCCAGACTGCACTGCACGAACTCCAGGAGAGTTCAGCAAATCAGGTTGCAGAGTTGGAGCAGCAACTAGCACTAAAGACTGAAGCTGTGGAGGTAATGGAACTTGGATCAAAGATAATGCTCATAGTAATAAATCTGAAAAGTTTTGCCAATTTTCATACAATCCAACACAGTTTTTACATTAAATCAAGTTTCAAGTAAATCAATGACAAATAGCTGCTAAAATCATTGTGAACAGTGTTACATGCTGCTGTGAACCACAAGATCAATCTGGGCAAATTATTGCCAATCTAACTGATTATCAACAATATGTTCTCAGGTTGTGCAAGTGATCATCTAATGTGATGCATCTCCTGCTTTCAGTTCCATCAATGTCTGTTATATGCTGCATTGTATAGATCCACCAAATGTACTTTGCAGATTTCATCATTTATATCCTTTGGTGCTTAAATGAATTTCAAGTAAGAGTTCATCTTATGTGGTCTCATTGAGAAGTAATTGAGCGGGGCTGGTTTGACTTCCACTTTTTACAGCACTGTAAGTTGGAGTAAAACATTTACAATGAAACTGCTGTAGAGGCTCTCCTGTAAATTTCTGCTGTTCTTATCATACCTTTCAAAATGTCAAGCACTGTTCTGAAATACTTCTACTTGAAATAAAACACCAACTTGCATTTATATAGCGCCTTTAACGCAGTAAAACACCCAAGGCGCTTCACAGGAGCATTATCAAACAAAATTGGACACCAAGCCACATAATACTAGGACAGCTTGGTCAAAGAGGTAGGTTTTAAAGAAAGTCTTGAATTTATATAGCGCTTTTCACAACCTCAGGACACACCAAAGCCGAAGGAGGGTCTTGAAGGAGGAGGGAGAGGTAGTGAGGCGGAGAGGTTTAGGGAGGGAATTAAAAAGAGCTTAGCCCCAAGGTAACTGAAGGCGTGGCCACCAATGTTTGAGCGATTCAAGTCGGGGATGCGCAAGAGGCAAGAATTGGAGGAGAGCAGAGATTTCAGAGGGTTGTAGGGCTGGAGGAGGTTCTAGAGATAGGGAGGGGCGAGGCCTCGGAGGGATTTGAAAACAAGGATCAGAATTTTAAAATCCAGGTATTCCCGGATCGGGAGCCAATGTAGGTCAGCGAGCACAGGGGTGTGATGGGTGAATGGGACTTGGTGCAAATTAGGATACGGGCAGCAGGGTTTTGGATGCGCTCAAGTTTGTGGAGGGTAGAAGATGGGGAGGCTGGCCAGGAGAGCATTGGAATAGTCAAGTCTAGAGGTAACAAAAGCATGGCTGATTGTTTCAGCAGCAAATAAGCTGACCCACAGAATAAATTGATAGTAAGGTGGCATGATGTGTCAGAACACTGCCATGGATTGTCCGGATGTGATGCCACTCAGTTTCCAATCTCAACTGTGCCATCAACTCGAGATGCTGAGTAAAGGCCCAGCACTTCTTGGAAGGAAAGGGAGGGAAAACATGATGGGCACAAATTCGTTTTCTTTTCTCAGAATGGGCGATATAATGTTTTTTTTTCCTACATTTCTTTACTTTCTTTTTCCAGAGGTATTTAGGAAATATTCTTCCCCCATCGCTGTAGGTATTTTTTTAATCCCTTTTCTTCTGCCTTACTTAACACTTGTCTGTCCCGTTGATAGGGTGGGTACAAGGTCTGCTGTCTGTGGGTCCTGTTGTTGGCTGCCGTCAGACACAGGGACTATCCAGCCACGACTCTCCATTCTTTCAATGGCACCACACCACTCCCTTTGCTATAATTGAATCGAGAAATAATCCAAGTTCCCTTTTCATTTTTTTTTTATTTTGCAGATGAGCTCTCTGAACAGAGAGACATTTGAAGTGCACTCTAACATTAACTGCTGTATAATTTTCTAACTGATAATTGTGTCCCTTTCTTCAGAAATTAGAAAAGAAGTTGTGTGCACAGTTAGACCATGGGGGACTTAAAACAGAATTAAGGTATGTATTTAAAGTTTGTACGATTGCTATTAAATCAAAGATCATAAGGTACTGAAGGTGCAATGTGGATCATGTGGGGTGGGTAGAGTGGAATAGACGTTTTTCTGAGGGTATAAGGAATGGAAAATGTAATGTTAATCCTCACTGTCACACTCTCTATTTCTTTGATTATCAGCAATACGTTGTCAGGTCGTGCAAGTGATTGTCTAATGTGATGCATATCCAGCTTTCAGTTCCATCAGTGTTAGTCATGTGCTGCAATGTACAGATCCATAAAATGTACTTTGCAAGGTGGAGTAAAACTTTGTCAGGTTCCTAATTTCTTCTGAACTCTGCTCATTCCTCTGTTGCCACTGTCATGTTTCATTGTTTTCAGCTCTGCTCCAGCCCATAGTTTTCCCTTTCTTCCCCGCTCTGTTGGTTCATCTTGCTACTCCTTCATTGTTTCTCGGCTCTTGTACCCTCCATATCTCCGCAATTAAAATTATACTGGTTTCCTCTTTTTTTAAAAAAAAATTGCCTCTGTCTAACTTCGTATTACCAGCATCTCTCAAACTAAAATTCTTCATGGTGCAAAATCCCCAACAGAAGAACAAGTTCCACAATATGTGCATTTATAGACAGACTTCTAAATATATGGAATATTAATAAACCCGTTTCAAAGTAAAGCACTTTCTTCCATAGAAGAGTTTCATTGTTCCAACTCAACAAGTAACCAGTACTTTCATCTGCAGCATTGGAAATGTTTCTAAACAAATGGTTAGATTTGGGTGATATGGCAGCTTATCTGATTGACCAAGGAATGGCATTGAAGCTACTTGAAATGATTCTCTCAGAATAGATTGTTTCAGCCTCTTGATGAGAGGGTCGTATGGATGCCACATTGGGCAAATAGGTAATAAACTGTAATAATAAAAATCAAGCTAAGCAAATAATCTAGCTTACATGACTAACGAGGCTTACTTCTTATTGGCTGTTACATCAGTGGGGTGACCCTGCATCTTGTAACTGCTTGATGATGAGTATCCAGTCCTGCGAAACCACCATCCCATCCTGGGCTTCAGCTTGTTTAACAGAAGACCTGTTTTCCTGTTGATTATAGCTGCCACTGTTTAATCTTTTTAACAACAAAATCAATCTGAACTGAAGCAGTATACCCATGGGAACACTTCTGGTTAGGTAAATGGAAAGAGTACAGATTCATGAGTTATCCATATAGATAAACTCAATGTTCTCTTCAATTTGATCATTTCTGATCACTCATGTTTTTTACCACTCCAATATTCTCTTCTCTTGAAGGTGCAAATTCATGGGATACAGTTCCACAGACACCACCTGCCTTCCAGTGCCTCACTCAAATAGCCAACCTTTGACTATGAACCTAAACAATGATTGTTGGTCCACTCTTTGCCCATGTGAGCATCGCAGCTGAGCGTGATCCTATCATTACCCAGGATGCACTTTCCAGCAGGGTGATGGTTAGTAATCAGCAGTGGAACCCTGGCCGGAGGAGGGCAGCAACCCTCTCTTTGCCGCCCTCCCCCCACTGCCCTCCTCTCCACCTCTCCCCCCCACTGCCCTCCTCTCCACCTTCTCCACCTCCCCCACCCCCCCCCCCACTGCCCTCCTCTCCACCTCCCCCACCCCCCCACCACTGCCCTCCTCTCCACCTCCCCACCACTGCCCTCCTCTCCACCTCCCCCACCCCCCCACCACTGCCCTCCTCTCCACCTCCCCCCCCCCCCCCCCACTGCCCTCCTCTCCACCCCCCCCCCCCCCCCACCACTGCCCTCCTCTCCACCTCCCCCCCCCCCCCACTGCCCTCCTCTCCACCTCCCCCCCCCCCCACTGCCCTCCTCTCCACCCCCCCACTGCCCTCCTCTCCACCTCCCCCCCACCCCCCCCACTGCCCTCCTCTCCACCCCCCCCCCCCCACCACTGCCCTCCTCTCCACCTCCCCCCCACCCACTGCCCTCCTCTCCACCTCCCCCCCCCCCCCCCACTGCCCTCCTCTCCACCTCCCCCCCCCCCCACTGCCCTCCTCTCCACCTCCCCCCCCCCCCCCCACTGCCCTCCTCTCCACCTCCCCCCCCCCCCCCCCCACTGCCCTCCTCTCCACCTCCCCCCCCCCCCCACTGCCCTCCTCTCCACCTCCCCCCCCCCCCCCCACTGCCCTGCTCTCCACCTCCCCCCCCCCACTGCCTTACTCTCCACCTCCCCCCCCCCCCCCCACTGCCTTCCTCTCCACCTCCCCCCCCCGACTGCCCTCCTCTCCACCTCCCCCCCCCGACTGCCCTCCTCTCCACCTCCCCTCCCCCCCCACTGCCCTCCTCTCCACCTCACCCCCACTGCCCTCCTCTCCACCTCCCCCCCCCCCCCCCCACTGCCCTCCTCTCCACCTCCCCCCCCCCCACTGCCCTCCTCTCCACCTCCCCCCCCCCCACTGCCCTCCTCTCCACCTCCCCCCCCACTGCCCTCCTCTCCACCTCCCCCCCCACTGCCCTCCTCTCCACCTCACCCCCACTGCCCTCCTCTCCACCTCACCCTCACTGCCCTCCTCTCCACCTCCCCCCCCCCCACTGCCCTCCTCTCCACCTCCCCCCCCCCCCCCCCCACTGCCCTCCTCTCCACCTCCCCCCCCCCCCCCACTGCCCTCCTCTCCACCTCCCCCCCCCCCCCCCCACTGCCCTCCTCTCCACCTCCCCCCCCCCCCCCCCCACCCCACCCCCCCACTGCCCTCCTCTCCACCTCCCCCCCCCCCCCCCCACTGCCCTCCTCTCCACCTCCCCCCCCCCCCCCCCCCCCCACTGCCCTCCTCTCCACCTCCCCCCCCCTCCCCCCCCCCCCCCCCCCCACTGCCCTCCTCTCCACCTTCTCCCTCTCCCCCCACCCCGGCCTACAAGCTGAGACCAATTGTTGGGCTCCTATTCCTACTGAAAACCCTGATCCTGAGGTCCGAGCAGGTGATGAAGTTTTCATGTGCTGTAGGCTTCAGTCGGATGCACCATATCAGCAAAATCTGTCTTTCAGCCTGACTTTGCTGCTGAACTGGATACCACACCAAGTCATGGGACTATCTTGCAAAATTTTAAATGTATTTCCAATGCTGAAAGTTCAAGCTGGTCAGCCCGCATTTATTTTGAACTTTGTACTAGTGCTTGTGAAAAGCAAAGAATGAGCCCCAAATTAATTGTGAGGGGAAGATTGTGAAAGATGCAGAATAAGGACTGTGTTCACCACCATGAACTGGGACTCAGTTACAATGTATTTTTTTTTTGCAGCATTTTCAAATCAGTGAACCCAGTATCTGCAGATGGCTGTGCATCCCAGGTAACTGCTTTCCTTTAAAACTAATTTAACCATTACTGCATAATCTGTGGTTCAAGGCCTTATAGGTTGATTAAAAGCAGCTGCATGTGGAGCTACATGTCATCATTTCACTAGAATTAGCCAGTCAGTAATAAGCACCAGAATTCATTTTCCCAAAGGAACTTTATAATCATATTGAAATCTATTGAAATCATCTAATCCCATTGGATGTGTAGAGTGATGACTAGATTGAAGTTGAAATAATTATTTCCTGCTGCCCAGGACAGAACAAAAGACACAGATGATTCTCTGCCGGAAAAAGAGATGACCCTTCGACCTGAGAAGAAATGTTTACAAGAGAAACCAAACTCATGTGCAGAGATGGGTATGATTGCAGTTTTGTCCTCTAGTCTCTTAAGGCTTTATGTGGTGTCTGGTAAACGTTTACAGAAATCCAACCACACTGACGATTTTGCTCTCCTGAATCAAGAGGGATGAGGACAAGATGGGAAATTTTATTACTTATCCCAGATATCAGTACAAAAGAGCCCTCAAAGCATAAAACCTGCCTTGCCTTTCGATGCAATGAGATGAATGACTGATTAATCTGTTTGTGGTGGTGTTGGATGAGGGAGAATGTTGGCCTGGACTATGACAACTCACTGCTGTTTGACGCTCACCTGAGCAGCTGGAACAGGCAGTTCGAATGTCTCACCGGAAGGATGGCACTTGCGAAGATGCAGTACTCCCTCATTACTGCACTGGAGTGTCAGCCTAGACTGTGTGTTGCAAGTCCTAGAGGTGGGAGTGGTAACAAACCTACCAAAGGTGACACTAAATTTATTGCAATATATTCAACTGGTATTTTAGCCAAAACTGTCTGGATTGAACCGGTGGTGTTTTTCTGCCTATCAAAGAGGACAGGGACACGTGGGACTCCAGTCTGAACTAACTCGATAAAGGGGTTATTATTAATCCTGCAGCATACTGGCCCATTCATGCCATGTGCAATGTTATAAATTCTGGATTATAGGAGGTGCATGTCTGCCAATGGACGCTGCGTTTTGAGATGAGTACGAATGAAGAGTATTGGGAGAGAGCCCAAACCTGTTGGAGAGAGGAATTTGTTATGAGCGTGTTAAGCATTCGTACAATAACATCAGCGCCAGTGATTTCTCTAACCATTTAGGGTCACTGCCTGGTGTAAATGGGGCGCTAGCAGCCTGGAAATGGTGTAAATGAGCGGTAGCAGCCTGGAAATGGTGTAAATGAGCGGTAGCAGCCTGGAAATGGTGTAAATGAGCGGTAGCAGCCTGGAAATGGTGTAAATGAGCGGTAGCAGCCTGGAAATGGTGTAAATGAGCGGTAGCAGCCTGGAAATGGTGTAAATGAGCGGTAGCAGCCTGGAAATGGTGTAAATGAGCGGTAGCAGCCTGGAAATGGTGTAAATGAGCGGTAGCAGCCTGGAAATGGTGTAAATGAGCGGTAGCAGCCTGGAAATGGTGTAAATGAGCGGTAGCAGCCTGGAAATGGTGTAAATGAGCGGTAGCAGCCTGGAAATGATGTCCGGTCACTTACCACCCTATTTGCACTGGCGCTCTGGGTAGGACCCTGACTTGGGTGGCCAGATCACCTGCCTGTTTCAGGTGTGAGGCCACTTGTAATATGCAAATTTGGGTCCTATGACATACATATTGTCCCTATTCAGCTCAAGCTCTTTTCCATAGTGTTGGCTTTGATTCTTTTCCTGTTCAACTGGCATTTTTTCTGTTTCTACCCAGCTCTCCTGTTTTATCTCCATGTTGTCACGCTTTGCTGTGCTTCACCTGCCTTTCTCAATATCTAATCCTCACAGATCTTTACTTCATATCTATCTCAATGCTTTTGCAAGTGATTTCCGCCCAGAATGAGTGCCCCATCTCCTCCACACCATCAGGTGGAGGTGCCAAGGAACATCTACGCACTTCCATATGGGGAGAGGGGGAAACTCAGAACTGAAGTCACGACTGGGTACTCTGTGCAAGTCACCAGGGTTTAAATTCAACTCCATCTTGGAAAGGTCTATAAAGAAATGGATAACTTTTCTCATCAGGCTTTTTTCATCATTGACAAAGGACACATTACTTCAGTCTTCAAAGTACTTCCATGACAATTGCTCATTCTTACTGTTTTTTCTAACTTCAATATTTTCATCCGTAGCTTTCTGCACAACAGGCATTTAGAGTATATCAATTCCGCGGAAAAGTCAATTTTTGAATCAAAATAATCTGCAAATATAAATTAAATCAAAATCTAATTAATATAATGTGTTAATTCATTATTTCTAACAGCATGACTAATGTACAGAAGCAGCTGCTCAGTACAGTCACCAACGGAAACTCCCCTGCTTAAGCATGTTAACCAGTTGGTAATATTTAGGGACAACCATTTATGTCGGGGATTTTTACCACTAACTATAAACATTAAAGTGAACAAATTAAGACAATGAGATTTGAGTGTAAGGCAGTAATAAAGTATTTATTGAAAATGATATTGCCATGGGCATGATCTTTGTCTTTCTTTTTCATTACTTTTTTTCCTTTAGCTTTTTCTTTCTTTCTCCATTACTTGGATATAAATTAATTAAATCAAATTCTGTTTTTATTGTATGTAATTCTGGGATTTTTACTGATGTTTGGGGAATGTATTCGATGACTCTCAAATCACTGGGATTTTTTTCACAAATCAGTGGGATTGGATTTAAATGTTAACCATAACATCCTGATAAAACAAAGCTATTTGTAGCAAGATTTTATACAAAAAAAAATAGTACTTTGGAGGCTGATCATACAAAGTAGATGTTGTATCCTGCTAGTTTTATGAAGAGGTTACTTTTTTCAGTTATAAGCGTAAGATTTTAGAAATCACAATGATGTAAGTGAATTTAGTATAGTGAGGTGATCCAAACTTCACTAGACCACGTCTTCTCTGAACTGAAACTTACAACCTTACGCGTGTCATTTATGGGAGGAGCCTTTTTCTGCCATATTCACAGCAGAGACCCATGTGGACATACCTGTCCATTTTGAAGGACAAACACCACCATTCTGTCAGAACGTATTGTTCAGACTAAAACTATTCACAATAATTACATAGAAGCAAAACAAACTGCAAATGACCCATTATACAATACTTTAAACTATTGTTAAAAATAATAAAAGGTCTGAAATCTTAGCGTCCTTTTCAGAATCTTTGAACTGAATATTTGATGAACCGGGCATTGGTCGCTTCAGCTCGTACTGCCACAGCATAGATACAGCAGGCAGACTGGGAGCTGGCAAATGGGGCAAACCAGCAGCACTTACTTCAAGCAGACTGAGACACTTCAGATCAAAGTACCTTGTTACCACTAGGCAGGAAATCGTGGTGTTCAATTTTATCATTCAGGTAGGTAGCTAACTTCCAGTTATTCCGATAGATCCCATGGCACTATTTGAAGAAGAGCAGGGGATTTCGTCCTGGTGTCCTGTCCAATATTTATCCCTCAACCAACATCACTAAAACAGATTATCTGGTCATTATCATATTACTGTTTGTGGGATCTTGTGTGCAAATTTACTGCCATGTTTCCTACATTACAACAGTGACTATAATTCAAACATTACATCATTGACTGTAAAGTGCTTTGGGACGTCCTGAGGTCGTGAAAGGCACTATATAAATTCTTCTTTCTTTCTAAGCTGATTGCTTTTGAAACTTGACTCATATATCAAGTAGCTTGGTTCAGGGAACAATTCTAGAGCGCCCAATAGGTGTCTGCAAGTTTTGAATAAAATTAACATTTCAATGATATGAGGGCATTTTTGATGTAATTAACTTGTGAGCATATGTAAGGACATCCCTCTGGGAAACTGGTTAGCCATTTCACCCCACAACTAATTTACCTGTAGACAGACTAGTCTATTGTCTTTCTTTCCCCCACACAGGCAAAGGAATGCTTAAAAATACAGCAGATAGAAGTCCACTTTAGATTCACAAAATCGGTTATCTAAAGGTTTGTTCAAATAAGATGTGAAATGTAGATTTTAGATTTTGAAGCAAGATTAAGCTCTGCTATCATTTACCTGGCAAGCTTCATAAAGACAGGAATGGCATGTGTTTTTAATAAAAATGAAGAATTTATGCTGAGGTCACTACTTTTTCCTCCATGTTGTACTTTGATCAAAAGTAAAATGGCAACTCCCACATTCTTACTGAATTCATATTGGAAGTAGTTTGAGATGAATAATTGAGACTATTTTCAGAAGCTACCCTAATGATGTGTGTTCTTCATGTTCTTAAAAGAAACATGTTGTTTGTCCTGCAACTGGAAATACCAAAACAAAATCTTATTGATTAACATACTACTCAGTGTTTGACTTGCAGCTATTTTGATGTTGTCTGGATCAAATTTAATAATTACAGGTGCTCTTCTGTTTCAGCCCCTATACCTGATCTATTAACTATAATAGAGAAGTGGATCTAATTTGGGCTTGTGCCTTAAAGGACGGTGACGCTGTAGGGGTAACTACTTTGTGTTGTAGCCTTTATTTACTTCTCTTTCTTATGCCTTCCACAAGTGTCAGTTTTGGCTCAGTGGTAGCACTTTCACCTCTGAGTCAGAAGGTTGTGGGTCCAAGTCCCACTCTAAAGAATTGTAAACAAAATCTAGATTGGCACTCCAGTGCAGTACTGAGGGGGTTCTGCACTGTCGGAGGTGCCGTCTTTCAGATGAGACGTTAGACCGGGGCCCTGTCTGCCCTCTCAGGTGGACATAAAAGATCTCATGGCATTATTTCGAAGAAGAGCAGGGGAGTTCTCCCCTGGTGTCCTGGCCAATATTTATCCCTCAATCAACATCACTAAAAATAGATTATCTGGTCATTATCACATTGCTGTTTGTGGGACCTTGCTGTGCTCAAATTGGCTGCCACGTTTGCTACATTACAACAGTGACTACACATCAAAAGTACTTTGTTGGCTGTAGAGTGTTTTGGGACATCCTGAGGTCATGAAAGGTGCTATATAAATCCAAGTCTTTCTTTCATGTATAGCACATGTCCACTCCTCTTAGGAGAATTGCAGAATTACCCTGTTCCTTGAACCATCAAGGGGGCCCAGCTTTTCACATCAGGTAGAAGACCTGATGTGCCCTCAGTTGATATGAGTATAGCTCAGTCAGTGAGCATGTGTACAGGCCGAGCAGGGATCTTAGTCACTGAATTTTGATGGGGGTGCTATTCATTCCATAACCTGGCACCCAGCATGTAAATGTCATTTTTGCATTTCTCCTAATAGGATTTTAAAAATTGTACATGGAAGACACAAAAGGGCAGGTTTGTTTTTGAGTCTGCACTGTCAGCAGGGAGCCTCACCCGTCAGCAGTACATATCAGAAATTTAAGTACGCACTGGCCGTGATTTTCTGACTTAATATACCGTTGGAACATTATGTGCAGCGCGTACCCAGATTTCTAATCTGTGCTGCCGGTGGACAAGTTTCTCCACCTGGAGTGTAGGCTCATAATGTTGGACTTTATGAGCCAAAAAGTGGACTTTCTATTGGAGGTACAAAACCTACCTGCACTACTCCTCCCATTAAATAAGTTCTAAATCTAGTAGCTCATTCAGAATATGCCTCTTCAGTTTAAAATAACACTGCGTGTGTGTATGAGAGAGATTTAGTGCCTTTGAATGGAGTAACTTGATTAAAATAATTTTTGTATTCTACAGATGAGGAGCAACCTGAAGAAGACTCTATGAAAGACCCTCTGAACAGTGTGAAGGACACCTTCCGCATAAAGCATCCTTCACCGTCTCAGCCAATGCCACATTGGTCAGGAGATGAACAAACCTCTCCAAAGTCCATACCAGCACATGGGTCAACCCAAGGATCCGAAATATCAGGAGCATTTCCTCTCTCTCAGTTCTCTTTAGTTAAAACAAATGAGAAATCCTCTGCGGAGCCACTGCATCATAGACCCTTGACGTCCCCCCTTTATACAAAGGACGCTGGAAGTACAGTCGTTTACCCAACCGCACTCTACTCAGCCAAAGGAGCTTTAATCGTAGGGAATGGTTCCAGTAACAGTGAAGCTGTTCCTCCAAGTGACCAGTCAGAAAGCAGCAGTTCTAGTGCTGCTGACGAAGAATATCTGGAGACAGCTGAAATTGCTTTTCAGGTTAAAGAGCAACTCCTAAAGCACAACATTGGACAACGTGTGTTTGGACACTATGTCCTGGGATTATCGCAAGGATCTGTTAGTGAGATTCTTGCCAGACCCAAACCATGGCATAAGCTTACTGTTAAAGGGAAGGAGCCTTTTATTAAGATGAAGCAGTTTCTTTCCGATGATCAAAATATCCTTGCCCTTCGAACTATTCAAGTGCGGCAAAGAGGTATGTACGCAGACTGTAATACAAGCTTTCTGTTGTATTGAAACTTAGAAAGAGGAAAAAGAAGTTTGAGTGATGCTCTGATAGCATAACACATTGGTGCAGCAAGCATGTACGTCATAGAGTGATGCGAGTTCAAAATGACATTGTATCTAGAGGAACCCAGAATGAAAGAGAGAAATAACTTGAAAATGGGGATAACTATTAAGTCAACTTTTTGAGCTTGTCTGTTGGAAATAGGCTTATGAATTATGGCTACAGAACCCAACTGATACAGTGGGCCAGTTTTTATACTGTGGAAAGTTTAATTCAACACCGTAGTGGCACCGCGCTGGGAGCCTCAAGATGTTGTGCCATGCACATACTAAGCTACCAGTCCTAGCCAAGCCATTGTGAGGAAGCAGTAATTATGTGGCTTGCTCCGCACCAGGAGGAAGAAGAATTGCCCCAGTCTGATCTCAAGCAGCTTCCAGTGGACAGTTTTAATGTTAACGACAGAGGCAAGGGAGCAGATTGCTGTCCACTCTGCCAGTGTAGAGACCAGAGAGAGAGGAAAGAGAGAAGATGCCTTAAGAAGTTAAAGCCATCCTTCTTGATACAGTAAAAGTAAAACTCAGTAAGGGGTAGCACATTAACATAATTAACCTCATGCCATCATTCACTCCCTTCAGTTCCCAATCTCTAATATCCAAACTGTAAAAAGAAAGACATCTATTGCTATTTACCTCGTTGGGTCTTAATTTATTTAATCACTTATAATTCTGTTGTTCATGTAGAACCTCTTTGTTCTGTATGATACGCCTTGCCTGTAATCTTTCATATGATATATTTCACGTGCAGCCAGCAGTCCTTTCACAATAAACTCTCCAGCTCAGCTACAGTTCCAATGCTACAGCAACTCCCAGACTCCAGACCGTGTTATTCAAGAACTTCAGAAATCATTCTAGCATCCAAACAACATAAGCCACAACCAGGGGGGAAAAATAAATATCATAAAATATTTTTAAATTACACTTTGCTAAATCATCCATGGTATAAGTGGAGTATCTTTCAAGGCATCACTAAGTCATAAAGAGTTAATCCCTTAACTTGCACGACTTAATTCCAGCCTACTGAATGTCACAATAAGATCATACCACTTGTTAATTTTTGTGTGTGTTTCCTCTACACAAACAAAAATTAACAAGTTAAAGCCATCCTCCTCTAGTTCTGTTGCAATAGAAAAGTGAGCTTCTGTTAAGGTATATGAGCAAAGTATAGAGAACATTTTTGAAGTGTTCACTTTTATGCGTTTTTCTTTTCAGGGAGTATAACTCCAAGGATTCGGACCCCAGAGACTGGTTCAGATGATGCCATTAAAAATATTCTGGAGCAGGCAAAGAAAGAGTTACAAACTCAAAAATGTGGTAAGTAATTAAAAGACAACCCAGATATATTTGGGATAAAATTAGCAACCGTCCCTTAGAGTTCAGGCATACGAGTCATTAAAATTTAACTACATGAAGGGCAAATTGGATCCTCGTAGAGAAGTTCACCAGCTGCTGCTTCATGGCCCAAATATTTAATCATAAGATTCAATGTTTCCAGTTCCTGATTTGTAAAGTGTAATCCAATGTCTGAAAGCATGCAGCAAATAGAGAGCAAAGGCTGGCATTGAGTTTTGTGTTAGAGGTACATTAGCCTCGGGAATAAGTTGGAAATTCAGCCAGGTAAACCAGGAGGCAGTTTTGGAATAGTGAGATCACAAATGCCAGTGGTCACCTTAGTTATTTTTACACAAAGCATTTTTGAAGAGCTTTGAAAAGCAGTTCAAGCATCTATGCAATTTATCTAAAATTCCTTTGTTTCTTGGAAAATGTTGTTCTATGTTTTGTGTAAAATTTTATGGGTCCTCTAAGATGTTACTTCCTATAACTGGAATACATGTACAAAGAATGCAGTTACTTCATACATGAGCTAAAATAGCTTAACATATGCTTTAAAATAGCCTGACTTTATTTATGTTTTTTTTTAGTTGAATCTAAAAGCTCTCCCTTGCCTGTATGCAGTACAAGTTCCAGCAGTAGTGCTGGTTCTGATGAAGCAATTCGGTCTATCCTGGAGCAGGCCCGAAGAGAGATGCAAGCCCAAAAGCAAGTTCTATTAGAGATGGAGACCAATAGCAGCAACAACACAATGACAACACCACATGTAGAAACTTTACCAGCCACAAACAAAACTCCCCTTCCCTCTTACATCAAGCAAGAGGAAGGCATTGCAACTAGAAGCTCACAGACTCCTCTCAGTGTTGTATCACCTGCGGCCTTTGTACAGAACATAATACGAAAAGTGAAGTCAGAAATTGGTGATGCTGGATCGTACTTTGACCAGCACTGGGCCACTGAGAGGAATATGGCTCATAGGTTGTATGCTTCAGTATCACCTTCACCATCATCCTCTTCCTGTGGGTCGTCTGGGACAGGAAATGTTAAACAGTGGCGAGCTGAACCTAGTGACAGCAGCAAAAATGGTGAGGAACATTCAGTTGGCATTGAAGGTACAAATAAACTTACGGATGTAAAATCTGAGGGCAGTCCAGACTCTCAGAGTATCAGCCAGCTTTCAATATTCCCTACATATGTCCCACGTTCGCTGAAACCAACTGTTCCTCCATTGACTCCGGAGCAGTATGAAATGTACATGTATCGGGAAGTGGACACGATAGAATTGACTAGACAAGTTAAAGAAAAACTGGCCAAAAATGGAATCTGCCAGAGAATCTTTGGTGAAAAGGTACGTGACAGGGCTAGGTGCAAACTAATCCAAAATGCATTTTCTTGAACTCTCAAAACTGAAAACAGCATGTGAAATTCCGAGCAACAAAAAAGCAAAACAAGAAGCAGTTAGAATTTTTAGTGGAACAGAGTACAAAGCTGCACTTGAAACTTTTTGGATTAACATTTTTGAGTAGACTGTTATCTTTCTCAAGTGCTCCCACGATGCAGCCATGATTTAGCAACTTATAGAATAAGTTAAATCATGAAAGGAACACATGAGATTTGTAGGATGGCACATCATAGGCCTATGGCGCAGTTACCCTTCAGCTATTACTACAGATGACAGCATGTAGCTTGTAGGTTTTCAGTAGTGCTTGGATTATGGATGTGAATGCCAATAAGCCTGCTTGTCAATACATGCAATGGGTTCTGTTAAGCTGCTGGTAGGGTTGCTTTCACCTGGGGAAAACAAGCCATAGTTTGACTCACCTGTTTGCCTTTCAGTAATCTATTTACAGCATTATAGGCCTTAGAGAGGGTGCAGAATAGATTTACTAGAATGGATCCAGAGATGAGGGACTTCAGTTACGTGGATAGACTGGAGAAGCTGGGGTTGCTCTCCTTGGGGCAGAGAAGGTTAAGAGGAGATTTGATAGAAGTGTTCAAAATTATGAAGGGTTTAGATAAAGTAAATAGAGAGACCGTTCCCATTGGTGGAAGAGTCAAGAACCAGAGGAACCAGATTTAAGGTGATTGGCAAAAGAACCAAAGGTGACATGAGGAAAAACTTTTTTACGCAGCGAATAGTTATGATCTGGAATGCGCTGCTTGAAAGGGTTGGTGGAAGCAGATTCAAACGTGGCTTTCAAAAAGAAATTGGATAAATACTTGAAGGGGAAAAAATTTGCAGGGTTATGGGGAAAGAGGCGGAGGAATGGGATTAACTAGATTGCTCTTACAAAGAGCCAGCACAGGCTCGATGGGCCGAATGGCGGCCTCCTGTGCTGTAACCATTCTATAATTGTCTTTGATGCAATAGTGTCATCTGCAGTTCCACTTGTCTGTTGTTGGAGGCTCATGGTCTTACCGAAGGTAAAAAAAAATCCTATTCAAATAGCCACCTATCATAACTGAAGCCTCATGGTGGTGGCTTGATAGCTCCATCACTCGAGCATTGTGCACTCAATGAGGAGATGTATTCCAATCTCCACCTTAGTTGATATCGACACATGAGCCTAGAATTGAAGTTTCACCAGCTTTGGGCAGGTTCTTATCTGTGAGAAGAGAAAAATGGACTGGGGATGGGATCATACAGAACCCAGCCTCACCTACTGGGAGGTCACCAAAATGAGTAGCACTGATGCATTTATGGAAATTTAGATGTTAAGGACCACCCATTCTCCTGACCCAGGACACGTGAAAAGAAAAATTGCAAAAATAAATTCTACTGTTTAAGCAAAATCCTGCACCTGGATCTCACAACTACTAAAAGAATATTAGATTAGTTACACTATTAATGCTTTTGCATAACCAGTCGCCTTTTAAACAAGGTCAGGATCACAGTTTAACATCGTGATTTGGTTTTGAGAAAGAAGATTTCAGCCATGTCACCTGAAAGCAATTATTTCCTTTGAAAAATCAATTCAATTAAATTGGCTTGCAGTGTGCAGTTTTCCCTGATTTTCAAAAGTTAGAGTTTCTAATCAACTTGTAAAACCTTTACAGTAAGTAGAAGAAAAAATATTGTTCCAGTGCTACATGATGAAATCTACTGAAGTGTAAAACAAATTTTTATGCTTCTGCTTTTTGCTGGTCTCTTAGAAACATTAACCAATAAACTTGTCCAAAATCATCACTTTCAGTAATCTATCTTCAGTGTAATGGAAAGCTTGCTCACTTGATGCAAAATTGTGATGAATATTCGTTTGTCAGAAGTTAAATATCCATGAGGATTTCCTATAATACAGTTGTAATATGATGAGTAATAATAAAAATCCATTTATATGCTGCATTTTTGCAGTAACATCCACGGAGTGGTGGTGATGTCTTATAAAATAATTAGTCCTCTACAACATATTGCCATTTCAATAGAGTAGGTTTGCTCTAAGCAGAACAGAATTGAAGGTTGGAAAATAATTGGGTCTCCTCTCATCTTTCCGCCTTGCCAGGTGCTGGGCCTATCCCAGGGGAGCGTGAGTGATATGCTTTCTAGACCTAAGCCATGGAGTAAGCTAACTCAGAAAGGCCGCGAGCCTTTCATCCGCATGCAGCTGTGGCTTATTGATAAGTTAGGCCAGAGTACCCATCCTGAACAACCTATACAAGGTAAGAGGATTTTATTTCAGTGTTTTTTGTCTATAATTTAATTAGAAACCATAAAAGTACAGTAATTTGATCATTAACTGCATATGGTAGGTACATAACTGACTCTCTCCCCAATTCCAGAATGACACTTGGCAATTTAATAAAGTACCAGTTTCTTTTTCAGTGGCTTCATGGGTTTTCTTGAATAGTCCTGATTCTTCATGACTTGGAAGCTGTACCTTTTATGTAATCTGCTCTTGTGTGACTAAAAATGACCTCATACAAAGTAATTTGAATCTTGGACTTATTGTAGACTCATACTATTACATTCTCAATCAAGCTGGTGTGGTAGAATAACAAACTTAGATTAACATGCTTCATTAAGGAATATATTTATTTACAGTTTGCAGAACACAAAAGTACCATCTTACGCAGTAGTTAAGAAGTACAATAATCAATCATAAATGTCCTCTGGGATTAATTGTCATTTTGATTTTTTTTTTCCGATGAATAAATAAAGATTAACAGTCAATTGCACTGCAAAAAGTCTCTTGATACAACATTTCCAACAAAGCTTCTTTTCTGCTTCTCACCAGCACAATCTTTTGGTGCTGAACACTTCCTTCCCATACAGGATTCAGAAATGACTTTATTAGGAAAAGAATACCATTTTAAAACACTTCTTCTTTTGATTTCAGCACTGACAACAAATATAATTAACTCAAATATCAATATGAATGCTCAGAGGCAAAAAAGGAATACCTAATCTGATTAAACATATGTTTCAACCTGTGATTTCCCACATAACAGCTAGCCATTTTTAACATGTAACATCAATCAGAACACATTCAGATCTGCACCATGTCATTACTCCAGATAATTGCAGTGATCAGCTAGGCATCACCCAGGATAACTATCAAAAACTGAAACACATATAGGAATCAAACCCTTTGAATATTAGGATCAAACATCTTTTGATTTGCAATTGAAAAGTAAGGTACCTGGTTTCTAATCCTTAACTACCAACACGCTAATTTATAAAACAGACGAACAAAAGTGTGGCCTATAAATTCGGCTGCGCAGCCCCCGTTTTTCAGGCGTTAACTGGCTTACTAAGCCTCCAATATTGCAGGCAGGAAGCTGGTGCATATTTCCAACCGGAAGTGTGGCGCCCACCATATTGGGAAAGGAAATTATAAACATCCTTTACCTATTCCTGAAGCAGGTGTGAGGCCCTTTGCATATGTAAAATAGGGGCCTAATGCCTGTTTGAGGCCCTCAGAACCAGCGCTGGCTGCACTTGGAGAAACCAGACCTTGGGATCGCTTGCGATCTGCAAGGTACATTTTTTTTTTAACACATACTTACCTGAATGTGGAGCCAGGAGGAGCAGGCCTCCAGCCTTCTCTCCTGATCCCGGACCCACTTACCTGAGGGCTGCTGCAACGCTAGCAGCTCCCTAATCTTGCAGTGCTCTTCACTGGCGAGCTGGTCTGCTTTGCTGGCTCCATTATAATGAGGCCCAATGTCAGGGTCGCCTTGGCCCTCACCATTCAGGTGCAGGGTATGTACCCTGTGCCCCCTGCACGCCCAAAAATAGGCGCTCCCGAATTTCTAGGCCTACATATTTGCGATAAACAGCTTTTTGAACAGAAGTTTCAGTGACACATAAGTTTTTAATAAAGTTGATTATATCTTTCATCTGAAATTTAAAGTTATTTTGTAAAGATTGATCTGTTTTACGTAATCTTTATTTTCTCTGACTTAATTGAAACAGCAAATAATACAGTTCAGGCCAGGTATTCCCCATCACCTCCGCCCAGCCCCACTGAATGTGAGAAGAGCCAGCAGGAGCCAATTTGTGCAGCTCTGGAAAGCACTAAAGAGAACCAGCAACCCGAGAGCCAATCAGCTTCTCACTCACTGAGTGGCAAGAATCTGTCCAATGGCCAGTCACCTACAGGCATACAGGAAATGGTGGCCATGACCTCTGAGTTGGACACTTATGCCATCACCAAGAAGGTTAAGGAAGTATTAACAGACAACAACTTAGGTATTGTATATTTCCCAATAACTTATTCAGTGTAGCTTGTCTGTAAAATTGCAGTTTTGTAATATATGCAGTATGGCAAATTGTCATATTCATTATACCAGTGTATTTAAAAGGGTAATTTTCATTTTCTGAAATTAGCACCTACACTAGAATAAATGTATTTTCATTCTCCTAAGCCAACCTCCTTGACTATTTTTTTGAGGAAGTGACATCCCAAGTGGACTGTGGAAACCCTACCACATAGTATACCTTGACTCCAAAAAACATTTGAAGTTCCCATGAAAGGCTGCTAAAGCAGTGAGGATTTGAGGGGGGGGGGGGGGAAGAACTTAGGAATACATAAGAAATTGCTGAAGGGTGAGAAGCAGGAGGTTGGAGTTGTGTTGGTGTCAGGGAAGTGCGGAATGGGGTGCCTTGTGAAATTCAATGCAAAATGAATGGTCAAATTCACAGGCACATTACCAATCTGAGGATGCATCTTGGAAATGATGAAAGTTATGTTGGCTATGGCTCAGTGGTAACATTCTAGCCTTGTGAGTCAGAAGATCATGGGTTCAAATCCCACTCCAGAGACTTGAGCACATAATCTATGCTGACCCTTCAGTTCAGTACTGAGGGGGTTCTGCAGCGTCGGAGGTGCTGTGTCTTTCAGATGAGATGTTAAACCGAGGCCTCATCTGCCCTCTCAAGTGGATGTATAAGATCCCGTGGCATTATTCAAAGTAGAGCAGGTGTGTTCTTCCCTGTGTCCTGGCCAATATTTATCCCTCAACCAACATCACTAAAGTAAGATTTTCTGGTCATTATCTAATTGCTGTTTGAGGGATTTTGCTGTGCACGATTTGGCTGCCACGTTTTCCCTACATTACAGCAGCGACTATACTTCAAAAGTACTTCAATGACAGTAAAGTGCGTTGGAACAACCTGAGGTTGTAAAAGGCGCTATATAAATGCAAGTTCATTCTTTGCTGAAAGTTATACAAAAAAAGTTAAGAAAGAACCAAGTTATGTGAATCTCAATCTTGACTTCATTAGACCTTTAGTCACGATGCAAGGAGGTGGGGCTTGGCTGAGGGAATGGTAAAAGTGTCCCTTGATTCAGGAATAGATCAGACGAACCCCACCTCTAATAAACCAGAGACCAATGTGTAGAGAATGCAATTGTAAACAATTTTACAACACCAAGTTATAGTCCAGCAATTTTATTTTAAATTCACAAGCTTTCGGAGGCTACCTCCTTCCTCAGGTGAACGATGAGGAAGGAGGAAGGAAGGAGGTAGCCTCCGAAAGCTTGTGAATTTAAAATAAAATTGCTGGACTATAACTTGGTGTTGTAAAATTGTTTACAATTGTCAACCCCAGTCCATCACCGGCATCTCCACATCATAGAGAATGCAAACATTACCTGTTACAGCTGAGAAAAATCTTCTGTGGTTAATTCTTCAGTATAATTGTTGAATGATGAGTCTAACTCAGTAACAAAACTGATAAACGTTGTTTACCTAATTTCAGAAAATTTTGTACAACCATATTTTCAACTGTTTGGTCATTCAACTTTAAGTTTAGATAGTTTCAAGCAGGGAGGGCTCCTATTGTCAAATTTGTGTGTGTAATTTATGTTTTTGCAGGTGTAATTTTCATTCGGAAAATAATTTTTCAGAGTTCTATTTCAAAAAAAATTCAATGAACTGTTGTTTACCTCTGTATGTGCATGTATATAATAAAAGTCTTGTGAACAGTGCACATAGTTTCTAGTAATGTTTCTGAAGGACAGCAAGTCTGGGCAGTTGCAGAGCATGCCAGGGGTTGCTATTTGTAACTTCTGTCCCCTCCACAACTGCCTGTCCCATGATGGTAATGCCCTGACGGAGCTGACAGCAAAGGCGGCCTTTTTCAGGAACATTGAAATTTGGTTTTTTTTGTATAAATTATCAAAACAAGGTAAAACATGAACTCCAACTTTTACTGAGGTAATTTTCCTGAAAAAACAATTCAAGAGGGTGCTTACAACATTTTATATGTTACATGTGTTGCAAATGAAACTTTCCACTTTGAAGTTTAGCAGTGTTTAATCTTTGTGTGTTGTACTGCATTCTAAATGCTTACAGCAACAGCACTTATGTATGTTAATGTCAGAACAACAAAAGCAAAACGATTTACTGTATAAGTGGCAGAAATTCGAGAAGAATTATACCAAGCCGGAAGGGAAGTTTTGAATAAAAGTCGTGAATTTAAACATGATTAAATCGGATCTGCTTAGTAAGACTGAGTACTGTTTGGTCAAGGAGGAAAAATGAACATTAGTTCAATGTTTTCTTAATTTTATATATTGTTTGACGCTTGCTATAAAAGCCCACTATAAACAGATGGACATTAAAGAGTTCCTCTGTATTGCAGGCAGATATTTATTTGTATAGCTGTGGTATTTATTTATCCACCTGCAACTGCGAAGGGAAGTGGCTTTATTTATTTTCCAGGGGCCAATAAGAAACAGATACTGCAGTTTCTCAGAGGGAATCTCTTAACACTTTTCAGTGGAGATGTGCATACTCCCCACCAGCAACCCCTCCCCCCAAACACTTCCACACACCACCATCTCCCTTGCAACAGCATAACCTCTGACTCGCCATGAGCAATGTCATGGGGAAACTGCTGCGCTGACTTCCTGTAACACTTTCCCCATCACACTTTGTTGATAACCCCTATTGTTATAATACAGTGCATCCTCAGACTCATTGTGAGCAACACCACGTGCTGGTAAATATATATTTTGTGGCATGCCCACACACTTCAGGCATTGTTTATTCTACATAAAAGATTCTGTGTTGAATTTTAAATATATATATAAAAAGAGAAAGAAAGCCAGTCATTTCCTGATGGTTCAGGGAAGCCCCCCAGCAACAGAAAATGCTCTCTAATTGATCTCGTGCCTCTGAGTAATTACTTTCTAATGAACCAAAGGCCGTGTGTTATATGGTATAATGCTCTTGTCCTTATTGAACAGTGTATCCTAGAACTTAGCATGTGCAAAGTCATGGGAAACTGGATAGTTTTTAACATACATATATATATGCTGAGTGTTTTTGATGGTGCCTTTTTGAGAATGTGTGTGTAACTGTTAATAATACACAGTTCATCGACCTTTATATCTCTTTAGAAATGTTCTTTAAAGCTGTCTGTCCTGTGTGTTTTTCCTAAAGGCCAAAGACTATTTGGAGAGAGCATTTTAGGACTTACCCAAGGCTCTGTCTCAGATTTACTTTCTCGGCCTAAGCCCTGGCACAAGCTTAGCCTGAAGGGGAGGGAACCATTTGTTCGCATGCAACTGTGGTTAAATGATCCCTTCAATGTGGAGAAGTTGAGGGACATGAAGAAAATGGAGAAAAAAGGTAAACTAACTCCTAAAATTAATTTCAGCTTCATATACAGATGAGCGAGTTAAAATCTTGAGACTACTTTTGCTTTCTTCTTTATTTCTAAATACATAGTGTAACTAGAATCAGCTCTGAACCTAATTAAACATCTGATTGGGCCAATTCAGATGCATTTTTTTTTCCATGTGGCTTTTTGGCCCAACTCCAATTAATTAGGATCACATGGGCTTTCCGAAAATGCACGCACAGTAATGCATTCCTATTCCCATTCCGAGTCCCCACTGTTACCACATCATAATACAATGAGGTAGGCCATTCAGCTCAAATTTCATCAATCTGTAAAGACACTGCAATCCCCCCCCCCCCCCCACCCACCGAACTTCCCTCCTATGTCTTTGCACTTTAGCAGTTAACACACATGTCGGATTCTGGATGTCTCATATGAGCAGATGGAAGAGAATGATGGGGTAGGTTTTATTTTGGTTTCTTTCTTTCTGTGGGGGACTCATGGTCATATGTGCTTGTGTGCAAATGTTTGAGTGCGCATCTGTGTGTCCTTTCAATCCATTTGTGGTGATCTAGTGTGAGTGTGAAACCAATGCTTCTGTAGCTAGCGTAGGGAAACAGAGGCTCCAGAAGCCCCATTAAACTCCTCACATTTCTTTTGCTCTGCCCTTGATTTCCCCAAGACGAAGAAGTTCCTCCCTGGAGATTCTCACTGCCGCTTCTGGTAGCTGTTACTTCTCAATGCACTTTTTCATTGATTTAATGCTGTACTATTAAGCACTATTATTTTTGGTTGGGTTTTTTTTTGGTGGGGGGAAGGAGGTTTGAGATCTGTACCTAGAAAGTTCTTTTCTAGATATGAACTGCAGCTTTTATACGATCCGACCTGGACAAAATGCAAATCAATACACCACATAAAGGAGAAAACATGGACTGGAGTGTGTTAGGAGACAGTAATGCAGTGAGAGGTTAATGATGTTAACAGCAAGACCAACTCCCCTGATGCTCAATGAGTTTAGTCCCAGATTTGATCTCCACTTTGTGTTGAGTTAGCTGATCTCAGCTGGGATGGTGTGGAGATATTAGAATTGGTCCCGGTTTAGAGAGAGGACAATCAATCGGAATTCCAGCTCCTGGTCGCTAGTCAGTGACCCCCACCCCCACCCCTTGCTGGAGGCACGAACCAGCATCCAGCAAAGAGTCAATACATCTCGGAGAAGAAAGGAGGGGAAAATATTGGCAAAAGAAGGAAAAAATATTAAGAAATTGCAACATCAAATTTCAAGTGAGTTAACTATTTGTTGAGTATTTTTATGTTTAGCGTCTGAGTCAGTGGATTCCATGTTTAGTAAGCTGTTTCTCTTTTGGTGGGTATCTTATGGATAGCAGGCTTTTGTGATCAAACAATATGATTTGGACTAAAGTGGCCTTTTGCCATGTGATTTTAAACTGCAGGATATTGGGGTTTATTTTATAGCACTAGTTGATTTCCCATGGCATTGCGTAGGATATCTCAACTATTCCAAAGCTTTCCTAGCCAGCCTCCCATCTTCTACCCTCCATAAACTTGAGCTCATCCAAACCTCTAATGCCCGTATCCTAACTTGCACCAAGTCCCTTTCACCCATCACCCCTGTGCTCGCTGACCTACCTTGGCTCCCAGTTCAGGAACACCTCAATTTTTAAAATTCTCATCCTTGTTTTCAAATCCCTCCATGGGCCGCGCCCCTCCCTATCTCTGTAACCTCCTCCAGCCCTACAGCCTTTCAAGATCTCTGTGCTCCTCCAATTCTTGCCTCTTGCGCATCCCCGATTTTAATTGCTCCACCTTTGGCAGCCGTGCCTTCAGCTGCCTAGGCCCAAAGCTCTGGAATTTCCTCCCTAAGCCCCTATCCTCTTTCTCCTCCTTTAAGACGCTCCTTAAAACCTACCTCTTTGACCAGGCTTTTCGTCACCTGCCCTAATATCTCCTTATGTGGCTCGGTGTTAAACTTTGTTTGATAACACTCCTGTGAAATGCCTTGGGTCGTTTTATTATGTTAAAGATGCTATATAAATGTGAGTTGTTGTATCAGAGAATATGGTTACTTCTTACCTGTCAGTCATCGTGTTGCTTCTCCTCTTCTCTTGTCACGTCTCGTCTTTTCTCCTTTCTTCCCTTCCCTTTTCTCTTCCCTACCTCGCTCCTTAACTCTTTTGGCTTCTCTGTGTCTTCTCTCTATATATTTTTCTTTTGGGTGGCAGATGGTGGGTAGCCTGGTGTGATGTGGCAGAGAAAGGAGTTCCTGAAGGCTTAATTTGAGATGGGGTTGCAGGGAAATTGTGGCCCTCCCTTCCCGCCCTATCTATTTCCATTTAGGAGGTTATGTTTACTTTTATGTTCAACTTACTTGTTTTTTTTGAAAAGAAATCAAAATAGAATGAAGAAAGACAGTATCTGTTTTTCTTTCTGTCTTTATCTTTGTCTCACAGGTGTTAGCAATTAGGATCTTTGTCTCACAGGTGTAAGGAATTAGCAATTGTCTTTTCTAACAGTCAGCCAAACCTGGGTGGGTAATTAGCTGGCTTCAAAGTTCAACTGATTTTTTTTTGAGAATTGAACAAGCATTAACACGAAGTCTCTCCCACTCTCTCCTATATCTACCTAGCTATCTTTCTGGGCCCAATCTGTCTCATGCCGCGTTTACTACGTAACAACAGTGACTACACCTCAAAGTACTTCATTCGCTGTAATGCGCTTTGGGACATCCTGAGGCAGTGAAGGGCACTTTTTACCAGTGGGCAGAGCAAGCACAGTGGAGACTGCCCATTGGGACTTCAAAGTTGCATTGGGATCCTATTGACATCATAGGAACCCAATTTACATGGGTTAATGAGGTTCCCGCCTGTTCTGGCAGACGCCTGGGCTGCCAATTTCAAGGCCCCAATCAAAATGGCAGCGACCCGGACGTCGGCGGGAACAGGGTGATAAGTACTGCGCTTCTCGTTTAATCGCATTACCGCCCTGTTCTGCCAGCCGGAGGGGATGAAATTCGGCCCCTATTTGTGTCTTTCTGTCTGCCTCTCACTCTCCCTCTGTCTCATAGGTGTTAGAAGTTAGAATCTTTGGGGCTAATTTTCAACTTAACCACTGGAGCGTAAAACTGATTTCATTGGAAAGGAAAATAGGGCGGTTTCTATTACAAGTGCCCGACCCGCTACGCTGGTTTTCTGCTCCGATGGTAAGTTGAAAATTACCCCCTCTGTCTCATAGGTGTACGTGATTAACAACAAACTTTTCTGTCAGCACAACAAAAAAAACTCAACTGGTGCTTTCTTTTTTGAAATTTGAAATTACATTTCATCTCTCTCGCTCTCGCCCCTCTCTTCTCTCCTTCCCTCAGCTTCATACACTTCGAAAGCATTTTGCACGAATTATGGGAAGTCAGTGGCCAGATTGCACATTCTCAGGGTAATGTACTCACTATAAAATAGCAGCTATTTTGTGCCGCAGAGTGGGACACCCTTATCCTTGAAAATGTTCATCACAGCACGGCTACTTACCAATTTACAATGAAACAGGCACCCCACACACCAAATATAATTTATAATAGATGTGGATAATGTTTCAGTGAAGCAGCATACCCTGGTTGGTTGTATATCTTTGTATCCTTGCACATCACCTGTCTGTGTCCATCACACCTCGGATGTCAAACTCTGGCGTCACAACTCACACATCATGCCTTTTTACGTACAAATTTTTCTATCACATTTGCAGCTGATTGGCTCATATTCAAGAAAGTGCAACAAGTCAAAACTGAACAGTTAGAAAATATACCAATCAGCAAATGGCAAGCAATCTTGAACACTCTCTCTAACTTTTTTTTTAAAAAGTACTGAAAACATGGTATATAACATAAAGGCTTTATTAAAAAAATACAAAATTTACAAGGAATTGATTAAACTTACTCATCCAGTAGCATTTTCAGTGGTGGACATGCCTCAACAATGCTGTTTGTCAGAGGCCTACATAAGAAGCCTCATCCTTGAGTTCAGAGGTTTCCAGATACGTTTGAAGATACGAACATACTACAGCTCCCAGCATGCACATGTGCCTACAACATCTAAAACAAATGTATGATTGATGTCAAGATTAGCCATTCACCCAACATGCCAAGACTTGCTGTTTATAAGCCCCATCATATCCAACGGAAAATCACTGATTTTTAGGATCTTGAAAGCAACCTTTAGAACCTTTAAAACATCAAACTCAAGATAAAGTAGGAACTCAACTTTTCCTGTTTAATTTTCCTGAAAAAATGACTTCAGTTACTATATTCAAGCAATTGGTTGATTACAGCATATTACATGTGTAACAAATAAAACTTTAAACAATGCCAAATTTCAAAGTGGAATCTTCATATACTGTAATGTATTCTAAAATGTTGCAGCGGGTGCTTTTATTTGTTTATACCGAGAACTTAAACAGTGGTTGTTCATATAAACAGGTCGTAACGTGTAGTAGAACTGTACCATTATTCAAGTTTGGAGGGAATTCTGAGTGAAAGTCTTGAAATTAAAATATTTTACGAAAGGTTTTTGCATAAATACACTGACTACTGTTGAAGAAATATTTGGTAAAGAATGAAAGATGCAAATAAGAAAAGATTAAACCAAAGTTTTATATATTATATGTTTTTTTCGTTTTGATAAAATCCAGACCCTAAGCAGATGGATAGTAAAGAGCTGCTCCCCATATTTCATGAAGCTATTTTTAAAAATATGGTGCAGTCCCCTCCACTTGTAGTGGGTGCGATGGTGTTAATGCAATTCATCCACTATAAGCAGCTAACGGTAAACCCATCATAGGTTGTAGGAAAGAAACATTAACTCCGGACACCCTCCAGAGGATTTGGAGTGTAAACTATTGGTTGGGTTTTGTACATGGAATTTTTTAATGATTAAACCGCTTAAACAGTACAGCAGAGCCCCACTGTCAGATCCAGGACACTGGCATCTGCGGCCCCCACATGGGTTTTATTTCTTCTACAGGCAAAACTGGGCTACCTGTGTCATAATATGAAGCTCTGGTTTCTGCCCATACCTATTATCTATCTATCTCGGACACTATTGAACGAAAGCAGCTCCGGGCTTCAGTACTTCGATCAATCGTATCCCGATACTGACTGGGGATTTTTGAATGAATGACACCTGTGTATCAGTGAAATTTTAGAAAATGTAAAAGGGCTTCTTTGCTCTGACATAAGAACAAACAGGAAGTTTGTTACCACGTTGGTAAGTACAGGGGATTGAACTGCTCAAAATAGCCAGCGGGCTTAATATGTTTTAAGCAGCGCCTTTGCAATTGACTCCTATGATACTGGCAAATGGTTAGAGCTGTTTTACCGATTATAGGCAGCTGCCCATGATAAGCATGGACGGTGTTGTCGCCTCCTAAATCCGAGCCCATCTTTCCCAAAATTCCATGTTTGAACCCCTCCAATCAGGTTTCCGCCCGTCACAGAACTGAAACGGTCCTTATCGAAGTCCAAATGACATCCTGTGTGATTATGACCGTGATAAACTATCCCTCCTCATCCTTCTCAACCTGTCTGCAGCCTTTCATGTGGTTGACCACACCATCTTCCTCCAATGCCTCTCCTCTGTTGTCTAGCTGAGTGGGACTGCCCTCGCCTGATTCCATTCTTATCTATCCAGTCATAGCCAGAGAATCACCTGCAATGGCTTCTCTTCCCACAGTTACCTCTGCAGTCCCCCAAGGATCGATCCTTGGCCTCCTCCTATTTCTCATCTACATGCTGCCCCTCGGCGACATCATCCGTAAACACAACTTCAGGTTCCACATGTATGCTGACCACACCCAGCTCTACCTCACCACCACCTTCCTTGGCCCCTCCCCTGCCTCTGATTTGTCATGCTGCTTGTCCGACATGAGCAGAAATTTCCTCCAACTTAATATTGGGAAGACCAAAGCCATCGTCTTCGGTCCCCACCACGAACTCCATTCCTCTCCCTGGCCACAGTCTGAGGCTGAACCATACCGTTCGCAAACTTGGCTTCCTATTTGACCCTGAGATGAACTTCCGACCCCATATCCGCTCCATCACCAAGACCACCTACTTCCACCTCCGTAACATCGCCTGTCTCTGCCCCTGCCTCAGCTACTGAAACCCTCATCCATGCCTTTGTTACCTCTAGACTTGATTATTCCAATGCTCTCCTGGAGGGCCTTCCAGCTTCCACCCTCCATAAACTTAACTTTTGGTCATTTGTCCTAATATCTCCTTATATGGCTTGGTGTTAAACTTTGCTTGCTAACGCTCCTGTGAAACGCCTTGGGATGTTTTACTACATTAACGACGCTATATAACTGCGAGTTGTTGTTGTTGTTGTAACTGGTATCTATTTATTTATCTACCCACAGCAGCTAAAGAGAAGAAGGAATCAAAAACACTTGCTTCATTGTCTCTGGGGGGAGTCTCTTACAAACTTCTTTCCAAATTCTTTTACTGGAAATGTGTACTCCTCCTCCACTTCCACACCCCAACAAACCCCTCCTCCTTGCAACAGTATAACCTGTGGCTCACCATGAGTAATGTCGGGGCAAATAAAAATACATATATATCTGCTATTGCGCTCCCACACCCCCAGTTCATTGAAATCAAGGGGCAATGATGTAATGCTAACACCTATTCTTCCTTGCTCCAGAGGCGACACTGTTACCTCTCTCAGCTTGTTACAACAAAGTTAAATGCCTTCTCTCTATCTCCCCGCTGAGCAGGCCCCCCTGCCCCGACATCAGTTTTGACCAAACCTAACCCACACCTTTCTTCCTTTCTTCACTGCTTTGTCACTCAGCCTTCACCCTCGCTCCCCACCCTGCCATTTAATAATTTTACTCCCCGGTCCCTGCTCCCTAAACCTGAGGCTCTTTAGATCCTAGCCTCCCATTCTGCCTCGCACTACTTGCCTGCCGCCTCAGCCACTCCCAGGCTAATTACTGGTCTTTTTTTTGGCCCTAAATGCTAAAGAGATGGGGAGAGGGATTCAAGAGAGAGAATGATATCTGAGAGATGTGGGAGAGAGAGAGAGAGTGGAGAAGAGGGAGATAAATAGAATGAGATCAGTAAAGAGAGAGATATTGAGCAGAGCAAGGGAACAGAGGAGTAAGAAAAACCCCACAACCCCCTCCCAAACCACCTCCACTACTCATCCCATAAACCAACTGCACGTCTCCCACACCACTTCCACATCCTGGGACCCCCCAACCATTACCTGCCATCACTCACCACTCCCTCCTACCATCTCCTGCCCAACTGCCCGCACTCTACCACCTTTTTTCTACTACCCTGAACACCCTTGTCTTCCCATTCCTTACACACATCATTCCCTCTTACTATCTTCTTCCCCAAGCACCCATGCCACATCCCTACTCTCTCCTCCCAGCTGAACCCCAAAATAGTGTTAAAAGTCTCAGAATACCGCTTAATAAAAACAGGATTTTACATATTTCATCAATGCAAATCAGTGGCTCTGCTACTACAATATCCATTACCTGACCCAACACCTCATTATTGGAAAGCAGCATGATCTAGAATGATCTCTGTGCCGGGACGGGTAGGCCCAAAGCACATCCGATATTGGACCTCAGGTCTCATTTAAATGAGACCGGTGAGCTGTAGGTGCATGCTGGCATCTCTAGGCAGCTTGCCAGTGAATCGGCATTGGATTCTGGACTGCTGTGTTGCTGGCAGCGTCCCTCGGATACTTCCTGGTGGGGGGGGGGCATTGGGGAGGGTGAGAGCGGTGGAAGCGATTGGTAGGGCGGGGGCTGAACAATAATTGTACTAACTGTTGTTTTTTATTTCTTTTTCCACAGCATATCTAAAGCGTAGATACGGATTAATAAATGCTGGATCTGATAGCGATTCTCCCAGCACCCGGTCAGAATCAGCCAGTCCTGGCATTCAACACCAGATATTTCACCATTACCAAGTTAAAAAGCCCAGGGTGGTGCTTGCTCCCGAGGAGAAAGAGGCCCTAAAGAAAGCCTATCAATTAGAGCCATACCCTTCCCAGCAGACCATCGAAGCCCTGGCCTCTCAACTGAACCGCAAGACAAACACAGTCATCAATTGGTTCCATAACTACAGGTTAGTACAGCAACGTTAATGGGCTTTTAAATGCAGTTCTGTCAACCGTTTTTATATATTTGAAAAAATTTGTAAAGGGAACAAAAATTAAAGATTCAGGCATTTCGCCACATCACGACTAAGCTTAAGATTTTGTTTTTGTTTATCAGCTAAAATTTAAAATTTTGTCTATTAAGTTTGTTAAAAGTAAATTTTAAATCATTTTCATTTTGTGAAAGCAGATATAGTTTATGCCTTGAAATGAATAGAAGTATGAAATTTGGCAGCACAGTGTTGTCTGTACTGTTTGTAACTGGAAATACTGATGGTATTTTAATTGCATTCACTCCAGTAACTCCAGTAGGGATCGTGGGTATGTTTTATTTGTAATTATGTTTTCTTAATTTTAATTGAACTTTCCACGGCTATTTTCAGGGAAAATGTTGATGTTTATCATTGTTTTCAGCTCACCGACTTTTAACTATATTATCATCAGGCTCCAGTATCCTCATCTGAATATCTCATTAGGGGAAAGGGAGGTATTGGAAGTAAAAATGTGCCTGACGCCCTGATTGAAGACAATATGCTTGGATTAAAGGGGAACAACACTGTTGAAGTGTGGGAGAGTATTTCCTCCAGAAGGACTTTGAAAGTATCTTCTACCTGAGAGATGTTCTCAACTTTGCCAGTCGAAGACCACCTTGTGCATACTTGCTGTTTCAGGTCTCCTAGCCAAAACCTGTGCAGATACCATCACTAGTGGGTCTTTAGCTGCCTGCTATTACAATGAGTGGAGATTGTTATTCTTTCTGCTCCTGGATCTTAGTTTACAAATGTTCAGACCTGACTAGGCCTTTAGTCCCCTTTTAGATTTAAAAAAAAACTAGTGCCAAACTCCGTCAAGGGTATATATTCAGCTTCAGTAGTGGATAACGATCTGCCACTAAGCCATACTGACCAGAAGGTCCCAAGTTCAGTTCTTGGTCTGTGCTGAGTCTGCTAATCTCAGGTGGAGCAGCAGTTGGGGTCCTCAGCCTCCTTGGGGTAGGAAGGGAAAAAAATCAATCAGGGTTTCCGCTCTGGATTGTTGTTCTGCTGAAAAATGCACGTATGTGCCCATCGGATGAGAATGTGATTAGGCTTGGCTGTGATACTCTCCATCGTAAAATAGCCTGCTGTCACCCACTGTCTGCACTTGCACATAAAGAATATCCTATCCACTTGGGTGAGGTACTGGAAGGTTTGGTGTTACTTGTGAAACATGAATTGGTGCCTTCAAGAGAGGAGAGAAAACTGGCAAAATTTGTATGAGGACAAGTCGCCTGGAGGGTGAAACTTGGCTGCAAACTAAGATGACTACATGTTAATATTTTGAATCCTGAACTACCATTGGCATAACCTCTTATTTAAAAACGATATTACTTCTTGTCATAGTTTCTGCTGCAAGAGTGAGTGTGTTGCATGCTTTGGCCATTCACCAGTCCTAACCAATACGGAATCAGAATGTGGCAGTCCTTTGGGCTGAGTTGAGGTTCAAGTATTGGTGTCTTATAAGTCTCAAGAGATCACACGGTGTGCATGTGCGTGTGCAACATCATTTGTTGCTGTCTGATGAGCTCAAGCACTGTGTAGTTTATCTGCTTGTAATAATAGCCTGGGTTAACTTTGAATGATGTACCCAGTATTGCCGAAAAGAAAATGCAGCTCTGAAGTGAACTGCTGAGCTTCTCGGGTTGAAAATTGAAGATGGCCACAGCGGGAGGGGAGGGGTGGGGGGTGCGGTCCTGTACAATGTAGGAAAAGACTTGTAGAATAACAAACAAAAAATTCTCTTAAAGGCACTGCCTTACCACAACAATGTAGGTCAAGGAATGTAGGCTATTACGCCCTATAGATGAATAGCCTTTTTTAAAATTGAGAAACCAAGGTAAAAGCCCAAGAACATCGGTGCCAGATTTCATTCACGTTGAAAGGAGAAGAGACAAGTTGGGAAGTGTGTAATAACATATTGGGGTTGATTTTAAACCCCAAGGACGGGTGGATTGAGGGCGGGTGGGAGTTGAAAATAGTTGGTTTTTTGGGTCGCAACCGCAAAATTTTCGGACTTTGCATTCCCAGTGCTTCTACGTGCCGACGTTAAACCCGGAAATAAAGCCAGGTTGCGGTCGCGACGCAAAAAACAACTATTTTCAACTCCCACCCACCCCCAACTCACCCGTTCTTGGGGTTTAAAATCACCCCCTTTGTGTGCCCCATTCTCAGTAACATTAACGTTGCCAATATGGGCTCCATTGTATTTGAAGAGAACTTTAACGGGGGTGAATTTCCAAGTTGCGGAATCTGGCCAGGCAGCTCCTTATATTCAGAAACTGTAGGCACACTGTGTCCGTTAAAATTAATGAACAGAAAATTGCTTTCACGATTTCCCAAAATGCACCACCGGCAGACAAGAATCCCTGCTAGTGCCACAAACAATGAAAGATTGGCCTCATTATGCTAATGAATGTCATAACATGCCCTATCCTGGAGGTCACAAATATTCCTGTATGATGCAAGGTGTAAAATAAGTGACGTGATCCTGCGCAACAGGCAAAACCTTTATTGGTGCCTTTAAGGCTTGTATCATATTCCGATGATCTTCAGGTAAATGTGTGATAAATTTTAATGTTAATAAGTCTGTAAAATTCTGACTATTTGAAGACCAATGTAAAAAGATTCTCTCATTTTGAACTGTCAATCATTTTTAAAATATTCAATTAAAAAATGTAATAGTTTATGTTCAATGAAAACTTCAAATGATTGTGCATTTCAATCTTAAATCTTTGATCTAAACTGTCATAAATTTCTGATGGGTAACATATAGCAGAATAAAAATATTTTTGATAATCAAATTCAATTACATTATACATGGCATTCAAATTCCACCTGCTAACCTTCCAACAGACGTATGGACCTTCTGGTGTACTGAAATTAGTCTGAAATGTCCAGAGTACTGACTCTCAGGCTCATTCAAATTCCTTCAAGACTCCTGACTGATTAAAAAGATGCTCAGAAATTAAGAGAAGGAACTGCAGAGGCAGCATAAAATGAAACGTCCCATTTTAAAGCATAACGGTGCCCCTACTCCTGTTCCTATGTTCCTACTGCAAAATCCTGGCATGAGTATCTCACTGTCCAATAACCCTGAGGAAGTAGGTCCTAAACTGTTAGAAAATGTAATTGTAGTAAAGAATAAAATGGATCCAACAAAAATTGCTAAAACATTAACTGAATGATATTGAGGTGTTTCTAAAATAAAAGTTACTGCTTCTAAAGTGGCTGAGATATCTAGTACTTTTAGTACAGAAGAATACAAACTTATCACAGATTGATTTTTTTTCCCCTCAGTTTTAATCTTCAGATTGTCTCACTAGTTTATTTAATAAGCTAGTAACTAATGCTGTCCCATTCACTGATATTTTCACTTCTGCAGGTCACGTGTTCGAAGGGAAACGCTTGTTGAAGATTTCCAAGAGAATGACACGGACCAGGAGCCAACTAGTTACCGAGGGTATACAACCCACAATCATTCGCTTAGTGTTGATAGACCACAGAGTTCTGACTCTGAGCCAGAAGACAAGAAAGCCATTTTTACTGAAATGAAGGGCAAGCTGCCAACTGAAAAATACACTCCTCTGGCGGAACATAGGGAAGCCGACATGGAGATTAAACAGGAATTCCATGATCATTGTGAACAAGAGGATTATGATCATTGTGATACCTGTTGCATTGAAGATGAGATAGGAAGTGCCGAGTCATCTGTACACTTCCCTGGCACTGTAAAAAGAGAGAGAGTAGGGGCAGGCTGTAACCATGAGACACATCCATTAAAGACTACCACAGTCCTGCATATCCAGAATCCTCAGTGCTTGATCATTGGTTCATCTAACTATGACAAATTTCATGTTAATTCCTCGGACCTCATATCTCTAGACATCTCACCAAAGCCTGATGAGTATGTTTCTGTGACAAAAGATACAGAAACCAATGGGCTGATCCCTGATCATTTCAAAGCGATCTCTGAACCTCCATGTGGTAGTCTGGAGGTGACACTGAATTCTCCTTCTGCAGCCTCTTCTCCAGGCCTAATGTCGGTTTCTCCAATCCCATCCTCCTCGGCTCCTATCTCTCCTTCAGTGCCTACCATTTCAAAGGGGCAGTGCTTGATTCCTGGCACTGATGTGGTTGCTTTACAGTCAAACACAAAGCTAAATAAAAGTATCCAGAGACGGAACGCCAAGATGGCAAATCTGAACAACATAATTCATCGTCTTGAACGGGCAGCCAATCGGGAAGAACCTACAGACTGGGAATTCTAATGAAAAGTTTTATTATGAGCAGAGACTTTGTTAATTATAAAACCATAGGACGTGACACTGAACTCTTCAAGAGTAGGAAGAATTTTAAATGTTTAATTTAAATTGAGACTCGGCAAAGCCAAAACTGCAGTAATTTTTGCAGATGACATTGAATTTTATGAATTTACTCTTCAATGAATCTTCCAGAAACGCATTTAGCATCTGAGGAAAAAATATTGACCACTATTTTAAACAAAAAAAATTCAAACAACTTTTAGAAATAAATATTTATTTGTACATGTCTTATATTAAGGACTGGTTGAAAACTCTTTGACGCTGTAGCAGTTTTCCTACTTGCCATTAGCTACAGAATGAAAATAACAAACATTGATTTTGTGCCACTAAATGCACACTTGAAGTCCTGTAGTTTGCCACAGGAAGAGATTAAAGACTATAGTCTAAAGCCATTAAACAGCACTATGATCCAGAAGGCTGACCAAATTTGCTAGCTTATGGATAGAATTTTTTTTTCTTAATTTTGTCTTCAAGACACTTAATTCATATTACCAGAAGTGGACTCTGATATAGTCATGAAGACTCTAAAAATAGGAACCTCAACACCATGAACTATGTACTTAGTTATTGGTTATGTGTTTTCAAACATTTGTAACACAGGGTGTTATGTGCAATTGTATATGTTGTAGAAACTTCTGCAATAGCCTTTCTTGAACAAGATGTAGCATGGTACGTGATTAACTCTTCACCCCCATTAGTCATTCACCTGCGGTGTTCTGAAGAATACCAAAAGCCTAATGAACAGAACTTTGCCTGACAAAAACAAATAATTTTGGAGTTTACATTTTGTTTTTCTAACCAACTACGGAACTATGAATCAAATCAGAAAAGCATAAGAGGCAGCTGACAAAATCTCTCGTTTTAAAGAAGAAATTCTACTTCCTGAATCGCCATGGTCTGGTGTTCAGCAACAGCACATTGTTCTATGCGTGAGCATCTTCCATTACTAACAGCACAGCTGGCCTCTTCAAATCAGTCTTGATTTTTATCCACATTTTGAAGTTTTTTTTTTCTCCTTTTAAGATGTAGTTGATGTGATGACGTTAGTGTAATCTTATCTCATTACTGAAGGTTGATG
The DNA here is from genome assembly GCF_035084215.1 of Heptranchias perlo. Lineage (NCBI taxonomy): Eukaryota > Metazoa > Chordata > Chondrichthyes > Hexanchiformes > Hexanchidae > Heptranchias > Heptranchias perlo. The sequence continues at coordinate 27,271,909 of NC_090349.1, forward strand.
TGGCTTTTGGCTCTTCAGGATTTCCTGTAGCACTTGATTTTGTCTTGTACCAAATTTAAATCCTGTTTTGCTCAAGGCTACGGTAATGCACTTGATCATATTCAACTGACCCTTTTTATCCCTGTGTTCATCTTACCTTATCTTTTGTATTTGTAAAAAAAAACATGAAGGCTGATCTTTGTCTAGCCTTTGTAGTCTTTCACTGCACTTGGCCACTAAATACAGTATATTTCTGTTTGCATTGTGTAAGAGTTTTGGCGTGCAGCTTGTTTTATTCTCTGATGCAGTGTCCCAAATATGGTGCTTTATGTCACTGTATTTTGGATTAGTTGCGTAAACACCACAGATATGCAACAGTCCAAATAGTAGGACAACTAAAGAGATATTCAAAAGAAGACAAACTGTATTGCAGTGACATTATTCTTTTCATGACATTGTTCATACTTGTTTGAGTTTAAGCTGTTTTACGGTTATTTCTTTAAAAGGCATCTGATATATTTTTCCTCCTGAGAGGTATAGACAAAAGGAATAAGAAGCAGCTTAAAAAAAAAAGTCAGAGCAATTAAAATTAGACACAAAGTGAGTACTGCAATCAAATAATTGACTTCATCATTTAGATTTAGTACCCTTTTAAGGCTGAGATACTACAGTTTATTTGATCTGATTCTAAAGTATACAGCTTGTTTTATGCATTATGCATGCAGGTATACCTTGCAGATCAATCTCAAAATGGCAACTGTATTAAACCAATTGTCATAAAAATTCTGTGCAACAGTTGCTGAATTAAAGATGTGCAGTTTTTAATGTGACAGTTGAGTCAATACAGTCAACATTTAACAATCAATCAATTGGACACGTTCAGCAAGAAAGGCTTTCTTCACAGAATACTGTTTGAGGTAAGAAAATATGAACATCCAGGCAAATTTCACTCTTCAAATCCATACCTTGAAGTTGCTTAATGCTGGAAATCAATTTCTCTTTAAACATCCTCAATTTGGAGTTGTGTCTGTACACTGTTCAGTTGGAAAGATGAGACTTGAATTAAATTTATCTCTGTCGTAGTCTGTAATTCATTCGTTATTCACCTGTCGGCAAAATGCAGGTGTTCTTCCTACTCAACAAAGGTCTTAAAGATTTGAAAGTCTAAGTAGTCAACATTATTACAATGCACTGACCAGTAAGGACAGCTGGACCATATTCTAGTGAATAACGCTTCCAGCCATAGATAATAGGTTTCACTGAGTCCTATAATTGGTTGTTTGTTTGGTTATTTGCTTGCTCTTCCTCTTCTAATTCACTACTTTTAATGAGAGTAATTCTGAGTTTTTAACTCAGGGTTTATTGGTATTCATTGTTATTTGCTATGAGTGACAGTGTGAAATCCAGTTTACATATCAAAAACATGATCATCGCTTAAAAATACAAAGTTCACGTGTCACCCTGGCACTTGCTCCAAAGCGACATGTCTCAATGTAATAGACACAAATTACCTACTGCAGTTCCCCACCTAAAGTTCCCAATCTCAGTATTACCATCGGGAATGGGGAACCCAAGAAGAGGAAATATCAAGGAAGCAGAAGTGAAGGGGCTAGAGCAATCCAAAGGAAAGAAAAAGTATTAAAATTGGGGGAGGGGAGTTAAAGAAAATGTTTTCTTTGTTGCTGTTTTTAAAATAAAATAAACTGTACATTGCTCCAACCACATAGCATCATACAACACAAAAGGAGGCCACTTGGCCCATCATGCCAGTGCCAGCACTTTGAAAGAGCTATCCAATTAGTCCCACTCGCACACTGTGTCTCCATAGCCCTGCAAATCTTTCCTTTTCAAGTATATATCAAATATCCTTTTGGAAGTTACTATTGAATCATCTTCCACCACCCTATTAGGTAGTGCATTCCAGATCTCATAACTTGCTGCGTTTAAAAAAAAAACTCATCTCCCCCATTGGTTCTTTTGCCAATTATCTTAAATTTGTGACCTCCAGATCCCAACCCACCCACCAATGGAACCAGTTTCTCCTTATTTATTCTATCAAAACTCCTTGTAATTTTGAACATCTCTATTAACTCTCCCATTAACCTCTGCTCTAAGGAGAATAGTTCCAACTTCTCCAGTGTCTCCACATAACTAAAGTCTCTCATCCCTGGTGTCATTCTGGAAAATATCCCCTGTACCCTGTCCAAGGCCTTGACATCCTTCCTAAAGAGTGGTGCTCAACTTAAGAGCTTAACTGTAACCTCAGAAGAGTGTCTGTTGGGTACAGTCTAGGTACATTCCCACGAGGGAGAAAAGTAGGGCAACTAAAGCTAGAGCTCCCTGGATGACAAGAGATAGAGAGTAAGATGAAGCAGAAAAAAGGGGCCTATGACAGATGTCAGGTTGATAACACAAGTGAGAACCAGGCTGATTATAGAAAGTTCAGAGGGGAAGTGAAAAGGGAAATAAGAGGGGCAAAGAGAGAGTATAAGAATAAACTGGCGGCCAACATAAAAGGGAATCCAAAAGTCTTCCATAGGACTGTAAACAGTAAACGAGTAGTGAGAGGAGGGGTGGGGCCGATTAGGGACCAAAAAGATCTCATGGAGGCAGAGGGCATGGCCAAGGTACTAAATGAGTACTTTGCATCTGTCTTTACCAAAGAAGAAGATGCTGCTAGAGTCTCAGTAAAGGAAGATGTAGTTGAGATACTGGATGGGCTAAAAATTGATAGAGGTGCTTGAAAGGCTAGCTATACTTAAAGTAGATAAGTCACCCGGTCCAGATGGGATTCACCTAGGTTGCTGAGGGAAGTAAGGGTGGAAATTGCGGAGGTACCAGCCATAATCTTCCAAACATCCTTAGATACGGGAGTAGTGCCAGAGGACTGGAGAATTGCGAATGTTACACCCTTGTTCAAAAAAGGGTGTAAGGATAAATCCCAGCAACTACAGGCCAGTCAGTTTAACCTTGGTGGTGGGGAAACTTTTAGAAACAATAATCCGGGACAGAATTAGAAGTCACTTGGACAAGTGTGAATTGATTAAGGGAAGCTAGCACGGATTTATTAAAGGCAAATCGTGTTTAACTAACCTGAGAGTTTTTTGATTAGGTAACAGAGAGGGTAGATGAGGGCAATGCAGTTGATGTGTATATGGACTTTCAAAAGGTGTTTGATAAAGTGCCGCATAATAGGCTTGTCTTCAAGATTGAAGCCCATGGAATAAAAGGGGCAGTAGCAGCATGGATACAGAATTGGCTAAGTAACAGGAAACAGTGAATAGTGGTGAATGGTTGTTTTTTGGACTGGAGGAAGGTATACAGTGGTGTTCCAGAGGGGTCGATACTTGGACCACTGCTTTTCTTGATATATATTAATGACTTGGACTTGGATTTTCAGGGCACAATTTCCAAATTTGCAGATGATACAAAACTTGGAAGGGTAACGAACAGTGAGGAGGATAGTGATAGACTTCAAGAGGATATATTCAGGCTGCTGAAATAGGCGGACACGTGGCAGATGAAATTTAATGCGGAAAAATGCAAAGTGATACATTTCGGTAGGAAGAATAAGGAGAGGCAATATAAACTAAAGGGCACAATTCTAAAAGGGGTACAGGAACAGAGAGATCTGGGGGTATATGTACTCAAATCGTTGAAGGTGGCAGGGCAGGTTGAGAAAGCGGATAAAAAAGCATAGGGGATCCTGGGCTTTATAAATAGAGGCATAGAGTACAAAAGCAAGGAAATCATGAACCTTTATAAAACACTGGTTCGGCCACAACTGGAGTATTGTTTGCAGTTCTGGGCTCTGCACTTTAGGAAAGATGTGAGGGCCTTAGAGAGGATCCAAAAGAGATTTACTAGAATGTTTCCAAGGATGAGGGACTTCAGTTACATGGATAGCTGCGTTGTTCTCCTTGGAACAGAGACGGTTGCGAGGAGATTTGATAGAGGTATTTAAAATCATGAAGAGTGTAGTCAGAGTAGATAGAGAGAAACTGTTCCCATTGGTGGAAGGGTCAAGAACCAGAGGACATAGATTTAAGGTGATTGGCAAAAGAACCAAAGGTGATAGCAGAAAAAACTTTTTTTACACAGCGAGTGGTTAGGATCTGGAATGCACTGCCTGAGGGGGTGGTGAAGGTAGATTCAATCATGGCCTTCAAAAGTGAACTGGATATGTACTTGAAAGGAAAAAATTTGCAGGGCTATGGGGATATGGCGGGGGAGTGGGACTATCTGGATTGCTCTTGCATAGAGCCGGCGCGGATTCAATGGGCCAAATGGCCTCCTTCCGTGCTGTAACCTTTCTATAATTCTACAGAAATTGTCGATTTGTTCCTAATTGTGGATATTTTTCTGCTGTGTGCTTGCATCCATTAAGAACTAGGTTCAAGCTCATTTCACTTTGGATCATTATTAAATTAATTACATTCTATTCAAACCCCAGGACCCAGATGTGAAAGGACTGTGTTTAAAAGCTACTGTACCAGTCTGTTCACCACATGAAGCAATTTTGTGTGATAGTAAGGTCGAATGGATCTTATAACAATTAAATATTTTATGGAGGTTTATTTTAAAATTAAATGAGCAGTGTTCTTTATTGCTGATCCCACAAGAGGGTACTTTTTCATTTTTAAAAAAAGATAAAATATTTTACTTGGCAGATTCTTGATGTTAGAATAGCAATATTAGCAAATCTACTGCCATCGCTAATTAAGAAACACTTCCATTGGAACCTATTATATGGAGCAGTATAATGTATTTTAAATTAATTAATTCATTTCGCTATTAGAAAATAAGTTAGCCTTGCAAGGTAATGTCCAAGTGAACATTAATGCACATAAGCACACATTTAAAAATTACCCCCGAGCCACCAGACCATGAGTGAGGTAATCATTGTTTATGAACTGGAGTGAAAATGGGAGGAGGGCAATGCAAGTTCTGGAAATCTGAACTAAAAAGAGAAAGACACTGCATTTAATGTCCTAATTCAATCCCAAAAGACGAGTTGATTGCGCAGTCCTAACATGACCAAAAAAATTGTATTCTAAATCAAGCGGCTTCCAATCTGTAATTCCCTTAGTTACTGACATTTGGACATAATGGTTACTCGGGATTGTTTATTTATTTACTTAGTGAATACCTCAGGTCATGGAAATTCTGGAGAGAGAAAATGAACCAGATGCTTCCCCCCCACCCCCTCTGCCATAAGCCTAAACAGAGCAAGAAAACAACTGCTCTGTCTGAAGTACAGGGGAAAAGGACAGATGTTTCAATTAACATAAAAAATATGACTTTACAGCCAAAGAAAATGCAATGAAATATGATCAAGGAAATGGCTGCAGCACGAGTATTCAAACTATGACCTGTGGGCCAAATACAACCCGTGAACTATTATAATCCAACTTACAAAGCCCCGACAACTTGGTTCGATTTGCTCTCCTGTTTCCTACCTGCTGGATTGCTCTAGTTGAATTTTGCACATCTCACCAATTGGAAGTAGCAGTTTTGCAGGTTCTAAAGGAGTTTGAGATGGTTAACGTGATACAGAATAAAGAATTACTGTGAAATGACAAACACTAAAGTAGAGCTGGGTATAGATGTTATAAATTATATTCTATTACAGATAAGTTTGGTAAGTATTGGGGAACAAACCTAGTACCTTCCTGCTCTCAGTTCATATTGAGCAGTACATTTGCCAGTTAAGATAGTGGAGGAGCTCTGAAATTCAAACTCAATTTTCTTTTAGTGTATCAAAAATCTAAAGCAATGTGAATATAGCAGACAAGGACAAACAGGCATCTTAAGTTTTGAAATGTTATTAGTCAGGATGTACAGCACCTAACTCAAACATAAGTCATTCAATTACTTTAAAAATGATTTAACTTTTCTCCTATTTTTAATATAGCTTTATAGATATATTTTGCTTCTTTGAGTTTAGTACTATTTCAGCTCAAGAGACCAGTTAGTCTATTGAGCCCATTCCAAATTGCAACTATTTCTGGGAATGTATTTCGAAGGACTACTTTGCTGCAGCATCAAGCTACTTCATTATTTTTGAAGTTTTTGTTTCCCTCTTTTCCCATGCTGGCTATCCTTATTACTTTTCTGGGAATGGCTGCCAGTTTGTATCAAATGTGCATAGTTTTGTCCTGTGCATTCATGCCATATGAAAAATGGGTTGAGACTGCCCTTAACTTTTGTCCCTGTAAGGTTTACCGTATAGCCAGTAAAGACAGCAGACTTCTCATCTCATCAGTCTGAGCTGGATTCAAACATGTGCTAGAGGTTAAAGGACAATGTTTGAATTCACGGCACCATCCAATTCCACCCTCCGTTTTATTTTTGATAGATTTTGTGTTCACTCTGCTTGCTTCTATTTTAATCCATGATTTATGAATCTGGGTGAAGTGTTAAACCTTATGCCAGATGTAGCTTGTGTATAGTTATGGTCCTGAAATTCTCAGCCTTTCTATCTTAGCAATGACTTTTTATAATGATTAGCTCTTTTTATCCTCCTATTCTGTTTTAGTTTATTCTTTCCTTTTCAGTCAATCTACAGCATGCATCATTCTCTCGCCAGGTGGATGACTTGTTCTCAGGCCTATGCTAATTCAGGTCTGTAACCTGCTACCAGAAGACTGCAGGGTTGATTTACCTTTTTAATTTTTCTTCTCTTCCTGTGATAGCCTTCTAGCTACAGCGTGAGCTCTTTGGACTCTCAACTGGGAGGCACAAGTTTAAGTCCTCATCTTCTCAGAAGGAAAGTTACACAGATTTGCTAGTCTTTGCCAGGTTATCTATGGTGCTAAGGCAAACCAGCTCAGGGAGGGATAATGCACTTCACTGTACAGCTAAATTGTACCTCAGGTTGGGTTAACCAAGAGCACATTAATGGCATCCATGCAAAGGTCCACAGCATGACTGAAGATGATTCATGGATGAGGTGAAAGGGGGAAGTGAAAATAAGAGAAGAAAAAGCTAATGCCATATAGAACAGCATGCAATGTGACAGCCTTTAACAGTTCCCCATGTTAATATATTTTGTAATTGTGTTACTGATTCAAAGTCCGACATGGGGGAAAATTTGGGAGCTGGTCCAGTCCATGTGGTGTGTGTTATTTCAAATGAAACACTTTGAACTTGTAAACATCAAAACACTGGTAAGAAATCAAAATATATTCAGCATCTGTTCACTGTTGTTATAATAACTCATATAACTTGCCAACCTTTGTCATCAGACATTTGCTGCAATATTCGATGCGTTGAAAGAAGCAAATATTTATTACTTTTGCACAGTTTAAAAGTGCTTTTTTAAGTGTTTTTAATCTTTCATTTTTAGTATGCTTATTCAGATACTCTAAACTCAATAGAATAGAAGTAGGCATAAAATAACAAATTATCCACTAGGATTTGCATGTGTTATAAAATTAGAAGTTTGGGTGACCAATTGTGGGAATTTTTATTGTGAATTTACTGATTTCAGCCCCCAGGATTCCTTGTGGAAAATACTGAAGGAAAATGTTTTCCAGTATCTGTTTTGAGATGAGTACAGAATTTTAAGTGCTGACTAGTGAACAGAGATGGAATGTAACAGGAAAGTTTCAGTACGGAAATTATCTCAGACAGGTAGGGACCAGTTTGCTGAAGCTTTCTATGGGAGCCTACAAATTTAAAAATAGCACTAAACTCCCCTTGTTCAATAGAAAATTCAGTAATAAAAGCTGTTAAAAAATCTAGTAGATCTCCTGTAGCAATAGTAATCGATAATCTGGGACTTAAGCAGTTTCTGACGTTTACTGCTGCAGACCACAAAGATAAAAGTTTGGACACCCCTGCACAACAGTATTAACCTTTCTGATTTTTACCTGCAGTTCAACATGGATATGGAGGAAGGAATCACTCCACTAAACAGTGTTAAATCCCTGACATTAATTCATGAAGGACTTCCACACTGATTAAATGATGACCATATTTTGCCAAAAGCTCCATTATTGTTGCTCAATTGCTTTTTCTGCAAATAGATGGAGTGGATGATATTTAGAGGACAACAAACACTGTCCCCAATATTTCACCCTTTACAAGTAACTTTAATTAAACTAGTTAATATTTATACTGCTTTTGTCAGATAATAAACCAGCATCATTGCTGATATAATTAAGTAAGACTATTGGTCTATAACATTTGTAGTAAAGAGGATCATTACCTACTTTGGGAAGTACTGTGAAGAAACCTCACCTGGTATCTGGTAAGATAGTCCATATTTTGCAATACAGCATCCTTTTGACGAGGGAGACAGTTGATTCACCAAATCTCTCAAAACTTGTCAGAAAGCTATTGAGTCCTGAAGTTTTACCCATCTGTATCAGTGAGTGTACCCAAGTACCCTGGAATGGAAATGTTAGAATTGGGTGAGTCATTCAGTTATGGAAGCACAAAGTCAGTTAAGAGACTATAATTTCTGTACCACTGCCTTTATATTTTAATTAGTAGAAGTACAAAAAAATTACAATTCCAGTCTGTTTATTTTGCTTTTTTAAAACATTTATTCTCAGGATGCAGGCAACGGGGAAAAAGCCATATTTATTGCCCATCCCTACTTACCCTAATATGGTGGTTGACCTTCTCCTTGATCCACTGTCATCCTTGACATTATGGTGATCCCACAGTGGTGTTCAAAGGGAATTCCATGATTTTGACACAGCAACAATGAAAGAATGGTGATATATGTCCAAGTCACAATTGTGTGTGACTTGGAGGAGAATTTGGAAATTATGGTGATCCCGTGACATTGCTGCTGTTGTCCTTCTTGGTGGTAGAGGTCGCAGGGGAGGTGTCGAAACTTAATATTACTTATTACTATACAAATACATTAACACCCAAACAAGTAGTACAAAGAGAAACTTTATTGAACCTTAACTTGTATACAAGTGGAAGAACACCTCAAACAAAGGTTGAAGGTGTAGCTTCGCCAAGTTACAGAAACAGCTCACGTTTATACAATTTAGTAACAACGTCCACCTGTTACAGAATATGGGCGTACACGTACATTCTTTATTGGCTCAGGTAGTTGGTCAATCAAATAGAAAGCCCGCCCTCAAGTTCCCATAGCCATTTTGTTAACTTGCACGTAGGCTTGAGAAAGTGTTAGTCATCTGCTTTCTTTCCACATTCCTGTCGCTCATTATCAGTAGGGCTGTAGCTAGTCTCAAGGCCATATGGCCATTTATTCCTGAAGCTAGCTAAATCCCTTATCTCGGGGGGGGTGGGGGGGTGGGGGAGGACAGACTGTCTGCTGTGCTAAGCGCCTTGTTCAAGTAAAATTAATTATCAACGTGAGAAACTACACAATGGTGTTTCTCAGGTAGTTGTGGCGTGTTAGTCTATTATGTGAGTTAAGTGAATTAATAGAGTTAATATGGTCAAGTATCCCTTCATGCACTTCCACATTCCCCCCTTTTGTCCTTCATAAAGGACAATATCCTAGTAGAATATTACCCTAGCCAGGCGTTCAAACTCTTCCTGCACCTCATCTCTTGCCGTCCCTACTTGCACCATTAAATTTGTGGGCGTTGTATGTGTACCCAAATTAGACACCATTACACAGCAACATTTGAACAAGCAAAAGCTATAAGAACTATAACAACGAATATGACTAACCCTTGAACTAGAGAAGTCCCAATAGAACCCAGCCATCCTTTTGCCCAGCCCCAAAGAGTGAACGAAGGGGGCTGCTTGAGTTTCTCAATTTCCTTTTGGATGTGATCGGCCAAATTAGTAATCTTCTCTGAACTATCAGGTATGTAGGTACAACGTTCAGATCCAATTAGTGCGCATGCTCCCCCTTTCTCTGCCAATAGGTAATCAAGGGCCATACGGTTCTGTAAAGTGACCGTTCGAATGGCTATCATCTCTGCGCTTATTTCCTTAAAGGCTTCTGCCGTATCATTAGCAACTACTTTCCAGTTTTTGGCCAAATTAATGATTTCTCTGGTGGCCTGACCCACTCCCCACCGAGGGAAAGCAATGGCCCAGAACTGGTCGGCCTCAGTAATTACCCTTTTCACTCGTTGCCCAGTGGGACGTTGGGGCGGGGACGATGAGTGTCGGACATATGGTATTACATATCCCAAGTAACATGATCCTGTCCAATTTTGAGGCAACCATGGGTATGTCTTGTGGCCACAAATAAAGTAAGTTTCGCTATACGCAGTTATTGGAGGAAAACTTTCTACATGTATTCTGTCCATGTAAATTTGGCCGCCTGTGCAAGGCTTCCATCTGATGGTACTACCGACACTGGTTTCTGTCATATTTATATACTGAGTGCAATTGCTCCATCCTTCCATATCTCCCCCTGTTGAGTTCTTACTCAAACATATTGTTCCATTAGGTCTTGATGTATTTGTGAGGATTAGAAACGGGGGTTTATGGGTCCGATTATAATTGGGTTGGTACCACCCCTGAAATTTGGTTTCACATTTTGTTGTGTTTGTATACTCCTTCCATTGTTCTCCCACAGGTATTACCTTATTTGTCTCCGCGTTCACCCAGCCGTTATCTCGCATTCCGTTCCCGTCAGTTTCATTTTGATTTATTACCCATTCCGCTATTTCTGGGGAAGTTAAGGGGACTGGTCTGAGGGGAATGCCTCCCTTGGAGTGGGAGCACACCCAGCAACTAGAGATACCTTGATGTTTTGCATACATATAGGACATGTATAAGAAAGTATTGGTGTGCAGTTCCCTTGAAATGCGATTGGTTCTACTTGCAGCAGAGGTTGTAGCAGGTTCTATGTTAATTCCCACCCATAGTATCAGGCATGCTAAGCCAATCATTCCCAAATGATTCAACAGTTTAGGACATGCCATGCTGCAACAGTCTCTTATGATAGTTTGATTAATCAGTCTTTTCCTTTGGTTCGGCTGGGGATTTCTTACAGTGGGACACGTGTATCCACGTAGGTCGTTCCTTCACTTTCACGGCGGTGTTCGTTGTGAGGAGCACTTGATAAGGTCCTTCAAACCGGGGCTGGAGTCCGTTCTTTCGCTTAAAGATCTTTATGTAGACAGTATCTCCCGGCTTGATACTGTGACACCTCTCTCCTGTGGGTTCAAGCTGTGCTTGTTTGACCTGTCGGTGAAAACTAGAAATACAGTTAGTTAACGTGACACAATACTGTAGCATGTCCTCCTCCATTGTATGTATATCCATCTGTTTTACAGACAGGGGTGCTGAGAATGGCAGGCGTTGTGGCCATCCCATCACAATCTCATGTGGTGACAGTCCTGTCACCCTGCTGGTTGAGGACCTCATGACCATGAGGGCTAAAGGTAATGCATCTACCCACTTAAGCCCCGTTTCCTCACAAAGTTTAGACAATTTGTTTTTTAACATGCCGTTGTATCGCTCAACTGTGCCTGATGACTGTGGGTGATAACTACAGTGAAAGTGTTGATCAATCTGTAGTCCTTTACACAGTTCCTTTACAACAATCCCTGTAAAATGTGCCCCGTTGTCGCTTGACAACTTATGGGGTATACCGAAGCGCGGTATAACTTCTCTAAGCAGACATTTAGCAACAGCTGTAGTATCATTCTTCCTACAAGGAAAAGCTTCAATCCATCTAGAAAATGTCAATTATTACTAACACATATTTATATCCCATGCATGGGGATAATTCAATAAAATCCATTTGCAAGTGTGTAAAGGGTCCTTCAGGACCCGGATGCACAGAACGTACTGTCTTTTCAGTTTCACCAGGATTCATTCGGTGACAGATGGTACATTGGTCGCTAATTTGTGTGAGAGCCTTGGTTAGACCTGGCGCAAACCATGTTTGATTCACATAGTTGGTCATTCCGGTCTTACCAGCATGCGTAAAGGTATGAACACATCTAGCGAGCCAGGGTAAAAGTTGGCGAGGGGCCACCACGCGGCCGTCGTGGTGGACCCATAAACCTTCCTGGTTCTTTGTACAATTATGATTAACCCATTCCACCACCTTGTTTTTTCGCCCTGGACTGATGTTCAATGACATCTTTTAATGATGGGGGTACCGATTCTGGATCTTTCTGGAAACCATAAGGGAAACCAGAGGTCCTGTGTCAGAAAGTGCAGCTTGTTTTGCTGCCAAATCAGCTCTTTCATTGCCCAAGGAGACTTGGTCTCGTCCTCCGGTATGGGCTTTACATTTTACCACAGCCACTAAAACAGGTTCCATTAGTGCTAGCAAGAGATTGCCGATCTGTTCAGCATTTTTAATAGTTGTTCCATTTGATGTCAGGAATCCACGCAATTTCCAAATCTGTCCATAATCGTGTGCAACGCCGAATGCATATCGTGAGTCTGTGTAAATGGTGGCTGTTTTTCCCGTAGCAACAATACAGGCTCGTGTTAGGGCGAATAGTTCTGCCTGTTGCACTGAAAAGGTGGGTGGTAGTGAATAGGCTTCTATAGCAGAATGGTCATCAACAATCACGTAGCCTGCACGAGGGGACCCTTCTTCGTCTCGCAATGCTGACCCATCGACATAGAGGTTTAATTCACAGTTCAAAATAGGTTGTTCGAAAAGGTCAATTCGCGGCTTGGTTACTAGCTGAGTTACTGCCTCGCAACAGTGTGGTGAGCCATCTTCTTCAGTAGGCAGTAGAGTAGCTGGATTCAGGGTAGTACAGCGTTGTATGGTAAGATTAGGATTTGACAGCAGTTCAACTTCGTACCTGCTGCTTCTAGCAGTAGTGATGTGTTGGGTAGCGCATCGTGTTAACAGGATTTCCAGCGAATGGGGCACATACAAGGTGGTACAATGATTAAGGGTAATGGTTTGTGCTTTCTGCACCGCATATGAGGCAGCAGCCAATGCTGGAAGGCACCCAGGTAATCCCCTAGCAACTACGTCCAACTGGACACTATAGTATGCTAACGGTCTCTCATGATCACCGTGAGATTGGGTGAGGACTGCTTGTGCAAACCCAGCTTTATGATGGACATACAGGTGGAATGGTAGTTCATAATTGGGGAGTCCAAGCGCAGGTGCAGATATTAATGCCTGTTTCATCTGCTCGAAGTGGTCTCGTGTTTTATCGTTCCATATAAGATAGACTGGCTTGTCGTCACCTATCATGTCCAGTAAAGGTCTTGTTATTTCAGAATAACCCATTATCCATTGCCTACAGTATCCTGTCATTCCAAGAAAATGTTTCAATTGTTGTTGGGTCTATGGGACAGGAGCCTCACGAATGGCTGTGACTCTTTTCTTTGATAATCGTCGAGTGTCTTTATGTAATTCGTGTCCCAAATACTGTACAGTTTTCGAAACAAACTGGAGTTTAGACCGAGAGACCTTAGTGTCCCTTTTTAACGAGGGCACATAACATGGTAATCGAGTCAGCCTGACAGGCAGAAGAATTAGGTGAGGCTACTAACAGATCGTCTACATACTGGACCAGAGTGGAACCTGCTTCTAAGACAATGTCCTGCAAGTCTGCCTTTAAACACTGTGAAAATATGGTTGGGCTCTCAGTGTAGCCTTGAGGCAATCGTGTCCATGTATATTGTCTTCCCTTAAACGTGAAAGCGAAAAGAAATTGGGAGTCGTGATGAATTGGGACACTGAAAAACGCTGAACATAAGTCAATCACTGTGTAATGGGTGGAGCCGCAAGGTATACTGGTGAGAATTACAGCAGGGTAGGGCACAACAGGGTAAACAGGGAGAACAGAAGCATTCACTTCCCGTAAATCTTGTACGAGCCGCCATTTGCCTGTTTGCCTCTTCTGAACAGGCAAAATAGGAGTGTTGCAAGGACTTTTAGTTGGTATAATGATTCCCTGATTTAACAAGTCCGAGACCACCATGGAGATGCCTTCTTCTGCCTCTGCCGACATGGGGTATTGAGACACTCTAGGGAAGGGCACTCCAGGTTTCATAGTAACCTTGTATGGCTGAGCAGTTAGCATTTTCCCACTTCATTTGCATGTTGGGACCAGAGTTGCTCTGGGACCCTTTCTAACAGATTCGCTGCTTCTGTAGTACACACGTACTCACTCCAGTTTTCGAGCAGGTCTCTGTCTAACACTATTCGTTCAAAGGTTGCATGATTGTTTATAAAGGGATATAAGAAAATGGCAAAGCCAGCTCCTTCATCCAGCCGTATTACGGTACCTCCCCCTGATACCTGCGATTTCGGTCCATGTTAAATGGTTTAAGCACTTGACCATGGGTCCAAGGTCCTTTTGACGATGGCCTTCTGCAACTGCCAGAGTGCAGTGGGGTGCACTATCGGCTACTCTAAATAAGGGTTTTACCTCGCTGGGTATATGATTGACACAGCCATGCCAGCCGGACCTATCAGGATCGTATCGCATGTGAGATTAAATTCGCGTCCTTCAAATGTTTGATAAAAACATTTTTCACAAATATCGTGTCCAGTTTCATCAAATTAGGCTGTACAGTGTAAATTGTATTTCCAAGAGGTTAAATTAAGGAATGCTTGGTAGTCAGATGTCGCCCTAGATACGTACTGCAGGGACCCCATCAATCTTCGAAGTTTTGTGGTCAGAGAGCCACTGTTGTTCATTGACCATTTATAAATAACAGGTGACTCAAATTCTCGAAGGGAGTACATTCCATAACTTTCTTCGGGGATAGACACTTCTAATCTCCTATCCGTACATATGATGGTGGCTCTCATTTTGCATAAGAGATCACGTCCGAGTAAATTAACGGGTGCGTCCTCTGATAGGAGGAATGCATGTTGTCCGTGGAATACTTCTGATTTTATGTCTAATGGTTCTGACCATTGCATGGTTTGTGTAACTCCTGCCAGGCCAACACATTGTACACTTTTATCCGTTTTTGGGGCTTCTTTTGCCATTTCTTTGGACAATAAAGAGTTAGTAGCACCCGTACCAACAAGGAAGGGCACTTGTTTTCCCCCCATGTGTAGATAGAGGGATGGTTCTTGACCAGCGTTCACTGAGACTATCGGCATTTGACAATCAGGTTTCTGACACGGGGGTTTGAGGGCGTCATGCGGGATCATTTCCGGGATCATTACGATTTGAATTACCCCATGGATTCCCAGTCGAAAATTGGGCTTGGGGTCGAGTGGTGGGTTGATCAGCATAATTTTGCGGTGGACCATTAGCAGACCTTTTGTCGGGCTGAGGACAATTCGATTGCCAATGTCCACTTTTCCCACAATTAAAACACAGACCATAAAAAGGTTTTTGAGGATTTCCAACACCGGGAGGCCCAAAACCTCCTGTTTGTGGTGGGCCTGATCTGCGTCCGCGTTGTGGGCGTCCCCTCCCTCTATTACGTCCCATATAATACAAGGTGAGCGGGTCATTTGGAGTCATTTTTGTTTCTGCGTACATTGAAGTTTTACTTTTATTTTCTTTGCTTTCTCTTCTACGATCCTGGACATTCCTTAGAATGGACGTCAATTGGGGCACAGTTTTGTGTCTCCAATCTAGGCATATCAAAGTCAGTGGGTCTTTTAATTCTGGTCTGAGTCCATTAATGAGGGAGTTAACGAGTGGCACTTGGTATGCATCTTTAGCCATACCAGAACACTGGTCAAAAATATTCTCCATTCTTTCTATATAATCCTCAATATCCTCATCTTTCCTTTGACTGGTTTCTGTAATCTTAGTCCAATTTGTTTTCTTTGGGAATTTTATGTGCATTACTTCATACAAATTTTGGCAGAATGCATTATCTGCCACTGTCTCGTCCGATCCGTTAGCTGCCCTATGGTTTCGGATAAGGGCAAAACTTTCATCGCACTCACACAGTCTTTTATATTTATTATCTTTCAACCATGCGCGTAATAACTGATCCATATCTACTATGGTTGGTTGGTGACAAATGACTATCGTTTTCAATTGGTCAATAGATTTTTCTAAGTCTTTGGAGGAGTCCGTTAAGTCCTAAATGATTCCTCTCAATTCGGTGGCTGTCCATGGATGGTGGACAGAAACTGGGTCTCCGTCTGCAGCATGGGCATTGGGGAAACGACTTAAGGCAGTTGTGTTTTGGCTGAGGTGGGCTTAGATTCCCCTTCATCTCCCTCCTTCGCCTCTCTACGACTTCTGGCACCCCGGGTACCCTGACTTGGGCCCGCAGTCTGGGAGGGTGTCTGGGCAGCTGTCCCACCAGTCGCGCCGTCCTCAAGATTAAGTGGAGGTGGGGGATCCAAAGGGTTAACGGGGTCCTCTGGCAGTGCGAGTGCCTCCTCCTGATAAGCCGGAGGGTTTCGTGGGGCTCGCATGTGTCCTATGAAATAATCGTCATCTTCGTCTGGGGCAGTGGGTATGGCAGGATATAATGGCACAGCTAACGGCAGCTGTTTCTTTATTAACATTTGTTTAATTTTTATATCTTGTTTAGTATTGGCTTTACTGGCCGCCTTACTTTGTTCGTGCCTCGATTCGGCCTCTTTCTTCCAATCTGAGAATGCCGCCCACTTAACCCCTTTTTCACTTTTCTTTCTCGGGTCTCTGTCCTCTAAACATTCTTCTAAACACTTAATTCTATCCATATTAAATGTACCGTCTTCGGGAAAGGGATATTTTTTGGTCCATTTTGACCAAATTATCAACTCGTCAGTTGTTTCTTTTCCAAAGTTTTTGTACATGTAAGCAGCAGGTGTTCCCTTTGGAGGGATTTTGCTTGCGCTGGCGCCCATGGCTTATAGTTTATACAATCCTTCATACTGTAATTACACAACAATCAAGGCCTATCTTAACTCTATCACAATTCTATACTTGATAATTCTGCTGATCGGACAAGACGTCATGTGTTCTCTACATCTACTTTAGGGTCCTGGCCTTCACGTGGGGTTAAAACCCTCTTAATAACCAGCTCAGGCTCGGTGCGTGAGAGAAACGTCTGCAATTGGTTGGATCAGCTGACTTATACAAGATTCTTGTATTCTTTAACACTACGTGACATTAACACCAGTCTGCATTTATCGCCACTACAGACTTGTTCAAATTATAATTTCACTCAGTTCCGAATATTAATTTTACTCTAAACGTGTGTAACTTTGTTGCCTTTTCTCTGGCGCCTCTCTAGTCGTGCCCGTCTGTTGGCTCTATACAGCAGCCTCAACGTCACTCTAGTTACTTTACTGGTTTCACAGATCTACTCCGTTATTGTTCTCTCTCAGCCCGTTACTACAACACTGCAGCTGACAATATCAAGCAATCTGACAAGGTCCTTTTTTTTCTTTCTCCTTGTCTATACGAAACACATTTCCTATGATCGCCTTTCGATTCCTAAAGGCAAACAGAAGAATTAGTCACGTCAGTTAATGCATACATTTACTAATCGCAGTGCGTCCGCGGCTTACACAGAACACCTAGTTGTAATAACAACCTGTGTCCATACTTACCGGGGATCACAAGCGATCTCGGTGGGACCTCCAAGAAACTGTCGAAACTTAATATTACTTATTACTATACAAATGCATTAACACCCAAACAAGTAGTACAAAGAGAAACCTTATTGAACCTTAACTTGTATACAAGTGGAAGAACACCTCAAACAAAGGTTGAAGGTGTAGCTTCGCCGAGTTACAGAAACAGCTCACGTTTATACAATTTAGTAACAACGTCCACCTGTTACAGAATATGGGCGTACACGTACATTCTTTCTTGGCTCAGGTAGTTGGTCAATCAAATAGTAAGCCCGCCCTCAAGTTCCCATAGCCATTTTGTTAATTTGCACGTAGGCTTGAGAAAGTGTTAGTCATCTGCTTTCTTTCTACATTCCTGTCTCTCATTATCAGTAGGGCTGTAGCTAGTCTCAAGGCCATATGGCCATTTATTCCTGAAGCTCGCTAAATCCCTTATCTCGGTGGGGTGGGGGGGGAGGACAGTCTGTCTGCTGTGCTAAGCGACTTGTTCAAGTCAAATTAATTATCAACGTGAGAAACTACACAATGGTGTTTCTCAGGTAGTTGTGGCGTGTTAGTCTATTATGTGAGTTAAGTGAATTAATAAAGAGTTAATATGGTCAAGTATCCCTTCATGCACTTCCACAGAGGGAAGTGCTGTTGAAACAACTTTGGTGAGTTGCTGCAGTGCATCCTACAGATTGTACATTCTGCAGTCATAGTGTTGGGATAGATATTGAGTCCAGTGACGGGCACCAATCAAGTGGACTGCTCTGTCCTGGATGACTGCTGTTGCAGCAGCACCCATTCAAACTAGTGGTGAGTATTCCATCAAACTCCTGACTTGAGCCTTGTAAATGATGGAGGCCTTTGAGAGGTCAGGAGGTGAGCCTACCATCGCAGAGTACCCAGCCTCTGCCCTGCTCTTGTAGCCACAGTATTGATATGGTTGGTCCAGTTCAGCTTCTGTTCAATAATGATTCCCATGTTGATGGTGGGGGACTCAGCAATGGTTGTGCTGTTGAATGTCGAGGAGGAGTGGGTGGGCTTTCTCTTATTCAAGATGGTCATTACCTGGAACTTATGTGACGTGAATATTACTGGCCAATTGTTAGTCTAAGTCTCAATGTTATCCAGGTCCTGTTGCAGGCTTTGTTATCAGAAGAGTTGTGAATGTAGGTGAATGAAATGGAATAGTCAGCAAACAGCCCCATTCCTGACATTATGAAGGAAAGATCATTGATGAAACATCTTAAGATGGTTGTGCTGAGAATGCGTCCCTGAGGAACTCCTGCTGGGATATCCTTGATTTGGACAAATATGAGCTGATCAGAGAGAGCCAGCATGGATTTGTAAAGGGTAAGTCATGTCTAACGAACCTAATTGAATTTTTTGAAGAGGTAACTAATGTGGTAGACATGGAGTGTCAATGGATGAGCAGAGAATAGAAGTACAGAAATCACTAAAAGCTAGTGAACAGGTACAAAAAATAATTTAAAAGGCTAATAGAATGTTGGCCTTTATCTCAAGGGGGCTGGAATACAAAGGGAAGAAAGTTATGTGCAGAGCTCTGGTTGGACCCCACCTGGAGTACTGCATTCAGTTCTGGGCACCGCACCTCAGGAAGGATATATTGGCCTTGGAGGGGGTGCAGGGTAGATTCACCAGCATGAGACCAGGGCTAATAGGGTTAAGTTACGAGGACTGTTTACGTAGACTAGGTTTTTATTCCCTTGAATATAGAAGGTTAAGGGATCATCTAAATGGAGTGTTTAAGATGATTAAACGAATTAATAGGGAAAATAGAGAGAAACTCTTTCCTCTGGTGGAAGAGTCCAGAACAAGGGGGCATAACCTTAAAATTATAGCTAGGCCATTCAGGGGTGATGTCAGAAAGCACTTCTTTGCATAAAGGGTAGTGGAAATCTGGAACTCTGTCCCCCAAAAAGCTGTTGAGGCTGGGTCAATTGAAAATGTCAAAACTGAGATTGATAAATTTTTGTTAGGCAAGGGTATTAAGGGTTACGGAACCAAGGTGGGTAGATGGAGTTAAGGTACAGATCACGCATGATCTAACTGAATGGCCGAACAGGCATGAGGGGCTGAATGGTCTACTCCTGTTCCTATGTTCTTCCTATGTTCCTGTGAATGGCCTACTCCTATTCCCATGTTCCTAGTTGTGACAACCACAACCACTTTTCTTTGCATCAGGATGGCCTCCAGCCATTGGAGGGTTTCCCTTTCACCCCCATTGACCAGTTTTGCTAGGGCACTAGTTCGAATGCTGCCTTGATGTTGAGGGCAGTTCCTCTCACCTCTCCTCTGGCATTCAGTGTCCATGTCTAGATCAAGGCTGCAATGAAGTCCGGAGTCTGGCGGAACCTGAGCTGAGCATCGTTGAGTCGGTTATCAATGATTATATGTTGCTTGAAGGCACGAATGATGACTCCTTCAATCACTTTACTGATGATTGGGAGGAGGGTGATAGGGCGGTAATTGACTGGGTTAGATTTGTCCTGTTTTTTTGTAGATCATACCTAGAATCGTAAAATCATAGACGGTTACAGCACGGAAGGAGGCCATTTGGCCCATTGAGTCCACACCGGCTCTGTATGAGCAATCCAGCAAGTTCCACTGCCCCGCCCTTTCCACGTAGCCCTGCACATTTTTTCGATTCAAGTACTTAACCAGTTCCCTTTTGAAGGCCATGATTGAATCTGCCTCCACCACTCCCTTGGGCAGTGCATTCCAGATCCTAACCACTTGCTGTGTAAAAAAGATTTTCCTCGTATCACCTTTGGTTTTGGAGCCTGGGCAATCTTCAAGCATTGTCAGGTCTTCAGCACTACCATCTGAATGTTGTCAGGGCTCATAACCTTTTCTGTGTCCAGTGCACTCAGCTGCTTCTTAATGTCATGTGAAGTGAACCAAATTGGCTGGATACTGGGATCTATGATGATGGGGACCTCAGGAGGAGACTGAATAGGATCACCCACTTGGCACTTTTGGCTGAAGATGCTTTCAAACACTTCAGCCTTGTTTCTTGCACTCACTGTTGGCCTTCACCATGGTTTAGGATAGGGATGTGTATGGAGCCTGTTGGTTGCCTGGTTGGCCACCACCATTCTCAATTAGATGTGGTAGAGCTATAGAGCTTTTCTCTGATCTGTTGGTTGTTCTACTGCTTAACTTTATCTATACCCTGCTGCTTTTGGTATCCAGCATGCAAGTAGCCCTGTGGGGGAGCTTCACTAGGTTCATACCTCATTCTAAAGTATGTCTGGTGCTGCACCTGGCACGCCCTTCTACACTCTGCACTGAATCAGAGTTGGTCTCCTGGCTTGATGATGATGAGGAAGTGAGGGGTGTACTGAACCATGATGTTACAAATTGTGTTAGTATCCAATTCTGCAGCTGCTAATGGCCCACAGCTCCATCTTTACATCTAATTAGGAGAATTGCTCCAGCTATCACGTATGCAAGCAGCTAGCCTGGTTTGTTTATCCTGCTCATATAGAATATCAAAAAACATTAACCAGGTCAGCCGTTCTGCCTGAAAGCTTTTATTTCCCCGAAGTATTTGTTCATGTTGTTCTCATTCTCCTTGGAACCTGTGGTTCCTGCACTCTACTTACTGTTAATATTCTCTGATGCTTGTCTAAGGCCACAGATTATACAGTGTGACCTCTCAATGCTGCCTTAGCATTCCCGCAATGTAACCATTCACAGTTCCAAAGTGTAGGGGGGGAGGGCATGCAGAAATGTTTGATCCTTGGAATATGATCTGATATGGTAATTGGCCCAGTGCAGCAGCTCAACACTTCAGCTAATTGAGAAAGTTATCAATGCAGACGTGTGTGTGATGTGGATTAGAATAAAATGTAAATTTGCCATCTCTCAGATGACATTTTCCTCCACACATCAGACAAGCCCAATTCTTTGCAATGTTGTGAGATGACATTGGCTCCTCTGGATGCCTGACACTTGCTGCTTTGTAGTTTATCTGTTAATGATTTGAATGTACAATTAAAGTCTAGCCTCCTCACTATTATACAACCATCCACATCATTGCCTTGGAATATAAATATCTGCAAAATAACTTTGGAGGATCTTAACTGATGGTTCAGTTAAACAAAATTATATTGTTTCCTCTAAGGATACTATTTACTAAGCAGTCTTCAAGATCAATTAAATTTTCCAGTGTGAATGGTAACCATTTCTCTCTGAGGATTGCTACACCTGGGCCCCAAAAATCCAGAGTCGTTTACACTGATGTTGAGCCCTGATGGTAGCAAATCTGCCCAATGATCAAAAGCAGTGCTGACTCCACCTTAAAGTGTGGGGTCAACTCATTTAAATAACTATTGGTACTGGCTGAACACAGTTCCCATTTAACATAGGAGTACTGCACTGGGGGGAAATGGCAATTGTCGGTGCAGCCTTTATAGGGCTGAAGATTGCAGCTGCAGGCTGGGACAGCAGCAGGTAAAATAGTAAACATTTTGCTGGACTGATATAACTGCATCAGGACAGTGTGCGTACTAGATAGCTGCAATGAGACTTTATGGCATTTGTAAAGCGTGTCTTCAAGTGAAAAACCTGGCAGAAACACCAAAAGCAGGAAACTGGAAGGAGGCAGAAAAGAGCAAAATTTTAATCAGATCAAACTTCTTTCATGAAATGTAGCAAAGGAGAGAAAGACTCCCATGGGATGAAACCTCAGAAAAGTGTCTTGTCCCATGTGGATTAAATGGCAGTGACCGTGTCACCTCTCTCACGTCCAAAACAACTTTTCCATTGCAGCAACTTGAGCAGACAATGAAGAAGAGAAGGAGAAGGACGATCAGCAAGAGCGGGTGTGCAGTGGATGTGGGGCAGAGATTTCTTCCCATGTTTCTTTTCCCAACTTGCTCAATGTCACCCCCTGAATCACTTACTTTCTCACTCCCACCCACCAGCTCATATACTGTTACCCAGGGAAAATTTGATTGTGTTAATGAGAGTGTGCAAACTTCATTAGAAGTTGCAACTGCTGCTTGTGATTGGCCTGGGATCAATCCACAGAAACACAATCCACAGAAACACGGACTACTGCCCTGATGGCAGTAGACGATAAATGAGATGGCACTTTGTGTATCAGCTTTCAGTCACTGGGGACCAGGATGCAGAACGTTTAGGGTCTGACAGCTGCCATTAATCTGACCAGCCAGCCCACTGATCGGTGGATGTGCAGATCCTGGACCGGTGGAATGGCAATGACTGGAGGTAACCTACCTGAAAGGTCGTTTCTCAGGACAGCAGCACATGCCAGGCATTCGGCCTTCCCCTCAGATTACCATGCAAGTTGCACATAGGAGGTGACACCAGGCTGCCTAGGACCAGGCTGCCTAGGACCAAGCTGCCATGAGAAGAATGCCACGAGCCCATGACCAGACACTTTTAGATTGTAACGTTGTGCAGTGCGCAGCAAGCTTTAACTATGTCGGATACACGCACTGAAGCATATTGCAGAGCCCCTCCTGATCTATCAAGGCAGTGAAACTACCCCTTTGGGACCCAAATAGTTTTCTCCATGACAGTCTGGTTGAGACATGTGCTTCGTTGTAGAGCTCCTCAGCGGCTGTTCTTGCATCTCTTAGAGAAGTCATTATCCATGGCAGTAAGGGGTATGTCTTGTCACATACAAGCAGTCTGTTCACTTGACTGTCATCCTTGGAGTTCAGGGAGGGAACAATTTCTGAGGATGAGTACTACCAGCAAATTTGGCATCGACACGGAGGATTGTGTGCATGTGGTCACATAAAATCAGGACATTCAATGATTGGCAGTCCTTTCTGTTAAGAAATCTGAATTGGTTACTGTTAGGAACTCACAATGCTAAATGAGTGCTGTCTATTTCACCTTATACTGACCCAGCAACATGATAAAACCAGATGGCCCTATCACACTGCTGCCTTGCCAAACTGGATGAATTCCCCAGTTCTCCTGAAAAGTGTGTCAGTTACTTGATGAATATATGCCTGGATGCACCCTGTATGTTATTACACAGATCCCCCGTGGTTGCCTGAAATGAACCGTAAAAATTAAGTGCAGTCGTCATTTTCCCAGCCACAGGTACAGCTGCCAGGGCAGATGTTTTTAGCTGCAGGTCTTCGTGTAGTGGTTGGTACAGTTCCCCTAATGCTTCTGGCGAAGTGCAATCTTCTCATGCAGAGCTCCTCAATGCGATCTTCATAAGATCTGTATGACCTGTAAATTCTTTGGATGAGAGGTAATATCTTATAGGGCACATCCTACTCATATGCTGCCTCACTCTCCTTCCCTTCATCCTGTACATCTCTTTCTCTTCCTCCATTAAAATTGCATACATGGGAATTCACTTTGGGTATGCCCTGGTACTCTCAACCCCTTACTGTGGGCTGGGGGGAAAAATAGCCACATGGTTCCACAGACCTTCAGGTTGCCAGCAGTAGGCCCAGATCTATCCAGGTATAGAACAACAAAAAAAAATATTTTTAAAAGCTCTTTGTAACTCCAGAAATCTCTCTTGAAAGTTTCTTCAAGCTGCAAACTCCAAAGCATTTTCACCGGTCTCAGCTGATGTGAGCAACAGGTACACCTCATTGATATCATTCCAACTTAGCCCTGTCCATTAAGAATACAACTTCCAGACAACCCCCCACCCCCCCACCCCCCTCATTTACATATATTTAAAGTAGCTGCCAGCAGAATCGGGGAAGTCTCAGATCCAATCGGAAAAGACATCAAAGCCATTGCAGGGCAGAAACGAGTCCTGCTTCAGAACCCACCACTGGAAATGCCATTGCACTGAAATAGCACTCAGGTCATTATAAAAAAAAGTAATTGCTGTGCCCAAGGCTCTTAGAAGAAAGCCATGCATGGAAGGTGTGGACTGCCCATTAGTTTGATTTGCCCTAGGTTCTGAGACATCTTATGTTTTCAAGAAAATATCCACATGTGCATATTTTAACAAAGTATAATTTACAGGGCAACAGTTGGAAGGAGTGGTGCAGTACATTGGACAACCAGCACATAACATCGCAGAGTGGTAGGACATTGGTTCAATTTATCCACTTTGCAGACCACTTTATCTCAATTGCATTGTGCAAGGGGCTGTCCAGAAGTGGCCAGGTGTTTCCACACAGGGAAGGAGGGAGTATTAGATGTGGTGACTTCATCAGGGATGTCTCACACATCTCCTGGTAGTGGCTAACAGTAATATTAGTAGTGGCTTGGGAATAGACAAGCTGCCTCATTCTCACAGCTACAAATGGTGAGTGTGAAGAATCTAAAGGAGGAAACGGTGAAAAATGATCGCAGAACGATAAATACTCTTTAAAACATTTTCTTTGTTTAATGAATGATTTAATTATTTTTAGTATTTAATGTGATTACTCTAAGTAGAGCCATTGTTAAGAAGAATTAAAACTATACAGTGTCACTGTTTAGTAACATAAAGGTAGAGACAATTGCTGGAAAAATACATTCCCGCGAATTCCTGCTCGAGTTTCGCAGTTGACAGCTCTTGCAATTGTCACTTCTTGCAATTTATTAATTACCGTATGCAGACTTCTTGCAATGAACAACTATTTTAAACTTCAAAAATGCTCAGCTTCCCAAGGTTCACTGAAATACTCCAGCTCCCACCATTCATTTTTAAATCCTCTTAATAATATACTAATTTTTAAAAATGAATGTTTGTACAATTATTTTAAAGATATATATAAAAAGCTCCCTGATGGTTAAGGTGTTTATCCAGATAAGTCGCTGAGCCACAGAGACTGGGTTCAATCCTGTGTCTGTGCAGATCTCAGCTGATCTCAGCCTGGGTGGCAATAGAGCTGCTACAATTTGTTTCAGTGATCCTGGCTTAGATGAAGAGAAAATCAGTCCAGCATGCGGTCATTGACTGCTATCTAAAGACTACTAAGAAATGCTCACGGGTGTACATTGGAAGAGGGCAGAATTGGACTCAGCTATGAACACTCACTGTTAAGGCTTACAAATGAAGATGGTACCAGAGAGCATCCGGCACTCATGGAACCATATCCCAGCGAGCAGTCAACACCTTCACGAGAAGCGGAAGGAATGGGAGAAAATTGACATAGAAAAAAAAGAATGCAATTCAGCAGTGCCACCGTAATAATTGTTCTGAAAGGGAACATATCCACTGACTTTAACATTCCACGTTTGCACATTTTATGTGATAGGGCTGAGAGACTGTTGAGGTTTGATCCACTTTGGCACTGAAATTAATTTCTGAAACTTCACAACTCTGAATCTGTATGAGGCCAGATTATGCTGACACTCAGATAGCCTCCCTCCCACTTCCTCCTGAGGAAACCAAAGTTGTTGCACAAAACTCCAAACTGAATTTAGTCAGTCTAATTTCTTGATGCTCGACTGGGGTCAAGGGAGGGTAATGCCTGCAGAAAGTCTGCTGATTGATTCTTCCATACAGTATAAAAATAAATGTACAGCTGCTTGTGTGTAATTTCATCACTAAATCCCAACAACAGAAAGACAATTCTTGAGTTACTTCTCAACCCGCTGGGTTATTCAGGTTTTTTTTCCTCTTGCTTCTCCTCTAATGAAGCAGTTGACTCATATCAAGGTTTGGGTCCATTAGGTACAATAGCCCTCCAGTACTGTATTTCACCATAGGAGAGGGGGTGCATCACAGCTATGCCCAATCCTCTCCTCCATATACATGCACTTGCTGCAGGAACCACTGGATAGCAGTTAGGAGAGAAACCCTGACTGAATTTCTTTCCCCTATCTCTCTCCTTAGTCCAGCACCACTGAAGCCAATTTTAACACCTTGACTACCAGGTTAGATCAGGTAAGTTAGCACAGACCAGGTATCAAACCTAGAACCTCCCTGGTCTTTATGGCCCGTGTCTCACTGCACTGTACACTTACCTGTTGAGCCTTCAGCGAGTTCATCAACGTCTTGATTTTAAATATGTATTCTTGCAATACTTACAATGCTAACGCATTGCAGAACTATAAGTTTAAACTAGCCCACTGGCAAATTATTAGAATATATTGTTAGAACTGTGACAGAGGAAATTCTGGAAACTCATTGGAGTAGGAAAATATTTGTAGCTAAATAAGCCAGCAAATGAGAGGCCATTGAAAAACTAGACATTTATTCAGCACATCAGTGTTTTACGCATCCTTTGGTTAAGTATAACAAAGAATTCGAAATGTTTAACATTTTTTTAATACAACCAGACACCCCCTCATATTAGAGTGAGGTGAATTCCAACTGATGCCGAGATTTGCTTCTGTGTTGCAGTTCTCCAGTGCCACCTAGTGTTAGTATAATGGTAAAGACTAAGAATGTATAAATTATTATCTATATCATAAAAATCATCTCTATTATACTAAAGCTGCAACCTACCTCTGTGTTGGTAAATAATTATCTTTTTGTTCTCTATTATTTTTCTTCTCCTGACTTCTGATCGCCCAGGGGTTCAGAGACATGGGTCTGATCACCCTACTCGACTAATTAGCTGATCTCAGCCACGAGACATTGGACTGGATTTTCCTTTGCAAAATGCCCTGTTTTCAGGTAGTATTGCAATGTTAACAAGAAGGAAATTGTGCAGTGTGGCTTATTGCTGCAATGTTACCCCAAAGCATAGCCACCAAAATTTTCCTCCCAAAAAACCATTACTGTCCACCCTGAGCCCACCCTGCCACATGTAAACGGAGGCAGGTGGGCATGACTAAGTTTTCCATACTATTTCCCCCAATTAATGCCCCTAACATGACTGTGGGAAACACTGCGACTTAAGTGCCAATAGGAGGAGCACGGTAGTATCCCTGAGGCAGATAATGTATAGATGAGGTTGTCTTTGGTGAAATTACGGCAGCTTTCTGAAACATTAACTGGACAGCTATTATTTTGGCTTTGAGCTCTGGAGTGTCACAAAACAGTTCTGCCATTTAAAGTGAGTACTGCAGACTTTTGGAATGGGAAAGCTTCTTTTCCTGTGTTATGAAGAGGAAGAGAAAATGGAAAAGGCTAGATTGGAAGAATTTAAAGTGAGGCATCACAGAAGACACTTGTTTTCAACATATCGACGACAACTCCATAGGATTACAGACGTAGGAGATCTTACTTAGATTTCTCTGCCTGTCAATGCCTCAGAAGGCTGTGCTTACCCTGGTGCCTATCAAGGAGTTCTGCCAGCTGGTGAAGACCTGCCACCCACTTCAATGAGTATTATCTGTAGCAGTGAAAGTGACCACTGCCTTGATTTTATTTTGCTACTGGATCTTTCCAGGCAGCCTTGGGTGACCTTTGTCACTTTAGTCAGGCAGCAGCTTACCACTGTATTAAAAAGATCACTGATGCTCTATTCAGACAGGCCTCATAGTTTGTTACCTTCTCAATGGAACCTGCAAAACAAAGAGTGTGAGCAGTTCAATTCTATAGACTGACATGGTTCCCACAGGTGCAGGGAGTAATTGATGGGCCACATGTGGCCTTGAGAGCTCCATTTGACAATCCCCTCGATTTCATTAATAGGAAAGGGTTTCATTCCATCAACATCCAGCTATTGTGATTCCAATCACCTTATTCTACATGTTAATTCCCACTATCCAGGAAGCTGACATAATGCTTTTATCATGTGACAATCCTCTATGCCTGTCCTGATGATTCAAAACCATGTATCACAGGATGGGATAATTGCTGGTGATCAAGGATATCCCTTGCAGTCTTGGCTACTCTCGGTGAGGGGTAGATTGGCAATGGTGCTACAGATCAGTGCCAAAGACAAGCAACTCTCCTTGGAGCAACCCTATCTGAGGTGGTGAATAGGATTCTGTTTGAGGCTCATGCCCTCTCCAGGTTCTACAGTAAAGTGAGAGTATTATCCTTATAAACTTCTTTATCCAGAAAGTGGTTAGAATGTGGAACTCACTACCACAAGGAGTCATTGAAGTGAGTAGCATAGATGCATTTAAGGGGAAGCTAGATAAGCATATGAAGGAGATAGAAATAGAAGGTTACGCTGATAGGGTTAGATGAGTGGGTAGGAGGAGGCTCATGTGGAGCATAAACACTGGCATGGACCAGTTGGGCTGAATTGCCTGTTTCTGTGCTGTACATTCTATGCAATTACTTCAGTACGGCACTCACAAAGAGGAAAATCAAATATAATGGGGCTCATGGGACTGCATGAAGTGTGATAGAGCAGACCATTATCACTCTGAAGTCTCCTTTTAGGTGCTTGGACAAATGTTGTGCAGCCCTGCAGTACAGCCCAGCAAAAGCGTCCAGAAGTATTGTAGCTTGCTACGAGTCGC
Organism: Heptranchias perlo; assembly: GCF_035084215.1. Classification (NCBI taxonomy): domain Eukaryota; kingdom Metazoa; phylum Chordata; class Chondrichthyes; order Hexanchiformes; family Hexanchidae; genus Heptranchias; species Heptranchias perlo. Next base: position 27,300,644 of record NC_090349.1, read on the forward strand.
ATAATTTTGCTATGCAAAAAGGATTACTACTTCCTGAAGCTACAAAGGATGACCCTTCACATCAGGAAGAGCTAGATGGCCCTTCACATCAGGAAGAGCTTGCACAGGAAGGAGAGGAGGTAGAGCAAGAGATCTATCAGTATGCATTAGAGAAAGGTGGCAGTAGCTTACTGCCAATTACTTTCAATCAAAAAAAGTTGTGACGATAACTAAAAATTCTTCCTTCATATTCCTCCTCCCCCTGTTTGTTGGTTCTTGATTGGTAGCATCTTAGTGTTCACTGCTTTATGATTGTACTTTATTGCTGCTTAGTAGGAGTTAGGATCACCAGATAGCAATCAGGATTTGGGACGTCGGGATGATTTTTATTCCCTCCCTAGACTGAACACTGGGATCATCCACCTCTGCCCTGGCTGACAGCATACATCTATATGATATAAAAAGGTACAACTAACACATGCAGATGCCATGTTTTGTTACAGATGCAAAATAATCTTAAACAGCTAGGTGCTACTGAGAAGCATATTCCAATCTGCAAAGTTCCCCTGATTAACCTGATCCTGTATAGGGACACAACTTCACTTTAGCAGAATAATACATTGTGTGCTACATGGTATAACACTCCTGTTCTTCTAGAACAGCATATCACCTGATGTACTGTAAGCAACATTACAGGAAATTGGCTAGTATTTATCTATCTTTTATGTATTATGTTTGATAAGTGGGACACATGTTTCGTTGCAAACTCCTATGTCAACATTGGTCCTACAAAAAAAATTCTCAGTACCTCAATGCCTGTTATACCTGGAAGGAGAGTGTGTTTAGGTAGTGCGTGTGTTTAGGTAGTGCTGTGATTATATTTTCAATGCTAATGGGGTCACGGCTGCATGTCCCAGAATCACTCATTTCTATTGTCACATAATAGCAACTATTATATAGTGAGAGTATATTTCATCTGAAAATTTTTGATCTGCCCTTTATTCCTCAATAACTGTATTTTCTATTGTCCAAAATAAGGATTTAAATAAAATTTTAAAATACTTATTTTACAATAATATTTAAATTTATCAATTGAATTGTCTTTTCTATCTTGTAATGCCTTCATTAACGTTTTTACTTGAAGGCATCAGCCTCTCCCAAAAGCCCGTGCTTGGACTTGATATTTTTACCTAGAGTTGTGGTGCTGGGTTGAATTTGGATTATGCAACCTAAGCATATGCAGTGTACCTAATTTCCCAGGCTGTATCAGTACCATTCAGTCAGCTTTCTTTAGCACCTAGCATTTCACACACAGTTGTTTTTCAAAGCTATTTGAAGAAAAGCCTGAAGAGAAATTTTAAAAGTTTCATTCAGGTAGACTTTATATAGAGTGTTTATAAAACAGTGTGTGTGAGACAGAGTGAATCAGCAGAAAATGACAGTACTAATTATACACACGATGTAACTTTTTTTCTGCGTTCTTTAAACTCCAGAAAGTGTACTAAAGTAAGTGTTTCAAAGAAAACACGAGTTGAATTTTGAAATCAACTAATTGTCTCACCTATGTTTCATTGACATTCAGAAAAAGTAATTGCTACTGGTTTACACTGGAGGCGGAGATTCTAACTGCCAGTGCCTATGAGACAAACAGTGCAGTGAGGGTTGGAATGAACAATGTAAACTGCTTAAGCTTTTCTGTGTGGTTTATGACTGATTTCTGACTTCTATCACACTGGCTCCCATTACTATATACAATGATAAACAGTGGAGCATTCCTTGATCTAACTGAATTCCTCATCTGTACCAAGGTATCAACTTTCCATCCTGTTCATAGTTTCAGCTCAGTGTGTTTTAATTATTATGAAATGTAGCCAATCACTCCCCTCTCCCCTCCTTCTAGTGATTCGCTATGTTGGGAGTGTGAAGATGAGAACTGAAACAGTAAGTCTAGGGTAAAGATGTAGTTTTTCTGATATCCTAGTGTTTAATCCAAGAACATCCACAGAAGAAATACAGGAAAAGGCATAGCATCTTCCTCTTAATGTCATATATTTTTGCTGCAATACCCTTGCTGAAAGCACCTTACAGTAAAACTTGTTAATCTTGATCACAAGTGGGGAAAAAAAATCTGAGATACATTTTTCTTTTAATCTGTATATCAATGTGTGCATCTACTATGTATGGATTTTATATAGAATATTTTTACCAATTCAGCTCAAAAAATAGTAGACCTTGGAACTCGTTCAGTATCTCCTGCCTAATTGTTCTCTCCTACTCTTCTGAAAGCAGTGATTCATGCAGGGCTACTATAGACACTGCTACCTGGCTTACATAGTCATTCTTCAGGCATGAAGTAATTGTGGTGGGGGGGGGGTAAGGGAGAGCATTACAGCTGAGTTCAATTCTGTATACATTTAACATCTATATGAGTAGTTTCCAGCAGAGGTCACTGGATAGTAATCAGAAGCTGGAACCCTCTTTCTAGCCCAGGGACGCTAAAGACATTTGTAGCCACTCCACTGACATCATCTAACTCTGAGACTTATCTGGTCTATACAGCTAGATACCGCAGTAAATCATTTACCATTTGAGCCACTGGGCAGCTAAACATTGAGGAATTTAGACCCGCTTTATTACTCATATTTTATGCAATTGCAACATCATTCTTTCATGCAGAATATAAGTAACATCATTCAGTGCTGTGACTATGGCCTTATATTGGATTTGTGATAGAAACTGGAATATTTCTACTCCCTGATTGAACAAAACAGCATAATTAATAAGTGATGAAATTACAAGTGAGTTATTCAGATTTTCATAACTTCACGAAATAAGCATTGTACTTAGCATATCTGTATGCTGTTAAAAATCTAGTGTAGGGCATGAAATTTCCAACCACGAATTGTACTTCCTGTTGTCACGAATTTTAGTCACGCTATTCTGTCAACATTTACCATTTGTAAATTACTGTCAACTGTTACACGGCACTTACAGGCTCTGACCACTAGGTGGCTCTGGGTAACGAGTTTCTGAAATCTCTGTCCAAACTTCTTCGCCGTCTTGTGTATGTAAGAAAAACTTCTACTCATCAACCTACAGTGGTCAATGGCACAGAACATTTATTCGTAGTATTCTATTTATATAATGGACTTGTTTTGAGTATCTATCTTAGTCTGTTGAAAATATCAAATAAACTTAGCTGTAAGCAGTGAAATTTTGATTCAGTCTAATAGTATTTCTCTCTTCCATAGAACAAACTACTTTTGAAGTCTACTGGTTGCTGTGGTGATGGGTAGGACGCTTTCAGATGTTGACAGGATGCTGGATTGGTCCAGTGTGTAGCACAAACATACTTTGTTGGGATACTGTCACCAGAAAAAGCTCAGCGAAAGTCAGCGTGTGAGTTGCTATGGTTACATCTGGCGCCTTTTGTCACTGAGTGTTAGTTGCACAGCTGTGTGAATTTATTCTTAATTGGAATGGCTTGTGGGAAGCAGAAACATCAGATTCTCTCATATACCTGAAATAAGTTTAACACGCCATACATTAGATAGGTTTCACATTCACATACATTAGATAACTATTTATCACATTTGTATTAGCATTGGTATTGCATAAAATGTTGTAGGACAAAGATGAACATCAACAGTAGGAGGAGTTGCAAGTAGATTTTGCAAGTTCGGGTAAAGTCTACTTACATAAACAAGCTGACCGTGCTCCATTCACTGCTTATATGGAAACTGGAGTTTTTTATATTTTTACTCTGAAAAATATCAGATGTTTGCATCATAGTATGAGCACCACTTCTTAGACCTCTTGCTTTTTTTCCAGTTATTTTTCTCTCCCTCCATAATACTACATAACATTCCTCCAACCAAGAGGGCAAGCAGCCAACATATTCCCACATCTGTCTGTGCTGTTTCATTGGTAACTTTTAGGAGCATTAGAGTTCTACAGATTGTCTTAACATCTGATTTACCCATTCTCCCTGTACAGAATGCACCTCATCTCCATCTGCCTTGTTGGCCCAGCTGAGACCAGTGCAGGGAACTGCAGGCAGAAATTCATGCCTAATCACCCTTTGGCATGGTGCGTCAATGCACCAACATGCTGTGCCACACACCACTATATTATGAGAGCAACTTTTTAAAAATAATCATCATCTCTTTTTTTTTTAAAAAGTGCTCCATTTGTTTAGGCTGATCAAGATAGTTAATCAGTTAACAGCATCAGCACTGAGCATAAAATGGGAGTAAAGTCGTATGGTTGTGGATTCAAGCCCCACTCTGGGACCTGAGTACATAAACTAAGCTGACGCTTCAGTGCAGTACTGAGGGAGTGCTGCACTGTTGGAGGTGCTGTCTTTCAGGTGAGACCCCATCTGCCCTCTCAGGTGGACATAAAAGATCCCATGGCACTATTGGAAGAGCAGTGGAGTGTCCTAGCCAATATTTTTCCCTCAACCTACATCACTAATACAGATTATTTGATCACTTATCTCATTCCTGTTCATGGGACCTTGCTGTGCATTTCATTACAACAATGACTGCACTTTAAAAAGTGGCTATGAAGTGCTTTGGCACATCCTGAGGTTCATGAAAGGTGCTATATAAATGCAAGTACTTTCCTTCTTTCTAAAAGATTGTGAGAAGTACACACACTTACAAAACTTGTATAAAATCTAATTCCCATATTTCTTTTCTCCTTTATGCACATGCACTCTTTCCAGGAGTCACTTGATAGCAATCTTGAATTTAAATCCTGGCTCTCTTTTTTAAATATCCTCCCATGACCAAAAACACCAAGGTCATTTATGACCCATCTTCACTGTCTTGGCTAAGAACAGCTAACTCACGACAGACTGATGATTGAATCTAGGACCGTCCTGTTCACTGGGCAGCATTCTTGCCAACTAATTTATCAGGAAAATCATAAGTTTTGTTTCATAATATACCCATTTTGTAATGGCAAGTTGATATCAATATGGTACTCATACCACTTTCATAATGCATAAATTTGAAAATGCTTTTCCGTTTAGTATTTACTGAATGTTGCAACACCAACATTTTAATCAAAGTGATTTACAAATTGGGTATTAATGGCTAAGCTTTGTCTAAATATCTCTATTAACTTGAACATTAACAACCAATAATACATGCTAGTGTGTGCATATATGATCCAAGTAATCGTATTCATGTTAGACTGATTTGGAATAGGTTATTGTGATATGCCTATCACAATAAGGGCATATTGTGATAGGCATATCACAATACCTATTCCAAATCAGTCTAACTTAATTACAAATGCCATGGGCTAAAGTTGTAGTCTGTATTTTATCGAATAGGATTTGGTTTAAAGCAGTCTTCTCAAAATTCGATAATTTTGTGCAAATGAAACACTTTTAAATGCAGATGTATACATTCCTCAATTCATTTATTATGACATGTAGATGGCTGGTAAACACATAAGCATTTTAATTCTCAATACTTTGTATATTATGAACCAAAAACAGATAGATTGTTCATGCAATCATGCAAGTAGCCAATACATCAAGATACTCCATGCAAATTGAAACGTGTAATTACAAAAAATACGTACTTTTTTTTAAAACAAGATTTGAAGTTGAAAAAAATTAAACTGCTACTTATTACTAGAAAGATACAAATTACCACCTTTTGTAAAACGTTAACCAAAATGTCTTAATACATTCATGAAACTCATTCAAAAAATTTCCAAAAGGAATGAGGGACTATTATTAATTCTACAAACATTTTATAATATATTTGTGTAGCGTCTTTCATATCATACAAATAGTGTCATACAGGATCACACTTTACGCAAGGTCATTCAACAAGGAGCTATATTGTCTTATGTGTGCCTTTGGGCAACTAAAAAAAGTTCAAAGCACATACATAATTTTGATAAAAGTTCCACAAATACAATAAATTAGGACTATACTGCTACGTTATCCAACCCAAGTATATCTGCTACCACTGACATTGTTTTCGATTCTTGCAAACTTCCCCCCCACTCCAAAATCATTGTGAATGCTTATCAGTGGCTTTGTCCAGTTAGAAAAGGTCAACTGAAAGTAGAATAAATCACAATGTATTCCTCTTGCAGTAAAGCCAATCACAGACAGCCTTGCATTTGAGAATTTGACCTTCAAAAGTAAAAGTATTATGCTATCCCTGTCACTGAATGAACTAGCTAACATTCACAAAGGCAGTTATTCACATGTACAAGAACTATACAAACATTTAAAATACAATTAAATCTGCACATTATGAATTGAATAGAGTTTTCAATCTTATGCTCTGGTTTCTGACTTTAAAGCAGTGATTTGTGCAAAGTATCTGTATGGCTTTTAATTTTTAGGATTATTGTAGTTTTGCTTATTGTGGTTTTAATAAAGCATAGATCTGTTTACATTTTCTTGACGTGTATTCAAAAGTATTTTTGGACCTGTTCTTGAGGATCGTACTTTTAAAACAAAGCACATACATATAGGTAAATACAGATTTTTGTGTTTGAGGAAAAAGTGGATTAAAACCACATGTGGCTGATTAGGAATCCAGATGTGGCTAAATGCATTTCTGATTAATAAATAAAAAATTAGTAATAGACGCCTCCGTTGGGCATGTGATCTTAATACTCATTGGCACGCTATTGCCTGTGCATTTTACCATTTTACCAAAAAAACCCAAATGGTTAAGATGAAAAGCAGAGTGTGTAAGAGTTTTTTGACTGATGTGGGCGCTTCACTTCTTTGGTTCCTGAATGGTGGTAGATGTTTGTTACATGAATATACACGTATGAAGTACCTTTACCTACACTGCGCGAGTGTATTAAGGTGCTTTCTGCTACAATTAGTATATGTGGCTAGAACAGTGTTGCTGTGGCTAGTCAGCGATTTCTACTGGACAACATTGTTCTAAACACACAGTCCATTTTATCCCAGTAGGTTATGTATGTTCTGCAAGCCATAAACTCATCTGTTTACATATGGTGATTTCAAAAGAAACTGAATAATTTACAGCTTCAGAAAATTGAACTGTTCTATGTAAAATGCATATAACCAATTGATGAAATATATTTTAAAAATGAAAAGATGTATCAAATATGAAGAAACTAAATGAATTGTTAGATATGCAAAGTTTAATCTAAATAACTTTTGCAAATCATGGTTTGTACAATCTCATAGTATATTGACTCACTTATTTAAAAAAAAATGTTTTTCAAGTCCAGATAAAACGTTAGTGAAGAAATCAAGTCTGATATATCCCTGCTAAAAAATTGTTCGGAATTAAGAAATCAGGTGGCACATTCCCAAAACTCTAAATTCGCAAATATAACCTAACAAAGTATTTTTGAGAACTATATGTGAAGTTCTAAGGAACTTCAAAAATGGTTAATTACAGGTCTATAGTAAAAAAGAAAGCTATCTGTTAAATGAACAGTATCCTTTGTATTGACACTGCAGTATTTTCAGGTTACAGTCCATGAGAATTGCGTTAGTCAATTACTACTAATAAATGCAGCTGGTCAAACATTAGAGTTTTCTGCGTAACTATTATCTGATGTACAGTAACTTACATATGAAAGTCTAGATTGTAATACTGATTGCAAAGTGCAATCATTAATGTTCCATCAAGACACTACAACCTCAGGGCAAATATTACTTTCGTAATTACTTTCTGCATTACTATGAAAATGTCTCATTTTTCCTGCCCAACAGATTAGGAGAATAACATTGCCCCAATTTAAAAGAGATAAATGCTGCATAATGGCAGCAATTAAGGAAGTTGTTTGACTGCATGTTCAAGATCTTGTTAGGAACAGATCGAAGATGTGCTTCCAAATTAATTGTTTTTTAAAATTCCCTTTCCTTTTCTTGCCAATGTTCTCCCCTCTCCTCTTCCTCTCAACCCTCTCCTCTTCCTCTCCTCCCCTCCCCTCCTCTCCTGAAGGTGCCGAATCTAGGCTGAGGTACGGCTCTACTGGCAACAGTATCTTGCCCAAGCAAGCATTCTTCGTGTGTAAATCTAGATGGTGGGTGTTGGAAGGCTGTTTGGTAACAGAAGGCATCATAGTCAAGCCCAAACCTATCCTCACCAATGTCAATAGACAAACACTTCCACCAATAGTGACCAGGAGTGAGCACTGCATCCATTTTATTATATACATGATTATATATACTACACATGAAAACATTAACCCATGTGTTCAAAATATTGTTATTTTTCTAATAAAAATCATTATAGAACAACTGGTTATTAATAGCTATTAATGGTGAAGGAAATGAAACTGATGTGACCAAAGGTAACTTGCTGCACAGATTTGTACAGTACCAGTGATCAAAGGTAACTTGCTGCACAGATTTGTACAGTACCAGTGACCAAACGTAACTTGCTACACAGACTTGTACAGTACCAGAGAAAAAGTGATTTATAAACTTCACAGTACTTTGCTCTGATTTCAGCTCACAAGCTCAACTATTTAATCATACAGATATATTAAGTATGAATCTGAAAAGTTTATTGTAAACCAATTGCAATTACAGAAACTGAATGTAAACTATGACAAAAACAGGTATTTATGTCGCAGCAGGTTTTGGGACCTGCAAACTCTGGGATGGGAGTGTAACTTATACACAAGTAGGAGCGTTCCTTTGCCACCAGGCCTAAAAATCATAAGTGCAGTTTTCACACCAGTGTGACTTATACATTGTATTAAAGTTCTGTTCTACAATTAATCACTCTTACCACATCTAAGGTCAAGGACCTTGAAGTTATACTGTAGGATACTTACAAACAAAGATGATTCATACTTTAGCATCCCAAGGTGTAATTTCAGGGCCAAAGTTCTTAAATGTGGCAAAAATGACTGGTTGTAGAATAATGAGCATTGGGAATTCTTAGATTCAAAGTTTAGTGAATCCCCACAACTGAAAGACAAACTCTAATCTACAATTTTTAATCTACTTCATGGAAACAGACACCAATTAGTTTCCCACAGCTTAAAATAATATACATTTTTAGAAACATGCCTGAGTGGTACATTGATTTTAAAATGACCACTATTGATTACATTATGTACCTTATAATTCAAGCGCATCTTTTGCCAATTAAAAATAACCAGGATCTTCTCTTCTGTTATTAACTCTTCTCTTTTCCCTTCCATTTTGTGTTTCTCTCTCCCCCTGCCCTTGCCCTTTTATCAATTAACAGCACTGCAATAGTCATTACCCATACTCCTTAGCATTTTATTAGTGTACTGCTATTCAAAGAGATTTCTGTACATGTCCTCTGGTATAGTTTATTTTAGATGCTGACCAGATTAATTCCCTGCTTTGGGGCGTTAATGTATGGAACTTTTGATGCTCGCTTTGCTAAAATGTAAACAGAAATCCTTGCCTACACGTATAAGCTTAAAAAGAGAATGCAAATATTTTTTAAAACATGCCTGTGTGGTACACTGATTTAAAATAACCTCTCGCATGATTGTTATGTCACTTATTCTTCAAGCACATCTTTTTGTAATCCTGTATTTCAATTATAAATACTGCTCACCAATGATCTGCTTGTTCTGAACATTCACGAGATACTTGATAAATTCATGGAAACAAAATGATTTTTGCTGTATAATGTTCAAGTTTGCATTTATTAAAAATTGAGAATTGTAAACACCCATTTAACATTACACTAAAAACACTACAAATATTGATTGCTGTTGAGGGGGTAGTTTCCTTATAACCCCAAAAATGCAGTCAATATTTATGATTCTACCTTCAGGATAACTCTTGCTTTATAAATGTGAAAGGATTTCACCTACCATACCACACAGACTTTGTGATGGCTACATAAAATGGTATTGATTGCATTGTCAATTGACAATGCAAATAGTGGGCAATTAAAAATAATTTTCTTGCTTATAATGGCTAGTCAGCTATAATCACATTTAGCATTAATAATTTTTTTGAAAGCCATGCCTTTTAAGATGGTTCAAGGTAGTGCTTTTTTCCATCTGGAGGTAAGGAGGTAATGACATTTCAGTACCTCATTCAAGTGGTCATTTTTCATGGATGAGCCTGGGCAGTGTCAATAGACTATTTGACTATGGAAGCGATCATGGCTGAGCCCAATTCTATCATTATCCAACTTCCACATTTCCAGCAGTGATCACTAATAAGAATCAGAAGCTGGAACTTTGGCTGTTCCCCTGCCACCTTGCCACCTCTATCCCCCAAGCTCAGTTCAGTGAAGCTAAAGCCAATTGTAGCTTACCTACCCAGGAGCTTGGCTGGAATTGGTTAACTCAGCACTAACTACAGATCAAGCCTGGCAATTCCTGCATCCTATCACATTTCATAGCATTAAGTTGTACAAGTTACTGTTGTAAGGGAAATAAGATGAATTATTCTTCCAATAAAGTACAAATTCATTAATTAGTTCAGTGTAGAACATCTCTCACCTTTGTGTCACTACTTTCTAAGCATATAAAGCAGCAAAGAAATAAAAGTAATTTGAGTATGTATCAATAGTTACTGAAAGCTTGGCAGCCTGAAATATCTACTAAAAATATGAAGATACAGCTACTTTTCACAATGGGAATTCTAATTTTACTCCGGATGATGACTCTTCTTGTGCAAAGTGGTGAATTATATGTACCTGTAGTACTGGATGCCAAGATCAGAATTGAAAACCCAGGCCCCCAAAACTCCTAGGAGTCCACACGACCAAAGCAAGTGTGGCGGAGCAGAACCCTCATCTGCCCCAGCCCCAGGCTATTAATTCAAAACCTAAATCCCTGGGATGGGATCATTTACATACCATTCAGTCTGAGGATCCTGGAGGCCCAACGGGGCTGAAGGAAAAACCAACCTCTTTGGAGTCTTCGGCTTCAAAAGGAGCTAATCTGCCAACAGACAGGGTAATCAATCTACCCACCAGAAAATGACTGCATCGAAAAAACGAAGTGGAATTCCCCCCCAAATGTTAATGCAGGCGGCCAATCCACCCCCTCTCTAACAATTTCAGGGCTTTACATTCTGCTTGTTAATGTTAAAATTTATTCCAAAAACCCCTAAGTGAATACCACAGAATTAAAAAGCGAAGGATTTAACAAACTGTATTTTATCTTTCAATTACTCTGTTGGGTGGTGTGCTGGGAGCCTCAGATTTGGCCACATTGTTCACAAGTTAAATTGCTAAAAACTACAATACATTTGAAATAATTCTGCTGCAATTTATGGTGGCAGCCAATAAACTAATGACATTTGGCTGGTTTGACCGACATAACGCTGAATGGAAATTTCATCAGGCACACCACACTAGAATTCAATCAACTAATTACTGGAAAATTTCCGTAAATTCAGAAGCAAGTAATAGTGCACCACTCATTTACTAATAAAATAAATGTCAGAACCTTGGGTTTCATGCTTTTTCCAAATTGAGCCAAAGTCACTTTTACAAAGTTTCTGTCTGCACATTTACAAAGTCAATAACTTGCCAGAGATCGAAACATCAATTTTTTTGAAAAATTCTAATTATCACTAGATATAAAATTTGCTATTTTTTTTTAAAAAAAGAATTCTTCCCCATCTTTTGAAGGCAGTGGCTCATACAGGTTCATGGTTCTATACAAAACATATGAAAAAGATGGGAAAGGACCTATTCGTTCACCCAGCCTACCCCATCCAGACATGGTGCACTCCACATGGACCATCGACCCGCCCTGCACACCCCACCAGTCAAGCAACCTCCTGGGAGAGAAAAAAACCTGACGCCAATTTGGGAAAACCACGGGTTAATTTTCACTTTCATTGGGGGCGGAAATCTAGTGGTAACTTCAATGGAAAGGAAAACCGCGCAAGGTGTATAACAGGCAGCCGATCCGCTACCACCAGTTTTCTGCCCCTACCAAAAATGGAAATTGGCCCCTATGTGTGGCTGCAGCCATCCAGTATCTCACCCATGTGGTTCCTCTTTGTGGGCTGACACGGTGAGTGTTAGCAGACTATTCTTTGTTGGGGTCACCAAAGCCAAGCTTGATCCTGTCCTCACTTGATATCCACATGTGCTCTTTCTAGCAAGTATCATTGGTTGGTGATCGGGAGAGTAAACACCAACTTTTTTCCCTCCTTTCATAGGGAGACTGAAACCAACTTTAGTGCCCCTTTTTTCCCAGCTAAGTTCAGCTAACTCTGCCTAGATCAGGGGATTGAACATGGGATCTTTGTGTTCTGTATGGCTCAGTACTACATAATGCATTGCATTTACTGAGTAAGCCACTGGGAACCGTGACAGGACAGTTTTAAAAATTAAATACTGTAATTACTAAACAAATCAATTCCCAAACAGTAAATGTGTATTCCTTTCCTCGTATATGCTTGCAATTATTCTGGTGTTTGACATAGGCACTTAAGGTGTTGTACCTGTTCCCTTTAAACAGGGCACACTAGAAACAAATTGCTTTTACTCATTGGGTACCCTTTTTGTCAATGGATTTTCAGAAATAACTAGTGTACATTGTCATTAAGTTAGTGTTTTGTAAACCAGCTGCTTGTAAAATTCTGTTACACTAGTTTAACTTGAATGGTGGCAATGCAGGACAATGGACAAGTAGTGCTGGAGTGATGGGTTGATGGTTCAACTGTCGACTGAATTTATAATGATACAAATAAAAGGGGGGGGAGGGGGAGAACCCCAATATTAAAAAAATATATATCTGATATTAAAGTACCATCATAGAAAGCTGAGAAAGTTCTGAATTGGAAACTTCTTTTCCCCATCTCTCCTGAAGGTGCTGACTCATGCTGTGGTACAGTCCCACCAGCACCAGTAGCCCAAAGTTTATAAGCCTATGCAGTGCATAGGGGCAGGATATTCCAAAAAGGTGGGCATCACAGCAGAGTCTAATTCTTACAAGCTCATATCCTAGCAGGAGTCACTGGATTCTGACAAAGTGTGGGAAGCCTGGCTGATTTCCCCCCCACCCTCTCCCTCTCCCTCTCTCCATCTCAAGGGCTAAGGCCAATTGTAGTACACCAAAAATTGTCCTGGCTAAGATCAGCAATTACCAGATGCCAAACTTAGACCTTCAGGTCTATTTGGCTTAGTTCTATGCCAAGATGGTCCCTTTACTCACTAGGCCATATAGAAAGCCCTGATTGCATTTTAAAAGAAAAGTTATATGTTCATTTTCATTTCTCTGCCAGGGATAAATAAAGCTAAAACAGAAGGACCCAAAAAGCAAATGCTGTATGACATTCCCCAATGCCCATTTTATATTAAATGGTTCAATTGCTGGATCCAGACAGATTATAGAACAAATTAAAATTGAGATTTATGTACAGTACCATTTGTATGCTTCCTAGGAAGCATCTACTGGATAAGAATGTGAAGGTAAAAGAAACAGAATTATGTTTAAAACATGCATGAAATTGTCCTTTTAAAAGGAACTGTGTAAGATGTGGTATTATTAATTCAAATCATTTGATCCAGTTGTGAACCACCATCATTTCTAAACTTGTTCTCTTGCCATTGTCTTCGCAGCTGTGTTACATCCCTGCCAAACCATTCATGTAACCTGGTAAAGCTGAAAGTCCCTGTTGCTGTATTATTATCTTGGGTGAGCATCAGACCACCAATCCCAGATGTTGCCCCTCCTGTTCCTGTTCTCCGCCTAGGGGGCAGAGGTGGTGGCAAGCGTTGTGTATGTAGTGGTCTTTCAGGTGCCTGGTCTGAGAAATGCTTCAAGATATCATTATTATCATTAACAGCATGTGCTTTGCCATTCAACTCAGCATCAATAGCTTGATCTTGTGCGGTGTTCCAGGGGACATAGCCATTTTCCTTAACAGGAGTTCCATAAGATATAGAGCAGCTGTGTGAGATTTGTGGTGCTATACGAGGATTGGTTGCATGCTTTCGCAGTGGTGGTTTTCTCTGGCTTTTACGGCCGCTGACTCTATTTTGCTGCATTTCTTCCAATTGCTTTTCAAGTTCCTTTACAACAATTCTCATGTAGTCAAAGCTTGCACGAGATAAAGCTTTAACCCAGGACTCCATTTCTCCCTGGCTCTCAGCAGCCATTTTATAGGTCCGTGATTTAGAACTGTCAAACTTGATTGCAAAGGCATACTCCTCTGAAGATTCACACAACTCCACAGTACATCCCTCAAGTACGATCACTCCAATTGGTTCTCTGCTATCCTTTTCTTCAAAGTAAAAAAACAGATTACCCTTCAAAACAAACCAGCGCCTGTGGTAAGCAGTGTTTCGCTCTCCCTTTTTATGCAAGTATCCAGTCTTGTCAGTAGGAGAATCACAGGTAGCATAATATGCCACACTTCGTTCATTCAACTTCATACTTCAGTTTCTACAAACAAAAATCACAAAGGACATCTGAAATGGAGAACACACTTATTCTGACAAAGAATAATTACAGAGTCACTGTACCATGCAACCCTCAGCCTCAACCGGCATGCAGATTTGGTTACATTTGAGAGGCAAGTTTTGCCTATCGAGCACCAGTAACACTTTAAACAAATGGACCACTCCATCTCATGGAGGAGGAAAAATTTAAACTCAGTAATTGATGTGTTGTGTTGAATTCACTGAGAAATAGCTCGCAAGAATGTATCAGAATGCAGGTTGTATGGAGGTACCCAGGAAACATCTACTCAAAAGGATGCACAGTACAAATGGTCTAGACATAGAATTTACAATGAATAGCATGAAATGTGTGAAGTGGAATTGTTTGTGTCTATGTGCCACATTAAGATTCTAGATAAAATGCACAAATTCTTTAAAAAAAAATAAAACCAATGTGAGATGTAGCCTTAATTTAAGAGATGGAAAATGGCTGGATCACAACCATACGGTCAACTGTAGTGTTCCAAAAGAGGAAAAGCATCTAAACTTTAAATTAGTGTTGACAATATTAGCAGCAGAGCATTTAACAGTTTCTTCTATGATCTTCATTTTCAGTGGGAAGCCGTGCTTTCAGGAACACGGGTCGAAGATCCTGATTGTGGAATTATCCCTAATGTGTTCTTTCCTCTATTTCAATGCAGGCATTAGCCCATTTATTTTAATGTGTTAAGCGGTTGTAAGGCAATATTACAAACAGTATTTTTGAGGCTCTAATATATGAATGTGATTTTAGTTTTGCAAATTTGCTGCATCATATGATCAGGAGTTATTTGATCACCATTTCTTTGGGGGTGAAAAAACCTTAAAGGGGGAAGAGATGCAAAAGACTCAATATCTAAAAATGCATTTATCTCATAGCACTGTTGCTGATGGTAACCCCGGCTTCAGCCGCAGTGTTCACAGAATCATAGATTGATTCAGCACAAACGGAGGCCATTCGTGCCTGTGCCAGCTCTTTGAAAGTGCTATCCAATTAGTCCCACTCCCCTGCTCTTTCCCCATAGCCCTGCAACTTTTTTCCTCTTCAAATATTTATCCAATTCCCTTTTGAAAGTTATTATTAAATCTGTTTCCACCACCCTCAGGCAATGCATTCCAGGTCATAACTACTTGCTGTGTAAATTTTTTTTCCTCATCCCGCCTCTGGCTCTTTTGCCAATTAACTTAAATCTGTGTTCTCTGGTTACCGACCCTTCTGCCACTGGAAAAAGTTTCTCCTTATTTACGCTATCAAAACCCTTCATGATTTTGAGCACCTCTATCAAGTGTTGCTTCCAGAGATACTAGTATCCAACTAAAGAAGTTGTTTTTTCCAGCACTTTTGCAGGCAGCACTACCAGAGTTGCATTGTGAATGGTGACTTCAACAGTGCCAGCCACCATAATTTTCTAATTCAGCCCACCCATATAGGCCTGCACTACAGTGTTCCAACGCTGACCTCTGGTCCAGCCAACAGGGAGGGTCCAACAACCAGGAACTAAAGTTATAAATTGTAATTTTCAAAGAAATAAAAAAAGCAAAAATCTGCAAATGCTACAAATCTGAAATGAAAACAGAAAATTTTGTAAATATACACAGCAGATCCATAAGCATCTGTAAAAATACATGTTACTTTTTACAGATGTTGACAGACCTACTGTGTATTTCCAACATTTTGCTTTTGTTGAAACTTTCAAACAACAGTGCTTGCACAAGTTGTTTTCTGTTGCCATCAGCAATGTGCAATCTCCCCTCCAATACACAGGGTTGAATCCGCAGAACCAGCAACCAATACAATTACAGAACCATTTATGCATGAATATTTAACATTTCTGAAGACCATATCTTGAAACCCCTAGCTACCTACTGAAACATTATATAATTTCAGCTTTTTCTTATTTATGTTTATATCACAGAATTAAAACTGCTAAATGAAACTTTATTGAACAGAAACACCAACTGCTGTCTTCCTGTCCTCCAGCAGCTGCCCCTTCTGATCTTTTGACAAAACTATTTCTTGCAACTTCTGCGAGTCCTCCTTTTTACCTTTCTTCTAACTGGTGGTACAATTGATAGCTCTCCTAAGAAGGAAGTTCACCTTTTTGTCTCCCTTTCTCCTCCAATTCTAATTTTGATCTTGGTTAAAAAAAAACTTGCTTCCATTTTCCAATCTGTTGAACCATTTTGACCAATGTCAATTTTCCTCCCTGCCATGTCTATGCCAACTAATGGTCACTCTGTATATAACTAAATCTAATTTCAAACCAACCTCAATGAAATCAATGGTAATGAAAATTGGGCACTTTCAATAACAGGCGGCTGATTCAAAACGCCAGTTTTAAGCCCAGACAGCAAGTTGAAAATCTACCCCATTGTACCAATGGCTTGTTTTTCATTTTATCATTTGCAAAGCAAGATTCACACGTTATATATTTGACCTAAATAAGGATAAAGTAAACCATTTACCTTCTACATTATTAAAAATGGTGAGTTTTGAAGCCATGAAACCTTCTAGTGATCTGATTGGTCCATTTCCCAGATGATAAAGCCCTGTCTCAATATACCACTCTGACTGGTGATCCAATTTCCCAGCTAACGTGACACCAGATTGTAAATATTGTAATCTTATCAGTCCATGTTAACCAGGTGACCAGCAAGGCAGGGACTTATTCTTTTACTGTATTTGGAGGGTGCTCTTCCATCTTGCCTCCTTCTGGCCGTGCTCCTGCCTTTCCCAAGCAACCTGGAGCCATAGCCAGCCCTTCAAGGTTATCTGTTTCTTTCACCCTGGCTTTCATTTACACTTCTAATCTAGACAGCACACCTTCCCTCCTGAGTGCTCTGGGCTCAATGCGGGGCCTCCTGTTCTCCCTAGCCTAAGCCCACTAATGGCTTTGCATACTGCAATCCCTACCTCCATGCTGTACTCTCTGGCCCCATAGATTGTTCTGCACTCACCTGCTCCACTCCCTGCCTCCATGCATTGTTGCCTGGCCCTCTGCTCTTTCTGGCATTGTACTGTCTCACACCGGCCTACTCTGAAGCTTTGGACTACCCCACCTGTGTTCGGTGGAACCCAGCTGCCTCCTCACCCAGATACCACTATCTCCCTATGCTGACAGTCCCACTTCTACTGGGTTCTCCTGTGTGCCCACTCAGACTGCTACTTCTCAAACTCAGCTTAAAAACTTACCCCTTCAGCCCAGTTTAACCTAGTTATTAGATTTTACTGTTACAGTTCAGAAAAGGTAAAAATAATCTGATGCATGGTGTTTATTAAACTCTCCATGACTGAGGCAATATATTTGTTGAATATTATAAATAGAGATTCACAGCCATTGATACTAAATCTCAGTCAATAGTGAAAACTAATTTTATCATGTGATTGCTGGTCCATAGATCTATAGCATTTTAGTCCAAGGGTATAAAATTAGAAGAGCAAGAGAGTATGTCACCAAATCTTTGTTCTGTATATATTTTTAAATGAAAAATTAAGCTCTTTTTCCTTAAACTATCCCTCATTTTGACCGTTATCCAGCATCAATACTCCCAGACGCCCTGCAGGGAGCCAGCAGCTGATGCTGTTTCTTAGTGATAGATCCTGAATGATACCAATCCAGAGCATGTTCATGTTCCAAAACAACACTGCTGTCAGAACTACCCATGGTCCAGGCTCCCTACCAACATCAAAGAGATGAGAGAGATACTTGTTTCAGAGCTGGGCAAGGGCACAGTTTAACAAGGTGGGGTTTGCAAGAGAATTGCATAAAATGTTCAGCCTTGAGTACAAAACCTTTTACTTTGTAATCTGCACAAGAGATTCCTTTAAGTATCAGAAAAATTATAATCAACATTATACCTTATGACATTTAAAGCTTTTAAATAGATATATACAACTTTATAGCACAGCAGGAGTCCATTTGGCCAATCATGTCAGTGCCAGCTCTTTGCTGGAGCAATCCAAAACTAATTCCACTGCCCTGCACTCTCCCCATAGCCCTGTTTCTTCATTTACTTCAAATATTTATCTAATTTTCCCTTAAAAGATGCAATGGTCTCTGCCTCAATCGCTCCCTATGGCAAGGCATTCCACAATCCAACAATCCTGTGTGTAAAGAAATCGATCATCACTCTGTTAGTGACTATTTTAAATTTATGACATCCTTGTCACGACTCCCCAGAGTCTTTCCCCAGTCTATTAAAACACTTCATAATTTTAAAAACCTCCATTAAATTTCCTCTTAGCCTTCTCTGCTCCAGTAGGAATAGTACTACTATCTCAAGTCCTTCTTCAGATCTATAGCTTCCCAACCCCAGT
Organism: Heptranchias perlo; assembly: GCF_035084215.1. NCBI lineage: Eukaryota > Metazoa > Chordata > Chondrichthyes > Hexanchiformes > Hexanchidae > Heptranchias > Heptranchias perlo. Next base: position 27,319,358 of record NC_090349.1, read on the forward strand.
ATCATCCTGGTGAATCTACACTGTACACTCTCCAGAGTTTTAATGTCCCTTCTGTAATGTGGAGACCAAAATTGCACACAATACTCTAGCTGTGGCCTAACCAATGTTTTGTACAAATTTATTATTACTTCTTTAGCTGCCTGTAACAAGATACAGCAACTGAAATAATGAATACATAGCCCTTGAAACCCCTTGTACATCACACTAAAGAGAAACAAGAGTATATCGCTAAAATAAAAACATAATATGCTGGAAACACTCAGTAGCTCAGCCACCATCTGTGATGAGAGTAGACAAGTTAATGTTTCAGGTATAGACACTTCATCGGAACTGGAAGATATTACGTATGAACGGCATTTAAAAAGGAACAGAACAAGGGGGAGGGGGAAAAATATACATATCTTCCAGTTCTGTGAAGGGTCCATACCTAAAAGATTAACTTGTCTGTGATTGCTCCAGATGCTGCCTGACCTGAGAATTTCCAGAATTTTCTGTTTTTGTTTCATATTTCCAGCATCTGCTGTTTTTTTTTAGTATCTTTCTGAACTTCGTCCCACCTTAAATCTCTGATCACAAAATAGTATTAGCATAGCAACCACACCAGAATCGTGGCTTGTGCATTTATACTTTGTAGAGTGTCCTTGAGAACCCGTGAAGCATCTGCTGGGAGGGAGGGACCCTTGTCTCAGACCCTAAGGCTGAAAAAAACTAGCATTCCACACAGGATCTAATGGATGCAGTTCATGCGCACGCGCGTTGCCAGTCAACCGGCGATGGATGGGGCAGGAACCCGCAGCAAGGGAACGTTTTTACCGGGCGGAGGAATTAACAGCACAAACCCTCCCTCAAGTCAATAACGCATTTATTGATTATAAATCGCATTTAGACTATCTGTAAATGGTTAAACAGTACGACGCGGACGGTTCGGTTTTCACAGGTTCCCCCGTTTAGTTGCCAGGCCTCGGTTCGAGGGATAAAGAAAAGGTAAAACTCGTCAGAGTGAGAGGGGGGAAACACAAGGGCTTTAACTGCGAATTATTGCCAACTCTTAAAACAGCCACTGGTTAATCTGTAAGTAGGAAAAGAGAGAGTGTGTGAGGCCCTGTTTTACTCACTCGCTCGAGTCTCTCAGGCCCCCGCTCGCGTTCATTATCTTTTCCTCCTTTTACGTTTAAAGTTATTCAAAAAAAACGTGTGACGTCACAGCAAAGCCAGGATGACTCCTGTCTGTTCATTCAGCAGTTGCTGTGCCAAGCCTGGCTCCCATTCTTTCCCTGAGGAAGCTTCTCAATGTTGAAATGTGTTATTATTAAAGTTGGTTTTTTTTAGTGTACAGTTTTGCATTCAAACTTTCATGGCCTACCTGTCACTGTAATCTCCTCCAATCCTACTACCCTCCACCCCAAATTTCACTCTGGCCCTCATGTCGTGCAACACCCACCCCCTCCCTTTCCCCCACCATTGGTGGCTCTGCCTTCAGTCGCCTAGGCTTAACGGTTTGAAATTGCCTTAGTGTTGCCAACTCTGGTTGGATGTATTCTTGGAGGTTTCATCCCATGACTTGCCTCCAACCATCCTGCCCAGTCAAACAGCCTTTCATGCCATCTCCAATATTTTTATAACTAATAAACTAAAGTGTTCAAAGAAAATGGACAAAAACAAACAATTTTTTTAATGCCCCTGTGATTTTTCTCCTAGGTTGTTCGCACCAGTGACCAAGAGATTAATCTTTACTTCCTGCTGACCCCAGGACAATCCTGGAGGGTTGTCAGCCCTAAATTCCCTCCCTAAACCCCTCTTTTTCCTTTTTTCCACTTCCTGCTTCCCCCTCAAAACCTGCCTCTTTGACCAAGCTTTTGATCACCCCTCCTAATATGGAGTGGTGACCAAAAATGAATGCCTTTGGATTGGCATTCATTTTTATTTTGATTATACCTTGACATTTTTTTTACATTAAAGATGTTATATAAATACAAATTATTGTTGTTCTGCACTACTGAAATTGATTTGAGGCTATTTGTAAAGAATTTTTTTTAAGATCACCTGGTGGTATGATGGCATCAAAGGATGGAGTTTGAATTCATTTCCCCCCTCCCATCCCATAGAGTTCATAATCTTTGCCACATTGTTGTAGGAAGTTGCTGAAGTGAAACAAGACCCATCCTTGAATGGGGAGCGAAAGTTGGTTCGGGGTTCTTTACTGGGCTAGCCTTGGGTAACTCCTGCTGGTTGAAGTTAGGATTTCTTGTTTTTCCAATTAAACCGATACCCCCTCCCCCATTGAAAGTTTTTGAATTTAAATGTATCTGCATTATAACCCCGCCAGAACACCCAAAATGCCCGAATAACAGAGTTACCTTTTACATATGGAAAAACTTTGGATTCTTCTCTCAGGTCCTATTTCCCATGCAATGTAGAACTCGCACAGCTGGCTGGCATGATATGAGGCTACTTTCTCCCTGTGCGTTCCTCCAAATCATGTAAAGTAGAAACACTGTTAAACTGCACCGAGATTGTACCCAATTTTTGCTCCAGTTCTACAAGTTTTAACAAAATAATAATTGAATGCTAATAAAAACTTAGATTTTGGCACAACTAGAAAGAAAAGCTAAAATAAACACAGAAACCTGAAAAAACTGAAAACTGCTGGTTTCAACACCTATAAAAACACCTATTATAAATGCATGAGACTATGCATTGCTGCATTCACTAAAACAGTCTCTCATCTTATTGATAGACATTCTACAACTCTCTGGTCTAAACTGTGACTTCAAGAACGTCCAACCTCAGCTGCCTCCCTGTTTTCCTGCTGGATTCTCCCAGTAGGTGGCATTTACCTTCTGCTGCTTTCCCTTTCACTTTGGAGCCAAGATTGACTCACCCTTTTGTCTTTCTGATGCTGTGCCTTTCAACTAACTGCATATTTAACCAACTCCTGAGATATATTTTGTATAGTGTACAGCAGGGGTTGCTACCTTTTTGAAGCAAGGGGGTGCACATGATTAAAATGCTTTGGGGCAAGGTAGAATTGTGATTAAACACCATGTCTGACTCAATCACTTTCTTTTCTTAAAAAAAAGGTTTGCATGTTTTTTGAAAATATATCTCTGCACACTTTCATAGACAACCATTTGTTGCACAACAATATCGGTCACTTTATGTGAGATCTGGGCTTGCTTCTACTGTTGTAGCTCTTCCATTCATGGTTCCAGCTTTATTCAAGACCAACAAAGGATATCCTGCAGATGTCCATCAGTGAGCCTTGAGCAGAAGCAGAATTTTTCCATGTTCACTTGTGAAAATAATTGTTCACATATGTATGTGCTGCCAAATAATGACAGCATGTGCTAGGGATGTCACTGCAAACTTCCAAACTCCTTTGGCGGGTACGTATAGAATACTGGCACACCCACCACATTGAGCTTGCTCTTCAGTTAGAGCTCAATCTCTTCTGTTTGCATCTCTGTTGCGGTGCTTTCAAAATTAAAAATAAAAGGGGCCACAAAATTCATGCCTGCTCTTACCCTCCTGTACATTATCCCGCTTGCAGGGTCAATTGGAGGGCAGATGAGCTCAAGTATCTGGGTGTATCTCCAGTGCCTGCTTGCCTTATGCAGCTGAAAATCTGGTGCCAACTTGCTGTATCAGGAGATCAAACAGCACTTTTTTTAAATGCCCACTTTCACCTATCTGATGACTGGTACACCTCAACTCACTCAGTGTACTGGCTTCCAAAGATACGCTGGGTCCTGACTGAGCCAGGTAAGCAGGATATCTTGATATAGGAGTTCCTGCCCCAGCTCCATACTCTGGGAGACATTTGCCAAGGTGGGGGGGGGGATTTTCACCCCTTACAAGGCATGTCAGAAACGACAAACAACTGGATATTCGGGGCCCAGGGTTTCCAAATATCTCTAGCTCTGGCAGTCTGTCATGGAAATCTTGGAAAAGACTGTCAAACTCACATGCCACACACCTCACCCTTGAAGTGCATAAGCCACAGTCAATAGACCTTTGTAGCTCCCTTTGAATGGCAACACATGAGGGGAAATGTGATTGCTCGCCACAAGCCAGCTGGCTTTTGAAAAGCCTGTATTTACTTTCATAAGCTCATATATGGAAGAATAGCTCTGTCATAGCCTGGAAAGCCCCCTGCTGCCTCTTGTTAAGAATATTCATGTGGTCTGTGAAGTCTAATAAAAACACAAAATCATGACTTAAAAAATCACAGGGTTTGTGAACGTCACCAACCCTGTGCATGGTTCCCCTTTTACATCCATACCTATAATAAACTAAAAATGTAAACCCCCTCTCCTGATTTGGTATCCTCTGCTAGCCTGCGTCCTCTTCTACCTGGCCGGGTCTACCACCATCTACGATGTCTCTGTGACCAGCACAGCTGCCGCTATTGATGACTCACACTGATAAAGCAGATGTGCGCAATGTTGGGTCTTTCCCATAGTTAGTTATAACATTTGGAGCATGCTAAGAATGGCCCACAGTTCATAATCCTTTTCACATCATTTTTATTTTGGAATCTGTATTTCTGCCGGAGTCATAGAAGCCTTTCTTCCATTGTTTGGAGTCCACATATGTTGTGCAGATAGATTGAGAACATAAATATGGGAGGCAATATGCTGCCTTTATTCTTTGGTTCCGGATTGCTCGTGGCCTCTTAATCTGTGGTTGACTGTGCTCCAGGCTGGATGGCTGTATTCCAGGATTGGACAGATGTAGGCTTTGTACAGTCTGAGGGAAGTTCTGGGGCTGACTCCGTGCATCTTCCCAAAGAGTACTTGCAATTATCCCAACCTGGCTGATGCCCTGGCATTGATATTGTCAATGTGCTGTGTCCAAGCAATATTCCTCTGGAAAGTTTTGTCTAGGAATGCTGTACATTGGTTTTGACAGTCTTTTGGAGAATAGCATGCATTATGACTTTCTGCGGCTCAGCAGAACCCTGTTTGGCTTGAGTTAAAGAATTCACTACCCTCATGGTGATGTCAGAGGTGGTATGTGATAACTGACTCCATCAGCTTTCCAATGCAGCTTAACAGGCTGATAGGCTGGTAATTATTGGGGTGACTAAAGTCTGGTTTTGCTTGGTTTGTGGACCATTGTCACCACAGCTGATTTCCAGCATCTTGAGAAGTAGTCCAGCACTAATGACTTGATGAAGACCAGAGTTGTCACCTTGTTGGATGCCTGGCTAAGGATACACTTGGTTGATGTTATCCTCTCCTAGGGCATTGTCTTCCATATTCCTTAGCCTCAACCAGAGCTCACCGGCAGTAATTGCTCTTCGGTGTATTATCTTTTCCATTACTTGCCGGGGCTGTGCGCAAAAGTTGGTACAGTTCTGCTTGTGTGTGGATGTTTTTTTTTTATTTGTTCATGGGATGCGGGCTTCGCTGGCAAGGCCAGCATTTATTGCCCATCACTAATTGCCCTTGAGAAGGTGGTGGTGAGCCGCCTTCTTGAACCGCTGCAGTCCGTGTGGTGAAGGTTCTCCCACTGTGCTGTTAAGAAGGGAGTTCCGGGATTTTGACCCAGCGACGATGAAGGAACGGCGATATATTTCCAAGTCGGGATGGTGTGTGACTTGGAGGGGAACGTGCAGGTGGTGTTGTTCCCATGTGCCTACTGCCCTTGTCCTTCTAGGTGGTAGAGGTTGCAGGTTTGGGAGGTGCTGTCGATGAAGCCTTGGCGAGTTGCTGCAGTGCATCCTGTGGATGGTGCACACTGCAACCACAGTGCGCTGGTGGTGAAGGGAGTGAATGTTTAGGGTGGTGGGTGGGGAGCCAATCCAGCGGGCTGCTTTGCCTTGGATGCTGTTGAGCTTCTTGAGTGTTGTTGGAGCTGCATTCATCCAGGCAAATGGAGAGTATTCCATCACACTCCTGACTTGTGCCTTGTAGATGGTGGAAAGGCTTTGGGGAGTCAGGAGGTGAGTCACTCGCTGCAGAATACCCAGCCTCTGACCTGCTCTTGTAGCCACAGTATTTATGTGGCTGGTCCAGTTAAGTTTCTGGTCAATGGTGACCTCCAGGATGTTGATGGTGGGGGATTTGGCGATGGTAATGCCATTGAATGTCAAGGGGAGGTGGTTAGACTCTCTCTTGTTGGAGATGGTCATTGCCTGGCACTTGACTGGCGCGAATGTTACTTGCCATTTATCAGCCCAAGCTGTAATTATCCACTTCCTTTTCCCAGATACTGCCAAATTGCTTGTGATTTAGTTTGGTGCTGATAACGCAGAGGTGACCTTTGAAGAACCGTGCTGTCTTTGAATCTTTCTCTGCACTGTAGCCCAGGGAATGAAGTGTTGGTATGTTATTAAACATAAGAACATAAGAAATAGGAGCAGGAGTAGGCTAATCGGCCCCTCGAGCCTCCTCCGCCATTCAATAAGATCATGGCTGATCTGATCCTAACCTCAAATCTAAATTCATGTCCAATTTCCTGCCCGCTCCCCGTAATCCCCAATTCCCTTTACTTCTAGGAAACTGTCTATTTCTGTTTTAAATTTATTTAATGATGCAGCTTCCACAGCTTCCTGGGGCAGCAAATTCCACAGACCTACTACCTCTGAGTGAAGAAGTTTCTCCTCATCTCAGTTTTGAAAGAGCAGCCCCTTATTCTAAGATTATGCCCCCTAGTTCTAGTTTCACCCATCCTTGGGAACATCCTTACCGCATCCACCCGATCAAGTCCCTTCACAATCTTATATGTTTCAATAAGATCGCCTCTCATTCTTCTGAACTCCAATGAGTAGAGTCCCAATCTACTCAACCTCTCCTCATATGTCCACCCCCTCATCCCCGGGATTAACCGAGTGAACCTTCTTTGTACTGCCTCGAGAGCAAGTATGTCTTTTCTTAAGTATGGAGACCAAAACTGTATGCAGTATTCCAGGTGCGGTCTCACCAATACCTTATATAACTGCAGCAATACCTCCCTGTTTTTATATTCTATCCCCCTAGCAATAAAAGCCAACATTCCGTTGGCTTTCTTGATCACCTGCATACTAACTTTTTGATTTTCTTGCACTAGGACCCCCAGATCCCTTTGTACTGCAGTACTTTCCAGTTTCTCGCCATTAAGATAATAACTTGCTCTCCGATTTTTCCTGCCAAAGTGCATAACCTCACATTTTCCAATATTGTATTGCATCTGCCAAATCTCCGCCCACTCACCCAGCCTGTCTATATCCCCTTGTAGGTTTTTTATGTCCTCCTCACTCTCTACTTTCCCTCCCATCTTTGTATCATCCGCAAACTTTGATATGTTACACTCGGTCCCCTCCTCCAAATCGTTAATATAGATTGTAAAGAGTTGGGGACCCAGCACCGCCCCCTGCGGAACACCACTGGCTACTGGTTGCCAGTCCGAGAATGAACCATTTATCCCAACTCTCTGCTTCCTGTTAGATAACCAATCCTCCACCCATGCCAGAATATTACCCCCAATCCAGTGATTCTTTATCTTGAGCAATAATCTTTTATGTGGCATCTTGTCGAATGCCTTCTGGAAGTCTAAATGCACTACGTCCACTGGTTCCCCTTTATCCACCCTGTACGTTATGTCCTCAAAGAACTCAAGCAAATTTGTCAGACATGACTTCCCCTTCATAAAGCCATGCTGACTTTGTCCTATTATTGCACTGGTTCTGCCCTGTAGCTCTGCAGATCTGATGCAAGAATTGTTTGGATCCTTGGTCTCATTCAAGCTTTCTGCAGAAAAGATCCCACTGCTTCTCAATGTCAGCTTTGAGTATTTATCACAGCCATCTACTTTACTCCCATCTCCTTGCCCTTTTTCTATATACTTTTATAATTCCTTTTCAAATACATTTCCAATTCCCTTTTAAATTATGTTATAGTATTTGCCTCAACAACCATATGTGATAAAGTAGTCCATGTTCTGGTAACCTGTGAAACAAAAAATCTCGTTCCCCCTACGTTCCTTGAGTGTTCATTTTGTGTCTATTTCCCTTTATTACCGATTTGCCAACCAGTGGAAACCCTTGTTCACTACTTACCTTCTCAAAATCTTGAAAACCTGTATTAATTCCTTCTTTAATCTTCTCTGTTCCAGTAAAAAAGGCCCAGATTTTCAAGCCTTTATTAATAAGTATATCCTCTCATTCCTGGTATCATTCAATTTTCACTGTACCCTTTCCAGGGTTCTAATATCTTTCCTATAATTGGGTGCACACAATGTTTCCAGCCTAACGAGGAAGGAAGCAGTGCTGGATCTAGTTCTGGGGAATGAAGTGGGGCACGTGGAGCATGTTTCAGTGGGGGAACATTTGGGAAACAGTGATCACAATATCGTTAGGTTTAGAGTAGTTATGGAAAAGCACAAGGAAAAATTCAATGTGAAAATACTCAATTGGAGGAGAGCTAATTTCAGTGAGTTGAAAAGGGACCTGGCCCAGGTGGATTGGAATCAAAGATTAGTTCAAAGAGGAGATAGTTTGCGCACAAATTAGACACGTTCCCATGAAGAGGAAAGGAAGGGCATCCAAAGCTAGAGTTCCCTGGATGACTAAAGCTATATAGATTAATATGGAACAGAAAAAGGAAGCTTATGATAAATGTCAGGTTCATAATTCAGTAGAGAACCAAGCTGAATAAAAAAGTACAGGGGAGAACTGAAAAAGGAAATAAGAGGAGTAAAGAGAGGGTATGAGAAAAGATTAGCGGGTAACACAAAAGGGAACCCAAAAGTCTTTTATAAACATATAAATAGTAAACAGGTAGTCAAAGGAAGGATGGGGCCGATTAGGAACCAAAAAGGGATCATCTTGTGGAGGCAGAGGCGTGGCTGGGGTACTAAATGAGTACTTTGTATCTGTCTTCACTAAAGATGAGGATGTTGCCAATATCACAGTAAAGGAGGAGGTAGCAGAGAAATTGGATAGGATAAAAATAGATAAAGACAAGGTACTTAAAAGGTTGGCAGTGCTCAAAGTAGAAAAGTCACCCGGTCTGGATGGGGTGCATCCTAGGTTGCTGGGAGAAGTAAGGTAGAAATTGCAGAGGCTCTGGCCACAATCTTGCAATCCTCCTATGATATGGGAGTGGTGCCAGAGGACTGGAGGATTGCAAATGTTATACCACTGTTCAAGAAAGGGGAGAGGGATAAACCCGGCAACTACAGGCCAGTCAGCCTAACATCAACGGTGGGGAAACTTTTAGAGACAATAATCCGGGACAAAATTAATTGGCACTTGGGAAAATATGGGTTAATAAATAAAAGCCATGATGGATTTGTTAAAGGCAAATTGTGCTTGACTAACTTGATTAAGTTCTTTGATGAAGTAATGGAGAAGGTTGATAAGGGTAGTGCGGTTGATGTTGTGTATATGGACTTTCAAAAGGCCTTTGATAAAGTGCCGCGTAATAGACTTATTAGCAAAATTGAAACCCATGGGATTAAAGGGGCAGTGGCTGCATGGATACAAAATGGACTAAGAGACAGAAAGCAGAGTGTAGTGGTGAATGGATGTTTTTCAGACTGGAGGGAACTGTGCAGTGGTGTCCGCAGAGGTCAGCACTGGGACTACTGCACTTTTTGATATATATTAATGATCTGGACTTTGGTGTACAGAGCATAATTTCAAAGTTTGCAGATGACACAAAACTCAGAGACATAGTAAACAGCGAGGAGGATAGTAACAGACTCCAGGAGGACATAGACAGACTGGTGAAATGAACACAGACACATGGCAGATGAAATTTAATGCAGAAAAGTGTGAAGTGATTCATTTTGTTAGGAAGAATGAGGAAAGGCAACTGAATGGTACAATTTTAAAGGGGATGCAGGAATAGAGAGTCCTGGGGATGTATGTACACAAGTCATTGAAGGTGGCAGGACAAGTTGAGAAGGCTGTTAAAAAGGCATATGGGATCCTTGGCTTCATAAATAGAGGCATAGAGTACAAAAGCAAGGAAGTTATGCTAAACCTTTATAAAACACTGGTTAGGTCCCAGCTGAAGTATTGTGGCCAATTCTGGGCACCACACTTCATGAAGGATGTCAAGGCCTTAGGGATGGTGTAAAGGAGATTTACCAGAATGGTACCAGGGATGAAAGACTTCAATTATGTCGAGAGACTAGAGGAACTGAGGTTGTTCTCCTTAGAGCAGGGAAGATTTGATAGAGGTGTTCAAAATCATGAAGGGTTTTGATAGAGTACATAAGGAGAAATTGTTTCCAGTGGCAGAAGGGTCGGTAACCAGAGGACACAGATTTAAGGCGATTGGCAAAAGTACCAGAGGCAACATGAGGAAAAGAGATTTTACGCAGAGAGTTATGATCTGGAATGCACTGCCTGAAAGGGTGGTGGAAGCAGATTCAATAATAACTTTCAAAAGGGAATTGGATAAATACTTGAAGGGGGAAATTTGAGGGCTAGGGGGAAAGAGCAGGGTAGTGGGACTAATTGGATAGCTCTTTCAAAGAGCTGGCATAGGCATGATGGGCTGAATGGCCTCCTTCTGTGCTGTATCATTCTATGATTCTTTGAATACTTTAACTGTGACCTAACCAATGTCTTATACAAATTTAACTTGACTTCCTTGCTTCTATATTTAATGTCCCCATGTATAAAACCTAGAATCCCATGTGTCTTTTTGTGGTCTTTTCTACCTATACACCTGCAATTAAAGATCTATGTTTCTACACACCAAATAGATCTTCATTTTGATAAGATTCATGCCATTTCAGATATACTTCCTTTCACAGTCCTTTTTGCAAAAATGTACTCTGTAGTAAGCTGCATCAGCCCTTGATTCTGCTGACCTCTCTGTGTTCTTCAACCTCTCATAGTTTGTCCTGGCCTCTAATTTGGCATAATTAGCAAACTTCAATGTCATTTCTTTTGTGCCTATGTACAAAACATTAATATAAATGAAAACAATTGAGGTCCAACACAGATCCCTGGGACACGTCACTATCCACATCCCGCCAATCTAAAAAACAGTCATTTATCCCTACTCTTTGCTTTCTGTCCTTTACTTATTGAAAAATCCATGAGTCCACATCCTTTTTAATACCATGTGCTTTAATTTTTTTTTCTTTATTCGTTTATGGGTTGTGGGCGTAGGCCAGCATTTATTAGGCCATCCCTAATTGCCCTTGAGAAGGTGGTGGTGAGCCGCCTTCTTGAACGGCTGCAGTCCGTGTGGTGAAGGTTCTCCCACAGTGCTGTTAGGTCCGGTGCCTAGTGGTCCGATGCCGGGTGGCCCGTCCGGTTTTATTGTTATTTTGACTTTTTGTAGCGAGATTGGACAACTGAGTGGCTTGCTAGGCCATTTCAGAGGGCAATTAAGAATTGACCTCATTGCTTTGGGTCTGGAGTCACATATAGACCAGACTGGGTAAGAACGTCAGGTTTCCTTCTCTAAAGGACATTAGTGAACCAGATGGGCTTTTACGACAATCAGGTAGTTTCATGGCCACTATTACTGATAGTAGTTTTTTTGTCAGATTTTATTTAATTAATTGAATTTAAATTCCCCAGCTGCCGTGGCAGGATTTGAACTTATGACTCCGGATTATTAGTCCAGTAACATGACCACTATGTCACCGTACCCGGTGAGTCTTATATTAATGGTATGTGCCCGTTACAAATGCATACTGACTGACACTAAGTAGCCCATGCCTTTATAAGTGTTCATTAATTTCATCCTGTATTATTAACCCTAGAAGTTTACCCACAACCAAGGTAAGACTAACAGCCTTGAATTTCCTGGCAAGCACACCAATTTTCCTTCCTTCACTGAGCGGAAGTGATTCTATCCCACGCCATACCTGAAAGTCCAGGATAGGAACCAAACAGATGGCAAATCATAGGGCCACTCCATGGTAATGGTCATTCCAGCTTACTCAGTTGAGTGAGATTTGTCAGGTCTCACCAAGCATAAAGAAGGAAAATCTGCAAAAGATGTGCTTGTCCTATTTAAAGTCACAATGATTTCACACTTGCTGCTGACAAGTTGCAGAACAGCATTGACAGTAATCATGGTAAAGTCTTAAATTCAGTTCATCCAACTCTTTGAGCAAGAATAGAATAGATGGTGCCAAACTGCTCTGCTAGGAAAATAAATCAAGAATTGAACATACCAAAAATGTTTTTTTCTTTCATTTTTCCTTTGAATTGAAATATTTTTGGGGGTGAGGTTAGAATGACTGCCCTTGACATCAAGGCAGCATTTGACGAAGTGTGACATCAAGGAGCCCTAGTAAAATTGAAGTCAATCGGAATCAGGGGGAAAACTCAACAGTGGCTGGAGTCATACCTAGCACAAAGGAAGATGGTAGTGGTTGTTAGAGGCCAATCATCTCAGCCCCAGGACATTGCTGCAGGAGTTCCTCAGGGCAGTGTCCGAGGCCCAACCATCTTCAGCTGCTTCGTCAATGACCTTCCCTCCATCATAAGATCAGAAGTGGGGGTGTATGCTAATAATTGCACAGTGTTCAATTCCATTCACAACCCCTCAGATAATGAAGCAGTCCATGCCCGAATGCAGCAAGACCTGGACAACATCCAGGCTTGGGCTCATAAGTGGCAAGTAACATTCGTGCCAGACAAGTGCCAGGCAATGACCATCTCCAAAAAAGAGAGAGTCTAACCACCTCCCCTTGACATTCAACGGCATTACCATCACCGAATCCCCCACCATCAACATCCTGGGGGTCACCATTGACCAGAAACTAAACTGGACCAGCCGCATAAATACCGTAGCTACAAGAGCAGGTCAGAGGTTGGGTATTCTGCAGCGAGTGACTCACCTCCTGACTCCCCAAAGCCTTTCCACCATCTACAAGGCACAAGTCAGGAGTGGGATGGAACTCTCCACTTGCCTGGATAAGTGCAGCTCCAACAACATTCAAGAAGCTCGACACCATCCAGGACAAAGCAGCCCACTTGATTGGCACCCCGTCCACCACCTTAAACATTCACTCCCTCCACCACCGGCGCACCATGGCTGCAGTGTGTACCATCTACAAGATACACTGCAGCAACTCGCCAAGGCTTCTTCGACATCACCTCCCAAACCTGTGATTTCTACCACCTAGAAGGACAAGGGCAGCAGGCACATGGGAACAACACCACCTGCACGTTTCCCTCCAAGTCACACACCATCCTGACTTGGAAATATATCACCGTTCCTTCATCGTCGCTGGGTCAAAATCCTGGAACTCCCTACCTAAAAGCACAGTGGGAGAACCTTCACCACACGGACTGCAGTGGTTCAAGAAGGCAGCTCACCACCTCAAGGGCAATCAGGGATAGCAATAAATGCTGGCCTTGCCAGTGACACCCACATCCCATGAATGAATACAAAAAATTTGCATATGGGATGGAGCTTATCTTCTGTTATGTAGTTCTGCAAAATTGTGACGCTTATTTGAAAGCTTCTTATTATTTATAATTTTATATTCAATTTCCAAGGAAAATTTTAGATACAAATTTTTATCTTTTGTAGTCTGGTGCTAACTCCTATTTTAGAGAGCAACTTTAACGTTATGGAGTAAATTTTATTCAGTTTGGGTTTCAGCAACATATGTAAAAAATACATTTTGTCATAACATGTCTAGAGATCTATTTTGTCTTTCTGTACTTCTACACTAGTTGATCTCTGTTGACATGTTTCAAGACATGACATGGGCATTCAGAAGCTTGAGTAGGCCCAAAATAGCAGGAAAGATTGAAATTGGAGATATAAAATAACAACAACTTGCATTTATAAAGCTCCTTTAACATAGTAAAACATACCAAGGCGCTTCACAGGAGCGTAAAGAGACAAAAATTGACACCGAGCTAAAGAAAGAGATATTAGGACAGGTGACTAAAAGCTTGGTCAAAGAAGTAGGTTTTAAGAAGGGTCTTAAAGGAGGAGGAGTAGAGAGGTTTAGAGAGGGAATTCCAGAGCTTAGGGCTTGGCAGGAAGTGAGCGAGGCGCAAGAGGCTGGAGTTCGAGGAATGCAGAGCTCTTGGAGGGTTGTAGGGCTGGAGAAGGTTACAGAGATAGGGAGGGGTGAGGCCATGGAGGGATTTGAACATGAGGATGAGAATTTTAAAATCGAGGCGTTGCTGGACCTGGATCCAATGTAGGTCAGTGAGCACAGCTATGATGGGTGAACTTGGTGCGTTAGGATATGGGTAGCAGAGTTTTGGATGACCACGTTTATGTATGGTGGAAGATGGGAGGCCAGCCAGGAGAACATTGGAATACTAGAGGTAACAAAACCATGGATGAGGGTTTCAGCAGCAGATGGGCTGAGGCAGGGGCAGAGACGAGAGATGTTACAGCGATAGAAATAGGTGATCTTTGTTATGGAGATGATATGGGGTTGGAAGCTCAGCTCGTCAAATAGGATGCTGAGTTGTGAATAGTCTGGTTCAGCCTGAGACTGTGGCTCTATGGCCAAAGAGGGGGCTGGAATTGGTGACTAGGGAACGGAGTATGTGGTGGGATGCGAATGCAATGGCATCGGTCTTCCCAATATTTAATTGGGGGAAATTTCAGCTCATCCAGAACTGGATGTCAGAGGTTGGAAGATCTGTTGGAGAGGCAGAACTGGGAGTCATCATGTGGAGATTGCAAATAACAGTGCCAAGGGGTTGTATGTAGAAGGAGAAAATTGTGGGAGGTGAGAAGGTAGGTAGGAAGAAATTTTAGGAGGGAACAGAAAGCTGCATAGAAAAAATTGGGGAGGAGTGGAAAGTATAGGGGAGAAACTGATTCTAGATTTATATAGTACTATGTTAATAAATATATACACACTAAAAGCTTATCTCTAATGTGAGATAAATTGACTAAAAGGCTATTTACCAAGTTCCTGATTTCTTTCCTGCTTTCTGTAAGAATGCAGTTTGGTAACAATGGCCATAGAGGTGAGGTCCTAGAGAAATAAAGAATGCAATTTACAGGAACTTTCCAAGGTTTGCTGCAGCCAACATTCCAATGTTTCACTAAACAGGATATTGGAAATAGCTAGACTACAATAGATTGTGTCATGACTAATGTACTTATGACATGAAAGGGGTAAGTCCTCATTATTATTCAAAGAGAAACTTAAACAATGTCAGTGCTGGGAGTAGAGGTTCTTGACAATACTTTAAAAAATGAAATAAGAATCCAAATACATTACTGAATAGTTTTTTTAAAAAGTCAAGGAATGCATGAATGCTCTATTTTTGGTTCTAAAAATTAAATTCTTGCCAAAGCTGTAAATAACCTTAGCAATAAAGTGTATTTTAAAGGCTCCTGGGCCTTCCCTATTGTTTGATTTACCAAATATAAAAACTACTTTTTAAATTAAACATTATTATAAATAAAAATGTAATATTTCCTGCCACATTCCAATGAAAAGTCCTATGTGACTCTTCCCATGATGCCTGTACGTATTGCTGGTATAAAAGGACATTTTTAGTCTTATCTGATCACTATAATTTCCTCCAGTTAGGGCTTCCCATTAGCAGCACTTTGCCTCCCAGGGCCTCTATTTCACAATTGCACCCCCTCAAGTTCCCCTTGGTAAAGCCCCCATCTTCACTCCGTTAAGTCCAAGGAGTGCAGATTTGAACATTTACAGCGCACAATTAGTTTAGCCTATCATCACCCGATCTAACTGGACCACATCAAGGAATATCGGGCCTTGCTCTCATCTGCTCATTACTCCAGGATCATCCTGGAATGAAAAGATCTCCAACCTCCCTTTCCTCTCCAAAGTCCTTGAACGTGTTGTTGTCTCCCAAATCCATGCCCATTTTTCCCGCAATTCCATGTTTGAACCTCTCCAATCAGGTTTCTGTCCCTGCTACAATACTGAAATGGCCCTTTAAAAGTCCTAAATGACATCCTCTGTGTCTGTGACCATGGTGCATGATCCCTCCTCATCCTCCTCTACCCATCTGTAGCCTTTGACATGGTGGACCACATCATCCACCTCCAACATTTCTCCTTCATTGTCCAGCTAAGTTGGACTGCCGTCACCTGGTTCCACTCTTAGCTATCCAGTTGTAGCCAGAAAATCTTCTGCAGTGGCTTCTCTTCTCATCCCCACAACATTACCTCTAGAGTCCCCCAGGATCTATCCTTGGTCCCCTTCTATTTCTCATGATTCCCCTCAGCCACATCATCCGAAAACACGACGTCAGGTTCCACATGTACACTGACAACATCCAGCTCCATCTCACCACCACCCCTCTCGACCCCTCCACTGCCTCTGTGTTGTCAGACTGCTTGTCCAACATCCAGTTCTGGATGAGCCAAAATTACCTCCAATTAAACACTGGGAAGACCCTCGCCACAATATCTGTTCCCTAGCCTCCGAATCCATTCCCCACCCTGGCCACTGTCTCAGGCTGAACCAGACTGTTTGCAACCTCAATCCTCCTCCCCTCCCCTCCAATCCACCCTTCCCCTCCCCGTTACAAAACTGACTATCCAAATCTTTTGCAGTCTAAATATAAATTAACGTTAACATTTATATTCATATAGATTGTGGAGTAGAAGCTCTTAAAACGTTTACTAGAAAATAAGATTCATGCACATTGGCCAGTAAACTACAATTAAGAATTCCAATTCAGTACTGTATAAATAATGTTTTTGATGGTTTTGCCATCGTTATTAGCACTTCAGATGCATATGTACAGTAACTGTCTAGAAATTAATACATAACAGTAGGCACTGCTACTGCCTTCAGAAGTGCAACTTTAAAAATAGGAAGTTTAACTTTCGAATGCTGGGCTGGAACCTAAAAACTTTAATTAATGCGTCAAGTCGATCATTATCAATGTCAACTTGATAAGTCGGATTCTGGTAAGTCTGTCTCTAATTTCTCTTTCACTATCAAAGTTAAGCAACATTTCTTTTTTTTAAAAACGGCGAAGCTAGATAAGAAACATGAATTCGTGTGTCGTATTAGAGTTCTCATCAAGACTGTAAGCCCCAGCGATAGGAACACGCACGTCCCAATGTTTTTTTGTTTGGACGCTTTTGATTATATTGCAGCAGCAAATAAAATCGCACTGAAGCTAGGTACAGACGCGATGTGTGTGTTTTATCATTTAAAACTCAACTATCTGTTAAGGGTTTACAACTCGATGCATCCGCTCTAAATTTCGGGGCTATGTTTTATGGGAAACATATCCTGTGTGGGGCAGACTGTTTTCTTTAAGTCAACAGTTCGACCCTGGCTGCACGTAGCTGCGTGTAGAGGCCACTGTTGGACAACAATTCGCTTTTTAAACTTCAGCCTCCGCAACTCAAATATGCCGAGCTCGTAAATTATGAAACGAAGTGGTTGGCCGTGCTGAGCGGAGCAGAGTCCAGTGAGTGATCGCCAGCCACAAGAAATACAGAAGGTGAAAGATAAGTGTGTGTGTGTGTGTTTTTTGGTTGTTGCAACCTTTGCTGCTTAAATGTTGACGGAATTGACTTGAACCCCATTCAACTGTCAACTTGTCAAGCGGAAATGATGAGTTTAGCGTTTTTTTTTCCGCGCATGGATTTCCTTCCTGAAACGGCAAGGTTTAGACAACATGGGTGAGCAAGAAAGTGAAGAATTCTGCTGCAGGTAGTGACTTCTTTATTTTTGGAAAATCTCAATTGTATCCAATTTATTTACAGTGGCGGTTCACTAT
Source organism: Heptranchias perlo (assembly GCF_035084215.1). Lineage (NCBI taxonomy): Eukaryota > Metazoa > Chordata > Chondrichthyes > Hexanchiformes > Hexanchidae > Heptranchias > Heptranchias perlo. The sequence goes on from NC_090349.1 coordinate 27,337,023, forward strand.
CTGTTTCAGCCGTAACGATACACTTTGGGCGAGAGTTCATTGTTAGCACAGATAATACACACAGGCTTCTTAGTTTGCGTCTACCTAAAGGAGTTGATATAGCGGTTGCATCGCGCGTGTTTTTGCTCCAGAAATTTTCTTTAGCAGTTAAGGTTACAGTTTTTTAAAAAAAACTTTATTTCTGTATCGAGACATTATATAGGAGTCGTGTCGAATATTTTGCAATGTGTGTTACATCCAAATAAAAGCGGGTTAGAGCCCTAGGTAAACGCTCGTGTCTAGCTGCAGTGACTCACGCGTTTTGTGGCTGAGTGGAGCACCACATGGTGGTGTTAGAGCAATGTTTCCAACTCCGGTCACATCGTTTCTCAAACAGCGAGGCTCCACTGCTGTCGAAGTTTTAGTGCTCTGCAGAGCGATCATGAATTGGGGAGGGGGTCTGGGTCTGTAAAACCGTGTTAGCATCGTGTGGACAATGCTTTGCAACATACGGATTTTCCACCTTGTTAATGCTGGCGCTGCATTGACTAAAGTAGACCAAGTTGTTAAAGACAGTAGCCAGGTGAGTGAGTTACATAGCGCTGTTCTAATCTATTAAAACACAAGCGATGAGTACAAAATTATAGCATTCAAGCGAATGGACTGATATACATTATTTGTTTACAATATTAACCCTTTGATAACCACTGTTAAATAGAATTATTAATTCATTTTTAACCCTCCTGGAAGTTTTATTTTTAATTGATTTTTAAAAAAAATCTGCTTAAATATAATTATGGTGACCACCACCATCTGGCACCCTTCCTGGTAGCTAGAATTTACTGGTGCCCAGAGTCCTAAATGAGACTATGAATAAAGGAGGCCAACAGCACCCTATGTAGTGATCCCTCTAGGTTCAACCAGTCCAGACATGCTCTGCATTCTCAGTTAGGGCCTGAGTTTGGTGACAGCCAACGCATTAGCTTGGAAACTGGGCAGATTGCAACTGACCATTCCTTCAGTCTACTCAAATCCAAAATGCCAGCTTCAGGAATGCACCTAACTTTAAAAGCAGTTTTTTTAACCCAATTTTTCTTTTAATTAAAAAAAAGTTATTTCTGCTTATTGCTATTCAGTGACTCTCGCTGCAAATGGTGCATGTGTGGCTGCTGTGTGAGAACTGATTTGTTTCGATTGTAATGGCCAGCACGGTTGAATCGGCCACTGACTGACATTCCATGTCTGAATTCTACTTGGTCAAGAAAATGGTGGGCTGTGGGTGTCTGTTAAAACTTATCCCAGCAAGAGTTAGTGCCTTGAGTGGTTAAAAAATTGGCAATAAAAGTTACTTTAGCAAACTGCTAGTGGTAAGATTCCATTATTAGCTATTGTGCCACTGACAGTCCCAAGACATTTTGCACCTTCAAAGGTCAGTATGTGGACAAGAAAGGTCCAATTTGAATGTTATGTAAAAGTACTGGAATTTGTAACTCTGGTATCCTTGAATTCTATATTGCATTTAATGAGATGTGGTCAGCAATCATACTGGTTGCAGAATGTACTGTAATTGGACTTGTGCAACAAAGCTTGTCTGACAGCTTAATCCAGTTGCTAACTTCTGTTTAATGCCTTTGGCTAAAGGATAGTCCTGTATAGGAAGCAACGCTTGGCAAGGATGCTGAGTCATCCATGGGCTGTCGAGCCTGATAGAAGGATCAACACAGGGGCCAGGGAAGGGGATACGACAAAAATATTCACAGACAAACACGTCCGCACCTAACTTTGCTAGAGATCTGTAGATGTAGAGTGTTCTAGCACATATTGGGCTTTATAGTGACTATGCAGTCTGGGTTGTTTAGCCTTTGAAAAATGGAAATCTTAATATAGGATACCAGCAAAGACTACTGAGGTTTTATCAGCGTATAATCTGCTCACGTAGCACTGTAATTAGTTTCAGTTTTAGACCACAACACTTAGCAGCATAAAAAAAGTATAGAAGATTTTATACTGATCCAGCGTTTCATAATTCATGTGTGCAGTAAATTTTCATTATGATTTCTCCCTTTTTTTGTTCCTTTTCTTCCCCCCCCCCCCCACCCCCCACACTGGCAAAGAAAGTAAATACATCTGCACCATTAGTTTATACACCGTGATAAATTAAATAAAAATGCCAGTGCATACTTTTATCAATTAGACGTAAAGCTGTATATTCTATTTGTCTAGTTAGATTGAATTTATAAACTGATTTGCTTGATTGCTAGGGATCTTTTTGGTAGCACTGTTCATGGTTTCAAAAAAGATGCGATACTATCAGAAACATTTAAGCTGTTTCAGGCTGCTTCAGTAGCAACACAAAATACCCAGAAAGCCAGCAGAATAGGATGACCATAAGGCATCAGTGTCCAAACTACCGCTTGTGGGCCACATGCCCGTGAGGTCTGGCAATGTGGCATACGAAACCCAGGCAACTTGTTTCATTTTGTACTTTTATTTCTTATTCGTTGGTTTGTCCTGTTTTAATTTAGTGTGCTCAGAAGTTTACAAAGGGCTTTTCTGAATGCTGTTGTCTCGTTGGTGGATAAACCCTAGATTAGAGCATCAGATTTTTAGTATCTGAGCTTGAAATATCTGAAACTTAATGGGAATATTGATTTTAAACGTTATATGTGGCTAGTTAGGCTCCATGGTATGTAACAAACATAAAAAGCTTGGAACTATATACTGTAGATGCTGGAAATACCCAGCAAGTCAGGCACAGCATCTGTGGAGAGACGCAATTGCCCTACATCAGAATCAGGTTGGATGATTGCCCCAGTCTTTCATTCAAGTATTTTTAGAGGCTGAGGTTTGGGAAGAAGTGCAAATCTAATGGCCCACTAAATTCACTTAACACTTACCCTGTTGTTTAAATGCAGCACATTCTCTTTTGAATGAAAAAAATCATTACACGGAGAAAAAAAATCTCGAGTCCAATTCCTACTGACTAATCACAGCAGCACTGAATTGTTATTTACACAACATATTACTGTACTTAAATATCATAATGATTTTTTCCTTCTGACATTTTATGCATGAAATATAAGTGGTCCAGTGTAGTCAGAAGACTAGGGCACTTTGATACAGTTCAGATGATCAGACTTTCAAGGGTACTGCCTTTGTTTTTAAAATAGAACATTTGTAAATTGAAATCTCTTAGCTGCTTGCTGCTTTAATCAGTCAGTCTCAGTCATGACGAGTTTAATCAGTTCTTGATTGGGGTGTGAGGCAGGGTACCTCGTAGTAACGCAATGTTCCACCTGAGACTAAGAATAGAAGTTAACATTAATCATCTGCAAATGTGGTAATCATTTCCACAACAACATATCACTGCAGTACTTAAAAATCAACATAAACACTTCACATAACTTTGATATTTTTGCAGTGGAATTTCCCAGATTATTATTCTTCCGTTAAGTAACGATTAAACCAAATATAAAGTACGACATGACCACTAAACTCTCCGGCATATTGACAACATCTAGTCAGAAACTAATTACAGTAAATTTCTGAACAAAAATATTATAGAGATGTTAAGGTTTAAATTAAGAGCACAGATATAAAGCAGAAAAAGTGCAAATTTGAAAATTAAAAAATGAAAGTGACAGAAATATGCAATACCAGCATTTTTTTAAAAAAAGATAGATTCATATTTCAGATAAAGACCCTTTGTCAGAACTGCCTTGTATGATGTAAATGTAGGACTGGGCTTGTACTGTCGTTTATTTAAACTCGTGGATCTATCTCCCTCAGTGTGCACCAGTGATGCTCTAGGTATGGGGATCTGCAACTTATGAAGCTCCATCTAGCAGTGGAAGTGTGTAGCTACAGGTGTACTGTGTCACAGAACGGTGATGCCCAAATGAGGAGTGTGTGACATGCAAATCAAATTCAATATATTATAGATAGGCTGAAACTGAAGTTCCCCCCCCCCCCCAAATGGATAAATGCACTGATTCTGAGCCATACAGGATGGTCCCACGTTTGATATCAGGTCTGTTTTGTGTTAGCTGATTTCAGTCGGGGTGCTGCAGTTGGTCTCAGCATCTCTGGGCTACAGGTGGGGGGGAATTAAATCAGCTAGGGTTCCTACTGCTATCCAGTGAGCATGTGTGGACACAGTGAGAACAGGTGTTTAGCTGCCATTGAACAGCCTACTGACACTCACTATTTAAGCTCCCACTTGGGTGAGGTACCAAAGGGCAGCTGGTGCCCTTGGAACATAGTGTAGCATGAGTCAGTGCTTTCAGGAAAGAAGGGATGAAAATTGAGGGAATTTTTTTTTAAAGCCAAAATTTAGGGTTGCCTCAGTTGGTATGGTAGTAGGGATGCTACATTTCACTTTAGTGTACCTAGGTTAAAAAGAGGAAATTGCCTATATTTCCTGCCTACGATTGTTGAGCAGGCAGCTCTACAGTGCTCACGTGTTGACATTGAGTGCGAACAGGTTTGTAGTGGCTCCCATGGTTTTGTAGCCTGACAAGACTGTCCAGGGGCACACATGAATAATTATCCTTTGGTAAGCTACTTTTGGGCTTCTGCCCCATATGGAACATATAATAATAATAATAATAATAACAACAACAACTTGCATTTATATAGCACCTTTAATGTAGTAAAATGTCCCATGGCGCTTCACTGGAGCATTTTCAAACAAAACCAAGCCACATAAGGAGATATTAGGACAGGAAAGCTTGGTCAAAAAGGTAGTTTTTAAAGAGCATTTTAAAGAAGGAGGAAGAGGTAGAGAATCGGAGAGGTTTAGGGAGGGAATTCCAGAGTTTAGGGCCTAGGCAGCTGAAGGCATGGCCGCCAACGATGGAGCGATTAAAATTGGGGATGCGCAAGGGGCAAGAATTGGAGGAGTACAGAGATCTCGGAGGGTTGGAGGAGGTTACAGAGATAGGGAGGGTCGAGGCCATGGAGGGATTTGAAAACAAGGATGAGAATTTTAAAATCAAGGCATTCTTGGACTGGGATCCAATGTAAGTCAGCGAGCACAGGGGTGGTGGGTGAACGGGACTTGGTGTGAGTTAGGATACAGGCAGCAGAGTTTTGGATGAGCTCAAGTTTATGGAAGGTGGAAGATGAGAGGCCAGCCTGGAGAGCATTGGAATAGTCAAGTCTAAAGGTAACAAAGGCATGGATGAGGGTTTCAGCAGCAGATGAGCTGAGGCATGGGTGGAGACGAGCAATGTTATGGAGGTGGAAGTAGGTGGTCTTGGTGATGGAGCAGATATGTGGTCAGAAGCTCATCTTAGGGTCAAATAGGATGCCGACGTTGCGAACGGTCTGGTTCAGCCTCAGACAGTGGCCAGCGAGGGGGATGGAGTTGGTGGCTAGGGAAGGAGTTTGGGGCAGGGACCAAAGACAATACTCCAACATGAGTTGACACTTTTAGGACAGGAAGTTGGGGGTGAAAATAAAATAATATTGAAACTGTTTGCTTGATTTGTCAATTCACGCTATTACGATTATATTACACTATGTGATGTTATAAAACAACATGCTTCTACTCCTACTGTATACAGGACACATAATTTATTAAGTTGTGCCATGATGAATATACTCCCTCTTCCCCCGTCCCCCCCACACACAAATCCTGTCTCCCCTTGAGATCTAGATGACCTATTCAACGAGGTAAATGAACTTTTGCCTTAAAGCTGCATTTCTGTCACAAGGTTTCTCATTTTAGTTCTAAACTTAAATATTGGTTGGTAACATTCATGGCTCTCAGTCAGAAGTTTGTGGGTTCTAGCTCCACTCCAGGATTTGAGCACTTAATTTGGGCCTATATTTTGATACAATTTTGAAGGAATGCTACACTATCATTGGCTTTGAAGCGCTTTGGGACATTGTGAGGTTGTGAAAGGCACTGTATAATCACAAGTTCTTTCTCATCAGAACTACCGTCTTTCAGGTGAGACATTAAATTGAGGCCGGACTGCTTGTTCTGGTGGTTCCGGCACATGTAAAAGATCCCACAACATTATTAGAAGAGCAGGGAGGTCTGCTAGTGTCCTGGCTAACTTTCCTGCCTCAACCAACACCATCAAAGACAGGTTCACTAATCATTCATTTCATTTGCTGTTTATGGGACCTTTCTGCACAAATTGGCTGCTTCATTTTCCTACATAACAACAGTGACTGCACTTCAAAAGTAATTAATTGAAATGAAACATCTTGAGAAATTCTGAGGACATCATAAAGCACTATATAATTGTTATTTCTTAAGTACTTGCAAACTAGCTTTGCAGCAATAAGTAATCCAGATATCAAATCCATTTATTTAGATAAAACTTTTTTTCTGAAACTTGATTGCTGTTTATAGTTAGAACTGTTAATCATTGGTGTGGGTGTGACCAAAAGCATAGGCAGCAGTTATTTCCAAAATGGGCAATAAATCCATGCCAGTAAAAATCTGTGGCACTGGGCATACATTTATGGTAAACAAATTACTGACAAAAAGTTCATTGTTTAATTCTCTAGGGACTGCAACAGCATTTATGCAGCAACATTCTAAAAAAAAAATCATGAAGCCAGACTAAAATGTTATTAATTATCCTAAGAGTACTGTGAATCCAAAGAATATTCTTTGGTTCAGTGCATTATTTCTCCAGCTGGTCTTAATGTTCACTCTCCTATCACAAATGTAAAGCTTTTTGTGGTCTTATATATTTGTATAATAAAAAGTACTACCTACAGTACAAATCCATCGAGCGAGGGAAAGTGCTCATCACAATTCCAAGTATCGCATTTGAATTTCTGATCGGCTCATATATCACACATTGATAACAAGTAACAAATGATTGTTAACTGATGCTGTTAACCTTGAATACAACTAACAGTAAGCAAACAGCAAACTTTACTGATTAATAGCCACAAAAGCATCAAAAATGTACCAATGACCAACTAGCAAGCACCATGAAGCCAACTAATGTCGCTGCTCAAAATATCATTTTGAAAATGTTTTCAGTGGCTATCTTAGTTCCACAGTAGCTCTAGGATACAGTATAAATTTAATTTTTAACATAAATACATAAAAATTAAATAATTCTCAAAAGCCACTAAGCTACCTGTTTAACCTCAGAAATACTTGTAATTTCCCTCTGCACAGGCTTGCCACTTTCCCTGGGTACTGGGGCTTGATTTAATTTCCATGTTTATTCGGACTTTCCTGACAATATTTGCTGGGCTCAGAACATGCTCAATAATAGTTTTTAGTCTACGATAATGAAGAGGTTGACACTCTCCATTCTCCAATGCTGAAATAAATAAAGTTGAGAACTTGTGCAGCCTAACTTTCTGAAATCTTTGCTACTGAAAGAAATAAAGTCTATCTGCATGTACAGTTGACTTAAGGGAAGGAGTGAAACTGAGGCCAGGGAGTATTCAAAGGGGACTTAGATTTTGCCCTAATTATTCTGCAGGTGGAATTAGAGTTGTGGCAACATTGGAAGACTGCAGATGCACAGTTGCTCAAACATTATTTGACACCGAGGAGCTAATTTTCCTTCTCCCACTCCTTCCCCAACTGAGTGCAAGTCAGGCAGAGCTCACCTCAAGTGCACTCATCTTCCAGATAGGACCTGAACCTACCTCTATTTATAGATTTGCGGCATTTTAATGGAATGCTCCTTGATAGAGGCTTGCATCCAAAAGTGGAGAATGAAGCTTTACCACTGAGGGACTGTAGCAGCAGCAATGACCACGCTGCCAGAAGGCCTCCAGCCCATGATGCTTGTCCTACCTCCATGTTTGGTGTCTACTGCTTCTCTGATCCTCCAACCTTAAGGGACTGGGTGCAAACACTAAGGCCCAACAATGGGTGTTGTTATGTTTAGACCTCTCTGCCAAGTGGAGAGCCACAAAATGAGTTGGAAGGCCTGGTAATATCACTCCCACTCATTAGCATAGTATTTGTATGCTTGTGCCTGCTGCAAGTGTAGGGCTTCTGGCCCCTCTTCTCTACCTCCTCCTCCTGCGCCCCCAGCAACCTGGAAATGTGTGTGAGAAACCAGTAATTCTCTTCCTCACAGCTCTGGGATTATGTTTCGAGCTCTCTAATGTCCTCTGAAGGCCAGTATGGTTATTGGGCAGGAGCATCCACTTTCACTGCAGGCTGATGTGGCATTTCATTCAGAGTGTGGTTCTGTGGAGGTTCCTACAACTGATGTGTACATTTTGTAAATGATTTTAGATAAAATGTTACTGCCAAAATAAACTCATTCATCAAAAACATTTATATTTATGATTAGAGTTTTGTACATATTTTTGAAGGAGTGAATATAACAGATGCTTTATTTCATTTGATTTAATGTATACATCATTATGTATCCTACTTATTTAATTTACTACTTTCAATCATTTTTCTCCAGTGCTCTTTCATATCTTTCATACCCATTTCATTTAGTAGGATGTCTCTTCACTCTGTTGGAGTTTAACGTGATACTCTTTTAGCCTGTAGGAGCCACTTTTAGTATCGTGAAGGAGGTGGCTTTGCTTCGGGTGCTTAAAGCATCTAAATTATTTTATCCACAAAAAGTGCAATTGCAAACTTTTCCCAAGCATGTAATTAGGACAGTGCAGTTTTATAATGTAGCATTAGTAAGTCGCTAGAGTGTGAACCCTAGCTGACTTTTTCTTCCCACCCCCATCTCTAGCTCAAGAACACTGAAACCAATTGCAGCCAGTTGATTTGTAACTCAGTACCCAATGTAGATTGAATCTGGGACCTTCCTGGTCTGTAAGGCTTGGTTCCACAGTATATTTATCAACTGAACCGTTGGGGGAAGCTCAAATAATTCCTAATGACAACTCTGCTTCTTTATAGGAACAACTTCTGTTTCACATGCGTTATTCTCAACCAGCACTGCAAATGATTCTTATAATATTGTAAATATTAGTACCATAAAACCAATTGAAGCACCTGTAGGTGTTTAACTGACCTTTTATGTTGGACGCTGATTTTTGTTAACAGATGAAGTATAAGTAGGTTTAGTAAGAGTCTTTTGAGTCAATTTTATATAGCTTGTTAAGACATTCAATTGGTCTTTGTAGGCCCCCTTAATAACTAAATCTTGCCTTGTAGAGCTGAATTAGAGTTTTCTTTTTGGCCATATACAATTCAGAACTTTTTAATTGTTTGCTTAATAGGAATAACCACGATGAGGGATGCATTTGGGTCATCCTCAAAGGCTTTTGGTGTAATATACATAACTGACCCAGATTTTTTTTGGTTGTCATCTTTGTTTTCTCACTTTTGCCTTTCTCCAAAACCTCTAACATGATATTTTGTTTCTCCTTTTCCAGCATAATCCAGCTGTCCCATATGTTGCAATGAATGGCAACACTGTAAAACAAGGGACTTTGACACAGCCACGTAGCTGGAAAGAGTTCTGTGAGCTGCATGCCCATGCCACTGCCAAGGAGCTCGCTAGGCAGTATTTGCTGTTTGCAAATGAAAATCCAAATCACGACATACAGGGAGCTGAAAACTTTTCTTCACATTTCACAGATCTCTTTCAACAGTTCTTCAGGAATGAGGTAAAGGAGGTATTTGCTATGAACAGGTGTACCATTGTGCCCTTTACAGGAATACAAGATTATAGGGAAACGGGCAGGAAGAATACCGATGGCTCTTCTGGTCTGGTTTTACCTAAGATGGAAGCTGAGGTAAACAGTGCTGAGCAGACAGAAAGGGGTTGTGATACGAATCTCCTGTTTTCATCAAAAGCTCGAAGTTCTGAAGATGTTTCAGTTTCTGCATTCCCATCGCTTGAAAGACCTAAAGCATTGAGTCAGTTTACTAGAAATGTGAGAGGCAGTCTACGGGGTTTTTTCCGAAGAAAATCAGCAGAGGCTATAGCTGCAGAAGGAAAAGAAGGAGCTTCGGCAGTGGCTGGCTCACCTGAAAAGGACTGGTTTAAAAATCTGACTCAGAAATTCACTTGGTCAAGGGCTCCGTCGAGAGAAGAGGTTCATGATGTCCGCAAGGAAGGTGTTTTAAATTATATGGTGGTGGATGATAGCATGGATATGGGGACACGATGGCAAAAATGTAGGCTGCTTGTGCGAAAGGCAAAGTCTTGTGAAGGTGATGGATATGTCTTGGAGTTGTTTGATCCGCCAAAGGTACGTTTACTTTAAGATTAGAAGAATTTCATTTTGTCGGGGGGGATTATGAAAGATTGATTTCATATTAAAAATTTCATAGTGACTACAGACTTGGGCTAATCCTCAGTATTGTTCTGTATCAAAGCTTGTTGGTTTGAAGTTGAAAAGATTATAGACAGCAATGGAGACTTGTTCAAATAATTGTAATAAGCTACATGCAGTAAACCCACAAACCCTTAAGCTAAGTGTGTATCTATCTGAGGTCTCTCACAGCTGTGTCTGTTTTAGCTTGGTCTCCTGCCAGAGCAATACAGGTGTGTTAAGCCCAGCCACGTTAAAGACATGCCTTTGAATTCTTTTTGGCTATTAGTAATATTTTGATTGAAATTTTGAGAAGTTGATACCATTTAGAGGTGACTTAGAAAATCAGCATTTAAAATCTTGTTCGGTGTTATGTGACAATGTTATGTTGATCTACACTGTAAGTTACATATTGTAACACTTTTCAAACACAGATAAGACCATTGACTAGATTGAGTGGGCAACTCCAAATGTAGGCAACTTGCTTAAAAGATAAAGAATTATCAGAAGTTATGCACTCACCTAATTTCCAAGGGATTTATTATTAATTTTTCAATTTGAGTGCAAAATGAGCACTGATGCATGGCATTATAACTAGTGATTTGTTAGTGACAATGTTCATCCCATAATGAGTCTGTGAAACCACATCACAATCTGCAGTGTACAAGCTACATATACAAGATTTAGAAATCATATCATTGTCCAAAATGCAAACTATGGATGTCAGAGATAGGGATTATGGAGGATGGTGTCCAAGTATGTTGGAGCTCCTTCGCCATCCTTAAGGAACATGGTCCAATAATGTTTGTCAGCTGGTGTAAGAATGTTTTGTACTGGACCAAGTTGTTGTGGTTATAGAAATTGTGTTGGATTATGTCTTACATTAACTGTCACGTATAAGAACTACTAAAGATGTCCGTTCTATAGTAAAGGCAAATAGGATCAGAAATTCTGAATTATCTCATGACACTTGCTCAAACAGCATAAAGTGTTCCTTCCTTTATTTCCTTGCTTATAAAAACTGTATTTTATGTTGCCATGTTGGTGCTGTGTATCGGAGTGTCACGCCATGGAGTGGTGGGATGCAAATGTGTGCCCATAATTCTCTACACATGTTTTGAAAACCTGTTAGAATTCAAAGTGGATCAGAATGTGTGCACCAGTTTTAAAACGCAGGTTTTGTTGGCTGTACAACATAATCTATTTTTCTTTGTACATCATTTCAAATTTTTAAAAAGAGTTTCTATCCCCAGTGTACAATCTTTATTATATGATTATATGTTTAAAATTTACCTTTTGCTCTATTGGGTGCATGCATTCTCTTCACGCAGTGCAAAGGGTACAACAGCACATCAAAAATAGTAAATGGGGATCAATGTTCATTAAAGATAGCATGTTGTAGTACCATAAACCTCTGAGAATCATGGTATGATGTAAAAGTAACTGTACTGGTTAAAGTGAGTTAAATATTGGATATTTTTTGAATATCCCATTAAACTATGCTCTCTTTAGGCCTCGAAAGTATTGGTTAATTTCAAACCATATTGAATCTGTGTTTTATGCTTCGTACTTAAAAGGTCATATCTGACGTGTTTTAAATGTGTGTTTTCAAAACCATTTTTCTTTGAATTCTTTCACTGTTAAAATCAATTGCTAAATCCCACATAAATCAATTCTCAATGCACCGTTTCTTGCACAGATAGGAGCAAAAGGTCACAGTTTCAGCACATCTGCAGTTACCATCTGTTTGGATGTTTCCTTCTCTGATGGGTTGGTAAAAAAAACAGAAAAGTTAAGGTTATGAGGCGGTGGTGAGGCACTCGCTTATTGCCTGGCGAGTGCATCTAAACATGGAGATGTTCCCTGGCCTCCTATAAACAGCAGCATTAATATAGCAATGCCCTTCTGGATGTTCACATAAATATTTAACCGTACATTTCCTGCTCATTAGCCATGTTAATTATGCTTCAACTCTTCCTTTTAAATTTTTTGACAGATTAACCCTTTGAGAGTGATAGCATTTTTAAAATGAAGGTGCTTGATATTTGAGATGTTCTTAAAACCTTTTCGCCACTCATTAAACTAGGAGAGCAATATTTTCAGGAAGTTCCTTTTTTGGCAATTTTATCCCCTTTCCTCCTTTCCTCCTTTCCTCTCCTGAGGGCTCTGAATTGTACTGGGGTACGACAACAACTTCCCTTTATATAGAACCTTTAACATCGAAAGACGTCCCAACGTGCTTCATAGACGTGCAATCAGACAAAAATCAACACCAACCAAAGAAGTGACTAAAAGCTGAGTGAAAGAGGTGGGTTTTAAGGGGAGTCTTAAAGGAGGAGCAGGAGGTAGAGAGGCGGGAAGGTTTAGGGAGGGAATTCCAGAGCTTAAGGTGTAGATGGCTGAGAGCATTACCATCAAGCATCTCTTCATTACTTTGATCAAGTTTAGCTTTTCTCATATGCGAGCTTAGACAGTAACTGCAGACAAACTATTTAACCACAGAAGGCATCACAACACAACATGGTGGGCAATGGGGAAAGAGCAGGGGAGCAGGTCAAATTGGATAACTCTTTCAAAAAGCGGACACAGGCACGATGGGCTGAATGGCCTCTTTCTGTGCTGTATGATTCTATCTCCATCTGGCTCCCAAACTTGATGTCCACACAAGAATGTTTTTTCTCCCTTCCTGGTGCAGGGGTGCTGTAGGTAATAATTGTGTTGCAAAATTCTTCTTGCTTGTTATCTCTCCCAACACCATTAATATATGTTGAGAGTAACAAGGTATAATAATGTGAAAAGCCTTTGCTTGACATCCCAGTGTTCTAATTAAGATGGCGGTTTCATAACCCGGTATTCATAATAAGTATAACACAGTGAATACTACTGTAATATGGTGTGGGGACAATATATTACAGCCCCTCCAATAAGCTTCCCAATCCTGTCATAACATTGGTATTATCATTTGGCCTACACATGACACCAGTGTAAAAATCAAACCACATCAGAAAACTTCTACATAAAATGACCAGCCAGAAAAATCAATTGCAGTAAGACAGTTACCTGTCTGCTGTATTTCACAAAAGATAACAGACATGGTAAAGGTAAAAGGTAAGAGAATTAAAACAGTAATCAAATCTTGGAGTTTAGAAAACAAAAAAATGCTCATGGTTTGATATAATCTAAATTGCTTAATTGGGTTATTGCTCTGTAATTCCCTTACAGTATTACATTATTCTGTTAAATTTTAGATGGGGTTGAATCTGTGGGCTGTTTGCTTGACATTCCAGTCCCTTGGTAATACTTACTGTGCCAACAACCTATTCCCCAGGTTGCATTGTGTTACTGGAGAGCTTCGCTTCAGGGTGAGAAGAAAACTGGACACATGGAATAAGCAAATTGAACACCACGAAATATGGTGGAGATTTGTTAGCTTCAATCGTCCATTCTTCCTGTTGAAGAAGGCTACATGAACATTAGGGCTGGCACAGGCTGTCAATAATTTGACTAATATTAATGTTAGAATTAATTTGGGCTTTCAGGATTATTCTTTACTGCTATGTAAAAATCTACCCTTCCAACGCATCAGTACTTCTCTTCTCAACTCATCCCAGAGTTGCATCCCAGTTTTTTCCCATCACTAATTTTGTCCTCGATCCCTTCTCTCCCGCAGTCGACATGTGGGTCTCCTAATACCAAGTCTGTGGTCCGTGCAGCTCAGTACCATTCATTGTTTTGCATTTACAGCAACGGAGCCTTTGGAGGATTACAAGTTGAATGTCTTGGTTTAGCCTGCTGCTGCATTGTGTGACGTAAGCCCATTATTTACCACATAGCATGAACCCGCGGACCTATTGATTATTGTATCGATCAACAATATAAATTTTCAAATGAAGCGTCATTGTTAGGGAACTGAAGTGAGAACACTGTTGTAATTGTTGAGCAAAATTAAGGATAAAGGTCATTTTAAAAAAAAATTCTGACTGCTTCCATATGAAAATGTGAAATATTCTTTCATTTTTCTTTAAACTGTGTGTAGCAGTTTTTCTGGACTGTATGCAGCCTTTGACTTTCAGATAAACATTTGATGTTCTGTTTCCTGTTGTTGTATCATGGAAGTGCATTTTTTTCCCTTTATCTGGATTTTACTTCTATATTTGGTGCAACTTTGCTGTCTGACAACTAATAGCAGTTTTACATACAAGTAATAAACACAATCATTTACCAACATTGCATTTATTCAGTACTTCAAATTAAGAAACGATTAAGGTGAGATTAAACACAGAAAGCAGCAGTACACTGAAACTATATTCATTGGTCCACTAAATTTCAAACGCTACATTTTCCCCCATTTTCTCCCCTTCTGTCTTATGCTGGGTTATGGTCCCACAGATGCCAACAGCCTTCCAATACTAGACCCAGGTGTCTGTATTTCGTGTGTGAGCCCAGATCTTGAGCAATGGCCATTCGAGGTGGGGGCGGGGGGAGGAATCGTAGTTCACGCCTTTCCTTGTGCAACATCCACACACACACTTCTTAGTACAAGTCAATAAGCAGCAATCAGGACCAAGAACCCTGGCTGGTTATTTTTTGCCCTTCCAGCCGAGGAGTGCAGTAGGTAATTTTTATGTCCTTACTCCCTGAGATCAGGCACAGACTTCGGGGGTCAAATTTTCCCATGTGGCTCAGGTACGTTTAATCTAATGGCTTTTAGGCACTCCAAGATGTGTGTTTTGAGTCTTTGAGCACCAGGGATGGATTTAATAGCCTGCCTCCGCTCCTGTTAAACAGGTTCTGGGCATGCTTAAAAGCTCCACAGTAATTCCAGACCTGCATCCCCCTCATCACTGTTGCCTAAATAAAAATCAGCCAGATGGAGTGACTATTTGTGTGTTGAGGGAATTGTAATCTTTCATTTCAGTTGCAATTTGACCTTCCCCCTAGTTTGTGCCAGTACAGAACAACACATAAACAATAACCAGGAAGCCAGGGTGTTTTTGCACAGTATATGAAGTGTGTTGTTTTTCAGTCTTTGGTAAGTCTGAATTCTTGCAGTTGAATTATTACCCCAGGCACATTAAGCCAAATGATCTTTGAATTGGATGAATTGATATTAATATCTGGTACATTATTGAAGAACATTACTTTCTATTAGATTAGTCATTCAGCAATACAGGACCAGTATTAAATTTCTATCCTGTAACTTGTGTTTCAACTCGCCCCTCCTCTGCTAAAGGTTATGTAGGAGTACAGTTCCACATGTTGGAGTAATCTTCCAGTATTTCATCCAAGCAGCCATTTTTCAACTATGAGCCTAGACATTAAGGCCCCAGTATTTACGGGGAGGCAGGGAGGGTGCGGGGGAGGCCGGAAACAGCCGAAGAACCCGACAAGGCCAGGGATGTGGAGGTCCTGCTGAACTTAATGGTAGGACCTCATTAACATTTCTTAGTTCCGTTTCCCGCCTGGCAGCTGGCCAAATTGACAGCCTGGCCAGTGGCCTGGGGGGAAAACCTGCAGCACTAGGCTGCAGCTGGGGACCCTTGGGGGTGGTCCCTGGCAATCGGCAAGGGAGAGCGAGAGAGGCTGCCATCAGTGGAGGGGAGAGAGAGGGGCGCCGTGATCGGAAGGGGGAGAGAGAGGGGCGCCGTGATCGGAAGGGGGAGAGAGAGGGGTGCCGTGATCGGAAGGGGGAGAGAGAGGGGTGCCGTGATCGGAAGGGGGGAAGTGGGGGAAGAGAGAGGGGGGCTGCAATCGGGATGGTGGGGGGGAAGAGAGGGGGGCTGTGATCGGGAGGGTGGGGGAGGGGAGAGGTAGGGGCCACGATCGGTAAGGGGGGTGGCTGAAGGCTTCCTTGAGGGGCCGGGGGAGCCCTCCTGCTTCTCCTGGCCCATAAGGAGTGCTGAGAAAGGCACTAACCTTGTGGAGCCGGCAGCTCCTGTCTTCTTTTCACAGCCGAGTTTCCTGACTCCTGGGAAAGCCCACAGTGAATTTTAAATCAGACTCCCAATTGCACTGCAGGCATTCGATTTAAACACTTTAATTAAATGTCCCTCCTCTCAACGGTGGGACAATCGGACGTCCCGCTATCCACCGCCATTTGCATGTGCACGGCATGTTGGGTGCACGTTCCCTGTATTTAAGTCTTTAAACCTCCCTCCCCCCGGCCTCACATGAGGGGGTTAATATCGAGGCCAAAGTGTCAGCAGGCTATTTGACTGAAGGGGATATCACAGCCATTGCTGATCCTGATATACACACACATGTACACATACAGACACACTCACACAGACATACTTCGGTAGGGATCACTGTATGATAATCTGGAGCAGAAACCCTGTCTAGCTCTCTATCTCTGGGACGTTGTGACCTCTCTGATACAAATGCCCTTTTGAATAACACTTATCCATTGCAATTATATTTATTTAGAGGATAGGCGAGTGTGGCAATTCATTGGTAATTAGTATGTGTATTTTATTTTAAACTGAAATTTAACCTAATTTAAACTCAGTTTAATAACTTTAAAAATCTGCAAGTCAGTGCTGCAAATAGTGGCAGTTAGTATATAAAAGACAACCAGCTATAAATAGGTTCCTAACTAGGTGTTAATTATTGTGGCTGGAAGTTGTTTAACCAATTGTAACTAGGGTGTGTCAGAAAGGTGTATAATACAAGGATCTTTGCAAAAGCATAGAGTTTGAGAAAGACAGAGTGAACCTCTAATGGAGTGAATTGCTAACAGAGTGAGGACTTTCAATTGGGAATTGGTGAGTGGGAATTAGGAGCAGAGGGGGAAGGAAGTGCTAAGTGATTTAAACCAAAGAACTATAGACTAAGACTGAGTGGAGCGTAAAGGGAGCCGCACGAGGAATCAAAAGTCAAGAAAAAGTCAAAAAGTGACGTCGCAAGACAAGGAGGCGCGCCAAGGGTAAGTCAGTACATATTTAGTTCATTTTTTAGTGTGTTTAGTGGTTATTGGGGATAAAAGGAACAGGAGCGGAGGCCTCAGAGTAGAAGGAGTAAGACCAACGACCGAGAGCAGAACAGGGATATAAAGGAGTGGGACCAGTGACTCGAGAAAAGAGCGGGGATATAAAGGAGTGGGACCAGTGACCGAGAGCAGGGCGGGGATATAAAGGAACGGGACTAGTGACCGAGAGCAGAGCGGGGATATATAGGAGAGGGACCAGTGACCGAGAACAGAGTGGGGATATAATGGAGTGGGACCAGTGACCGAGAGCAGAGTGGGGATAGAAAGGAACGGGACCAGTGACCGAGAGCAGAGCGGGGATATAAAGGAATGGGACCAGTGACCGAGAGCAGGGCGGGGATATAAAGGAATGGGACCAGTGACCGAGAACAGGGCGGGGATATAAAGGAATGGGACCAGTGACTGTGAGCTGAGCGGGGATATAAAGGAGTGAGACCAGTGACCATGAGAAGGGCGGGGATATAAAGGAGAGGGACCAGTGACCGAGAGCAGGGTGGGGATATAAAGGAGAGGGACCAGTGACCGAGAGCAGGGTGGGGATATAAAGGAACGGGACCAGTGACTGAGAGCAGGGCGGGGATATAAAGGAATAGGACCAGTGACTGTGAGCAGAGCGGGGATATAAAGGAGTGGGACCAGTGACCGAGAGCAGGGCGGGGATATAAAGGAGTGAGACCAGTGACCATGAGAAGGGCGGGGATATAAAGGAGCGAGAGCAGAGCGGGGATATAAAGAAACGGGACCAGTGACCGAGAGCAGAGTGAGACCGTCTTCGCACTGAGGATCCAATCAAAGGGGTTGTGTGGCACTATCACCGTGCTAAATGGGATAGATTCAGAGTATTTCAAAACTGGGCATCCATTAGGGGCTTTGGGCCATCAGCAGCAGCAGAATTGTATTCCAGCACAATCTGTAACCTCATGGCCTGGCATATTCCTCATTCCACCATTACCAACAAGCCAGTGGATCAACCCTGGTTCAGTGAGGAGTGTAGAAGAGCATGCCAGGAGCAGCACCAGGTATACCTAAAAGTGAGGTGCCAACCCGGTGAAGCTACAACTCAGGACTACATGCATGCTAAACAGTGGAAGCAACGTGCTATAGACCGAGCTAAGCGATTCCACAACCAACGGATCAGATCAAAGCTCTGCAGTCCTGCCGCATCCAGCCGTGAATGGTGGTGGACAATTAAACAACTAACGGGAGGAGAAGGCTCTGTAAACATCCCCATCCTCAATGATGGCAGAGTCCAGCACATGAGTGCAAAAGACAAGGCTGAAGCATCTCTGCCTCCTCCCGATATCCCCACCATCACAGAAGCCAGTCTTCAGCCAATTCGATTCATTCCACATGATATCAAGAAACGGTTGAGTGCACTGGATACAGCAAAGGCTATGGGTCCCGACAACATCCTGGCTGTAGTGCTGAAGACTTGTGCTCCAGAACTAGCTGCGCCTCCAGCCAAACTGTTCCAGTACAGCTGCAACACTGGCATCTACCCGACAATGTGGAAAATTGCCCAGGTATGTTCTGTCCACAAAAAGCAGGACAAATGCAATCCGGCCAATTATCGCCCCATCAGTCTACTCTCAATCATCAGCAAAGTGATGGAAAGTGTCGTCGACAGTGCTATCAAGCGGCACTTACTCACCAATAACCTGCTCGCCGATGCTCAGTTTGGGTTCCACCAGGACCACTCTGCTCCAGACCTCATTACAGCCTTGGCCCAAGCATGGACAAAAGAGCAGAATTCCAGAGGTGAGGTGAGAGTGACTGCCCTTGACATCAAGGCAGCATTTGACCGAGTGTGGCACCAAGGAGCCCTACTAAAATTGAAGTCAGTGGGAATCAGGGGGAAAACTCTCCAGTGGCTGGAGTCATACCTAGCACAAAGGAAGATGGTAGTGGTTGTTAGAGGCCAATCATCTCAGCCCTAGGACATTGCTGCAGGAGTTCCTCAGGGCAGTGTCCTAGGCCCAACCATCTTCAGCTGCTTCATCAATGACCTTCCCTCCATCATAAGGTCAGAAATGGGGATGTTTGCTGATGATTGCACAGTGCTCAGCTCTATTCACAACCCCTCAAATAATGAAGCAGTCCGTGCCTGCATGCAGCAATATCTGGGCTGATAAGTGGCAAGTAACATTCGTGCCAGACAAGTGCCAGACAAGTGCCAGGCAATGACCATCTCCAACAAGAGAGAGCCTAACCACCTCCCCTTGACATTCAGTGGCATTACCATCGCCGAATCCCCCACCATCAACATCCTGGGGGTCACCATTGACCAGAAACTTAACTGGACCAGCCATCTAAATACTGTGGCTACAAGAGCAGGTCAGAGGCTGGGTATTCTACGGCAAGTGACTCACCTCCTGACTCCCCAAAGCCTTTCCACCATCTACAAGGCACAAGTCAGGAGTGTGATGGAATACTCTGCACTTGCCTGGATAAGTGCAGCTCCAACAACACTCAAGAAGCTCGACACTATCCAGGACAAAGCAGCCCGCTTGATTGGCACCCCATCCACCACCCTAAACATTCACTCCCTTCACCACCGGCGCACTGTGGCGCAGTGTGTACCATCCACAGGATGCACTGCAGCAACTCGCCAAGGCTTCTTTGACAGCACCTCCCAAACCCACGACCTATACCACCTAGAAGGACAAGGGCAGCAGGCACATGGGAACAACACCACCTGCACGTTCCCCTCCAAGTCACACGCCATCTCGACTTGGAAATATATCGCCGTTCCTTCATCGTCGCTGGGTTAAAATCCTGGAACTCCCTACCTAACAGCACTGTGGGAGAACCTTCACCACACGGACTGCAGCGGTTTAAGAAGGTGGCTCACCACCACCTTCTCGAGGGCAATTAGGGATGGGCAACAAATGCTGGCCTTGCCAGTGACGCACCCATCCCATGAACGAATAATTTAAAAAAAAAGGAGTGTGGGACCAGGGAGCGAGAGCAGAGCGGGGATATAAAGGAGCGAGAGCAGAGCGGGGATATAAAGGAGCGAGAGCAGAGCGGGGATATAAAGGAGCGAGAGCAGAGCGGGGATATAAAGGAGCGAGAGCAGAGCGGGGATATAAAGGAGCGAGAGCAGAGCGGGGATATAAAGGAGCGAGAGCAGAGCGGGGATATAAAGGAACGGGAGCAGTGACCGAGAGCAGGGCGGGGATATAAAGGAACGGGGCCAGTGACCGAGAGCAGGGCGGGGATATAAAGGAACGGGAGCAGAGTAGGAATATAAAGGAATGGGACCAGTGACCCTGAGCAGAACGAGGATATTAAGGAATGGGAGCAGGTCGGGGATATAAAAGAATGGGAGCAGAGTGGGGATATAAAGGAACGGGATCAGTGACCGAGAGCAGGGCGGGGATATAAAGGAATGGGACCAGTGACCCTGAGCAGAGCGAGGATATTAAGGAATGGGAGCAGGTCGGGGATATAAAGGAATGGGAGCAGAGTGGGGATATAAAGGAATGGGAGCAGAGTGGGGATATAAAGGAATGGGACCAGTGACCGAGAGCAGGGCGGGGATATAAAGGAATGGGAGCAGGGCGGGGATATAAAGGAATGGGACCAGTGACCGAGAGCGGGGCGGGGATAACAAGGACCGGGAGCGGGGCGGGGATAACAAGGACCGGGAGCGGGGCGGGGATATAAAGGACCGGGAGCGGGGCGGGGATATAAAGGACCGGGAGCGGGGCGGGGATATAAAGGACCGGGAGCGGGGCGGGGATATAAAGGACCGGGAGCGGGGCGGGGATATAAAGGACCGGGAGCGGGGCGGGGATATAAAGGACCGGGAGCGGGGCGGGGATATAAAGGACCGGGAGCGGGGCGGGGATATAAAGGACCGGGAGCGGGGCGGGGATATAAAGGACCGGGAGCGGGGCGGGGATATAAAGGACCGGGAGCGGGGCGGGGCGGGGATATAAAGGACCGGGAGCGGGGCGGGGATATAAAGGACCGGGGGCGGGGCGGGGATATAAAGCCGAGACCAACTCAAACACAGGCAGAAATTTGAAAGAGTGACATCATAAGACAGCAGGTTAGTGACTGGTTGGTGAGTGATACATTTTTTTGCTCTCTCAGCTATGGGAGTGGTTTAAACTTGGAACCTATAACTTGCTAATACTTTATTAAATGAATAACTTAAACTAGATAAATTAATTAGTTTTAAAAAAAACTCGAAATAAACCAAGTGAATTAATTACATAAAAACTTTAATAAAGTAAATAAATAAAACACGGTTAGATAAAGATGGCAGTGCAGGTGGCGTGTTGTAACTGCAGCATGTGGGAGTTTGTGGAGAACAGCTCGGGAACTTCAGCTCAGAGTTGTTGAGCTGGAGTCCGAGGTGCAGACATTGCGATGCATCAGGGAGGGGGAGAGTTACCTGGGCATTTTGAGCCAGAAAGCAGTCACACCTCTTAGATTAGGTAGTAGTTTAGATTTGGTCTGTGGACAGGGACAGGAGGATGTGACTGTGAGTCAGGCAGGTATGAGGACCCAGGATGCAGTGATGGAGGAGCCTCAGCCTTTGACCTTACCCAACAGGTACGAGATACCTGCTACCTTTGTGGATGAGAACAAAGACTGCAGGGAGGATGGACAAACTGACCACGGCACCGTGGTACAAGAGGCCATTCAAGTGGAGGGAGCGAAAAGGAATGTGGTAGTGTTAGGGGATAGTATAGTCAACTGTGAGCTGAAGTTCCCGAGCTGCAGACACTGACTGCAGATGTGGTTGCCTGGGATCACGCTGTTCTCCACAAACTCCCACATGCTGCAGTTACGGCACACCACCTGCACTGCCGTAGGGGGATAGATACTGTTCTCTGCATCCGCAACCGGGAGTCCCGAAGGCTGTGTTGCCTGCCCGGTGCCAGGTTTAAGGACATCTCATCGCAGTTGAGAAGAATTTGAAGCAGGAGGGGGAGGATCCAGTTGTCGTGCCACGTAAGAACCAACGACATAGGTAGAACTAGGAATGAGGTTCTGCTGAGGGAGTTTGATGAGCTAGGGTCCAAATTAAAAAGCAGAACCTCAAAGGTAATAATCTCTGGATTACTACCTGAGCCACGTGCAAATTGGCATAGGGACAAACAGATCAGAGAGTTAAATGCATGGCTGAAAGAGTGGTGTGGTAAGCAGGGGTTTCAGTTCACGGGGCACTGGCACCAGTACTGGGGAAAGAGGGAACTGTTCCACTGGGACGGGCTCCACTTAAACCGGGCTGGGGCCAGTGTCCTAGCGAATTGAATAACAAGGGGGGTACATAGGGCTTTAAACTAATAAGGTGGGGGGTGGAGGATTTAGGTAAGGGTAAATTTATAAGTCTAAAGATAAAAGTCAAGGCTGTCGAGCAGAGTAGCGATTTGGGTAAAAACAAGCAGAATGTGTCGGGAAGGGACAGAGAGTTCAACAAAGGTAATAGGGTAGTTATGTCTAAGGTCACATCAGGGAAAAATAGTAAAAAGTTAAAATTAAAGGCACTGTATCTGAATGTGCGAAGCATTCATAACAAGACAGATAAATTAATGGCACAAATAGAGATAAAAGGGTTTGATCCAGTAGCCATTACTGAGTCAGTGGTTGCAGGGTAACCAAGGTTGAACACTAAATATTCCAGGGTACTTGACTGTTAGAAAAGATAGGCAAAATGGAAAAGGAGGGAGGGGGGTAGCCCTGATAATAAAGGATGAGATAAAGATAGTAGTGAGAAAGGATCTTAGCTCAGAAAATTAGGATGTAGAATCAGTATGGGTGGAGCTAAGAAATAACATGGGGCTGAAAACACTGGTGGGAGTGTTTTACCGGCCTCCTAACAGTAGTTACAGTGTTGGACAGAGTATAAATCAGGAAATTAGAGGAGCACATAAGAAGGATAATGCAATAATCGTGGGGGACTTTAATCTTCATGTAGACTGGGCAAACCAAATTGGCAAAAGTAGTTTGGAGGACGAGTTCATGAAATGCATTCAAGGAAGTTTTCTAGAACAATATGTTGAGGAACCAACAAGGGAACAGACTATTTTAGATCTAATATTGTGTAAAGAGACAGGGTTAATTAGTAATCTCATAGTTAAGGATCCTCTGGGACAGAGTGATCATAATATGATAGAATTTCTATTGCATTTGAGAGTGATGTAGTTAAGTCCGAAACTAGAGTCTTAAATTTAAACAAAGCCAATTATGTAGGTATGAGGGGCGAGTTGTCTAAGGCATATTGGGAAATTAGATTAAAAGATATGATGGTAGATAAGCAATGGCGAATATTGAAAGAAATAATTCGTAATTCTTATTCGTAATTTTTATTCCTCAATGGAATATACATTCCATTGAGGAATAAAAATTCCACTGGAAAAGTGATCCAACCGTGGCTAACTAAAGAAGTTAAGGATAGTGTCAGATTAAAAGAAGAGGCTTACAATGTTGCCAAAAAGAGGAGTAAGCCTGAGGATTGGGAGGGTTTTAGAAATCAGCAAAGGGTGACCAAAAATGATAGAGGGAGAAAACAGAATATGAGAGTAAACTAGCAAGAAATATAAAAACAGATTGTAAGAGCTTCTACAGTTATGTAAAAAGGAAGAGATTAGCGAAAGTAAACATGGGTCCCTTAGAGGCAGAGGCAGGAGAAATTATAATGGGGATTAAGGAAATGGCAGAGATGTTAAACAAATATTTTGTATCTGCCTTCACAGTAGAAGACACAAAAAATATACCAGAAATAGTGGGGAACCGAGGGTCTAATGAGAGTGAGGAACTTAAAGTAATTAATATTAGTAAAGAAAAAACACTAGCGAAATTAATGGGACTAAAAGCCAACAAATCCCCTGGACCTGATGGCCTACATCCTAGAGTTTTAAAAGAGGTGGCTGCAGAGATAGTGGATACATTGGTTTTGATATTCCAAAATTCCCTAGATTCCAGAATGGTCCCAGTGGATTGGAAGGTAGCAAATGTAACCCCGCTATTCATGTAAGGAGGGAGAGAGCAAACAGAGAACTGTAAGCCCGATATCAGTAGTAGGGAAAATGCTAGAATCTATTATTAAGGACGTAGTAACAGGGCACTTAGAAAATCATAATTTTCTGTGTTTCGCGTACAAGGACACCCAAATCCCTCTGAATGCTAACATTTAATAGTTTCTCGCCATTTAAAAAATATTCTGTTTTTCTGTTCTTCCTACCGAGGTGAATAACCTTACATTTCCCCACATTCTACTCCATCTGCTGCCTTCTTGCCCCCTCACTTAACCTGTCACTTAACATGCAGGTACAGCAAGCAGTTAGGAAGGTATGTTAACCTTTATTGCAAGGGGGTTGGAATATAAGAGTAAGGAGGTCTTGCTGCAATTCTATAGGGCTCTGGTGATTCCACACATGGAGTACTGTGTACAGTTTTGGGGTCTCCTTAATCCAAGGAAGGATATACGTCTTAGAGGGGGTGCAATGAAGTTGATTGATTCCTGGGATGAAATTGTTGATCGATGAGGAGAGATTGAGTGGAATGGGTTTATATTCTCTGGAGTTTAGAAGAATGTGAGGTGATCTCTTTGAAACATTTAGAAAAGCCCATCTACCAACTTCATTTGAAAGCCTGCAGAAAAGTACACTATTACTCAGACAATTCAGAGAAATGGCTTTTAAATTATGTAAGTCAAGACAACTTGAATTCTTGATATTTTGAACAATAGCCTATACAGGCCAAGTAAAAAGCATACTGTTAAAGCACAGACAGGACTAAGCCTTTTATACCTGAGAATCTCAGGAATTCCCATTTTTTTGAATGGGACTTGGCCGCCGGTTTTGTACTGATTCAAAGTGAAGTCAGTATGTAATTATCTTAAAATGGACGTATACCTGTGATCCTGATTTATTGAGGTATAGAAAATTTCCTTTAAATTTATTCACAGATAAAAGCATCATTTAGAAAAACCCATCTGTTACCCACACTTTGTTCCTTCGCCCAGAGGGCTGGAAAGAGACCTGCCTCCAGGCGTCTGCCAATGCATCTTTGTTGCTAACTGAATGGCAGAGGAAGTTGCTAGGAGGAACATGTGACTTTGGTCAATTTGCTGCTAATATTCTGTCCCAATGATGAGATGCTTCACACACCATATGAGTAACAGCAGGTTGCACCCATGTCTTATACAGTATGGTACAGTATAGCATGTTGAACCAACCCACTGCAAAATTAGCAATCTGACTTAATATTTTTAGTTTTTCTGCATTCGAGTAACTGAAGGACATTTTGTTTCTGTGAATGTTGCTGAGAAGCAGCAGACTCATATTTTCCATATACTTTTAAAGTTAAAGAATGTAAGCTCCCTCAATGGCTTAGCAAGTTATCCAGTGAATAAACAAGCTGACCCTTGCAGGCCAGGGAGGATTCCAGGTTTGATTCATAGGAACAGGAGTAGGTAATTGAGCCCTTCGAGCCTGCTCTGCCATTCAGTTAGTTTATGGTTGATCTGTACCTCAACTTTATTTACCCATCTTTGCTCCAAATCCCTTGATACCCTTACCTAACAAAGATCTATCGATCTCAGCCTTGAACGTTTCAATTGACCCAGCATCCACAGCCTTTTGGGTGAGAGTTCCAGATTTCCATTATCCTTTGTATGAAAAGGTGCCTCCCAATTTCACTCCTAAAATGGCCTAGCTCTGATTTTAACATTAATCCCCCTGTATCTACCCTATCGAATCCCTTTATCATTTAAAACGCTTCAATTATGCCAGCCCTCAACCTTCTAAACTCAAGGGAATACAAACCGTTCATGCAACCTACTCTCATAATTTAACACTTTAAGCCCTGGTAAATTCTGGTGAATCTGCGCTGTACCCCCCTCATTGGTCACTATATCCTTCCCGAGGTGCGGTGCCCAAAATAGAATGCAGTACTCCAGATGGGATCTGATGAAGGTTCTGTACAACTGAAGCATCACTTCATAAAAACATAAGAAATAGGAGCAGGTGTAGGCCGTACGACTCTTTGAGCCTGCTCTGCCATTCAGTAAGATCATGGCTGATCTTCAACCTCAATTCCACTTTCCCGCCCGATCCCCATATCCTTTGATTCCCCTAGAGTCCAAAAATCTATCTATCTCAGTCTTGAATATACTCAACAACTGAGTATCCACAGCCCTCTGGGGTAGAAAATTCCAAAGATTCACAACCATCTGAGTGAAGACATTCCTCCTCATCTCAGTCTTAAATGGCTGACCCCTTATCCTGAAACTATGCCTCCTAGTTCTATACTCTGTAGCCAACAACCTTTCAGCATCTACTCCGTCAAGCCCCCATGAATCTTGTATGTTTCAATGAGATCACCTCTCATTCTTCTAAACTCTAGAATGAGCAGAGAGTACAGGTCCAATCTCTCCTCATAGGACAACCCTCTCATCCCAGGAATCAATCTAGTGAACCTTTGTTGCACCGCCTCTAAGGCAAGCATATCCTTCCTTAGGTAAGGAGACCAAAACTGTACACAGTACTCCAGGTGAGGTCTCACCAAAGCACTGTACAATTGTAGTAAGAGTTCCTTACTCTTGTACTCCAACCCCCTTGCAATAAAGGCCAACATGTCATTTGCCTTCCTAATTGCTTGCTGTACCTGCATGCTAACTTTTTGTGTTTCTTGTACAAGGACACCCAAATCTCTCTGAACATCAACATTTAATAGTTTCTCACCATTTAAAAAATATTCTGTTTTTCTATTCTTCCTGACAAAGTAAATAACCTCACATTTGCCCACATTATATTCCATCTGCCACCTTCTTGCCCACTCACTTAACCTGGCTATATCCCTTTGTAGACTCTGTGTCCTCCTTACAGCTTACTTTCCCACCTAGCTTTGTATTGTCAGCAAACTTGGATACATTACACGCGGTCCCTTCATCTAAGTCATCAATATAGATTGTCAATAGCTGAGGCCCAAGCACTGATCCTTGTGGCACTCCACTAGTTACAGCCTGCCAACCTGAAAATGACACATTTATTCCTACTCTGTTTTCTGTCAATTAACCAACCCTCTATCCATGCTAACATATTACCCCCAACCCCATGAGCCCTTACCTTGCGTAACAACTTTTTATGTGGCACCCTATCGAATGCCTCTTGAAAATCTAAATATAACTACATCCACGGGTTCCCCTTTATCTACCCTGATAGTTACATCCCTTTCATGAAACCATGTTGACTCCGCCTAATCATATAATGATTTTCTAAGTGCCCCGTTACCATTTCCCTAATAATGGATTCCAGCATTTCCCAATGACTGATGTCAGGCTAACTGGCCTGTAGTTCCCTGTTTTCTCTTTCCCTCCTTTCTTGAATAGCAGGGTTACATTTGCTACCTTCCAATCCGCTGGGACCATTCTAGAATCTAGGGAATTTTGGAAGATCGTAACCACTGCATCCACTATCTCTGCTGCCACCTCTTTTAGAACCCTAGGATGTAGGCCACCAGGTCCAGGGGATTTATCAGCTTTTATTCCCATTAGTACTTTTTCTCTACTGATATTAATTACTTTACATTCCTCACTCTCAATAGCCCCTGGGTTCCCCACTATTTCTTGTATGTTTTTTGTGTCTTCTACTGTGAAGACAGATACAAAATATTTGTTTACCATCTCTGCCATTTCCTTATTCCCCATTTATAATTTCTTCTGCCTCTAAGGGATCAACATTTACTTTTACTACTCTCTTCCTTTTTGTATACTTTTAGAAGCTCTTACAATCCATTTTTATATTTCTTGCTAGTTTACTTTCATATTCTATTTTCTCCCTTTTTATCAATTTTTTGGTCATCCTTTTCTGGTTTCTAAAACTCTCCCAATCCTCAGGCCTACTACTCTTCCTCGCAACATTACAGGCCTTTTTAAAAAATCTAATACTAACTTCTTTAGTTAGCCATGGATGAATCACTTTTCCCGTGGTGTTTTTATTTCTCAATGGAAAGTATTTTCATTGAGAATATTGAAATATTTCTTTAAATGTTTACCATTGCTTATCTACCGTCATAACTTTTAATCTAATTTCCCAATCTACCGTAACCAACTCTCTCCTCATGCCTATGTAATTGGCTTTATTTAAGTTTCAGACACTAGTTTCAGACTTAAGTATCACTCTCAAACTCGATTTGAAATTCTATCATATTATGATCACTCTTTCCCCACTTTTGTATTCCAACCCCCTTGGGATAACATTTTATTAGCCTCTTTAATTACTTTTTGTATCTGTGCACTAGCTTTTAGTGATTTGTGTACATGGACACCTAAATCTCTTTGCTCCTCCACAGCTCCTGGTCTCGGTCTATACTGAATTAGTCAGCTTGGTTGAGTTGGCAGTAGAAGAACTTCAATTGGCCTCATCACTCTGGATTAGGATGGGGAATATTGGCTGTTGTTTCTTTTCTTTATTGCTATGCAGTGCCCCCAACTGGAAGTGCGCATGTATGAGTGTTGAGTGAGGGCAGGATTGGTCTTGATGATGCCTCTGCAGATGAATAGCCCACCATTACGCATTGTCAAGGCTCATACATGAATAAAGGCCATTTTGGTGCTGTAGAACTATATACCAGCAAGGAATCATCGTCTTCAAGAGAGGAGAGCAGAAGAGAGAAAAATTTTAAAAAACACTTAGCATCTCTAATGGCCTAGTGGGGAAATGTACTATGATGTGTTGCGGAACCGTACAGACCATAAGGTCACAGATTCAATTCCTAGTTTGATCCTAGCTATGGTGCCAGTATGAGTGCTACAATTTCAAACAAGTTGGAAAGTGCCTATTTCTGTATCTTAGGTGAGGAGAGGGATGGGCTCAGCTGTAATGCCCTCCACACTGACTAGCCTGCCAATGCTCATTGTCTGATTCAGGTATAAAGAAGAATCACTTAGAGGAGATTCTGGGAGGCTGTTGGTGCCTCTGTAACTGTACTCCAGCAAGAGTCAGCACATTGGGAATGGAGGTGATGAAATGAGAGAAAACTTTTTTTTTAAATATAGGAACCCAGAAAGTTCTGGGTGGAGCTGTGACCTGTTAATGTTCATTGCATGTTGGATGCATGAACTGGAGTTCTAAGACTACTGTGAAATACAGAAACTTATCTATTGATGTCTGTGACCTATGACACAGTCAATGCACTCTCAGAATATTGTCCATCTCTGATGGCGATAGTATTCTGTTTAGCTGACAGTACACCTATGATTTGTCGATGTTTGTTAGGAGTCCTGATCATGTGCCTGTGACCCTTTGAGTAATTAAATATAAATCAAAGTTCTACATCTCCTATTTCAGAAATGAAAGCCAAGCTTGTTGTCACATTTCTCAGAAAACAAGCAAAGTGATTTCTGTGAAATGGCTTACGAGGAAGCAGGTGTTGCAGATAGATTGCTGAAAGATTGTGACTCAATAGTCTGCTGAAATATGTTGTCAGCAAAAAGTATTTTTTGCAGAAAAACTAAGCTGCAACACTCTTGAGAAAATGAAGACACTAGAGAATGTTTGCCAATATGCCTATTACTTCAGTTGTCCATGTCTAACCCAGTTCTTTAGTCTAATCAGTTATTTAGTCATACATTACAGTGAACATTTCAAAGAGTATGTGTTCAAAAGGGTGAACCAGCCAGGGCAAGGATATTGTGTACGTTTGTTTCCCTATTTTGTACTTAATTACATTGTCATATATCCATAGATTAGGTGTGGCATATACTGAAGCAATGAAGAATTCCCTCTACAGACTTAAGCACATAACTTAGGCTGACACTTCAATGCAGTATTGAGAAAGAAAGAAAGACTTGCATTTATATAGCACCTTTCAAGACCTCAGGACATCCCAAAGTGCTTTACAGCCAATGAAGTACTTCTTTGCAGTGTAGTCACTGTTGTAATGTAGGAAACGCGGCAGCCAATTTGCGCACAGCAAGGTCCCATAAACAACAATGTTATAATGACCAGATAATCTGTTTTAATGATGTTAGAGGGCTAAATGTTGACCATGATACCAGGGAGAATTCCCCTGCTCTTCTTCGAAATAGTGCCAGGGGATCTTTTATATCCACCTGAGAGGGCAGACGGGGCCTCGGTTTTAACGTCTCATCCGAAAGGCGGTGCCTCCGACAGTGCAGCAGTCCCTTAGTACTGCACTGGAGTATCAACCTGGATTATGTGCTCAATTCTCTGCTGCGGAACTTGTACCTACAACTTTCTGACTCAGGCGAGAGCCACTGCTGACCGAGGGAGTGCTACATTGTCAGAGGTGCTTTATTTTGGATGAGACTTTAAACTAAGATCCTACCTGCTCAGGTGGACAAAATGACGCAGAATTTGCTGTCAAAATAACAGTGAGGCTAATGCCACGCTCACCGTTATTTATGCACAAATTGCACAACTGCAGGCGAGGACAGATGTGAGGTGGGAAAATCCAGAAGTTGCTGTCTGAGATGTGCTGCTCCCCCGTTAGCTTTGTGAAAATGGCATCTTGCTGTCTGACTCGCCATTCAAATGCACTGAACGGCGTGAAGATCCTGTACTTGCAACGTAGATACGAACTAAACTCGCCACAGAAAGTTAGGGCTTGTCCATTTCAGTCGAAGTACCCTTTTTAACGGCGTAATAAGTATTAATTACTGCGAGACAGCCTCTCTGGCATTGAAAATTAACTATTACAAGTGTGGAGTCTCATTCCTTTAGTTTTTAATTGTTGGAGGTTTCCAGCAACTTCTGGTGTAAGATCTCATGGAAATTAAACAGGCAAGGGCAAGTCTAACTCATGGTGAATGCCCTTTGTTGACCGACTACAGCAAATTCTGGGCCATTAGATCCCATGGCACTATGTGAAGAAGAACATGGAGTTCTCGAGTCTCCTGGCCAACATTGCTCCTCACCCAACATCACCAAAAACAGATTAAATGGTCATTATTCATTTGGTCTCGGCGGGACCTTGCTCTGTGTGAACTGCCTGCGGCATTTTCCTGCATAACAACACTGCACCTCAGAAGTAATCCATTGGTTATAAAGCACTTTGGGACATCCTGAGGATGTGCTAAGGTGCTATATAAATGCAAGTTTGTTCTTATATTGGTCCAACCTCGAATGATTGCACTGCATAGATCATAAGACCATAAGAGATAGGAGCAGGAGTAGGCCATTCGGCCCCTCGAGCCTGCTCTGCCATTTAATGAGATCATGGCTGATCTGATTTTTACCTCAACTCCACTTTCTCCATATCCTTTGGCTCCCTTGCTGATCAAAAATTTGTCTAACTCAGCCTTGAATGTATTCAATGACTCAGCCTCCACAGTTTTTTGGGGTAAAGAATTCCAAAGATTCACGACCCTCTGGGAGAAGAAATTCCTCCTCATTTCCGTCTTAAACGGGCGACCCCTTATTCTGAGACTATGCCTCCTAGTTTTAGATTCCCCCATGAGGGGTAACATCCTCTCAGCATCCACCCTATCGAGTCCCCTCAGAATCTTGTATGTTTCAATAAGATCTCCTCTCATTCTTTTAAACTCCACAGTGAGTATAGACCCAACCTGTTCAATCTTTCCTCATAAGACAACCCTTCCATACCCGGAATCAACCTAGTGAACCTTCTCTGAACTGCCTCCAATGCAAGTATGTCCTTCCTTAAATAATGGCACCAGAACTGTACGCAGTACTCCAGGTGTGGTCTCATCAGCACCCTGTATAGTTGTAACATGACTTACCTGCTTTTATACTCCATCCCCCTAGAAATAAAGGCCAATATTCCGTTTGCCTTCCGGATTACCTGCTGCACCTGTATGTTGACTTTTTGTGATTCATGTACAAGGACCCCCAGATCCCTCTGTACCGCAACATTTTGTAGTATTTCTCCATTCAAATAATATTTTGTTTTTTTATTTTTCCTCTCAAAGTGGATGACTTCACATTTTTCCACATTGTATTCCATCTGCCAAATTTTTGCCCATTCGCTTAACCTGTCAATATCCCTTTGCAGACACTTTGGGCATCATTTTAGCACCCACTATCGGGTGCGTTCCTAGCGGGGGGGGGGGCTCCGAAAATCAGGGAATCCTGGAGCGGGACCAGAGCCCGGCTCCAACCCGCCCACTTCCGGGTTCCCCACTGACGCGCCGGCGTGCGCGCACAGCCCCCGCTGGTGGGAATCCCGCAGGCAATTAAAGCCAGCGGGATGCCACTTGAAAGTATTTATCTTGCTCGTTCAGGTCGTTTACAGACTTGATTGAGCTGTTTTATTAGGAGGGGTGGGATTTTCCACTGAACTGAGACTGTTTCCCATACTGGGGGAAACACTCCCAGTTCAAACGGAGGTGTTGCAGCCAGCAGCCTGTGGCAGCTACAAAGGTGCATTCAACAGGTGGCCACTCCGTCACATTGGACAAAGGTTGGCCTCCACCACCCTCCTCCTAACTAGAAAATTCACCGACCTGGAACCGCAACCCCGGTGTGAGGACACACTTACCTACCTTGCGGACCCCCTCAGATGTACATCTTCCGGATGGGGCCCGCCGTAGCTGCAGTCATGACCTCCTCGGAGGGCGAACAGCATCACCAGCCTCGCCGTCCACGCTGTCCACCTCTGACACGTGGAGCTCCACAACAGAGTGCTGTGACACATCCACCTGTACAGCAGGAGGGAGGGCAACCGCAGAGAGAGATGCATCGCAGAGGGCACTACCCTCGCCACAGGGTCCACAGACCGAGGCTCAGCTTCCTGGACCTCTCTGAGCAGCAGTGCACACGGAGGCTCAGAGTCACTCGACATGTAGTCGTGGGCATCTGCAGCCTCCTTCATGCCGAGCTGCTCCCGGCTGGCACGAGCCACATCTTCTTACCTGTCGCTCTCAAAGTCACCACTGCCCTCAACAACTTCTCCTCCGCATCCTTCCAGGGTGCCACTGGGGACATCGCCGATGTCTCTCAGCCGTCTGCACAAAAGAGCCCTGCAAATACACCTACACCCACTCTGCAGTGACACAATGGGTGGCATCAGTTGTGGGTCTTCAGAGTGATCCTCAGGAAAGGTCATTATTGCACAAACCAGACAAGATTCGCAAAGACGTGGCAGTAGTGGTGCCAATGTAATATGTAATGTGAGTTGGTCAGAAATTAAATATAAGTAAAAACCATGACAAACCCTCAAACACCCTTGTGCATCCCCTTCATGCTCACGACACGTTTGCCTTATGCTGCCTATTGCACATATGTGATGCATGCCCTGTGGCTGCAGCACAGGTAGTGGCAGGTTGAGTGAGGCTGACTGTGAAAGAGATGCACGAGAGGGTGAGTATGAGATAGAGCCATGAGATTGTATGAGGATTGGGTTGAGTGGTAGTGGCGGGATGAGTACTGGCGAGGTGAGTAAGTGCAGGTAAGATGAGGATGAGGTTTGAGTGGGTATGAGGGGTGATGTGACAGAGTAGTGTTGGCAGTGCAGAAGGAGGTGTGGGGTGGGGGCGGTGATGTGGCAGATGGAGTGTAGGGGAATGAGTAAGTGTACTCACTTTGGCTGACCTACTGAGGTCATTGGAGCGCCTCCTGCACTGTATGCAGGTGGGCAATATGTTGGTGGTGCTGGTGACCTCCTCTGCCACCTCGAGCCAGGCCTTCCTGGTGGCAGAGGTCAGCCCGCTTCCTCCCGCCCGCCGGGGGGAAGATCTCTGTCCTCCCCCTTCTCCTCACCCCATCTATTGATACCTGGAGTGAGGCATCATTAAACTGGGAGCAGCCTTCCCCCTGGGCTGCTCCATGCTGTAATTTTTTCTATTTGTTGCAGCATCTGTCAGTGGAGGACTGCCCCTTTAAATAGAGTTCCTCCAGCTGACAGATCTTACTGCGCATGCGCAGCCCGCCCGACGTGCAGATCAGCAGTGGGGAACCCAGAAGACAAGGTAAGTGGATCCAATTGGGCTGCGATCGCGCGGGTGACTGACTAATTTCACCGGGCGCGTTACCCACGCGCCCAATAGCCCCCCTGCCGCGAACCCGCAGCCCTGCTAACACTGAGCCCTTTGTGTCCTCATCGCAACTTGCTTTTCCACCTATCTTTGTATCATCAGCAAATTTGGCCACAAGATGCTCTGTTCCTTCGTCCAAGTCATTGATATATATTGTAAATAGTTGCATAATTTCTGTCCTGTGGCCTCTTCAAACTGATCACCAAATTAGTGCCATTTTAAGAGTGTTTTTATTTTTTGCATTGTAGAAGAAGATGGTTCAAATCCGTTACTAACTAACCGCCTGAGAGGTAGCCTTTATTAACTTGGGCTGCGTTTTAAAAGCAACTGTTAAGTGGAATTCTTACTTCTGTTCCATTGTCATGCAACAAAATTTAGGTTTGAAAAAAAAAACCCTGCTTAAAATATACCAAACTGTCAAATTGTACAATAACTCTTTGTAAAATCAATACATTCTCATTTGTGGATGTAATGCAATACAACTGCTTTATAATCTGGCTTTTTTCAGTCCTATGTTGGCCAAGATTTGGTTCAGGATTAATTTAACTTCTGTATGTAAAGAGCAGAAAGCATCTAGAGGCAGCTGCTGTAGACACTGGGAAGAAATGGAAAGCAGTTCAGCTGTGAATCCCCACAAACAGAAACCAGTCACCCCATTTCTATTTTGAAGTTTGTGTTCCTAGAGTTGGCCAAAAAAGAAAAAGTGTCATAACGAGTGATTTAGGAATTAAGGTAGGCCTTTGGATGGTCCAAAGGCACCAAAAATGGTCACGGTTAAGTCCAATCATGATAAATGAATCTTTGAGGAGTGGGAATAAAGTTTGCATTCCAGCTACAGGTGTTAATACGGAGAATTCTCTCTTTTAATTAAATCTAAATCTTATCTAGAGTTAATTCATAAGGTACTGCACTTCAAAAAAAAAACATAGTGTAAAGCACTTTTCAACATGAAAGGTGCTATATAAATACAACTACTATTTATTTTTATTCACTCAGTTGCTTTCCTAAAGTGGGGACAGAATCTTTGAATTTAGGTGAGTGAGAGCTGTTACTTTCTGCAAAGAATTTTGCTGATCCAAGTTTTGTTGATCCACACAGCTCTAATATTTGTGAATTATGGTGGCAGATTTGTAGGTGAATTAGATTTGATGTTGGTGTAATATTCTCTGTCAGATGCACAGCATGTTTTCAGATTAATTCAAGTTGAGTATAATTTTGTCTCATCACTAGTTTCAGATACATCAATGAACATTAATTTATTCACCAAGATTCTTGTCCACTTTCTCTGTCAGTTTTTTTTGTTATGAGTCATAATTACAGCTTTGTACTGTACCACGAGCATTTTGCCTATGATTGCACAGTCAAGCCACAGTTACCTCCGTCTCCCTGAAGAAACCTTTGCTACAGTTGTTTCAAACAGATTGTACTGCATGAAAAAAAAGTTCTTGTACGCTTTTTATTTTTAAGTTAGCAGGTACTTTAAATGAATTGTGTTCAAGCAAAAGTTTTCCGGCATACTTTTTAAGTGTACAGAGTGCATTGTGTTAGGAAATTATTAAAATGATTGACAAAAGACAAACATCAAAATCGTTTTAAATTGCAATAAAACGAGTTAAAAGATTTTTCTTTTGTAAAACTTGGCAGTAATTGCCGTAACTGATATTGCTAAGAAATAGTGAATTTCCTGTTTATGCCTCAGGCTAACAACATTGCTGCTTCTAATACCTTGCAACCTGATTGTACAATCTATGCTTGTAGACCAGGTCATGGGGTCGGGGGAGGCATCATGTGTAAGATTTATGTGAAAGCATAAATTACAGTACTGTATTGAGAACAAAAACTAGTCAGTCACTTCAGCAACACCTGGGCCCTATTTTTAACTCCTGGCATGTTTTGGACAGGTGGGTATCAAGGTGAGTTGGTATCTCACCCACTGCTCCAGAAATGAGGCCCAGGCTTTTTTAAATCTTGGGCCTCATTTAAATCCTGTCGGCTGACTTCCCGCCTGTTCTGGGAAGCGGCAGAAAATCGCGTAGCATGGAGGCCGCCTGCCACCACAAAGTAGGTGATGGGATTGCTTCTGGGGCTGTCTCGCTGGGGTCTTGCGTTCGAGAATAGGGGGTGGCCACGAAAGTCAACGGCAGGGGAGGCCTATGCTTTCCTGTGGGGACCTGAGGAGTACTTCCCGCTGTCTTCACCTGGTAGGAAAGCTACAGCAATTTCCCCGCTCAGGCCACCAGTTAAAACTACAGTCGGGTCCTGATAACGGCATCAGGACATGATATGCATATGTAAAGAAGAACTCCGACGGCTTTGGGCAGGTGTCTTTGCCACCTGCTCAATAGAGCAGATTAAAATTCAGAACTGTTGGTTCCTGGCAGCTTTGTAACCTGGACGATTTTAACTTCTCAGCTGCCCAGTTTCCACCGGGCGGGTCAGGTTAAAATCAACCCCATAGTGTGGGGGTTTGTGCGCGTATATGCACTACAGGCTGTCATTGGTGCTGTGGCTCATATTTTGTCTGATATGTAGCGTAAGAAATTATGAGTTGTGTTTTTTCAAGATTGCATTAATTTTAAGTAGTTTGGATGAAAATGTGATCAGCCTCACAAGTCCCAGGAGATAACTAACATTTTTGATGTGGAAATCTTGGGTAAGACCAACCCTGTGGTTCTTTTCCCAGGGAATAGTGGTTGCCGGTGGTGAACGTTGATTCACTAAATTCCTTCAAGCGTGAGCTGGACCTGTTTCTGGCTGGGGTGGAGATCACCACTTACAAAAAGTAGGTGCCATATAACATTAATCAGGGCCAGAGTGGTCACCTGGACTAGTTTTGATTGCCTAAAGGGGTGGGAGAGGAATTTTCCAGATTCTTTCCCCTAATTGGCCTGGGTTTTATTTGGTTTTTCACCTCTCCCAGGAGATTAGATTGCAAGGATATACTTTCCATAGAGGGAGTGCAGCGAAGGTTCACCAGACTGATTCCTGGGATGGCAGGACTGTCGTATGAGGAGAGATTGGATCGACTCGGCCTGTATTCACTCGAGTTTAGAAGAATGAGAGGGGATCTCATTGAAACATACAAAATTCTGACAGGGCTAGACAGACTTGGATGTAGGGAGGATGTTTCCCCTGGCTGAGGGGTCATAGTCTCAGGATACGGGCTAGGACATTTAGGACTGAGATGAGGAGAAATTTCTTCACTCAGAGGGTGGTAAACCTGTGGAATTCTCTACCACAGAAGGCTGTGGAGGCCAAGTCACTGAATATATTTAAGAAGGAGCAAGATAGATTTCCAGACGCAAAAGGCATCAAGAGGTATGGAAAGAGAGCGGGAATATGGTATTGAGATAGAGGATCAGCCGTGATCATATTGAATGGCGGAGCAGGCTCGAAGGGCCGAATGGCCTACTCCTTCTCCTATTCTCTATGTTTCTATCTTTCAGGTGGAGTGAAGGGTACATATATTGTGATGCACAAGGCATTGCAATTGTGTGGGGCAGGCTGGATGGACCGGTGGGTTTTTTCCTGTCTGTCATTGTGTATGTTCGTAAAACACCCACACCAATTTAGAGGAAAAAAATAAGGTATTATTAGTATTTTTAAAATGAATCCGTAGAATCAAGCAGTTGTTGCTTATTTGGCCATACATTGGCTCGAGTGCTAACTGAACTTATCTTATGTTCTTTCTTGCTACAAATCAATCCAGTATTCTGAAATCAAGATAAATTATTTCTGGTTTAAGGTTTTCAGGATTTTCATCTCCTGGCAGCTTCTGTACAGAAAAATGTATGTGTTTGCCTGTTTTTGCCCTTCGGCATTAGTTGGATCAACACTGCTGGCAGTACAATGGTGGTTAAGTGCTTGTTGCTAAAGTTAGCTGTTGTTTTAAACTAGACTGTAATTTTACTAAATACACTTAAATGATGAAATTCATTCTTCCTGTGAAAATACACCCAGAACTCCTGTGAATGGCCCCTTGATGAGAGTTGGCATGAATTCAAAAGCTGTCATTTAAAACTGGGCAAGTAACTGCCGTAATGGGACAGCAGAGAGAGTAATGAAGTAAGGGCTTTTGGAATTTTGTTTTCTAGAAAGCAGAAATATGTGATTGATAATCCCTCATTAATGTCTACCTGGTTGTTTTTGTGGTTGATGACAGATCTTTACAGGATGCAGCTTGCACTTTTGGTATGTCTGTTTGTCTATCCAGATATGAATGGTTTAGATTTGACTTGCCTCTTTGAGAGGCAAGTGTGTTTTACATAATACGTCAATAAAATCTCTACCCATTTCTTTTGTCCATTCTTTTCTCTTGCCGTGTATCATTCCCCGACAGAAGGGGTGGACAGGTGGCCTGTTCCAAATGTTTTGTTGTGCTGGTAAGAGATGGCTGAATGGTATGAATGAGTTACTTATCCTTTGGTTGTAATTACTTTTTCTCTCCAAGGATTCATTGTGTAAGGAATCCCAGAAGGCAGTTAGTAACCTGTGCTTCTATAGCACAGCGAATTCTTGTGGTTCTGCAATATATCCTATACTTGGTTTTCTGGTGCCCTGGAAACTCCTCGGTTACATTATGGAGCATCACTGTCAGCAACGGAGAAACTACTGTGTTTTAAAGATCAGGATTGCACCGTATTTGTTGGAAACGCAGTAGAACACCATCAGTAGTGCAATAAGTTAGTGTACTAACGGAGTGAGGTTTATATGCACAATTTCCCAGGCATAAGTTGGTAGCTCTCCGAAAGCCGGCACAGGCACAATAGGCTAAATGTTCTCCTTCTCTACGTGAAATACTATGGAGCAAGAACAGGAATTGCTGGAAATATATAGCCAGTCAGTCAGGATTCTTAAAGAGAAAAGACAGGTTAATATTTTGAGTATACGATCCTTCCTATGTAAATCCTGACTTGGATGAATGAGACTGTGGTCTCACAAATGGACCTTGGCCAACTATTGCTCACCTCTTAGAGTACACTGTATTCTCAATTTGTACACTTATTTGTAAGAAAAATAATAAAAACAAAGAGAAATGTTGTACTGAGGTCTCAGCCTACTTCATAAACATTCAAGTGGTGGCAGATCCTGGGCTGACAGGTATACCACCATTCCAGTAGGGTGTTAACTGTTACACAGTTAAGTAAAAGAGGGAAAAAAAGGGTTGTTGTCTGAGGATTATCCTGTTCCTACTGGAGGCAGAGCACCAGGGTGGGAATGAGGTAACCATTTATCTTGGTGTGTTTATCATGTTGTGCATTGTTAATGTAAAAATCCAAAGTACTTAAAAAAAAAATGTAAGTTCTGCTGAGAGCCCAATAGTTTTTTTTTATTCGTTCACGGGATGTGGGCGTTGCTGGCGAGGCCAGCATTTATTGCCCATCCCTAATTGCCCTCGAGAAGGTGGTGGTGAGTCGCCTTCTTGAACCGCTGCAGTCCATGTGGTGACGGTTCTCCCACAGTGCTGTTAGGAAGGGAGTTCCAGGATTTTGACTCAGCGACAATGAAGGAACGGCAATATATTTCCAAGTCGGGATGGTGTGTGACTTGGAGGGGAACGTGCAGGTGGTGTTGTTCCCATGTGCCTGCTGCTCTTGTCCTTCTAGGTGGTAGAGGTCGCGGGTTTGGGAGGTGCTGTCGAAGAAGCCTTGGCGAGTTGCTGCAGTGCATCCTGTGGATGGTACACACTGCAGCCACAGTGCGCCGGTGGTGAAGGGAGTGAATGTTTAGGGTGGTGGATGGGGTGCCAATCAAGCGGGCTGCTTTATCTTGGATGGTGTCGAGCTTCTTGAGTGTTGTTGGAGCTGCACTCATCCAAGCAAGTGGAGAGTATTCCATCACACTCCTGACTTGTGCCTTGTAGATGGTGAGTCAGGAGGTGAGTCACTCGCTGCAGAATACTCAGCCTCTGACCTGCTCTTGTAGCCAAAGTATTTATATGGCTGGTCCAGTTAAGTTTCTGGTCAATGCTAACGCCCAAGATGTTGATGGTGGGGGTTTCGTCAACTGTAATGCCGTTGAATGTCAGGGGGAGGTGGTTAGACTCTCTCTTGTTGGAGATGGTCATTGCCTGGCACTTATCTGGCGCGAATGTTACTTGCCACTTATGAGCCCAAGCCTGGATGTTGTCCAGGTCTTGCTGCATGTGGGCTCGGACTGCTTCATTATTTGAGGGGTTGCGAATGGAACTGAACACTGTGCAGTCATCAGCGAGCATCCCCATTTCTGACCTTATGATGGAGGGAAGGTCATTGATGAAGCAGCTGAAGATGGTTGGGCCTAGGACACTGCCCTGAGGAACTCCTGCAGCAATGTCCTGGGGCTGAGATGATTGGCCTCCAACAACCACTACCATCTTCCTTTGGTATGACTCCAGCCACAGGAGAGTTTTCCCCCTGATTCCCATTGACTTCAATTTTACTAGGGCTCCTTGGTGTCACACTCGGTCAAATGCTGCCTTGATGTCAAGGGCAATCACTCTCACCTCACCTCTGGAATTCTGCTCTTTTGTCCATGTTTGGACCAAGGCTGTAATGAGGCCTGGAGCCGAGTGGTCCTGGCGGAACCCAAACTGAGCATCGGTGAGCAGGTTATTGGTGAGTAAGTGTCGCTTGATAGCACTGTCGACGACACCTTCCATCACTTTGCTGATGATTGAGAGTAGGCTGATGGGGCGGTAATTGGCCGGATTGGATTTGTCCTGCTTTTTGTGGACAGGACACACCTGGGCAATTTTACACATTGTCGGGTAGATGCCAGTGTTGTCGCTGTACTGGAACAACTTGTTGCAGCATAGTGCAGCACTCCATGCATTAACTTACCACACTGGAGTGGTAGGAAGCACTTCTCCATTGGGATTTCCCCACAAGTTCTTTTCCGAAACATTACCAGGTTGATTTCCCTTCCAGTCATGAGATCCCTACAGGAAGGGAGGGAAAATATGATGAGTGAGAGAACTTGCACCGATGATATTCTGTTTTTTAAAAGCTATGTCACCAGGAAAAGAAGAGTAAAGAAGATTTCAAAATTAAAAATAGAGCTACAACATTGGTAAATGTTTAGGAATTGGGGTGGGTGTTGAAAAATTTATAAAATGGGAATGTGGAAAAATATAAAGCTGAGCTGGTAAAAATATACACCTGAAGAACTAGAATGGCATGACTCTATCTCTGCTTTGAATTTTTCTTTAAATTCTCTTTTCCTGAATATGTAGCTTTTAAAAACCAAAGAACAGCTGGTACAGCTGCATGTGGTAATGAACACCTGCACTGAGGTCTACAAAAAGATGTAAAAATATCTTTGACTCTCCTTTATTCCCTTTACATCAAAACAATGAAAAT
Source organism: Heptranchias perlo (assembly GCF_035084215.1). NCBI lineage: Eukaryota > Metazoa > Chordata > Chondrichthyes > Hexanchiformes > Hexanchidae > Heptranchias > Heptranchias perlo. The sequence continues at coordinate 27,378,541 of NC_090349.1, forward strand.
GTCAAAACTTTGACTTGGTGTAGTTATTTGTCTGGAGTCAGATTATTGGGAGGGGTGGCGGTGGGGGAGCTGGGAAGTTGCTCGTGAAAATGTAATTCTGAGTTGTACGGTGTAGAATGAGAACTTTCTAGGAAGAAGAATCCCATAGTGTTAATTTTTAGGATGGTTCATAAAGCATTTTAAAACACAAATTGATTTTTGTTTCTCCATTAAAAGCATTGATGGAGAGGGAAAAGGGTTTGTGACCTGGAGCGGTGAGCTTCTCATAAGAGCACAGAGAACACCCGTTGTTTTCAGCATACTACATTTGATCTTTGGAACCACTGTGAGCTCTTGATGACAAGTTGATAACTGCCACGGAACCGAGAACACCCAAATATAAATACTCCAGCTAGTAATTAAAGGCCAAACTACTGAAAACTGCAAAATAATTATTTCAAAAAGGCAAAACAAGTTCTGAAGATTATTGTGACTCATTAGTAGATAAGGACAAGTTTTATCATGAAAACTATAACTGCACACCCTTAATGTTAAACCTCCACTCTATTTCAGTATTGAATTACTCAATGAGAGCTTCATTTTTTGGCACTCTGTCCCTTCTGGTAGATATATTTTATGTTTTTAAAAATAAAGCAGATGATCTGCCTTTATCTGTTTAACATGGCTTGCAGAACTTTGATATTAGACTTCCAGCTAACTTTCTAGTCTCGGCATTGATTTTCTGTAGCCACTTTCAATAGAAAAATATCTCTGTGATTTCTGCACAAACGTATAAATCAATTTGTTGCCAAGGTTTAAAAAAGACACAAAAGACCTTCAGTATGAACCACAATAGTAGTTTTAATAAATACCTTTGATCTGCTAAGGTATAAAAGCATTTTTTTCAAAATACCTATTTTCAGATTAACACTGTCAGTAAATTTCAGCATGCTTTCTGTGTTAAACAATTCAAATTTATATTCTAGGCAAATTAACAAAAGTAGTCTACAAATATATGAATTAACCAATGGAAGGTGGTATCCACATTGTTTCAACTGGCATATGCGACAGTTGTTGAGAGTTTGTATCCTTTGAATGATTTTTGAGATGAACTGTGTTGAACGGAGTTTCTTCTGATCTGATTTCCATTTCAGGTTTATGTTTCCTGTATGACCTTTAGAAAAGGAAACCATTGATGGTTCAACTTGTCCATTTACATTTAGTGACTACACAAGTCATTATCAGTTTAATTTAGTGAAAGATTAATTTCAAAACTGGTTAGGCCGATCTTTTCCTGTTTCCTCTTAACATTCACACTGACAGTGTAACACAACAGAACTTGGTTTGTTGTGGAAAATGTGTTCTTGAATGCAAGCTGTCAACGTAGAGAGCTGTGGTAACTACAAGATGGAAATTTCTAACCCCAAAGATCTACTAAAGTCATAATTTTCATGGTAATAGGTTGTCTGGGGAGCAAGAAATTTGCAATATCTACATTAGTACTGAAAACTCATACAGATTGTACAATTAAAAAAAGGAAGGCCTAGTGCACTGCTTAGAGCCTTTGCGGCATAGATAATATTTGTACTAACCTCCAATAAGGATACAACAGCAGCAACAACTTGCATTTATATAGTGCCTTTAACGTAGTAAAACATCCCATGGCACTTCACAGAAGCATAATCAGACGAAATATAACACTGAGCCAAAAAAGGAGACATTAGGACAAGTGACCAAAAGCTTGGTCAAAGAGGTAGGTTTTGAGGACCGTTTTAAAGGAAGCGAGAGGTGGAGAGGCAAAGATGTTTAGGGAGGAAATTCCAGAGCATAGGGCCTAGACGGCTGAAGACACAGTCGCCAATTGTGGAGCGATGAAAATCAGGGCTGCATGAGAGGCCAGAGTTGGAGGAACAGAGAGTTCGCAGAGAGTTCTAGGGCTGGAGGAGGTTACAGAGGTTGGGAGGGGCGAGGCCATGGGGATTTGAACACCAGGATAAGAATTTTAAAATCAAGGCATTGCTGGTTTGGGAGCCAATGTAGGTCAATGAACACAGGGGTGATGGATGAATGGGACTTGGTGCGAGTTAGATTACAGGCAACAGAGTTTAGGACAAGCTCAAGTTTATGGAGGGTAGAAGATAGGGGGCTGGCCAGGAGAGCATTGGAATAGTCAAGTTTAAAGGTAACAAAGGCATGAGGGTTTCAGCAGCAGATGGGCTGAGGCAGGGGCGGAGACAGGCGATATGGAGATGGAAGTTGGTAGTCTTGGTGATAGAGAGGATATGGGGTCAGAAGCTCAGCTCTGGGTCAAATAGGAGGCCGAGGTTGCAAACAGTCTGGCTCAGCTTGAGACAGTGGCCGGGAAGCAGTTGAAATTAGTGGTTAGGGAACGGAGTTTGTGGCGGGGTCAGAAGACAATAACTATGGTCTTCCCAAAGTTAACTGGAGGAAATTTCTGCTCATTCAGTACTGTATGTCTGACAAGCAGCCTGACAACACAGAGGTAGTGGAGGGATCAAGAGAGGTGGTGGTGAGTTAGTGATGGGTGTCATCAGCGTACATGTAGAACCTGATGTTATGCTTTTGGATGATGATGCTGAGGAGCAGCATGCAGATGAGAAATAGGAGGGGGCCAAGGATAGATCCTTGAGGGACTCCAGAAATAACAGTGCGGGAACGGGAAGAAAAGCCATTGCAGGAGATTCTCTGGTTACGGCTGGATAGTTAGGAATGGAATCAGGCGAGGGCAGTCCCGTGGGACAATGGAGGAGAGGTGTTGGAGGGGGATGGTGTGGTAAACCGTGTCAAAGGCTGCATACAGGTCGAGAAGGATGAGGAGGGATAGTGCACTACGGTCATGGTCACAGTCACATAGGACATCATTTGTGACTTTGATAAGGGCCGTTTCAGTGCAGTGGCAGGGGCGGAAACCTTTTTTGAGAGGTTCAAACTTGGAGTTGCAGGAAAGATGGGCATGGATTTGGGAGGCGAGAACACGTTCAAGGACTTTAGAGAGGAAAGGGATGATGGAGATGGAGGCAGTAGTTTGCAAGGACAGAGGGGTCAAGGATGGAATTTTTGAGGTCGGGGGATGATGACAGCAGGTTTGAAAGTGAGGGGGACAATTATCAGATGAGAGAGAGAGAGATCTGTTTACAATATCAGCTAGCATGGGGGCCCGGAAGGGAAGTTGGTTGGTCAACAGTTTAGTGGAAATAGGGTTGAGAGAGCAGGAGGTGGGTCTCATGGGCAAGTTGAGCTTGGAACGGGCATGAGGGGAGATAGGAGAGAAACGAGAGAAAGATGTGAGTTCACGGCTAAGGCAGAGGGGAACCTTGAGGGAAGTTTGGCTTAGTGGGATTAGGGAAGGGAGGGATGCGGCAGAGGCAGCTGACGGATGGTCTTAATCTTAGAAATCCATCAGCTCCTCGCACTTGTTGGTGGGACAGGGGAGAAGTGTTTAAAGAGATGGTTGGTGGAGGAGAAAAGAAGTCCGGGATTATCTTTGCATTCCAGGATGATCCTGGAGTAGTAAGCAGTTTTGGCAGAGGAGAGCAGGACCCGATAGTGTTTGATGTCGTCCAGCCAAATCTGGTGATGAATGGCTAAACCAGTTGTCCACCATAAACTTTATGGAGCAGAGATGGGGCATCCCAGCAGGAACAACCAGGGTGGGAGAGAGTAAGAGTTTTACTTGGGACAAGGGCATCAAAGGTGGAGGCGAGGATGTGATTGAGCAGATTGGTAGCTGCAGAATTATTATGGCAATGGAGGACCAAAGGCTAGACAGTTGGAAATTTGAAAGTGCCATTGTAAGTGACTTGATAGTTCACGAAAGAGCCACTGACATTGATGTATCCTTAATATGTAATTAATATTTTTAAGATTATAATTTAGTAACATTTCAAACTTTTTTACTGAGGGAATTGGCCACTTGAATTTGGAAAGTGATTCAAACAAATGCACAGAGCACAGGAGGATTCTCTGCTGATGAGAAAAAATATGCCTCGAACATAATGAGTGCATATACCAGTCTAAATATTTTAATTTCTCAAAATACACATGTACATGTTTAAACTTGTGTAATTTGTAACTGCACATGTAGATCGTATATTTTAAATAATCAATTTATAAATGTGGATGTTGGTACAATACTGTGAAATACTGAAACGAAAAGCAATACACTTGTGTCAAGTTAAAACTGCCTCACTTTTATTGGTTAGAAAGATTACTGAATTTGAGATCACCTGTGGAAATACTTAGAACTTTTAGGTTTATTTCTGTTGCCAAAATCCTAATATTTGCCACTTAGTTCATCTTATAAAACTATTTCTATATTCATATACACTAAAACAATAATGATTTTATCTTATCACTGGCCTTATGTGATGGTTCCTTCCTGCCCCAAGTACATTCACAGCATCTTAAAAGACCAACCACAAATGGAGCAGAATTGAATCAGTCATCAGGATAACATTGCATATGATTGTGAGCTTTACCAGCCTGATCTGGAACAGAAACAGTGTGTTCAAACCCACTTCCTTAATCCTGCCAAACATTTTTTTTAGTTAAACGCATTAACAATGTGCAGCTTGACCAGCTTTCAATGAAACAATTAACCAAATATTCAAATAGTTCAGTCTTTATGAATAGAATTAAGAAAATCATGTCTGTAAAATACCCTGAGTTCTGTCGTCCCATTTCTTTTGGCTCTGAGTTTTTGAGTCCTGTACTTTTTTGAAATGCTAATTGTTTCCATGCTAAAATAATGCTTTATTTTTCCGTTGAGTTTGGTGATCTGTAAAACTGTTACAGAAAGTATTTCCTTATGACACCATAAACATTTTTATTGTGATGTATATCCACATATTTAAAAATAGTCTTTAAACTTTCACCAGTCATGAACTTACCACCCATGGATTATATGTAGTGCGAACACAGTGGGCAACCTAGAATACATTTTTATGCCCATTAGTGAAGAGGATGCCTGGATGGATGTTTTCCTAATGAGAACAATTAAAAATGGAATTCTACAGTTATCCTTTGAGTACATTGGTACTTTTTGTTCAGTGTACTGTTTTATTTGAACCAATACATAGCATTATGACATTAAGTGCCATAAAATAATCATCAATTTCTGGCAAGTGCCCCCTTCTACAAGGAGGGCACCACTAAAACAATTGGCTCACAACAAACTAAGTTGGGGTTAGAATATCTGAAAATTGTACTTTCCTGCATCTACAGCTGTGTTAGGCATCATTCCTACTCTTTTAAATGTTGCTTCAAAATCTAGATGGTGTAAATATAGCTGTGATCAGGAGCATTCTGTGGTGGTCCACGTTAGCACTGTACTATGTATAAGGTCTGTTGTTAGGAAGCTCTTCACACCAAATGATAACCAGGCGAAATGTGTAGGGTTGCGGGGCAAAAGCCTCAATCATTTAAGAAACAATTGGATGCCATGAAGGGGGAACTGTAGGTTTTTACTGAATGGATCTGCTAAGATGGGCTGCATGACTTTCCTCGCCTGTATCTATTTTGTGAATTGCAGAACTGATATTTTTCCAGTTTTCCTCCCCCCATTCCTTTCCAAAAGGTGCTGACCTGTGCTAGGATCCAGTTCCATGGGTGCTGTCATCCCTCAAATACCTTTCCAAAGTTGTCATTCTTCATGTCTAAGTTTAGGCAGTGATTGTTAGATCTGATAGCCCATTGAGCCTTCAGCTTTGAAAATATGATGAGACCAGGCCTTTTCTTTTGAAACTGATAGCATTGCACTGGACCTTTGAAACCACTACGGACATAGTATCATCCATTTCTTAGGGGTATGTACAGACATCCTGTAAATTATCATGAGCAGGTTTATTCTCCTCAGGACATTCCTGCAGTCCCAACATGTATGTGCTCATATTGTGGAATAGGCATACCAATAATTTAGAAGCAACATCCTCTCACTTGCTGGGCATTGGTTTTTCTTGAGAGCCTTAGTTGTAATCTGTACTCTGAATGAGTGATCCATCTACACCTTTGTTATTTACAGACTTGTGTTTATTGTGTGAGTACCAGTAACCACATGACTGTTAAGATTCAGGTTTATTAGCAGGTTTATAAAAGTATAAGTTACCCCTTTCAACAGTTTCACAGCATTTCCCATATGTGAACCTCGTCACCCACAATCCAGAAGCTGCATCATTTAGGTAGTCTGCTCTTGCAGGTGGTGTTTGTCCTGGGGCTAACAATGACCCCAATTGGAATGAAGTGCACACTGGAATTTACATTGACTTGCACTACATTTTCAATCAACTCAGCGTGATGGAATCCCAAACACTGATCCAAGGTTTTACAGTCTTAATTAATTAATATATTTCATAATTCATGGAACCCAGAAGTACCAGAAATAGGCTTACTGAATTTTAAGGTCAGTACAATAACGATCTATCCTAAATGTCCTCAGAAGTGTACGCAAAGGATTAATTATGCTTTTGAATTTTTCGATAAAGAAGTGATGATTAAAGAGTCAGTTTTGCCCCAAGTTTCTGGATAAACTTCTGCATTTTCCACTTCGGTCATTTGTTGATGATCAACCAGTCAGGATTGAGACAAAATCCCTTCAGTAGCCAAGGTCCGATATTTTGCTATCACATATTTTCCCTTGTGGTTAGACTTCCAATCATGGTTTGACAATATCAATATAGGAACAGGAGTAGGACATTCCGCCCCTCGAGTCTGTTCCACCATTCAATTAGATCATGACTGATCTGTATGTTAACCCCATCTATCCGCCTTAGCTCTGTAACCCTTAATACCCTTGCCTAACAAAAATCTATCAATCTCCGTTTTGAAATTTTCAATTGACCTAGCCTCGACGGCTTTTTGGGGGAAGAGAGTTCCAGATTTCCACTACCATTTGTGTGAAGAAGTGCTTCCTGACATCACCCCTAAATGACCTAGTTATAATTTTAAGGTTGTGCCCCCTTGTTCTGGACTCCCCCACCAGAGAAAATAATTTATCTCTATCTTTCCTATCAATTCCTTTAATCATCTTAAACACCACAATAAGATCTTCTATAGTCAAGGGAATACAAGCCTAGTCTATGCAACCTGTCGTCATAATTTAACTCTTTTAGCCCCGGTATCATTCTGGTGAATCTGCACTGCAACCCCTCCAAGGCTAATATATTCTCAAGCACAGGAGGATGTGTGTCAGCTAAAAGATGATCAGGCAATGTTTAAAAATGCTTGATGATATTAAACATCCAACAAGACAACTGCCTACTATTCACAACAATTTTAAAAACTAACTCTTTACAATAGTCAAAACTACAATGGTGACCATGGGATACATAGTCATACATAACGTCTTCACATATACTGTATAAGTATCACCACAATGACATTCAGCAAACAAGATTTGTGACCCCTACATACAACAATAAGCATTTCAAAATCATGTCCGGAGTCTCCAACAGAACATCTAGTCAATCTGGGGTTAACATCTTGGTTGTAAGAGTAAAGGCAATCACATGACCAAAAGTCATAAACTGATAGGTCATTGTCTCCAATTGTATAGTCCAGCTGTTCTAATATTGATGCACAATTTCTGTAGGCCTGAAGTGCAGGACACACTCTTGAAGTCCTTTCAAAAGAGTGACATACAAAAATCATGTGGGCTATCTGTAACCTTAATCACGAGATTGATCTTGGTGTCCTTTTTTAGCATTCTGGAAAGTCCCATTTCATATTTCAGCACAAGTGTATTTTAAAGGTTCTCTGAGCTAACAAACACATGGGAAACAAAGGTGCAGTTGAAATAAAGCACTTTCTCTGGTTTCATAAATTGTAAACTTGGCATCCTAGCAAAAGCAACTCGAGTTATAAAGGTAACGCACTAAGATGCAATAGCTAAGGTTCCAACCTTAACCACAGAATGATCTGGCTGACCTTGTTTAGCATTTGGAAAGTCCCTGTTTATAATTTACTGTGAATGGTTTGTAAGTGTGTGCAACAGGTACCCTTTCAGCATATTTTTCCATTCATACAAAAATAAGTGAGGCCTCAAAGAAATCACTTAATTTTGGTTTTGCTAACTCATGGATTAAAACTATAAAATTGTACATTTTGCATAAATTTTTTTTAAAATGACAAATCTTAGCTAGAAACCAAATGTAGGAAATACACAGCAAGTCAATCAGAAAATGTAAAGAGAAAAAGACAGGTTAATGTTTTGGGTTTAATCCATGGTGGGCCTGATTAGACATTCTGGCAATCTGCATGGGCCACATTCAGCAAATGCTATTTGGGTACACTGAGGTAGAAATTGGGTGTAAAACGGGCGCAATGTATACCAATTTCTGGGTGCTAGATCCTGCATCTAATCGGCGTCAGTGGTATGGCTGCCACCATATTGGTCCTTACTCTTTTTAGGCATCCCTGGTAGCTGCCTGAAATCAGTGTTGGATCAATTTAAATATGCAAAGAAAGATCCTGTGCCTGCCTGTTTTATAACCCTTCTGCAAAATGTGTGATTAACTAGGTGAAACATGCGCCGTGCAAGCTCCAACTAGTTTTTCCAGTTCTACAGTGGCCTAAACAGCAGCCCTTAAAGGGACCGCTGGAGGCTGCTGAAGAAATGGTAGCGTGAATTTTTTTTAATTTTCCCTTCTGTGGAGCGTGAAGGAGCAGGCGGGCATGGGCTGCTGCCGGCCGGTAAACCCTCCTGCATCTTACTCTTCCATTTTTTGGAGCTTATGATGTAAAATCTGGGCGTGCAGCTCCCTGCACACAGTGAGAATGCTCGGTCTCCATCCCCTTGTTCGCCATTCAGCCACCAATGGAAACAATTTCACTATTTACCCATAGTAAGGTCCCCAGGTTTCACTCACCACTTTACTCGCTGCTCCTCTCAGCATCACTCCCACTCACCACGTTGTTGCTGCTGCTCCCGGCTCTGCAGGAAATTCTGGAACTCCTCGCCCACCCAGTCCCCCAGCCCTCAGTATTGCTTTCCTAGTCTCCTTCTCTTTCCCCCCCACCCTTGCCCCAATGGTTGATTAATTTTCTCCCCTCCTCTTCTGAAGGAGTTGACTTCTGCTGGGATATGGATTTACAGGCGTCAGGCACCCTTTGCTACTTCACCCAAGGGACCATGTGTGAGTCTAAGCCACGAGCACCAGCAAAGAATTTGATCAGGGTGGCCATCACAGCCGAGCCCGGTCACCCAATAAGCAGGAGCCACTTGATAGCGTTCAGGAGCAAGAACCCGTCTTGTATCTTTTTTTCCCTTCCATTTTATTTTTCCTTTTCTAATTTGGGCACAATGCTGATGGAATCACCTATTGGGAGAGAAGAAAGCTGATTGGTTTCTAATGACCTCTGCTGGAAAGTTCATGTATGTGGATGTTGGGTGGGGACATCCTTGCAGTAACCTGTGCTTGACCACTGCCCTTGCCTCAGTCGAATAGCCTCATGTAAATAATGGTCACTTGGGTGAGGTGCTGGAGGGTGTCAATGCCTTTAAGAGAGGAGAAAATGCATAGAAAAAAAATTGGTTTAAAAAAAAGGTCAGAAGGATCAGTACAACATTTATGTAGCCCCGCAAAACACCTTGGCTCTGTTTACTTCGACAACAGTTGATTATATCTGACTGCATATTCTATTTGAAAAGAAATCAGCTGTGGAGATTGGGCATATGTAGCCTTACTATGAGCATTGTGGTATCACATTCTCAACAGCTGGTCATTTGGCTAAGTGTCTCAACCGAACAGTCCAAAGGAAAAGCAATCTTGAAGTTTTTTGAAATCTGTTTCCAACAAATGGTTCCAGGTATGTCTATCATTGTTGTGTCTAGGCACAAGAGAAAGAATGTGATGTAGCTACGGTATTAGAAATATTTTATGTTTGGCTAAATTACAAATGACTCAAATCCAACCAAAGCAGAAGAGATACTTCTTTTTAACCATGAAAATTTTACTGAAAGTTTAGAGCACTGATAAATGGCAGTAGGTAGAATTCATTAATGCATTCTGACATCTGTAATTTTTCTTATTTACATAGACTGTGTCTTATTTACTGATAGGTTAATGACAGTTTTTATGAATTCAAGTTGTACAGTGACTGTTACTGTGATCAAGCAGGTCACCCCCAGGAATGACCGCTGCTTTTGTCACCCAACTGTAGTTGTAATAGTGTGAATAATGACTTTGCAGCTTATTCATTATGTGTGATTAGTTTGTAGTTTCACTTTTATTTACCGAGTAATATCAGGGATTTTATTGGTGTCAAATCTGCTGCATTCTGCAGTATAAGTCTTATTTTGAAATTTGTTTTTCGTTATCTGTTTTAGGTCCCTCTGTGCAATTCACCATTCCTTGAATGAAAAGGTGAGCAGGTGACCTGCTGCTTGCACTCTGCCAGTGCTACTTTGTAACCATCCTCTTGTACATGTATAAGTAGCAGGGTAGCTTGGTTTAATCTTTAATTTTCTCTCCTTCCTTTTTCATGGGGAGGAGTCTTGTTTCTATCTGACATCTCCCTGATGGCTCTGTTCAGATTGGGGTTTTGCTGTGTATGGACTCGGCAGTCTGAACCCACGCCCAAGTACTTCGCGTGTGCTAGCATATTGGCAAGGAGTGCATTTTGTTTGTTAGGTCACCATATTGTGTGACACTTGGAAAATAAAAGTAGACGCTACTCACTAGTAGGCAGGTTCAGTGCCCAATGATTCTGTAACATCAGTGCTATAAATCTGCTGCAACACAACATTTTAAGGGTGGTCATAGTGGCAGGATTTAAATGAAGCTTTTGGAGTAGGCCATTAAAAGAGCTGAACATTTCCCCATAAATTCTGCAAAACATTTACCTCAAATCTTTTAATAATGAAAATAGACAAGTACACAAGGAGCTTTTCAGCCTGCAGTTACACTTCAGGCACCTGTACTGTGTCTGTAGAGTGTGATGCTCATTCAGCAGACCCCAGTTGTACTGCCTACTATGCCTTGCAACAACTTTAGCAACAGATGAACTAGGATGCATGCAGTACTAAAGAACTTGGCCAGTACCAGGATATGCTTGGAAATCCTGAGATGCTTTGGACTTCGGTTGTATTTCTTCTATTAGCTAACTTTATCTAGTTTAAAACTTGGTGATTTCCTCATAATCTGGCACAGTTTGCTGTTCTTGCTCTGCTTTGAATGAATTAGTAGTTAAACCAGTATTCCATTCTGGGCATGCTTCCTCTATAAGTAGGCAATAATTAAAATTCAAACTGATGACGGCAAAAAAAAACTTGGTGTGAATACCTGTAGAGAAAAAAACTTTTGTGTAGAAGTTCAACAACTTCTTAATTGTGGACAGTACCCGTTCCATATTGATAATCATATTTTAAGGTGACCTGGTTCGCTTCAGTTGGTTCAATTTGGGTATTGTCATTATTTAGTTTATTACAGATTATAATGCCAAGGGAAAAACTCAGTGCTAGATTTCATTCCTTGAGCACCACAGCATGGCAGTGCAAAGGATAATGATTTACCTTTTAAATTTTCTTGTTGCAGTTTCAGTATGTTTTGGAAAATAGATTATTTTGGTCAAAGCAGACACAAGTGTAACATGTTCTCCTTCAGGCATCAAAACAAAGTAGAAGTGTACAAATTGTAGACAAGCGATCAGGCAGTTAATGCAGAAAATAAAATATATCTACCCTCCATCTGCTACCAGTGAATGTAAACTTTGAAAATTCTGATCAGCGGTAGTGGTAGATCACATGCTTCCAAATCAGTGGGCTGAAGTTTGAATATGAGATAATCGTTATTTGTGCCAATTGGCTCTTGTTCAGAGTGGGGTTTTTTGTTCTTCATGTAGTTGCCAAATTTAGGGAACATTGAACTTTTTTAGCTCATCCTGTTGCTGGTGATTGGTGAATGTAGAGAAGTCTGTAGTGTATATTGTCGGTGCCTCGTGTGAACTAAGCTGCCTTGGAGGAGATCAACCTTGTAGCTATATGGAGAGAAAAGACTGAGGCGGGGATGTGAAACACTTTTTCTTTATATTTGAAGAATCTAATAAAAGCCAATAAAATTCCAGAGTGTCCCTCTAGGTCCTTGAAGGAAATGATAAATATAATTTATAACTCTGTTCTGAAAGCTTTTGCTTGTTACGTCAGACTCGGGTGTTGTGCCTTTTTTGACTGTTTGATTGCAAGTATTGGGAAAAGGAAATGTGTAGGTGGATGTACACTTTGGAACACAGCTGGCGGTGCTAAGTTGTTAATAGAGTTGAGGTTTTGGGTTGAAACATTTTTATTTTTATTTTCTCAGTGTGGTGATGTTATCAGAGATGTTTCCATGACAATCAGCAAGGTTTCTTAGAAATCGACTGATTAATGTGGACAAATAAGGGCTTTCGCCTTTCATTTTCTGCAGAACAAGAATGGTAAAATGGTTGTTTTTCTTTCAACAGTGACCTGTTCCAGTGACATTTTCTTTGGCAAATTTAAGCAAAATAACAGTTGAAATAAATGATTTCCTAAAATCATCAGTTACCTTTTTAGTTCCTAAAGCGCTGGTTGTGGTGCAGTGTGCTAATTGTCGAGACTTTACAAAAAGCTCGCAGAAGGAAGCACTGCACAACGCAGATGAAAAAGCTGAACTGGAACTATACTGGCAGAGTTTACCCTGTCTGAATTCTCTAGAGGAAATGCTACTTTTTAAAAAAATCATTCTTCTCTTGTGCTGTCAACACTTCTGTTTCAGATCTGGTTTTCCTGCGAGAAATTATTTAATCATCTTTGTCCCATGAAAGAGTACCATGAACTATTGAATAGCGCCCATTGAATGGAACAAGCACTTAGGGCTACTTGGGTCTCAGCAGCAAGTCCAACACTATTGAACTTTGCAGAAACAAGTACTGATCGAGGTGAAAAAAGGTTTAAAAATGCATTAAATTTTCCAATGTGATGACATTTTTGGGGCATAAATACAATGGGGTATGGAAAATATGTAACTCAACCACAACAAAACCATTGATCGACACTTGTTGCTTATACTTTATGCTTATCATTTAATATTGTTCACATTCCATGGCCACCTGCTTTCTATTTATCCTCTGTGCTTCAGTTTCAACTGTTCAGGCATACTGTCCAAGTTACATTTTGGAATTGTTGTTAAACAGTAATTAGTTTAACAATAATTTTATGTATGTGTACTTTACTGTTACAAACTCAGGTCTGCCATAGATACCTTCTGGGGTTGAGTGTCAGCACTAGCTCCCTTAAGTGGTCTGAGCATCTTACCTTTATGGGAGCTGACTCGCAGTGCCGTATATATCTACATGTATGATACTGTAACCTGGGGTGTATCAATAGCATCCCTTTGTGATCAGGACCAATCTTTTGCAAGTGTGCTTCTTCAGTCTCTGTCGGCCGACCAAGTTAGCACTGGGTGAGGTGAGGCTTGGTTCAAATCATTAAGCTACTTTATCCCACAGTAAGGTGAACATACAAAGCAATAGTTATGATCAGATATACTTGGTTCAGTTGATACAGATCATCTCCGTGTAATAATATAAAATAATGAACAATCTACACTGTCCCAATTCAGCAGGTCGTCTTGCTTAACTTAGACTTTTAACTCTGCATTTGAACTTTTTGAGTCTGCTTCTCTTGGGACTTTTGCCTCAGCAGCTTCCCATTGCAAAAGCTAGACTGCCTTCTCGGTGTCTGTAACTCTGCTTTATTCCTGATTGTTCAGTCAGAAAGAGTTCAAAAGCCTTCCAACACAATGGGTGTGACGTCTTTATTACTGAGACAAGCTACTGAATTGCTTATTATTTGCAGTCTGAGGAAACATTAAAGCTGGCTCATTAAGATTTTAACTACCTCAGGCCCTATTTTTACTTGCAGGAATGCACTTATGCTTTTAAAATATTTAAAGCAGCTCTTTGTTTTTTCCAAATCCTTTGTGGAAAAGTGCTCAAAAGATTCAAAGCCATAACACTTGCCATTAATAAAGTATTGTGCCTGTATGAATGACCAAATGATTGTAGAGTTCCTGAAGTGGTGTTCTTTGGTCTGTGCTAACCACATGGTATTATTACTTAAGGTAATTATCAGGCTGTAAAAGCATAAACAAAAACTGCCATAAGAGTTGCCAGCCAACTTAACTGTTGGTCTCTACGCTACAGCCACGCGAGAAGCATAATAAAAAAGAGACAAGTACTACAAACAACTCACTTACCAGCTATGTATGCATCCCCCACAGCTCTGTCGTCTGACCCATTGCCAGCTCAACATCTGACCCTCTTCCCCATCTCGGCCTGCCCCTCTCCCACTCCCTCCGTTTTCTGCCCTCGCGCAGAGAACATGGAGGGAGCGGGTGTGAGGCAGGCCAGGATGGTGAATCTACTGGATTATGTAATCTATATATGTAATCTGTAATTGAAAAAGTATTCTATTAAGAAGTCAAAGTTACAATAAAAAAGCACTAAAATACTATACAAATAATTTGCATGGGAGATTTAAGTGCAATAGTTTATTTAAATCTGGTGATCAAGTTTGGAGGGGGGAACAATGCAGTTAGTTTATAGTTTGTGTCAAACTTCAAGAGTCTAAATGGAGAATGCCAACTCTGTGGAAGTTACAGCCTTTAAACGTGAGCAGGCACTGAAATTTGTCAAGGAAAAAACAACCATCAAAGGAATCATTTCTAAGTTTTGATCATATGCAATGATGATCCAGCATCCAAATGTTGGAATTGTTTGGTGTCTATCAACCATATGACCTAAATTCTACAAAAAAAAAACTACCAAATATCAATTGCTGGCAGAAAGTTGGATAACTTGTGCTCAGCATCCATTACAAAAGTGGAAAATATTATTCATCATAAATTCATTAGAAACACCTGCAGTTACTACATCTATCACAAAGCAAAACTGCTCCGTTCCAGCTCATAAATATCTCATAGCTGCAACTGCCTAGTTTTGCTGTAGATTTATTTTAAAGCATAAAAAATTATATTAACCAAAGGAATGATCAATATGTTTATCACTGATCTGACCTCGAGCAAACATAAGGAATCTTACAACACCAGGTTATAGTCCAACAGTTTTATTTGAAAATCACAAGCTTTCGGAGGCTTTCTCCTTCGTCAGGTGAGTGTGGGATTCAGTGAAGGTTACCGCATATATAGTCAGAGAACAATGCCTGGTGATTACAGATAATCTTTCAAACTGCCCGTTGTCAAGGCGTTCAAAGTGTTCAGACAGAGAGACATTACATACAGGACTACTGAATATACAAACGGTCAGAACCCAAAGACAGAGAGAGAGAGAGAGAGAATGACCAGCTGTATTGAAAACAGATAGCTCTTTTTTCGCTGGTGGGGTTACATGTAGCGTGACATGAACCCAAGATCCCGGTTGAGGCCATCCTCATGGGTGCGGAACTTGGCTATCAATTTCTGCTCGACGATTTTGCGAAAAAAGAGCTATCTGTTTTTAATACAACTGGTCATTCTCTCTCTCTTTCTCTTCCTTTCGGATGTTTCTCTCTCTCGCTCTGTCTTTGGGTTCTGACCGTTTGTATATTCAGTAGTCCTGTATGTAATGTTTCTCTGTCTGAACACTTTGAATGCCTTGACAACGGGCAGTTGGAAAGATTATCTGTAATCACCAGGCATTGTTCTATGACTATATATGAGGTAACCTTCATGGAATCCCACACTCACCTGACGAAGGAGAAAGCCTCCGAAAGCTTGTGATTTTCAAATAAAACTGTTGGACTATAACCTGGTGTTGTAAGATTCCTTACATTTGTCCACCCCAGTCCATCACCGGCATCTCCACATCTCGAGCAAACATGGTAGAATTGAAACATTAATCTCAATTTGTACCAAATGCTACATTTTTAAAATCAAAATTTGAAGGAAGATTTTAAATCTTTTGCGTTATATAGTTCCAGATTAGTGAGTGTAAATGATATTCTGTGATATGTTGTTTATTGGTACTACAGCTTTCTTGTATATTACCTTTGGAACTAATGAAGACCACTTACTGGTATCATGATTTTGGGACATTAACTGCCAGCTAGAAATTGCTGATGTTGAGAACCCAGGTCAGAGGTCATGCTAGGACGGGGGCACGGATATTAGATTTGGCATAGTGCCATAATTTCAGGATGGTTCGTCACTCTATTTGGGACAGAGTTAAAGTGGTATTTATGGTCCATCTCTAACTCATTTCTGTTTAACTTCTGTCAATCAACTGACCAGAATTGGGAGTCGATCGGTTGACGTAACGAGTTTATTCATTTAAGTTGCTGAGCCTTGTAGACCCAATAAGCCTCAGATGCCATCTATGGTGAGTTAGCTGGTCTCAACCTGGATACTGGCAGGGATGCTGCAATTGGTCTTAGGGATGCTGAATTTGGGTGGGGAAAATTAGCCAGAGTTCCCACTGGTGATCACTATCCAGAGATTCCTGCTAGAAATATGTAAGTGTGGACATCAGGACAGGACAGGTTTGAGCTCTGTTGTAATGCTACCCACAGTAGAATAGGCCACTGATGCTGTTAAGGCTTGCGCATGAAGACTAGTTACTTAAATGAGGTATCCACAAGCTCCCAAGGCCTGTGGAAATAAACTTCACAAAGAATCAATGCCTTTAGGAAAGGAGAAAAAAACTCTTTGTTGATGCTTTGAAGACTCCAGCTTAATTAAAAATTGTTATAATATCGTCATAAGTAGTGTTATTTTGTTGTGGCAGTGTTCATGGATCCAATTCAACATTCTTGATGCATAGTTTTTGTTGTTGCAACTATTATGTATGATTCATGGTTGAGTCACCTTGATTGCATTGGTAGCACTCTTGCTCTGGATCAAATTGTGCATTCAAAGTTCACAGCAGAACTTTACACTATAAAGTAGACTGACATTCCAATGCAGCATGAAAGAGTGAGGCAGGGTTCAAGTCCCACTCCAGAGACTTGAGCACAAAATCTTGGCTGACACTCCAGTGCACTACTGAGGGAGTGCTGCATTGTTGAAGGTGTCGTCTTTCGGATGAACCTCTCAGGTGGATGTAAAAGATCCCACGGCACTATTTCGAAGAAGAGCAGGGGAGTTATCGCCAGTGTCCTGGCAAATATTTATCCCTCAATCAACATCACTTTAAAAAAAAATTATCTGGTCATTATCACATTGCTGTTTGTGGGAACGTGCTGTGCACAAATTGGCTGCCGCATTTCCGACATTACAACAGTGACTACACTTCCAAAAAATACTTAATTGGCTGTAAAGTGCCTTGGGACGTCCTGCGGTCGTCAAAAGAGTTATATAAAAGCAAGTCTTTCTTTCTTTATGGTCAGAGGTGCTGTTCTTCAGATGAGATGTTAAACTGAAGTCTCCTCTGCCTGTCTAGATGGACAATGAAGTCCTGATTTTCAAATACTGTAATGAAACAATGGGGCTGAGTTGACCCAGTGTACTTATAACACTCAGGGCTAGCTGGGGCCAATTTTCCCCTGCAACCCCTCTCCCAATTTGAATAGGTTGTAGGCACAAGAAACATGGCTTACAGCACACTTTGCCAGGGATCAGAAAATCCAGTCAGTGAGCAGCTTATAAAGGGCTACAGCTAGCCATTAAAGAGGAAGTTGTGGTGAGGACAGACTAGTGGAGTAGTTAATCACAATGGCACAGCAGAGATGTGGGCAACATTGCCTTTTTCCTGCTGAAGTGTTGGAGGTCTTGCTGCAGCATGTGCACCAAAGGAGAGTAGCCGTATTTGGTGCCGAAAACCCACCCTCCAGTAAAAGGACAGTGTAGGTGGTTTCAAAGGAGGTCACCAGCTGAGTCCATGAAGCCACTCAGATTCTTGTGCCTGATTGAAAATGAGGAATAGGTTTGCTCGTATGGGAGGAAGACAGTAATGTGCCCCTTGTTGTTTGCACATAATTCTTGTGAGGCCCATCAAGCAGCGCACATATCTAAATCTCCCATCTATTCCTTATTTTCAGTCAGAATGTTTCCAGAAAAAAAAGTACAAATGCATTGGAAAAATGTAGCAACCTTTACTGGAAAATGCAAAAAAAAAATTTCCCAGAGGACAACAACATCTACCTACATCTAATAGATCTGCTTAAACAGGGTAACTCCCATGATCCCTGGTGTACTCATTTCAACATGGTCCAGGTGATCCCTACATTGCTGTCTTAGACCTAGTTTAAATAAATATTTGACGGTAATGAGCTCTGTGCATGCCGGCAGTGCGACCATGTTTTCACCAGCAAAGTTGCCAATTGGAAAATTTGAGAACCCTGTGAATAGGGCATGTGCAGCCAAAGCCCGATTTCACAACCGCTGCCCGCTCCATCTGAGGCTCTGAACTGAAGTGGAGCCTCAGAAAATCTACTTAATGAATACATCGCGTCTTTCTTCACAAAAGAGGGGACGATGCAGACATTGTAGTTAAGGAGGAGGAGTGTGAAATATTGGATGGGATAAACATAGTGAGAGAGGAAATATTAAGGGGATTAGCATCCTTGAAAGTAGATAAATCGCCATGCCCAGAGGAAATGTATCCCAGGCTGTTAAAAGAAGCAAGGGAGGAACTAGAACAGGCCCTGACCATCATTTGCCAATCCTCCCTGGCTACAGGCATGGTGCTGGAGGATTGGAGGACTGCTAATGTCGTACCATTGTTTAAAAAGGGAGAAAGGAATAGTCCGAGTAATTACAGGCCAGTCAGCCTAACCTCGGTGGTAGGCAAATTATTGGAAAAAAATTCTGAGGGACAGTATTAACCAGCATTTAGAAAGGCACGGATTAATCAAGGACAGTCTGACTAACTTGATTGAATTTTTTGAGGAGGTAACAAGGAGGATCAATGAGGGTAGCACATTTGATATAGTCTACTTGGATTTTAGCAAGACTTTTGACAAGGTTCCACGTGGCAGACTGGTCAGAAAAGTAAAAGCCCATGGGATCCAAGGGAAAGTGGCAAGTCGGATCCAGAATTCAGTGGCAGGAAGCAAAGGGTAATGGTCGACAGGTGTTTTTGTGACTGGATGGCTGTTTCCAGTGGGGTTCCACAGGGCTCAGTACTAGGTCCCTTGCTTTTTGTGGTATATATCAATGATTTAGACTTAAATGTAGGGGGCATGATAAAGAAGTTTGCAGATATTACAAAAGTTGGCCGTTTGGTTGATAGTGAGGAGGAAAGCTGTAGACTGCAGGAAGACATCAATGGACTTGTCAGGTGGGCAGAAAAGTGACAAATGGAATTCAATCTGGAGAAACCAGGACAAAGCCGCCTGCATGATTGGCACCCTATCCGCCACCCTAAACATTCACTCCCTTCACCACCGGCGCGCTGTGGCTGCAGTGTGTTCCATCCACAGGATGCACTGCAGCAACTCACCAAGGCTTCTTCGACAGCACCTCCCAAACCTGCGACCTCTACCACCTAGAAGGACAAGGGCAGCAGGCACGTGGGAACAACACCACCTGCACGTTCCCCTCCAAGTCACACACCATCCCAACTTGGAAATATATCGCCGTTCCTTCATTGTTGCTGGGTCAAAATCCTGGAACTCCCTATCTAACAGCACTGTGGGAGAACCTTCATCACACGGACTGCAGCAGTTCAAGAAGGCGGCTCACCACCACCTTCTCAAGGGCAATTAGAGATGGGCAATAAATGCTGGCATCGCCAGCGACGCCCACATCCCATGAACGAATAAAAAAAAAGTGAGGTCAAACAAGGCAAGGGAATACATAATAAATGGTAGGATACTGAGACGTGTAGAACAACAGAGGGACCTTGAAGTGCATGTCCACAGATCCCTGGAGGTAGCAGGGCAGGTAGATAAGGTGGTTAAGAAGGCATACGGGATATTTTCCTTTATCAGCTAAGGCACAGAATATAAGAGTAGGGAGGTTATACTAGAACTGTATAAAACACTAGTTAGGCCACAGCTAGAGTACTGTGTACAGTTCTGGTCACCACATTACAGGAAAGATGTGATTGCACTAGAGAGGGTAGAGAGGAGTTTTACAAAGATTTTGCCAGGACTGAAGAATTTTAGCTGTGAGGAAAGATTTGATAGGCTGGGGTTGTTTTCTTTGGAACAGAGGAGGCTGAGGGGAGATTTAATTGAGGTATATAAAATTATGAGGGGCCAAGATAGAGTGGACTTGAAGGATCTATTTCCCTTAGCAGAGAGGTCAATAACCAGGGGGCATGGATTTAAAGTAATTGGTAGAAGGATTAGAGGGGAGTTGAGGAGAAATTTTTTCACCCAGTGAGTGGTGGGGGTCTGGAACTCTCTGCTGAATGGCCTCCTTCCGTGCAGTAAATTTCTATGATTCTACTCCAAAAGATCCTATGGCACTACTTGAATAGGAGCAGGGAGTTCATCCGGCCTCCTGGCTATCATTGCTTCTTCACCCAATTCCATTTAAAAAAAACAGATTAATTGGTCTTTCAACTCATTGCTGGTTTGTTGGATGTTGCAGGCATGGAATGCTGCTGCATTTTCACTCCAAAAAAACGGATCACCAATGCAAGAACTTTTGTTGCACAGGGGACCTTTAACAGAGTTTACAACCGAAGAGGAAAGAGTCAAACTGGACTCCTCCGGAGGGTCGCTGCCCTCAGCTGGACATGTATGCTCAAGCTGTCAGGAAATGCGTCAATGCCAGATTCATCAGCCGCACTCAGAAGACAGTCCAGAATGTCACCCGAGCACAACGCAACGCCATCAACGCTCTCAAGACCAACCGCAACATCGTCATCAAACCAGCGGACAAAGGAGGAGCCATAGTCATACAGAACAGAACAGACTATTGCAAAGAAGCATACCGACAACTGGACAACCAGGAACACTACAGACGGTTACCCGCAGATCCGACCAAAGAACACACCCACCAGCTCAACAAACTGATCAAGACCTTCGATCCAGACCTTCAAAGCATCCTACGCATTCTCATCCCACGTAATCCCCGCGTGGGAGACTTCTACTGCCTCCCAAAGATACACAAAGCCAACACACCCGGACGTCCCATCGTATCAGGCAACGGAACCCTGTGTGAGAACCTCTCTGGATACATCGAGGGCATCCTGAAACCCATCGTACAGGGAACCCCCAGCTTCTGTCGTGACACTACAGACTTCCTACAAAAACTCAGTACCCACGGACCAGTTGAACCAGGAACACTTCTCACCACGATGGACGTCTCGGCACTATACACCAGTATCCCCCACGATGACGGCATCGCTGCGACAGCATCAATACTCAACACCAACAACAGCCAATCTCCGGAAGCCATCCTACAACTCATCCGCTTCATCCTGGATCACAATGTCTTCACCTTCGATAACCAGTTCTTTACCCAAACACACGGAACAGCCATGGGGACCAAATTCGCACCCCAATACGCCAACATTTTCATGCACAAGTTCGAGCAGGACTTCTTCACTGCACAAGACCTCCAACCAACACTATACACCAGATACATCGACGACATTTTCTTTCTATGGACCCACGGCAAGGAATCACTAAAGAGACTACACGATAACATCAACAAGTTCCATCCCACCATCAAGCTCACCATGGACTACTCCTCAGAATCAGTTTCTTTCTTGGACACACGAATCTCCATCAAAGACGGGCACCTCAGCACCTCACTCTACCGCAAGCCCACGGACAACCTCACGATGCTCCACTTTTCCAGCTTCCACCCTAACCACGTCAAAGAGGCCATCCCCTATGGACAGGCCCTGCGAATACACAGGGTCTGCTCAGACGAGGAGGAACGCGATGGACACCTACAGACGCTGAAAGACGCCCTAGTAAGAACGGGATATGACGCTCGACTCATCGATCGACAGTTCCGACGGGCCACAGCAAAAAATCGCATAGACCTCCTCAGGAGACTAACACGGGACGCAACCAACAGAGTACCCTTTGTCGTCCAGTACTTCCCCGGAGCGGAGAAACTACGCCATGTTCTCCGCAGCCTTCAACATGTCATCAATGAGGACAAACACCTCGCTATGGCCATCCCCACACCTCCACTACTCGCCTTTAAACAGCCACCCAACCTCAAACAGACCATCGTTCGCAGCAAACTACCTAGCTTTCAAGAGAACAGCGTCCACGACGCCACACAACCCTGCCAGGGTAACCTCTGCAAGACATGCCAGATCATCGACACAGATACCACCATCACACGAGATGACACCACCCACCAGGTGCATGGTTCATACTCCTGTGACTCAGCCAACGTTGTCTACCTCATACGTTGCAGGAAAGGATGCCCCAGAGCATGGTACATTGGCGAGACCATGCAGACGCTGCGACAACGGATGAACGGACACCGCGCAACAATCGCCAAACAGGAGGGTTCCCTCCCAGTCGGGGAACACTTCAGCAGTCATGGACATTCATCCACCGACCTTCGGGTAAGCGTACTCCAAGGCGGCCTTCGAGACACACGACAACGCAAAATCGTCGAGCAGAAATTGATAGCCAAGTTCCGCACCCATGAGGACGGCCTCAACCGGGATCTTGGGTTCATGTCACGCTACACGTTACCCCACCAGCGAACAAATGTTATCTGTTTTTAATATAATGGGTCATTTGCTGGCTCTCTCTGCCTTCCGGATGTTTCTGCCTCTCTCTGTGTTTTTTTTTCTCTGTTTTTTTTTCCCTGTTTGTTTTTTTATTGAATGTGTATTCGGAGGTTCTGCAGGTAACACCTCTCTGTCTGAACACGGTGATTGCCTTGGCAACGGGCAGTTGCAGGGGCAGTCTGTAAACACCATTTATTATTGTTCAATATGTATAAATGCGTAGGCTTCAAGGAGATCTTGAAACATTTGCCTGAGGAAGGAGAAAATCTCCGAAAGCTTGTGAATTTAAAATAAAATTGCTGGACTATAACTTGGTGTTGTAAAATTGTTTACAAGAGTTTACAGTGTAATAATTAGGTCATGTTTGTAAATCTCCATTTACTTTAGTTATTAATTTGCATGTTTTGGAAATGTATAGCTGATTTGCAGTCAAATCATTGGTACAAATGGAGCTGGCTACGTTTTACTCCAATCTTGGCTCAGGATTAGGGTACATTTACACTACTAGTTTAGCATTTGCAGCTTTGCACCGCCGTTAAACTTGTGTGTTGTAAATCAGGTGTTGAGGCCTGAACTGAACTGAAGTTTGAACCCCTCCTCCAGGAACTCTTGCCCCACGTCACTCTGGTGATAGGTCAGGTCCTGACTGTTGGATTTAAGCTGCATGTGCACTATAATTGCAGAGTGGGTGTGAAGTGAAACCACTTTGCACCAACACTACAATTGTAGTGTAAATGCACCCTGAAATTGAATAGGGTTTGAGTGGTGGCCAGAGGTGATCCCAGTCAGACTCCAGTCAAATTCTGCTCTCGGGAAACAGACTGCTTTTTTGAGTTGAGGGGTCGCTATCATTTGGACATCTGATCAAACATATTGAACTGCAAAAGTGTAACTGTTTGTGATTGCATTTAGTTCAGGTCAGTCTGATCCGAATGGAATGCAGTCTTTCTAAGTGTGAGTAGGAGCCACAGAAACCCACTCAGGACACATTGAAGCCTTTAAGTGCTGAATCCCATGTGTAATGTGTAGAGACCCTGTGAACACTCAAATGCTTTCAGCTTTCAAAACACACGCGTCTTTGTTTCCCCTAACATCTGCAAAGACCATGTCCGGTACATTTGTAATCCTGACTAGCTTTGTGCATTTTTCTGACATTGAGCCAAGTGCTGGCATAAATACAAACAAGTATAATTTTGTTTTAATTTGGGTGCAGAAATGCTGCAAGTTCACAGAAGTATAACTCTTTCTTGTTTTTTTTCTTAAAGATATATCTGTTCTTGTATTTGAACTGATCCAAAATGAGTTAATAAGCTGTTGTCTTTTTTTTGTTTGAGAATGCTTTCCTTTTCCTGTTTACTCATTTCTTCCTGTGTTGATTTCAGGTATGCATTCAAGTCCAAAACTCTTGATGGTTTGTATTCTACACATCCGTTCTTGCCAAACCACAGTGGCTTAGTGTTGATGTAGACTGTCCTCTCCAGCTTTTTTTTTCGATAGATGCTAACATTTTGTTAAGTGCAGTGGATGCTTAAGAATACACTAATTTCAATTGCATATTTTTGGACAAAATGCATTTTCTCTTTGCAGAAATAAAGTGAGAGGCAGGATGTAAACATCTAATAAACAGAACAGTTCCTCTTTTTAAAAAAAAAAATAACTGTGTCTGTAGTTCTGCAGTTGTTTTACAGATCCACATGTCTTGGTACAGTATGTTTGTCATACACTTAACGCTACCTAATGACTTGCTACTTTTTGTAAGGATGATTCCTTCCTTTCTCTGGTATCGTCAAAAAGCCTGAGGTTTTGAACCATGAATAGAAGAAGTGATCTCCCTGTATATAACAACGTAGTACTATTCTGTTGGCCAGGTGTATCGAGTGACATAGTACTCAGTGAGGAAGTGCAGTAGTGCAGCAGCCAAGACTTCAGAAAATAGTTTTCAAACAAGTGTTGCAGATTGTGACAGTTATAAGAATGCCAGACTAATTATAGAATTGTTGTAGTAGATATTGTAATATATGTGCTTTCACTGCATTATTTAATGTTGGAAACTGAGACAACCTTTAAACAAATAGATTTTTAAGGGGTGATACTTATGTTACAAGCTGCTGTAGATGTAGTTGTCAGTGTGGTAGAACTGTCCAGTCGTACATTTTAAAATATGGGCTACAGAGGTAGGTTTGATTCCTGGCAGCTATTGCCTACTAAACATTAAAATGTGTGACCAGATTATAGCTGGGCCACAAAGTTAATTCTATTAGAAGAACTTAGAGCAGGGGTGTCCAAACTTTTTTTTGTGGGCTACTCAGATACTTAACATGGAGCACGAGGGGGCCACATTCAAAACAATTAAAATACAAACACCAAATTTAAGAAGTACTTGTTGAATTATTACAAACTTTAACCAAGTATGTATCTTTATTATATCAGATAAAAAGGTCTCAAGATAAATACAGATGGGGAAGGCCATTATGCGCATCTTATTTCATCCACTCAAAAACAGACTATACGCACCCACCCCCCCCCCCCCCCGCCACCCATCCAATATCAACATCCAATTGTTTCTTAAATGGTTCCAGGGATTTGGCTCCATCTGGACATCCATTCTATGTGTTGAGCACCCTTTGTGTGAAGATGATCCTCTGACCTCCAGTTCTAAATTTGCCTTTTGCTGGTTGTTTTCAATATCTTCTATACCTCTAGTTCAGAGCAGCAGTGGTGAAGGCCTCAGGGCTGAGTGCCTGCCCACAGCTGCAATTAATGCTCGGTCCAGAGAGAAAAATACACAATACGTTTTTAGAAGTTTCAAAAGGTTATATAATTAAGGCGGTAAAAGTTAAGCAAGAACAATTACATTAGCAGTCACTATGTAGAGCTGCTCCATAACTAAGATGAGGCATAAACTGGTTCTTAGCTTCGAACAAAATTATTTAGGTTGAGAGTTATTTTGGAAATGCCACCAATATAAGAGATTTCATTGCTGTCACAAGTAGACCTCCATTTTAGACCTTTACATTTTTAAAATATGGGTCAGATGGATTGAGAAGGAGAGAAGAGCATTGGAAAGACTATTCTCTCATTGATGGGAACCAATAGAGGATAGCCCAAGCTTGCAGAATGCAGTTTGGGTACTCCTGGCTGAGAGGAACCCATTGGTTTCAGTATTAATGGGAAGTCCCAACCAAGTATGTATCTTTATTATTTCAGATAAAAAGGTCACAAGATAAATGTAGATGGGGAAGGCCATCATGCCCATCTTATTTCATCCACTCAAAAACAGACTATACGCACCCCCCCCCCCCCACCCCACCCATCCAATATCAACATCCATTTGTTTCTGAAATGGTTCCAGGGTTTTGGCTCCATCTGGAAGTCCATTCTATGTGTTGACCACCCTTCGTGTGAAGATGATCCTTCCTGACCTCAGTTCTAAATTTGCCTTTTGCTGGTCCTTTTCAATATCTTCTGTACCTCCAGTTCAGAGCAGCAGTGGTGAAGGCCCCAGGGCTGATTGCCTGCCGACAGCTGCAATTAATGCTCGGTCCAGAGAGAAAAATACTCAAGGGGTCCGATATTAGGGGGGCGGCGGGTTGGCAGCGGGGGGTCGCGTGGGTAACGCGCCCAGTGAAATCGGGGTGCACCGCACGCAATCGCAGCTTGATTAAAGGTACTTACCTTTGCTTCTGGGTTTCACGCTGGAAAGCTGCGCAGCGGGCGGACTGCGCATGCGCAGCATAGGCTGTCAGCTGGAGGAGCCCTATTTAAAGGGGCAGTCCTCCACCGACTAATGCTGCAGAAAATAGGCAAAATTACAGCATGGAGCAACCCAGGGAGAAGGGGGCTCCAAGGTTTAATGATGCCTCGCTCCAGGTCTTATTGGATGGGGTGAGGAGGAGGGGGAGGACAGAGATCTTCTCCACGGCGGCCGGGAAGAAGTGGCCTGCCTCTGCTACCAAGAAGTTCTGGCTCGAGGTGGCAGAGGAGGTCACCAGCACCACCAACATATCGCCCGCCTGCACACAGTGCAGGAGGCGCTTCAATGACCTCAGTAGGTCAGCTGAAGTGAGTACACTTATTCATTCCCCTAC
The DNA here is from genome assembly GCF_035084215.1 of Heptranchias perlo. Classification (NCBI taxonomy): domain Eukaryota; kingdom Metazoa; phylum Chordata; class Chondrichthyes; order Hexanchiformes; family Hexanchidae; genus Heptranchias; species Heptranchias perlo. The sequence continues at coordinate 27,405,231 of NC_090349.1, forward strand.
ACTCCGTCTGCCACATCACCGCTCCCACCCCACACCTCCTTCTGCACTGCCAACACTACTCTGTCACATCACCCCTCATACCCACTCAAACCTCATCCTCATCTTACCTGCACTTACTTACCTCGCCAGTACTCATCCCGCCACTACCACTCAACCCAATCCTCATACAATCTCATGGCTCTATCTCATACTCACCCTCTCGTGCATCTCTTTCACGGTCAGCCTCAATCAACCTGCCACTACCTGTGCTGCAGCCACAGGGCATGCATCACATATGTGCAGTAGGCAGCGTAAGGCAAACGTGTCATGAGCATGAAGGGGATGCACAAGGGTGTTTGAGGGTTTGTCATGGTTTTTACTGATATTTAATTTCTGACCAACTCACATTGCATATTATATTGGCACCACTACTGCCACGTCTTTGTCAATCTTGTCTGGTTTGTGCAATAATGCCCTTTCCTGAAGAAGACCCACAACTGATGCCACCCATTGTCCCCGGTGGCACCCTGGAAGGATCCGGAGGAGAAGTTGTTGAGGGCAGTGGTGACTTTGAGAGCGACAGGTAAGAAGATGGGGCTCGGGCCAGCCGGGAGCAGCTCGGCATGAAGGAGGCTGCAGATATCCACGACTACATGTCGAGTGACTCTGAGCCTCCGTGTGCACTGCTGCTCAGAGAGGTCCAGGAAGCTGAGCCTCGGTCTGTGGACCCTGTGGCGAGGGTAGTGCCCTCTGCGATGCATCTCTCTCTGCGGTTGCCCTCCCTCCTGCTGTGCAGGTGGATGTGTCACAGCACTGTGTTGTGGAGCTCCACGTGTCAGAGGTGGACAGCGTGGACGGCGAGGCTGGTGATGCTGTTCGCCCTCCGAGGAGGTCATGACTGCAGCTACGGCGGGCCCCCATCCGGAAGATGTACATCTGAGGGGGTCCGCAAGGTAGGTAAGTGTGTCCTCACACCGGGGTCGCGGTTCCAGGTCGGTGAATTTTCTTGTTAGGAGGAGGGTGGTGGAGGCCAACCTTTGTCCAATGTGACGGAGTGGCCACCTGTCGAATGCACCTTTGTAGCTGCCACAGGCTGCTGGCTGCAACACCTCCGTTTGAACTGGGAGTGTTTCCCCCAGTATGGGAAACAGTCTCAGTTCAGTGGAAAATCCCACCCCTCCTAATAAAACAGCTCAATCAGGTCTGTAAACGACCTGAACAAGCAAGATAAATACTTTCAAGTGGCATCCCGCTGGCTTTAATTGCCTGCGGGATTCCCACCAGCGGGGGCTGCGCGCGCACGCCGGCGCATCAGTGGGGAACCCGGAAGTGGGCAGGTTGGAGCCGGGCTCCGGACCTGCTCCGGGATTCCCCGATTTTCGAAGCCCCCCCCCGCCAGGAACGCACCCTTTAGCGGGTGCTAAAATGATGCCCATTGTGTCACTGCAGAGTGGGTGTAGGTGTATTTGCAGGGCTCTTTTGTGCAGACGACTGAGAGACGTTGGTGATGTCCCCGGTGGCACCCTGGAAGGAAGCGAAGAAGTTGTTGAGGGCAGTGGTGACTTTGACAGCGACAGGTAAGAAGATGGGGCTCGGGCCAGCCGGGAGCAGCTTGGCATGAAGGAGGCTGCAGATGTCCACGACTGCATGTCGAATGACTCTGAGCCTCCATGTGCACTGCTGCTCAGAGAGGTCCAGGAAGCTGAGCCTCGGTCTGTAGACCCTGTGGCGAGGGTAGTGTCTTCTGCGACACATCTCTCTCTGCCATTGCCCTCCCCCCTGCTGTGCAGGTGGATGTGTCACAGCACTCTGTTGTGGAGCTCCACATGTCAGAGGTGGACAGCGTGGCCGGCGATGCTGGTGATGCTGTTTGCCCTCCAAGGAGGTCATGACTGCAGCTACGGCGGCCCCCATCCGGAAGATGTACGTTTGAGGGGGTCTGCAAGGTAGGTAAATGTGTCTGGACACCAGGGTAAGTGTGCAAGTTGGTGAATTTTCTTGTCAAGAGGAGGGTGGTGGAGACCAAACTTTGTCCAAAGTGACAGAGTGGCCTCCTGCAATGAGTGAGGGTCTCCAGCCCCCCACCCCACCTGTCAAATGGACCTTTGCAGCTGCCACAGGCTGATGGCTGCAACATGTCCATTTCAATTGGGAGTGTTTCCCCCAGTACGGGAAACAGTCTCAGTTGTTTGGAAAATCCCACCCCTCCTAAAATATCAGGTCAATCAGGTCTGAAGTACCTTGTTAATTACTTTAAGTGGCATCCCGCCGGCTTTAATTGCCGGCGGGAGTCCCAGATGCGGGGGCTGCCTGCGCATGTAAGCGCGTCACTGGGGAACCCGTAAGTGGACGGGTTGGAGCCGGGCTCCGGACCCGCCCCGGGAATCCCCGATTTTCGGAGCCCCCCCCGCCACGAACGCACCCACTCGGGGGTGCGAAAATCGAGCCCAATATATTTTTAGAAGTTTCAAAAGGTTATATAATTAATAGCCTACATTGCTGTTTATGAATGCTGCTAGCAGTATATAACAATACCATATATAAGGAATCTAGAAAGTGGAGTGAAAATCATTTCTATCAAGACCAGAAGAAGGCAGCCCACGCTCTAAGGTGACACTCTGGGCTCGATTTTAGGGTTGGGTTTCCTGCGGGTTTCCAGCGGGGGGGCCCCGAAAATCCCAATATGCGGTCACGTGACCGGATCGCGCCGCGATCCCGACCACTTCCGGGTTCCCCGATGACGTGCGGGTCTGCGTGCGTGGCCCCCACTGGTGGGAATCCCGCAGGCAATTAAAGCCAGCGGGGTTCCACTTGAGAGTACTTACCTTGCTTGTTGAGGTCAGTTAATGAGCTGAATCAGCTGTCAAAAGAGGAAGTGTGGGATTTCACCTGCATCGCAGCGTGTTTCCCACACTGGGGGAAACAGTCTCTCTCCAACCAGGCGTGTTGCAGCCAGCAGCCTGTGGCAGGTGCCAAGGTGCACCCCATGGGGGAGAGCCCTCACCCACGCAGGAGGCCACCGCGTCACATAGGGCAACCCCTGCCCCCCACCACACGAAACTGCAGCCCCAGTCCGAGGAACCACCCACCTACCCTGCACAACCCCTCAGACCAACACCTGCCAGATGGGTGGTGCGTGGACACCCTCGGAGGACGAACAGCATGACCAGCCCCAGCAGCCTCGCAGTCCACGCCGTCCGCCACAGAGACGTGGAGCCCCCCAACACGGTGTTGTTGCACGCCCACCTGCACAGCAGGAGGGAGGGCTACCGCAGAGAGAGACGCATCGCAGAGGGCACTACCCTCGCCACAGGGTCCGCAGACCGAGGCGCAGCTCCCCGGACCTCTCCGAGCAGCAGTGCACACGGAGGCGCAGATTCGCTCGACATGTAGTCGTGGAGATCTGCAGGCTCTTTCATGCCGAACGGCTCCTGGCTGGCCCCAGCACCAACTGCTTACCTGTCGCTGTCAAAGTCACCACTGCCCTCCACAACTTCTCCGCATCCTTCCAGGGTGCAGCCGGCTACACCTCGGATGTCTCTCAGTCGTCTGCGCGGAAGAGCCCTGCAAATACACCTGCACCTACTCTGCAGTAACACGATGGGTGGCATCAGTGGTGGGTCCTCATAGTGATACCCAGGAGCGGGCATTATTGGACACAACAGACAGGATTCGCGGAGACATGGCAGTGGTGGTGCCAATATAATGTGTGCTGTTTGTTGCTCTGAAATTCAATATAGGTAACACCCATGGCAAACCCTCCGACACCCTTGTGCACCCCCTTCATGCTCACGAAACATTTGCCTTACGCTGCCTACTGCACATATGTGATGCATGCCCTGTGGCTGCAGCACAGGTGGTGGCAGGTTGAGTGAGGCTGGCCGTGAGGGAGATGCACGAGAGGGTGAGTATGGGATAGAGCCATGAGATTGTATGAGGATTGGGTCGCGTGTTAGTGGCAGGATGAGTACTGGCCAGGTGAGTAGGTGGAGGTAAGATGAGGATGGGGTTTGAGTGGGTATGAGGGGTGATGTGACAGAGTAGTGTTGGCGGTGCCGAAGGAGATGTGGGGTTGGGGCAGTGTTGTGGCAGACGGAGTGTAGGGGAAAGACTTCGTGTTCTCACTGTGGCTGACCTACTGAGGTCATTGCAGTGCCTCCTGCACTGTATGCAGGTGGGCGATATGTTGGTTGCGCAGGTGACCCCCTTTGCCACCTTGAGCCAGGCCTTCTTGGTGGCAGAGGCTGGCCGCTTCCTCCCGCCCGCCGGGTGCAAGATCTCTGTCTTCGCCCTCCTCCTCACCCCATCTGATGATACCTGGGGTGAGGCATCATTAAACTGGGAGCAGCCTTCCCCCTGGGCTGCTCCATGCTGTAATTTGTTCCATTGGTTGCAGCATCTGTCAGTGGAGGACTGCCCCTTTAAATAGAGCGCCTCCAGCTGACAGATCGTACTGTGCATGCGCAGCCCGCCCGACGCGCAGACCCGGAGCGCGGACCTCGGAGGAGCAGGGAATTGATTCCTATTAGTGTGTTGCCTGCTACGATCGCGCGGGCAACCCACTAATTTCACCGAGCGTGTTGACCACGCTCCCGAAACCCAACCCGCCAGAAACCCGCAGGCCTGGTAAAATCGAGCCCTCTGCCTCAATCTGTAGGAGTTGTTGCTGGGGTCGGGTGGGGCAAAAGAAAGTTATTGACTTCTTTGATTTCTCTTCTAGATGAACTTAGTTGTAACTGACTATAAAACAGGAATTTTTAAAACATCTAAATGCATTTTGGCCGTGTCATAATGTTCTGGATAGTGCAGTTTATTTTGGAATGGTTTGTGAAAGCAGCAGCTTTAAATTAGTGTCCATTTACTATGGTGTGTAGAGATTGTCCAGCAATATTCAGACTATGTAGTTGCCCCTCCCCTCCAGCCCACGGGAGGGCTGCAGCATTTCAGAAAGGTGCCTGTAGCTTGATATTTGAACCGCAGACTGCAGACAATATCCCCCTTTGTTGAGCAGGTTAACAAAGAGGGATATTGCCTCCGATCAGAAAATATTTATCCTTTTCCCAGTGGTTCTTTATCAATTCAGGGGAGAAATTCAACACACTAATATCTGTATTCTCAAGTTGACTACATAATTATTACTAGAATTTGCAAATTACTCTATCGAAAACAAATTTAGAGATGATGTTGATGAAATAAAATCAGATGGAACTGAGACATATTCTCATAGAAGATGGTGTGCATTTTAAATAATCTGATAGTCTAATTAACTTAACAGAGTTGGAGTTTATATTCATCTGTGATCACAATCTAGTGATGACTGCTGGAAAGTGCATATATATGGATAGCGGGTGGAAGACAGGAGGCAGACCAAGCAGTGGAGCCCTCCATGATTGTATGACCTGGCACACAATGCTGTCTAGGCTTGCACATGAAAAATGCCCACTCTTGGAACCATACCACAGCAAGAGCTATTGCCTCGGGAGAAAACTGAGAAAAGAAGAAAATGTCTAGAGAATTCAATAACAAGCTGGAACTGTGCTAAAAGACTTAGAAAAATATCTGATGGGCTTTGGTCATATTAGTGGATTTGCAACAAATCTACCAAGAGCTGCCACCTGTCCTGGAGAAACTGCTGGCCTACTTTTACTTATTAAAGTGCTTTGTGACGCGAGTCTTGAAGATGAATGAAGGGCCGCAGTGAGCAAGTCTTTCCTTTGAATCATCAATTTCTGCACTCTAGCAGTGTGACGGAAAGCACAACTGAAACAAAACCTGGAAGTCAGTTACTCAACAAGAACTAGGGGAATCCCCTTGCATGAGAAGCTTGTCAGCGATATTTTGTTTCACTGTGCGACTGAAGGCAGTTATATACAGATTTGCCTCTCTTTCAACTTTTGTAGCTTTCACATTCTGCTTTTTACTCTGTCTCTTTAGTGGTTGAAACATGTATGGTTACAGTTTGATGAACTCCACAGCTGGATATTATGCCTCTGCTGGATGCGTAACTCCTAGGTTTGAGGATGGTCTCTGCTGATGCTACCCTTGCCTCCATGCACTTGGTGTGGCTTACAAACTGTTTTCTCTTCCTGTGGTTTAGCACATGCTTCTTTCATTTTTTTTTATCTCCAGCAACTACCTATTCACGTTTCTCAGTTTCAGTAATACTTATTCTCAATCAACAACAAAATTAGTTCCATTTTGGAAACCCCTGCATGGGCCAAATATGGCAGATCAAATTGTAAAAGATTTATCTAGAAAGCTGCAGAGTCTGGAAAAAGTGTTAGTTGCCTGTGCCATGTGTTTTTGCAAGTATTTAAACATGTGGCAAAGAGGTTTATCCAAAAGGAAGTGTTTTGGTCCGCTGATAATTCCAGTGGTTTATAAAGTACTCTAGTGATACTCTGTAAACCATACAGTTTAAGCAAATGATAGGGCAATGCACAGTTTTGTAATTAACTTGCTGCTACTTGACCACACTATTGGCCTGTCTATACTTCAATTCAGAACAAACTCTGGCAGTCATTTAATGTAATAGGGAAGGTTTGTGAAATGCTTAAGAATAATTCTGATGAAACGCAAGACTAATGTTATAGCAAGGAAGAGACTAAAATGTGCAAATTTAGCATTTAAGGCAGAATAAAGGGAAGGGCAGACAATCCTAATGCGAGTTTGCTATTCTTTATGTTTTATTTCCTGTTTTCAGTTTCCCTGCACCATTGTAGATCTTATTTACAGACCTTTTTTTTCTCCCATGTGGTTCTTTGTGTCGATCTCATTCTCGTGTTTTCATATAAATTACTTTCTTGGCACATGAAATGGATGTCAGTAGGAATGTCCAGTTTAGAAGGTCCATACAACAGAACAAGGAACGGAATCTGAACAGGGAATTTCTGTCACCGCAAATGTAGAAATCTAGATCCAGTAAGTCAAGTGGGAACAAATACAAGAAATAACAACCATCCAAAAAAAAAAAGTCCACTTACTAAAAACTGGATTAAAAGGAAAGCTTCTCCCTCCTCTTTGCTCCCACCATATGAAAAGCAAAATACTGCGGATGCTAGAAATCTGAAATAAAAACAGAAATTGCTGGAAATACTCAGCAAGTCATGTAGCATCTGTGGAGAAAGAAACAGAGGTAACGTTTCAGGTCGATGACCCTTCATCAGAACTAGTTAATCTCAAGGTGGGAGAGGTTTACAGAATGGGTAAACAGCATTGACTCATTGTTGAGATATAGTTCAATAGACGCCTTTCTATACCTTGCCAAGTGGCCATTCTTTATGTGTGATCTGGACAGTGAGTGTTAGCAGGCAATTATCCCACAGAGATCATCAAAGCTGAGGCCAATCTTGTCCTCACCGGACATCCATTCATACTTCCAACAGGGGTCACAGATAGTGATTAGGAATGAGTACCATGTTTTTCACCTGTAACCCAGGGTGATTGTGAATGTAGCAGTACTACTGCTGCCCTGACTGAAACCAGCTAATTCAAGCACAAACTGGGTATCAAACCTGGGACCGACTTGGTGTCTGTAGTGAAGCTACTTGCAAGATAAACTTGCTGAACCACCTGCAGGAGTTCTCATTGACACACTGTGTATGTTCAGGAAGATTATGTGTCGATTTTTCCATGGAATTTAAAGCCTTGTGTTTGTCAACGCAAGATATTTCAGCATGAATTAGCTAACCTGAGCTGTCTGCATTTCCAATTTAGTCCATATGAAATCAGCTTCTATAAATCTAATTCATTACAGTCGTCATATTGGGTTAATTTTGGCTTTGAGATGATATATTATGCAATCTTTGTAGTTTTATTCTATTATATTTTTAATTTTTAAAAAAATTAATTAGAACCTGCTTCCCTAGATCATGCACCAACTGTGGCCAAGAAGGTGGTGTGGGCAGGTAATCTGCTTCCAGGCTTTTGCCAGTGCTGCTTTGATGTGACCACTAGTTGTGCAAAAACTGTCTGGAAATGATTGTTCCTCTGCGAAGTGGTAAAGATTGGGGCACTACAGTTTTTCACAGTGCCCCAGCACTAGGGAAGGGAAAAGTCGATTCCAGCTACTAATCACTAACCAGTTATCCCTGTGGTAAAAGGCAGCTGATGACGATAGAATCTGCCTCGGCTGATACTCCCACAGTTGGATAGCCTTCAGAAACTCACTGTTGAGGCTCACATAGGAAGGATGGTCATTGAGGTAAAGTAGCAGAAGGACGTTGTGCTTGTGGAACCATAACTCAGCATGAATGACATTCTTCGAGAGGAACGGAGGACAGAAAACTGGGGAGAAAATTGCTTGGCATTTAGTTGTGCTGGTTTCACAGTCTCCAAGGGATAAGAACTTAGAGAAACAAAGCAGTGTTTGTTCAATTGGGCAGTATTAGAAACATAAAAATGCACAGCAGAGGAATGTCTGCCAATGTAATCCATTTGAGTAGTAGTTATACAACCAGGGAAACTGCAGTGTTAAGTTGTTCTAAGAGCATAGTCGGTTTTATATCCTGTTATCCCTGTTGTCACCCTGTTTTAGTCCTCAAAGGGTTAGTTTTTATTTCAGCAGTGTATAATTTATTTGTTTATGACTTATTTGCCATTTGTGTAAATAATATTGTATAAAATATTGTGTTATTTGCCATATGGGAGATTAAACTTTTTTTAAGCAGCTGGTATGGCGAATAGCACTCACTCCAATATATTTTGTTTCTGATACATAGCTAAAGGTCATGGGCATGTGTATCTCTCCAGCCTACGAAAATAAAATCTGAATAAATTAATGATGTTACAGTCAGGTCTGCAATCTGTAACATGCAGTAGTGATATAAGCAGCTTCCTGCTTTGGTACCAGAGATAAATTTGTGTCCACCAAGTGATAACCTATTCCTGTCCTGGTAAATTGCTGCAGTACCTTTTATACACAACCCTGATTGTTCCTCCCTCCCTGAAAGACGCAGACTTGTGTTGGAGTTCCAATTAACACCAAACACCCTCTGTCACCTTGCCCAAGTTGCCTTTCTGTTTATAAGTCCCGATAGTGGGTGTCAGCATATTTTTCAATTTTGGGGAAGGGCATCCCACATCGAAAACTCAATCCTATCCTCGCCCAACATCCACACACTTGCACTTTCCAACAGGAGTCTTGGGAAAGCATGAGGAGTGGGAATTCTGTTTGACATTTTTCTCCCTCCTTCCCTATTCCAGGGATACTGAGGTCAATTGTCGCATTCTTGCCACCACTTCAGTTGATATTAGCTAAAATATACAAAACAGGGATTAAACCTGGGGCTTTCTTAGTCCATACGAACTGACTCATTGAGGGAACCACACAACACTGACTGTTTCCTAATGGAACTCTGTAGGATAATCAAGTCTGAGTGCATGTGCTGACCAACATCAGTTGCTGAATCTCTAAGAATTCTAATGATTTCTGCTAATAACACATTTCAGTACGGTACAGCAGCAATATTCAACCAGCAGTGATGTGTTGTGCAAATAAGCAGGCCCTGGTGTGTACAGCTGTACAGCAAAATGCAGCATGTTGTAAGGTGTAATTGAATAAAAGGAGTTACTTCGAACCAACATCTCTTGGCTCCCCAAGGACTTAGTGAATTTATCCAGTGAATAGCTAAACCATACAGAATAGTAAAGTCTCACATATGAACACCTGTCTCTGCTGAGTTACCTGGGGGTGGTAGGAACTCTACAATTGGCCTCAATGTCCTTGGGTTAGGGTGGAGAAAATCAGTCACTCCTTATGGCGATTCAATGACCTTCACCTGCAATTGTGCATATGTGGATGCCAGATGAGGTCAGAATTGGCTACAATGACCCCTCTGGTCCCCTGACAATGTTTAATGTCTAGGCGCACATATGAATAATGGCTATTTGGTTGAGGTAAAGGAGAGCGACTGGCACCCATAGGAAAGAGTCAACAGGAGGTGAGAGGGAGAGAAAAAAAGACTCTTTCAAATACCTGAGTGGGAAAATAACAGCTAAATTGTTTTGTTTTTATATAAATGTTTAGCCACATAGTCACGATAGGGACCTATTGGCAAGCGGGAAAAATAATGATTGCAGGATAGCAGACATGTTGATATGTTACCTGCTTATAGATATTTTTAGAATGGTTGAAATTAAAAGTTGGTCTTTCTTCTGCACCAATTTTTAAAATGAATGTCCTTAAGTCCACCTCTTTTCTTGGACATGGTTGAAGTCCTGTCCTCCTCGAGGCTACCGTGTACAGAAATGGTTTTCAAGGGGACCCACAACAAAGAGATTTGCATCATTTCAACCTATCCCATTTAATATGTGGGTGGATTTCCCACATTATTGATGCAGCTGGTAGTGTTGCCACTTCACTGGAACTCTGGGCAGGGATTTGGATATTAGTTTGTCACAGTTACCAACTGAAGAGCAAAATAACACAAGGTGATGTAAACAGATTTATAAACCAGTGCTAATAGCTAGATTTTCCATGAGTATTGCTTTGCTACTAACTACCTGACACAAAATCCAGCTCAAAGGTAACTTTTTAGAAATGGAGATAAATGTATGTATGTGTTTGTGAGTAAGCAGATATATTACATAAATAAATTATCTGTAACTTGCTGCTGCAAATCTATTTGCAGTTGGAAATATAGGAAATCTTAGGAACAAGTAGCTACCTTTTGGAATTTTTACCCTAAGGTCCTTAGTGAAAGCATTGTATGAACAAGATAACTATATGTTCAATATGGTGCAAAAATCGCACGAGGCCTGTAAAACTAATACTCCTTTTACAGAACTTTAGGGAAGCTTATCAGTTTTTATCCGTTACAGTAATGATATGACCATCAGAAGATTTAAGTTTCATTCTTGCTACAGCTGCGGTACCTCTTTCGCTGACTTACATAAGCGGTAGTTAGAATCATCATATTTGTATCATATCTGTTCAACATCCCCTTTCATTTCTTGTAAGTGCAGTATAATCTTTGTAAAGGATAATAATGCTCCATGTAACAGATTAAATCTACATAATATTTCATTTCCTGTAGCAGCCTTTTCTCATGTGTTATCTTAACTCTTTCATGCTAAAAAATGTGATCTTTTTTTCCCACTGCCCTAATCTTTTTCCCTTCAGGAGAAGACCTCCTGCCCTTCGGGTGCTGACCTATGATGGGGTACAATTCCATTGGTGCCAGCAGCCCTCCAGTACCTCATTCAACAAAACATTCTTCATGTGTGAGCGTAGACAGTCAGCAGCAGCAGGTTATTTATCACGGTGGACATCTTGGCCAACCCTGAATCTGTCATCACCTGATGTCCACACAAATTTCCAGCAGAGAAAAATGGCTGATTGTATTTTCTTCCCTAATCTGGCGGAGCTGAAACCACAGTAAGTGCCCCATCATTTGACTCTGCTGAAATCAGACATGGTATCTTTATAATCTCTATAGGTCAGCACCACACCACCTGGTGCATTGGCCTACTGTGGCATCAGAGGATCTTTCTGTTATTTTCTGAAGAAACTGGCTGGCTGGTTTGATTCTGGTTCCAAGGGAGCTAATGTCAAAACAATAGCTTTTTTATTTGTTCATGGGATGTGGGCGTCGCTGGCAAGGCCAGCATTTATTGCCCATCCCTAATTGCCCTTGAGAAGGTGGTGGCGAGCCGCCTTCTTGAACCGCTGCAATCCGTGTGGTGAAGGTTCTCCCACAGTGCTGTTAGGTAGGGAGTTCCAGGATTTTGACCCAGCGACGATGAAGGAACGGCGATATATTTCCAAGTCGGGATGGTGTGTGTCTTGGAGGGGAACATGCAGGTGGTGTTGTTCCCATGTGCCTGCTGCCCTTGTCCTTATAGATGGTAGAGGTCGCAGGTTTGGGAGGTGCTGTCGAAGAAGCCTCGGCGAGTTACTGCAATGCATCTTGTAAATGGTACACACTGCAGCCGCAGTGCGCCGGTGGTGGAGGGATGAATGTTTAGGGTGGTGGATGGGGTGCTAATCAAGCGGGCTGCTTTGTCCTGGATGGTGTCGAGCTTCTTAAGTGTTGTTGGGGCTGCACTCATCCAGGCAAGTGGAGAGTATTCCATCACACTCCTGACTTGTGCCTTGTAGATGGTGGAAAGGCTTTGGGGAGTCAGGAGGTGAGTCACTCGCCACAGAATACCTAGCCTCTGACCTGCTCATATGGCTGCAGTATTTATATGGCTGGCCCAGTTAAGTTTCTGGTCAATGGTGACTCCCAGGATGTTGATGGTGGGGGATTCGGCAATGGTAATGCCGTTGAATGTCACGGGGAGGTGGTTAGATTCTCTCTTGTTGGAGATTGTCATTGTCTGGCGCGAATGTTACTTGCCACTTATGAGCCCAAGCCTGGATGTTGTCCAGGTCTTGCTGCATGCGGGCACGGACTGCTTCTTTATCTGAGGGGCTGCGAATGGAACTGAACACTGTGCAATCATCAGCGAGCATCCCCATTTCTGACCTTACGATGGAGGGAAGGTCATTGATGAAGCAGCTGAAGATGGTTGGGCCTATGACACTGCCCTGAGGAACTCCTGCAGCAATGTCCTGGGGCTGAGATGATTGGCCTCCAACAACCACTACCATCTTCCTTTGTGCTAGGTATGACTCCAGCCACTGGAGAGTTTTCCCCCTGATTCCCATTGAACATTAGAACGTAAGAAATAGGAGCAGGAGCAGACCATACGGCCCCTCGAGCCTGCTCCGCCATTCATTAAGATCATGGCTGATCTTTGATCTCAACTCCACTCCCCCGTCCCCATATCCCTTGATTTCCTTAGAATCCAAATTAACTTCAATTTTACTAGGGCTCCTTGGTGCCACACTCGGTCAAATGCTGCCTTGATGTCAAGGGCTGTCACTCTCACCTCACCTCTGGAATTCTGCTCTTTTGTCCATGTTTGGACCAAGGCTGTAATGAGGTCTGGAGCCGAGTGGTCCTGGCGGAACCCAAACTGAGCATCGGTGAGCAGGTTATTGGTGAGTAAGTGCCGCTTGATAGCACTGTCGATGACACCTTCCATCACTTTGCTGATGATTGAGAGTAGACTGATGGGGCGGTAATTGGCCGGATTGGATTTGTCCTGCTTTTTATGGACAGGACATACCTGGGCAATTTTCCACATTGTCGGGTAGATGCCAGTGTTGTAGCTGTACTGGAACAGTTTGGCTAGAGGCGCTGCTAGTTCTGGAGCACAAGTCTTCAGCACTACAGCCGGGGTGTTGTCGGGGCCCATAGCCTTTGTTGTATCCAGTGCACTCAGCCGTTTCTTGATATCGCATGGAGTGAATCGAATTGGCTGAAGACTGGCTTCTGTGATGGTGGGGATATCGGGAGGAGGCCGAGATGGATCATCTACTCGGCACTTCTGGCTAAAGATAGTTGCAAACGCTTCAGCCTTGTCTTTTGCACTCACGTGCTGGATTCTGCCATCATTGAGGATGGCGATGTTTACAGAGCCTCCTCCTTCCTTTAGTTGTTTAATTGTCCACCACCATTCACGACTGGATGTGGCAGGACTGCAGAGCTTTGATCTGATCTGTTGGTTGTGGAATCGCTTAGCTCTGTCTATAGCATGTTGCTTCCACTGTTTAGCATGCATGTAGTCCTGAGTTGCAGCTTCACCAGGTTGGCACCTCATTTTTTGGTACGCCTGGTGCTGCTCCTGGCATGCTCTTCTACACTCCTCATTGAGCCAGGATTGATCCCCTGGCTTGTTGGTAATGGTAGAGTGAGGAATATGCTGGACCATGAGGTTACAGATTGTGCTGGAATACAATTCTGCTGCTGCTGATGGCCCACAGCGCCTCATGGATGCCCAGTTTTGAGCTGCTAGATCTGTTCTGAATCTATCCCATTTAGCACGGTGGTAGTGCCACACAACACGTTGGATGGTGTCCTCAGTGCAAAGACGGGCTCGCTTAATAATGCTTAATAAAGTACTTTCTAATGAGCCGGTGTTCTTTTTAACCTCTACTTGCTGAGAAGTGTTGCAATTGAAATCTGCTTACTAGTGGCATTGAAAAGAATACAAAATAACCAAAAGCATTTGAGAGATCAGTGTAGTTACTGCACATTCCAGGAATATTGCTGCATACGGCATGATTCCTGACCCCCAGATTCTAAAACCAAAGATGATGTCCAATTTCTAATATGCCACTATCAATTTATTTCACTCTTGTAATCAAGGAAGAATTTTGAAAAAGAAATGAACAGTGTGTACTCTTTTAAATTCAAACCTGTAGACAGGAGAGTAAAAGACAAACATGCATTAAATCCTCTCCAAGGTTGTTCATTGACTATTAATGTTCAAGAAAGAGGTCAAAAACTAGAATTGTTCTGTAATTGGCCAAATATAATCCATGTTTGATGTTTCTCTTGAACTAAACCCTCTCGGTAAGATTGTTTCTTTTGAACCAGCTTAATTTCTGAAAGTTATATTTCACTGGATGACCTATTCCACTAGTATCAATTGCTCAAACATATAATTGTATAGCAAATTTGTTCCTTTTTTAAAAGGGCATTACAAGTGAAGAGATGATGTATTCTTTTTCCGTAGCTGGTAACTGCCAACTTGTAAAATACAAGTTGCAAACTCACAAGTGGTCAGGAAATTGGTTGTAAAACAACTTTCATCAATTGCATGCCCTTCATTTCACAGCTGTTGGGAGCCAAGCAAAATCTGAGAGTTAAAAGGAGTGATGGAACAAGAAAAGTTTAAAATGTGCTTAATTCTTTTTTTTGCATTTCCTAGTAAGGCAGATTTTTAAAATGGGATCTAATCCAGCAGCAGCAACAACAACAACTTGTATTTATATAGCACCTTTGACGTGGATAAATGTCCCAAAGTGCTTCACAAACAAAAAAATAGACACTAGGCAATAGAAGGAGATATTGGAGGGGAGTGGGGGTGGTGATCAAAAGCTTGATTAAAGAGGTGGGTTTTAACGAGGGCCTTAAAGGGGGAGAGGGTGGTGGACAGGCGGGGAGTTGTTAGGGAATTCCAGAGCTTCGTGCCTGGATGGTTGAAGGCATGGTTGCTCGTGGTTGGATGAAGGGAACAGAGGCTGCACAAGAGTTGGAGGAATGCAGGGCTCGGACAGTGTTGTAGGACTGGAGAAAGTTACAGATATATGGAGGGCTGAGGCCATGAAAGGATTTAAACGACAGGAGCAAAATTTTAAATTGCAGGCGTTGAGGGACCATGAACCAATGTACAGCAGCGAGGACTGTCCACCACCCTCTCCCCCTTTAAGGCCCACGTTAAAACCCGGTCAGAAACTCAGTTCAGGGTCAAACAGGACGTCAAAATTGCAAACAGCCAGCTTCAACCTGAGGTGGTAGCAGGGGAGGGAAATGGAATCGGTGACCAGAGTGTGGAGTTTATTGCGGGGGCTGAAGATGGTGGCTTCAGTCTTCCCAATGTTTAACTGGAGGAAATTGTAGCTTGTCGAAGACTGGATATCAAATAAGCATTCTGACACCGCAGAGTCATTGGAGGGGTTAAAATCGAGAGGTAGAGCTGTGTCACAGACTACAGAGGTCGAGAAAAACGAAGAGGGATCATACACCATGGACACTGTTGCGAAGGATGTCATTTGTGACTTTTATTAAAGCTGTTCCAGTCCTGTGCTATAACCCTCAAGAAAGGTTGTGTGGATCAGTTTTGATCTGTGCTCCGAATTCGCTACTATAAGTCTCGGCTCATGGCTGCACAGAATAATAATCCTGATATGGGACACATACCTACAAAATCTTACAAAGGGTTTGTATGATCAACCTAGAGACATTCTGGTTCTACTGTAGAAAGTTCTGCCCAAATGCTGGCAACTACAAACTTCAGTAAAGACTGGCTTTGGACCAAAGTTGTGTTTTCAGTTGCTAAAATAAACCAAGTAGGCTGATTTATTTCACATAAATTCATTTTTAAAAGCTATGAGCTTTAACGGAAACAGTACTTGCTTGGGGGTAGAGAAGTAGTTTTTTAAAAATGAAGGTTTAATAATTAAACAAGAACAGTACTCGGGGAGGAAGGGGAGGGGAGGATGCATTGCCTTGCAGAGCTGGGAAGCATGCCATTACTACTCATGAAGAGCGACCCATCAGATTTAATGTCTGAGTATGTCTTTTGCAACTGAGTTTTATAATGACAAAATGGAGAATATCTGTCATTAGAGAAGAAATTTTCTCTGTGGCTGTTTTCCCCAGTATTTCTAAGATACTTCTCCTCCTCTTCTAAAATACTTATTTTTTTTATTCGTTCATGGGATGTGGACGTCACTAGCAAGGGCAGCATTTATTACCGATCTCTAATTGCCCTTGAGAAGGTGGTGGTGAGCCGCGGTCCATGTGGTTAAGGTTCTCTCATAGTGCTGTTAGATAGTGAGTTCCAGGATCTTGACTCAGTGACGATGAAGGAACGGCGATATATTTCCAAGTCGGGATGGTGTGTGACTTGGAGGGGAACGTGCAGGTGGTGTTGTTCCCATGTGCCTGCTGTCTTTGTCCTTGTAGGTGGTAGAGGTCTCGGTTTGAGAGGTGCTGTCAAAGAAGCCTTGGCGAGTTGCTGCACTGCATCCTGTGGATGGTACACACTGCAGCCACGGTGCGCCGGTGGTGAAGGGAGTGACTGTTCAGGGTGGTGGATGGGGTGCCAATCAAGTGGATTGCTTTGTCCTGGATGGTGTCGAGCTTCTTGAGTGTTGTTGGAGCTGCACTCATCCAGGCCAGTGGAGAGTATTCCATCACACTCCTGACTTGTGCCTTGTAGATGGTGGAAAGGCTTTGGGGAGCCAGGAGGTGAGTCACTCACCACAGAATACCCAGCCTCTGACCTGCTCTTGTAGCCACAGTATTTATATGGCTGGTCCAGTTAAGTTTCTGGTTAATGGTGACTCCCAGAATGTTGATGGTGGGGGATTCTGTGATGGTAATGCCGTTGAATGTCAAGGGGAGGTGGCTAGACTCTCTCTTTTTGGAAATGGTCAATACCTGGCACTTGTCTGGCACGAATGTTATTTTCCACTTATCAGCCCAAGCCTGGATGTTGTCCAGGTCTTGCTGCATGTGGGCACGGACTGCTTCATTATCTGAGAGGTTGTGTATGGAACTGAACACTGTGCAATCATCAGCGAAAATCCCCATTTCTGACCTTACGATGGAGGAAAGGTCATTGATGAAGCAGCTGAATGTTGTTCCCCTTCAGAAAAATCATTTGTGTTTGAAAAGTGTGAATCCAGCCAATATGGAGCAGGCACTTATAGAGTAATCATATCTCTCTTGAATGCCACAGTTTCATAGGGGTTTAGTTCTCAGAATTCTTCACCAAAAAAAATTATGGGCTGTAATGATTACACTGTGAGGTTTATTGAGATCTTTAATTATGTATATTTAGCTTTTACCTTCTGGGAAATTTTCAGTGACGTTCTTGGTATTTTTTTGGTGGTTTTGTGCTGGAATCTGAGTTTATTGTATCTATAATGGCCTTTTGTTATATTTACAGTAGGCTGCATTTTAACTCGGCTCTTTGGGAATTATGCTATTCTACGTGAGGTGTTATATGATGTAATTTTTGTTGTTAAATTTCAGTAGAAATTCAGTATTTCCAGGAGCCCTAGTAAAATTGAAGTCAATGGAAATCAGGGGGAAAACTCTCCAGTGGCTGGAGTCATACCTAGCACAAAGGAAGATGGTAGTGGTTGTTAGAGGCCAATCATCTCAGCCCTAGGACATTGCTGCAGGAGTTCCTCAGGGCAGTGTCCTAGGCCCAACCATCTTCAGCTGCTTCATCAATGACCTTCCCTCCATCACAAGGTCAGAAATGGGGATGTTCGCTGATGATTGCACAGTGTTCAGTTCCATTCGCAACCCTTCAGATAATCAAGCAGTCCGAGCCCGCATGCAGCAAGACCTGGACAACATCCAGGCTTGGGCTGATAAGTGGCAAGTAACATTCGCGCCAGACAAGTGCCAGGCAATGACCATCTCCAACAAGAGAGGGTCTAACCACCTCCCCTTGACATTCAACGGCATTACCATCACCGAATCCCCCACCATCAACATCCTGGGGGTTAACTGGACTAGCCACATAAATACTGTAGCTGAAAGAGCAGGTCAGAGGCTGGGTATTCTGTGGCGAGTGACTCACCTCCTGACTCCCCAAAGCCTTTCCACCATCTACAAGGCACAAGTCAGGAGTGTGATTAAATACTCTCCACTTGCCTGGATGAGTGCAGCTCCAACAACACTCAAGAAGCTCGACACCATCCAGGACAAAGCAGCCCGCTTGATTGGCACCCCATCCACCACCCTAAACATTCACTCCCTTCACCACCGGCGCACTGTGGCTGCAGTGTGTACCAGCCATAGGATGCACTGCAGCAACTCGCCAAGGCTTCTTCGACAGCACCTCCCAAACCCTCGACCTCTACCACCTAGAAGGACAAGAGCAGCAGGCACATGGGAACAACACCACCTGCACGTTCCACTCCAAGTCACACACCATCCCGACTTGGAAATATATCGCCGTTCCTTCATCGTCGCTGGGTCAAAATCCTGGAACTCCCTTCCTAACAGCACTGTGGGAGAACCTTCACCACACGGACTGCAGCGGTTCAAGAAGGCGGCTCACCACCACCTTCTCAAGGGTAATTAGGGATGGGCAATAAATGCCGGCCTTTCCAGCGACGCCCACATCCCATGAACAAATTTTTAAAAAATTTATAATATGAAAAGTACCAGGCTTCTCAAAGAAACATTTATTAGTAACATGGTAATGTAGTAGTGTGAAATGTCAACTCCAACCTGCTCACAATTGTACTTCATTATTGTGCTAGATTGTAGTACAGGGCTTAAAAGTCATTTCTGGATAACACATAGTTAAAGCCTCTTAACATAAATGAATAGATTCTGGCAACAGCTGCCAATGCTGTAAACCAGGCTTTCATTATTGGGTATGACTCCAAATGCATAACGGTCTAAACTGAGCCAAAATTCTGATAATTAAACTTTTGGCCTCATTAAAAATGTTGAGTCAGCTATGCCTATCTCTTCTGAAAGTAGACAAGCAATTTGTGGCTGTTTGTGTGTGAACAATGTCATTTTGTAATCCCATACATCCCATATCATCATCTGGAAGGGAGCAGATGTCAAAGGTGGGATTTTCTTTGGTAGTTTGTATTCTGTAATGAAAATTCATTATGTTATGACCTCGTAGTAGGGTTGACAACCCTCCAGGAATTAAAAATTAATCTCCTGGCCATTGTTGCAAGCAATCTGGAAGAAAATTCATAGAGCAATTTAAAGACAGTGTGTTTTTAAAAAAAAATGTCCTTGTGACATATTTGTTTATTAGCTATAAAAATATTTGAGATGGGGAGGAAAAGGCTTTTGATTGGGTGGGAGGTCAGGTGCTGAAACTTTCAGGAATACGTCCAACCAGAGTTGATAACCCTACCTAACAGCCAAAGGGAGAATTGAATGAATCAACTCGGAGGGTAAACAAGGTGAATGAACATAAGAACTTAGAAATAGCAGCAGGAGCAGACCATAAGGCCCCTTAACCTGCTACGCCATTCAGTAAGATCATGGCTGATCTTTGACCTCAACTCCACTTTCCCGCCTTATCCCCATATCCCTTGATTCCCTTAGTGTCCAAAAATCTATCTATCTCCGTCTCGAATATATCTTGAAACTATGATTCCTAGTTCTAGACTCTCCAGCCAGGGGAAACAGCCTCTCAGCATCTATTCTGTCAAGCCCTCTGAGAATTTTATATGTTTCAATGAGGTCACCTCTCATTCGTCTAAACTCCAGAGAATATAGGCCCATTCTACTCAATCTCTTCTCATAGGATAATCCTCTCATTCCAGGAATCAATTTAGCAAAACATTTGGCATGATAATAAGTGTTTTTTTTTAAATCCCAAATTTGGTGCCACAGACTGGTGGTGGTTATTACCAATGAAGTTATGGAATCTGTACAACATGTTAAATACCTGAGAAGCTACATTGATTACAATAATGGGTGCTCAAAAAGAAAGATAAGAATGAGTAAGGCAGGCAAATGCAGCTTCAGTCAAGCTTAAGAGTCTAGAAAGCACCCAGTCAAAAATGAGGCATACCTGTCTCTCGAAACATTGTCAAAAGCTGCAGGCAAAGCAACCATGACATTTTAAATCCGATACTACTGGAAGCTCTTACAGATTCGCTAAACTCTGCAACTTACCACTGAAGTAGTGAGACAACTCAGTGAAGCCAAGGAAGGTCACGTTATAAAAATAAATCATTTACAAAGGCCACAGTGGTCATAGACTTCAAATAATGATGCTTTAGGGCAGAAAGAATGAGGAAAGAGGAAGTGGTGTCACTAAATGGCAAGCAATTGAGATCAGTGGTGCCAAATTATCAAGAGAACAGCAGGACCAAAGTTCCCACAGTCAGACAATAGCTAAGGGTCAAGAAAAGATGTGTTCTTACAAGGCCTTGGTAGTCTTATGGAGTCTTATGTGTCCTGTTTACAAATGGCTTAATGGAGACTGTCCCCACCAGATTTGTTAAAACTTTTGATTCACATCAACTAAATTGAGAGCCACAAATCCAAATCTGATTTCCAGATTCATTCAGAAGTTCATCTCTCGTCAATGTGTAATACATTGTAAAGGCTGTTCTGTTAGGAAATGTATGCGTTATTTGAAATACAAGATTAAAATGGCCAATGGCCAATTTTCTTCTAGTTACGATGAGCCTTGCCAACCCATAGAAGACTCAGCTAGTTTCAGTTTGTAAAACAATCAGCAACATTTCTAAATGCCTCAATCTGAAGAGAGAGATCCTGTAATGCTCAAATTCAGCTGAAGTAAAAAGA
Organism: Heptranchias perlo; assembly: GCF_035084215.1. Taxonomy (NCBI): domain Eukaryota; kingdom Metazoa; phylum Chordata; class Chondrichthyes; order Hexanchiformes; family Hexanchidae; genus Heptranchias; species Heptranchias perlo. The sequence goes on from NC_090349.1 coordinate 27,426,083, forward strand.
AATTGCCTTCTAAAACTTCAGATAAATTCCTTCTTTGACACTCTTGGTGACCTTGGTCAACTCCTGGTGAACCTTTCTTTAGCTTTGTGGAAAAACAAGGCACTTTGCACCTTTTGCCCAATCAACTCTACCTTTATGGTAGTCAGTACCCTGCTGCTTTACCTCTCCGTTTAATATGTGTTCTATATTTACTTTCATTTGAGGTTAGGATCAGATCAGCCATGACCTTATTGAATGGCTGGGCAGGCTCGAAGGGCCGATTGGCCTACTCCTGCTCCTATTGCTTATGTTCATTTTCTTGTTGTCAATTTGTTAAGGAGGTCACGGAGTCCAGATTCCTGCTGTAAACATTTAAGGCAGGACAATAATAATCTTTAGCTTCCAAACAGGAGGGTTTGGCAAAGCTGTCATGAGGGAATTATACCACACAGAGCACAATAAAGGAACCAGGTCTGGAACCTGTAGGGTTCTGAGCTGGAGAAGAAGTTTGTAAACTGTGGCAATAGGCAATAGCAGCAGTAACTCTGCTAACCACTGAACAATCTTTGCTGTGCACAGATACAATGTGTTGTGTCTTTTTTATTCCATATGCCTAAATTGGTTGTGCATCAGAAATTAAATGGTGGGGTTAGGCAGCACTGTCGTTCCCTTATATGTTAAAACGTATGATGTAGGTCCTTTTTTTAAAATATCCATCTTCCCTAATGCAAGCTTCTGCTATGAGTAAAAATGCAAATTGCCAGATTCAAGAATTGGAACATCACGAGATAGTCATTTGTCTTTGCCAAAAGGTGATTGCAAACATTCATCATATGACCTGTGTAATGCCATTTCTGGTTCTTCTAACTTTCACAAAGATTTGTCGAACATTCTTGCATGAAAACAACAGCCTTTAAAATCAGCGTATTATAAATCTGAGGTGACATTGAGTTGCTGATCTGTGAAGCACCTTGGCACATTTTTCTACATTAAAGGTGCTATATAAATGTGCGTTGCTGATAATGTTGATGTAAAATTAAATGTGGCTTGGAGGGTCCTCTTGCATGCTGTAATTTGGAGAGCACCATGTGGGTGATTCTCCACACAGTGATTTCCTGATTTTGGCTATGAGGTCAGAGGTGAGCATCAAGCAGAGGTTAGACATCTCCCTGGTGAGAGGGAGGACAAACCACCAATGGTGGATCTCAAGCATTTCCCAGCCGCTGCAGCATCAGAACGATGCAACAAGCTGTTCATCTATCCTTTTTGCAAAATAGTGTACCTCTACGGGGGGAGGCAGGGAGGGACCCAAATAGACAAGGAAAAAAGGTTTTTAAAATGTGCGAAAAGTAAATAAAACTGAGTTATATTAATTTCTTGAAAATTGCCTAACTCTAGTGAAATTTCCATGAATGTTATGTTTTCTTTATATGTATATTAAAGCCCAGAATATCTGGATTTTCCTATTATATATGGACATGGAAGATAGTTAACAGCAACAACTTGCCTTTCTATAGCTTTCTTTACATACAGTGGCCTTTCAAAGTGCTTTAAAGGTGGAGGAAGAATGGTGGATGCTGAACTGAAGGGAGAAAAGTTGGGGGCCCAAAAGTGATATGTATGGTATGTGCATATTGTGAACTGAACACTAGATGGCCCCCTGATGGGAGTAAACACATTGTAGAAATTACACTTCTCTTGTATTACTTTGTTATTCTTTGACAGGAATGTTCTAGAGGATCTGGAAAATAAAGCAATTAGTTATTTCCACCAAATTGAGTGTTATTTCGGACATTAAAAAAATCACAGTCAAAGAGAGGTTTTGAGGAAGCTTCTGAAAGCAGAACGATGGCAAAAGTGGAGCAATTCTTGTAGGAAGGCAATGGAGCTGAAAGAGCCACGGGAGTGGGGAACAAGGAATAGCCCAATGTCAGAAGAGTGGCGGGTGGATGGCTGGAGGAGATCATTGAGGGGAAAATGCACGGAGTAATTTGAAGCGATGGCAAATTTCATGAACTCCATTTATTGGGGCACTGGAGCTTGGAACCGATGCAGATGATAAGAGTGTGGGACTTTGAATAAAGATGACTTTCTAAATGATTTACGTGTAATTTATGGAGAATAGTGGCAAGCTTTTTGAGAAGTTGAGCCTCGTTGATAATGCTATAGACTAGGGTTTTGCAGTAGTGGAGACATAGGGTCAGATGCAGGCAATGTTGCAGAATTGAAAAAAATCAGGCTTGAGTAGAGGCAGGGTAGGAAGATCAGCTTAGTGTTGGGCAGTTAGTTCCCTGCAGTTTCACACCTCTGCAGTTTTACAAGCTTTGTGATTTCATGGAAGGCCCCAAATTTCTATCCCTCTTTGGGTGCATGTGCTAATTAGTTTGAGTTGTGAGTGTTTACAAAGCTTAGCAGCCATCATTAACGTTGCCTGAGGGAGGAATGGATACTCAACTCTGAAATAAGTCACAATCCACTTCATTGTTCAGAACATTTTATGACATTTTCTTTTTCTAAATAAAAATAGCCCTAATAATTTGCTGCACACTCCTGCCCTCATGAAGACAAGTCTGTTTTTCTCTCTCTCAAAAAGCCTAACTTTGGCTGCTTGACACAGATAAGGGCTGCGTCAGGCGGATCTATGCACACAACCCAATGTCGGATTGAGGGTGGGGCAAATTTGTTCTTTGAGGGCTCGTGCAACATCTACTCATTCCATTTTGTGCCAACTCTGCTCCAACTTGTGACAATTGGTGGGGTGGGGGAGGGGGAGAGGAGGAATTATAATGAGGGATCATTACATGTTATCCTAGGCGCAGATTTTATTTTATTTGTTTTTTTGTGCTTGGACTTCAGGGCAGGAGAACACAACAGTGGAAGATTACTAATGTAATCCCCTCCTCCCCCCACCAAAAATAGAAAAATTGCAGGAAACTGATACCAATTCGCAAAGTTCCTGAGAAAGTAATGTTAAGTGAAAATCATTCAAATGCAAGGTTTTGAGACCATGTTCAGTGCAATATGTGTGCTGCCACCCTTAGATTACGTTTTGTTGCAAATTTTGTTTTAGTCTTACAATGCCATACATTACTCCCATCAAAACAGCAGAGAAATGACTAGAAGAAACAGATGCACCAGTTGAGAATAGAGCCCGTCTTAGTCTTGGTTTGCTGACTGTGCATTAGTTGAGTTTCTTTCTCACATTTGTGCACTTGCAATTCAACTCCGTACCAAAGACTTACAGCATGGCACCTACAACTCTGTTGGGATTGATTACATTGTGGGATTTTTTAAGAAAATAACTTTGTAAGCAATATTTTTCTCCTTAAAGTCCATGATGCCATACCTCAACAGTTAGGACAAATAACCTATCCTCAGGTATATGTCAGTGCTGCTCTTACATTGGCCTCCGTTGAGTGCTTTCTCATAGACAAGTTGGCATGCATTAGAGACTTGTGTGAATGAATTAGTGTTTTGTCTAAGGAGTACCACAATGTTATATTAACATACTGCATTACTGGGTCATATGGAAATCCATTTTAAGGTTAGTATTGTGCACTTAGAAATGCATGGCTTAATCAGGGGCAGCAGCATGGATTTATAAAGGGCTGGACTAAGGTAATTTAATTTTTTGGAGGAAATAGCAGATAAAGGGAATGAGGTGGATATTGCGTGTTTAGGTTTTCAAAAGATATTTGATGAGGTGCCATATAAGGGACAAAAATCAAGGCATTTGGTATTAAAAGGAATGTAGCCACATGTATAGGGAGATATTGCTAGGGCACAGAAAGCAAAGAGTAAGTGCAAATGGATGTTCTTTGGATTGGCAGGATGGGGGGAGTTGTGTGCCCCAGGGATCTGTCCTGGGACCTCTATTGTTTTCCATTTATATGAATGATTTGGACATGGACACAAGGAATGCTTTTGAAGTTTACTGATGAATACCAAATTAGGAGGCATGGAAAACTGAGGGGGTTAGCAGAGTAAGCTTGGCTGTCAAAAAGCTGAATAAGTTAACTAGAAAAATTGACTAGAAATTGATCTACAAATTTCTACAAGAGAAATGCTGTATCATACGGTGAACCTTGTGGGTGAATGCAATCTGTCAAAAAGACCACAAGGATTCCAGGGTTGGACACATGCCCATCCTGCATCCTGTGCTGCATTAAATACAAAACTCTTACAGAAATGAAATAAGGAACAGCTGTAAGGGGCATGAGTATTTGAATTTTCTTCAAGCTGCTCTAATGCATTGAAAATGTTTGCTTTGGTGAACAAAACTGTAACCTTTACTTAACCCCGAGACCACAAATCTACCACTGCCTGTGAACATACCCCATGTACATTTCTATTTCTGTCAGGTGTGAAGTACAATGTAACTTTTATTGTGCCTAGATGTCCATATCTGAACCAATTACTTGATAAAAATCTATGTTATCATTCTTGCTAACCCCTGCATCTTAATTTAGTGTATTAAAATGATTACTGGTAAAATAGGTCAGAAATTGTGATGAAGGAATGTGTGGCACATTGAAAGGTTAATACTCTGCTTTTCAGTCTCCGCAGTTTTATCTCCTTTTCCCCCCAAAGGCAGTGTTTCATGCTGTGGTATGATTCAATGGGTGTTAGTAGCATTCCAATACTCAAGTGTCAGCAACTCTCCACAGCAAAGTGGCTATTCTTCATGGCTGTGTCACTGGATTATTGTGTTGATAAGGTTGCAGCCAAGCCTGGTCTGTCCTTACCCAATGCCCACACATACACCCACTTTCCAGCAGGGTCACTGAATGCCAATCAGGAGTGGGATCCCTAGCTTATTTTCCATTCTCTGCCTGGGAGCATTCAAAATCACCTTTCGTTCCCCCCTCTGCAATTCTGGTTATGATCAGCTAAATTAGTGCTTACCAGGGATAAAACCCGAAACCTTCCTGGTCATTATGGCTTATTGTGACACCATGTGATGATGCATTTAGTCACTGAGACATCAAATAACCTTTTATGTTTTTCTGTTATAATGTCAGCTACACTAAACCAAGGCTAGATTTCTACCTTTCAATGTTAACAGTGTTAAGTAATTCACGACCCTGGAATTTCAAATCCAGCATTTAGCTAACACCATTTTTCTCAAACCCACACAGCAGAAAAAGTTCATGTGTGCCACAAGACATTTGCAATTTGAAACAATGCAGCAGGTTGCAAAGTGTATTTTCTTCATTTAGAAAATAAGAGTATATTAACTGTTCCACTATTTTATATCACATGATAGATTCCTTTCCCTGAAGGACATTAGTGAAATAGTTTTTATTTTCCAGCACAAATTACCAAATTTCTTCAGTTTAATTTCACAACTTGCTATGGTGGGAATTTAACACATGACCTCTGGGTTACTAGTCATGTACTGTAACCACTACACTATTGTATCTTTATTTAAATAATGAGTCAATATTTTCCTCCCTAGTGAATGCTTCTAGAAAATGATCATAAAGTAAACGCACCATTTTGAGGAAAGAAAATAGATGCAAATGTATTGTTCTGGTTGAAGTACTGAATGTTGTCAAGATATATCGTCCTGGTTGAGTATATATTGGGTAATGTGAGAGCTTAAAATAGTCCCCTCAAACAAATTTGCAAATTCAGAAGGACAGTTAGTAGCAAGCTTTCCTGATGGCTCAAGCTGGTAAAAGCAATGTGTAGCAAAGCAATACAAACAGGGTAAGGTCACAGGCTTGACTACTGGCCTGTTCTGAGGTAACTGATCTGAGCTATGGTGGCAGAAGGGCATTACATTTGGCTATGGTGCCCCTGGGTTGGAGAGGAGAAAAATTGACCAGGGTTCACATTTCTGATTGCCTAGTATAAAAATGCGTGTGTATGGACCTAGAGTGAAAATTCAAACAAAGTATTCAACGCTAGAATCCCTGGGCTGGACTTGTTTCTGATGTTCCATCCCTGCCATAGTCAAATAGGCTGTCAATGCTAACTGTCTAGACGCCTATATGAAAAATTACCATTTGGATCAAGGGGAACCTGGACATCAATAGAGCCATACTGTGCAGGTGTTAACAACTTCAGGAAAGGAGAAAGGTAGATTAAATGTATTAAGTACGAAGAATAAAACTGATAAAATATTGGTTTGATAGCACTTGCATGTGGGTAACTTTTGATGATAATACACAGGCTGAATCCTGCAGCTGTATGTGGCTTCAAGCTTACAGCATGCTTAGACTAAGTTCCAAACTAATTATAGATGCCACACTTCCCAACCCCTAGGGAGGCAGCTTCTGTTAGCATGTGTAGACTACAGAGGTAGTCAATTGATGTACAGAGGAGAAGATGAACATAGCTGCTAAAACTTGGGAAAATTGTAATGTGCGTTCTGAATTTAAAAAAATAAATTCTGTTTCATCCGTCATGTGGCAGAATTTAGTGCCGTGCGCATTGTATTTTCTGCTTTACTCTCCATCTGCTTTATTTTTTCCTTAAATTCACATCATCATTAGAATGGTGATAAGGTTTATTAAGATGATTCAGTGGTAGAATTCAAATGTGCGAATCTGGAATTTTTCCCCTTGTATATTTAAAAGCTGTATTTGAAATGGCCCATGTGGCTCAATGTACAGATGCACTTTAGATATGGTATGGAGCTGCACAGACCAGGAAAGTTCAGATTTCATCCTTGACCTGTGCTAAGTTGACTTGAGCCAGGTTGATATTGGTGACAGTGCTACGATTTGCCTCATCTTCCCATGGCTAAACAGGGAGAAAAAAAATATCAGTACCGTTCCCCATTCCTGAGGTGATATTAAGAACAAGCTAGGCTGCGATTTCCCCCAAATTTAATGGGCTGCCACTACTCCTATTCAGGATCACACATGAATGGTCAGTTGAGCAAGGTACTAGAGGATAGCTGGCACCTGCAGAAACACACCAGAGCCTTCAGAGACAAGAGGTGGAGATGCCGGTGATGGACTGGGGTGGACAAATGTAAGGAATCTTACAACACCAGGTTATAGTCCAACAGTTTTATTTGAAAATCACAAGCTTTCGGAGGCTTCCTCCTTCGTCAGGTGAGTCACCTGACGAAGGAGGAAGCCTCCGAAAACTTGTGATTTTCAAATAAAACTGTTAAACTATAACCTGGTGTTGTAAGATTCCTTACATTCAGAGACAAGAAGTAAGGAAAGAAAACTGGAGTAAGGAAGAAGGAAAAAATTAGAAGTGCACTTGCCCATTGCATGATGCATACTGAATTTTAGTTACAATACTATATGCCAGTAATGTTAATTTGCGTTGCTTTCAGACATGATTGCAATCAGCCTGTTGGCAAATATTCCACAGAAATTCATTTTAAAGTCAGCTTTAAAAATTGTCAGGATAGCAGCCCTAAAAGAAAACCTATCACTGCACAAAGTTCATCAGTTTTAGCAGTCCGGTGATTTGCCAGACACGAATGAAAATAACACAATTAACTCTTCCCCCTCCTCCCCAGTCGTAATCTTTTTGTGAGGTTTGCTGTCATCAATTGTTCTAATCAGGTATGAAGGAACATTGAAATGGTCAGCTTTGAATATCAGTGGAGATCTCTCTCTCTCTCTGCAGACATTTTAAGGTACACCTGTGACAATTCAAAGAAATTGCAGTTACAATGCAAATTAGTGCTTGGAAGGGACCTAAATTGAATTTGGTTGCTTCATTGTGCTAATTGAAGCGCCTGTATGTTTAGCATGTTGCATCATTCTGCACAGTGTTAATCTGAAATAAGTGGTCTAATCCTGCAGCATATGGAAGGCAAATCCTTATTTAGCTGTGTTCTGGACTGAAACACATTCCATTCTCTGAGTTTCAGATGAAATTAAAAAGTAAGTTGTTGAAATGTTAATACATTTTCAAAATCAACATTAAAATGATTATCATTCCAATCTGTAAGGCAAAGGCAGCAGAATCTATCAGTTCTAGAAAAAGTCTTTGCGCACATAATTCTTGGAAGGATTAAATATCTACTCTTAAGTAACAGATGGCCACAGCAGAGTGGATTCATGCCAGTCAGTTCCACCACCGAGCAAATGTCAGGGCTTAACATCATTGCCCAGACATGCAGAGAACACCAAAAATCACTATGGTAGCCTACATTGATTTCAAGGCAGCATTTAACTCTGTGGACAGGAACTCAATTTGGTTACTTGTAAAGCGAGTGGGTTCGAAGGATAAATTGTTTTGACTCGTTCGACTCACCTGCCCACCTGATGGGTAGGTAGATGGCACCAGGGAGCGACAAATGGAGTAGGAAGGTAATAATGGAAGTGGGAGGTCAGAGGGGAGAGGAGGGCAGGTGGGAAGATGAGACGAGGGAGGTCTGGCAGTGATGGCAAGATCAAGGATGAATAGTTAAGTGAGAGGGAGGAGAAGCAGGTCTGGGATTCAGCAGTATTTTGGGGGATGTGTTGGAGGAGAATGCTGGCCATTAGTCTTTATCATAGAATTTTACATTACAGAAGACTGTCCGGCCCATCTCGTCAGAGTCGGCTCTCTGAAAGAGCTATCCACAATCCTATTCTTCTGCCTTTTTCCCATTTGTTTAAATGTTTCCTTCTCTTTTAAAAGCTTAATGGATTCTGCTTCCACCACTGATTCTGTCCTAACACCCATCTGCATGTTAAAAAATATCTTCTAACCTCTCACTTTGTTCTTTTGGTGATGATCTTAATATTGTGCCTACTAGAAAGACTGAACAGGCTGGGGCTCCTTTCTCTAGAATAGAGAAGACTGAGAGGTGACCTGATAGAGGTCTTTAAAATTATGTCGGGGTTCCATAGGGTAATCATAGAGAAGATGGGGTCGATATTAAATCAGCACCCCCCCCCCCCCATGACAGGTGGGAGAGGTTCAGGGTGAGGGGCGGGATGGGTAAAAATTTAAATTGTGAAATGCGACCCCAGCCCGTCCCGTACAAGCCTGCCGCCCTTTTTACGGCGGCGAGTTACACGACATGCTTCTGTCTCATCTTGGGGAAGCGGGACACTTCATTATAATATTTCAATCAGGCTCCCACAGCGCAGTTGGGAGCCTGATTTAAATCTAACAGTCGCCGGCCGGGTTTCCCAAGGCTCTGGAACCCGGGAGCTAAATGGGAGTAGGGAGCAGCTGGCTGTAGAAGGTAAGTGCTTTTTATAGCACTTCTTGTGAGCCAGGAGGAGGAGGAGGAGGAGTGCTTCCCCCAGCCCCTCAAGCAAACTTTCTGCCGTTCGCGGCCTCTCCTCACTGCCGCGATCGGCTGAACCCTCTCTCCAACTCCTGATTTCGACCTGCCTACCCCGCGATCTGCTGGACCCCCAACCCCCGATCTCTGGCCTGCCCTGCGATCTGCCGACCCACCCCACTCTCCAACCCCCGATCTCCGGCCTGTCCTGCGATCTGTGTCCTCCCCTCCCCCCCACCTCCAAAGCCCGTTTCCCCTCTCTCTGCCCCCTATGCTGCCTGTCTGTCTATTGTCTTTCTTTGTCTTCTTCTCTCCTCCACCACCCCCACCCCTAAAATCTTTTACTCCTGGGCCTTCTGCCTCCTTTTTGCCACTTTGTATCGCTAGCAAATACATTAGAAGTTCAAGAGTGCTTTAAAAAAAATAGTGCCGGGAAACCAGCAAAGAGGAAGTGCAATAGGCTCGGGAGGGTGGAGGGTACAGGAAGCACAGCAGCTGAGAATTCAGGCAGCGGCCAGAGTTGGCAGGGGGTGGGGTGGTTACATAGATTTACAAAGAAATTACAGCAGGGGAACTGCTTATTTGGCCCAACCAGTTCATGTTTCTCCTTCACACCAGCAGTATTCTAACCCCATGTGCCACCATGTTCCCATATCCCTTTCCTTCAACCACCTATCTAATCCATTCTTAAATATTGACTTGCTCTCTGTTTCAATCAATAACTCTGGCAATGCATTCCACAGCCTTGCAGTGCTCTGTGTAAAAAAAGAAGTTTCTCCTGCTTTCTGTCCTAAATTTCCTACATTTAATCTTGTATCTGTGTCCCCTTGTTCTACATTCCCCAATCACTGGAAACAGTCTGTTTCTATCTATTCTGACTCATCCCTTCATAATTTTAAACACCTCTATCAAATCACCCCATAGCGTTGTAACAAAAACTGCCCCAATTTTCCAGTATTTCTTCAAGAGTGCTACCACTGATCCACAGTATCATCCGTGGCCCAGTGGCAGCTCTCCTGCCTCTGAGTTAGAAGGTTGTGGGTTCAATCCCCACTGCAGGACTTGAGCACATAATCCAGGCCGACACTTCAATGTAGTACTGAGGGAGCACTACACTGTCGGAGGTGCCGCCTTTCAGATGAGACATTAAACTGAAGGTTAGTCTGCCCTCTTAGGTAGATATAAAAGATGGAACCAAAGCTGGGGGGCAGAGTGTGCAGGCAGTGGGAGGGAGGTTGCATCGAAAAATAGGAGGGGATCTGCCCTGGTCAGGGAAGTGGTGGTCCTCTACGGGACATTGTTACCTAGGTTCAGGAGGACTGAAAGATACGTTTACTAATAAGAATATACAATAAGGTACATGCATTACAGCTTAAAACTAACTCCCAGACTTGATGGAAATAACGTGATGACCGTCCTATAAGCATAATATGTGTGCATTAAAGTTAAACTTTTAATATATTATATGGATAAAAGAAAGGACTTGCATTTATGCAGGGCCTTATCACGTCCTCAAGCCATCTTAAATCACTTACAACCATTACATTACCCTTGAAGTGCACTCACTGTTGCTATTTAGACAAATGCTGCAGCCAATTTGCAAACAGCAATATCCCACAAACAGCAATTGAATGATTCATCATATGATTTGTTTTTACTGTTGTTGGTTGAAGATCAAATGTTGGCTAGGACACTGGGGGAACTCCCTGCTCTTCCTTGAATAGTGCAGTACTATGGGATCTTTTACATCCACCTGAACAGGCAGACAGGGCCTCAGTTTAATGTTTCATCCAAAAGACAGCAGTCCCATCCTGAACAACACTGAAGTGTCAGCCTAGATTACTGAAGTCTGTAATTAGGCTATGACTTTTTACAGCAAATTTCTTTCTGTTATGTAGGCAGTTTATACATTCTGTGATTTTACAGTTAAAGATCTTACTTTTTAATATCAATTCATTTGATAGTTTGAAGTGAGAACCACTAGTTTCAAAAAAAAATTGTAATGACTTTTATTGTCTCATGCAGACTTTTATTAGTGGAATAATTAATGGGTGCATTTGTTTACATGAACCATTTACTTAAGCACCAGTGAGTTTCCGTTGTGTTTAGTTTTGTTTGTTTAATTTGAACAAGTGGATAAAAGGAATGTTTTCCTTTCTATGGGTTTCCCCACTAAAAAGCCTCTAACCTAATTGACAATTCCTAGAGAATTGCCTGAGCTCCATGAAGATTTCCTTGAGGGGCTAGAGGGAAGCATACCTGGCCCACATGCAGTGGTTGAAAAACACTTACCTGCTGGATCTGGCAGCTCCCTTCTACTTTTAGCTGCCTTTTCCAAACATAATAATTGACATTGGGGTTTTTATCCCAGCTTAATAGGTGATTTTATCTGGTTTTCATAGTGCAGATTTCTGAGCACCATATCATGGTGGGATCTGGACTCATGCATACAATCCCCCACATCGTTGCGTTCCTGCGGGGAATGCTGAGTAGAGACCGTGGGGGGGGGGGGGGAAGAGAGGGAGGAGGGATTTTAACCCCCCTCTCCACGACAGGAGAGGGTCGGGGTGGGGGTGGGATGTTAAGTTGGTAAATATGTGAAATTCGACCCCAATCTGCTGGGAATGCGCCTACTTCCGGTTTAACCGCAGCGGGTTTGGGGGGGTGGGGGGCGATCCGAGTAACCTGCTCTGGAATCAGTGATTATAATATTTAAATGAGGCTCCGTGTCTCAGATTTTGGGAGCCATTTGAATTTAATGGCTGCGGGGCTGGTTTCCCAGGGCTCGGGAAATCCGGCAGCTAAAAGGAGGAGGGAGCTGCCAGATCCAGCAGCTAAGTGTTTTTCAACCACTGCTTGTGGGCCAGGATTGCTTCCCTCTAGCCCCTCAAGGAAATCTTCCGCCGAGATCTCTCCCTCCCGGGATCGGCTGACACCCCCCGACCCCCTGCGATCTCCCTCGCTGCCGTGCTCTGAGCCCCCTCCACCAACCCCCGATCTTCTCTGATTGCCCGGCTGCAGCCTCCAACTGCAAGCTTTCCCTCTTGGCAACCGGGGGGGGAGGGGGCAACGGAGTAAAAAACTGCTAATGAGGTCCTGCCGTTAAATTCAGCAGAACCTCCGCCTTCCTGGGATTTCCGGGTTCCCGGCCGCAGACACGCGCCTCCCCGTAAATATCAGGGCCCATGACTCTCCCCGTGGGAGAGAAGGAAAGTCAGTGGCTGTTCTCAAGCATCCAGCTTAGTAGCAGCTGATTCACGCTGGTATTGGCAGAGGCCGAGGGGCAGATTGATTTTCCACCTGCCCTGTGAAGCCCCCCACAGGGGAAATGCCTAGAAAATAGCTCTTTAACAAAGAGGAGTCTGTAGCTTCACTACTCCCTTCCCTCCCATTTAAAAAAAAATCTCAATTATTTGATGAAACAACTGTACCTTTATCACTTCTTTATTTAAAAATAAGTTCCCACTCATTTTAACACAATAGAGCAATAATTGGGTGATATATGTACACAGTATCCTGTGCTGATGATGCAATCTCCTTTTCAGGTTTTCACTAATTTGCAGATGTTAAAGTGAATACATTCAAGTCTTATTAATGATGTGGAGATGCCGGTGATGGACTGGGGTTGACAATTGTAAACAATTTTACAACACCAAGTTATAGTCCAGCAATTTTATTTTAAATTCACAAGCTTTCGGAGATTTTCTCCTTCCTCAGGCAAATGTTTCAAGATCTCCTTGAAGCCTACGCATTTATACATATTGAACAATAATAAATGGTGTTTACAGACTGCCCCTGCAACTGCCCGTTGCCAAGGCAATCACCGTGTTCAGACAGAGAGGTGTTACCTGCAGAACCTCCGAATACACATTCAATAAAAAAACAAACAGGGAAAAAAAAGAGAAAAAAAAAACACAGAGAGAGGCAGAAACATCCGGAAGGCAGAGAGAGCCAGCAAATGACCCATTATATTAAAAACAGATAACATTTGTTCGCTGGTGGGGTAACGTGTAGCGTGACATGAACCCAAGATCCCGGTTGAGGCCGTCCTCATGGGTGCGGAACTTGGCTATCAATTTCTGCTCGACGATTTTGCGTTGTCGTGTGTCTCGAAGGCCGCCTTGGAGTACGCTTACCCGAAGGTCGGTGGATGAATGTCCATGACTGCTGAAGTGTTCCCCGACTGGGAGGGAACCCTCCTGTTTGGCGATTGTTGCGCGGTGTCCGTTCATCCGTTGTCGCAGCGTCTGCATGGTCTCGCCAATGTACCATGCTCTGGGGCATCCTTTCCTGCAACGTATGAGGTAGACAACGTTGGCTGAGTCACAGGAGTATGAACCATGCACCTGGTGGGTGGTGTCATCTCGTGTGATGGTGGTATCTGTGTCGATGATCTGGCATGTCTTGCACGGTAACCTCTGCAAGACATGCCAGATCATCGACACAGATACCACCATCACACGAGATGACACCACCCACCAGGTGCATGGTTCATACTCCTGTGACTCAGCCAACGTTGTCTACCTCATACGTTGCAGGAAAGGATGCCCCAGAGCATGGTACATTGGCGAGACCATGCAGACGCTGCGACAACGGATGAACGGACACCGCGCAACAATCGCCAAACAGGAGGGTTCCCTCCCAGTCGGGGAACACTTCAGCAGTCATGGACATTCATCCACCGACCTTCGGGTAAGCGTACTCCAAGGCGGCCTTCGAGACACACGACAACGCAAAATCGTCGAGCAGAAATTGATAGCCAAGTTCCGCACCCATGAGGACGGCCTCAACCGGGATCTTGGGTTCATGTCACGCTACACGTTACCCCACCAGCGAACAAATGTTATCTGTTTTTAATATAATGGGTCATTTGCTGGCTCTCTCTGCCTTCCGGATGTTTCTGCCTCTCTCTGTGTTTTTTTTTCTCTGTTTTTTTTTCCCTGTTTGTTTTTTTATTGAATGTGTATTCGGAGGTTCTGCAGGTAACACCTCTCTGTCTGAACACGGTGATTGCCTTGGCAACGGGCAGTTGCAGGGGCAGTCTGTAAACACCATTTATTATTGTTCAATATGTATAAATGCGTAGGCTTCAAGGAGATCTTGAAACATTTGCCTGAGGAAGGAGAAAATCTCCGAAAGCTTGTGAATTTAAAATAAAATTGCTGGACTATAACTTGGTGTTGTAAAAGTCTTATTAAGGCTGCTGTTGGGTTATCTTAGTTTTAGGCACTGTTCAGATTATTTTTGTGTGTTAGGAACCCACTGATGTGCAAACGAGGCACTCATTTCAAGGAATTTGGGTGGGGCAGTTCTGCTGCTGCCTGTGGCTAAGCATTTTCACAAACTCACAGTTTACCTTGGTCGATTTATCAGCACATCATACCATTTCCTTTCTGTGAGATAGGGCGTCTTACTCACTATCAATTTGTTTTATTAAACTCTCAGGATATGTATTATCATGAATGAGCAATTTTCTATTCAGTTGCAGCAAAATGTCATTCTTGCTTTTATTTTCTTGTGGCTTGATTCTGCTTTCTTGAGCTGACAAAAGGCAAGGCACACGGTGTTGAGTTCTTCCCTCTAATGAGGCAGTAGCACATTCAAATTTAGTTACTTCCTCGATATTTATCTTCATCAAATGTTCTTAAGCAGCTGTCGTGCAGGCTATGAAGTGGCATTTCGTGGCATGTAGTGATGGATTTCTGTGGAACGCTACTTTGTTTTCAATCACTCACAGCCTGCCTAAAGCAGTCAGCAGATTGCATAGTGGAAACCCCTGAAATGTGTCATGTGTAAACAAGTTTCACATATTAAAGCAAAAAACAATCAACGGTTTAGGGTATAGTAATACTGGAAACTCTTAATTCAGAACAGTAGTTTCTTTTTATTATCTTTCTTCCAGCATTCATAAAAAATGATGACCTTTGGGAACTGGTTAGTGCTGGGGATTAGGCTCTAAACTTTCACCTCTTCTTTATGGGTTCAAATCCAGCCTAAAATGATGGTTTGGAAGTTTACTTTGTCTATTGGCTGTCAGGATCTGTACCAAATGAGTTTGGCAGCCTCAATCTAGCTCCTAGTGGTTGGGCATTGGCCTGTTGCACAAAACTGCCTCTAACTTGGCACTAATGGTCAGCGTCAGAGAGGCCCAAGTGCTGTTGATGTGGAAAATAGATGACTACACCGATGCAACTCTTCTGAAGTTGGGGTTGAGGCACATTGTTGGGGCAGCTTAGAGGGAGCTTTACTCTACATCTGGCTATGCTACATGTGGCCAGGGAATGCTTGTGGCTAATACTGGGTGCCTGAAATGAAAAGTGTTTCATTTCCCTGCACTAACATCTCTCTGATGAAGGGTTATATCAGAAGTGTTGATATGCCTGTTCTCTCCACAGACGCTGACTGATCTACTAAATGTTTCCAGCATTTTCTATTTTTGTTTTTTTACTTTGAGCACAATTTTTAAAAATAATGACCCAGCAACTACATAATGGGATATGAACATATGAATACATAATGTGCTCATCTAAAATTACTCTCTGCTATTTGAAAAAGGCCCCCGATTTATGTATCAGCCATGTTGCAATTCAGAAAAACATTATTCGCCAAAAGATTGAAGACGAATATTAAAAACGCAAATCAACAAAAAGAAAATTAATACAATATGTTACATTTGGTACAAGATCCCATTGTGATTTTACTGTGTGTGTGTGTGTGTGTGTGTGTGTGTGTGTGTAGGCAGAATGTAGAAAGAGCTAACATCACACATTTTACATACAAGTCTGACTTTTATGTGACCTCTCTTCCTCCATAACACATTGCTGCAACCAGTTTTGATTGTTTTCATACTGACGTGTGTTTCTACACTTGAGAGTTAAATATTAATGAGTGGGACCCAGGCATGTTACAGTTCAGGAACCTTGGGTTTCTTGGCTACATTCAAACTTTGGGTCAGTGAATGTATTAATCAATTTAATTTACTTACTTTTCCTTGCATTGAAAGTCTTTGGACCATACAATCCTTGCCGGATTGTTACAGGAAATACTGGACGAGAGCTTGAAAATTGCTGAGCATGCAAGGTTTTTAGTCTAATTTTCATTCCTTTGATTTCCAGCTATCCTGAAGGCACTGATTCTTGCTGGGGTATAATTCCATAGGTGTTGGCAGCCCTCTGGTACCTCACCCAGGTGGTATTCTTCATACATAAAACTAGACTGTAAGACTATTTGACTGTGGAGGGCAACCAAGCCGAGCCCAATCCTGCTCTCACCCAAAATACATACACATTTCTAGCAGAGGTCACCGGATAGCAATCAGGAGCAGGAACCCTGGCAGATAGCAATAACCCTGCAATAACCTGGAATATTTAGGCCGATTATAGTATCACTGCCAATACCCAAGCTGAGATCAGCTAATTCAGCACCGGCAAGGGGCTGAGCCTGAGTCCTTCTTGGTGTCTATGGCTCAGTGTACATGGTGATTTGCCCATTGAGCTCACAACTAACACCATATAAAGGATAATTTTGGAAGAGTCTGCATGAGTCAGAGATGGGGCAGAAATGCTATAGGGCTGATTCGATGATGAGCTCCATTCTGGCAAGATCGCAAAAGTTACCCCCAATGAGCGGTGTCAGTGAATCTTTAATCTCACTGCTGTGCACGGGTGCTATCTGTAAATATAACTACATTTCTCCTTTTATTATAAATAGAAATGTTGAGAAGGGAAAATATCAATTATGAACAGTTCAATGCACAGCACTATTTAAATTAAAAACGGAACTGAATTTCTTTACAGTTCCTCTAATGTTTTGTGTCCATGAGATTTCATGTTATTTTTCTATTGCACAAAACTTAGATTTAAGAAGACTGTGTAACTCAGCTGATTATCAATCCAGAAAAATTTATTCAAAGGTTAAACATTATAAAGCAAACTTATAAAGCAACTTACTTTCTCCATTATTGATTTTATTTATAATTTAGATTTTACTGCTCTTTTCTCCTCTCGTTTCCATTCACATCTTTGCAGCTTCCTTCAGTTAGACAAGGTGAGTATAGTGCAGAATGCATACTTTGCAGGTGAAGAAGATGACATTGGCGCAGAGTGAAACAGCCGTGCAATTTTCTCAATATCCCTGCTATGCATTCAGCGGCCATAAAGTGTTCTCACTGGTGCCTCTGTGGACAATTTCAGGTGAATTCACTCTCTTTCATCCCCCCCCCCCCCACCCACTCACCCTGCCTTCATAACAAAAGGAAAGTCAAGAGCAAATAATTCCATCAAAAAAACCTGTAGTTTCAATGTATGTAATCAGAACATCACAGTAAAAAGTTTTGTGTCTCATTTTGAGTTATTTCAATTTCTAGCGTTTAGGTTTCTCTGTACCATCACCCAGCCAAGTATACGAGAAGGGAGCCTGCTCAAACACTTCTCCCAATATTGCTTTTGAGCTGGCGTATGAGTGGTGTGATGGGATGGCATGAGATGACCTACTGGAATGATTGTGTAAGAATTGAGGCCCCACGTTTCCCAAAGTAGCCTGATCTTGATTAGAGGTGGAATTAGATAAAGCCAAATTAAATGTTGTTTACTGCTGTCACTTTATGTATTGGTCAGATATCTAGAATACAATCATAAATTGTCCTGATCAAGATATTGTTAGCCCTTTTACTGAATAATTTTTAAAAATTCTAATGTAATTGAAACTCCACTCTTCTGGGTATATGGGATTTCGTGTTAAACACTGATTATAAGTCCCAGTGATTAAAAAAAGATGAATTGTATATCCCTTCTACTAATATAACTATATAGCATTGTCAAATAAACTTTTTGAGAACACAGATGAGAAAACTACCGTAAAAAGTGTAAGAAAAAGAATATCATGTTACTGTGACATTGACCCTCCTTTTTAAAAAAAATTGTGGTCGTTTCTGTTTAACAAACAAAACTGTTTTTAAAACTATGTTGGTCTTCCCCTCAGGCTTAGTTTGTAAATGTATGGCTCAGTACCACACTGAGTCTGTATGGCTCAGTGTGGTACTGAGCCATACAGACCAAGAAGTCTTAGGTTTGATCGCAAGCCTCTACTGAGTAAGCCATCTTAGCCAGAGGAGCAGTAGGTCCACAACCCCTGGGCTAGGGAGGGGGGAGGGGGGGGTGTGGGAGGGAAATCATCCAGCGATCCAGGTCCTCATTGCTATTCAGTTACCCCAACTGGATAGTGTGGACGTGAGGACAGGACAGCTTGGCTGTGACGCCCTTCACAGTGGAATAGTACATTTTCCCAAAATAACGAGATCGTGATCGTGGCTGTATCATCAAAGGGAGGCACCTCCATGTGGCGAGAGGTAAAATCACTAGGTGGATGTTAAGTTTCAGGATGTTCTGGCCATTTTTCCATAGAGAGGATTTGAAAATACTGTATGATTTACATTTAATAGCAAAAGTACATTCTCAAAAGTTTGTTTGAAGAAAAGGCTCCGAGACAAAAGGTCGTTAATATGATCATTAAAAGTTGTTTTTCCCAGAGATTTAACAATAAGCAATTTTTCCGCTCATCTTGCTGATCGGCTTATCTTGCTGCTCTACGCACAGTATTTCTGCGGCCTCTTGGTGCAATTCTTCCGCGAGCGGTTGACAAACTGACTTGTGAACGTTTGTGTTGGAAAACCATTTGATCTTTGCCTGTGAGAAAAAAAGATTAAAAATGGGACAAAGCGAGAGAGGTTCTTGGGGGCAGAATACTGTGCGGGCAGCAAAAGGCATGCTCAGAAAAGACAGGAAGCAGCAGGGACAGGAGGTTCTGAAAATCAAAATGCTGGGGTTCAGTTTTTTATAATCGATAGCTGTGCAGAAAGCAAGAGAATTCTGAAATTACGAGTCAGACATTCCACCAATGTGGAATAGCGTGGCAAGTTATTATTTGCTTTATGTTACAGAAAACATTGTGGGAAAGTTTTTTTTTTAAAAAGGCTGGCATGACTACTTTTGTTCTGTCACATAGATTCTGCAGAATGAACCAGCTTCTTGATTTGTCATCAACCTTGTCTTACCAGAGTGTTCATCAGTTCCACTTATCAAAAGATTGGAGAAATACTTGCAGGGCTACATGTGAGCTTATGATATTCAGTTCATTTGTCATGGGGGACACATTCCCTGGGTTATCCTATCATATAAGTAGATATTGGGCAGTATGAATCAATTCCGGAACAGAAGAGATGTGGGATCTACTTCTCGGAATGACTGATGCCATTGCACCCAAGAAGGTATCTGTGGCGGACCTAAATCTATAATGGTGCAACATTATCAGAGCCCTGAGGCCACGATAGACATCCTGTCTCGAGTTGGCAACGGTGTATGTGCAGGAACACACAAGAGTGAAAATAAGTTTCAACTTTAAATTGTTGGCATTTCTCCACACACCCCCAACCCCCCTGACATTGTACTTGTTGGAGATACTGAGAAGGGTGGATCAGAAACGTCAACTGATGTGATGTGCAAGGAATCAACAGCAATTATTATTCTTTTTAATCCTGGAAGTTGATCCCGAACCATCCATTTTTTTTTAAGCTTAGTACTGTCCTCTGCATCTCCTGCACCAAATATTTTTGAGTTAGGATTGAAAAGATTGCTGTGGGCCTGCTTGATGAGAGACTCAATGATGACATCAGTTGAGCAGCTTATTAGTGATTGTCACATACTTTAAATATTTATGCATCAGCATTGGGGCTTTCTTGTTTTGTAATAATATAGAGGATATATGGCGGGACTCTGTGGTTTACCAAAAACTAAACCACCAAATGTTGGTGGGAACATAATCCAGAGTCAAAGGCCGAATGAGTTATAGGTTCATATCATTTGTGGTTTATTTTTACGTAAAGCAGCAAGTCCCATAATTTTTACTGATATTACAAGTTTTTTCACTTTGTAAAGGTACCAGCTGACACGTTTGCTATATTCAGGGATGTTATGTCATGGAAGGCTACTGCATGTTGTTTGATGCAATGTAGAGTCATGTAGAGTCATAGAGAGTCATAGAGTCATACAGCACGGATAGAGGCCCTTCGGCCCATCGTGTCCGCGCCGGCCATCAGCCCTGTCTACTCTAATCCCATATTCCAGCATTTGGTCCGTAGCCTTGTATGCTATGGCATTTCAAGTGCTCATCCAAATGCTTCTTGAATGTTGTGATCCTTGGTGATTTAGCATGAACGGAGGTTGGTTATTGAGCATATGATACAGCAGTATAATATCACAAGAAATGGTTGCTGTAACTTACAATTGCAACTCAGTGAAGGATGATGTAACTCTTGTCACCAGCTGTAAACATATTCCTTGGAATCGTATTGGATCCTCATGGTCCTCATCCTGTAACCTCAAATACTCCCGGTCTCCCTCTTCTGCTTTTCTTTGTCGTTGTTGTCTTCATCCAACATGTGTAGTA
Source organism: Heptranchias perlo (assembly GCF_035084215.1). Classification (NCBI taxonomy): domain Eukaryota; kingdom Metazoa; phylum Chordata; class Chondrichthyes; order Hexanchiformes; family Hexanchidae; genus Heptranchias; species Heptranchias perlo. The sequence continues at coordinate 27,446,700 of NC_090349.1, forward strand.
AAGTAAGGCTGTTGCACCCATGCTGCTGTTTGCAGTCTCTTCTGCTCTCAATTCAGCCCATCTCTCCAATGGGGAGTACCTTGGAATGTTTTATTGTTTTAACGGTGCTATAAAAATGTGAGTATTGGTTGACCTGCTGGGTTCTCTCTATTATGTTGAGGCCACCTTTACTGTGAGTGCGATCAGTGTGATGTGGGCGGGATTGAAAGTGTGAGCAAATTTGCATGCATGCTTTTAATTGGTGTTTAACAAGTCAAAAAACATTAATGATGGGACTGAGCATTAAACCAGCTAGTCCCGGGAGGAATTTTGGGATCCTGGACAATTTACTAATCTCTATTAATGTCAATGCATAAATTATTACATATTGACGCACACATAGTGTAAACATCAGCTCTGGCACATTGAGTAATTTTACTCCCTCAGTGTTGAAACTGGTCTGTGTCGAAATACCAGCCGAGTGGTATTGGGGAGCAATTTGTGCTTTTCTTTGGTGGTATACCAAAGACAGTTTACTTTTCACACCATCCTAATGAGACTCTCTTGATGAGCAGTTAGTTTATATCTGAAATCAGGTGAGAATGTTGACTTTGCATCCTGAGCCATGCTTTGAACGAGACAGTAGAAATGGTTTTAACCAAAATGAGTGAGGTTTGGCAGCCTCCAATCTGCATTCCCTGAGCTTGCTGCCCGGTGAGGTTTCTTTCTGCTGAGTGAAATGCCAGATTTGGGTCAGGTTCACGCTGTACACTTGCATCTGTTGGGGATTGCATGAAGATTGCCAAGATGCATTTCACCTGTAACTCGTGGTCCTTAAAGAAAGGAGACCATCTGTCTGGGCTGTAATCAAACCTGTGTTCTAGATATTATGGATCAATGCATCAGGGCAATGTTGTTAATGAAGAGAGAGCAATGCGTTTAACATAGGTTGTATATCCAGTGTCATTTTTGACAGATGACAAAATTGAGAATTCAGTATGCTACCCCCTAAACATTTTACTCCCATAAAAATCCAGCATTTTGTTTTTACAGTTTTAAATTTGGTAAATTTGGACTCCTGTCTAATCCCCATACAGGGTTGCAAAAGCAGAATGTGTAGTTTCTGATCTTTTTGATTAGTCTAAGATTGAAGAGAGATGTAACTGCTCTTTGATATATATAAATTAAAAGTTGAGTGAATTAAATCATTTATTTTGAATTGCTGACATCAAAACACCATTTACCACTGAAACTCAGTGATGCTGCCTATTTTGTTTTTCCCAGTCCACAGGTTGCAAGTTAGAATTATCCAAAAGCCAAAAATATACATTAGAGTCCTTTATTAACATATATAAGGACATTCCTTTTTGTTATGATTTCCTATCTGACTTTCTTCTTGTTTTTAATGCTTTTGCTCAAACTACCTTCATACATCCTCCTTCAGCAGGCAGAGGGGGAAATGATCACTGGCTCCTCTGTGACTCCTTTATTTAATTATGAGGATGTGGGCAACTTTGGAAAGGCCTCATTTATTTCCCAAGATTTTGACCCAATGATGAAGGAACGGTGGTATATGTCCAAGTATGACTCATGTCTTATTCGAGAGGAACTTTTAAAAATAATTTGTTCATGGGATGTGGGCGCGCTGGCAAGGCCAGCATTTATTACCCATCCCTAATTGCCGTTGAGAAGGTGGTGGTGAGCCGCTGCCTTGAACCGCTGCAGTCCGTGTGATGAAGGTTCTCCCACAGTGCTGTTAGGAAGGGAATTCCAGGATTTTGACCCAGTGACGAAGAAGGAACGGCGATATATTTCCAAGTAGGGGGATGGTATGTGACTTGGAGGGGAACGTGCAGGTTCAGTCTACTCTCAATCATCAGCAAAGTGATGGAAGGTGTCCTCGACAGTGCTATCAAGCGGCACTTATTCACCAATAACCTGCTCACCGATGCTCAGTTTGGGTTCCGCCAGGACCACTGGGCTCCAGACCTTATTACAGCCTTGGTCCAAACATGGACAAAAGAGCTGAATTCCAGAGGTGAGGTGAGAGTGACTGCCCTTGACATCAAGGCAGCATTTGACCGAGTGTGGCACCAAGGAGCCCTAGTAAAATTGAAATCAGTGGGAATCAGGGGGAAAACTCTCCAGTGGCTGGAGTCATACCTAGCACAAAGGAAGATGGTAGTGGTTGTTGGAGGCCAATCATCTCAGCCCCAGGACATTGCTACAGGAGTTCCTCAGGGCAGTGTCCTAGGCCCAACCATCTTCAGCTGCTTCATCAATGACCTTCCTTCCATAAGGTCAGAAATGGGGATGTTCGCTGATGATTGCACAGTGTTCAGTTCCATTCGCAACCCCACAGATAATGAAGCAGCCCGTGCCCACATGCAGCAAGACCTGGACAACATCCAGGCTTGGGCTCATAAGTGGCAAGTAACATTCGCGCCAGGCAATGACCATCTCCAACAAGAGAGTCTAACTACCTCCCCTTGTCATTCAACGGCATTACCATCGCCGAATCCCCCACCATCAACATCCTGGGGGTCACTATTGACTAGAAACTTAACTGGACCAGCCATATAAATACTGTGGCTGAAAGAGCAGGTCAGAGGCTGGGTATTCTGCGGCGAGTGACTTACCTCCTGACTCCCCAAAGCTTTTCCACCATCTACAAGGCACAAGTCAGGAGTGTGATGGAATATTCTGCACTTGCCTGGATGAGTGCAGCTCCAACAACACTCAAGAAGCTCGACACTATCCAGGAAAAAGCAGCCTGCTTGATTGGCACCCCATCCACCACCCTTAACATTCACTCCCTTCACCACCGGCGCACTGTGGTTGCAGTGTGTACCATCCACAGGATGCACTGCAGCAACTCGCCAAGGCTTCTTCGACAGCACCTCAAAAACCCACGACCTCTACCACCTAAAAGGACAAGAGCAGCAGGCACATGGGAACAACACCACCTGCACGTTCCCCTCCAAGTCACACACGATCCTGACTTGGAAATATATCGCCGCTCCTTCATCGTCGCTGGGTCAAACTCCTGGAACTCCCTTCCTAACAGCACTGTGGGAGAACCTTCACAACACAGACTGCAGCGGTTCAAGAAGGCGGCTCACCACCACCTTCGCAAGGGCAATTAGGGATGGGCAATAAATGCTAGTCTCGCCAGTGACGCCCACATCCCATGAACGAATAAAAAACAAGTGGTGTTGTTCGCATGAATGTTGGAGATAGCCATCGCCTGGCACTTGTCTGGCGCGAATGTTACTTGCCACTTATGAGCCCAAGCCTGAATGTTGTCCAGGTCTTGCTGCATGCGGGCATGGGCTGCTTCATTACCTGAGGGGTTGCGAATGGACATCCCCATTTCTGACCTTATGATGGAGGGAAGGTCATTGATGAAGCAGCTGAAGATGGTTGGGCCTAGGACACTGCCCTGAGGAACTCCTGTAGCAATGTCCTGAGGCTGAGATGATTGGCCTCCAACAACCACTACCATCTTCCTTTGTGCTAGGTATGACTCCAGCCAGTGGAGAGTTTTGCCCCTGATTCCCATTGACTTCAATTTTACAAGGGCTCCTTGGTGCCACACTCGGTCAAATGCTGCCTTGATGAGAGGGGCAGTCACTCTCACCTCACCTCTGGAATTCAGCTCTTTTTCCATGTTTGGATCAAGGCTGTAATAAGGTCTGGAGCCGAGTTTGTCCTGGCAGAACCCAAACTGAGCATCGGTGAGCAGGTTATTGGTGAGTAAGTGCCGCTTGATAGCACTGTTGACGACACCTTCTATCACTTTGCTGATGATTGAGAGTAGACTGATGGGGTCGTAATTGGCTGGATTGGATTTGTCCTGCTTTTTGTGGACGGGACATACCTGAGCAATTTTCCACATTGTCGGGTAGATGCCAGTGTATTAGCTGTACTGGAACAGTTTGGCTGGAGGCGCAGCTAGTTCTGGAGCACAAGGCTTCAGCACTACAGCCGGGATGTTGCGGGGCCCATAGCCTTTGCTGTATCCAGTGCACTCAGCCGTTTCTTGATATCACATGGAGGTGATTGTTCCTCCCATGATGATGGTGCTCTTGTCCTGGTAGTAGTTTTAAGGGAGCCTGGGAAATATTGTTGGAGTAAGCCTGGTAAGTTGTTGCAGTGCATCCTATAGATATCAGGTAACAAGTTTCTTGGGGTTACCTGATGTGTTATGAAATAACAACTTTTCATTCAAGAGCTAGACAACAGAAAATATACTTCGAAATGTCCCTGTGTGATTGAACTCGGCAGCATGAATAACCGGTTTCAAGGCATGGCTGGTAATGAGCAAAATCAAGCCTGAGACTTGTGGATCCAGGTGTTGGGCATTACTGGTCTTAAATTCATGGCTGCAGCACAGAGTCTCCTCATCGCTTGCTCTCGTGTCATTCCTCAATTGGAAAGTTTCTTCTTGCACTTCCTGTTGGAAATAATGCAACACTTTGTTGAGGAAGTCATGACACATGTAACGGGCACAATTTTCCCTGATTTGTATTTATTGTGGACAGTCAGAGGGTAGAGTTCTGTTAAAGTTTACCAACCTGTTGTACCTTGTACTCTGTGCAGCTACTACTGGAGCGGTGTAAAATTACCATTCAACTTCAGCAAGTGCTGTTCTGTGATAGAGTGGTAAATATCTTAAAATGAACACAGACACGAGTCGGGATCTGATTACACGGTCTCCGGAAATAAAGAAAATGGAACCTGGTGTTAGAACCTTGCCTTTTCACTTCTGGGCCCTTACATTGAATTTAATTTTCTCTGTTGGAATGAAGATCTCTGTTAAAAGCCACCAGGGGTTTTGAGTGAAATGAGTTTGTCTGGTCTCAATCCACTCCCATTTCACAGTAGATCCAAGATTGCAATACAAACCTGTCTTCGCACAGGCACAAAAAGAATAACTGATGCAAGTACAATGAAACAGAAAAAGGAGGCTTATGATAAATGAAACAAAAAAAGGAAGCTTATGATAAATGTCAGGTTCATAATTCAGAATCAAGTTGAATACAGAAAGTACAGGGGAGAACTGAAAAAGGAAATGAGGGGCAAAGAGAGTGTATGAGAATAGATTCGTGGGTAACATAAAAGGGAACTCTAAAGTCTTTTATAAACATATCAATAGTGAAAGGGTAGTCAAAGGAAGCGTGGGAGCGATTAGAGACTAAATAGAAGATCTTGTGGAGGCAGAGGGCATGGCTGAGGTATTAAATGAGTACTTTGCATCTATCTTCATAAAAGATGCGATGCTGCCAATGACACAGTAAAAGAGGAGGTAGTAGAGAAATTGGATAGGATAAAAATAGATAAAGAGGTGGTACTTAAAAGGTTGGCAGTACTCAAAGTAGAAAAAGTCACCTAGTCCGGATGGGATGCATCCTAGGTTGCTGAGGGAAGTATGGGTGGAAATTGTGGAGGCTCTGGCCACAACCTTCCAATCCTCCTTAGATATGGGGGTGGTGCCAGAGGACTGGAGAATTGCAAATGTTACATCCCTGTTCAAAAAAGGGGAGAGGGATAAACCTGGCAACTATAGGCCAGTCAGCCTAACATGGGGAAACTTTTAGAGACATTAATCTGGGACAAAATTAATTGGCACTTGGAAAAATATGAGTTAATAAATGAAAGCCATTACAGATTTGTTAAAGGCAAATCATGATTGATTAATTTGATTGAGTTATTTGATGAAATAACGGAGAGGGTTGATGAGGGTAGTACTGTTGATGTTGTGTGTATGGACTTTCAAAAGGCGTTTGATAAAGTACCACATAATAGACTTGTTTAGCAAAATTGAAGCCCATGGGATTAAAGGGGCAGTGGCAGCGTTGATACGAAATAGGCGAAGGGACAGAAAGCAAAGAGTTGTGGTGAATGGTTGTCTTTTAGACTGGGGGGAAGTGTGCAGTGGTGTCCCCCAGGGGTCAGTGTTGGGACCACTGCAATTTTTGATATATATTAATGACCTGGACTTTGGTATACAGGGCATAATTTCAAAATTTGCAGATGACATGAAACTCAGAAATGTAGTAAACAGTGAGGAGAATAATAACAGACTTCAGGAGTCATGGACAGACTGGTGAAATGGGCAGACACATGGCAGATGAAATTTAAAGTAGAGAAGTGTGAAGTGATTCATTTTTTGGTAGGAAAAATGAGGATAGGCAATATAAACTAAATGGTACAATTTTAAAGGGGGTGCAGGAACAGACACATTTGGGGGTGTGCGTACACAAGTCTTTGAAGGTGGCAGGACAAGTTGAGAAGGCTGTTAAAAAGGCAAACGTGATCCTTGGTTTTATAAATAGAGGCATAGAGTACAAAAGCAAGGAAGTTATACTAAACCTTTATAAAACACTGGTTAGGTCCCTGCTAGAGTATTGTGACTAATTCTGGGCACCACACTTTAGGAAGGATGTCAAGGCCTTAGAGAGGGTGCAAAGGAGATTTACTAGAATGGTACCAGGGATGAAAGACTTCAGTTACACGGGGAGACCAGAGAAACTGGGGTGGTTCTCCTTAGAGTAGAGAAGGTTGGATTGAAGGTAATTGGCAAAAGAACCAGAGGCGACATGAGGAAATTTTATTTTATGCTGCGAGTTGTTATGATCTAAAAAGATGGTAGAAGCAGATTCAGTACTAACTTTCAGAAGGGAATTGGATAAACACTTGAAGTGGAAAATTTGCAGGGCTATGTGGAAAGTGCAGGGGAGTGGGACTAATTGGATAGCTCTTTCAAAGAGCCGGCACAGGCACGATAGGCTGAATGGCCTCCTTCTGTACTGTATAATTCTTTAATTCTAAGTGTTTTCTGTGGTACAGCTGCCAAAAAGTGCAGCATTGTTACAGATGCTCAACTAGAGTTTTTTTTAAAAAGGTCAGCGTTCAGCTTGGATCAGAATAAATTTATCTTCAAAGAAACATTTTGTCAAACACAGAACTGTCTTGTTCTACATGTGGACTACACATTCTAACAAAAAAAATTACTACACCTTGGAAATACTTTTTCATCAGTATTCTATATATGCAACAATAATTCATATTGTTAATATTTGTTTGGATTGCTGAGTTGCTGTTGATGTGTTATAACATAATTAGTTTCACCTTTGGCTTGGCAGACATAAGTGACTATGAAAGAGGAATTGTAAGCTAAGCCATTATTATTAGCAATGTTGGAAGTTTTGAATCAACTTCTCAGCATGTGATTCATTGAATGAATAGTTCTGAAACTACCACAGCTGTTATACTGCACTAGTCAAAGTGAAACTGCACTGGGATATTTAATCTTACACAGCAGTAAATTTCCTTTATGTGGTCTCACCTATCTTATTACTTAACACTTTTGACTGCAGTAGTTTAATGGATACACTGGTGCTGAGATTGATGCAATTGTCAAAACATGTTCAAAATAGATGTGCGGGGCTTTATCACATTGGTTCTAAAATGTGAATGCAAATGTTCAGACTGTAGGCCAAACTAGAAAGTTTGAATCCTGTGAAAAGCAGTGATCCTAAAATCTTAATTTGCTCATGTGTCCCAGTGCGCAGTGTTAGTATTAAGACATGTGCCAAATTGGGGTTATTGTCAGCAGTAACCATTATATAGTTAAGCACAGGTTGAGGCCTAAAGCTGGAGTCTAACATTATTGGCTATAATCTTCTTCTTTATTGTTTTACTGCATTTTCATTTGATTATTTTTTTCAAAACTAGTAGATCTTATGTGGCATTGCTCATGGGTAGTCCAGAGCATGGAATGTGGTTTCTGATGTTTACTGTGTTGAATAGGAATCTATATTAAATCCAGTGAATTGATAGTCAATTTTTTAGTATAAACTTGAGACAAATTTACTAAGTTCTAAGTGCTATATTTTTTAGTGAAAGCTAATTGCACATCTTGCACTCCACGTTTGGAATATGCATATCATCTAAGATGAAACCTATAACAATCTTTTTTCAAAGATTGTAGAACAGTTTGAAAATGCATTTTGTATGTTGCCGTTGTGTGGTGATCCTTGATAATTGACCACTGTTGCGAGTAAATTTGTATGGGTAGATTATGGTGCTGGAGCCAGGGAGTGGAGCAGTTGGGAGGGAAACTGAAGAGTTGAGTGAGGAATGGAGGTGGGAATCGGAGCAGGGAATATTTTGATTAAAATAGTTTTAAAATGATAAATTATTTTTGATAAATTGTGGGTCGCAAGGCTGGAGATGAAGTGAATTCATTGACGAGGAACAGGACTTGGTATTGTTGGTATTGTATTTATATTAAAAAAGCAGAATCCAACCAATAATGTATTAACACTCATTCTTACCAGTGAGCAATGAAAGGAGGTCACCATCCCTAATGATTGTAAACAATTTTACAACACCAAGTTATAGTCCAGCAATTTTATTTTAAATTCACAAGCTTTCGGAGATTTTCTCCTTCCTCAGGCAAATGTTTGCCTGAGGAAGGAGAAAATCTCCGAAAGCTTGTGAATTTAAAATAAAATTGCTGGACTATAACTTGGTGTTGTAAAATTGTTTACAATTGTCAACCCCAGTCCATCACCGGCATCTCCACATCATCCCTAATGATGGGAGAGATTTCGTGTTCGGGTGTTTTCCACGGATAAAAAAGATTGTGGGAGAGGAATATTCAGCATTCAATTTTAAATTAAATTTGGGTTGTTTTGTTTTTAAAAAGAAAAGCAAATGACGGGAGCAATGGCTGCTTACCTCCTGGTTGCTACCCATGGCCATTCCTTTACTGTGCAATCCACAAACTGGCCTCAAACAATAGAATTTAAAAGTTAATATTTTGTGCCACTGAACTACCAATGATTTGCACCTAAATTTGCTAAAGCACTGAAGAGGAAGAAAGCAGATCTGGCAGTCCTAGTAAAGGATCGTTGACCATCTTAAATGATCAGAGTCAATTTGGGAGGGGCTGGGGTGCACACAAGTTTCCTATTCTGATCTTCTTTGTTTTGAAACCTCTAACAGGGTACGGCTGAGAGAGTTAATGGCAATGCGACACTGCACTGCTACAGATTTTAGTGAAAAAGAGGCTGATTAATGTTGAGCACAGAAGCTGCGTTGTCAAGGGAAGGCCAGAGGAAATCCTGTTAGCAGAGCAGTGCAACAGTAGCTCATATTGGGTAGAAGTTACATTAATTGTTATACAAGCTGTGCTTAATGATTGCAGATTTTTCAGGTTTGTCTGAAAATCTGTTTCAAAATGAATTTCAGGAAGGGGGCGATGTACTTCATATGAGATTGTGATATTAAATTCTGAGTGAATATTATACTGTACTGCCAAAAAATGGGTATATCTTTTATAAGTGTCTTGCAGATACTTTTAAAATTAAATTTTAAATTGGTTTAGTTGAGTCCCTGAAAATGTTTTTTCTCTCATTTGTAGTCCAGCGCATGACAATGGTTTCATTGGATCTAATGTTAGAATAAAATGAATTTGGATTGTGTGGTAGTGTTGTTTTATTGGCAGACCAATGAAATCACAATAATTTGAAGGGTGACTCGCTTATTTTGGCATATTTCACTCTTAAAAATGAATACACCACCATGTGATAAGACTTCCTCTGTTCAATATGTGTAAGTACATTTTAAATCCGTTGATGAAGATTTCCTCTAAGTAGCTAAATCATAAATGTGTTCCAAAATATTACTTAACCCTTTTGGAGCCTCATTCTTTTTGATTATAAATCTTACTCCAACATTTCTCCAATGTTGACATCTCTAACGCGTGCTTGTGTATGGATTTGTTTTATATATAGCATTTTTCTAATGAAGCAAATGAAAGGCAGATTTTACTATATGCCCATCATTCATCCTGTCAATCTATGCTGCCTGGCATTATTTTAATTTTGCAGTGAGTTGGGCAAATTGTATAAAGACCAGACCCACTAATAGTTGGCTTGATTTGTGCACCGTTTTTATTTTTATTTTATGCAAAGTATTTCAAAAAACATAGAAAGACTGAAGATTGATGTGTTCAGTGTATGATTTATGAGCCATTGAACGGCCTCAGTCTGGCCTTGTGTACCGTAGAGTAGGATCGCTCTGGGTTTGGTTACCCAGCAATGCAGTGACTTTGCAAACAAATTTGTGCAAGCATATCTAGGGAACTCTTTATCTAGCAAAGGCTATGGGCCCCGACAACATCCCGACTGTAGTGCTGAAGACTTGTGCTCCAGAACTAGCCGCACCTCTTGCCAAACTGTTCCAGTACAGCTACAACACTGGCATCTACCCGACAATGTGGAAAATTGCCCAGTTATGTCCTGTCCACAAAAAGCAGGACAAATCCAATCCGGCCAACTACCGCCCCATCAGTCTACTCTCAATCATCAGCAAAGTGATGGAAGGTGTCGTCGACAGTGCTATCAAGCGACACTTACTCACCAATAACCTGCTCACCGATGCTCAGTTTGGGTTCCGCCAGGACCACTCGGCTCCAGACCTCATTACAGCGTTGGTCCAAACATGGACAAAAGAGCTGAATTCCAGAGGTGAGGTGAGAGTGACTGCCCTTGACATCAAGGCAGCATTTGACCGAGTGTGGCACCAAGGAGCCCTAGTAAAATTGAAGTCAATGGGAATCAGGGGAAAAACTCTCCAGTGGCTGGAGTCATACCTAGCACAAAGGAAGATGGTAGTGGTTGTTGGAGGCCAATCATCTCAGCCCCAAGACATTGCTGCAGGAGTTCGTCAGGGCAGTGTCCTAGGCGCAACCATCTTCAGCTGCTTCATCAATGACCTTCCCTCCATCATAAGGTCAGAAATGGGGATGTTCGCTGATGACTGCACAGTGTTCAGTTCCATTCGCAACCCCTCAAATAATGAAGCAGTCCGAGCCCGCATGCAGCAAGACCTGGACAACATCCAGGCTTGGACTCACAAGTGGCAAGTAACATTCGCGCCAGATAAGTGCCAGGCAATGACCATCTCCAACAAGAGAGAGTCTAACCACCTCCCCATGACATTCAACGGCATTACCATCGCCGAATCCCCCACCGTCAACATCCTGGGGGTCACCATTGACCAGAAACTTAACTGGACCAGCCATATAAATACTGTGGCTACTAGAGCAGGTCAGAGGCTGGGTATTCTGCGGCGAGTGACTCACCTCCTGACTCCCCAAAGCCTTTCCACCATCTACAAGGCACAAGTCAGGAGTGTGATGGAATACTCCCCACTTGCCTGGATGAGTGCAGCTCCAACAACACTCAAGAAGCTCGACACCATCCAAGATAAAGCAGCCCGCTTGATTGGCACCCCATCCACCACCCTGAACATTCACTCCCTTCACCACCGGCGCACCGTGGCTGCAGTGTGCACTATCCACAGGATGCACTGCAGCAACTCGCCAAGGCTTCTCCGACAGCACCTCCCAAACCCGCGACCTCTACCACCTAGAAGGACAAGAGCAGCAGGCACATGGGAACAACACCACCTGCACGTTCCCCTCCAAGTCACACACCATCCCGACTTGGAAATATATCGCCGTTCCTTCATTGTCGCTGGGTCAAAATCCTGGAACTCCCTTCCTAACAGCACTGTGGGAGCCGTCACCACACGGACTGCAGCGGTTCAAGACGGCGGCTCACCACCACCTTCTCAAGGGCAATTAGGGATGGGCAATAAATGCTGGCCTCGCCAGCGACGCCCACATCCCGTGAACGAATAAAAAAAAAAGGAGAGAGTCTAACCACCTCCCCTTGACATTCAACGGCATTACCATCGCCGAATCCCCCACCATCAACATCCTGGAGGTCTCCATTGACCAGAAACTTAACTGGGCCAGCCACATAAATACTGTGGCTACAAGAGCAGGTAAGAGGCTGGGTATTCTGCGGCGAGTGACTCACCTCCTGACTCCCCAAAGCTTTTCCACCATCTACAAGGCACAAATCAGGAGTGTGATGGAATACTCTCCACTTGCTTGGATGAGTGCAGCTCCAACAACACTCAAGAAGCTCGACACTATCCAGGACAAAGCAGCCCGCTTGATTGGCACCCCATCCACCACCCTAAACATTCACTCCCTTCACCACCGGCACACTGTGGCTGCAGTGTGTACCATCCACAGGATGCACTGCAGCAACTCGCCAAGGCTTCTTCAACAGCACCTCCCAAACCCACGACCTCTACCACCTAGAAGGACAAGGGCAGCAGGCACATGGTAACAACACCACCTGCACGTTTCCCTCCAAGTCACACACCCTCCCTACTTGGAAATATATTGCTGTTCCTTCATCGTTGCTGGGTCAAAATCCTGGAACTTCCTTCCTAACAGCACTGTGGGAGAACCTTCACCATACGGACTGCAGCGCTTCAAGAAGGCGGCTCACCACCACCTTCTCGAGGGCAATTAGGGATGGGCAATAAATGCCGGCCTTGCCAGCGGCGCCCACATCCCATGAACGAATAATAAAAAAGAGTCCTGAAATTGAAAGAAATAGGAGACTGTCGAAGAACGTTGACTTTATCGGTCTTTTCATTGGTCTGCTTCATTGCTAGAATAGTTTTCTATATCTTTCAGTACAAGTCCAGCTTCATGCGTTTTTTGGGGGGAGGGGTGTCAGGAAAATCGGTGGGAATGAGTGTCATTTTTTTAACCTCCAATTTTCCCTTTTCTTGTCCTGAAGGTACATGTTGAGGTACAGTTCCACAAGTTTTGACAGCCCACCAGTGCCTCAACTATGTAACCATCCTTCATGTGTCTAAGCCTAATTCTGCACATGCCCGGTGACCATACAAATGCACTTTGCAGAAGGGGTCACTGAAGAGCGATCAGAAACAAGAGCTTCTTACAGGCTTGTTGAGACCAAAGATAGAGAAGATTTCCCCTCCCTCCACACACCTTACAGAATGGTAAATATGTGCCACAGTATTGCAGGAAATGACGTTTTTTCAATTAACTTTGTAAATAAGATGAAGCTAAAATTAAATATTTGGGAGCCAGGTTAGAGGTTATAGGATAAGTATAGGCTGCGCTGGTCAAATGGGATACAATAGTTCCTGTGCTGCTGGGGCAGGACAATGAGTATATTGTCTATGAAGAATAACTGGTCACAGTTGAAGAGTGAAAATGGAGGGGCGGAGGGTGTGAAAAAATATTGTGGCGTTCTTCTTCACTGTTTATTGTGGATGAGGAAATATATATGCAAAACATTCCTACAGGAGATTAAGTAATTTGGATAGAATCAGTGATAGGAAAAATTGTACATCGTTTGGGGGAAAAGTGAACTAGCTTGGCACAGTGCTCTTTTTCGTTCCATGCTTTCTTATGAATCTGTGAGCTTCTACGGCTATGTGACTTAGCAGTGCATCATGCAGTGCCATTAGGGGGCTAGGATGCCTTTAATACCGGTGCCAGTAAATATAATACACTATTAAACTAGAACTGTCTGCATGATCCAGTAGCACAGAGAATTGGTTTGTTAGTGCTTAACTTAGTGTTGTTCTGGGACAGCATAGCCAATGCACTGCATACTCTCTCACTGATGCCAAAAGCAGGAACTTTCCTATTCCTATCTATGGAATTCTGTGCTTTCACACTGCATACAATCTCACAAACTCTAGTAATATTATGCTGTAGCAGCACTGAGCAAGTGGCCGGTCGGGACCTTGTATCTGTGATAGCAGCAATGTACCCTTGTACTGTTGTCGACTTCCTTCATGTGCTAGCAAAAGCACAAACTCGTCAATTGCCACAAATGGTTCTGTCAGGCAGGCTACTGCTTTTGTGGATCCACTTTTCCTGAGGGGGGGGGTGTGTGTGACTTCAGTTACTATGATGGCATTTGTGCTTTGAACAGAATGTGCACAGAAAAACAAGTGTGCACCTGCATCTTTTCTAATGTGCTGTCAGCTTGAATCCCATGGATGCTGACTTTTTAAAGCAGAAAGTTGGACACTAAACAATTATCCTTTATAAGATACGAGAAACATTCCATGGATCAAACTCCAAAGCAGTGATTGTGATACAATTTGAATGAATTTGCCTGAGGATACTTCATGTTTGCTAACAGCTACCTATCTGAGTCAATAGTTTCTTTTTCTTTGAGCACTGTCAACACAGAGCTGACTTGTTGTCAATGCAAAAAATAAAAGCTCTCACTGGTGCGCTTTTCCTGACTTGACTCAGTACTGACTCAGTCTTTCTATAAACTGTGAATTGTAAACAGAGTTATAAAGACTTAATGGCCTCTTAACATTATACAAAAATAAACACAGGAACAACCAGATATTGTCTCTGTGTTTGGCAACAGCAATGGTACTGAACAGCTACATGGACACATATTTTAGCGTTTCTGAACTCGGGCATGTCAGCACTGATTATCTTACCACTCCACATTCCTGACAATCTCAGCACACCTCAAAAAAATAGCAGGTGCATTTTTTGTATATTGAGCAGTGTCACAACAGGGGGCAGCTGGAAACATAACATAATCCGATCTCTTATAAATTTGACTCTGGCCTTTGCGGAGAGTTCAAAAAGTCTTAGAGAAATTGTACTGGGACAAGTTACAGATTTGCCTTTAATGTAACGTGGGGGCCACAATCCTGGTTCAGTATTTTAACTTCTGCACCCTAGAGGCAGAGTTCCAGCAGACAATGTTGTCTGAGAGGTAGTTCTACAAGCAGGGGGAAGAGTTTTGAAGCTTGGCTAAAGACCTTTTTGAGCTCATATGATCAGGAATTCCTAGGGTTGCCAACTCTGGTTGGGATGTATTCCTGGAAGTTTCACCTTAGGACCTCCAACCACCTCGCCCTCACGCTGCAACACGTCCATCCTCATGGCACGCCACCTTCCCACACCAATTGGAAAGCCAACAGAGTCTTTGGGTATGATTTTAAACCCCTAAAACGGGTGGGTTGAGAGCGGGTGGGAGTTGAAAATAGTTGTTTTTTTGGGTCACAACCACAAAATTTTCAGACTTTGCATTCCCAGTGGGAAGCCTGTACTTTTACGCGCCAACGTTAAACCCGGAAATAAAGCTGGGTTGCGGTCGCGACGCAAAAAACAACTATTTTCAATTCCCACTCGCCCCCAACCCACCCGTTCTTGGGGTTTAAAATCACCCCCTTTGTTACCCAATTGGATGGTTCTTGACTGTCAGCCAAGCAGCCTTTTTTTCTCATCTCCAATATTTTTATAACTAATAAATGCATGTGTTCAAAGAAAATGAAAAAATACATAATTGTTATTAATGCCCCTATGATTTTTCTTCCAGGCCGCTCGCAGCAATGTCCGGGAAATTATTCCTTAACTCCTAGAGATTTCAGCCAACAAATATTTACTGCTCCCTGATTCTAGTGCTCACTTAAATAATTGATTTTTGCTGAGATGTCAGTTATGTTGCCTATTTTGCTGGTACGCCATATTTTGGCAAATAGGAAGAGTTTCCAAACCAGGGCTAGAGTTGAAAACTAGACTATAAAGGAAGTTACTAGAGAATGAGCCATTGTCTGGGGACTTTGTAAATGCCGCAGAGACTCTTCAGTCTCTCGTTATTGAAGCACCATAAGAGAAACTTACCTCCAAAGGGATTTAGGTGTCCATGTACACAAATCACTAACAGCTACTGCACAGGTGTAAAAAGCAATCAAAGAGGCGAATGGAATGTTGGCCTTTATCTCAAGGGGCCTGGAATACAAAAATGAAGAAGTAATGCTTTAGTTGTACAGAGTCTTGGTTAGACCTTATCTGAGTACTTCATTCAGTTTTGGGCACGTAACCTCAGGAAAGATATATTGACCTTGGAAGGGGTACAGGGCAGATTCACCAGAATGATACCAGGGCTTAAAGTGTTAAATTAAGAGGACAGGTTGCATGAACGGTTTGTATTCCCTTGAACATAAGAACATAAGAAATAGGAGCAGGAGTAGGCCACATGGCCCCTCGAGCCGGCACCGCCATTCACTCAGATCATGGCTGATCTTTGACCTCAACTCCACTTAATTTGAGTTTAGAAGGTTGAGGGGTGACTTAATCAATCTAATCTAATTCTTTATCAATAAAATGATAAAGAAGTCGATTAGATTAGGATAGGATAGATATAGAGAAGCTACTTTCTCTGGTGGGGGAATTCAGAACAAGGGAGCATAATAAAATTAGAGCTAGGCCATTTAGGAGTGAAATCAGGAAGCACCTTTTCACACAAAGGATAGTGGAAATCTGGAACACTCTCGCCTGAAATACTGAGTGCTGGATCAACTGTTCTTTTTTGACACTGAGATCGATAGATTTTTGTTAGGTAAAGGTATCAAGGGATATGGAGCTAAGGCAGTTAAATGGAGCTGAGGTACAGATCAGCCATGATCTAATTGAATGGCAAACCAGGCTTGAGGAGCTGAATAGCCTACTCCTGTTCCTATGTTCCTAATTTAAATTGTTTACTTTGTTTTACATCTTGGCCGAGCTCATTTTACTGTGGAAAGGAATTTGCAATCTTTGTGAAATATTTTTAATGAATGCTATAGATATAAATGTGTGAGGTGTAATGAACTAATCTTAAAGAACTGGCTCAAGTGACCTTTTCTGATCCAACAGTTCTATGTGTTTCTGTTCAGTAACAATCATTATTTATTTCTGTGTTTTTTTCAGCTTTTTAGTTACCATTGTACTGTGCTGAGGGACTTGGGGAAAATGTATTTTCTTGAATGAGGTTTTCGTGGCAGTGCTGACTAACTTTGGCCCAAGCCTCTGGTGGACTATTTGACTGACTGACTGACTGAATCAGCTTTGATTCCCCTCTCCGATAGATACAGGTGATCACACGCCTGTCAGTGTGTTAGTAACCGCAAATAGATTATAAACGCACAAGGACTTCTGGGAAAATGAAAACAAGCTTGATCTGATATGCTTTCCAGTGTGGTCTGCATGCAGCCCAGGCAAGCTGTCTCTTCCCTGCATAAGTCCACGGGACAATTTCTAACTTATCCAGAAAGTAACTAAGCTGTACAGACCAGAAAGGTCATCAGTTTGATCCCTGGTGAGTTAACGGGTACGGTAGCATAGTGGTTATGTTACTGGACTAGTAATCCAGAGGGCTGGACTAATAATCCGGAGTCATGAGTTCAAATGCCGCCACGTCAGCTGGGGAATTTAAATTCAATTAATTAAATTTAATTAATTAAATAAAATCTGGAATTAAAATACAAGTATCAGTAATGGTGGCCATGAAACTATTGATTGTCGTAAAAACCCATCTGGTTCACCAATGTCCTTTAGGGAAGGAAACCTACCGTCCTTAACCGGTCTGGCCTACATGTGACTCCAGACCCACAGCAATGTGGTTGATTCTTAATTGCCCTCTGAAATGGCCGAGCAAGCCACTCAGTTGTAAAATCTCACTAAAAAAGCCGCAATAAGAATAAAACCGGATGGACCACCTGGCATTGGACCACCAGGCACCGGACACGACAAAGGCAAACCAAGCCCAGTCGACCCTGCAAAGTCCTCCTCACTAACATCTGGGGACTTGTGCCAAAATTGTGAGAGCTGTTCCACAGACTAGTCAAGCAACAGCCTGACGTAGCCATACTCACTGAATCATACCTTTCAGCCAACATCCCAGACTCATCCATCACCATCCCTGGGTATGTCCTGTCCCACCGGCAGGACAGACCCACCAGAGGTGGCGGTACAGTGATATACAGTCAGGAGGGAGTGGCCCTTGGAGGCCTCAACATTGACTCTGGACCCCATGAAATCTCATGGCATCAGGTCAAACATGGGCAAGGCAACCTCCTGCTGATTACCACCTACCGTCCTCCCTCAGCTGATGAATCAGTCCTCCTCCATGTTGAGCACCACTTGGAGGAAGCACTGAGGGTAGCAAGGGCACAGAATGTACTCTGGGTGGGGGACCTCAATGTCCATCACCAAGAGTGGCTCGGTAGCACCACTACTGACCAAGCTGGCCGAGTCCTGAAGGACATAGCTGCCAGACTGGGCCTGCGGCAGGTGGTGAGTGAACCAACACGAGGGAAAAACTTACTTGACCTCCCCTCTCCAATCTACCTGTCGCAAATGCATCTGTCCATGACAGTATTGGTAGGAGTGACCACCGCACAGTCCTCGTGGAGACGAAGTCCCGTCTTCGCACTGAGGACACCATCCAACGTGTTGTGTGGCACTACCACCGTGTTAAATGGGATAGATTCAGAACAGATCTAGCAGCTCAAAACTGGGCATCCATGAGGCGCTGTGGGCCATCAGCAGCAGCAAAATTGTATTCCAGCACAATCTATAACCTCATGGCCCAGCGTAGTCCTCACTCTACCATTTCCAACAAGCCAGGGGATCAACCCTGGCTCAATGAGGAGTATAGAAGAGCATGCCAGGAGCAGCACCAGGCGTACCTAAAAATGAGGTGCCAACCTGGTGAAGCTACAACTCAGGACCACATGCATGCTAAACAGAAGAAGCAACATGCTATAGACCGAGCTAAGCGATTCCACAACCAACGGATCAGATCAAAGCTCTGCAGTCCTGCCACATCCAGTCGTGAATGGTGGTGGACAATTAAACAATTAACAGGAGGAGGAGGCTCAGTAAACATCCCCATCCTCAATGATGGCGGAGTCCAGCACGTGAGTGCAAAAGACAAGGCTGAAGTGTTTGCAACCATCTTCAGCCAGAAGTGCCGAGTGGATGATCCATCTCGGCCTCCTCCCGATATCCCCACCATCACAGAAGCCAGTCTTCAGCCAATTCAATTCACGCCACGTGATATCAAGAAACACTGAGTGCACTGGATACAGCAAAAGCTATGGGCCCCGACAACATCCCAGCTGTAGTGCTGAAGACTTGTGCTCCAGAACTAGCTGCGCCTCTTGCCAAACTGTTCCAGTACAGCTACAACACTGGCATCTACCCGACAATGTGGAAAATTGCCCAGGTATGTCCTGTCCACAAAAAGCAGGACAAATCCAATCGGGCCAATTACCGCCCCATCAGTCTACTCTCAATCATCAACAAAGTGATGGAAGGTGTCGTCGACAGTGCTATCAAGCGGCACTTACTCACCAATAACCTGCTCACTGATGCTCAGTTTGGGTTCCGCCAGGACCACTCGGCTCCAGACCTCGTTACAGCCTTGGTCCAAACGTGGACAAAAGAGCTGAATTCCAGAGGTGAGGTGAGAGTGACTGCCCCTCTCATCAAGGCAGCATTTGACCGAGTGTGGCACCAAGGAGCCCTAGTAAAATTGAAATCAATGGGAATCAGGGGGAAAACTCTCCAGTGGCTGGAGTCATACCTAGCACAAAGGAAGATGGTAGTGGTTGTTGGAGGCCAATCATGTCAGCCCCAGGACATTGCTACAGGAGTTCCTCAGGGCAGTGTCCTAGGCCCAACCATCTTCAGCTGCTTCATCAATGACTTTCCCTCCATCATAAGGTCAGAAATGGGGATGTTCGCTGATGATTGCACAGTGTTCAGTTCCATTCGCAACCCCTCAAATAATGAAGCAGTCCGAGCCCGCATGCAGCAAGACCTGGACAACATCCAGGCTTGGGCTGATAAGTGGCAAGTAACATTCGCGCCAGACAAGTGCCAGGCAATGTCCATCTCCAACAGGAGAGGGTCTAACCACCTCCCCTTGACATTCAACGGCATTACCATTGCCGAATCCCCCACAATCAACACCCTGGGGGTCACCATTGACCAGAAACTTAACTGGACCAGCCATATAAATACTGTGGCTACAAGAGCAGGTCAGAGGCTGGATATTCTGCGGCGAGTGACTGACCTCCTGACTCCCCAAAGCCTTTCCACCATCTACAAGGCACAAGTCAGGAGTGTGATGGAATACTCTCCACTTGCTTCGATGAGTGCAGCTCCAACAACACTCAAGAAGCTCGACACCATCCAGGACAAAGCAGCCCGCTTGATTGGCACCCCATCCACCACCCTAAACGTTCACTCCCTTCACCACCAGCGCACTGTGGCTGCAGTGTGTACCATCCACAGGATGCACTGCAACAACTCGCCAAGGCTTCTTCGACAGCACCTCCCAAACCCGCGACGTCTACCACCTAGAAGGACAAGGGCAGCAGGCACATGGGAATAACACCACCTGCATGTTCCCCTCCAAGTCACACACCATTCCGACTTGGAAATATATCACCGTTCCTGCATCGTCGCTGGGTCAAAATCCTGGAACTCCCTTCCTAACAGCACTGTGGGAGAACTGTCACCACACGGACTGCAGCGGTTCAAGAAGGCGGCTCACCACCACCTTCTCGAGGGCAATTAGGGATGGGCAATAAATGCTGGCCTCACCAGCGACGCCCACCTCCCATGAACGAATATTAAAAAAAAGCGGATCCCAGCCAGAGCAGCGGTAAGGGCACTATCGTTGGTCTCATTATCCCTGGGTTAAGATGAAAGAAATCAGTCAGGGTTCCCACTCCTGATCACTATCCAATGATCTTTGCTGGAAATAAATATGTATGGATGTGAGGTGATGATAGTGTCACAATTGAATAGTCTGCTGATATTCACTGTCAAGGCTCACGCATGAATGATGGCCACATGGATTAAGGTACAGGAGGTAACTAACAAGAGACCAACGCTTTCAGGAGAGGAGTGGAGAAAATGTAAAAAAAATAATCCCCCCGCCCCCCTCCCTCCGATTTGTGGATATTAGTCAATGATGCTGTCAGATGTTCTGGGCAGGTCTCTGTGCCTCCATTTAAGGATCTTGTTTTACAAAAGACATGGTTTTTTTCAGTCTTCAAATTCCAATAGTTGAATCAGAAGTTCATAAGGTACTCTCTGTCTAATTTTTGTTTGTCTAATTGTATAATTTTTGTATTAGACAGTTGGCTGGCATTTCTTTACAGTAAGTGGTTTAATTGATAAATCTGTCTAATATTCAGCTATGATGTGTATGAGCTACAGACTGTCAATTAAACCACTTGTATCCTCATGGCAAAGAAACACCAACCAACCTGCTCCCACACAAGCAAGGGTTGAATAAGGTGGAAGGAATGATTCTGGTACCAGCATTGAGATACTAACACTACACTATTGTTACAAATAGAGCTTACTGGTAATGCTTCTGTGTAAGCTCACTGCCCATGTAAAGATAGATTTTTGCAACTATGGTAAGGGAATTCTGTTTTTCTGCAAAATCCCCTTTTAGAATCATGTTTGAACTGTCAGATCTTTTTTTGAGACCTGTTTTGACTCTGATAATGCAGGTGTGTCAAGTTATCTTTGATTGTTACCCCTGTTCTGTAAACTACTAAAATTGTAATTCTTGTAATTTTACTCAAGTTTCATTCACAGAAAGCAGCACAGCTGTGAAATGGTTTGTTTAAACAAAAATAAGCTTTGCAGCACAAGAAGTAGCGTAGGTTAATGCTGTCCTGAGGCCATTTTGTTAAACCAGGAGTCCAGCTTCGTCAGTGAAACGGTCAGTGTTAGAGCAATGAAAAGGTGTAGTAATTGAAACCTTAAGTGAGCCTCCAAGCTGCTGCTACACATTTTAATTTTGAGAACTAATGAGTTCTACAGTAACATAGTGTTCAGAAGCAAAAACTTCTAAATTCAAACTTTTGGCATTTTTTTTACTTTGAGTTTTCTTTAAATGTCTCTTTCCTCCTTCCTCTCCACCTCCAACACCATTCAAATTAGAGAAAGCAGTGTGAACCCAAGCTCTTGTCAGTGTCATTCTGTGAGCAACTGATAGGAGTTGGCTGAGAAAGCAGGCCTTATGGAAGGAAAGTGCATAATATTGGTGGAGGGAGAAGGAAATAAAATATTTTTGTAAAGAATGTTTCCTTTATAAAGTCAGAATATTCTCAAAATACCAGAGAATAATGATGAGTATGCTGTGTGATCATAGGTAGACACGTAGGTAGACGAAAAGTGGCATTCTCTTAAAAATGAGTTTTGTACTGAGCAGTTTATATTGTAGTGCATTAATCGCCAAATCTGTTGCTGAGTGCCAAGTAAAATACTTCTGATATTACAACCTATTGCCCAAAGACATTTATAGATATCTCTGAGTGGTTCTCTACATTAACCCCTTGGCGAGAGTGTGTGTCTGTAAGTCATGGATGCATTCATGCAATGCTAGCACTAACAGTTTAAAAAAAATCAGTTTTTGTTATCACACTGAATTCAAACACATGTCAATATAACTGCAGATTGTTGGCACACAATGATTGAGCATAACCACATGATATACCACTAGAAGGCTTAATTCTTACAAAAAATAGAAATCTAGTGCTGGAAAGTAAACGATAGCCTCATAAAACCAAGCATAGCAGTAAGATGTACAAGTCCAGGCAGCCACTGTACTGTCAGGTTGATATGAGCTATTGCAGTGGTGCTAGATGGTTTACAAAGGTTATTTTGTGAGCAACAAACAGAAAGGTCCATAATTTGCAAGCAATTTTGACTGGGGTAACTTATGAGGTCGTTCTTGTGAGTGAGAGAACCTCAACATCCAGTGACAAATAATGTTTATTATATAGCATTAATTTAAATAAAACTACTTTCCTACCATTTTGAAAGCAAATGTTTTAATTGGGCAGGTGCCATTGAACATCCTTTGGTACTTTTGTTTTATTTTAGCAACATTCAATATTTTCTCAGCAGTTTAATATATAACCCCTCCCTGTGCAGTGAGAATAGCAGTTTGTAGCAGAGTGATTTAAGTTTTTTTTTCATTCTCGGGATGTGGGCATCGCTGGCAAGGCCGGCATTTATTTCCCATCCCTAGTTGCCCGTGAGAAGTTGGTGGTGGGCCGTCTTTGTGTCCCGCTGCAGTCCGTATGGTGATGGTGCTTTCATAATGCTGTTAGGTAGGGAGTTCCAGGATTTTGACTCAGTGATGATGAAGGAATGGCGATATATGTCCAAGTCGGGACAGTGTGTGACTTGAAGTTGAACTTGGAAATGCAGGTGTTCCCATGCACCTGCTGCCCTTGTCGTTCGCCGGTGGTAGAGGGAGTGGATGTTTAAGCTGGTGGATGAGGTGCCAATCAAGCAGACTGCTTTGTCCTGAATAGTGTTGAGCTTCTTGAGTGTTGTTGCAGCTGCCCCATCCAGGCCAAGTGGTGAGTATTCCATCAAACTCCCGACTTGTGCCTTGAAGGTGGTAGAGACACTTTGGGGAGTCAGGAGATAAGCCACTCACCGCAGAATACCCAGCCTCTAACTTGCTCTAGTAGCCACGGCATTTATGTGACTCGTCCAATTCAGGTTCTGGTCAATTGTGACCCCCCAATATGTTGATGTATATGGATTTTGAAAGATACCATGGGCCAATTTTTCTCTTTAGGTATCCCATCAAAAGTTTTATTTGACAGGAGTTTACTATTCTAATTGAATTTCCCCAGTTTTCTTCCTCCTTTATCTCCTTCTCTTCCTCTAGATTCACTTTATCCTCCTTATTTGGGATTGTCAAATGTAAACAATCTTACAACACCAGGTTGTAGTCCAACAATTTTATTTAAAAATCACAAGCTTTCGGAGGCTTCCTCCTTCGTCAGGTGAATGTCAGGAAATCCTTGAACGTTTCGCATTTATATTCAGAGAACAATACCTGGTGATTACAGATAATCTTTCCAACTGCCCGTTGTCAAGGCAATCAAAGTGTTCAGACAGAGAGGTGTTACCTACAGGACCAGAACACAAAACACAGAGAGAGAGAGGGAGAAACATCCGAAAGGAAGAGAAAGACAGAAAATGACCCGTTGTATTAAAAACAGATAACTTTTATTCACTGGTGGGGTTACGTGTAGCGTGACATGAACCCAAGATCCCGGTTGAGGCCGTCCTCATGGGTGCGGAACTTGGCTGTCGACATTTGGGATTGTGGCACAGATCGGTCCACAAATGCAGTTGATGTTGCTCCTTGTTTACCCAGCAGTATTCATCCATCGCTTTATTCTGATCCCCACCCCCCACCCCATAACTAATTTCTTCTCTGTTTCGAAGTCCAGTGCTGTGCCAGTGTTGCCATCAGGTGCTTTAAAACTCTGTTTAACAAAAGGTATTCTAATAATGAGTGAACACAGAATGCAAACACTGCAATACAGCACTCATCAAAAATCAGTGTGCTATTTTGAATTCTTAAACCATCCAGCTTGGTGAAACTTGAGTTTTAATTATTCTAACTTCCTCTTCATGGAGTGATAGGACAAGTATTTGTGCCATTGATTCTCCACTTAGAGATTTCTGTTCCCAGCTGGGTTCGCAAGTCAGGTGCAGAACAAAGGCCAAGCCTTTCACCATTGATAAAGAGGAAAAATCAGCAGCTGAGTCAAGCCAGGCCACTGTTGCAAACTTGCTACAAATAGTTAGATAGCAGCACTAGTAAAGACGTGGGACTAGGTTGTCTGTCTGCCTGATTTCTCAGTTGGTGTATAGTGATGTTATACATCCAGTGGCTAGCTCTGGGTTTTCCCAACAGCCATTTTGTGTAACATTATATAATAGATGGCAGAAAAATAATACTGTGGCAAAAACATGTACATTTTCAAATTCTACAGTTTGAGAAGGCATATACCTGAGGGTGAAGTGGGTAGTAGAGAAACAGTCGTGCCACTCATTGTGCTGACAAAAACCCAATTACATGCACACCTTCAAGTTCATTATTACCATTTGATCTCATTTTTATTCAAACTGATTTGCTCACCCAGTCATAAAGGAATGTGCATAAATTCTGCAGTATGTTTAAATGGAGGGCCACCAATGAAAGATTAAAACATCAGATTGATTTGTGAATAAACCAACAGCAACAACTTGCATTTATATAGTACCTTTAACGTTGTGAAATGCTCCAAGGCATTTCACAGGAGCGTAACCAAACAAAATTTGACACCGAGACACGTAAGGAGATATTAGGATAGGTGACCAAAAGCTTGGTCAAAGAACTAGGTTTTAAGGAGCATCTTAAAGGAGGAGAGAGAGGTAGAGGTGGCGAGGTTTAAGGAAGGAATTCCAGAGTTTAGTGCCTAGGCAGCTGAAGGCACGACCGCCAGTGGTGGAGCGATTAAAATCGGGGATGTGTGAAAGGCCAGAATTGGAAGAGCGCAGCGATCTCGGAGGGTTGTAGGACTGGAGGAGGTTACAGAGATAGGAGGGGTGAAGTCACGGAGGGATTTGGAAACAAGGATGAGAATTTTAAAATCGAGGCGTTGCCGGACCGGGAGCCAATGTAGGTCAGCGAGCGCAGGGGTGATGGCTGAACAGGACTTGGTGCGAGTTTGGATACGGGTGGCAGAGTTTTGGATGAGCTCAAGTTTATGGAGGGTGCAGGATGGGAAGCCAGCCAGGAGACCAATGGAATTATCAAGTCTAAAGGTAACAAAGGCATGGATGAGGGCTTCAGCAGCAGATAAGCTGAGGCAGGGGCGGAGACAGGCAATGTTAAGGAGGTGGAAGTAGGCGGACTTGGTGATTGAGAGGATATGGGGTCAAAAGCTCATCTCGGTTAAATAGGACGCCACGGTTGTGAACGGTCTGGTTCAGCCTCAGACAGTGGCCAAGGTTGTTACCATACCATATTAACCCATCGCTGTGCTGCTTGGGATTCGAATGGTAATGTGTAAATACCACTGCTTCCACATGGCAGTGACACAGGCTTTGCTTCTCTGCATTACAAAGGTAGTGCTGTATAACACAACCAGGCACTGTGCTTAAAAGTGATTTGTGTGAGACATACTACGTCTGTACTGCGATAAAGTATTTGCATGTGTTACACACATTGTGGTAATGTTTTACATTACCAAGTAAGAGCAGTTAAATCTTATTGCAAAGAGTCAAAGATATTTAGTGCGCTAACAATGCTTTTAAGTGCAAAGCACACTGAGGTATCCATAGAATCTAAATGTAATATATGAGAGAGTCTGAAATTTTGAAGTTTTATCCAATTTTGGCTCTTGTGTGTTAATGCCAGTATTAAAAACAGACTGGCTGGTGATCAAATATGTAGTTAGTCTGTGTTAGAAGTGAGTAGCTGAAATAACTGTTGAATGAATTCAGATGGTACATTTGTTTTCTTTATTCATTGTATCATTCTGAGGTGAATGGAAGATCAAGGCCTCTGTTATTCCTATGCTGCCAAAACAAAGTCAGTGATGCTGATGAATCCATTGCCCTCAGCCCAAGAAATATTTCCTTCAACAGATATTTTTATTCTTGGAAAAATCCACTTGATCAAGATTAAAAAGGGTAAAAGTCTTGATAAGAATAGTCAGGAAATAAGAATCTGAATCAGTCCATTTGACTGCCCAAGACAAATGAATACCCCATGGGGTTGTATTTAGTTCTGGTACTGGTGTTGAAGGCCATATCTCCTCAAAAATTGTTACAAGTGGAATGAATAACACTTTTACTGCATCTCCAATACAGGCTTTATGAGAAACCTTTTGAGCTCCTATTGGTCTAATCAACTTGCCCCATTTCCATAGCAGGGTTTATGAAAGCACTGTCGAGCTCTACTAGTTTAATGATACCAATCCAAGTACCAGAGAAAATTCTGGTACTAAATTGGTGTGAAAAGATGCTACATTTTTGACTATATCAAAGCAATTATACTGTGATAATATAAATACAACAGCATTTCAGTCTGGTGGTGGCTCACAGTGCACAATGTGACATATAAGTTTGTTGACAGCGCTGCGATGTTATTGAGCAGTTCCCAGATTGCACAGTGCAAAGCTTGAGAATATATAGTAATGTAACTGCTGAATTAACAGACTCACTGAAACAAGCTTGTAGGTATGAACTTGACAACTGTACAATGTAACTTTAGTTGGTCATTTTAATTAGTGGTGACATGAGATCAGATGGCATTTTACATGAGTGGAACCTCAATTGAGTCCTGGGAAGTGCCAGCAAAAATTTCAATGAAAATTGAGATGAGTGCTAAGTTATTTCTGCAAAGTTCGTATATTTTAGTGTAAAATCCTGGCCAAGACATGGTAAATTGATTTCATTTTCTCATTGGGCTACAGTGTTTGATTCATGTTCAATTCAACCAAGATTCAGAAATTTCAAATGTGGCATTTATTTGGGAAACAATACAGTTGTTTCCTTTTAAGAACAAGTGATATTTTCAAACAAAAATCCATTCTTTTAATCCGAATGGCTGTTCTCAGTAAATCATTTCATTGTTGATATGCATTGGAGAGATGTAGATTATAGGGATTTTTTTCTTGAGTTCTTGCCTGTGGAGACTAACTTGTACATCAATGCAGTGTGGCAGTCTTAACTGGGCGAAAGGGAAAGAGCATGTACATGCATTCTGGCTTATCAACATCTAACAGGAATCCCTTTTGTCTCTGTTTTCTGTCCGTTGTCCTGT
Organism: Heptranchias perlo; assembly: GCF_035084215.1. Lineage (NCBI taxonomy): Eukaryota > Metazoa > Chordata > Chondrichthyes > Hexanchiformes > Hexanchidae > Heptranchias > Heptranchias perlo. Next base: position 27,474,053 of record NC_090349.1, read on the forward strand.
GCATTTGTAACCAAAGATCCAGAAGCCAGTTTAAGAATAGATTGATTCAGACTCAGAAGGAAATTAGTGCTGTGAAGAGAATGGAAAAACAAACGAAGAGTAAACATGTTGTTAAATTGCACTTTTCTTTTCAGTATCTGCCTGAATTCTAAATAATGCCAGTGGTCCTGTTTTGGGGAAAGTTGGTATTTTACAACATCAACTATGATCTTGTAACATGGTGAAGTTAAAGGAAGTAGCCCTGTGATACTACATATGTTCTCCACTGGTAGTGGTGCCCTTATCTTGGGACATTCATTAGTGGTGGCTATAGAGAGACTGTCTTGCTGGGCCTTCATGACTGAAGGGTCAGATAAGAAAAATTTCTGTGGCAGCCTGTGAGACTGGAGTGCACACAGTTACATGGAATGAATGACAGCTAGAGAAATAACAATGCAAGTTCTGGACATGTTTTTCAGGCCAAATGCTTCTGTGCTATTTATTTAGTTCCCCCTATATAGTCACCACGCAAACAAAACAGCCGAGCATTGAAATCTGTACAAGTTATTGGAAATGTGATTGGAAAGCTATGAGGGTTTATGTGAAAATCTTTAAAAAGAACCACAGAGGTCAAAAGGCTAGCCTAGAATATATATATGATTGACACATAAAGCACTTTTTCATTATAGTGTTTTGGAAAGTGATATCTGATTGAAATAAATGTGGAACTAATTACTAGTGCTATTTCACATTTTTATGTATTTTAGTAGCACTAAAAGCTTTCATTTTTAATGATCTGTGGTATGGCATTTGTTCAGACCAGATCCTTCCATTGAAATCTATCTCCATCACTTTGAACTAATTCTTTTTCATTCATTTGTGATTCTACATGTTTGATTATGTTTGTTCCTCAAGGAAAGTTGTGTATTGTTTCAATGGCCACCCAGGATGTGCATTAATACAGTAAATGGTTGAGCCCAACATAGTCTCAGTATGATAATATTGTCTTTCAGTAGCATGTTCTGCTTGTTGGGTTGAAATTTATCCCCTTTTGGTTCCCTGAAGGCTCATTCGGTAGAGCTGGTATATAACTGGACTGTACAAATCAGGAAGATATCATGATTGATTTAGTGCTGAGTTAGTTGACCTCAGCATCCCTAGTCTAAGGATGAATCAATCGTTTGCTAACTAGTGACATCCTAACGTAAAGTATGCACATGAGGATAGCATTGAGCTCAGCTTCAGTGCCCCACTGATTTTTTTTAAATTCGTTCATGGGATGTGGGCGTCACTGGCGAGGCCAGCATTTATTGCCCATCCCTAATTGCCCTTGAGAAGGTGGTGGTGAGCCGCCTTCTTGAACCGCTGCAGTCCGTGTGGTGACGGTTCTCCCACAGTGCTGTTAGGAAGGGAGTTCCAGGATTTTGACCCAGCGACAATGAAGGAATGGCGATATATTTCCAAGTCGGGATGGTGTGTGACTTGGAGGGGAACGTGCAGGTGGTGTCGTTCCCATGTGCATGCTACTCTTGTCCTTCTAGGTGGTAGAGGTCGCGGGTTTGGGAGGTGCTGTCGAAGAAGCCTTGGCGAGTTGCTGCAGTGCATCCTGTGGATGGTACACGCTGCAGCCACAGTGCGCTGGTGGTGAAGGGAGTGAATGTTAAGGGTGGTGGATGGGGTGCCAATCAAGCGGGCTGCTTTATCTTGGATGGTGTCGAGCTTCTTGAGTGTTGTTGGAGCTGCACTCATCCAAGCAAGTGGAGAGTATTCCATCACACTCCTGATTTGTGCCTTGTAGATGGTGGAAAGGCTTTGGGGAGTCAGGAGGTGAGTCACTCGCCATAGAATGCCCAGCCTCTGACCTGCTCTTGTAGCCACAGTATTTATATGGCTGGTCCAGTTAAGTTTCTGGTCAATGGTGACCCCCAGGATGTTGATGGTGGGGGATTCGGCGATGGTAATGCCGTTGAATGTCAAGGGGAGGTGGTTAGACTCTCTCTTGTTGGAGATGGCCATTGCCTGGCACTTGTCTGGGGCGAATGTTACTTGCCACTTATGAGCCCAAGCCTGGATGTTGTCCAGGTCTTGCTGCATGCGGGCTCGTACTGCTTCGTTATTTGAAGGGCACAAGTCAGGAGTGTGATGGAATACTCTCCACTTGCTTGGATGAGTGCAGCTCCAACAACACTCAAGAAGCTCGACACCATCCAAGATAAAGCAGCCCGCTTGATTGAATAGCTGATCAACATTTATTGTTTAGGCTCACACATGAAAAATAGGCAATTGGCTTTGGATACCCTACTTTGGGAAGTTAAACATGTTGGTGTTGTAAAGTCACAGAAGCTTTCCATCTGATCCATTTAAAATGGTTAAAAACCAAGAGCCTACAACAAATACTTTATTAAACATCTGACGGTTGGCACACATTAGAAATGCAACCATTTGTTTTCATTAATTATAGGCTCCAAAGCTTCCAATACTGAGTAATTGGAACTCAGATGTCCTGTGGAGTTAAGGCAGTGTATTTATGAAGAACTATACTTTTTTTAGGTTGCTAATTACACAGTTTATGTTCGAGAAGGACCTGACAGATGGTGGGGGGGTGGGTGTTAGTTATATTGTGTGTTGTGGAGCCACTTAGCAAAGCGGAACATTTCACATTCATATTTTCATTGGCTCAAAAGTTAAACAATAAAACCATTCAGTACCCGATCCTTCCTGTTGAAATGAACAGATCTGCCTTGCGTCTGTAAAAGTCTAAAAGTGCCGACATAACCACAGAAAGAGATGTGCATTAATGTTTGCAATGATTTTAATGTACTGATTTTCTGCAACTTGTACTATTTGCACATTACTTACTGGCAAGGCCACTGGTTTGTGGTTTTCCTGGAGAAATACTGGTATTTTTATGTTGAGTAATATGAATGGATGTTATCTCGGTGAATCATTAGCGCCTTGATCCCTGTTTTTCATAACGACAGGAGTTTACATTCCTACTGTTGTAGCAAGCCCCTTATGATTGGTTATTGCCACAATTACTAAAATCACACTCCTTAGTTCTTCACCTCAACCATTGTTAAATTAAGCTGTGTATTTCTAAAAATTGTATCCGCTCAAAGTAAACTTGATTCAGCATGAATTAACTAATAATTATGCTCCAAGCGTATTGCTAAAGGAATTAACATTGAATGGAAGTGCCAACCTAGGAGACCAGCAAAAGTTGACCAACAGTTTTAAACAAAAGCCCGTGATGTGTAAAAACAACTAAATACACTGAAATTTCAGTGAGAACTGGGATTGTAACTTACACTGTGGGTACACCCAACATTCCTTTAATTTTATTAAAGAAAATAAGCCACAATACATGAAAACCACAAGGGGCAGTTACCAGTATTGAAGGCACAAGATTTATTTTCCAGGGGTTTCTGGGGGCACTCCCCTACTTGGCACATTTTGATACTTTTAACACTTATGCATTTTTCAGTATTCTGGAATCTGCAATGAACATGTGCATTGCATTTTTACACAATTGTATTGCAAATTATACTGTATTTATCATTTAGGAATTCATTATTTGTGTTTATATTTTAAAACTCTTTTTCTCCCACTTATGACTTCTTGTTGTCATTGTTCAGCAGAAACTGCTTAGTTTTCAACTCCTGTGCTGTAGTCAAGATTTAATTCTACTCTTGCCAAAATTTGTACTATAAATGAATCTTAATAGCTGTTCCTGACGAGGAACTGAAATGAGCTGCAAGGCAGTCCATGCACATTATCTCTTATGAGCTGCAGACATGGCTTTAACCATGAATGTGGAGTAATATATGGTTTGTGCAGGGTCGTAAGTAGGGGTTTAATATGTAGATAAATAAATTTGAAAATATATACAATATATTTTATTATTATACATTATGATGCAAAATTTGTCATATGGTGTGACAACATTGTGACTTAAACTATTCCTCCCCCCCTCAGTACAGCCATTAATCTGCAATATTCAGTTGTGTTGGTGTACTGGACGGAACTGTAACACCATTTTATGGGAAACATGGAGTTCAAATGGGAAGAATACCAAATAGTATTTCAGTTTATGAATAGAGTATTTTCCTGCATTAATATTCATTGGAAAATATTGAGAAAGAGAAATGTCTTAAGGGAATATTCTTGCTTTAAAGATTGGAGGTCGTTTATGGTCATTCAGTAATCTAGGGACTAGGTTGGGTTTCATTAAGGTCACTGATTTTTGGTTTTCGCAAAAAAATGAAAGGAAGAAGGAACTTGCATTTATATAGTAGCCTTTCTGAGATACGTTTCTCAGATATATCACAAAGTACTTCACGTACACTGTATAACTGTTGCTCTGTAAGTGAAGCAGCCGTTTTGCATACTGCAAGGTCCCACGAACAGGAATAAGATGAATGACCAGCTAATTTATTTTCAGCAGTGTTAGTTGAGGGAAGAATGCCAGCCAGGAAACCAGGAGAACTTATTCTTTTAATAGTGCCACGGAATCTTTAATGTCCACCCGAATCACTGGAACAGACACACAGATTCTTGGTTTAAAGTCGCTTCTGCAGACCAGCACCTCTGACGATGAGCACTCTCTCACTACTGCACTGAAGTGTTAGCCTAAATTATATTCAATCCACAACTTTCTGACTCAGACAGAGTGCTACCAACTGACTCAAATTGACACATATGGACAGAATCATTGAACGTGATCTCCAAAGCACTCGTGATAATCCTATAATCTTGTAATAAAAACAGAAACTGTCACCATCTGCCAGTGAGTTTAACTATAAACAGTAAGATTTGTAGAAAGAGGTTGCCAAAATACTGGTATAAATCCTGAAATCTTGAAATCTTGTAATAAGAATGGAATTTGACTTATTCAATCACCATTATGCAATCGGTCCTAGCCTTTGTTATTGTGAGTATTTTCTAACCAGTGTACAACAATGCCTCACAATGAAATTTGCTGCCAGAAATATATCAAAATTCTATTATGGTAAATGAAACATTCGTTTTCTATACGTTGTTCGTTCAAAGTTGGAATTTGGTCAAAAAAAATTGGAATTATCCAGTATATTTGAATTGAACAATTTAAATAAAATCCAGCACAAGTGAAGTTTTTGCCCAGGTAGACTGTAGACTGTAGAATTATTATATCCTATTAATGATAATAAAGAATTACCAGGAGACTGAATGCCAGTGTGATAGGACACTACTTTATTTACATGGCAAATTTTGGTTCAAATTCTCAATCCAGATCCCGTTGGAAAAAGATCCATAACACAATAAAAAAATGGAGCAATCAGTGATGATTTGGGGAATGACCATGGCTCACCGATATTAGGGGAAAAGGAGACTTTTTCTAAGATCAAGGTCAAGACACAATATTGAGACAGAAGGAGGCACTAACCTTTGCCATACCCCCCCTGGGAATACTCTGATGTCACTGAGCTAAAGAGGAAAAGGCATTTTAATTTTGCAGCACAGTCACCACCATATTTCATATTGAAAGAATTAACCTAATTTTTTTTCAGCAGGAAACTTAGCAATGACTCCGACATTAATTCCAGGGATAATTGTATTAGTGGTTTGTTAATAAGTGGCAATGTTGGCCCAACAGTGTTGAAACTCAAAAATGTCTTGGTGAGAATTTCAGAGTGATCAATGCTGGCTAGGCATTCCACACTCAGGGTTCCTTCAAAGTGTTGTGTTTTATGATTTTGTGGTGTTGGTGCCCTGCTAACTTTACACTGACTTGACGTAAGAAGGAGTTATGAGGCGAAAGAATACTTCACAAAAATAAATCTGTAAACAACCCCCAGATTCTTATAGAATTGTGCAAAACCTACGTGCTTTCTTAGGTCATGGTATATTACAAATAACACAGTACCTGCAGATACATGCAAGGAGGATCTTCCATAATTATGCACATGTAGGTAGCATTGTACTTTGTGCTTTGTCATGACAAAGGGCATTCCTCAGCAGCAGGGTTAAATCAAGCCGGCAAGATAGGTACGGGGCTATTAAATGAGCAGTGGGGTGCAGTGGCCTCCTTAATATGTTAGTTGACCCCAGGCTCCCTCTGGTTGTGGGAGCTCTGGGAGGGGATCCTGCAGAGAGAGAAAGAGACAACATCTCCTGGACTTTTCCCAGTTCCTATCTACCTGATATATTCCTTAGATTAGCAAATCGTCCTACAGGTATGGAAGACAGGCTTGTTGGTAAGGATGATTTAACAGTTATTGAAAGGTGGAATATAACATCAGAAGAAGAAATAGCAGAAGCTGAATGGGTAGAAATTAGTAATAGTAAGGGCAACAAAGTAGTAGTTCCAATAGCCATGGACTCTACCCAGCCCATTTTATCTCCTCAGGAAGGCTTTGCTCTGTTCTCAAAGTTCAGTTAGTTACAGTCTTATAATTGACTCCCAAGTATCAGTTATTTTATACTTAACTCTGCAGACTACTGCACCGTAAATGTAATCAAGTTTATACCACTTTACATAATTCTAGTTGGCTCACATAGTGGTCCAAATACTCCGAATGTAAAAGAATGTAGTCATTGCTATTTTGTAGGCAAATGCAGCAGCCAATTCACACGCAGCAAGATCGCACAAACAGCAATGAGATGAATGACTATTTAAACTGTTTTTTGTAGCATTGGTTGAGGGATGTAAAAGATCCCCTGATACTGTTTGAAGAAGAGCGGGGGAGTTCTCCTGGTATCTGGCCAATATTTATCCCTCAACCAATACTCCCATTTTGTAGTTTCCCAGTTTTCTTTTTCCCCTGCTTTTAGTCCTTCCAAGACTGCATTGCCATTCTTTGAGAGTACAAAAAAAGAAGGTACTGTCCAGTGAGGCAATTTTGGTTCCAATAGTATTTCATCTAGTGACAGAACAGCAAAACTCATCAACAAGGGCCAGACCAATTCAAATGTAATGTCAGCCTTGGCTCAGTGGTAGCACTTTTGCCTCTAAGGGAGAAGATATTGGATCCAAGCCCAGCTCCAGAGACTTTAGCATCTAATCTAGGCTGATACTTAGACTGGGGGAGTACCATGCTGAGGGAACGCTGCTCCGTTGGTGCTTTCTTTCGGATGAGACATTAAACCAAGGCCTCATCTGCCCTCTCAGATGTAAAAGATCCCCTGATACTGTTTGAAGAAGAGCAGGGGAGTTCTCCTGGTATCTGGCCAATATTTATCCCTCAACCAACACCCCCAAAAACAGATTAACTGGTCACATATGTCATTGCTGTTTGTGGGATCTTGTTATGTGCAAATTGGCTGCTACATTTGCCAATATTAGAAACAGTGACTACACTTTAGAAGTACTTCATTGACTGAAATGCTTTGGAACGTCCTGTTTCAAGATTAAATTTGCAGCATGGTTTTACATAGTGATAATTCGCTATGTCAGCCTTGACTCTGTGGGTAACGTTGTACCTCTGTCAGAAGATCATGGGCTCATGCCCCATTCCAGGACGAGCACATAATCTAGACTGATACTTTAGTTTCGTACTGAGGGAGCGCTGCATTGTTGGGAGGTGACGAATTTCAGCTAGCCATTAAACTATGGCGGTCCCAGATAGTCGCAAAAGATCACCTGGCACTATTCAAAGATCAGGGGAGCTGTCCCGGTGGACATTTATCCCTCAACCAATGCTACAAAAAACAGTTTAAATAGTCATTCATCTCATTGCTGTTTGTGCGATCTTGCTGCGTGTGAATTGGCTGCTGCATTTGCCTACAAAATAGCAATGACTACATCTATAGTAATTCATTGTGTTACGTGCTTTGGGACCTCATGAGGACTTGAAAGGCTTCATATAAGTGCAAGTCTGTTCTTTGTTCTTTCTTAAGCAATTGTTTGATCTTGTAAATGATTTGTACCTAATCTTAACAAATATACTGACCATGATTTATTAATTTCTAAAATGGTCCTTTAAAGAAACTGACTTCCTTCAGAGACTATAGATCATGAATGTAGTGACATAGGGTACTTGGTCATTTAGACTGACTTATACCCACCCCAGCACTGGGGGTTCCGATGTTATGATGGAGTTATGCATATGTTTGTACACTTGTGTGTGGGTGGGGGAGTTAATGTAAGGAATGAAGATGACCCAGATGCAAACCACTACCAGTCAGATTGTTGAAACCTTTGCTTTTGCACTGCTCCCCAAGATATCTGCAAATGGGTTGCACGGGTTTTTGTAATTGTTTGATAATCTTTATAACAAGTTACTTTGCATAGCTTCATGGTTTTGTTTACACACACTCACAATGCTTTCACCTACCTATGCATACTGGAAATTCTATTATGGCGAATTGCATTACAACAACAACTTGCATTTATATATTGCCCTTAAAGTAGTAAAACGTCCCAAGGCGCTTCACAGGAGCACTATCAAACAAAATTTGACACCGAGACACATAAGGAGATATTAGGACAGGTGACCAAAAATTTGGTCAAAGAGTTAGGTTTTACGGAGCATCTTAAAGGAGGCGAGAGAGGTAGAGAGGCAAAGTGGTTTAGGTAGAGAATTCCAGAGCTTAGGGCCTAGGCAGCTGAAGGCAGGGCACCAATGGTGGAGCGATTAAAATCAGGGATGCGCAAGAGGCCGGGATTGGAGGAGCGCAGAGATCTCGGAGGGTTCTAGGGCTGGAGGAGGTCACAGAGATGGGGAGGGATGAGGCCATGGAGGGATTTGAAAACAAGGATGAGAATTTTAAAATCGAGATGTTCCTAGACCTGGAGCCAATGTAGGTCAGTGAGCACAGGGGTGATGGGTGAACGAGATTTGGTGTGAGTTATGATATGGGGAGCAGAGTTTTGGATGAGCTCAAGTTTATGGAGGGTGGAAAATAGGTGGCCGGCCAGGAAAGCATTGGAGCAGTCGAGTCTGGAGGTAACCAAGGCATAGATGAGGGTTTCAGCAGCAGATGAGTTGGGGCAGGGGTGCAAATGGGGGATGTTACAGAGGTGAAAGTAGTCGATCTTGGTGATGGAGCGGATATGTGATCATCTCGGTCAAATAGGACGCCACAGTTGCGAATGGTAGAATAAAAAGTACCTGGTGTTATATGCAGTCATCTCCTGATATAATGAGACTTCTCTCAGGAATCTGAAGAGATGAATTATCAAGGGGTTTCTATATTACCAAGGAGTACCATCACAGATCAGCAACCAGCTCAGGAATCAGTCATTGTCGTGGTATGTTCAAATTTTGAGAGCAGTTTGTGCAGTGTGCCATTCTGTACAAGTGCAATAGTTGCATTCCAGTGACTAACCTGATTCCTCATGGTTAAGAAATTAAGATCTTGAAAACATGTAGCTTTCTGAAGTTCCTATTCTGTAATATTGTTCACTGCATGATCAACAAATCTATAGATGTGGCAGAGATTGCCGTTTGCAGGGCACCCTATATGAATTGTGCAGATCTGCTTAATGTACAGCAGATAGATTTTGTAAATTGGGAAAAGTGGATGAAAGTTTCATAATGCAAACAAACTGAAAAGAAAGAAAGAAAGAACCATTTGGATTACTCAGGGCACTATTGGACAACCCAAATTGTTTCTATGGTGATGTGTTTAATGGTGCATTTGTCTTACTGCTGCTTGTAGCAGCCCTCTCCTTTAACAGCATCACTGTCAGGCACATGAAGCAATGCTGATGGCTTCAGTGGGGTTTTTTTTGGTACGCCCAGAGGCAGCGGTGCTGTGCAGCAAAATAAATGCTCTCTCTAACAGCAAAGACTCATGCTTTTTTCCGGCTGTGGGCAGACTGAGCGTTCAGTCTGTCCGCTAAGCTATCAGGAAATATTCATCAGCAAATCACTACTTTTGATCAATTGTTATGTGCCAATTTCTTTGTCTGCTGCTACTGATGTGTGGGATCAACTCTGCAATACGAATGTGAATTCCATGGCACATGATCTTGAGATGACACCACTGACTTAGCCAGCAGTTTAGTCCTGGCCAACTTTCTGTGCTCAACAGTTATGTCCCCATACCAGGATATTATCAACTAACCTGATTTTCTGGCTTGTGAGCCAGAAGAATGCATTAACAAGCAGTGTACCTGTCAATATACAATCCATGCTTCTGTGCAGCTCTCTTCAGTTCTTTTTCCATTAGATTCTAGTTTCAAGGTATGCACATATTTCTGGTTTGCCAAATCAGTTGGCCAAATACAGCCAAATATACAGTGATGCGTTTTCCAGTAAGTGGAGAGCTGCACATCTGGCTTTTGTTCCCTGAGTGAATTATATAAATCGTTCTTACAAGTGAAATAAAAGCTTGATTCTAATTCTCCATCAAGCCACATATTAAAAACTCCATAAACGTTTATCTGTAATCTTAACAGGTGAACATTATGGTTAATGATGTATGCACTCCAATTAAGATCTCATTACTTTCTCTATATTTTGAGAGTCATGTGACTTGCACTGGAGTGAGTATTACAACCATAGTGCAGAGAAAGCTGTCAGAGTTAATTAAAATCTTCAGCATAGACTTTAAGTCACATCGAGGCAGTGGTGAGATATTAGAATGCAATCACAGAAGAATGAATCTTGTAACGAACATCTCTTCATATTTTTCTCTTTGTATGCTTTCTTTCAGTGCTCTAAACCGAAGCACAGTACTCCTTGTTCTGCAATTACAGAGATAAGAATGTGTACTCGGCTCGAGATGCCAGACAACATAAACACATTTGTACTGAAGGTGAGTGGCAGGTGATGTCTATTGACTGGGTGAAGCAGTGGGGTTATGTTGCATAGTGTTAACAGTGCTTTCGGACAGTTTTGTTCTGCAGAATTACACCAGTAGTGCAATGTTGAATTCCTTATCGTGATTGCTCTTGCTGAGATGATTGCTGTGATAAAGAACTTAATACTGATCCATGTGATTCATCATTTAACAGATGCATCATGAGCAGTGCTCTAAAAGGGTGTAAACAGTCCTTGATAATGTCAATTGAATGATGGGGCTATTGTGCTGGTGACATTGCTTTATCACTGTCCCTTGACTTGAGATAGACTTTCATCATAGTCTATTCCCAGAGTCACAAATGTTTCACAGTTGCAATAAAGTAACACCACACTTCACCAATCTGAAATCCCCTTATTATATTTCTGTGACACCTATGTTTTCCCTGGAGTGGAAATATTAGTCCCATCACTGATGCCAGTTCATTCCCTGTCTCCAGCAGCACGTATCTGCAGCAGTACTCCAAATCTAAACTATTTTTAATTAAAATCCTATGCATGACGATTATAGTGGTAGACCTTGGGGTTCTATGTGGGGGACCTCGGTTCGGAATTCCAGCCTTGACTGATGCACAAATTCATCTCCCTGAATGTGTGTGCTTTACCAGCTGTTGGTTAATCTTGTAGATGGCATGTTCTACAATTGCAGGGGCCTTCACCTCTTGCTTCAGGGACCTGTCCCTCCCTGAAGAAGAGCATTTCCTTTTGGCTTGTTGCTGACAGCGCAGATAGCAGATGTTGACAAGTTCATATCCCAGAAGCAGGCTGAAGAAGGAATGTGAAATACAATATTACACCGATATCTTGGAAATTTTGCTCAATTATGTGTGTCAGATTTTGTTTAAGTTTTGCCCACTGGTATTCCGCACCCTCAAGATTAAAAAACATTGGAAGGAACTATGACCATGTATATTGTGGGAATGAGCAGGTTGGTTTGGTTGAATGATCTTGTTTCATTCTTTTGACAGCATAGTTCCAAGAAAGCTGTGAAAAACCAAAAGGGAAAATGGGAAATATGAAAAAACACCATAAAATAAACAGGAAATGACAGAGTTAACTATTGTAATACAGACTTTTATTACACTTTTGGAAATAAAGCTGCTGTACACTACTTCCATTTTAAAAACTATCTCCTCCTCAGCATTAAAAAAAGTGAAGTAAAACAAAAAAAAATAGTTTGAAGGCTTTTCTCTCTCCTTTTTCTACCGATTTTCTCCCCTTCTAACCTAATCTCCTGAAGTTGTTGATTCCTCCCTCGGGTACATGTCACAGGCGCCAGGCATTTTCCACTACATCACCCTGGTACCAGGGCCAGACAGTCTGGGCTGAGAGTGACAGTGTTTCCCAAAGACAACCTATTTGAAGCTGGTGTTCTCATAACCCAGCTGTCTGTGCAGCCTAATTCCATCATTAAATGTAATTACGTAAATGTCCATGCTATTAGAAATACCTTTATAATGTTCCTTTCCAAATTCTACCCAGCTATCTGTGCAATCTTCCTAATCCCATTGTTAAATGGAATCAGATCAATGTTCATGCTATTAGAAAGAACCTTTCAATGTTCCTTTCTAAATTCTAAAATAGAAGAAAGATTTGCCTAATTTGATTCCTGATGTGTTTAAGGTTCCGGAGATAAAGCCCAAAAGCCTACTGCAGTCCAGAACACTTGAAAGAGGATCACAATATACTGTATTTTTGTGAAATAACTGATGTGTAAAAGATTGGTAACTCTTATTTAGAAATCTCCTTGATAACTGTACTTTATCTGAAACATTTTTCTGACTGAAACAAAAATCATAAAAGTCATCCCATTCAGAACTGTTGCAGGATCTGATAGGTACAAGCCCATTTTTGTTTTGCTCTATTTCATAGATTACAGCAGGATCTTTTTCTTTGTTTTTCTCAAAATCTGTTCCCTTTGCGGGTTCATTCATCACTTACAATCCAATTTTTTGGACTGGATCAACCGTGCACTTTTCATGAGTTTCATCAATATTCTTCTGTACTATGTGGTGTGGTGCCGAGCCATAAGGACCCGAAGGTCCTAAACTTGATTCACAGCCTGTGCTGAGTTACCTGGTCTCAGCCAAGACAGCAGAAGAGTGCTACATTTAGTCTCATGACCTCTGGGCCAGAGAAGGGAATAATCAGTTCAAGTTCCTACTCCTGATCACTGCTAGGTATCCCAGCTGGAAAGTGCATGTATTTGGGTGTTGGATAAGGACGGGCTCAGGTTTGGTTCTGATGTCTCCCTAATAATTGAGCACTGTGCCAACATTCACTATCAAGGCATATGTATAAAGAATAGCCTCATGAGCAAAGTACCATAGAGCTCCTGACACCCATGTACTCAAGAATGGAGATAGAGATTCATCCCCTCACAAAAATTATATTAAAAAGAAAACAAACTCATTTGAGGGAGTCTCATTTATTTGAGAAGTGATTTTCTCCGATCTTGATATCTACTGTTTTCCGTAATGAGTGTGCTTGGAGAGGTCATTGCGTCTGTAGAATTATGTTCTCATACTCCATCATGGTATTATATGACCCATATCATTCATATACATCAAACATCTTATTAATGTTACTAACAGGAGTCTGTGATGAAATCTCTAAGGCCCTGAACTTCTGTATATTGTATATGAAATATATACAGGATGACAATGGTATGGTACACCATAAAAGTTCAATTGAGAGGTTCAGATAATATGAACAATGAGCACAAAGCTTCAAGTATCTGAGATTGTTTTACACCAGAATCTCCATTTTGCACCAAGTGGAGGGACCCTGTCCTCCTCCAAATTGAATAATGGAAATTTGTGGATATACAAAAAAAGCACTGTGCAATGAGGCAATATCTCTGGGAAGAGTTCTGGTTGATAATGGAAATTCCACTATACTGCTATAAACATCTTACTAGACATTTGTGATTGTTTATATTATCTAGCATGTATAAATTTTTAATATTTTTTTAAATTCTTACTATTATGCACCCTGGATGAAATGGTAATAAGTTTAATAGTGACCTAGGCCTGATGGTTCTGGTTTCATGTGACGGAGTTATATTTCACGGCAGACTGTTGGGAAAATAAGCCATTTTAATACATTTCTATCTATATTTTGTTACAAGTGTTGTGCGTGGAATGGCATTCACTTCATGTCCATATCAACTTAATTCCTGTGTCATAATTTTTGAGTTATGTTTTTTATGTCAACATTTTATAAAGGGAAAAGCCAATGTCAGCATTTGCCTGTCACGCTGTAATTGAAGGCCACTAGGTGGTGCTGTTGCAACACGCCTCGGCCATTCGGTGGTACCCTTGCAATCTTCTTGAAGGCTGAAAATCCTCTCTGCTGGGCAGGCAACTTAACAATGGAAATTAAAATACAAGAAAATGTAAGCAACCCACTTACGTTTTGGGAAAAAAATTCCCCACTGCTGAGAAAATGTAAAAAAAAATTAAATTCTCAGTCCTGCTTTTCAGCCTCAGTCCCTTCCTGCTGCAAAAATGTTACCCTGCTCCTGTCCGCCCGGCTATGCCTCGAGATCCCAGTCCTGTTCTTCAGCCTTAGACCTTGCTGAACATTCCCAGCTGAAATGCTGGTGAGAAAATGTCAAATTTTTCAATCCCGACAATTTTCAAATAATTAAAACTTTACAAAGTTAAAAAAGATCAAAGCAACACATGCACAAAATAAACCGAAAAGTACACCAAAAGGCACACAACCATAAAACCACAGAGACACAAATAGATAAACACAACATAATAAACATATGAGCACAACCATATCACAACACAACAGCACAAAGACGCACACAAAACCAGAAATTCAAAAACACTCATTTCATAGAATCATAGAAAATTTACGACACAGAAGGAAGCCATTCGGCCCATTGTGTCCGCGCCGGCCGAAAATGAGCCACCCAGCCTAATCCCACTTTCCAGCACTTGGTCCGTTGCCTTGTAGGTCATGGCACTTCAGGTGCACATCCAGGTACTTTTTAAATGAGTTGAGGGTTTCTGCCTCTACCACCTTTTCAGGCAGTGAGTTCCAGACCCCTACCACTCTCTGGGTGAAAAATTTCTCCTCAGCTCCCCTCTAATTCTTCTACCAATCAAATTAAATGTATGCCCCCTGGTTATTGACCTCTCCGCTAAAGGAAATAGGTCCTTCCTATCCACTCTATCTAGGCCCCTCATAATTTTGTACACCTCAATTAAATCACCCCTCAGCCTCCTTTGTTCCAAAGAGAACAACCCCAACCTATCCAATCTTTCCTCATACCTAAAATTCTCCTGTCCTGGCAACATCCTCGCAAATCTCCTCTGTACCCTCTCTAGTGCAATTACATCCTTCCTGTAATGTGGTGACCAGAACTGTATGCAGTACTCAAGCTGTGGCCTAACCAGTGTTTTTACAGTTCCGGCATAACCTCCCTGCTCTTATATTCTATGCCTCGGCTAATAAAGGAAAGTATTCCATATGTCTTCTTAACCACTTTATCTACTTGTCCTGCTACCTTCAGGGATCTGTGGACATGCACTCCAAGGTCCCTCACTTCCTCTACACCTTTCAGTATCCTCCCATTTATTGTGTACTCCCTTGCCTTGTCTGCCCTCCCCAAATGCATTACCTCATACTTCTCTGGATTGAACTCCATTTGCCATTTTTCTGTCCGCCTTACCAGTCCATTGATATCTTCCTGTAGTCTACAGCTTTCCTCCTCACTATCAATCACACGGCCAATTTTTGTATTATCTGCAAACTTCTTAATCATGCCCCCTACATTTAAGTCCAAATCATTAATATATATCACAAAAAGCAAGGGACCTAGTACTGAGCCCTGTGGAACTCCACTGGAAACAGCCTTCCAGTCACAAAAACACCCGTCGACCATTACTCTTTGCTTCCTGCCACTGAGCCAATTTTGGATCCAAATTGCCTCTTTCCCTTGGATCCCATGGTCTTGTACTTTTTTGACCAGTCTGCCATGTGGGACCTTGTCAAAAGCCTTGCTAAAATCCATGTAGACTACATCAAATGCACTACCCTCACCGACCCTCCTTGTTACCTCCTCAAAAAATTCAATCAAGTTAGTCAGACACGACCTTCCCTTAACAAATCCATGCTGACTGTCCTTGATTAACCTGTGCCTTCCTAAGTGACAGTTTATCCTGTCCCTCAGAATTGTTTCCAATAATTTGCCCACCACTGAGGTTAGACTGACTGGCCTGTAATTACTCGGTCTATCCCTTGCTCCTTTTTTAAACAGTGGTACAACTTTAGCAGTCCTCCAATCCTCTGGCACCACACCTGTATCCAGTGAGGATTGGAAAATGATGGTCAGAGCCTCTGCTATTTCCTCCCTTGCTTCTTTCAATATCACCATTAAGTATAGTGTCCCTCTAACGGCCATTCATGATTTCAAGGTCCGCAGAACCAGCAGCTCCCAAACACTACCTCAACTCACAAAACTACTACCCCCTACCCAATAATTTGTTGTTTCTCCACAAATTCCTCAACGGAGCGATCAACGGCATATCATCCACATTACACTGTTCCCACATAATCCCCTCCAGCATTCAATCACATCACTAAAAATGTTTAAACATCAAGACTTTTCAAATAACTAAAATACCAGAACTATACAGAGACAAAAGCTAAAATGAACACAATCAATTAAACATGTACAGACAGTATGGCTATAACATCACAAAATAAAGATACAAAGAATACACAAATGCGTAGAGTGCCACAAAACATCTCTATTTTGTGATCATATGCCTAATGTATTGTGATTATGTTTATACATCTAATAAATGACTTATAACTTCATTCTAGTAAAAATGTCATTAAATTTTAACGAAACTTTTAAGTGGCTTTCTTCAGACACTGGTAGAAACTTTCTATTTCTTCACAAAATGCACTTAGCCTCTCAAACAATAACTATACATTTACACTATTGAAAATATCCAAATGACTAACACTGGAGCAAAACATCCATTTTTTTTATGGCCATGTGTGGTGTGGCATGATGGTACTTTGACATCCTGAGGCTTGGAATGGTTGGATGCAGGCTTGTGTTGACGATTACCCATGTAGTGAGTTATCTGTGTCATCAAGGGCTGGTAGCAGGAGGGAGATCAGGTGATTTACCACATGGTCAGAGTGAGAATTGGATGAAGACAGTCACCCTGATCTGCTCGAGTGTAGTTCACAGGAGCTTGCTACAGAACAACATTGATGTGGGATCTTGGGTTCATGTCACGCTACATGTAACCCCACCAGCGAAAAAAAGTTATCTGTTTTTAATACGACTGGTCATTCTTTCTCTTTCTCTGCCTTTCAGGTGTCTCTCTCTCTCTCTCTCTCTCTCTCTCTGTCTTTGTGTTCTGACCATTTGTGTATTCAGTAGTCTTGTATGTAATGTTTCTCTGTCTGAACACCATTCCACTCCTTTGATTGCTTTGATTATATCTCTGCCAAGGTGTGATAACGGGCAGTTGGAAAGATTATCTGTAATCACCAGGCATTGTTCTCTGACTATATATGCTGTACCTTTATGGAATCCTACACTCACCTGACGAAGGAGGAAAGCTCCGAAAGCTTCTGATTTCAAATAAAGCTGTTGGACTGTAACCTGGTGTTGTAAGACTCCTTACAGAACAGCATTGACAGATGCGGAGCAAGTTGTCTGACAGCTCGCTTGAATGGGGAAAGGTGCATACCATAGGGCAGCCTAAAGAATCAGTCTTGGGAAGGTGAAGAAGTTAGGCCCTTTTCAGCTTATGGTTATATTTGTGCATACTTTGCTGTCTGCCTGAGGTGCTTTCTTTAGAACAGAAAAAAGTTTAGCAATAATTTAGTAATAATAAGTGACTTTTCACGGAAAAAAATAGAAATAAAACAAATCATGAAATCCCATAAGTTAAGTAAATTCTTTGTTTAAAAAATACTTATGTAAAAGCAATAATTCTCAGAAAAGACACGGAAATGATCTTGAGGTGAAATGGAGTGTGGAGTCTCAGCCGAGGGATCTGGTTTGCATTTTTTGCTCTTTTTTCCACTGTTGAAGCTATTTGTTGAATCTTGATGTTTCTCTTTTCTTCCCCCCTGAACTAGGTTAACAGCTTGCTGGAAGTTATTTTTGAGACTGTCGATGATCAGCAGTTGAAATTATGGACAACAGATATTCGAGAATGTATAAATGCCTGGTAAGACTTATTTTTCTCTTTTTGTTTTTTTCGTATGTGAATGCTGAAACTTCATATTCCGATGTACACCCTGGTACCATCAGCAAAACTGCACCATTATATATAGATAAATGTTAAAGATGGGATTTCTGGTGCACTGAAAGTTCTGTGTAATAAATTAGCTTTCCATCTTTATTCCTCTTGTCAGTGTTGTATGAAAGCTCTTCCGAGGGCTTATTAACTCACTGCCTGGAGCCCTTCTCTGCTTCTTATTGGGTTTCAGCCAGCTCTCTGATTCAGTATCTGTTCCAACACATTACACAGGACCATGAATGCACAGTGGGAAAGTGTTTAAATTGGTAACTCAATCAGACATTGTGAAAGAAACCCAGTAAGAAGGCTCAAGGCATTGAGTTGAAATGCGTTTGAAGAATTTCCACGTGGCATTGAAAATAGGATTTGTGAAGAAACGATTTACCCTGTACAAGACAAGATCACAACTTTGTTTCAGCCTTTTACCTAGTTGTTCCTAAGTGTTTTTAAAAGAGTTAACCAACAGATAAAGTATTTATTCTGGCTTCTCTTTTACTGGGGCTGCCGTGGCTTTAGAATAGAAAATAGTAAAATCTACAACTTGTAAATATGTATTTAGTACATAAAAAAGGAAAGAAAGAAATTGCATTTATATAGTGTCTTATCAAAGTCCTTAGGATGTCCCACAGTGCTTCCTTTAGGAAATTGAATAAGGACATTCCTAGCAAAATAAAATAAGAAAATCTTTATCAAATTCCAATTTGTTCCTGTTTTGTTTAAGTCTATTATAAGCAACCTTTTTGGCTGCCTTAATGTATTGGCAATAGTGTACAGCAATATCACTGTTTCATAAATCAGATATCTGTTGTATGTTTGTTACTGTACACTGCCATGTTACAACATGACTTTCAATTGTTTAAAAAGATGTTGATTGTGATCACATGGTGAACAGGCCCAGTGGATAGAGCGTTTCAAATATCAACAAGATTGTTTTGGCTTGTTAAAACAAAAATAAATATGTTTAGTTAATGTAGGCTTTGGGTCAGCTCTGCTATATGTCCGTGGTATTGAGGTAACACTGCTAGTTAATAAAGTGATGTGGCACTGTGGAACAAATGACCAGATTCGGGTTCATGTCAAGATTGCCACATGACAAGGTTTCTAATCTCAGCTGAAGATGTCTTCAGAGTCACTGAACAAGGATTAAGCTACTCCCTTGTAGAATTGAGGAGAAATCAGGAGAGTTCACTGCCTACTAGGAGGTTAAGAGCAGCATCTGTAAGATTTGGTATCTACCTACTGCTCTCCCTCTTGGTAGGACATGGGTTGGTTTCATGGAGGAATTCGAGTTAGGGAATAAAAATGAGATACCAAAAAAGAACAAATTGAGCTACTGTATGTGCACCTCTCAGGTTGAGTAGTGAAATGCTGCAAATAAGAAAATATATCCAGTTTGTACTGAGTGGCAGCACCAATCTGTATCATGTATAGCATGGGCCACATAGAATCATAGAATCTTACAGCACAGAAGGAGGTCATTCAACCCATCGTACCTGTGCCGGCTCTTTGAGAGTGCTATCTAATTAGTCCCACTGTCCTGCTCTTTCCCCATAGCCCTGCAATTTTCTCCCCTTCAAGTATTTATCCAATTCCTTTTTGAAAGTTACTATCGAATCTGTTTTCACCACCCTTTCAGGCAGTGCATTCCAGATCATAACTCGCTGCATAAAAAAAAAATCTCCTCATTTCACCTTTGGCTCTTTTGCCAATTACCTTAAACCTGTGTCCTCTGGTTACCAACCCTTTTGCTAGTGTAAATAGTTACTCCTTATTTACTCTATCAAAACCCATCATGATTTTGAACACTTCTATCGAATCTCCTTTTAGTCTTCTCTGCTCTAAGGGTAACAATCCCAGCTCTCTAGTGTCTCCGCGTAGTAGGTACCCTGGGAACATATCTCAACCTCAACCCCGACTGTAGGATAGCATAACTTACAGGAGCAGCATGAACTACCCCCTGCCCCCACTTTGTGCTTCTTTAAGGTCTTTTTGTGGCAATTCTTGAGTTGCCATCTCATTTGAAGACAATATTGTGTTACATATTCCTCTGCATTGAGATTACCCAGGCGCACTTCACCTTATAAACTACCAGCTGGCAGCAACAACTTGCTTTTATATAGCACCTTTAATGTAGTAAGACATCCCAAAGGCTCTTCACAGGAACGCTATCAAACAAAATTTGACAACGAGCCACATAAGGAGATATTAGGACAGGTGACCAAAAGCTTGGGCAAAGAGCTAGGTTTTAAGGAGCGTCTTAAAGGAGGAGAGAGAGTTAGATGCCCGAGATGTTTAGGGAGGAAATTCCAGAGCTTAGGGCCTAGACAGCTGAAGGCACAACCGTCAAGAGTGAAGCGTTTAAAATCAGGGATGCACAAGAGGCAAGAATTGGAGGAGTGCAGAGATCTCAGAGGGTTGTGGGGCTGGAGGAGGTTACAGAGAAAGGGAGGGGCGAGGCCATGGAGGGATTTGAAAACAAGGATAATAATTTTAAAATAGAGACATTCCTGGACCTGGAGCCAATGCACGTCAGCAACCACAAGGGTGATGGGAGAATGTGACTTGTTGCGAGTTAGGATACGGGGAGCAGAGTTTTGGATGAGCTCAAGTTTATGGAGGGTGGAAGATGGGAGGCCAGCCAGGAGAGCATTGGGATAGACAACATCCCGGCTGCAGTGCTGAAGACTTGTACTCCAGAAGTAGCCGCGCTTCTAGCCAAACTGTTCCAGTACAGCTACAACACTGGCATCTACCCGACAATGTGGAAAATTGCTCAGGTATGTCCTGTCCACAAAAAGCAGGACAAATCCAATCCGGCCAATTACCGCCCCGTCAGTCTACTCTTAATCATCAGCAAAGTGACGGAAGGTGTCGTCGACAGTGCTATCAAGCGGCACTTACTCACCAATAACCTGCACACCGATGCTCAGTTTGGGTTCCGCCAGGACAACTCAGCTCCAGACCTCATTACAGCCTTGGTCCAAACATGGACAAAAGAGCTGAATTCCAGAGGTGAGGTGAGAGTGACAGCCCTTGACATCAAGGCAGCATTTGACCAAGTGTGGCACCAAGGAGCCCTAGTAAAATTGAAATCAACGGGAATCAGGGGGGAAACTCTCCAGTGGCTGGAGTCATACCTAGCACAAAGGAAGATGGTAGTGGTTGTTGGAGGCCAATCATCTCAGCCCCAGGACATTGCTGCAGGAGTTCCTCAAGGCAGTGTCCTAGGCCCAACCATCTTCAGCTGCTTCATCAATGACCTTCCCTCCATCATAAGGTCAGAAATGGGGATGTTTGCTGATGATTGCAGAGTGTTCAGTTCCATTTGCAACCCCTCAAATAATGAAGCAGTCCGTGCCCGCTTGCAGCAAGACCTGGACAACATCAAGGCTTGGGCTGATAAGTGGCAAGTAACATTCGCCCCAGACAAGTGCCAGGCAATGACCATCTCCAACAAGAGAGAGTCTAACCGCCTCTCCTTGACATTCAACAGCATTACCATCGCCGAATCCCCCACCATCAACATCCTGGAGGTTACCATTGACCAGAAACTTAACTGGACCAGCCATATAATTACTGTGGCTACAAGAGCAGGTCAGAGGCTGGGTATTCTGTGGTGAGTGACTCACCTTCTCAAAGCCTTTCCACCATCTACAAGACACAAGTCAGGAGTGTGATGAAATACTCTCCACTTGCCTGGATGAGTGCAGCTCCAACAACACTCAAGAAGCTCAACACCATCCAGGACAAAGCAGCCCGCTTGATTGGCATCCCATCCACCACCCTAAACATTCACTCCCTTCACCACCGACGCACCATGGCTGCAGTGTGTACCATTCACAGGATGCGCTGCAGCAACTCGCCAAGGCTTCTTCGACAGCACCTCCCAACCCGCGACCTTTACCACCTAGAAGGACAAGAGCAGCAGGCACATGGGAACAACACCACCTGCACGTTCCCCTCCGAGTCACACACCATCCGTACTTGGAAATATGTCGCCGTTCCTTCATCGTCACTGGGTCAAAATCCTGGAACTCCCTTCCAACAGCACTGTGGGAGAACCTTCACCACACGGACTGCAGCGGTTCAAGAAGGCGGCTCACCACCACCTTCTCAAGAGCAATTAGGGATGGGCAATAAATGCTGGCCTTGCCAGCGATGCCCACATCCCATGAACAAATAAAAAAAAAAGTCTGGAGGTAACAAAGGCATAGATAAGGGTTTCAGCAGCAGATGAGCTGAGGCAGGGGCGGAGACAGGTGATGTTACGGAGGTGGAAGTAGGCAGCCTTGGTGGTGGAGTGGATATGTGGTCGGAAGCTCATCTCAGGATCATATAGGACACCAGGGTTGTGAACGGTCTGGTTCAGCCTCATACAGTGGCCAGTGAGAGGGATGGAGTCGGTGGCTAGGGAACAAAATTTGCAGCGGCGACCAAAGACAATGGCTTTGGTCTTCCCAATATTTAGTTGGAGGAAATTTTTCTTCAGTCGGAGAAGCAATATGACAAATGAGCGACAGTGGAGGGTCGAGGGAGGTGGTTGTGAGGTAGAGCTGAGTGTCGTCAGCGTACATGTGGAATCTGAAGCAAGGAGACTTCATGTGAATCATTTTGATAGTTTTGAAAATAGAGCAATTAGACCAGCAAGGCGGGAAACCATAGCATTACTCAGTGATGAAAGCTACAACCACAACATTTGTTATGTGACAAACATTTGTTGTTGCACATTTCATCTTTTCATCTTTCTCACCAAACACTGGACAGATTTAATAACCTGAATCCTGGAAAAAGTCCAGCAGAAACTAACCTTCCAGTTTCACCATTTTAATGGAAATAATGCAGGCACTTGGAAAAGAGAGACTGTGTTCTTAGGCTGGTGAAATGTTCAACGTTGTATTGCTATTAGCACCAACGCAGTACATAAAACTATGTCAGAAGCTCTATGCGGCTCCAAATGGAACTGGGATGGATTCACTTATTTTGCTCCCTTTTTCTCTAAAGACAGTGATTTTGGCTGGGCACCCACAGCCCTCTTTTATCTCATCCAAGTGGCCATTCTTCATTGGTGAGTCCAGATGGTGAGTTCTGGTAGGCAATTCAGCTGTGAAGGTGATCAGAGCTGAATCTGATTCTTTCCTTCCCTGATGTGTACTTTCCAGTAGGGGTCACCAGATAGTAATCAGGAACAGAACTCTGGCTGATTTTTCCCTTTCCCCCACCCAATGTTTTAGTTCTCCAACTTTTGACCCACATGAGACCAGATAACTCACCGTAAAGCCAAAATCAAACCTGGAGCTTTATGGTCTAGTGCTAAACCAGGCTGTACCTTTGCCCACTATTAGCCCATTCAGGAGCTAACTTTGCATTCTTATTCTAAATTTGCTAATGAGTTCATTGTGACCTGTAAGTTTAAGTAGATAGTAGAGTCTCCCATTTATTAAAGTAGTAACTTGCTGTAATACTTGGAAACGGTAACATTGTCGAGTCTCCCATTTATTGAAATAGTAGCTTACTGTAAAACCTGGGCAGACTGAGAACAATTCAAAGAATTCTTGATATCTTTTATAATCAGTCTTTTTTAGCTACTCTAAATTTTTGCAAGGATAGAATGACAGCATACAGTGTCTTATTTTGAGAAGAATAAATGCAGTAATTGAAATCTATAATTTTTGTATTGAATTCTTAGAATTGTACATTCACATACTTAATTTATGAAGTGGAGATGCCGGTGATGGACTGGGGTTGGAGGCTTCCTCCTTCCTCAGGTGAACGTGGATATGAACTCCTCGAACCCTTCGCATTTATAAATCACAGAACAATGCTTGGTGATTACAGTGTTTTCAACTGCCCGTTGCCAGGGCAATCAGTGTGCAGACAGACAGGTGTTACCTACAGATCCCCCGAATATACAAACCACCAAAAAAAAAAGAGAGGCAGAAACATCGAAAAGACAGCAAATGACCCGTTGTATTAAAAACAGATAACATTTGTTCGCTGGTGGGGTAACGTGTAGCGTGACATGAACCCAAGATCCCGGTTGAGGCCGTCCTCATGGGTGCGGAACTTGGCTATCAATTTCTGCTCGACGATTTTGCGTTGTCGTGTGTCTCGAAGGCCGCCTTGGAGTATGCTTACCCGAAGGTCGGTGGCTGAATGTCCTTGACTGCTGAAGTGTTCCCCGACTGGGAGGGAACCCTCCTGTTTGGCGATTGTTGCGCGGTGTCCGTTCATCCGTTGTCGCAGTGTCTGCATGGTCTCGCCAATGTACCATGCTCCAGGGCATCCTTTCCTGCAACGTATGAGGTAGACAACGTTGGCCGAGTCACCACACCCATGAGGACGGCCTCAACCGGGATCTTGGGTTCATGTCACGCTACACGTTACCCCACCAGTGAACAAATGTTATCTGTTTTTAATACAACGGGTCATTTGCTGTCTTTTCGATGTTTCTGCCTTTTTTTTTGGTGGTTTGTATATTCGGGGGATCTGTAGGTAACACCTGTCTGTCTGCACACTGATTGCCCTGGCAACGGGCAGTTGAAAACACTGTCTGTAATCATCAAGCATTGTTCTGTGATTTATAAACGCGAAGGGTTCGAGAATTTCATATCCACATTCACCTGAGGAAGGAGGAAGCCTCCGAAAGCTTGTGAATTTCAAATAAAATTGCTGGACTATAACTTGGTGTTGTAAAATTGTTTACAATTATTTTATGAAGTCAATGGACATTTGATTGCACGGTGTTTCAATGTTATAAAGTCAGATAGCCAGGTGGTGAAGGATAGAATACTAGAGCCTAGTCTTCAGTTGCTTCCAAGCCTTTATTCACAGAGCTCCATATTACACCCTAGCTAAGTTCTTCTATAAATGGATACAAGAGAATGCCCAATCGATACACACTGCCTGAATACAATTAACACTAATTGATATAAATCATACAATTAACATTCAATACATCCAGGTTTCTTGGCATGACGTGCTTGTGCTGGGAGCAGTGCAGGTCAAGGAATTGAGGCAGCTTTTTTGGTCTTGGTTTCTTGGAATTAGCCCTAATTAGTTAAGAATGGGAGACGATAAGGACCATGACTAAGGATATCACTGGTTTGATCCCTGGTCTGTGCTGAGTTTGCTGATCTCACACAGGGTGGTGTGGGAGGACTACAATTAGTCACAACATCCCTCTCCTTGGAAGAGAGAAATCAGCCTGTACTCCTGTTCTTGTTCACTATCTAGAGGTGCCTGTGTGTGTTTGGATGGTCATTGAGAACACAATTGGGCTTGGTAGTGATACCCTCCATTGTTAAAATCCTTGCCAGCTCTCACTTTCTGAGTTCATATATAAAAAATGGTCACCTGTACTGGAATGATTCGTTGGACAGGTTTTACAGGCTGTGGTCGTTAATTAATCGTATTTTCTATTTAGAGCAAAATGGCTACAGTATAATGTTGAATGACTTAAGGGAAACCAGTACCCCCATGGAAAGGCGTACCTCCTTCATGCTGTTATAATTACAATTGAATCCAAGTGACTGCATTTCAGTAGTACATTTACACTGATGTATCGGGTAGCTGCTGGGGTATTGCCAGGGTGAAAATGATACTTAAACATTGTCCCTTTTGTGAATAGCAAGATTTTAAAATTTATTTTACAACAGCAGATCATTGAACATAAGGTAGATGAATGGATACTTGGTTCAGGCATAACATTGCAGTGTCTCTTTCTTATCAACTCTTATTATATACAAGTCCTAATCGAACTGGAAAGTTTTACATGAAGTTAATACATTTACCAGGGTTTAACTGTAAAACAAAATGCAGTAATTGTGGGACTAGATCTTTGTACATTTACAGGTAAAATGGCACAGCTAACTTACTTGAGCAAAGTGATGTTATTTTTATGCAATAATTGGGACATCTAATAACCCATTTATAACTACTTCGAATGGATGTGGATGTGTAATGTAATCCATTGTCCTTACTGCTGAGTTTGCGGTTATATTGCAGGTTAGATTCACAACAATCCCTCAGCTGGCCATTGCAGCTACTACAAAGTCACCTTCACAACCCTGTTGGTCTGTATAGTCATGTTAAGAAGCCAGCCCACCCACCCGTGGCCTAGACCAAAGATGGCACACCTTTTGCAAATGTCACCAGCAGCAGCCATTTATCTTTGCCACTGTCAGTACTTGGCAGTCATAGGCAGCCAGTGAAGCTGCCTCCCAAGGAACGTCTTGGTGCCTCATGCACTGGTGCCAAGTCATTTCCTTTAGTGGGTTGTCTTTAACAATGCTGTTGCCAGTGGACCTAAAGCTGCAAAATAAGTAGTGTAAATCATGAGATTTTTCATTGCTCTGCACAGGATCAGTGGTTCATCCTGTACTTTCACTGGCAAATACCCGGGACATTATACAGGGACATCACTTCACGTGGCACAAGGAGTCAGAGGACACTGAGGAGGTACCTGGTTTATACAAACAATGACGGACAGGAAAAGACCCACTGGTCTATCCAGCCTGCCCCGCACAACTGCTATGCCTTGTGCATCACAATTTATACACTCCCCACTCCACCCAAAAGTCATGTAATCTCCTGGGAGAGGTGAAAAAACAGATAGAAACCCAGGCTACTTAGGGGGAAAAAAGCTGGAAAATTTCTCTCCAACTCCCTTAGGCAATCGAAACTAGTCCAGGGGACCACTCTGGCCCTGATTAATGTGATAGTGTACCTACCTCTTGTATGAGGTGATCTCCGCCCTAGCCAGAAACAGATCCAACTCTCACTTGAAGGAATTCAGCGAATCAACATTTGCTGCACAATCCAGCAGCCTATTCCACATGTCCACTATTCTCTGGGAAAAGAACCATCTCTTAACATCTAACCTAGTTCTGGCTTTACATAACTTGAGATTGTGACCCCCTGGTCCTACCTAACCTATTTAGTTGAAACAAACTGTCTACACAAACAGAATTTATTCCCTTCATCATCTTATAAACATCATACCGTGATATGCTCCTCCTGCACTATGTGGGAAGTCATGGACACTACCAGTGTCCCTGGCGACCATGTGTGCAGGAAGTGTGTCCAGCTGCAGCTACTGGCTAACCGTCTTTCGGAGCTGGAGCTGCGGGTGGATTCACTGTGGAGCATCCGCGATGCTGAGACTATCGTGGATAGCACGTTCAGTGAGGTGGTCACACCGCAGGTAAAGAATACGCAGGCAGAAAGGAAATGGGTGACCGCCAGGCAGAGTAAAAGGATGAGGCAGGTAGAGCAGGAGTCCCCTGGGGCCATCTCCCTCTCAAACAGATATTCTGCTTTAGATACTGTTGGGGGAGATGGCTTATCAGGGGAAAGCAGCAAGAGCCAGGTTCGGGGCACCACGGGTGGCTCTGCTGCACAGGAGGGGAGGAAGAAGAGTGGCAGGGCTATAGTGATAGGGGATTCGATTGTAAGGGGAACAGATAGGCGTTTCTGCAGCCGCAAACATGACTCCAGGATGGTATGTTGCCTCCCTGGTGCTAGGGTCAAGGATGTCACGGAGCGGCTGCAGGGCATTCTGGAGGGGGAGGTGAACAGCCAGTAGTCGTGGTCCATATTGGTACCAACGACATAGGTAAAAAAAGGGATGGGGTCCTGCAAGGTGAATTTAAGGAGTTAGGAGATAAATTAAAAAGCAGGACTTCAAAGGTAGTGATCTCAGGATTACTACCGGTGCCATGTGCTAGTGAGTATAGGAACAGGAGAATAGACAGGATGAATGCGTGGCTGCAGGGATGGTGTAGGAGGGAGGGATTTAGATTCCTGGGGCATTGGGACCGGTTCTGGGGAAGGTGGGACCTGTACAAGCGTGACGGGTTACACCCGAGCAGGACCGGGACCAATGTCCTCGCGGGGGTGTTTGCTAGTGCTGTTGGGGAAGGTTTAAACTAGAGCGGCAGGGGGATGGGAACCTGAGCAGGGAGTCAGAAGGGAATAAAGTTGAGAGCAGCAAGAGAGGGGAAGACCCAGGGGAAATCTACACTAGAAATAGTACAAACAGTTGTTCAAGAACAAGTGGAAAGAAAGTGTACTTTAGGCACGACTGATAAAATGAAAACTAGAAGGCATAAGGCGATTAACCCAGCATCAAAGCTGTGGCAGGGGGTTGGGAACCTGAGCAGGGAGACAGAGGAAAGTGTGTCAGGAAGGGACAGAAGGTATGGAGTAAAAGGTAAAGTGTTAAAAAAGGAAAAAGCAGGAACTAAGTGTCATAAAACATATTTGAAAGTTCTTTATCTGAATGCACGTAGCATTCGTAACAAAATGGACGAGTTAACGGCACAAATAACTACATATGGGTATGATCTTGTGGCCATTACAGAAACATGGTTGCAGGGTGACAACGACTGGGAATTAAACATGCCAGGGTATTTAACAATCAGGAAGGATAGGCAGGAAGGAAGGGGAGGTGGGGTGGCTATGTTAATAAAGGAAGGAATCACTGTAATACAGAGAAATGATATTGGGACAAAGGATCAGGATAATGAAACAGTTTGGGTAGAGATAAGGAATAATAAGGGGAAAAAAACACTCGTGGGCGTAGTATATAGGCCTCCTAATAGTTGCAACTCTGCTGGAAGAAGTATTAATCAGGAAATAGTCGGGGCATGTAATAAGGGAACAGCTATAATTATGGGGGATTTTAACTATCATATTAACTGGACAAATCAAATTGGGCAGGGCAGACTTGAGGAAGAGTTTATTGAGTGTATTAGGGATGGATTTCTTGAGCAGTATGTAACTGATCCTACAAGGAGGCAAGCAACCTTGGACCTGGTCCTGTGTAATGAGCCAGGATTAATTAATAATGTCCTAGTTAAGGATCCCCTTGGAATGAGTGACCATAACATGGTTACATTCCATATCCAATTAGAGGGTGAGAAGGTTGGTTCTCAAACAAGCGTACTGAGCTTGAATAAAGGAGACTATGATGGTATGAGAGCGGAATTGATTAAAGTGGACTGGGAAAATAGTTTAAAGGGTAAGACGGTACATGAACAGTGGTGTTCATTTAAGGAGTTATTTTACAACTTCCAAAAAATATATATTCCACTGAGGAAAAAAGGGTGTAAAAGAAATGACAGCCATCCGTGGCTAAGTAAAGAAATTAAGGATAGTATCCGACTAAAAACAAGGACATATAAGGTAGCCAAACTTAGTGGGAGGATAGAAGATTGGGAAGTCTTCAAAAGACAGCAAAAAGTAACTAAAGGATTGATTAAGAAAGGGAAGATAGATTATGAAAATAAATTAGCAAAAAATATAAAAACAGATAGCAAGAGTTTCTACAGTTATATAAAAAGAAAAAGGGTGGCTAAGGCAAACGTAGGTCCCTTAGAGGATGAGACCGGGAAATTAATGGTGGGAAACGTGGAGAAGGCAAAAATGCTGAACAAATATTTTGTTTCAGTCTTTACGGTAGAGGACACTAAGAATATCCCAACACTGGACAAACAGGGGGCTCTAGGGGGGGGGAGGAGCTAAATACGATTAAAATCACTAAGGAATTGGTACTCAGTAAATTAATGGGACTCAAGGCGGATAAATCCCCTGGACCTGATGGCTTACATCCTAGGGTCTTGAGGGAAGTGGCAGTCGGGATTGTGGATGCTTTGGTAATAATTTTCCAAAATTCTCTGGACTCGGCAAAGGTCCCAGCAGATTGGAAAACTGCTAATGTAACACCCTTATTTAAAAAGGGTAGTAGGCAGAAGGCTGGAAATTATAGACCAGTTAGCCTAACATCTGTGGTGGGTAAAATTTTGGAGTCTATTGTTAAGGAGACAGTAGCGGAACATTTGGATAAACATAATTTAATAGGACAAAGTCAGCATGGCTTTACGAAGGGGAAGTCATGTCTGACAAATTTGCTTGAGTTCTTTGAGGATATAATGTACAGGGTGGATAAAGGGGAACCAGTGGACGTAGTGTATTTAGACTTCCAGAAGGCATTCGACAAGGTGCCATATAAAAGATTATTGCTCAAGATAAAGAATCACTGGATTGGGGGTAATATTCTGGCATGGGTGGAGGATTGGTTATCTAACAGGAAGCAGAGAGTTGGGATAAATGGTACATTCTCGGACTGGCAACCAGTAGCCAGTGGTGTTCCGCAGGGGTCGGTGCTGGGTCCCCAACTCTTTACAATCTATATTAACGATTTGTAGTGTAACATATCAAAGTTTGCAGATGATACAAAGATGGGAGGGAAAGTGGAGAGTGAGGAGGACATAAAAAACCTACAAGGGGATATAGACAGGTTGGGTGAGTGGGTGGAGATTTGGCAGATGCAATACAATATTGGAAAATGTGAGGTTATGCACTTTGGCAGGAAAAATCGGAGAGCAAGTTATTATCTTAATGGTGAGAAACTGGAAAGTACTGCAGTACAAAGGGATCTGGGGGTCCTAGTGCAAGAAAATCAAAAGGTTAGTATGCAGGTGCAGCAGGTGATCAAGAAGGCCAACGGAATGTTGGCTTTTATTGCTAGGGGGATAGAATATAAAAACAGGGAGGCATTGCTGCAGTTATATAAGGTATTGGTGAGACCGCACCTGGAATACTGCATACAGTTTTGGTGCCCATACTTAAGAAAAAACATACTTGCTCTCGAGGCAGTACAAAGAAGGTTCACTCGGTTAATCCCGGGGATGAGGGGGCGGACGTATGAGGAGAGGTTGAGTAGATTGGGACTCTACTCATTGGAATTCAGAAGAATGAGAGGCGATCTTATTGAAACATATAAGATTGTGAAGGGGCTTGATCGGGTGGATGCGGTCAGGATGTTCCCAAGGATGGGTGAAACTAGAATGAGGGGACATGATCTTAGAATAAGGGGCTGCTCTTTCAAAACTGAGATGAGGAGAAACTTCTTCACTCAGATGGTAGTAGGTCTGTGGAATTTGCTGCCCCAGGAAGCTGTGGAAGCTACATCATTAAATAAATTTAAAACAGAAATAGACAGTTTCCTAGAAGTAAAGGGAATTAGGGGTTACGGGGAGCGGGCAGGAAATTGGACATGAATTTAGATTTGAGGTTAGGATCAGATCAGCCATGATCTTATTGAATGGCGGAGCAGGCTCGAGGGGCCGATTGGCCTACTCCTGCTCCTATTTCTTATGTTCTTATGTTCTTATACATATCACCCCTAAGTCTACGCTTCTCTAAAGTGTAGAGTCCCAGCTCTTTTAGCCTATCTTGGTAACTAAGATACTTTAAACTGGGAATTAATCTTGTGGCCTCCTCTGTACCCTTTCCAAAGCCTCAGTATCACCCACCATGTGAGGAGTCCAAAACTGGACACAGTATTCTAACTGAGGCCTAACCAAGGTTTTGTACAAGGACAAAATAGTATGCTTTGTCTTAGTGAATTTGTAACATGGTGCCCATATTCGAAAAGGCAACAACAAACCAATTAATCTTACTGCCATTCCATGTAAAATCACAAGAACATAAGAAATAGGAGGAGTAACCTGCTCCACCATTCAATAAGATCATGGCTGATCTTCGACCTCAGCTCCACTTTCCTGCCTGATCTCCATATCCCATAATTCCGTTAGAGTCCAAAAATCTATTGATCTCAGCCTTGAATATATTCAACGACTGAGCATTAACAGCCCTCTGGGGTAGAGAATTCCAAAGATTCACAACCCGCTGAGTGAAGAAATTCCTCCTCATCTCAGGGGGGAGTACTGAGTGGGGTGGGAGAGGGGGGGGAGTACCGAGTGGGAACGGGGGGAGTACAGAGTGGGGGGGTGGGTGGGGGGAGTACTGAGTGGGGGGTGGGGGTGGGGGGAGTACCGAGTGGGGTGCTTTGGGGTTTGTTGGGTGCATAACTGTTTCTAATTTACGTAAATTACCTGGATTCAGAAACTCAATGAGAAGTGCTCAGAGTTGCAAATGATACAAAACTAGAAGGGGCAGTGAAATTGCAAGAGGCAGCTCAAAAACAAAAGAATAAGTTGAACAAAATATGTAAATTTCAAAAAGTTGAAATAGAAGAAATGATCATCTGGAGAATTCCTCAAAAATTATTTTCCAGATATGATTTAAAATACTATATAGACTACATCTCTCAGTCGCTAAGAGAAACAATTCATGCAAACTACTGAGGAGTGGAGCAAGCAGGGCACCTCTGGCTAAGCACCAACATGACAGTTCTAGATACCTCAGCGTCTCTGAAAATAGAGAAATAACAGCTCAGATTGGGAGGCCGCCTACTGGCAATTGTAAGATTTATATCTAAGCGAGCTTGAATTTCCATAGAGAAAATACCCATATCTTCCCTGCACCCCAATTTTCTCCATTTTTTTGCACTCTAATTGTTCCACAAGTCCTCCAGTATGTCACTGAGTCATGGCTCATGTATAGGCCTGAACAATGAGTGTCATCCGTGGGGTACAACATAGCCAAGTTTGATCCTCTCCTCACCTGATGCCCACATATGCACACTTTCCAGGTGGGTCCACTGGATAGTGATCAGGACAGGGAGCCCAGGCAGACTTTTTCCCCCCTTTCTAATTTCGAAACTTAATGTAGCTCACCTACTGTAGCCCTTGCTGAGATCAGCACAAACTAGGGATTGAACCTAAGAACTTCCTTCATCTGTAGGATGCAGTACCATACTGGACAGTGCAGTTACATATTGAGCTATAGAAAAAGTACATTTTTTCCAAGCTCAACACAATGCATCTGTCTCTGAATTGGAGCTAGTACTGAAAAAGCCGTAATCAAAGTCATAAACGATTCCTTCTTTGACTCTGGTACACAATGCCTCCTCATCTTTCTCAACCTCTCTGCAGCCATTGACAGGTCAACCATGCCATCCTCCTCCAATGCCTCTCCTCCATTGTCCAACTGAGTGGGATTGCCCTTGCTTAGTTGCACTCTTACCTATCCAATCGTAGCCAGAGAAACTCCTGCAATGGCTTCTCTTCCCACCTCCACACCATTCCTTCTGGAGTCCCCCAAGGATCTATACTTGGCCAACTCCAATTCCTCATCTACATGCTGCCCCTCAGCAACATCATCCGAAGACATGACATACAGTTCCACATGTACATTGACGATACCCAGTTCTGCCTCACCACCACCTCCCTCGACCCCTCTACTGCCTCTGTGTTGTCAGCTTGTTTGTCTGACATCCAGCCCTGGATGAGCCACAGTTTCCTCCAATTAAACATCCTGAAGACTGAAGCAATTCTCTTCAACCCCTGACCTAAACTCAGTACCCTCACCACCTCCTTGGCCACTGTCTCAGACTGAACCAGACTGTTTGTAATCTCAATATCCTATTTGGTACTCCGAGCTGAGCTCCCGACCCCATATCCTTTCTCTCAATCACAAAAACTGCCTACATCAAACACTGAAATATCGCCAGTCACCACCGCTGCCTCAGCCCATCTGCTGCTAAACCCTCATCCATGCTTTTGTTACCTCCATACTCGACTATTCCAATGTTCTTCAGGCTGCCACCCCATTCTCCACCCTCCGTAAGCTTGAGCTCATCCAAAACTCTGCCGCCCGTATCCTTACCTGCACCAAATTCCGTTCACCCATTACCCCGGTGCTCGCTGACCTACATTGGCTCCCGATCCACCAATGCATCCAATTTGAAATTCTCATTCTTGTGTTCAGATCCCTCCATGGCCTTGCTCCTCCCTTTCTGTGTTACCTCCTCCAGCTCTACAACCTTCTGGGAACTCTGTATTCCTCCAACTCTGGCCTCTTATGCATCCCCCACTCCCTTCACCCCACCATTGGCGGCCGTGCCTTCAGTCACTTAGGCCCTAAGGTCCAGAATTCCTTCCCTAAACCTCTCCAACTCTCCTCCTTTAAGACCCTCCTTGGAACCTACCTATTAGACCAAACTTTAGTCACCCCTCCTAATATCTCCTTTTTTGGCTTGATATCAATTTTTGTCTGATTACTCTTCTGTGAAGCACCTTGGGATGTTTTTCTACATTAAAGACACTATATAAATGTTGCTGTAGTATTTTGCACTGTTTCCGAGGTTTGGTTGCTGAGTCACATGCAGTGTATCTTTGCTTAATCTGAGCCCCCAGCACCTCCTGCTGCCCAGTAATTTTCCAAAGACAGATTTACTTACAGATATATTTTTAAATTTAGGTACAGGGGATTTTTTCCCCATAAATATTCCATGGCAAAGATATTATAGGGATTCATTTTGAAGTATTCTTCTGAGAATATTGAGCTTTTTTTGTAATTTTGTTAAGTTGTGATTTTAAAAACTAAACTATAGACTGAGGGATTTACCCTGAATTAGTCTGATAAAAGACACCATTCCCATTTCAGTGAATTACCTGTCCCATTTCAGGTAGTGTTATGAATGTGAAATGAATTTACCACCTGTAGTTCACTGCTTAGATCCAAGACAGTAAGTATGGTTAATTTCAGCAGTGAAATGTCAACCACAACTGACTTGAAATAACAAGAATTTGCAAAAAAGTGGAACAGGTTTTTTTCAGTTTTGAAGTGTGTAATGTTTAAATCTGGAATTAGAAGTTAGAAGTGAAGAAAGGGAGTAATAACAAAAAAGATTTTTTTTGCAGTTATCTCGATCGATGGTGACAATAGCTGCTTCTAGCACAGGAAACTCAGGAAGCACATGTTGGCCTGCAGGGTTTGTATATCATCTGGGCCTCCTGATTGCCTCAGTGAGAGGCTTTTCCTGTTATTCAAATACCGAGAACTGTGTCAGCAATTAATCATGGTGTGATTTACAGAACTCTGCACTCAGTCTCCTCTCAGCCGCTTTCCTTATGTTTCCATGAATTAGATGCACATTTCCTGACCGGCTCTGTGAAAACTAATGATAGCTTGGCTTGGCCCAGACCCCACTGACGCACAGATTGCCTGTAACCCATATCCTGAATTCTTTGCTCCTTTTTCCAAGCCTTATTTCACATGTTCGTGGTGTATTGAAATATAGACAGTTGCCTTCCAGTGTGACGTGAGCTGGCAAAGTTCAGTGTTTATTTTGGCAGGTTAGAGCTGAGATGCAGTAATAATTCAGACATCCAACCAGTAATGAGCTACAGAAATAGTTTTTTTATGGGAATTATCAATGTATTTGTTCATCAGTAATGAACAGGATGCTGTGCTTTATATTATTTTTAAATAGAAATCTCTACACTGATTTTCTGCCATTGGCTCCGTTTCTGGTGAGTTTAGGACAGCAGCTCGCACGGAGTACAAATGGGGCTTAAGTTTGAGTTTTGCTTTGTTGCTCTGCCAATGAGACCCTTCATTTAAGCCTATCTGTAATCTAATAAAGTTCCTTTTTAAAATTCTTCTTTATATCACCGCATTAAGGTCCCTGACTAGAAAACCAAGAAAAGAACCAGCTTGTGATGCTGTTTTGTGGGTCAGCAAGCAAGAAGCACATATCTGTGGGTTATAAAGTAGCAAGAGAGCCACTTATGTCCACTTTATGTGACTGTGCTAACGTGACAGCAGCCATGCCTTTGGTAGCAGCACTGTAATGTAAATGGGGTGGCACAGAGAATGGTCTCAAGGTAGTTCCTCTCATGGCAGCAGCGTTGCTACCTGCACTGTCCACCATCTTTTCTTGTTACAAGTTCAGGTTTACCAGCAATGCTTGTTGGCCTTTTCTGCTTGTTGGCCTGTAAGGATCTTTTCCACTTATGATTCACGAATTTCAACAAAAAAAACTCTGCGGGCTTTTTGATCAGCAAGGGAGTCAAAGGATATGGGGAGAGGGCGGGAAAGTGGAGTTGAGGTAAAAATCAGATCAGCCATGATCTCATTAAATGGCGGAGCAGGCTCGAGGGGCCGAACGGCCTACTCCTGTTCCTTATGGCCTTATGGTCTCATTTGTCTGTTGCTCCTGATGCAGTGGGATCTACCAGGCAGTGTGAATGTGGCAGGCTTCAGAGCACCAAGAGCTCTAGCGTATTACAGAACTGCTTCTGCTGGCAATTCATTCATTAATATAAAGAGGGTGCCAGAGGCCATGCTAAGGTGTCCAATCTGGTATCTTGGACAAAAAGCAGGTCAGTGCTGCGCCACTGATTACTAAGATGAGGATTTAAGGTTGTTCTTAACCACATATCTAGCTCCCAATATCGGTCATGCTTTGATGGGAAGGCAGCAAGAGGAGGTAAAATGCACAAACAGCAGCAACAATATGGGTTAGCCATCTTGTATTATTGCAGTCTTATCGGTTAACTTAAGAGTGCCATTGTCAGAGGCCCTAGAGTACCTCACCTACCAGTACCCTTAGTTAGACTGTAGTATGTGCTGCAGGGTAGCGATTGAACGTAGAGTAGGGGGAGAAAGCTAGCAGCAGGCGAAATCAGTTTAAAAAAAAAAGCTCATTGACATGATAGTTCCAAGGATAAGATTGAGCGCAGTAAGTGGTTACACTCTCGCAATATCTGTGTGCTCTTTAAACAAGTAATCTAAGATCTTATCAGGTAGTTCTGTGTAAAAAGTGTTGCGTTTTGTTTTAGTTTTAACTTTGTTTTGAGAAGACTCCATATCAAACCCAGGGAAATATTGCTCCATTATTTGAGCTGGCTTGTGTATAATGAGAATTTATGAATGGGAAAAGTCTGTTGTTCAAAGACAATATAGATGATGACAAATCTGAAAAATACGATTCTCACGAGATGTTGCATGATGCCACCTTCCACTTGGCCCAAAGGGCCATGGACTGGAATCCTACAGATTTTTGGACAGTTTTCAGGCTACATGCATTTAGTTAGGACAGCTGTTGAAACTGTATGAAATGTTCCTGCTTGTTTGATTGCAGGTCTGACGGAGCCGATGTGGAACTGCTCACTACTCCTCACTCCGACATCATGCAGGCAGTCTCTGTTGATGGAAGCACAGATTCTATAAACCAAGGTAAGTGACAGTTTTGCACAAATTTTCTCAGCTAGTATCATTAAATGGTTACTGAAGATTGCATTTAAATGTTGGGGTATCTTAGAAACACTAGTGTAATCCCATATTACTAATCCACACCGCACTGAGGCAATGATTTATATCCATCCACCTACACTTTCCTTATCTGACATTGCCTCAACAGTCTAATGATACCTCTGCAGACATCTGAGTGGGTGGAATCATGTATCAGTCCTCCCAGCAATGTTACTGTAATATTATATTATTAGTTTTCTGTCTTCCTTAAATTGTAATCTCTAATTTTGCTCTGCTCTGTTTTCCCCAATTTTCTCTCCCCTCTTCGAAGGGGATGGATATCGTGTTGCAAATTCCTTTTTTTGTGGCTAATTTTAAATGCAATTTTAAAATGATTACTGGATGTCCTGGGCCGAGCTCTGGAATCCACTCTGCCTAGGCTTTGTGTGTGCAGCAGGGCTGGGCTACGCCTGGAGCCAGCAAAATTCCTCACTATTTTTACCGGGGTGATTATCTTTGATTGTGCCTGGCACCTACAAACAACCTCACTCAAACACCTCTTTATTATGCTGATCTGAAGGGTTGCTGAAACTGCTTCAAACCGCAAGTGAACAAACTCAGTTACTTAACACCTCCAGAAAGTTGGTTTGTTTTAGATTTGACAATCACAGTTTGATTATTTACGACGAAGGGTCATCGACCTGAAACGTTAACTCTGTTTCTTTCTCCACAGATGCTGCCTGACTTGCTGAGTATTTCCAGCATTTTCTGTTTTTATTTCAGATTTCCAGCATCCGCAGTATTTTGCTTTTGATTATTTATTTCATTTTCTATAAATGCTTTCAAAAGATCTGGTGGAGCTTTAATAAAAATTAAACATAGACAAGTTTATATTTATTGTGTGTACTTCCTGTCCTGCACCAATCTGGTTGACTATTAGCTGCCCTCTGAAGTGGCCTAGCAATCCACTCAGTAGTCAGGGCAACTAGGGATGGGCAATAAATGCTGACCTTGCCAGCAATGGGCACATCTTGAGAATTAATTAAAACATTTCAGGTATTGAACACTGTTTAATGTATATTTCTGTCACACTTTAAAAAAAAATAAAGAAACAAAGATGGTTATTTGGATTCTACAGACAAACTCTCCAGCAACATAAAATATCTTTGTGCTGTTTCTTAATTGACCTAAGTATTGATTCACCCAGTCTTTGTTTATCAGTTAGACTTTGTAGCCTTAAAATGGCATACCACTATACTTTAGCAGCAGAATAATACATTATGTTTAACATACTATTATGCTCCAGTCCTTATAAAACAAAATATCCTTCTGCTTGCATCTGGTATATATTCAGGTTTTGAGATATAGCCGTAACACGTCAGGTGTCACATTTTCTCACGTGCTAATTTCTTTGTCACACTTAAAACAACCCAGTCATTTCCTCTTTCTGCCTTGGTTTTTAAAATTTCTATCTTGGGGAAGAGTCAGGGTTTAAAACACCTGGCAATCTGCAGAGAAATTTATCAGCAATGGAAGATATTCTCCAATTGAGCTTTGGGATCTGTCAGTCAGACATTGCTCCTCCTGAGCACAAGAGTAGTATATTGTGCATTGCAAGGTGTGATGCCTCTCTCCTGATAGAACAGTGTATTCTCTCACTTATTGTGAGCACTGCCATGGGAGGACCACTAGCATTTTATAATATCAAGAGCTAATGTCTCCATTGCAAACATCTTTAAATTTTGTCATTATTTTCTGTCACTGCAGATTTTATTACTAAATTCACACTTTAAAAGGTACAACTAAAAATAAATGTTAAAAAATGATAGTCAATTAAAATGCCACTGACTAAGAAACCAGCAAATGCTCCTGATCTCCAAGCAGAACCAGCCAAGCATCACACAAACTTGCCCTTTCTTCCACCTTGGGCCTTACTCTACTCCCTCATTACTCCAGCTTTGGTCCTCTGCCCCCACTGCACTCTCTCATAGAACAGCTTTGTCTTTCTCCTCCCAATTTCAGACACACTTTCTGTTTGCCCCAGCTTTGGACCTTGAGGCCTACAACCAGATTTGGCTCTTGTTGCATGCCAAAAAGGGTGGATTTCAAATAAGCAAAATACTTGCTCGTAGTAACTGTATAATGCTTGCATTTTCCAGAACAAGAAAAAAAACACCATTAGGTTTAATCATGAGCCTGGAGGGTGGATGGGCCTGGGCATGGATTTCTTTGCAGTTATGTACTCCACTCTATTGAGGCATGCATTGTGACAGGCCAGCTACATAGCCATAAATACCATTAGATAGAGTATCCATAATGCCAGGCACGCCACCTAGTGGCCTGGCCTAAAAATGCTTAAACTTACCCACGAAAGGTTGTCAAATTGGAAAGCATAAAAAAGGGGAGGTAGAAAGCTACAGTATTCCAACAGGCAGGAACACATTTAGATATCACTGGAAGTATAATCATTGATGCAGTAATTATTGAATATGCCAGGACGACATTGTATTAAGTCAAGGTACTTACTAACTTTTGGTCATTGTCCACAATCCCAAGTAGCAACTTACTTAAGGGCCGCTGGTTGTTACCTGAAGTTTGACAAAGTAAAACGATGGCTGTTGCTGAATGTTGCACATCACTGCAAGGCTTAACACTAAAGCATTTGTCAAAAATGGGTCCATTTTGCTTGCACGTGCATGTGCATTCTAACTCTATCTCTCTGTATAGCACGGCCGCCAAAGAAGTGA
Source organism: Heptranchias perlo (assembly GCF_035084215.1). Taxonomy (NCBI): domain Eukaryota; kingdom Metazoa; phylum Chordata; class Chondrichthyes; order Hexanchiformes; family Hexanchidae; genus Heptranchias; species Heptranchias perlo. The sequence goes on from NC_090349.1 coordinate 27,513,797, forward strand.
TTTCGGGATTGTCACTGCCTGGAGAGTACACTGCAAAATATTGTGGATTCATATCGAAAAAGTATTGTACTTTACAGCTTTTATGGCCTAGCTTATCCCAATCAAATGGTGTTTTCTCGTTAAGAGTCCAACCTTAGCCAGAGAAAGCAAAAAAAAATATTGTGAAGCCAGAATTAATCGGCACAGTGATTAAGAACTTGAGAACATAAGAAATAGGAGTAGGAGTCAGTCATACGGCCCCCCGGGCCTGCTCCGCCATTCAATAAGATCACGGCTGATCTTTTACCTCAACTCCACTTTCCTGCCCTATCCCCATATCCCTCGATTCCCATAGTGTCCAAAAATCCATCGATCTCAGTCATGTTGCACCTCCACATGCAGCTCGCCCATTTTGTCTGCACAAATGTCTGACAAATTGCCTCGCTGGCAGCAACCCAAAGGTAAATCTCGGAACTGGGAGGAGTGGCAAAAAGGGGGGGCAATCGCGAATACTGTGGAGTCGGGGGAGCACTCTTGCTTCTCCTGACTCCACAGCAACATTTATGGAATTTTCTTTTGTTGAAAAACTAACATTTTGTTGGCAGCTGCAGGTTAGACTGCTGAAGAATCCTGAATGGGACAGACCTGATTCCTGCCCTACTCATCACAGACCATTTTCTGTAAGGGGGCCTAAAACGGACATTGGGTCCTTTATGTATCTAAATAAGGGGACACCTGAAAAATGGCTCGACCCATTTCCAGGTTGGAGTTCTTTCAGGCAGGACGTTGGTTCGGAAATTGGGCATTGTTGCGCCCACATTATGTCCATCTTCCATTAGCTGAATAGTCTGCCAACGTTCACTGTCAAATTTGGGGGAAGAACAGGCAAGTGGGATTAATTGGATAGTTCTTTCAAAGAGCCGGCACAGGCACGATGGGCTGACTGGCCTCCTCCTTGTGCTGTATGATTCTACGATTTCAGTCCTGAATTTCCCTTTCCTTGTTTGAGGGCCACCCTTATTTTCCCGGCCTCTGAGCCAATTTTTCAGTTGTACCACAGCTATACCAAAAAATGATGGCAGTGTAGGCCTGTCAGCAGCCCTTCACTGGCTGTTAGTGTCCCCCGTTCCAGTCCCTAACTCCCATAGCACTCCCAGTATGTGATGTGCTAAGTGCCAGGAATGCCACTAAAATGTGTTAATGAATGGACCTCATAATATTCTACACATCAGCTCTTTTGGGCTCAGGAGCAGCAGTCCCATGACGAGACCACATAATTGACCCACATGTCTTTTTCAATTATTGACCCTACTTTCCTGCCTTCCCATCGTTATTACTCAATCTCTTCAGAAAAACATTCAGTTGATTCTTGAGCCCATTTATACTATTCAGCTCATTAACCTTCCCTGATAACATATTACCCAACCTTTAGGTGAAAAAGTTTTACTTGAGTTCTCTTCTTACTCCTAGCTTGTGTTCCCTGGCATTTGAACATTTCACTATAGAGAACAATTTGGCCAGATTGACTTTTGTTGATTGTTTTCTCAACACAAAGTTTCCTCTTTCCAAAGAAAATAAGTCCAACTCAGCATTTCCTCATAACTCAAATTCCAGACACCTGGAATTATCAATGCTGCTCATTTCTGCACCATCTGGAAGGCAACAATATCCTTCCTACGACGAGGTGATCCAAACTGCAGCCTGTACTCAAACGGTTTCTGAACAAGGCCTTGTACAACAACGATATAACTTCTTGAAAATTTTATTTTCTATCTGCTAATGCAACCCACAATCTTATTTGCCTTTCTTAACTGAGCTGATGGTTTCATAGATGTATCTATTTTAACTTCTATATCTTTGCATGTTACACCAATGTTCTATTTAATACATAGTCACTCTTTTGGCTCTTTGTTCCCATTACCAAGATTTTGCACATATTCCACATTGTATTGCATCTTGCCACCTATTGGCCTGGATCTGAATATGTTGAATTATTCTCATTATTTACTGTCCCTCCTATTTTGGCACCATCTGCAAACTTGTGAATGTGCTTACTGTAAGGTCATCCAAGTCATTAAAAATAGCATGGGTCCTGTGACAAGTGCCTGGAATACAGTTGTAGCCTCTTTGCAGCCTGCAAAGTTCTCATTTTTTAGCTACTCTCTGCTCCCCATTTTAAATCTAATATTATCTATCCAGTGGCTTACTTTATTTCTTGTTCTGTGACATCTTGCCATGAATCGCTGATGTGGAATCTTGTCAAAACCTTTTGGAGAACCCAAGTATATAAAACTAACTCCATTCTCCCTGTTCACCATGGCAGCAATATCTTTGAAAAGCTCCAGCAGGTTAGTTAAACATGACCTCCCTTTCCTGAATTCATGCTGACTGTCCTTTAACAAGTTATGCTTTTCCAAGTGTTCACTCACTAGAATCGTTTCAAAGATTTTCCCTACAACAGATGTTAAACTTCTGATATAAATTAGTGCAGTTAGATTTTATTTACCATGAGTGACTCGCTCCGTGGATTGAAATTTATCCTGTTGATAGTTTTAACAGAAAAAGTCAGTAAGATATGGGAAATCCAGTCTCACAGTCACTCTGACTTTCTCGCTAAAATTATCAACAAGAATTCCCCCCCCCCCCCCCCCCTAGATGTTCTAATATTATGAAAACAAGATCCAATTATTGTTTTTCTAATTGTGTTGTCAGGAGCTGCCCACCATTGCTCAATAGAGCAGCCCTACCACAAGACGGACCAGCTCTTCTCATCATACGCCTGGTTTCATGGTCCAATCTCTCGATTTAAAGCAGCTCAGCTGGTGCAGATTCCAGGAACTGCGGGTCATGGGGTCTTTCTGGTGCGCCAGAGCGAAACACAACGGGGAGAATACGTCCTCACATTCAACTATCAAGGGAGAGCAAAGGTAATGACAATTTGAATACAGAGTCAAGTTTACCGTGCACAGTTTTTAAAATATTCTTAATTTAAGTTGAGCAACAATGGATGCACTTGTGATACTGCCTTAATGGATAGGAAGGATAGCTAAAAGATGAGAGTGGATAGCAGCTTGCAATTATATAGTGCCTATAATGTAGAAAGCTTCCAACATGCTTTACAGAGGAGAATCGAATGCTGAGCTGTAAGCAGCATTAGGAAAGATGACTAAAGGCCTGGTCCAAAAGATAGGTGTTGAGATTCTTAAAATTGGCAAGAAAAACAGCAAGATGGAAGGTGTTTAAGGAAAAAGGGTCAAGATAGTTGAAGACTCTGCCAATGATGGTGGTATGGAAGGAGATATACAGAGTTGGGAGGACTGAGGAGCACAGGCTGGGATGTAGGGCTGGAAAAGGTAGACCAGGTAAGATTGTAGTTATTTATAAATGAGGACATTGATTCTGAACTTGATGCATTGGAGGACAAGGGAGCCAATGGAGGTGGTTGAGGATGGGAGTGATGGGCGAGTGGGATTTAGTGTGGAACAGGAATGCTGGCAGTGGAGAGGAGGAGCTGGATGTCGTCAGCATACATATGAGAACTGACCACATGTCTATGGATAGTCTATAAGGGTAGCGTGCAAATGAGTAAAAGGAGAGGAACGGGAAAGAACCTTTCAGTTGTGCTGGTGGTGTTTGTGTTGGGACAGCAAGAGAAACCATTGCTGGAGATGTGCTGGGAGAAAGAAGTGGAGCCACGCGATGGCAGTCCCACAGAGGGTGGAGTGGTCGTCCACATTGAACGCTGCAGAGAAGTCACTCAGTTTGTCAATGTCTCTTTGTAACTTCCTGCTCCCATCTAAACAACTTACTGTGCCTCCTAAATTAGTGTAATCTGCAAACTTGGGTATACAACTATTCCTTTATCCAAGTCATTAATATATATGATGAAAAGCTGAGACCCCAGTACAGTTCTATGCGGAACACCACTTGTCACATCCTGCCAACCAGGGAATGATTCCTTTATGCCTGCTTTCTGTCTCCTACCTTCAATTACTTACCCATGTCACAATGCCACCTCCAATTCTGTGTGCTTTCATTTTTGCTAATAATCTCTTGTGGAAGTTCATATAGACAATATCCATAGACACTCCCCTATCCGCCATGCTAGTGACCTCCTCAAAAAATTCAACTAGATTTGTCAGACATGACCTACTCTTCACAAATCCATGCTGACTCTCTTCGATCATCTCATACTTGTACAAGTGCTCAGTCACTCTGTCGTTGATGATAGATTCCAGTAACTTCCTCACAACTGTGCTAAACTGACAGATTTGTCATTACTTGATTTATCCCTCCTTCCCTTCTTAAATAACAGACTGACATTTGCAATTTTCCAATCCAAAGGCACAATTCCTGAATCTAGAGAGCTTTGGAATCCTAAAGTGATTGAGAATAATGAATAAAAGGAACATTTTAGATAAATTAGTTAAGCTAAAGGAAGACAAAGTGCAACAGCTCAACTGAATATATCCTAAGATCCTGAAGGAAATTGCTGAGGCCCTCGAAATTATATTTCAGGGCTCTAATGAGTGTGGATGTGTGCCGAGGATTAAAGAATGGCCAATATAGGACTCATTTTTAAACAGGGAAACAAAGCTTATCCAGGTAATTATAGGCCAGTTATCTTAACATCTATGGTAGGGAAAATTTTAGAATCTTTAATTAAGGATGAAATTATCACATTTTTAGATAAAGAGAAAATAGAAGTAGCCAGAACAGATTTCAAAAGGAATGGTTGTGCTTGACAAATTTTGTAGAATTCTTTGAGGAGCTGACAGACCCAGTAGATGCAGTGGATGTAGTGTACATGGACTTTAGGAAAGTTTGATAAAGTACCACATGGGAGATTACTGGAGAAGATTAAGGGGTATGGAATTAGGGTGAGGATAGCAACCTGAATTAAAAATTGGTTAGAAGGGAGAAAACAGAGAGTAGGAGTTAAGGGCAGTTTTTCACATTGGTTGGAAGTGGGTAATGGTGTCTCACAGGGTTCAGTTTTGGGGCCACTTCTGTTCAAGTGGCCCCAAGAGGGAGTGGTGTTGAAATTTGCAGATGATACCAAAATAGGTGGTATAAATAATTCCTTAGAATCTGGAATCTACAAAGGGATATTGATAAGATGGGGGAATTTGGCTAAAAATTGGCAAATAGAATTTAATGTTGATAATTGTGAGGTGATACATTTTGGTAAAATAAAGCAGCATAATTATACTCTGAATGGAATTGGATCAGTGACACAGAAGAGCAGAGGGATTGAGGGGTACAGGTTCACAGGACGTTAAAGGCAATACCTCAGGTTGATAAAGCCATGAACAAAATTAATGGAATTCTAGGTTTTATAGAAGAGGTATAGAATATAAAAGCTAAGAGGTAATGATGAGTTTATATAAAACCTTAAGATCTCAATTAGAGTACTGTGTGCAGTATTGGGCTACCCACCATAGAAAGGAGATTGAAGCTTTAGAGTGGGTACAAAGCAGATTCACTAGGATGCTGCCAGGTATGAGGAAATTACAAGTACGAAAAAAGACTTGAAAATTCTTCTTTCATCATTAGAATAACGCAGAATGCGGGCAGTATGATAGAAGTGTTTAAATTATAAAAGGATGGAACAGGGTAGATAGATGCAGACTGTTTTCAGTAGTCGTGGAGCCTAGATTGAGGGGCCATAAATGTAAGATTAAATGTAAGAGATTTAGAACAGAGAGCAAGAAAAACTTCTTTACACAGACTGGAATTCACATCCAGGGTTAGTGGCTAGGACAGGAATTAAGTCAACATTCAAGATCAGATAGGTGGATGAAAGAAATGGAACAGGGTGGGTAAATGTGACTAGGACTATTTACTTGTGTGGAGAATAAACACCAACATGGACTGGTTGGGCCAAAAGGCCTGTTTCTATGTTGTAACTCCTATGTATTTCTATGTAAATAATTAATTGATATCGCTTGCAATGGCTCAGTGGCTAACTGCGCTGTATGGTGTGGTACAAAACCTAACAGGAACTGCAAAGTTCCAGCTTTGATCATTCTCTGTCCTGATCTCAGTTGGGTACAATAATTGTTCTCTCTGCTCCTGAGCCAGGGAAGGGCAAATTTGGGGTTGCTGCTCCTGATTACCATCCGGTCACATCTTTGGAATGTGTATTTGTGGCTATCAGGTGAGGCCTGGTATGGCTGAGATGCTGTCTATGCCAAATTAACCTGCTGACACTCACTCTCTAAGCTGACATATGATAAAAATTGCTACTTGAGCGAGATTCCAGACGTCTGCTGCTCATGGACTGTGCCCCAGCAAGAGTTAGCATTTTCAGTAGCGGACAGGAGAAAAATGGCAGATATGAAGATATCAACAGTTTTTTGTCCTTGAACCTACCCATATTGCAGCATTATCTTTATTTGTTAAGGTGTATCAACTAGTCCATGCCCAATAATTAATACCAAGTAAAATTCCCCAGTAATTCACAAATTTGTGTTCTAACTTTTCAGCATCTCCGACTGCTTGTGACAGAAAGAGGGCAGTGCCTAGTCCAACACTTCCGTTTCCCATCTGTCACCGAAATGCTGAATTATTTTGGAACATTTGCAATCCCCTTGGAGTGTGGTACAACCTGTGAAGTCAAATTGTCCAGCTACGTGGTGGCAATCCCTTACCAGCAAGGTAAGAAACGATCACGTGTACATTTTAAATAGAATTCACAGCAGCAAAAAAAAAACCTTTCTCGGTGCTAGAACACAATCAGTCAGCACATCTGTGCACTATCAGCAAATAGGATTCCAAGAAATACTATGGCACCTTTCAACCTTAGTTCCAGTTCGAGGTGAACCTCTGTTACGTGCTTTTTGTTTTGAGGCTGATGGTGACGTTTCTGTAACCCAATTAAAGAAGCACCAAGGTGATAGTTTAGTCTAAAAATAAAATGGATTCTCCTTCAGTGCTGTGCATTTCTTAAATTCTCTTCAGATAGCAGAGAAATGATTTTGCAGACATTATACGAGGAAAAGTGGTGGATATTTTGTAAGCTCAGATTACTTAATGGGTTAAAATAACCAGCTAAATGATAATTACTCAACAGGACCAATTTTTTTTTAAAACCCTGCTTTTTTTTAATAAAAAGTCCCACAAAACAGCCTCCCCATTGGCTTAGTGGATGAAGGCACTGACTGGTGTAGTCTCAAGCCATAGCAATCCCAGTCTGTGCACGCATATGCACTTGCCAACAGGGGTCACTGGTCAGTGATCAGCAACAGGATTTTCTCATCCCTAGCCCAGTGACACCGAGGTCAATTGTAGCCGTCCCAAAGCCTGCTCCTTCTGTTATGCGTGACTTAGAACTGCATAAGGTAGTGTCTTCACCCACTAAGATAGCAGGAAAATGCAACCTTTAGTTTCATAGCCAATTTTCAAGTACTCTTTTGAAATATGAATGAATGTTACTAACATAACTTTCATTAGAAAAGATTGACGGTCAATTAAGAAGTAAGTGTTGTTTTAATAGAAGTGTTGTGAGCATAAGCTTTGGATTTTTGTGGTGCTCCTTCTAAAGAAGTGACTGAGGGGGAAGACCCTGGTGTGTCAGTGATGATTAGGTGCAAAAGTCTGTCAAAGGCGTCAAACATTTTGACGCAATTTTTAGAAAAGTTTTGATTTGGAATCTGAATGACATAACGCATTGTAAATTCAGCATTTAAAAAAAAAATCAAAGGATGCACTAGCAGCCTCGTGGTTACACAACTGGCTTCCCAACCTAGATGGCCAGAAGTTCAAATCCCAGGGCTGCCTATTGCTCAGCCTGCCTGCCACAGTTGGGATGAGTTCTGTCATCTTCCGGCCAGGCTTCTCAGTGTGTACTGCTTGATGATAAAGCTTTCCATCTGTTACTGAGTGAAATTTGGCTGTCCAGCTCACCCTGTACAAGCAAGCTTCCTTCCTGTTGGCGGAACAGTGAGTGTCGCTGGCAGTGATCCTGGAGAGGTCCACAGTTCTGACCACCTCTCCCCCAGCTGAAGGAACTAACATGATGGTGAGAGACATCTTGGGGAGAGACTAAGTTGCACTGAAAGCTGCTTGTAATCCAATTCTTGTCCTATGCTAAGCTGCAAACGTTTAAAAATTAAAATTATTCTTTTAACTTTGTGCATTTAACCAAATCAAATCAGAATTTTAAGAAATGCCTTCTGTAAGGATCAAATCATTATTTTGTAAAAGATTTGAAGAATGAAATTGGATAAAAGTTTGGGGATGCTGTTTCTTTTGTCTAGTGGCTGAATCAAAGTACGAGTACAAAGGATAGAGGGGAAACCTAGAAAGGCACACACGTGCCAAGAGCTATTTAGACCGTTATAATCAGAACGACACTACAGCAGATAGAAAAGGAAAAGATAAATCAAGAAAATAAACCAGCCAGAAAAAATAATTTTTGGAAAATTCTGGTGTTTTAGGAGGCAAAAGAAGAGCTTTGACCTTTGTGAAAATACTGAGGATTTTGTTCCCAACCAACATTGTTCTACACAAATAATATAAATGCATGGAATCTGTCTAAGGACAGATGCCGTGTTAGCTATTTTCTGGTATTTTGCGACCGAGGGAGTTCCAACACATGAACTGTTCCCCCAAGAGAATTCATAATTGAGTGTTTAACTGGCTTTGCCTTTGCAGAAGGTTCAGTTCACTTATTCTCCCACTGCAGTTGCTTTAAATTAGCAAAATTAAAGGCTGATAAAGTAATGGAGGCTGTTACAAGACGTGTGAATTATTTTTCTCTGAGTTGTCATCTTTAATTAATAAAATGCTTTTTCAAGTGATGCAACACTGTACTGATTTATTTTTTAAACTAGCAGCACAGGTCCATCAGCATCTGCAAAGAGAAAAATAAAAGATGGGTTAACATTACGATTTTAATGTGGTCATTTCTCTCCACACTTGCTGACTGACTTGCTCTGCATTTCCAACAGTTCTTTTATTTGGACTCTCTGTTGTGTTCAAAGTGATTTTTTTTTTAAAAAGGTCCTGCTTAGGTAAGCTTCATTCCATATTGTTGATGATGCCAGTTATTGTTGAAATTGTTTTGTAGGCCAGAGCATTGCATTCATGCTCATACTATGAATATTGTTTTTAGGTCTGAACTTACAGAATCTAGACAATGAGTGTGAAAGGGATATTTGATTGGTGGAGGCATCACAGGCCAGATCATAGGAACAGGAGTAGGCCATTCAGCCCCTCGAGCTTGTTCCTCCATTCAATTAGATCATGGCTGATCTGTACCTCATCTCCATTTGCTCACTTTTGATCCATATCCCTTGCCACCCTGACCTCATCCTGCAGAAGCTGACCTGTGGCATGTGGAGATGTGACCAGGTCAATCTCCCACAACTGCATTAAATTGGGACGTGCTTGCTGGTAATGAGATTGGACAATATAAATGATTGTTAAATTTGCTCCCACCAAAACATGAAACAAAGCACTGACTAGCTTTTGTATGATACTTTCTTCTGCCATTTTTGTTCAGTGTTTTTATTTGCACAGTGAGTGCTGCTGGGTGAGGGGAAAACTTGAGCCCAACTGTGTAAGAAGAGTGCACATTTGAAATGGCGAGATTATCTGGGTTAATAGAGCTGTCCTGGGATAGCTCAGCTGGCTCAAATCAGTAAAGTCAGCTCCCTCAGTGGTGCCATTGGCACACATATATGAAAAAATTGACTGTTCTGCAAAAATAGCAGGAAGCATTAATGTTAATGTAGGTCACGGATCTTTGTAAAGGTTTAATTTTGAAAGGGAGCTGATTTTAATATTCTCCTTTCTAAAAGAGCTACAACAATTAATAAGCAATTGCATAATTAAGCAGAAACAGGCTGAAAACCTTGTTGCTATAGAAACATCAAATGTACTGTAAAGAAATTGAAATGGTTGAAGAGAAATCATCAAAAGTAAATAAAGAAGTTATAACAGTGGATTACACACTCAGATTTCCATGTATGCCTGTACCTTGTATTATGTGCATTGACTAGGTGGTATAATAGTAGTACTTCATGTACGTAAGCAGATTAGTTCATGAAACGTACACTTACTGCTGCAGATGTCTACACCATCTGTCAAATGCAGTTTTCTCGATAAACAGTGAAGGCCGCATCCACTACCTTTCCCTATATTTGGCTTGGTGCACTCAGAGTGTGGGGGTTGTAACTGTCCCAGCTTCCAGTCACAGGAAGGGTTATCACGCAACTGGATTTTTGCCAAAAATCGTTACATATTCTAGCATAATGTGGTTTCAGTTGCTGTAAACCATTGACCTGATCTATATATCTTAACTGGTAATGTCTGAATGTTATTTCCTCAACTACCTGCCTGCATGTAGCATGTGGAATTCCTTTAAAAGCTTCACACGCACTGTCCTTGGAAATGTTTATTCCCATTTTTGAACACATTTGTAAAGATATAGAAACATTTTAGTCAGTATATGCCATTCTCCAGAAACACTTTACAGAACTTTGAGTTCATCTGGGAAATTGCTTTTTTTCCTGCCAGTTTCCCCCTTCCCCTAATGTTTGAGCCTTATTGGAACGGATTCCACAGCTGATCCAATTCTGTCCTTGCGAGTCACCCACATGCCCACACCTCCAGCAGGGACTGCTGGATATTGATCGGAAGTGGGAATCTTGATTGATTTTCCCCTCCCTAACCCAGGAGTGCTGAGGCCAATAATAGCATTCGTACCACTGAGATCTGTTAGCTCAACATAGCATGGGGATCGAACCGGGGGTTTCCTAGTGGATATGGTTCAACTGTGTACATTCAGCAAGCCATTGGGAAGTCTCTTGGAACATTAATTTTTATTTGTAAAAGTTGTGCAAACGTTGCTTTTAACCTGTTTACAAACTATTTGGATCCATTTTTGATTGGTGTTTTTGTTTCATCCGTCTTTTTTTATAATATGTTTGAAAACCAAATACAGCACCTGATGTCACAGACAAAACATAGCCAGGAGGCAACAGCCACGAATTCTCCCTTTTACCTCTCCCCAAAATGTATTGATACATTAGTTTCTCACTACTGCGAGGTTCTCCTGTGTATGTTCAGATACTTCAAGAAATAAATTGTGCCACATGGAGAAAAATTATCCAGAGTCCCTGCTCCTGATCACTGTCCAATGACACTGCTGAAAAGCACATGTGTGTGGCCATCAGGTGAGAAGCAGAGCAGGCTTGGTTATGGAGGCCTCCACCATCAAACAATCTGCCAACACTACGCGTCTAAGGTCACACATGAAGAATGACCAGTTGGTTGAAGAACTGTCAGTGTCTTCAGGGTGGGTGGGAGGGGGAGAAAATGAAAGGAATGTTAACTAGTATCTACTGTGTGCAGTAACAGCCCCAACATAGAGAACTGAATTCTTTCCACTCGTTGGTCTGTAACTGTTCCCAATCAGTCAGGTCAGGTGTTAAAACCTGCTACTGCACTGACCATAGACGGCACTACCTGCGACTGGTCACCGCCGAGTGCCGGCCGGCAGTTAAGTAACCAGGTCACTACCAGAAAGTGCCAACAGCTTTGATCAGATGAGCATCTGGAGGAGGGTGGTTGAACCCTTGATGGAGGCAATGCTATGTAAAGGCAGATGAGCTGATCCTTAATTAGCCAACAGCATCTGCAACATGCAAGCTGTGACACAGCTGCAGTACACAATAAGTGAACGAAAGAGCAACTGTGGACAGTCTGAAGCACAGAAGCTCCGACGATAGTTGGAGGATGATGATGATGAACTGTCCCAACAAAACTGAGCTCCTCTCTAGAATGCAATCTCAGCCATAACTTCAGAAAGTGCTTGAATCATATAATTTTACAACACAAGGCCATTAATCCTATCACACCCCTGCCAGCTCCCTGCCTGCTGCATTTGCTGTCATAACAGTGAATGCACTTCAAAAGTAATTATAGTAGCACTTGGGATAGCCTGAGGATATGATAAGGTGCTATATAAATGCAAGTTATTTTTCTTTCTCACTGCGATTTTACAAACTCCATCTTGCAATTGACATGAGGAAAAATTGATATACATCATTACAATGAGAGCATTGAAACCTTCAGTTAGATAACTCCTGGGTATGCATTTTATTCCTTTATGCTTATAGAATTATGTTGCATCCTCTGTACTGATATTTTGAGTATATGCTGTGATCATTGTTTCTTTTAGAAATGATTTAGCTTTAACAGCAAGTTTCTCTGCAGTGACTGTAGTTGTTTATGTTACAACCTTGCTTTACTTGTGGGCTTTTGCTCACTGTTGGATACTCGCTGCTCACAACAGATATTCATTGCTGACCGGCCATTTGGCAAGTTCTCAAATATGAATTACATCTGTGATTTATTACAAAAAAAATTGATTTGGCAAACTGCTTGGATTTTTTTTGTTTGGTTTTGGTGGTTGTCATTTTGTTTGTCCACTGAATTTATCATTTCAGTATAGTTTCCCGTTAGATAACTAAACTGATTATTATTTCAATAGGCCAGCGTAAAACGTGTATAAATGTGAGGCCAGCATTTTTAATTCATTTTTAAAATTTCATTCCCTACTTAAAATATGAACAAAATATTTATAAATATAAACAAACCCCTGCGGAGGTTGCAAATGAAATTACGCCCATTGTGCCGATGTCAAATTACACTCAAGTTTCCTGCCATTCTCATTAGCATACCCCGAATGTAAAAATGGAAGGAAATCAGCGTAAACAATTGGAGCCCAAGGAAAGTCTCGAAAGTGCACCATTTATTCCTTCTTTAAGTATGATAATTAAAATTTCAACTCATTTAATCATCATTCATGCACATCAGGCACAGCTTGTTTAAGAATCTGCAATCGGGGAAGCTTTTCAATTTTTAATGTGACTTATTCTGATAACCATAAAAATCCATTCAGAAAATCAGAAAGCACAGTGCCAGTCTCAGTGAGGATAAAAAAAAATGTTTAAATGCTCAGAAAATTGCAATAAAACACAAAAAAAATGACTTTGTTTCCTGCTGCGCCTGAAAATCTGGTCGTAATTTGAAGAGACCTTCCGAAGAAACGCAATTGCAGGAAACTCGCAGATAAGACGATATAACTTGTGGGCAGGGTCATTATTATGGGCTGAGGTGCATTTCGGCAGCTTGATGGCCAATTGTAAAAGCTCGAGGATATTTGGGCTTATTGTACTTGTGCGCGTAACTCACTTACACCCAAAATTCCACAATCATTTAGCCCACATATTTGCTTTGCTCCCCAATTGCGCTTGTCTCTGGGCGCAAATACACAGGAAATTCCAGGCCCCCATGTAAAATTCTTACTGCTCCAAAACTTCAGAAATTTGAAATCATTTTCTAAAAGTTTGCAACCAGCCTATGACTTTATGTGGAATGAGATACGTAAGGATATATTGTGCATGTTTTGCCGTACATTGTTAATGTGGAGCAAACAAAAAGAAAGAAATATGTTTGACGCAGAAATGTAATGTTTTACTTTAAAAACAGAATGTGCTGGAAATACTCAGCAAGCCAGGCAGCATTTGTGGAGAAAGAAACAGGGTTAATGTTTCAGGTCCATGACCTTTCGTCAGAACTAATATTTGGCTTACTGATTAGTGCATGGCAGTCTCGTACTTACTCTGCATGTCACAGAAAGATCTATAGAATGGAATGCTGAGTGGGTAATGTGCGGGTTCTATCTCCAGTGAGAACCTGTAATACGAGGTTACAAACATAAGAACATAAGAAATAGGAGAAGGAGTAGGCCATCCAGCCCTTGAACCTGCTGCGCCATTCAACAAGATCATGGCTGATCTTCTACCTCAACGCCATTTTCCTGTACTATCCCCATATCCCTTGATGCCTTTAATATCTAGAAATCTATCGATCTCTGAATGTACTCAGTGACTGAGCCTCCACAGCCCTCTGGGGTAGAGAATTCCAAAGATTCACCACCCTCTGAGTGAAGAAATTTCTCCTCATCTCAGTCCTAAATGGCCTACCCTTTATTCTGAGACTGTGACCCTGGTTCTAGACTCCCCAGCCAGGGGAAACATCCTCCTTGCATCTACCCTTTTGAGCACTGTAAGAATTTTGTATGTTTCAATGAGATCACCTCTCATTCTTCTAAACTCTAGAGAATACAGGCCTAGTCTACTCAGTCTCTCCTCATACGACAATCCCACCATCCCAGGAATCAGTCTGGTGTTCTGTGGCAAGTATATCCTTTCTTAGGTAAGGAGATCAAAATTTCACACAATATTCCAGGTGCGGTCTCACCAAGGCCCAATATAATTGCAGTAAGACATCTTTACTCCTGTATTCAAATCCTCTTGCAGTAAAGGCCAAAATACCATTTGCCTTCCTAATTGCTTGCTGCACCTGCATGTTAGCTTTCAGTGACTCATGTACAAGGACACCAAGGTCCCTTTGAACATCAACATTTCCCAATCTCTTATCATTTAAGAAATACTCTGCATTTCTGTTTTTCCTACCAAAGTAGATAACTTCACATTTTTCCACATTATATTCTATCTGCCATGTTCTTGCCCACTCACTTAGCTTGTCTATATCCCCTTGAAGCCTCTTTGCATCCTCCTCAAAACTCACATTCCCACCCAGTTTTGTGTCATCTGCAAATTTGGAAATATTACATTTGGTCCCCTCATCCAAATCATTGATACAGATTGTGAATAGCTGGGGCCCAAGCACCGATCCCTGCAGTATCCCACTGCTAGAGAACCAAGGGTCTGGCAAGAGTGAGGAACTGAAGGAAATTAGTATTAGGTAAAAAAATAATATGAGAGAAATTAATGGGACTGAAAGTCGATAAATCCCAAGGACCTGATGATTTACCTCCCAGGGTTTTGAAAGAGGTGGCTATTGAGATAGTGGATGCATTGGTTGTCATCTTCCAAAATTCTATAGATTCTGGAACGGTTCCAGCAGATTAGAGAGTAGCAAATGTTACCCCACTATTTTCTGTCTGTTAACCAATTCTCAATCCATGCCAGTATATTACCCCCAATTCCATGTGCTCTAACTTTGTTCACCAACCTCCTGTGTGGGACCTTATCGAAAGCCTTCTGAAAATCCAAATGCACCACATCCACTGGTTCCCCCTTATCTATTCTACTAGTTACATCCTCAAAGAACTCCGATAGATTTGTCAAACATGATTTCCCTTTTATAAATCCATGTTGACTCTGCCAAATCCTATTATTATTTTCCAAGTGTATGTTATCACATCCTTTATAATAGATTCCAGCATTTTCCCTACTACTGATGTTAGGCTAACAGGCCTGTAGTTCCCTGTTTTCTCTCTCCCTCCTTTCTTAAATAGTGGGGTAACATTTGCTACTCTCTAATCTGCTGGAACCGTTCCAGAATCTATAGAATTTTGGAAGATGACAACCAATGCATCCACTATCTCAATAGCCACTTCTTTCAAAACCCTGGGAGGTAAATCATCAGGTCCTTGGGATTTATCGACTTTCAGTCCCATTAATTTCTCTCATATTATTTTTTTACCTAATACTAATTTCCTTCAGTTTCTCACTCTCGCCAGACCCTTGGTTCTCTAGCATTTCTGGGAGGTTTTTTGTGTCTTCTTCCGTGAAGACAGACACAAAGGGCCCGATTTTAGCACCCGCTATCGGGTGCGTTCTTGGCGGGGGGGGGGGGGGGGCCTCGAAAATCGTAAAATCCAGGATCCCGACCGGATCCCGCCCACTTCCGGGTTCCCCGCTGATGCGCCGGCGTGCGCGCGCAGCCCCCGCTGGTGGGAATCCCGCAGGCAATTAAAGCCAGCGAGATGCCACTTGAGAGTATTTATGTAGCTATTTCAGGTCATTAACTGACCTGATTAAGGGAGTGTGTGTGATTTTGGATCAACATGGGACTGTTTCCCACACTGGGGGAAACACTCCCAGATCGAATAATGGACGTGTTGCAGCTGTCAGCCTGTGGCAGCTGCAAAGGTCCATTTGACAGGGGGGGGAGGGGAGACCCTCACCCATTGCAGGAGGCCACTCTGTCACTTGGGACAAAGTTTGGCCTCCACCACCCTCCTCCTGACGGTCAACGTCACCAACCTGCGCACTTACCCCGGGGTCCGGAGACATGTACCTACCTTGCGGACCCCCTCAGATGTACATCTTGCGGATGGGGGCCGCCGTAGCTGCAGTCATGACCTCCTCGGAGGGCGAACAGCATCACCAGCCTCGCCATCCACGCCGTCCACCTCTGACATGTGGAGCTCCACAACAGATTGCTGTGACACATCCACCTGTACAGCAGGAGGGAGGGTTACCGCACAGAGAGATGCGTCGCAGAGGGCACTACCCTCGCCACAGAGTCCACAGACCGAGGCTCAGCTTCCTGGACCTCTCTAAGCAGCAGTACACACGGAGGCTCAGAGTCACTCGACATGTAGCCGTGGACATCTGCAGCCTCTTTCATGCCGAGCTGCTCCTGGCTGGCCCGTGCGCCATCTTCCTACCTGTCGCTGTCAAAGTCACCACTGCCCTCCCGAACTTCTCCTCCACAGCCTTCCAGGGTGCAACCGGGGACATCGCAGATGTCTCTCAGTTGTCTGCGCAGAAGAGCCCTGCAAATACACCTACACCCACTCTGCAGTGACACAATGTGTGGCATCAGTGGTGGGTCCTCATAGTGATACCCAGGAGCGGGCATTATTGCACAAACCGGACAGGATTCGCGAAGACATGGCAGTAGTGGTGCCAATATAATGTGTGATGTGAGTTGTTCTGAAATTCAATAGAAGTAACAACCATGACAAATCCTCAAACACCCTTGTGCATCCCCTTCATGCTCACGACACATTTGCCTTACGCTGCCTACTGCACATATGTGATGCATGCCCTGTGGCTGCAGCACAGGTGGTGGCAGGTTGAGTGAGGCTGGCCGAGAGAGAGATGCACGAGAGGGTGAGTATGGGATAGAGCCATGAGATTGTATGAGGATTGGGTTGAGTGGTAGTGGCGGGGTGAGTACTGGCGAGGTGAGTAGGTGCAGGTAAGATGAGGATGGGGTTTGAGTGGGTATGAGGGGTGATGTGACAGAGTAGTGTTGGCAGTGCAGAAGGAGATGTGGGGTGGGGGCAGTGATGTGGCAGACGGAGTGTTGGGGAAAGACTACGTGTACTCACTGTGGCTGACCTACTGAGGTCATTGGACCGCCTCCTGCACTGTGTGCAGGTGGGCGATATGTTGGTGGCACTGGTGACCTCCTCTGCCACCTCGAGCCAGGCCTTCCTGGTGGCAGAGGCAAGCCGCTTCCTCCAGCCCGCCGGGTGTAAGATCTCTGTCCTCCCCCTCCTCCTCACCCCATGTATTGATACCTGGGGTGAGGCATCATTAAACTGGGAGCAGCCTTCCCCCTGGGCTGCTCCATGCAGTCATCTTTGCTATTTGTTGCAGCATCTGTTAGTGGAGGACTGCCCCTTTAAATAGAGCACCTCCAGCTGACAGATCTTACTGCGCATGCGCAGCCCGCCCGACGCGCTGATCAGCAGCGGGGAACCCGGAGGAGCAGGTAAGTGGATCCAATTAGTGGTTTGCCTGCTACGATCGCGCGGGAAACTCACTAATTTCACCGGGCGCGTTACCCACGTGCCCGCTTGCCCACCCGCCGAGAACCCGCACCCCTGGTAAAATCGGGCCCAACGTATTTGTTTAATTTCTCTGCCATTTCCTTATTCCCTATTATAAATTCTCCACTCTCTGTCTGTAAGGAACCCACATTTGCCTTCACCAGTCTTTTCCTTTTTACATATCTATAGAAGCTTTTACGGTCCATTTTATTTGACTCGCTAGTTTACTCTCATATTCTATTTTCCCTTTCTTTATCAATTTCTTGGTCCTCCTTTGCTGAATTCTAAAATGCTCCCAATCCTCAGGCTTACTTCTTTTTCTGGCAACTTTCTATGCCTCTTTCTTTGATTTAATACTATCTTTAATTTTTCTTATTAGCCACGGTTGGACCACATTTCCTGTTGGGTTTTTGTGCCTTAAAGGAATATATATTTGTTGCAAATTATGTATTAATTCTTTAAATGCTAGCCATTGCCTGTCTACCGTCATACCTTTTAATGTAGTTCCCCAGTCAACCATAGCCAACTTGCGCCTCATACCTTCGTAGTTTCCTTTGTTTAGATTTAAGACCCAATTTCGGATTGAACTACATCACTTTCAAACTTAATGAAGATTCTATCATATTATGGTCAGTCTTCCCTAAGGGCTCCTTTACAACAAGATTATTAATTAACCCTTTCTCATTGCACAATACTAGATATAAAATAGCCTGATCCCTAGTTGGTTCCTCAACATACTGATCTAGAAAACCATCTCGTATACATTCCAGGAATTCGTCCTCCACATTATTAGTGCTAATTTGGTTTGCCCAATCTATATATAGATTAAAGTCCCCCATGATTACTGTATTACCCTTGTTACATGCTTTATACTGTGCCCTACATCACAAAGCACATTAGTGTCATGTACTTCTTCTGTAAAATTGTTCCTCTGTGTAACTGTAGTGATTACTCCTCTTATTCAGTCTCTAATCTGTAGACTCCTAGTTTATAGAATAGTCTCAATTCAAAGCCGTGCAGTTGAGTTAGATTAGCATGGGAAGTAGATGAACTGTAATAATATGCAACAGCAATAATCACAATGCTTTGTACGGGACATGTACTTATTATGTAACCTGACTCCAATATATCATGCATTAAGTGAATTTTCAATTCCTACTGTTATCTGACTATTCGCTGTGCTCTTTTATGGTATTTGATTTTTTTACTTTTATGATTCTATGTATATTGACGGCAGGAAATGTCTTTATAGAGTCGAGAACAAGTGAAACTTTCTCAGTTCTCATTTCCTCTTCCAAATTCAGTAACTGTAGCCTCATATCAAGAACGTCTTACCATAACCACTCGCCACAGACCCAGGTTCAGTGTGACCTCCTTTCATTCACATTTCATGAAACTTTACTCATTCTGATAAAGAGTATCGCTTCCTTGGTCTACTTTACTGGAAGTGGACCAGCTGGCTGTGTAATCTATACAGTAAGTGCACAGAATAAAACCCACTGATGAGCGGGTATAGCTGTGGTAAGTGAATCTGCCCTAACTAGTGACAGTTAATGCTGTGGAGGTTTTCGCTTTCCTGCATTAGTAAAGATTAATAAAGAAAAAGTACTGGAGAAATTAATGGGAGCAATAGCTGACAAATCCCCTGGACTTGGTGGCCTACTTCCTAGGGTTTTAAAAGAGGTGGCTGCAGAGAGAGTGAATACATTGATTTTCATCTTCTAGAATTCCCTAGATTCTAGAACAGACCCTCTGGATTGGAAGGTTGCAAATGTAACCCTGCTATTCAAGAAAGGAGGGAGAGAGAAAACAGGGAACTATAGGCCAGTTAGCCTGACATCGGTAGTGGGGAAAATGCTAGAATCTATTCTTAAGAATGTACTAACAGGGCACTTAGTAGATCATAATATGATCTACTAATATGATCACACGAGAGGACACCACCCACCAGGTGCATGGTTCATATTCCTGTGACTCGGCCAACGTTGTCTACCTCATACGTTGCAGGAAAGGATGCCCCAGAGCATGGTACATTGGCGAGACCATGCAGACGCTGCGACAACGGATGAACGGACACCGCGCAACAATCGCCAAACAGGAGGGTTCCCTCCCAGTCGGGGAACACTTCAGCAGTCATGGACATTCATCCACCGACCTTCGGGTAAGCGTACTCCAAGGCGGCCTTCGAGACACACGACAACGCAAAATCGTCGAGCAGAAGTTGATAGCCAAGTTCCGCACCCATGAGGACGGCCTCAACCGGGATCTTGGGTTCATGTCACGCTACACGTTACCCCACCAGCGAACAAATGTTATCTGTTTTTAATATAATGGGTCATTTGCTGGCTCTCTCTGCCTTCCGGTTGTTTCTGCCTCTCTCTGTTTTTCTTCTCTGTTTTTTTTCCCTGTTTGTTTTTTTGTTGAATGTGTATTCGGGGGTTCTGCAGGTGACACCTCTCTGTCTGAACACGGTGATTGCCTTGGCAACGGGCAGTTGCAGGGGCAGTCTGTAAACACCATGTATTGTTCTATATGTATAAATGCGTAGGCTTCAAGGAGATCCTGAACATTTACCTGATAAAGGAGGAAGTCTCCGAAAGCTTGTGAATTTAAAATAAAATTGCTGGACTATAACTTGGTGTTGTAAAATTGTTTACAATAATATGATTAGACAGTCAACACGGTTTTATGAAAGGGAAATCGTATTTGACAAACCGATTAGAATTTTTTGAGGGTGTAACCAGCAGGGTAGATTTGGGGGAACCAGTGGATGTAGTATATTTGGATTTTCAAAAGGCATTTGATAAGGTGCCACTCAAGAGGTTGTTACACAAGATTAGGGCTCGTGATTGGGGGTAATACATTAGCATGGATTGAGGATTGGTTAACGGACAGAAAACAGAGAGTAGGAATAAACGGATCATTTTCGGGTTGGCAAGCTGTAACTAGTGGGGTGCCGCAAGAATCAGTGCTTGGGCCTCAGCTGTTTACAATATAAGGAATCTTACAACACCAGGTTATAGTCCAACAATTTTATTTTAAAATCACAAGCTTTCGGAGATTATCCCCTTCGTCAGGTGAATGAGTGAAAGATTCTCAAATCGCATATCTTATACTAGGCTGGGACAGCATCACACCAATCAAAAAGTGTCGTTGTTGTTCAAACAGGCCAGTCACGGAGAACAGCACGTCCCAGTACACTGGATATACATTGTGTCAATTACACAGACAGAAAGAAAGAGACCCAAATGACAGAGAGAGAGAGAGAGAATATTAAAACACATAACCTTTTTTTCCCTTTTTGCTGGTGGGGTTACGTGTAGCATGACATGAACCCAAGATCCCGGTTGAGGCCGTCCTCATGGGTGCGGAACTTGGCTATCAACTTCTGCTCGACGATTTTGCGTTGTCGTGTGTCTCGAAGGCCGCCTTGGAGAACGCTGACCCGAAGACTTTAGCAGTCAAGAACATTCAGCCACTGATCTTCGGGTCAGCGTTCTCCAAGGCGGCCTTCGAGACACACGACAACACAAAATCGTCGAGCAGAAGTTGATAGCCAAGTTCCGCACCCATGAGGACGGCCTCAACCGGGATCTTGGGTTCATGTCATGCTACACGTAACCCCACCAGCAAAAAGGGAAAAAAAAGTTATGTGTTTTAATATTCTCTCTCTCTCTCTCTGCCATTTGGGTCTCTTTCTTTCTGTCTGTGTAATTGACACAATGTATATCCAGTGTACTGGGACGTGCTGTTCTCCGTGACTGGCCTGTTTGAACAACAACGACACCTTTTGATTGGTGTGATGCTGTCCCAGCCTAATATAAGATATGCGATTTGAGAATCTTTCACTCATTCACCTGACGAAGGGGATAATCTCCGAAAGCTTGTGATTTTAAAATAAAATTGTTGGACTATAACCTGGTGTTGTAAGATTCCTTACATTTGTCCACCCCAGTCCATTACCGGCATCTCCACATCATGTTTACAATATATATCAATGACTGAGGTGAGGGGACCAAGTGTGTTGTATCCAGGTTTGCTGACGATACAAAGCTAGGTGGGAAAGTGAGCTGTGAGGAGGAAGCAAAGAGGCTGCAAAGGGATAAGACAGGTTAAGTGAGTGGGCAAGAAGGTGGCAGATGGAGTATAATGTGGGGAAATGTGAAATTATCCATTTTGGTAGGAAGAATAGTAAAGCAGATTATTTTTTAAAAGGTGAAAGACTAAGAAATGTTGGTAGTCAGGTTTTTGGGTGTCCTTGTACATGAATCACAGAAAGTTAACATGCAGGTACGGCAAGCAATAGGAAGGCAAATGGTATGTTAGCCTTTATTGCAAGGGGGTTGGAGTACAAGAATAAGGAAGCAATTATATAGGGTCTGGTGAGACCACACCTGGAGTACAGTTTTGGTCCCCTTACCTAAGGAAGGATATACTTGCCTTTAGAGGTGGTGCTACCAAGGTTCACTAGATGGATTCCTGGGATGAAAGAGTTGTCCTAATGAGGAGAGATCAAGTAGAATGGGCCTATATTCTCAGGAGTTTAGAAGAGGTGATCTCATTGAAATGTATAAAATTTTTAGAAGGCTTGACAAGGTAGATGCTGAGAGGCTGTTTCCCCTGGCTGGAGGGTCTAGAACTCGGGGTCATAGTCTCAAGATAAGGGGTCGGCCATTTAGAACCGAGATGAGGAAAAATTTCTTCACTGAGGGTTGTGAATCTTTGGAATTCTCTACCCCAGAGGGCTGTGGATGCTCAGTCGTTGAGTATATTCAAGACTGAGATTGATAGATTTTTGGACACGAAGGTAATCAAAGGATATGGGGATCGGGCGGGAAAGTGGAGTTGAGGTAGAAGATCAGCCATGATCTTATTGAATGGATAAGCAGGCTTGAGGGGCCATATGGCCTACTCCTGCACCTATTTTTTTATGTTCTTATGCATTTCCAAGAAATGTATCTAAAATCACTCACTAATAATAGTGAAAGACTTGAGGCTTTTATATGCAGTAAAGTTCAATGCTTCTGAGCGCAGAATCATTTTAGTGCAAAGCGCAGGATCTTTACTGCTTGTGTGTCGACAATATTCAAAGGGCAACTATTTGTGGTTTCAAAAATTGTACATTATGCTCATGAACACATATTCTGGGGTTATGGAGAAATCACACTTGTAATGTAGGGGGGCAGGTGAAGGGTTTCATCTTGAAGGTACAAGTAGAAATGAGACTAGGCTGCCCTGTAATTCCTGGCTGCTGTTGTCACATGCACACAGCTGCAGGAGGGGTGAGAGAGGGGTCACACGCAGCCAACTTTTAGAAGTTTTGTTTTTTGTGGTTGATCTTTTTATATATTCAGATAAAATAATGTAACATTGCAACAAGCTCATTGACAGTGAAATCGCACATTTAAGTGACTAACAGCCTCAAATTTCGATGGAGCATCCATTGCAGTTTAAACATCTGGCCTACTGTATTTTAAACTAAATTATCAAAAAAAGTGAAGTAATTATGATGAAACTCATTTGTCTGTTAAAAGTCTATAACAAATGGTGTACTTATAAAAGATGATTTATTAAGGTTAACCCCAGTGGGGCATTGCCCCTCAATCTAATACATATGCATCTGTTGAGTTTGTGTTCAATTCCCACCTTCATCTTGCCTTTAACGTTATCTACCCTCATTGGGCCAGTTTTGCTACTTCTCAACCAAGGTACAAAACGAATATATATTTTGTAAGTGAGGATGGCGGTGGAGAGGGGGGTCAGGGGAGGTATGTTGCAGCACAGTATTGATGACTGCAGTAGTGAAGTCCAAATTGCAGGGCCCCAGTTGCTGTATTCTCCTGTTTGAAGAGGAACTGTGGTTAAAAGACAACAGGAAGGATTTGAGGAATGAAACTGGGGGAGAGAGAATATAATAGATAAAAGCAATTTAATTTTTGTTTTAACACTCTGTGACCTCTTCACCCCCACCATCCAGCTTTAAAGACAGCCACTTGCAACATATGATATGATGCCAAATTACAGCTTCAAATATGATACTAAAATAATGAGACATAAATCAAAATAGCACTAAAGACAGTATAATTAATGTAGACTAGAAAACAACTTGTGAAACTCTATTCATGTTGCAACAATTTGTGAATCACTTACCTCTTGTAGTAATTAAATATTTAAAGAATTATTGTAATCATATTTTGGCAATAGTATAACTTCTGGGTTCACATTAATCAGGAGTTACTGCTTTTCCTTTAGATGGTGAATGGATGTCTCCTCTGCTGTAAGATATGTGTGTGAAATGAGTTTGGACAGTCAAGCCGGCTCCTGTAGGACAAAGACCTACAGCACAAAACTGCCCCTAATTTGCCTCTTATTACCAATGCCACTTGGATGGGCACAAGCTGATTAGGTGTGGGAAATGGGGGGAAAAACTAGACTAGTACTCATCTGGGGTTTGAGCTGAGGCACATTGTTGGGACAGATTAAAGGGAGCTTTACTCTGCATGTGGCTGTACTGCACTTCACCTGAGAGTGCTGGTGCTGACAGTATGTGTCTGAAATTGTGAAGTGTTTAATTCCCCAGCACTAAGTTCTCTCACTTTGATGAGCACAGAAAAAGTCAGAAGACAGTGGACATCAGTATTTGCTGCTGCTGTGTTCTCTCCAACAATTTGTTGAGGTTTGTAGTCAGACAACTGACTGTGCAGTCTCTCTACAGACAGATCTGTTTCCTCCTTCAGATACAGACAGGTGCCTGGCACCATATGAGCATGGAGAGGTTCAAACCCTGCTCAGCCATTCGTTTGATAACTTTATCTGAAGCACATACTTTCTGTAGCTATGAGATAACTGTTTACATGTTGGAACCTTGTCAGATTGGTCATTTATTTTTGCGCTCTGGCTTTGTTTAGTTCTCTGTTTCAATTGGCACAGAAAATGTCTTGGTGCAATTAATGAGATCTTCCAAATGGTAGGAGGGTCTGTGATTCTCAACACAGTGTGCTGTTTGTTTCAACTGAACCATGGGGAGGAGAGGCACTTCCAGACTGCTAGGGAGGAAAATTCAGGGATCGAGCCATCCCTCCTAATGACTATGATGTGGAGATGCCGGTGATGGACTGGGGTGGACAAATGTAAGGAATCTTACAACACCAGGTTATAGTCCAACAAATTTATTTTAAAATCACAAGCTTTCGGAGATTATCCCCTTCGTCAGGTGAATGAGTGAAAAGGTTCTCAAATCGCATATCTTATACTAGGCTGGGACAGCATCACACCAATCAAAAGGTGTCGTTGTTGTTCAAACAGGCCAGTCACGGAGAACAGCACGTCCCAGTACACTGGATATACATTGTGTCAATTACACAGACAGAAAGAAACCCAAATGGCAGAGAGAGAGAGAGAATATTAAAAACATAACTTTTTTTTCCCTTTTTGCTGGTGGGGTTACGTGTAGCATGACATGAACCCAAGATCCCGGTTGAGGCCGTCCTCATGGGTGCGGAACTTGGCTATCAACTTCTGCTCGACGATTTTGCGTTGTCGTGTCTCTCGAAGGCCGCCTTGGAGAACGCTTACCCGAAGATCGGTGGCTGAATGTCCTTGACTGCTAAAGTGTTCCCCGACTGGGAGGGAACCCTCCTGTCTGGCGATTGTTGCGCGGTGTCCGTTCATCCGTTGAAAAAATAAACTATCTGTTCTAATCTTTCTTAAAGGCAATATTATTACTTGTTAAAATGTTGTAATTATGGGTTTAGCAGAAATATGAATTATTCCTGGGGTGTTTCGTGGGGCACCTCGTGCTCTGAGCTCCTTCGATCTCTCCCCTTCGTTGACTTGCTGGCTGCATTTCCTCACACAAAAAATACATCAGCAGACAGACTTGGAGGCAAAGGACATGCGGGATAAAATGACAGGAAAATTACAGCTTTGGTCTGATTTTTATTATTTTTTCTGGCCTCATTTCCTGCCAGATTGCCACTATCATAATGCTGGTTTTCCTGCAGAAGGAAACTATCTCATCAGAAACCTGCTGAGCAAGTTTTACATTGCAAGTCTATTTGTGCATAACAGTGGGAAAATTCTTCTTCGCGTGTGTGTGTGTGTGTGTGTGTGTGTCAGTCTCCGAATACCCAATGAAATTCTTTCAATTGAATTTGCTGCCATTGAAGTTACATTAATTGATTGCAGCAACACTCTTTTACTAAAAAGCATGTTTGTTCAATAAAATTAAACAAAACAAGATGATAAAAGATGAGTAAAAAGCAGAGAAAATTTCACATTCTCCCTTTTAATTTCTTGGGTTGAAATCTAAAATTTTAAAAACTGTACTTGCTAAAATATGTATGGTGATCATCAATTGCTGGTCAGTAGAGATATTTCACGGTACTTGATTTGGAACTGTGAAAAACTTATAAAGCTGTTTCCTCATTATGTTCATAAACCATGCAAAATGAGACACTGAGTAGCGACCGGTCCTGTTCATGTATACAGGACTGTAACATTCCATATAATGTGTCTGAGGAATATTATCATTAGGAAAAAAAAATACTGTTCTCTGGTTTCTCAGAAATTAAAATATCTAAGAATAGTATTTTAAGTACATGTATAAACACAGCAAAGCACTTAAAGCCTTCCATTAACTGGTAGGGATGTGGAACACTTAATAGTAAATTGTCATTAATGCATTGTGGCAAGTGGTGGCAGAATTATTTTGCAACATTTGCACTGTCACCTTTGACAATGGTATCTTGGAAATTGTTTAGTGAAATGTGAGAAAATGCCATTCGGCCCATCATGGCCATGCCATCCACAAACCAAGTACAAGATACCTTATCATGGGCTCCATCTAGCCTCCTGAGGGAAAGATCTACATAAATATATCCTGACTCCCAAATGGAAATCAAGTGAAACTCTTATTAATCTTTTTTTAAATCATCCGTCTCCACTATTCAACCCTGGCCTGCCCTCCATAAACACCATCACCTCCCACACTCCCCACTACAGGCCTCAGCGGCAGAGGAACCGCTGCACCCCATAGATGAATGGCTAGTGATCCCGTTAACTCCCAGCACAGTTGGTGCCATTCGTCTGATATTTCAGGAAAGGGACACTGACAGCAATTTGTCACACACTGGAAGTTAAAATTTAAATAGTTATCTAGAGGTGCTAAAGTTTGCTTTGTACAACTGAATTGATCACATTCCGGTGCTCACTGTTGTTAGCTAGGGCTAACATAAAGAACAAAAGCAAAACTAAACTTCTCAGGGTTGGCAAGATGGAGACTGTCCAGGCATTATCATTGCATTTTTCTTTAACATTTCAGATGTATTCCAAAACAGAAATGTTTTCAGCATGTTTTACAGAAATATTCCATTTGTTTGTATATTCTGCTCTGCAATATAGCTACTTTTAATAGTGAGTTCTGTGAGTATTTACTGTGCTTTTCAGGCATGAAATGGTATGGAACTGTACGCAGGAGTCACAAGTACATACGAATTAAGAGCAGGAGTAGGCCATTCGGCCCCTCGAGCCTGCTCTGCCATTTGATAAGATCATGGCTGATCTGATTGTGACCTCAACCCTACTTTCTCGTCTACCTTTGACTCACTTGTTAATCGGGAATCTATCTAATTCAGCCTTAAAAATATTCAATGATCCCGCTCTCTGGGGAAGGGAGTTCCACAGATTCACGACCCTCTGAGAGAAAAGATTTCTCCTCATCTCCGTCTTAAATGGGAGACCCCTTATTTTTAAAACTGTATCCCCTAGTTCTAGTCTCTCTCACAAGGGGAAACATCCTCTCAGCATCTACCCCTTCAAGTCCCCTCAGGATATCTCAGGTGTTCAGTAGTTAAGGTTTAGTTAACCAGTTTGTGAATTTGGATTCCAGCATATCACAACACAGCTGTGTCAGTCACTCTTGCTTTTAATACCTTAGTTTGCAAAATCAAATTTGTAAAAACACTGAACGAGCATCGTATTCTAAAGCCAGCAATCACTCTGTTTTCCTGAGATAAGCTTAACAAAAATGATTTTATTTTTAGTCAACTTCATTTACTTAAGAAGCTTTGCTTTCAGATATGTCACCAATTCAACTGCTGTATTATTTCAGGAGTTCTTCCTTTCCATAGAAATTTTAATCATTTTATGCCACAGGCTTACAAGTAATAATAGTTGCATTTATTTACTAAAAACCTATTGCTGCCATTTGAGTCTTGAGATAAAGGGCTCAATTTTGAAATGGTGGCAGGTTGGCAGCGAGGGGGGTGGGGGGTGAAGGTGCGCGTGGCAAACCCGCATAAACAAAACTTACCATTTCTGATGCGATTGCATTGTAATTGATGGTGGTTAACGTGCTCTCCGGGTTTCGCGCCCGGCAGCCAGCCTGATTGACAGGCTGTCTGCCATCAGGAGTTGCAACCCGGGGGGTGGGGAAAGAAAGATAGAGAACGAGACATCATCCAGCGCTGGAATGGAAGATTGGGCGGGGGGAGAGTGGAAGATTGGGGGGATGAAGAGGGGAAGATTGGGGGGGCGGTGAAGAGGGGGTGATCGGAGAGGGAGACATTGGACATCAGAGCAGGTGGGAAAGGTAGGTTGATTTTGTGTTTTAACAGTGCAGTGGTTTTTTATTTAATTTATTTTGTTTCACCAGGCGTGAATCAGAAGCGGTGGGCAAGCCACCCAGGTAAGTTTAAAAAATCGTTCCAACTACCTAATATGTCACAAGTAAAATGCCTTAAGTACCTCAATCAGGCACATTTGGCTCTTTAACTGTCATCCCGCCAGCTTTAAAGGCCCGCAGGACTTCCGGATTCGGGACGCCCGCGCGCACACAGGTACGTCCGTGGGGAACTCGGAAGTAGGCGAGTTGGAGCCGGCTTCCGAACCCGATTTTCGGAGTTTCCCAACACACCCGCAATTTCCCAGGAAAATCGAGCCCTAAGAGCATTATTGATATTTTACGGCATAATCTCACAAATGTTGTTCTCTATCTCACACTTGTTGTCTTGGGAACTGTAAAGCTGCTTTTCTCTTTTAAATATGCTTATGATACAATGTACAATTTCTTCGCTGCCATTATGGATGAAAAGATTTTAGGCTGCTCTGTAGATTTCAGCATTAAGTTGTTACTCCCCCCCCCCCCCCCCCCCCCCACCGTCCCCCCGCATTTCCCAATTTCCTCCCCAGCTCCTGAAGGCTCTGTGACTCTGGCTGGGGTACAGTTTCCAGTATGTTTTTCTGGAAGGATGAGTTACATGAGACAATTGGCCTCCCTTGTCTGTACTTGTATTTTTGATCTCTGGGACACCAGCAATCCTCCAGTAGCTGCATGTATGAGCCTACGCAGTGACTTTCAGCAGTTATTTGACCACAAAGGGCATCACAGCTGAGCTCAATCCTGTCCTCACCTGATTTCCACACACTTATTTTCCACCAGGAGTGGGAACCCTGGCTGATTTTCCCTCCCCCTTCCTAGCCCACGAGTGCTGAAATTGATTGTAGTGTCACAGCTGCTACCCTGAATGGAGCCGATAACTCAGCAGACTGGGAATTGAAGCTGGGATTTTCTGCTTTGTACGGCTCAGTACCTTATGCCCTGTTAAAGTTGGAATTTTAGCACAATCTTCACACCACTCTGATAAACAAAAAATACAGAAATATAATTCCAAGAATAAACAGGGAGTGGAATGGTGCAGTGAGTTAAACATCTGGAACTGCAGTTAAAATCCAACCAAGACTGATGGGATGAAAGTCTCTCTCTGTCTCCTGGATGTACGGATTCCATGTGAAATGAATTTGGACAGTTCCTGGTAGACTTGATACCACATGAAAAAGCTGCCCCAATTTGTCATGAGCACTTTAAAGCAGCCTGTCCAAGGTTTGTTTCTGATAGATTTACATAGTTTCTACTCAGAACTGATAAAATGCCTCAAAGTCCATTGGACAGCAAGTGCCATTTGTTGCTTTTTGCCTGCGGTCTCCTCAGTTTGACTGCTCGCATTGACCTAACTGTGTGCCAGTGGATACTTTTAGCTTGCATTAGCCTAGTTCTACTTGCAGCACATTGGGCGCTCCTGCAGCCACCATAGTTCACCAACGTGCTTGAGTCTATGCTTGTGCAGTGGTGGTATTCCAGGCTTTGAAGGAAGCAGAACATGAGGATGTGCAGCTGTAATACATGGCATAGTACACTTGAGGCACACTGACAATTTTGCTACTAGGAGTTGGGTTTGTCTTCAAAGATAAAATAACTGGCATGAGATAATGAAAATTGATACCTATTGTTTCCTGTCTTTGTGTTTTGTTGCATATGACTAGTCTTATTTCAGTGGGCACTCAGATGCCAGTTTTTTAGGGGGATTTCTTGTTAATATGAAGAAATGTTCAAAAAAGTGAGTAAAGGTCTTTTAATATTGAAACAATATAGAAGTAATTGTCCTTCCCAGTTTTTTTTTCCTGTTAGTACTTCCTTCACTGGGTACGTGAGATATTTGCACCCAAAATTATGTTTAAAAAGTTTTAAAGAGCAAGGCAAGGACAATGAAAGGAAATATGATTGAAGGTTTTGCCACAACTAGTCTTAAGATTCACATTAGCGATTATTGTGTTTTGTTTCCAAAGGATCTCATTCTCCAAGTAATGCTTCAGTGTTGCCATTTTCTGTTCATCGCTGGAACTCGGAACCCAGTCTTGCCCATTTGAGTCCTTCTAGCTGCAACATATCGGAAACTCTTCTTTCCAGACCAGCACCAGAACAGGTGTTCCACACGGTGCCCCCTCCTGAGGAATCTCTCGCTGGCCTGCGGCGCAGTGGCTCAGTGGTTGTGCAAACAAGGCGCCAACGAGACTCGGACTATGAAATGGAATCGGCTGCCAGAGGTCATTCACGGGCCATTGACAATCAGTATACGTTTCTTTGATCTTATTACAAAAGACAAGTCCGGTGTACACTTGTGAAAGTTTCCTGAGAAAAAGTGAATGTATTTTTTATGTTTAAAGATGAAGCAGGAGGTGGGGTTGAGAAGATTTTAGGGCAAATATATGTTTGCTCTGAAATGGGTCTCATCTACTATTAGGCCTGTTGAAGGGCCTGTTTAAAGCATTAGTAATTTGTATAGCGTCATTTGCTTTGTTTTTAATTTCTCTTAAGACATAGATGTCTTAGCTTGTGTCTGATGACCATGTTTCCTCATGATTGGAAATATACAAAAGGCTTTTTTGTAACTTTCATTTGGCTTCTGTATAAATTGTATATGAGTTGAATATAATTTTTAAAGCATATTTCTTTATATAAGTTTTCACAATAGTATGTTTTATTTCCATTAACTGTTTCTAAAATTATTCTAAAAAATACTTGTAATTTAATTGCTACAGTGCAGTAATGTTCTGTGATTTAAAATACAGGCATTATTGTTCGTTGCATTTAAAGGCAAGATTGCAACAATTTTGCTGGGTTCACAAGTCCCAGTTAAGGTAGGTGTCTGTAATTAGAAGCTCCTCATTTTTTTTCTGCTTTTGCCTCTTCACCTAAAGGCTTAACTGACAGTTCAGGTATGTGGTTGGTAATTCCAGTAGTTAAGTGGGAATGTGAACACTAAGGTGATCTAGTTTGGGGAATTTATTTGAAATTACAGGGTGCAACCTGACTTCTTATCCTCCATTTATATAAGGGCTATTCAAATGAGATGGGTTTTTGCATACTCAGATATGTGCGTGCATTCTAAGTCCCATTTACCCATCACCCCTGTGCTCGCTGACCTATATTGGCTCCCAGTCTGGGAATGCCTCGATTTTAAAATTCTCATCCTTGTTTTCAAATCCATCTATGGCTTCGCCCCTTCCTATCTTTGTAACCTCCACCAGCCCTACAACCTTCCACGATCTCTGCGTTCCTCCAATTCTTGCCTCTTGTATATCCCCAATTTTAATCGCTCCACCATTGGCGGTCATGCCTTCAGCTGCCTAGACCCAAAGCTCTAGAATTCCCTTCCTAAACCTCTCCGCCTCTCTACCTCTCTCCTTTAAGACCCTCTTTTAAACCTACCTCTTTGACCAAGCTTTTAGTCACCTGTCCTAATATCTCCTTATGTCTCTCGGTGTCAAATTTTGTTTGATAATCACTCTTGTGAAACACCTTGGGACGTTTCACTACATTAAAGCCGCTATATAAATGCAAGTTTGTGTGTGTGTGTGTGTGTATGAGCATATGAGCGAACACGTTATTTGTAGCAAAAGCTCACCAAAATGCTAGTTGCAGATAATTTTCCATTGTGGGATTAGGTACATAGTTTTGCATATATTTACATTAGCAAATCTCCTGTGGTGCTGCTCCCAGTAACTCAGGAGTCAGGGGTGTTTTATAAGAGCAGGACCATCATGCGTATAAAATAGAATGCAGGTATATGTCTCTTTAAGGCTAGAACGTGAGTTTACTTAGAGGTTAGGGTGCAGACAAGAAGTCTGGTTTTCTTTGCTTTGACAAGTCAATTAAGAATTCATAGACATTGTGGAACTGATATATTGGTAGGGAGAGGGAGCTAAAATATATAGCATTTTAAGGTAGTTTGGTATCTGTAAGAAACAGAACTGAGCAGAGGCTACAATTATTTTAATTGTAAGAATCATTGTTTCAAAATGTTTACTATTTCCTACATTTACACTTATCATGCAGCTTTTCAATTTTTAAAACATTTGTTTTAACTTCCTTCACACGGTCTGCTGGAGCTCTTGAGAAAGTGGAGAACCTGGGCTGGGAGCTAATCATGGGAAGAATAATCCAGTCACATGTGATGGGACAATTTTGCCTAGAAAAGTTGTCTAGGTTACAATAAATGTGCCTATGATTAGAGTGGTACAGGAAATGTGTGACTAAATATAATGTCTGTCACACTTGAAGTGTCACATATGCAAATTTCTGTGTGTCACAAAAAAGAAAGCAGTCTAACTTCTAAAGTGACCTGATGGTCTGCCTAACATCAGTTAGCTTCATTGACTCTGAAAGGCACAGCAATTAAACCTTGTGGTCTTAAAGTAAGTTACACACATAGTAAGTTACACACAGCTGCACTTCAGCAACAGAATAATCCATTGTGCATTAGATGGTCTAATCCTCCTTGTCCTTTTAAAACTGCGTATGCTCTGATCTACAGTGTGCAGTACCATGCTAGTGCGTATCTGCTAGTATATTTTAAAAAAGCAGAAGCATATCATCAATTGTGATGTTAGTGTTGACACCACTATAAAACAGCTGTCTGGCTCAATCACTTAACAAAAATAAGTGCCAATTTTTCCTAGTCAAAATTATACTTTAAGGTAACACCTTAACCAGACAGTACTCTTTTGTGAAATTTCAATCATGCTGTTGATTTTTTGAGTCAGTCAGTCAAAAATCCTGTTTGGATATTTCAAGATGCAACAGTTGGTTGCCTGTGGTCAGTGTAGCATTTTGCAGGTAGGTAGAGACCACTGGATAAAATAAGTAAGGAACTCAGGGATGTTCAAAAGCTGTAAACATTGCAACCCATAAAATAGTAGTTTTGCAAATTGAACCAATCTCTCCTTTTTGCAAAAAAAAATTTACATTTGAATTGTCAAAAGTTTTGCAACCAATCCTATGAGCTAACCAACAGAACCAAAAGTGTGTAATTTATTAAATTATATACCAGAATTAGTTTAAATGCACTTGTTTATTGGCACTGAGATTTTTAAAAAGTATTCACAGTATTGATGTTGCACTTTGAGTATTTACATATCAGTCACAATGTAAGTAATGTGTATATACACAGCATGACAAGGAGTTGGAAGAAATCTAACTGCATCATTGTTGAGTTAGCTGATCTTTGCTGGGTCGGCTTCAATGCACATAGATTCGGGAGGGGAAAAATTGGCCAAGGTTCCCAATCCTGATCACTATCGTTGCTCTTCTCTCTCTTCTGGAACATGCACATATGTGAACATCAGGGGAAGGTGAGCTGTGATGGACTCCCAACACTGTCAAAACTCACACATGAATAATAACTACTTGGATGAGTGTAAACAATTTTACAACACCAAGTTATAGTCCAGCAATTTTATTTTAAATTCACAAGCTTTCGGAGGCTTCCTCCTTCCTCAGGTGAACGATGTGGAAATGAAATCCTCGAAATGAAATCGCATTTATAATTCACAGAACAATGCTTGGTGATTACAGACAGTTTTTTCAACTGCCCGTTGCCAAGGCAATCAGTGTGCAGACAGACAGGTGTTACCTGCCAGGTCTCAGAATATACAAATCACCAAAAAAAACAAACAAAAAAAAACAGAGATAGAGAGGTAGAAACATAGAAAAGACAGCAACTGACCCGTTATATTAAAAACAGATAACATTTGTTCGCTGGTGGGGTAACATGTAGCGTGACATGAACCCAAGATCCCGGTTGAGGCCATCCTCATGGGTGCGGAACTTGGCTATCATACTTCATACTTGGATGAGGTACTGGAGAGTGACCAATGCCCATGGAACAATACTCCAGCAAGGGGTCACTGCTTTTGAGGGAGGAGAGAGAATTGGCATGGTTTTAAAAAAAAAACTCAATTTAATAGCTTTAAACTTGTTAGTTTGCCGCAGTAGCATGAGCCGGAATTTGCTGAAAAAATAAGTGTGTGAATGATGCATACTGTTACTAATGTGCAAATCGGCCAGCAACTTTTTGTGAGGAAGATACCCAGTGAGTTGCAAATCGCCACAAGTTGCTAGATGATTTGTGCAGTTCCCCCATTAGCTTTGTGAAAACAGCATCTTGCCCTTAACCTCCATGAGTTTCATGAAGTTGCTGCATTTGCACACTAATTGCCCATTAAACTCACCACAGAAAGTTAAGTCTAGTAATTGATAATGTAAGTACCCTTTTAATGATGTGATAATTCTTAGTGATTGCCAATCGACCTTTCTGGTCCAGAAAAAAGTGTAGAGGCTCATTCCTTCAGGTAGCGAATTGTTGTTGGGTGATTTTAAAAATGTCAAATTTTTAACTTAAATTTTTTTTCTTACTTGTCCTTTGTCTTTTTTCTCTCGCTTAATCCAATCTTTCTTTCCCTCTCTCTATTTCTCTTTCTGTACCTGATTTGACATTGAATTCACCCACTCCAATGCCTCTCCTTTTGAATCCTTCCTCTGTTTCTTAATTCTTAAATCTGATTGGTTAAGGAGGTACATTATTGGTCCTATCACCGCACCGTTATCAGCTTGCATGTCCAGCAACTTGCAGAGCAAAACAATTTTGAGCTGAAGGGCGAAGGAAAAAGTCTAACTAACTGCAAGATGCCCCGCTCCAGCAAATTCTGAGCCAATGAATTATAAAAGACCACTCTTAAACCTTTATTTGAATAGCCTTTATATAGTTTGCTTTTAGAACAGCATTCATTTTTAGGTTAAATATCTTTATTCTACTAATATAAATATCTTTCTGGCAATACTTAGAACATCTTTATAAGAGAACGCTTTACTGAATTAGTGCTCTAACATATTTCAGAAAGCTTGACCATTTACCTCAGACTATTTTACCGACTGCTGCTTGCTTCTTTATTGGCTTTCAGAGAATATGCAATAAGTTTTTACAAAACTGTAAATGATATTTTAGTTGCTGTATAGGAGGGTTTTTCATTGAAGTGTGACATTGTAGGGACATTTCCTCTCTGCAGTAACTGTGGAAAAACTATAAATGTGGTTTAAAAGGAATGTCTTTATGATTTAACTGCAAGTAATAGTAAATTTTCCCCTCTTAATTCTTTATAATATTTTTAAAATTGTTTTGTTCTGGGGGACTTGCAATAAACTAGGATATCCCATCTGTCATTGTAACTATCTGTTAATTCAAAGTTCTTTTCAAGATCTTCAAAAATCAATTCAAAAAATCAACTCCAATCTCCAACTCCATATGCAAATCAATACAATAATTTCCCCTACTCAATTGTCTTTTTACATTATATATGTAAGCTTCCTGCTAATGTTAAGAGTGAAGATTATTTGTTTGTATATTTATTTAATATTACTGGGGTAAATCAGTGACATATTGTCAAATGAATCATGTATCTCCTGTCAAGTTACACCTGTGTAAATCAGGAGTAGTTTTGATTGGCAATGTCAAAACCCTGTTGCTGAGGCTATTTTAATTAGTGCTTCATACTAGTGTAATTTCATCCAACAATTGTGAGATGTATTTTCCTGAAATTGTTTTAAAGGTATGAAGATGTTTTTGACGCATAATTAAACAAATACTTGTTTCTGAGTTCACCTTTTAACACCGCATGCCTATATTGGTCTGTGAATTCATTACTTGTACCCACAGGCTTGATTAGAATTTATTAACCATGTAAAACCATGGACCAATGAACTGGCCAGAATTACAACGGAATGCATGGGAGGCTGATCAGATTATTAATGCACTTAATACAGTAAAATCCATTTATTATTAAGGGAAGTTGGTGTAATGGAAGATACAACATCCAGATCTCTCATAGGGATGAATAAACCTACATCCAAATCAAAACCAAACAAATGGTCAGTGCATGTTGACAGGGCTTAAATCTATGGCAAAAGGTGTTTATATCAGAAAAAAAGCAGCTTTTAACTAGGTGGCAGCTGCCAAGTATTTTTATTGGTATCTTTGCTTCACTTGTCTTTGATAGTCCAGTAAGTGTTGGAGAAAATAGCTTTGCTTTGAACATTGCATAGTTAGGAATATGATTGTAGAATTTAATGGTAGGTTTACAAAACACTATTTCTTTCTAAACCTTTGTCTCTTTTTATGTGAAATGTAGCTTCAGTTCCCAAGAACTATATGCTCCTGCTCAATGCCAATCATCTCCATTTCAAAAGATATTGCATAAAGGGATTCCATTAATTAGCCTTTTTAAGCTAAATTTCAGTGACACCATAGATTTGGTTCCCTCTACATAGAAATTGTGCATCAAGATCATGTGTATAGTGCAAATGTCTGTAATATTCTTAAATATTTAATGTAAAGAATGCATTTATACAGCAAGCTTAAAGAAATTTGGTAGTCAAATGGTTAATTGTTTGAATTTAAAAATATTTAGTTATGTAACTTACCATTGGACATACAAAGGTTACTAGTACGAAGAATGTGTAATAGAATGATTAGATTTTTTAAAAATTCAAATCATTAAAGGAAATTTATTTGAATGTTTAATGAGTGCTGCATACAATTCAAAACTTAGTTTTATAATCTTGTTTGAAACTGGATTACACCATGAAGTTGGATTTTCCAGACTCTCCGTGATTGCTCTCTAGATTAAATTTATATGGAGCAGTGGTAGTCAGAAATGCTCACCTCTGCGATCATTTGATATTAACAAGTCAATATTCAGCTTATTGCACATTTGAAGACTAGTGTGCTGTACCAGTTTATACTTGCTACCAACTGCACAGAAAACAAAGTTCAAGTGCAGCATTATTGGGCATTCTCTACCTAGTAGATTCTACTGGAAACATTATGGAATTGTATTAATATGCATATGGAGATGTAGAGGTGTCCCAATTATTAAATACATAATTGCTATCTTTATAGAAACTGTATTTTCACTTTTTTCCTATTACTTCCTTTTGTAAACTGAGGGAAAAAAGTATATTCTACAAACTAATGTCTATTTGTACTGTAGTTGTAACTTATTGTACATTGTTGCAATTTTGCCCAAAAAATGAATAAAATTATCTTGTATGTAATTGTTTTATTAATGATGAACAATCCCCATCAGAAATAGTCCATTACTGGATTTAATAATGTAAGTACTTTAAAACAGGAAGAATTGCAAGATTTTTTTATTTGGATGCACAGCACTTTATTTAAATAATGTGAACAGTTGGAAAAAGACAAAACCAAATCAGTAATAAGTTCTACTGTGGATGTAGGACTATAGTTATTGTTTTGGAATAGCATTAGAGTGTTGCTTAGAAATCTTATGCACCAACAGAAAGAGGCTGTTGCAGCACAAGTGAGAGATGAATATTGGCTGGGCGAACTCCCGTGCTCTTCTTTGACTAGTTTTTTTTTATTCGTTCATGGGATGTGGGCGTCGCTGGCGAGGCCAGCATTTATTGCCCATCCCCAATTGCCCTCGAGAAGGTGGTGGTGAGCCACTGCAGTTCGTGTGGTGAAGGTTCTCCCACAGTAGTGTTAGGGAGTTCCAGGATTTTGACCCAGCAACAATGAAGGAACGGTGATATATTTGCAAGTTGGGATGGTGTGTGACTTGGAGGGGAACGTGCAGGTGCTGTTGAAGAAGCCTTGGCAAGTTGCTGCAGTGCATCCTGTAGATGGTACACAATGCGCCGGTGGTAAAGGGAGTGAATGTTTAGGGTGGTGGATGGGGTGCCAATCAAGTGGGCTGCTTTGTCCTGGATGGTGTCGAGCTTCTTGAGTGTTGTTGGAGCTGCACTCATCCAGGCAAGTGGAGAGTATTCCATCACACTCCTGACTTGTGCCTTGTAGATGGTGGAAAGGCTTTAGGGAATCAGGAGGTGAGTCACTCGCTGCAGAATACCCAGCCTCTGACCTGCTCTTGTAGCCACAGTATTTATATGGCTGGTCCAGTTAAGTTTCTTGTCCGTGGTGACCCCCGGGATGTTGATGTGGGGTTCGGCAATGGTAATGCTGTTAAATGTCAAGGGGAGATGGTTAGACGCACTCTTGTTGGAGATGGTCATTGCCTGGTACTTGGCTGGTGTGAATGTTACTTGCCACTTATCAGCCCAATGCCTGGATGTTGTCCAGGTCTTGCTGCATGCGGGCTTGGGACTGCTTCAGTATCTGAGGGGTTGCAAATGGAACTGAACACTGTGCAATCATCAGCGAACATCCCCATTTCTAACCTTATGATGGAGGGAAGGTCATTGATGAAGCAGCTGAAGATGTTTGGGCCTAGGACACTGCCCTGATGAACTCCTGCAGCAATGTCCTGGGGCTGAGATGATTGGCTTCCAACAACCACTAACATCTTCCTTTGTGCTAGGTATGACTCCAGCCACTGGAGTGTTTCTCCCCCCCCCCCCGATTCCCACTGACTTCAATTTTATTAGGGTGCCTTGGTGCCACACTCGGTCAAATTCTGCCTTGATGTCAAGAGCAGTCACTCTCACCTCACCTCTGGAATTCTGCTCTTTTGTCCATGTTTGGACCAAGGCTGTAATGCGGTCTGGAGCCGAGTGGTCCTGGTGGAACCCAAACTGAGCATCGGTGAGCAGGTTATTGGTGAGTAAGTGCCGCTTGGATAGCACTGTCGACGACACTTTCCATCAGTTTGCTGATGATTGAGAGTAGAGTGATTGGCCGGATTGGATTTGTCCTGCTTTTTTTATGGATAGGACATACCTGGGCAATTTTCCACATTGTCGGGTAGATGCCAGTGTTGTAGCTGTACTGGAACAACTTTGCTGGAGCACAACACTTCAGCACTAGAGCTGGGATGTTATCAGGGCCCATAGCCTTTGCTGTATCCAGTACACGCAGCCGTTTCT
The DNA here is from genome assembly GCF_035084215.1 of Heptranchias perlo. NCBI lineage: Eukaryota > Metazoa > Chordata > Chondrichthyes > Hexanchiformes > Hexanchidae > Heptranchias > Heptranchias perlo. The sequence goes on from NC_090349.1 coordinate 27,552,904, forward strand.
TGATATCACATGGAGTGAATCGAATTGGCTGAAGACTGGCTTCTGTGATGGTGGGGATATCGGGAGGAGGTCGAGATGGATCATCCACTCGGCCCTTCTGGCTGAAGATGGTTGTAAACGCTTCAGCCTTGTCTTTTGTACTCACGTGCTGGACTCCGCTATCATTGAGGATGGGGATGTTTATGTCCACTTGAGGGGGCAGATAGGGCTGTAGTTTGTTGTCTCATTCAAAAGACAGCATCTTTGACAGTGCACTCCCTCAGTACTGCACTGAAGTCTCTGGCATGGGACTTGAACCCACAACCTTCTGACTCAGATGAGAGTGCTGCCAACTGAGCCAAGGCTGACACCCAAATGACATTTTGCTTCTGTTCAACACCTTCAACTATCTTAAGAATATGCTCCTTAGGAAAGTCTCGAATACTCTCAGATCCCTCCAGTGTATATCACCTGCAAGCAGTGCCTTCAGCATGCAGAGTAATATCTTCCATTTACAATATTTTTATAGAATCATTGTGTATATTCTTTTAAGATATCTGAAACATGGCAGAACTGTATTGCATTTTGCTGTAACTATGGCGGATTCACCATAAATGAAATGAAACTAGAACTCCCATTGTTATTGCACCACCTACAGGTGAGAAGTCTATTGCAGCATACTTCAAATGAGAAGAAACACAGCCAAGATTCCCAATGCTAGGCAGCAATAAAATAAATGCCTGGAAACAACTGCCAATGAACTGCACATCAAAATCATTGAGTCTATTTCTATCCCACGAGATGGAACCAATAATTTTTTTCTTAGCACTCAATTTAGAAATAATCATCCATTTTCTTGAATACATTCAAAATTATACTATAGTTGAAGCTGCGCTATCAATTTTTTGAATGTGGCCTTCCACCACAGTAAAATCAAAAGGAAAAATTAAAAATGTTGGAAAGACACATCAGGGTGTCAGAACCTAAAAGCAAAAAGACAGGTTATGATGTTCTGGGTGTATACCATTTCATACTGAAAGATGTCATAAACAGGCATTTTAGTAAGGTTGGAAAAAGGGGCCTGCCAATCACTGAACAGGAGTTAATGTGTTAAATAACCTGCAGACTGCCAAGTTTAAAAAAAGGTAATTATGAGATGATGCAGACATACCAAAAGGACGAGACACATTGCAAAAAGTATGGGGGAAGAGGCTAGAGAAGCTCGTACAAAAAAAAAGCATGAGAAATACAGAAAGAATAAAGTTAAGACATTGTAGCTAAGGAGGAGTGTGACATATTGGATGGGATAAATAGAGAGAGAGGAAATATTAAGGGGTTTAGCATCCCTGAAAGTAGATAAATCGCTCGGCCCGGATGAAATGTATCCCAGGCGGTTAAAAAAAAAGCAAGGGAGGAAATAGCAGAGGCTCTAACCATCATTTTCCAATCCTCCCTGGCTACAGGCATGGTGCTGGAGGATTGGAGGACTGCTAATATCGTACCCTTGTTTAAAAAGGAAGAAAAGGATAGACCGAGTAATTACAGGCCAGTCAGCCTAACCTCGGTGGTGGGCAAATTATTGGAAACAATTCTGAGGAACAGTATTAAGTCATTTAGAAAGGCATGGATTAATCAAGGACAGTCAGTATGGATTTTTTTTTTTAAAGAACAGGAAGGTTGTATCTGACTAACTTGATTGAATTTTTTGAAGCTATAACAAGGAGGGTCGATGAGGGTAGCGTGTTTGATGTAGTCTACATGGATTTTAGCAAGGCTTTTGACAAGGTCCCACATGGCAGACTGGTTAGAAAGGTAAAAATCCATAGGATCCAAGGGAAAGTGGCAAGTTGGGATCCAAAATTGGCTCAGTGGCAGGAAGCAAAGGGTAATAGTTGATGGGTGCTTTTGTGCCTGGAAGGCTGTTTCCAGTGGGGTTCCACAGGGCTCAGTACTAGCTTTTTGTGATATATATTAATGATTTGGACTTAAATGTAGGGGGCATAATTAAGAAGTTTGCAAATGATACTATCAACCACATGGCTAATTTTTGTGAGGAGGAAAGCTATCCCTGCAGGAAGTTATCAGTGGACTGGTCAGGTGGGCAGAGAAGTGGCAAATGGAATTCAATCCAGAGAAGTGAGAGATAATATGTTCAGGGAGGGCAAACAAGGCAGGGGAATACACGATAAATGGGAGGATACTGAGAGGTGTAGAGGAAGTGAGGGACCTTGGAGTGCATGTCCACAGATTCCTGAAGGTAGCAAGACAGGTAGATTAGGTGGTTACGAAGGCATATGGGATACTTTCCTTTATTAGCTGAGGCACAGAATATAAGAGCAGGGAGGTTATGCTAGAACTATATAAAACATTGGCCACAGCTTGAGTACTGTGTACAGTTCTGGTCACCACATTACAGGAAAGATGTGATTGCACTAGAGAGAGTACAGAGGAGATTTACAAGGATGGTGCCAGGACTGGAGGATTTTAGCTATGAGGAAAGATTGGATAGGCTGGGGTTGTTTTCTTTGGAACAGAGGAGGCTGAGGGGAGATTTAATAGGGTGGATAGGAAGGACCTATTTTCCTTAGCAGAGAAGTCAATAACCAGGGGGCATAGATTTCAAGTAATTGGTAGAAGGATTAGAGGGGAGCTGAGAAATGTTTTCACCCAGAGGGTGGTGGGGGGTCTGCAACTCACTGCTTCAAAGAGTGGCAGAGGCAAAAACCCTGATCGCATTTAAAAAGTGCCATAACCTACAAGGCTACAGATCAAGTGCTGGCAAGTGGGATTAGGCAGGATAGATCTTTTTTGGCCGGCACAGTCGCGATGGGCTGAATGGCCTCCTTCTGTGCTGTAAATTTCTATGATTCTAATAGAGAATAGCTGCAGATGCAGCAGGTATGAACTTAATTGAAAGAGCAAACAATTAAAAAAAACTGGTTCATGGACTCTGACACTGCGCTTTGACAAAGCAACTCCGATCCAAGTGTCAACCTGCCTTTTTGACACTGACAGATCCTCGTCACATCATAAGCAGCCTCTGTGGTGAAGAGAATGGAGGGTATAGCTTAGGTCTTAAGTTACTAAAGTCAGTGTTCATGCCAGAGGCCTACAGAGTGCCCAGGAGAAAGATGAGTACTGTTCTTGAAGCTTGCCTTGACGTTCATTGGAACAGTATAGGCAGCAAAAGTGAGAGAGCAGGGAGTTCAAGTGGCAAGTCACGCTTCCAGAAAGGAGATGTCAAAGCAAGTTGACATATGGGTCAGAGACCCTTCAAATGAGAACATCGCTCCCAAAGGCCCTTCAAATGAGAACACTGCCTGAGTGGGTCTGAGCCCATGCTGTGGGCTTGTTCTTATCTTACCAATGGCAAACCCATCCTTTTGCTGGCGATTTCGGCTTCCCCCACCACCACCCTTTGTTTCCCATGCTTTTCCGTACATGGACCTTTCCTGTATCTTTTCAAACACAACTCCTCCCCCCCCTAATATTGACACCTTTTGGCCTTTCTGTATGTCTGCACTCATTGATGATCTTTTATGTCATCCAACTGATTTCTACTTCGCAGTTTGCAGATCATTTAATATCTGCTGCATCTCTTGCTACCTCCTTTCTTTTTCTAACTGTACTGAAATGCCTGTTGATGTCTTAGCCTCAAGTCTGATGAAGGGTACACACCCAAAACATCACAACATGTCTTTATTCTTCTATGATGTGGAGATGCCAGTGATGGACTGGGGTGGACAAATGTAAGGAATCTTACACCACCAGGTTATAGTCCAACAAATTTATTTTAAAATCACAAGCTTTCGGAGATTATCCCCTTTGTCAGGGGAATGAGTGAAAAGGTTCTCAAATCGCATATCTTATATTAGGCTGAGACACCATCACACCAATCAAAAGGTGTCGTTGTTGTTCAAACAGGCCAGTCACGGAGAACAGCACGTCCCAGTACACTGGATATACATTGTGTCAATTACACAGACAGACAGAAAGAAACCCAAATGGCAGAGAGAGAAAATATTAAAAACATAACTTTTTTTCCCCCTTTTTGCTGGTGGGGTTACGTGTAGCGTGACATGAACCCAAGATCCCAGTTGAGGCCGTCCTCATGGGTGCAGAACTTGGCTATCAACTTCTGCTCGACGATTTTGCGTTGTCGTGTGTCTCGAAGGCCGCCTTGGAGAACGCTTACCCGAAGATCGGTGGCTGAATATCCTTGACTGCTAAAGTGTTCCCCGACTGGGAGGGAACCCTCCTGTCTGGCGATTGTTGCGCGGTGTCCGTTCATCCGTTGTCGCAGTGTCTGCATGGTCTCGCCAATGTACAGGAGAACAGCGTCCACGACACCACACAACCCTGCCACAGCAACCTCTGCAAGACATGCCAGATCATCGACACGGATACCACCATCACACGAGAGGACACCACCCACCGGGTATATGGTTCATACTCCTGTGACTCGGCCAACGTTGTCTACCTCATACGTTGCAGGAAAGGATGCCCCAGAGCATGGTACATTGGCGAGACCATGCAGACACTGCGACAACGGATGAACGGACACCGCGCAACAATCGCCAGACAGGAGGGTTCCCTCCCAGTCGGGGAACACTTTAGCAGTCAAGGACATTCAGCCACCGATCTTCGGGTAAGCGTTCTCCAAGGCGGCCTTCGAGACACACGACAACGCAAAATCGTCGAGCAGAAGTTGATAGCCAAGTTCCACACCCATGAGGATGGCCTCAACCGGGATCTTGGGTCCATGTGACGCTACATGTAACCCCACCAGCAAAAAGGGGAAAAAAAAAAGTTATGTTTTTAATATTCTCTCTCTGCCATTTGGGTTTCTTTCTCTCTGTCTGTGTAATTGACACAATGTATTACCAGTGTACTGGGACATGCTGTTCTCCGTGACTGGCCTGTTTGAACAACAACGACACCTTTTGATTGGTGTGATGCTGTCCCAGCCTAGTATAAGATATGCGATTTGAGAACCTTTTCACTCATTCACCTGACGAAGGGGATAATCTCCGAAAGCTTGTGATTTTAAAATAAATTTGTTGGACTATAACCTGGTGTTGTAAGATTCCTTACATTTATCTTTATTCTTCTCGACAGAATTTACCCCCATCCTAAACAGTTAACTAATAAAACAAAATCAACCCAACACAAGACAACTTAAAATAAAGTTCAGCTCAAACAAAAACAATTGAAGAAAAGTAACATCCCATATTCACACCATATTCCTGACTGCACAAAGTACTTGAGCGCTGGAACTGGCTGCGAAACCTAGGCAGTGAGGCTCAGCCGGTTGCTGGCCAGCGGGTGGGAGCAGAATATTGGGCGGCAGGAGGCCACTAAGAACAGAAGGAATTGCCACGGCACTCGGGTAAATCGCAGGGAGGGGCTTTCAGGAGGGCCTCACGATCGGAAGGGAGGGGAGCCCGGGGTAGGGGAGGCCTAAACTTTCCTTGAGGCTAGGAGGTGGAGGAGGAGGAGTGCTCTACCGGGCCCACAAGGAAAGTTTTTTTAAACATTAAAAAACTTACCTGTTTGGCCTCTTCTGGCCTGGACTCCACTAGGTTGACCTGACGAGAAAGACACAACCCTGCTCAGGCCATTGGTTAAAATAGCAGAGGGGCCCCAATGACATCAGAGCCTGATCTGCATATTTGAAGGACCTCGTCAGTTTCAGTAGGTGTTCTTCCCGCCTGTCCAGAAGAGCAGGTTAAAATGGAAGAATTCAGGAAGGAAGCGGATGTCAGTGGGGGAGTCTCCCAGGCGATTTTAACTGGCCGTCTGCCCATTTTCCACCAGGCGGGCAGGGATAAAATTGCCTCTCCAGTAACAGCATAGCTTACACAGCTCAATTACAGCCCCAGGCCTATATTGTGCCACAGCCTATGATGGCCAGAATCCTACTTCCATTGCCAAGCATAGTCACAAGTAGTATTTCAGAGACTGAAAAATAAAGGAAAGTTTCAATATGTATCCACACATTTAGTAATTTATCTTTCAGCAACGCCTCAGTTACACATTCCAAAACAATAGGGTTATTTACTGGTGCTATTGTACTGTATCTGCAGCTTTACACCAGCATAATTGAGTAGTATGTGTGAGCAGCACAGAATTATGCCGCCTGCTCACAATCACACAAACAGGAAAAGCAGCGCTCCATGATACATTCTGTTCATCAACTAGTGAGATTTGCAGTCTTAGAAAAGATTACTTTCCTGTCTTCTCTTATCTAATAGTAGAACTTTAAACTGCTCCATGAACTCTTGAAACTTTAAACTTGAAGTTTTGGAAGTTGGCATTTCCAGTTCAGTCTCAATTATATTTCATATTAATAGCTAAAGAGCCAAAATCACACAAAAAGTGCAGCGTACCTTCACTACCAGACAATTCATAGACCTCACCATGCAACATTCACAAATATGTCACATGGTTTATGCATTTAGGTCCATTCATAATATATACTGCAGGATCTGTGCATTATCTTCTATATGCTAAACAATAAATATTTCTGCAATTCATGTTTCAAAATAAATCTATGTCATCACGCAAACCTGTCTGAGGCTCCACCTCATGAAACACTCATTCCTTAAAATACATTACATGAATCCACACATGTAACAGTAAACTACTAATAGAATTTGTGTCTCTAACGCAAAAAGTCAATATACATAAATTCAGGATAGTTTTGACACGTTGAACAGGTCTTATTTAAACCCCACATACCACAGACACATTATACTTCTAGTAAATCACAAATGAGATGCTTAGCTTGTTGATGCCTACAAAGTGTATTCTTTCAATGAGTTTTTGGATTAAATTAAAAATAATTTACAAACACACATTAAAAAAAATCTCAATCATGCAAGTTCAGTTCTAACAAGCTCTGCCACAGAAACAGAAAACCACCATCACAAGGACGACGACAGGAGCCTAAGCATTTCAAAGCAGAAAGTAGTGTAGAACAGTCTAAGAAACAGTTGCAAGGTTATTACTTCATTACTTCAGAGCAATAAAGTTAAACTGAATAAGCAGTCATCCAAGTTTCTGTTTCCTGTCCCTTCACCGTCCCAATGTTTTTCTTTAATGAAGACAGGCGGTCTTAAAAAATAAACTAGACCTTTAATGAGACATTTCCAATAGTTTATGAAAATTACAAAATCACCCAGACTTATTCAAGTAAAGTCACTTAAAAGCTATTCTGTAAATTAAAGTAAGTGCATCACATGACTACATTGAAGCATGTGTCAGTGTTATAGCAGAATGTAAGCTGAAAAAAACTTCAATCTTCTGCAATATTGCCTCCTCCTTCCCCATTTAACTTGGTGGAGTGTGTCAAAGTTTGTTCATGAAGTTAACAATTCAAGTTATGTTGTAAAGTTTTCTTAAGACTACCTTCCCCCCGCCCCCCCCCCCCCCCAACCCATCCCCATTTATAACCACTTAGTTGCAATACCACACAGACCAGGAAAGCAGATTGGAGCCACTATCAGCTGAAATAAGTGGTCTCAGCGAGGCCGGTGGTAATACACTACAATGGGCCGGAGCATCCCTGGATTAGGGAGAGGAAATCATCTGGTACTCAGCAACCTCTGCTGGGATTGCCTTTACCTGATTACCACAAGTGCAAGACTAGGTTGCGATTCCCACTGAGTTTGAATAATCTGCTGACAATCAATATGGAAACTTTCATGAGCAACAAGGTACCAGCACGCACCTGTGAAACTATACCCGAGCCAAGTATCAACACCTTCAAGAGTAATCAAAAGATAATTATTAGTACATTGATTAACAACTCCATCAGAAATAACAGAGTTTGAGACAGAGATAAGTACAGTCCACACTTATCATGGGCAGCCAACCTATGTCAGGCAAATGGCACTAACCATTTGCCATAGGAATCAATTACAAAGGGACCGCTTATAACGTATTAAGCGCGCCAACTATTTCGGGCAATTCAATAAGTACTTACCTTGTACTTGCCAATATAAAAGGCTCTGCTGATTTCAGTCAGTTAGGTCTTCAAGAAATTTCAATCAGATGGTCGCACCTCGTTAAAGTGCGATTACATGATGAGATTCTGGATGCAACTGCTAACACTCAGGAGAGGCAGTTACTAAGTGAGATTTCCTGTTTTTTAAAAAAAACGTTGGTTAGTTAACTTTTTGGTTTTACCGTCCACCACGCATAGCAGGCAAATTACGTTAACATCAACACATCCGCTATAGGCGGTGGGGACTGTACAGACTTAGATCATCAAATACTCTCCAGAACACACTGTCCAATCCTCAGGACTGCAGGTATGTCATCTGCAACAGGACAGGATTTAATCGTGTGGATTATAATGTTAAGATTTATAATTGAGTAAAAATTCCAGAATTACCCACAGGAGTCAAGGAGAAACTTCATTGTTCTTGGAAGTTTTACCTTTGGTTACCCACTTCCCTTCAGACGGTTAAACAACATAAGAAATTCTAAAGATGAGAAAATGCCGTTTGGCCAATTGAAGCTCATTTTCACGTCTCAGCACCCAACTGCACTATGAACCATCCTCATGGTTTGGTAAGGAGATAAATTGAAAGAGGCCATTATAGAGCAAACTGTATGTGATCTGTTTAAAAGAAAGGGTTCAAGTAGTCAAAACAGCCTTTTCGTATTCCGTAATTTTGTGTTCATCTTCCATTCAATGTTGCTAACCATTAATAAAGGAAGTGTAAAAGTTGTAGAAAAAGTCACAATTGCACAGTGTCAGTTTTTAAAACTTTTTATTTTTTTGTTTTTTTATTTTTTTTTTATATTATCTACAAAGTAAAAGTTTTTAACTTAAAAGTTACATCACTGTCTGGTGACAGTGCTCTCCTCCAGCAACCTCTATTCATAAATAATCCACCAGTTCACAACCGGATTTTGTTATAAGATGGAGTTCAAGTTTGGTTAGAAGCAGAGGGTTCTGGTTTGCCAAATCTGGATGGCTTGCAGCAGGAACAAACAATTTTATTAGTTCTTTCACCATTTGAGGAGTTCATAACTTAGAAGGGTCAGGCAAAATAAATACATTCCAGTTATCAGAAAGCTGATTTGGGGCATTTTGTAGGGCTGTTGATAGGACACACTGATTCCAGAATTTCCACTTGGTTCTCATTTCCTTCTCTCCAGTCCATTTTGCCTTCCTCACAAGAGCAGCCATTGAATCACTCGTTAACACATTCCTACTCGATGTTATGTGACAGCGAAAGGTTTAGCATGAGAAGACAATTTCTAGTACTCTGTGCTTCTGGTTCCAGGTTTTAGGGCGGGAAAGGATATGTGGCATCAACTGGCCAGCCTGTTGCTTACTGTAGGACAGGACTACAACTGCTGCTGATGATGGGCTTGTACTAATGGGAGATGAAAAAGAAAGAGTTGTAAGTTACCAAGTTTAATCCATAAACACATTCAAGCAGATATTTTATTTGGCCTGCCAATTCACCTCCTTCCATGCCACTGTCCAGGACCACAATTACTCCTTCCATGTGAAACAGCAATTTACAAGTACTTCCTCTAACCTAGCACAATTCCAGCTATGCACTATGGGAAGTGCCAGGTAAAGCCCAAGTATTCACGTACTGAGAGGGGGAATATCATGCAGAGGTCGTTCTTACACAGCCCCAAGTTAAAGGTAGCATGGGTGCAGAATTAATAGGAGACTGGCTAGGGTTGGGCAGCCAGTGTGTGTGGTCTGGGAGAAAAATAAAGATGCTTCAGTAGCAGAATGTGAAGAATACAAATTCAGTAAAGATGTAGCGAATTCCACAGGATTTATTTCCTTCCATTTGCTATACCCTAAGCCTACAAGTCTAGCCTTTATTACGAGTTGTGAATGGAATGCTGAATTTTTACTGCTGATTTTGCCGTTACTCACCCTGTGGGTGTGCCATGTAGGAGAAGTGTGTAGTTGAGGAAACTGGAATGGGTGGCAGTGCACTCTGAGGGATGGCACCTTGAGGACCACCTGGTGGCTGCGCTGGCATCAGCATCATGGGAGGATGGGTAGGGGCGGGGTGGTGTGGAGGGCCCATTCCAGATTGTACGTGTGCCTACAAAGAAAAATAAACCAGCAAAAATCATTACTTCCGTTGAATAAGCAAAGGGATCTGACAGTAGCTCATATACACACACATTTCCCAAAACTATACTGAACAGTACTGGCAGTGTTAATTGCATGTAGGAAGTGGCTGTGGTAATACAAGATCTTGTTCACAGCAAAAAATAAGTGTAATTGATGCATAATAATTTAACTTAATGCTTCACCAGCTTTTGCAACAGTAGCTGTCCTTGTGCTACTTCAGTGCAACTGTGCTGTACCAGCGTGTGACCAGCTCAGCTCACTTACAAATACCTGCCTGCATTCACAACAGGAGTCAGGCTGGGAACAAGCTGCTGTGCTGTTTCATCTCTCACATATCAGCTGATGGATGTGAATTATTGTATCAATTTGGAAGCAATCTCGAGCACGATTCAGTGACATCAATTCTGCAAATCTATTAGTTGCCACAGCAACAAGAATACCATTCCATGGCACAGTACTTTGGAGGTGCAATGCCATCCACCCCATGGCACAGTACTTTGGAGGACCAATGCAAATCTAAGGTGAGTGGGGAACACTTTCTTAGTGAGCAGCACCAGGTCTGATTTCACACCAGATCCTACCCCACTGGCAACAAGTTTTCCTAAGTAAGATACGGTATCCTATCATTTTATTTTATTTAATTTTTAGCAACCATCACCAAGATGATACTAATGGACTATGCTTTGAACTGGACAAGAAAATTAGATTTTCTTCTAGAAATTAGGTGAAATAAACCAAAAATATCCTATTTTCCTCCATAAATTACCTGTCTGCATGCAAATGTTAAGATTCTAAAGTTTATCCCATCAGTATTCTTATAAAAGATTTGTGTTGACTGATTGCAAAGTCGAATAAAGTAACAGAAATATGATTGCAGCAAAAGAAGTAACCAGCTTCTTCCCAAAAACAGCACATTCTACCAATATAAAGCAGCTGAGCAACAAACTGATCAAACTCACTCCCACCGATAAACAATCCTAGTCTTTGAACCCTCCACCATCTGATTGGGAGGCACTTATAATACGGAACCCTCCCCAAAGCTGGGCCCTCAAAAAAATCCTTACTATTTAATAAGCATTTAGCAGTTTCTTTATTTAAAAAAAAAAGTATTTCAAACCATACAAAGAATCCTACACTGCTACAAGGTTTATGTTAATAGCTTAGTCCAAAACAGTGTTGGTACATTTGCTTACCTGTGATACATGTGCCATATGTGGTGGATTAGAGTATCCGTGCTGAACCTGCTGAGGGTGAAGCGTGTAGACTGTCTGCTGTGCTGATGGGAAGCTGGTCTGAGGAGACTGTGGATTGGGACCTTGTGTCATAGAGGGCGGAGTTGGTGTAAGAGTTGTATGATAAATTGCTTGCTGCTGTTGAGGGTTGCCCAAGTGAAGGGCCTGAGGAGCCTGATGTTGAGGATGCTGGAATAAAAAAATCTAATGAAGTATTGGAAAGTCAAAGAATTATCCTGGAAAGCATGTTAGTACTTGATTACAAAACTGTATACAGTTAGGTCCCAAAGATTTGTTTTTTTTCTGAGTAATACAAAGTTCAGGGGACATACAGTAGTTGCTAAACCCATTAAAGATGCTAGACAAATGAATATGGGTTCCGTCAACAAGAAGTGACAAGGCTCTTCAAAACAGAATAATTAGTGACATATCTCATTGCCCCCTCTACCTTACAATATACATCTTACCAGTCCATAGTGCAGCGCAATGATACACCAACACACTGCTCTGGCAAGCTGTCTAGGATACAATAGTGTACCAATTCTGTAAAGTAGACTGCATTACAATTTAATTTATTTATTTTTACTGCCACTAAAAAGTCTCATTTTTGAATGTACTTTGTTAGTCATCGGCTCCTCTCTCCACTTCACATCATTCCTTAACAAAGGTGGGAAGAAATGACCTACCCCTTGATATTGGCCTATGTTGCTCTGCAACTGGTTGCTGAGTGGTACACAAGAGAAGCCAGAGATGACTAAGCCTTCAATTTATCTGCACCGCCCCCACAACACCGCAGGGCAATATCTGGGTGGCCGTGTACAGTGCTTCCCTGGGTGAATAGGGATCTTGCCAGATAGAGGAACAATGATGTAAACCCCAATACAAAACAATCTCTTCTCCTGGTCCTTGAAGTAAATAAAACAGCCTTGAAGTTTTGTGACTAACTTTCTAAATAACTTTTCAAATGTTACTATTATACTGGATAGCTGTGGAGTGACTGAATCCTTGGTCCGACTTAGCAAACTTAGCTGAAAGGAACATTGTTCCTCTTGAACATACTGTTAAAAGGTACACAAGAGAAGCTCAATTCGACAACAACTTGCATTTATATAGCACCATTAATGTACTAAAATGTCTCAAGGCACTTCACAGGAGCGTTATTAAACAAAATTTGACACCGAGGCACATAAGGAGATATTAGGACAAGTGACCAAAAGCTTGGTCAAAGAGATAGGTTTTAAGGAGGGCTTTAAAGGAGAAGAGAGAGGTAGAGAGGCAGAGGGGTTTAGGGAGGGAATTCCAGAGCTTAGGGCCTAGACAGCTGAAGGCACAACTGCCAATGGTGGAGCGATTAAAATCAGGGATGCGCAAGAGGCCAGAATTGGAGGAGCGCAGAGATCTCAGAGGGTTGTAGGACTGGAGGAGGTTACAGAGCTAGGGAGGGGAGGCCATGGAGGGATTTGAAAACAAAGATGAGAATTTTAAAATCAAGGAGTTCCCGGACTGGGAGGTCAGCGAGCACAGGGGTGATGAGAGAATGGGACTGCGTGCGAGTTAGGATATGGGCAGCAGAGTTTTGGATGAGCTCAACTTCTATGATAAGTTTATGGAGGGTGGAAGATGGGAGGCCAGCCAGAAGAGCACTGGAATAGTCAAGTCTAGAGGTAACAAAGGCATGGATGAGGGTATCAGCAGCAGATGAGCTGAGGCAGGGGCGATTACGGGCGATGTTACGGAGATGGAGCGAAAATGTGGTCTGAAGCTCATCTCGGGTCAAGTAGGATGCCACGGTCGCGAATGGTCTGGTTCAGCCTTAGATAGTGGCCAGGGAGAAGGATGGAGTCGGTGGCTAGGGAACAGAGTTTGTGGCGGGGACCAAAGACAATGGCTTCGGTATGCCCAATATTTAGTTGAAGGAAATTTTTGCTCATCCAGCACTGGATGTCAGACCAGCAATGTGTCAAATGAGAAACAGTGGAAGGATCTGAGGGAGAGCTGGATGTCGTCAGCATACATGTGAAACCTGATGTGTTTTCGGATGATGTCGCTGAGGGGCAGCAAAAGGCATAGGTCACTACAGTAGGAGAACTTTTCTTTTACCTTCTACTACATTTTAAGGGGTTTAAATTTGAAATTTAGAGCAAAACAAATAGTTCTAACGTAGCCTTTCCTTTTTGTTTACCACCACTTTACAAAACACACCCAGAAGTAAATTAACTAAAGGCAGTCGGAATTCCTTACCTGGACTGGGCTTTGCGCTGGATGACTTGCATGCTGTCCTTGTTGCTGTCCAGTTGGGGTAGCAGATGGCTGTGGGTGTGCAGGATGTGGATGTAGGGTAGCAGTTGGGTGGGGTGCATACTGCTGATGAATTGGGCCAGGGGAGACTGGAGATAATAGTAAAACATGTTATCCAGTTTTCTAATTATAACTCTACCTTGATTTGCTGGTAACTTTAGAACAGCATTCAAGAAATTTGCAATTCTGTCAAGACACATCTTATACCCAATGAACCTCCTGCAACATTCTCATTTCAGCAATACTTAACATTTTCATTACAGAAAAGAACAGTTGAAACTGTATAAATAGGCTGAAGTATGAAAAGAAGAAATAATAGTATTAGTCAAAAGGTAAAATGTAGAAACATGAAAAAGCTACTGAATCTATTGAACTCACTTCACTACCAAGGCCCCATTTTAAAAGGCCCCATGAAACAAAGGACCAGATTTTGCTGTGAAAATAATGGTGAGGCTAACAAAGCCCACCGTTATTTATGCATAAATCGGACAGCAACTGCCAGCAAGCGCACATGTGCAGTTAAATGTGAAAATCTGGAAGTTGCTGTCCAACATGCGCTGTCCCCCCGCCCCCCCCCAACCCCGTAAGCTGCACAAAAACGGCATCTCCCTGTCTGGCTCCCCATTCTAATGTATTTAACAGTGTGAAGTTCCTGTACTAACGTCGTAGACACGGACTAAACTCGCCACAAAAAGTTAGGGCTTGTCCATTCCAGTCTAAGTACCCTTTTAATGGAGTGGTAAGTTTTAATTACTGCCAAACAATCTCTCTGGCACTGAAAATTAACTTTTACAAGTGTACAGTCTCATCCCTTCAGCTTTTAATTATTGTTGGGAGATTTTTTAAAAAGTAAATAAATTTTTAAAAAACTTTTTCTTTGTCTCATCCCTCTCAATCCAATCGTTCTTTCCTTCTCTATTTTGTTTTCTGTATCTGATTTGACACTGAATTCACTATTGTAACTTACACTTCTTGGTTCAGACTGTGCTGCTTATTAATGATTCTTCAATCTGATTAGTTAATTGCTGGCCAAGTTCACACAGGTCCCAGGTGCCCTGTAGAGGGCACCACACTGTTTGGATATTTGGCTGATAGCAACTTGCTGTGCAAAACCCCACAGAAAGTCTATGGACAAGTGCAAGTCTAACAAACGGCTGCTCACAGCAAAATCTGGCCTATTGTCTCATCTTTTCCCCATCCAAAATCAATATCCCTGTATACCTGGTGCAGTGGGTACTGAAACCGTTTCCCTTTGCGTTGCTTTATCCGAGTTGGTATTTGCTACACCAGGTGTCAGTCTATTCCACAAGTTAATTATCCATTTAGAAGTTAAATTTATTAGCTGAAGAAGTTAATCATGACCTCTAGTTCACCTAGACTTCTCTTACACAAATGACTCTCACATTATTTCCGTTCATTATTTTAATAACCTGGATCATATTCCCCACCCCTTCCATAATTTTTTTCCATTAAGTAGAAGGGACTTAGCTTTTATAACTTCTCTTTACAATTAGATGCTCTAAAACCTGGAATCATCTATGTTGCCCTTCCCTGAATCCTTTCTTACGAACGGTGATCACAGCTGGACAAAATACTCCACTCAGGTTTCACTAATGGTTTCTAAGGTTAGAATACAAGTCCAAGGGAGGGATACAATGGATCTCCTTGTACACTCCGTATCATTTACTTTGATCGCTGCTGCGGTAACACATTCAACGTTTGGCTAAGTACTGCACTTGGGTCTTTCTCCTAATTCACCTTATTGAACTTATTATCAAGATTGGATAATTAGGATATTCAAGCCACCCAATGTTATGAAGTGTGTGCAGTGATGTACTGTCAAGTACATAATAACACAACCATGATATACAATTACTCCTTTACAGCAGCAACATATAGATAGATCATATCCTGCAAAAATTATCTCCACTAATGATGCAGCCAGATAGTCAGAAGTGGAGATTTCTCTCGGATCTCAACTGTGACAAGGTTTTATTTATAGTCCTATTAATAGACATTTTAAACTGAGAAAAAAATATCAGATCTTACAAGGCAAATATATCTTTCCTGAGGCACGGTGCCCAAAACACAGTACTCCAGATGGGGTTTGACCAAACCCTTGTACAACTGAAGCCTCACTGTCTCCCTTTTGTACTCCAACCCCCTTGAGAAAAAGGCCAACATTCCTTACCGCCATAGACCCCTGTGCAATACAAATTACCAAAAAAACACCATTAGTTTCAACCAAAAAATATCAATAGTAAAAACTGCCATGATGACTTACCATACATAGCATGCGTTTGTTCAGCAGTAGGATACTGTGTTGCAGATGAAGGGACCATTCCTGGTTGTCCATGACCAGGTGACGCCATCATTCGAGCGTTACTCTGCATTACTTGGCTGTACATTTGAGGCTGCATGGTGAAAATAAAGCCAGTAAAATAAAGTGTGCAAACAGACAAAATAAAAATGCATTACTCAGGTGTCTGTGATATCGCTCTCATGTTTTATTTACGGAGATTAAGTACATCACATTTCAGTAGTTTGCCAGAATAGGGGACAGAAAGCAGAGAGCAGTGGTGAATGGTTGTTTTTCAGACTAGAAGGAAGTATACAGTGGTGTTTCCCAGGGGTCAGTATTAGGACCACTGCTCCTTTTGATATATATTAATGACCTGGGCTTGGGTATACAGGGTATAATTTCAAAGTTTGCAGATGACACGAAATTCGGAAATGGAGTAAACAATGTAGAGGATAGCAACAGACTTCAGGAGGACATAGACAGACTGGTGAAATGGGCAGGCACATGCAGATGAAATTTAACACAAAGTGTGAATGATACATTTTGGTAAGAGGAGAGGCAATGTAAGCTAAATGATACAATTTTAAAGGGGGTGCAGGAACAGAGAGACCTGGGGGTGTGAGCACACAAATCTCTTAAGGTGGCAGGTCAAGATGAGAAGGTTGTTAAAAAAAAAAATGGGATCCTGGGCTTTATTAATAGAGGCAGAGTACAAAAGCAAGGAAGTTAAGCTAAACCTTTATAAAACACTGGTTAGGCCTCAGTTGAAGTAGTGTTCAATTCTGGACACCACACTTCAGGAAGAATGTCAAGGCCTTAGTGAGGGTGCAGAAGAGATTTACTAGAATGGTACCAGGGATGAGGGACTTCAGTTATGTGGAGAGACTGGAGAAGCTGGGGTTGTTCTCCTTAGAGCAGAGAAGGTTAAGAGGCAACTTGATAGAGGTGATCAAAATCATGAATAAGCAGGGAATAATGGTAAAAAGTAAAATTAAAAGCTCTTTATCTGAATGCACAAAGCATTTGGAACAAGACAGACGAATTAGTAGCACAAATAAGAGATAAATAGGTTTGATCTAATAGTCATTGCAGAGACGTGGTTGCAAGGTGACTAAATATTCCAAGGTACTTGATGTTTCGGAAAGACAGGCAGAATGGAAAAGGAGGGGGCCAGCCCTGATAATAAAGGATGACATAAGGACGGTAGTGAGAAAGGATCTTGGCTCGGAAGATCAGGAAGTAGAATCATTATGGTTGGAGATAAGAAATAACAAAGGGCAGAAAACATTGGTGGGACTAGTTTATAGGCCCCCTAACAGTAGCTGTACCGTTGGACAGAGTATTAATCAAGAAATAATAGGAGCTTGCAACAAAGGTAATGTAATAATCGTGGGGGACTTTAATCTTCAAATAGACTGGGCAAATCAAATTGGCAAAGGTAGTCTGGAGGATGAGTTCATGGAATGCATTTGAGACAGTTTCCTACAATACATCATGGAACCAACCAGGGAACAGGCTATTTTAGATCTTGTCCAGTGTAATGCCACAGGGGTCAATTAGTAATCGCATAGTAAAGGATCCTCTGGGGAAGAGTGATCATAATATTTCACATTGAGTTTGAGGGTGACATACTTAAGTCCGAAACTATAGTCTTAAACTTAAAATAAAGGCAATTACATAGGTATGAGGGGCGAGTTGGCTAAGGTAGATTGGGCAAGTAGATTAAAAAGGTATGACGGTAGATAAGCAGTAGCAGACATTTAAGTAAATATTTCAGAATTCTCAATGACCATGCATTCCACTGAGAAATAAAAACTCCACGGGAAAAGCGATCCATCCATGGCTAACTAAAGAAGTTAAGGATAGTATTAGATTAAAAGAAGAGGCTTATAATGTGGCGAAGAATAGTAGTAAGCCTTAGGATTGGGAGAGTTTTAGAAACCAGCAAAGGATGACCAAAAAACTGATAAAAAGGGAGAAGAGAGAGTAAACTAGCAATATAAAAACAGATTGTAAGAACTTCTACAAGTATATAACAGGAAGAGAGTAGCAAATGTAAACCATGGTACGTTAGAGACTGAGACAGGAGAAATTATAATGGGGAATAAGGAAACGGCAAAAATGTTAAACAAATATTTTGTATCCGTCTTCACAGTAGAAAACACAAGAAGCATACCAAAGATAGTGGGGAATCAAGGGGCAAATGAGAGTGAGGAACTTAAAAACAATATCAGTAGAGAAAAAGTACTTGCGTAACTAATGGGACTAAAAGCCGACAAATCCCCTGGACCTGATGGCCTATATCCTAGGGTGCTAAAAGAGGAGGCTGCAGAGATAGTGGATACATTGGTTGTGATCTTCTAAAATTCCCTAGATTCTAGAACGGTCACAGTGGATTGAAAGGTAGCAAATGTAACATCGCTATTCAAGAAAGGAGGGAGAGAGAAAACCGGGAACTACAGGCCAGTTAGCCTGACATGAGTCATCGGGAAAATGCTGGAATCCATTATGAAGGAAGTGGCAACAGAGCACTTATAAAATCATAATATGATTAGGCAGAGTCAACATGGTTTTATGAAAGGAAAATAGTGTTTAACAAATTTTAAGAGTTGTTTGAGGATATTACTAGCAGGGCAGACAAAGGGGAACCAGTGGATGTAATATATTTGGATTTCCAAAAGGCATTCGATAAGGTGCCACATAAAAGGTTGTTACGCAAGGGCTCATGGGGTGGGGTATATTGGCATGGAGAGAGGATTGGTTAACGAACAGAAAAGACAGTAGGGATAAACGCACCATTTTCAGGTTGGCAGGCTGTAACTAGTGGGGTGCCACAAGAATATTAAAAAAAAACTAGTATTAATAGTGGCCATGAAACTACCGGATTGTCGTAAAAACCCATCTGGTTCACTAATGTCCTTTAGGGAAGGAAACTGGCCGTCCTTACCCGGTGTGGCCTATAAGTGACTCCAGACCACAACAACGTGGTTGATTCTTAACTGCCCTCTGAAATGGCCTAGCAAGCCACCCAGTTGTAAAGAAGGTGGCTCACCACCACCTTCTCAAGGGCAATAAATGCTGGCTTTGCCAGTGACACCCACATCCCATGAACAAATTTAAAAAAAGGATTAGTGCTTGGGCCTCAGCTACTTACAATCTATATTAATGACTTAGATGAAGGGACCGAGTGTAATGTATCCAAGTTTGCTGACGATACAAAGGCAGGTGGGAAAGAGAGCTGAGAGAAGGACACAAAGGGATATAGACAGGTTAAGTGAGTGGGCAAGAAGGTGGCAGATGGAATATAATGTAGGGAAATGTGAGGTTATTCACTGGTAGGAAGACTAGAAAAGCACAATTTTTTTTTAAAATGGTGAGAAACTATTAAATTTTGGTGTTGAGCGAGATCTGGGTGTCCTCGTACAAGAAACACAAAAAGTTAGCATGCAGGTACAGCAAGCAATTAGGAAGGCAAATGGTATGTTAGCCTTTATTGCAAGGGGGTTGGAGTACAAGAGTAAGGAAGTCTTGCTACAATTGTAGAGAGCTTTGGTGAGACCACACCTGGAGTACTGTGCAGAGTTTTGGTCTCCTTACCTAAGGAAGAATATACTTGCCTTAGAGGCAGTCCAATGAAGGTTCACGAGATTGATTCCTGGGATGAGAGGGTTGTCCTATGAGAAGAGATGGAGTAAAATGGGCCTATATTCTCTGGAGTTTAGAAGAATGAGAGGTGATCTCATTGAAACATAAGATTCTGAGGGGGCTTGACAGGATAGATGCTGAGAGGTTGTTTCCCCTGGGTGGAGAGAATAGAACTAGGGGGCATAGTCTCAGGATAAGGGTTTAGCCATTTATGAATGAGATGAAGAGGATTTTCTTCACTCAGACGGTTGTGAACCTTTGGAATTCTCCACCCCAAAGGGCTGTGGATGCTGAGTTGGTGAGTATATTCAAGGCTGAGAGTGATAGATTTTTAGGGTCATGGGGAATCAAGGGATACGGGGATCGGGCGGGAAAGTGGAGTTGAGGTCGAAGATCAGCCACGATCTTATTGAATGGCGGAGCAGGCTCAAGGAACCATATGGCCTACTGCTGCTCTTATTTCTTATGGTTCTTATGAAGGGTTTTGATACAGTAAATAAGGAGAAACTGTTTACAGTGGCAGAAGGGTTGGTAACCAGAGGACACAGATTTAAGGTGAATGGCAAAAGAACCAGAGGTGACATGAGGAAACATTTTTTTAGGCAGCGAGTTATGATGATCTGGAATGCACTGTCTGAAAGGGTGGTGGAAGTAGGTTCAATAATAACTTTCAATGAGAAATTCATAGAATCATAGAAAGGAAGGAGGCCATTCGGCCCATCATGTCCGTGCTGGCTCTATGCTAGAGCAATCCAGCTAGTCCCTCTCCCCCACCCTACCCCCGTA
The DNA here is from genome assembly GCF_035084215.1 of Heptranchias perlo. Lineage (NCBI taxonomy): Eukaryota > Metazoa > Chordata > Chondrichthyes > Hexanchiformes > Hexanchidae > Heptranchias > Heptranchias perlo. The sequence goes on from NC_090349.1 coordinate 27,573,269, forward strand.
GCCGTGCAAACTTTTTCCTTTCGTGCACTTAGAGTTCCCTTTTGAGAGCCACGGTTGAATCTGCCTCCACCACCTCCCCCCTGACAGTACATTCCAGATCCTAACCACTAGCTGTGTAAAAAAGTTTTTCCTCATGTCACGTTTGGTTCTTCTGCCAATCACCTTAAATCTATGTCCTCTGGTTCTTGACCCTTCCACCAATGAGAACAGTTTCTCTCTATCGATCCTGCCTAGACCCTCCATGGTTTTAAATACCTCCATCAAATCTCCTCAACCTTATCTGTTCCAAGGAGAACAGCCCCAGCTTCTCTAGTCTATCCGCATAACTAAAGTCCCTCATCTCTGGAATCATTCTCGTAAATCTTTTCTGCATCCTCTCTAAGGCCTTCACATTTTTCTGAAAGTGCGGTGCCCAGAACTGGACACAATACTCCAGTTGTGGTCGAACCAGTGTTTTATAAAGGTTCGTCATGACTTCCTTACTTTCGTACTCTATGCATCTATTTATAAAGCCCAGGATCCCATATGCTTTTTTAACCGCTTTCTCAACCTGCCCTGCCACTTTCAATGATTTGTGCACATATACCCCCAGATCTCCCTGTTCCTGTACCCCTTTTAGAATTGTGCCCTCTAGTTTATATTGCCTCTCCTCGTTCTTCCTACCGAAATGTATCATTTTGCATTTTTCTGCATTAAATTTCATTGCTACGTGTCCGCCCATTTCACCAGCCTGTCTATATCCTCTTGAAGTCTATCACTATCCTCTTCACTGTTCACTACCCTTCCAAGTTTTGTATCATCTGCAAATTTGGAAATTGTGCCCTCTACATCCAAGTCCAAATCATTAATATATGTCAAGAAAAGCAGCGGTCCTAGTGCCGACCCCTCTGGAACACCACTGTACAACTCCCTCCGGTCCGAAAACCAACCGTTCACCACTACTCTCTGCTTCCTGTTACTTAGCCAATTTTGTATTCATGCTGCTGCTGCTGCCCTCTTTATTCCATGGGCTTCAATCTTGATGACAAGCCTATTATGCGGCACTTTATCAAACGCCTTTTCAAAGTCCATATACACATCAACCACACTGCCCTCATCTACCCTCTGTTACCTCATCAAAAAACTCTTATCAAGTTAGTTAAACACCCGTATTGGCTTTCCCTAATCAATCCACATTTGTCCAAGTGACTGCGAATTCTGTCCTGGATTATCATTTCTAAAAGCTTCCCCACCACAGAGGTTAAACTGACTGGCCTGTAGTTGCTGGGTTTATCCTTGCACCCTTTTTTGAACAAGGGTGTAACATTTACAATTCTCCAGTCCTCTGGCACCACCCCCAATATCTAAGGGTGTTTGGAAGATTATTGCCAGTACTGCCACAATTTCCACCCTTACTTCCCTCAGCAAACTAGGATGCATCCCATCCGGACCTGGTGACTTATGTACTTTTAAGTACTGTCAGCCTTTCTAGTACCACCTCTATCAATTTTTAGCCTATCCAGTTTCTCAACTACCTCCTCTTTTACTGTGACTTTGGCAGCATCTTCTTCCTTGGTAAAGACAGATACCATCTACTTATTTCGTACCTCAGCCATGTCCTCTGCCTCCTTGCGTAGGTCTCCTTTTTGGTCCCTAATCGGCACCACCCCTCCTCTTACCACCCATTTACATGCCTATAGAAGACTTTCGGATTCTCTGTTATGTTGGCCGCCAGTCTATTCTCACACTCTCCCTTTGCCCCTCTTATTTCCCTTTTCACTCCCCCTCTGAACGTTCAATATTCTACCTGATTCTCACTTGTGTTATCAACTTGACATCTGTCATACACCCCTTTTTTCTGCCTCATCTTATTCTCTATCTCTTTTGTCATCCAAGGAACTCTGGCTTTAGTTGCCCTACCTTTCTCCCTCATGGGAATGTACCTAGACTACCTGAACCATCTCCTCCTTAAAGGCCACCCATTGTTCAATTACAGTTTTGCCTCTAATGGATAAATTCTTGAAGGGAAAAAATTTACAGGGTTAAGGGGAAACAGCACAGGAGTGGGACTAATTGGATAGCTCTACCAAAGAGCTGGCACAGGCACAATGGGCCAAATGGCCTCCTTTTGTGCTGTAGCATACTTCAGCAGCAATATTCACTGCAATGAATTTAACTCAATAGATAAGGCATTGATTTTTGATTTAAATGCTACACAATGTTCTTTCTATTCATAGTTTTGTCTAAATATACTTAATAAAATCTGACACCATCTATTTGCAACTGGCAATGTCATTTTAGCAAAAAACTATTCAAACATTGTAAGTTACCCTCTGGAAGCACCCACATACAAAACAATCTTGGCAATTTACCTGTGATTGATAGTGTGCTACAGACTGTACTAAGGGCTGGTTAGCAAACTGCTGAGGGTTGTAAGTGACATATTGTGAATAAGCTGGAGCGGTAGAAACAATTTGGCCGGCCGCATTAACTGGATGCATCATAGTTGGCGTGCCCTGAGGGTGGTGCTGATCTGGTCGCTGCTGTGGCATGGTTGGTACTGAAAACAAGAGCCAACAATTAGCAAGAACGTACAGACTGTCAATGTCTTGTCAGAGTGTATAAGAAAAAAAAAACTGTTCATAAAATAAATACAGGACAGTACAAATTATTAAAACAGCTCACAAATGATCAGACAATGCTCCTATTATGTATGATAGTGATTAATTTCCAAAAAGACCATATAGTCCCCACCACTTATACCGTCTGTGATATCGTGGGCAGCTGCCATAGCGCTAACCATTTGCCAGTACCATGGGAGTCAATTACAAAGGCACCGCTTATAACGTATTAACGCACCAGCTACTTTGGGCAGTTCAATAAGTTCTTCCCAGGTTAATTGCCTGTACTTACTGATGTAGCAACAAACTTTCCGCTTTTCTTTATATCACAAAGGGGACTGTATAAATTTTAAACTGCCCAGATTGCTCTAATGGCTATGAATGGCTCATTTGAAATAAAAGATGACATTTGAGCATCAACAAAAGCACTGTAATCATCTATATAGGCAGCGTTTGAGTTATTTCTACTTCGGTGAATGTTTCAGTTCAAACTGCACAGTTTAGTTCACTAGTTTCGCAACAGAGTGCAGCAAATGAAAAACGATAATTGCACTATTAGCTTTCAAAGAAGCCAGGTACTGGGATTACAAGCTACACTCATCAAATCTTCAAATGTATTTCATGCTGTTTCAATGCACCACCTATTATGGTTTACTATTTACTACTTATAGTGGGCAAATCGCGTGAACACCAATATGCCCGCTTTAAGCGGTGGGGACTGTATCAGCTGCCCAAAGAAAAACAGTGCTATTGTACAGAAAAAGTTTACTAATATACAAAAAACAGAAATAATGTGCTAGTACGTCAATAAATAGAAATCTGATTATGTTATGGATCGCATAGGGTTGGGAACTCTGAAAATCTAAAGTAAAGAGTACAGTAGGACTAGAAAACCCTACTGTATTCAGGTTAAATGGGAGAGTGCGCATTTCCACCTCAAAATATTCCTCTTTTACAGAAAAAAAATGTTTTTGAAAAAAAGTTAATTTTTTCATTAATACGAGGATCCTTGACTAGGATCACCTTCCCTTCTAGGCCATTTCTGTGGCACCAATTACAGGGAGGATCCCTGTGCAACACCAAAGTCACTCCATTGTATACAGTTAAGGTGAGCGGGGGCAGAGGATGGGGTGGAGGATGGAGGTGGGGAACTGAGAGAGAGGGGGGACTTCAGCTAGGCCTTTGAGCCACTCAGAAAATTAAATTCTTGTCCCCACCAGACTTTTCAACAACTATATTTCATGCACTTAAATATCTATTTTGCAATTAATAATTGATTTGAATCTTTACATTATAATGATTTACAGTTGCTCAAAACATACATCTCTTACCAACTTTCAAAACATGCTGGAAATACAAGTGATCTCAAAATATACCAAAACTGAAAATGGAATGAGTGCCACTTACAGTTATATTGAATGCTACTTAGAGATCACCCTATATAATTCCATCAAAACAGAATCATACATCAGACAAGACAAAACCACATTCTCTCACCTTTACCTGCTCTATATGGCTTGGCTTGGCTGATTGGCATGGGAGTCATTGGGACATGGTACATGTGAGTAGTCTAAAATGAAAAGAAACAGTGAATGCAGTTAGTCTAAACATTGAGAATTAAGTTGTTACATAAAAATGTAAAGATATGTGAGCATAGAACTGATTAACAGTAGGGTTGCCATCAAATCGTTTGTGGAGTAGATTTTTTTTTTAAATTATTAACCTGCAAGTTAGACAATGATAACTACACAAAGGTTTTTCCATATTTAATAAACTTAAATCTAAACCAAAAAAAAGCTTAAGATTTCAGACTGGTTACCTGTACTCCTGGGCTGACTGGAACTGGGTACACCATGTTCTGTGTAAAACACATTGGCTGATTGTACACTGTTGGAGGATGTTGCTGTACCACAATAGATGGACTAGGCTGGGCTTGAGGACGTGGTGGGGTTGGTGTGGTTGTTGGCTTAGGCTATTAAATTTTAAGAAGAGCATTCAAGTCTCAATTTTCAGAAATTCACAAAAAGTTCAACTGAAAACTAAATTCAGAAAGTTGTGGCACATATTATTTGTCTTATTACTAAGTAAATACACAACAGAAAATACATCTACAGAGATCTGAAATTATTACACCTAACCTTCACAGTAAATTGTCAAAGTTGAGAGAAAAGACAGACTAAGTGAGAGAGAAACACACTTGGTTGCTGGACAAGACGAGCAACTCACTAAAACTCACAGAAAACTTATTTTCAACTAAATCTCCGTATTGCAGAAGAGATTTACTAGAACGATTCCAGGGATGAGGGACTTTAGTTACGTGGATAGACTGGAGAAGCAGGGGTTATTCTCCTTGGAACAGAGACGGTTGCGAGGAGATTTGATAGAGGTATTCAAAATCGTGAAGGGTCTAGACAGAGTAAATAGAGAGAGAAACTGTTCCCAATGGCAGAAGGGTCAAGTACCAGAGGACATAGCTTTAAGGTGATCGACAAAAGAACCAAAAGGTGACATGAGGAAAAACTTTTTTTTAAAAAACACAGTGAGTGCTTAGGATCTGGAATGCACTGCCCGAGGGGTTGGTAGAGACAGATTCAATCATAGCCTTCAAAAGGGAACGGGAAAGGAAAAAATTTGCAGGGCTACGGGGTGAGGGCGGGGGAGTGGGACTAGCTGGATTGTTCTTGCATAGAACTCGTGCGGACTCGATGGGCCGAATGGCCTCCTTCCGTGCTGTAACCTTTCTATGATTCTATTTGAAATGGAATCTATTATTCTTCACAAAGACAAATGAACTTTTCAACTGCAAACTCGCAGAAAAGATCTGTCACTCAAAAGCTACATACTACATACAGATGGTTACAATAACCAACCTAAACTACAGTTTAGGCAAAACAATCCAATGTACAGGCACCAGAAACTGATTTTGGGACAAAGTCACCGAGGTTCTAAAACTTTATACAAACTCTCTTCATATTGTCTAGAACTAGTGCAATCCCTGGCAGTTATTATAGAAAAGCAATAAATATGGATGCATTGAAATTGGTTACTGTAGAACAACAAAAACATACATGTTAGAGGAAGTGTAGAGTTTATTTTGTTCAATGTATTACCCCTTTTTAACAGAAGAAAATAATTGTCTTACCAGATACTTTAACTTTTTGTAAAAAGTTTTAATATTATTGCCAAAATCAGGACTTGAGTAATGTCTCCCTCCCTGTTAAGCTGCTCTAGTAACGTCGAATAGAGTGCCTCCACTGAAAATAGCAGGGACCTGAGGACCGCCTCTGAGCCCCCAAACTTGGGAAACCAAGTTACAACCGAGAATGCAAATTTCCCAGCCTCTAGCATGGTTTCCTGGGATCAGGCAGCTCATAAGTGTCTCTCAAGATAATCTGTAGTGATTCTCCCCTTCCCTCCTGCTGATTGCAATTGATCCGCTGGAATGTATGGGCATGTTCCCATAATTGATGTCACTGGAATGGTCTGGCCGGGATGAGGGACTTGCGAGAGTCTCCATATCAACAATAAAACTGAAATTAAAAAGATAATAATCAGGTAAGACCAATTATTTTCTTCCACAAAAGGAGAGAACTTGGGGCCGGGGGTTGTGGGGGAGGAACTGGATGACACACTTCCCATCCCTGAATTTGGGAGAAACTTCCCTTTAAACTTCACCAATACTACTTGGGATAGGGGAAAACAAAAACAGTACAACTTACAGGAGTATAGAAAGTCTTGGGATTAAACTCTTTAGCATTGGGATTCAATGTAGATTTTCTAACTTGTCTGAAAAAAAAGAAAAATTAAAACATTTACAAGGCTTTATGTTTTCCCCATGCATGTAACTTAATGGAATTGCAACAATATCTGCTACATTTTCTTTTCCAGTCATTATAATTTAATTTTTGTTCCTCCTTGATGCAAATAATCCACTCGCCAAGCATTCTACTTTCAATATTCACTGAAGTTCACATAGCCAATAGATTAATTTACATCTCATGGATAGATATGTATAACCAATCTGGACTGTAAACTAAAAGTAATGAAACAACTGTACGCTTAGAAATTAAGATTTGATAGCAAAAATATTTTGTACTGTAAAATATGTATTTTGCAATTTTTAATTTGGTTCAAATTTTATCTCCAACTATCTCGCAAGGTTTATTTATATAGGATCTAAAACAGCAGTCAGCCACATGTAAAACACAAGGCTATAGCAATTAATAAGACGGTCCTTAGAATTCATTACTTATTAGATTAGCCCTCCTGCTGTTTCGAACTAAAAGTCACAACCAGAGAGATAACTGGGTCATATGATCAGTTTGTTACATAGAATCTGCAGCACAGGTCGTTTAGTCCATCGCATCTGTGCCATCTCTTCAACTACAGCTATCTTCCACAATCCCATTTTCCTGCTTTTTCGCTGTATCCTATTACATTCTTTTTCAAATACTTATCCAAATCCCTTTTCAATGCTGTTACAGTGTCTCTGCCTCAATAACGTGATAAAGCATTCAATGTTCAAATAACCCTGTGTGGGGAAAAAATTCAAAACTTTCTTCTTCACGGTTCTGGCGATAATCCTCAATCTATAGTCCCTTGTTACGAGCAGTCTTACCATTCTATATACCCCAAAATAGCTGCTGCTATGAACAGTGACTGCCAGACAGAACGTAAAGTTTAAAGTTACAAAATGTCTGCGCTTCAAAAATCAATATAGTATTAAGTTTAGCAGCTACAAAAAGTGTAAAATGTTTTAAAATGCAAATCACTGAATTGTATGAAGCTCTCTCATTAGGAGATTGTTTTGACTTTTGTAAGAATACTTTGTAAGGATAAGGCCTTACGTTCAGTACTTGTCAGAAATAATTCTGCTACGGCCTCCAAGTTGCGCTTCAGAAACACTGTACATTCTCCTACCCTCACTGCTTTTGATGAAGCTGTAACCTTATGTTCAGTACCCAATCTTGCGACGTCTCCAAATTAGGAAATCAGACACTTACAAATATTTAAATTGGGGGATTAAAAAGTGAGTTTATGGTCTGCAGATTTCCACAGTATTCACCCGTCCTGGTAATCAGTGTAGAACCATTTTAAGTATACTATTTCTGGTGTGCATACGTACTCTGGTGTACCTTCCTTTTTATCCTCCTTTTCCTCTTTTTCTGGCTTGCTACTTGGGCCAGTAGTCTGGACAGCCTGGGAGGTCACGTCTGGTCCTCTCTTCTGCTCAGAGCTGGTGATGTTAGGAGAAGTGCTGGGGCTGCTCGGCTTGCTGCTGCCATTGCTGGTGTTAGCATTTGAGCTGCTCTCACTGACAGATTCTTTGCTGCCTGGTTCAATCACTGTTATTTTCTCTTTGATTGGATCCTTAGACTGGTTATCTATACCCTCTCTGGACTTGTTAAACTGATCCGCAACTGGATCAGGGGTTGGAGTAGTCTGTAACTAAGAACAGCAAAATTAAGTTTAAATATACAAACTAACATTAATAACTTCTCAGCATTAATCATAATAATCCAGCCAAGTCTATCCTAAAAAAATCCTATTTAAAATACTCACTGGTCCCAACATTCATTATATTCAATTGTTACTTATTCAGCTCTGACCATCATCTACTATGTAACAGTGTGTTATTGCAACTTTCCAAAGATCATACACCTGTAGGTAACAATGTGAGCAGAACAAAATAACAGGGGCAACTGAGAGGAACAAATCTTTGGCAGCACAGATTTCAAAAATTACAAAAATCTCCTTTTAGAAGCCGCTACAAGAAGTTTGGCCCAAGAAAGAAATTGAAAAGTCATTCTATGATTGACCTGAAAGGCACCAGCAGCCTGAAAAATGACAGCACTGAGAACTCCTCAAAGCGCATCACAACTGGCAAGTAAACAAAGAAACGATGTTAAAAGAAACAAAGAAATCAAAACTCTTTAAAGAGGTGTACGAGGGGGGGTGAAAAGGGGGGGGGGGGAATGGAGTTAGTGGCAAGGAAATGCAGTTTCTAGTGGGGAATGAAAATGATGGCTTGTTTCCCCCAATCTTCATTGGAGGAGGCATAGCACAGATAGTGGATCAAAACCAGGTGAAGTATTTTGTAAACCAAAAAAGCACACATACAATGGATATTTTAAATAATAATAGAAATACTTAGTCAATGGGTACCCAACAAGCCCAGAGTATTTGTCAGAATGATAAGTGTGTCTCGAAAAAAAAAAATCAGATTTTCTGTTCATACCCTAGGTATAAATAGGATGCACAGATGTACCAGCCTTTAGGTTATATTTACAAAATAAGACTTCCACAGGTAATTATCATACAGGGCTTTGGTGAGACCTCACCTGGAGTACTGTGTACAGTTCTGGTCTCCTTATCTAAGGAAGGATATGCTTGCCTTGGAAGCGGTGCAACGAAGGTTCACTAGATTAATTCCTGGGATGAAAGGGTTGTCCTATGAGAGGTTGAGTAGAATGGGCCTATACTCTCTGGAGTTTAGAAGAATGAGAAGGGAGCTCATTGAAACATATAAGATTCTGAGGGGGCTTGACAGGGTAGATGCTGTGAGGTTATTTCTCCTGGCTGGAGAGTCTAGAACTAGGGGGGCATTGACGCAGGATATGGGGTAGGCCATTCAAGATTGATATGAGGAGGAATTTCTTCACTGAGGGTTGTGAATCTTTGGAATTCTCTACCCCAGAGGGCTGTGGATGCTCAGTTGTTGAGTATATTCAAGGCGGAGATAGATAAATTTTTGGACTCTAGGGGAAAATCGGGCAGGAAAGTGGAGTTGAGGTTGAAGATCAGCCATGATCTGAATGAATGGCGGAGCAGGCTCGAGGGGCAGTATGGCCTACTCCTGCTCCTATTTCTTATGTTCACGATAGGCTCAATTATGCAAACTGTGATACAGGGATGAGAGGGAAGGGGACAGGGAAATTGGAACGTTAGAAAAATCTTTCTAAACCACAAACAGAATAATTGAAAAAGTACTGCAGTGCAATATTCTAAATGCAGGAACAAAAGAATATATCTATGTACATTTTAAAAAATAAATTTCAATATGTTGGAATTACTAATATAGTTTTTTCAAAAATGCAGTCAAAACTTGCAAGCTTGACCATATAAAGATTCACTCCTCCCCTCCTGATCCGCCAAAGATCTCTCAACTGCATTCAACACACAGTTATCTGAAAAAGCCTACCACTGCTCACCTCCCAGGCTTTGACCAGGATAGCACTACTCTATCAGATCTCCAATGTTCCCCCACCTCAAAGATTCAGGCCAACTCCCAAGCTTCTTTTCAAACTTAAGAGGCTGGCTCAACACAGCTAATACTCTTTGAAGATAATCTACATCTTGTATTATAATTCCCAGAGGTCAAATTGGTAGTTTTTTTTTTACTTCACCCAAATATGTCCAGTTTCTTCTTCAAGAAGAGTAATTTCTTCTTCCCCCACACAATACCCTTACAACACTTTTAAAAAGAATAATGTGGTGATGGAATTTGACAAGTCTGTCCTTAGTTCTACAGCACACATGTATTTAAGATTGTGAAAAGGACTGGTACTGAAAAAGTACTCACCCTAAAGTCTTCCCTGAATTTTTTTAAATCTGCTATCTGTTTTTTATGATCTGAAGCCATTGGAGATGTAGCTGGAAAGAGAACATAAAACGCTCAAAATCACATGGCAAATAAGTGTTAGTTGCACCACCCGAAACTGAAGACAATTTAAGGTATTAAAGTTTAAAAAAAAATACAGCTAATAAATGCAGTTTTCAATAAATTATGATACGTAATAACTAAGTGTTGGGGCATAACAAAAGGCTTTTGCAAATTACATGTCTGGGTTAAATTAATTTTGTCTGCGATTTTGCTCACAATGTACCAGGGTATTAATTTCCAATAAGGGCTGGAAGATGGTGAATATATTTCTGTTGCCTGTGAGATTAAGTACAGACGACAAAATTTTACACAACAGTTAAAATAATTTTGGCAACTTTAAACTGTATGGGTGCAAGGTTAAAAGATTTCAAAGGGTAGGCTCACATCTCTCTTTAGAAAAGGCGGTGACAAACTGCACATAGGAATTCCTACAGATACAGATACACACAGTCACGTAATACTAACCCTTGTTTCCCGGTTTGGCTAAGCTAGGTGGAGTACTACAAGTTTCAATAGGCTTAGGATTCTCTTTGTGTGCAGAGGGTGAACTCTGCTTCTGTTCCTGAAGCCTCGATTCTTTAGCTGTAAACACACACAAACATAAACAGAGTTACTTTTAAAATAAATGTGGATGCATAAATGCAAATACTGTAAAACAGACAGGGCGTCTCTACTGTATTCAGTAACAATCCATCCGCATGAAACTTTAACAGCAATAACAGTCATCCATGAAGTGTCCCAATAATCCAGCCTCAACCACAATTTCATTAAAGGGCCATCCTTTGCATCAGGTGCAACTTCCAACGCTACTCAGTGCCCACAAGGTAATAGGCGTTATATGTGGAATGCACCCTGATATTTGCCAGGATGGTCAGAACTTGCAACACTCAGTTAAAGGAACTTCAACTTTCTTTAGGATGTATTTATTGTGGATCCACCAGTGCACCAAACCACCATTCGGTAGCATAGTGGTTATGTTACTGGATGAGTAATCGGGAGTCATAAGTTCAAATCCCGCCACGGCAACTGGGGAATTTAAATTCAACCAATTAAATAAAATCTGGAATGAAAAAAAACTAGTAGCTGTAATGGTGGCCATGAAACTATTGGATTGTCGTATTAAAAACCCATCTGGTTAACTAATGCCCTTTAGGGAAGGAAACCTGCTGTCCTTACCTGGTCTGGCCTATACATGACTCCAGACCCACAGCAACGTGGTTGATTCTTAATTGTCCTCTGAAATGACCTAGCAAGCCACTCAGGAGTACAATTTCGCTACAGAAAGTCACAATAAGAATAAAAGCGGATGGACCACCCGGCATCGGGCCAGTAGGCACCGAACACGACAACGGCAAACCAAGCCCAATCAACCCTGCAAATTCCTCCTCACTAACATCTGGGGACTTGTGCCAAAATTGGGAGCGCTGTCCCACAGACTAGTCAAGCAACAGCCTGATATAGCTGAAAGGTATGATTCTGTGAGTATGGCTAACGTCCCAGACTCTTCCATCACCACCCCTGGGTATGTCCTGTCCCACCAGCAAGACAGACCCACCAGACGTGGCAGTACTGTGGTATACAGTCAGGAGGGAATAGCCCTGGGAGTCCTCAACATTGACTCCGGATCCCATGAAATCTCATGGCATCAGGTCAAACATGACCAAGGAAACTTCCTGCTGATTAATCAGTCCTCCTCCATGTTGAGCACCACTTGGAGGAAGCACTGAGGGTAGCAAGGGCACAGGGTGGGGGACTGAGCTGGCCGAGTCCTGGAGGACATAGTTGCGGCAGGTGGTGAGCGAACCAACACAAGGGAAAAACCTACTTGACCTAGTCCTCACCAACCTACCTGTCACAGATGCATCTGTCCATGACAGTATTGGTAGGAGTGACCACCGCACAGTCCTTGTGGAGACGAAGTCCCGTCTTCACACTGAGGACACCAGTGGCACTACCACAGTGCTAAATAGGATAGATTCAGAACAGATCTAGCAGCTCAAAACTGGGCATCCACGAGGCGCTATGGGCCATCAGCAGCAAAATTGTATTCGCGCACAATCTATAATCTCATGGCCCAGCATATTCCTCACTCTACCATTACCAATAAGCCAGGGGATCAACCCTGGTTCAATGAGGAGTGTAGAAGAGCATGCCAGGAGCAGCACCAGATGTACCTAAAAATGAGGTGCCAACCTGGTGAAGCTACAACTCAGGACTACATGCATGCTAAACAGCGGAAGCAACATGCTATAGACAGAGCTGAGCGATTCCACAACCAACGGATCAGATCAAAGCTCTGCAATCCTGCCACATCCAGTCGTGAATTGTGGTGGACAATTAAACAATTAACAGGAGCAGGAAGCTCTATAAACATCCCCATCCTCAATGATGGCAGAGTCCAGCAAGTGAGTGCAAAAGACAAGGCTGAAGCATTTGCAATCATCTTCAGCCAGAAGTGCCAAGTGGATGATCCATCTCTGCCTCCTCCCGATATCCCCACCATCACAGAAGCCAGTTTTCAGCCAATTCAATTCACTGCACGTGATATCAAGAAACAGCTGAGTGCACGGGATATAGCAAAGGCTATGGGCCCCGACAACAACCCGGCTGTAGTGCTGAAAACTTGTGCTCCAAAACTATCCTCTAGCCAAGCTGTTCCAGTACAACTACTAACACTGGCATCTACAGATTGGCCAGGTATGTCCTGTCCACAAAAAGCAGGACAAATTCAATCCGGACAATTACCGCCCTGTCAGTCAACTCTCAATCAGCAGCAAAGTGATGGAAGTGGCAGTCAACAGTGCTATCAAGCGGCACTTACTCACCAATAACCTGCTCACCGATGCTCGGTTTGGTTTCGGCCAGGACCACTCGGCTCCAGATCTCATTGCAGTCTTGGTCCAAACATGGACAAAACAGCTGAATTCCAGAGATGAGGTGGAAGTGACAGCCCTTGACATCAAGGCAGCATTTGACCAAGTGTGGCACCAAGGAGCCCTAGTAAAATTGAAGTCAATGGGAATTAGGGGGAAAAACGCTCCAGTGGCTGGAGTCATACCTAGCACAAAGGAAGATGGTCGTGGTTGCTCGAGGCCAATCACCTCAGCCCCAGGTCATTGCTGCAGGAGTTCCTCAGGGCAGTGTCTTAGGCCAACCATCTTCAGCTGCTTCATCAATGACCTTCCCTCCATCACAAGGTCAGAAATGGGGATGTTCGCTGATGATTGCACAGTGTTCAGTTCCATTCGCAACACCTCAGATAATGAAGCAGTCCGTGCCCACATGCAGCAAGACCTGAACAACATCCAGGCTCATAAGTGCAAATAACATTCACGCCAGACAAGTGCCAGGCAATGACCATCTCCAACAAGAGAGAGTCTAACAACCTCCCCTTGACATTCAACGGCATTACCATCGTCAAATCCTCCATTAACATCCTAGGGGTCACCATTGGCCAGAAACTTAACTGGACCAGCCACATAAATACTGTGGCTACAAGAGCAGGTCAGAGGCTGGGTATTCTGCGGCGAGTGACTCACCTCCTGACTCCCCAAAGCCTTTTCACCATCTACAAGTCAGGAGTGTGATGGAATACTCTCCACTTGCCTGGATGAGTGCAGCTCCAACAACGCTCAAGAAGCTCGACACCATCCAGGACAAAGCAGCCCGCTTGATTGGCACCCCATCCACCACCCTAAACATTCACTTCCTTCATCACCGCCGCACAGTGGCTACAGTGTGTACCATTTACAGGATGCACTGCAGCAACTCGCCAGGGCTCCTTCGACAGCACCGCCCAAACCTGCGACCTCTACCACCTAGAAGGACAAGAGCAGCAGGCACATGGGAACAACACCACCTGCGCATTCCCCTCCAAGTCACACACCATCCCGACTTGGAAATATATCGCCGTTGCCTCATCGTTGCTGGGTCAAAATCCTGGAACTCCCTACGTAATAGCTCTGTCGGAGAACCTTCACCACATGGACTGCAGCGGTTCAAGAAGGTGGCTCACTACCACTTCTCAAGGGCAATTAGGAATGGGCAATAAATGCTAGCCTTGCCAGCGACACCCACATCCCATGAACAAAAAAAAAAGCCAATGGTAGTGGTAGAAAATAACTTTTTTTAAAAAAGGATTAGGAAAAATACACAGAACACAACCAAGACCACAGTATAACTGAAATGAGAAAAAGAAAGTACAAGAAAAACTAGATTAAAAGATCTAAACAAGGACAAACAAATCCACTGAAGGAGAAAGAGAGGAAATAAGTAATTTTAGAAGTAGGGACAGAAATCATGAGGCGTCACTCCTACATTGGACAGGGGCCTAGAGCAGGTCACTTCCCAGGCCACTCCTCCTGGCTAATGATAATGCATGACACAAAGAGCAACAATGGGGGGGGGGAAAAAAAAAAGAGAAAAAAAATCCTTCATTAAAATGTCAGAAAACTAAAATGAGCATTGGAACTTGAAATTAAGGACAAGAGTGCAAATGGACTCCTAACCATTGAATCCCACAAATAAAAGATTTGCTTGAAAAGTTGCACAGGGAGAGAGAAAAAGAAAGGAAAGGTTTAAAACAGTGCGAGGGAAGGAAAAGTGCACAGAGAGAAGCCCAGGAGCAACACTTGTGGTGTGGAAGGCGGAGGAAGGGGAAGAAGAAAAGTTGGGAGTGGAATTTTCAGCCCTGGGTGGGGGGCGGGGGCACCCAAAACCAGCGAGCAGGGTTTTTGGTGGGAGGAGAAAGCCAGGTAAGTGGGAGAGGCATATGGTAGGATGGAGTGTGCAGCATTAACTGGGGGAGGTGGGTGATGATTGTTAGCTTGAACTGGAATGAGGAAAAAGTGAATGACTGCCAAGTCAAAGTGAGAGGGAGGAGAGTGCTAACAAACAGGGAGGGTTAGAGCAAGTGAACTTGGGGAGGTGGTGAAGAAGAGGAAAGGACAATCGTGAGGCAGATTTTTGGGAAGGGAGATTCTGGTTGGTCTGTTAAAAATCCAAATGTTATTTTGTTTTTCCTTCTTTTCAAAAAAGGTAAATACCTATCAATTGGAAATATTAAAAAAAGAACATTTAAATGTAAAATTTGATTATAGCCCTGACTGGAATAATCCTATGTTCAATGGGTTCAAAGTCACAATGCGCTATTAGCCATTTTTTTTTCAAAAATGCAAAATTAAAACTTTGTTCTCCCAGTAATATAACAACTTGCATTTATATAGCACCATTAATGTAGAAACACTTCCCAAAGATGTAATCAAGAAAAAAAACACCAAACCAAAGGGGATATTAGGAAAATTATAGATTATTTGCTGCTACTTTTTGGGAAAGAACTGCAACACCCGTGCTCAGTGTAGATTCCTAAATACAGGAAAATGTGCCAAATAAAGTGTCAAGAAACTCATTTTTCTGGGTTGATTTGCCGCCATAATCCGCACCCCCAGCCCTGAAAAGAAATCTTGTGCCTTTAACACTTGTATGCCCCTGCAGTGAGTGAATGAGTAAAGGAATGTTGGCTATAACTGCAGCTCAAGTTACAAGCCCATGTACCACTTCACCAAAACACCTTAACATTTATATAGCACCTTTAATGTAGAAACCATTCCAAAGTCATTTAGAGGGGGCAGAAAAACAAAATAAGAGGGGATAGAGCAACAATGAATGACTGCCAAGTCAAATTGAGAGGAAGGAGAGTGCTAGTGAACTTCCTAGTTCAATGAGTTTGGACCTAGTTCGACCCTTCTGGTAGCATCCTTCTTGCCTCAAGTCTTTAAAATGCCTTTATTAGGAGAGTCAGAAGAGGTCACCAAAAGCATAGTTGAAAAGATGGGTTTTGAGACGGTTTTTCCAAAAAGTAGAAAGAAGCGGCGAGGCGATGGGGTTTAGGGAAGGAGTTCCAGAAAGTAGGATGAAGGCGGCTGAAGGCTATGCCACCAATGGTGGGGCTAAGGGAAGATGGATACATAGAAGACCAGAGTTAAACATTCAGCCCCTTGTGCCTGCTCTGCCATTTGATAAGATCATGGCTGATCTGTGATCTAACTCCATATACCTGCCTTTGGCCCATATCCCTTAATACCTTTGGTTGCCAAAAAGCTATGCATCTCGCATTTAAATTTAGCAATTGAGCTAATATCAATTGCCATTTGCGGAAGAGTTCCAAACTTCTACCACCCTTTGTGTAGAAATGTTTTCTAATCTCGCTCCTGAAAGGTCTGGCTCTAATTTTTAGACTGTGCCCCCTACCCCTAGAATCCCCAACCAGCGGAAGTAGTTTCTCTCTATCCACCCTATCTGTTCCCCTTAATATCTTATAAACTTCGATCAGATCACCCCATAACCTTCGAAACTCTAGAATACAACCCCAATTTGTGCAATCTCTCCTCGTAACTTAACCCTTGAAGTCCGGGTATCATTCTAGTAAACCTACGCTGCACTCCCTCCAAGGCCAATATGTCCTTCCGAAGGTGCGGTGCGGTGCTCAGAACTGCTCTAGGTGTGGTCTAACCAGGGTTTTGTATAGCTGCAGCATAACTTCTGCCCCCTTGTACTCTAGTCCTCTAGATATAAAGGCCAGCATTCCATTAGCCTTATTGATTATTTTCTGCACCTGTTCATGACACTTCAATGATCTATGTACCTGTACCCCTTGGTCCCTTTGGACATCCACAGTTTTTAACTTTTTACCATTTAGAAAGTACCCAGTTCTATCCTTTTTTGATCCAAAGTGGATGACCTCACATTTGTCTACTTTGAAGGGCTAAAGAGTGCAGAAGGGGATACAAGATTGGAGGAGAGTGTAAAGATTAGTGGGGCAAGATATGAAGAGGTTTTAAATTCAATGCATTGGGGCACAGGGAGCCAACGCATAAGTCAGTGAGGATGGGGGGTGGGGGTGGGGGTGATGGACAGCATACAGGCAGTTAAGATTTGAACAAGTTACAGTTTATGGAGGGTGGAGAAATGAGAGGCTGACAAGGAGGATGTTAGAGTAATCAAGTCCAGAGGTCACAAAAGCACAAATACGGGTTTCAGTGGATGTGGCGAAAGGTAGGGGAGGAAGGAGGCAATATTGCAGAGGCGAAGCAAGCAGTCTTGGTGACCGATATGATATGGGGTTTCAAGCTCATTTCTGGGTCGAAGAAGACACCAAGCTTTTGCACCTTTTCAGCGTAATATTTTGTTTTCAGACGTTATTGAGGGCCATTTTGAAGTGGTCACCTTTCTTTAAAGCAGTTGGGTCAGCTTTTGCTAGTTTCCAAGTTGGTACATATGCTAAGGCTAGCCCTATTGCCAACAGAAAAATATATCAATTACTAACACAGTATCAAATTTCCTTACCAAATCAAAATAAATTTATAAAATTCAACACTGTCCAGAAGTGATACGTAACATTATGGTGCAAACGTATGGATCTCACAAAACTTGCAGAACAGGAAATTAAATGACTTACCCTCAGCTGACGGGGTGACAGCTCTATTGGCAGCGGGGCTGGCTGGTGTAGGAGATACAGCAGTAGCAGGCATGACTAAAGGTTCAGCTGGGACACTGCCAGGTTGAGGAGAAGATAGGATCATTCCACTTGAAACATTTCCAGGATTATACTGGGATGGCTGGTTACCATGTCTAGGAGATCGTGGTCTGTGCGTTTTAGGAGATAAACGGGAACTTGACCCTGAAGTTTCAAAGAAAGAGCATTACAGTCTCAACTAACATGATGCATCTATCTAAATTACAAATAAAGTATTCTAGATACAATGAGGTTTATGGCTGATGGGTTATACAGTTTCAAACAGCAAATAGCATTTTCAGTAAATAGTTTATTAGCAATTTTCACAAAACAAACTGTGGATGAAATTCTATCAACGAAAAACAGGAGAACAAAAACAATCAAATGGGAAAAGGCCATTCAGCACTTCAAGCCAGTTTCCTTCAAAGCAACATGCACAACTACACTGAGTGGCCTCTAACTAAACCAATCTAAAATTCCTGAGGAAGACGATGGTAAACTTTAAAACGATCCAAAAAATAAGCTTCCTTGGGTGCTATATAAATGCAAGTTGTTGTTGTACTGAACATTCCAGAACTATTTATTCACTTATGCCAGGGGTGTCTAAATTACTGTATCAAATTCCGAGGAACTCAGTGGTATTTGCGCTTATATTTCTTATTTGCCCTTGTTTGAATTTTGTGGGCCTGGATCTTTGGATAGGGAGGTTTTTAAAGCACTTGTCTCATTCATGCACAAACTCTAAATCAGAACACCTAGTTCTGTTAAAGTCAACTTGAAATACAATCCCACCCATTTATGTCGACATGTTGGGGACCATTCTAACTGTCGATAGAAGCGGTTTGTCAAATTAAGTGGATATAATATATAAATATAAAAATAAAATCACAAGTTTTAACATTTTTAATTTCTATACACTGATTTTTTTTTTTATTTACTTGAATTTTAAATCAAGGTCCCTCCAAAAATCAGAATGGGCAGGCGGACAAAACGGTAAATCAGCACTTCCTTTCCCATGCAATTTGTCAGGCTACCACCCTGTTCTAGGCATAAATGGGGAAGTCGTTACACAAAAATCACCCCGTCCCTGAGGCTCTACAGTACACACCGACATGGCCCATGAGGGGAAAAGCTTGGATACCGCAACCATATAACATCACAGTGAAATAGTCAATTTAGTGCTTTACTGTAAGCAGCTTTGTTCTAAAAGCTCTATCCAAGTAGGATGTAGGCTTAGTCTGTCCTAATTCATTTCACGTAGCTTAGGGGTGGCAGATTGAGGGGACATTCATCTCAATAGTCTAAGTTGCAGTCAAATCCAGGTACGCTAACCAATCGTGCTACTTAATCAACTGAATTTGAAAAAGAAAATCCCTGAATTTTAAAATACATGAAGAACAAAACTAAAATAGGTCTACAATTTTACAGAGCTTAATGAGCTGTTGAATGCACTGTATAGGAGCACTCTGGAAAAAACACTGAAATGTTCATTGAAGCATACATCCAGTATGGGTGGAAGTTCACTTTCCACAGAACAGAACATTTTAAATTGACCCCATTTCCCACTAAACTGTTGACTACCCAAATTCCCTTCCTGGCCCCTACTGCTAGCCAACATAGTAAATGGTTCCCTATCAGGTGCTATCCCTTTCTCTTTCAAAACCACTGTCATCACCCCATGCTCAGAAAAAACACCCTTAACCCCTCTGTCCTTGCAAACTACTGCCCCATCTCCAACCTCACTGTCCTCTCCAAAGTACTTGAACGTGTTGTTGCCTCCTAAATCCACACCCATCTTTCCTACAACTCAATGTCTGAATCTCTGTCAAAAGCACCCAGCACTACCTCTCCACCACCTCTCTTGACCCCCTGCCCCCCCACTGCCTGTGTGTTGTCAAACTGCTTGTCCAATATCCAGTCTTGTATGAGCTGCAATTCACTGTGGAGTTAAAAATTGGGAAGACTGAAGCCATTGTCTTCAGCCCCCGCCATAAACTCTATACTTTTGCTATTGATTCCAATCCCCTCTGCTGTCATTGTTCCATTCTGAACCAAACTGTTTGCTAACTCATGATCCTATACAACACCAAGCTGAGCTCCTGGCCCATAAATGCTCCATCACAAAGACCGTCTGCTAACATTGCCCACCTGCGCCTCTGCCTCAGCCCATATGCCGCTGAAACCCTCATTCATGCCAATGTCGTCTCCAGACATGACTATTCCAATACTCCCGCAGCTGGCCTTCCATCCTCCACCCTCCGTAAACTCATCCAAAACTCTGCTGCTCATATCCTATGTCGCATCAAGTCCCACTCTCAACATCACTCCTGTCCTTGCTGACCTACATTGGCTCCTCATCTCTCAGTGTCTCCAATTTAAAATTCTCATCCTCGTGTTTAAATCCATTTCATGGCCTCACCCCTTCCTATCTCTGTTACCTCCTACAGCTCTACAGGCACCCCTCACCCCTAAACCCTCATCACCACCCTCCCTCCAACCAAACTCTCCATTTCTCTGACTCTGGCCTTTTGTGCATTCCCACTCTCTTTGTCCCATGCCATGCCATGCCATGAGCTGTCCAGGCTCCATACTCTGGAACTAGTTCTCTAAACCTGTCCGCCACCACACCTCCTGCAAGGCCCTCTTTAAAACCAAACTCATTGACTAAGCCTTTGATCTCCCCTCTGAATACCTCCTTCTTTGCCTTGGCATACATTTTTGCCTGATTACGCTTTGGGTCATTTATCAACATTAAGGTTGTTGTCTCAATGCAAGTTGTTACTGTCATTGTTAAACAATCTCAATCTTACTAACTGCCCTAAAACACCAAATTTAAATTCTACATTTTAATCTTAAATAGATTTACCTCCACTAACTACAGATGACCAAGTCCCTCCTGAAGGACTGTTTCGAGGTACAGGAGCAGAAATTTCTCCAGATACACTGTGGGATACAAAATCTGATCCCGAAGAAATTCCAGCTCTACCAGAGGGACCCCTATGTCGAGGATGACGTTGTGCCTTGGGAGACATCCGTGGAGGACCTAGATGACAAAACAAAACAAATATGTATCAGTACACTGTAGCTGGCAAATAACATGGGGAGACTGACAATCTCCAAATTTAGGTCATACAGTGAGCTTTTGAATACCTTTGCAGTCGCATGAAATTGATTTGTCATGTAGACATGTGACCTGTAGTATTGGTGCACTCAGAAGATAGCAAATTACTGTAGTTCACAAGGTCATGGCCATTTTTTGCTCTGTGCATGGGACCAAGTTTCATTAATCATACAACTGTCAATTATAGCAGAGGATAGGAGATTCGGAATCTATCAAGGTGAAAAGTTTAACCCCTTAGGAATTTACATTGTGAGCTTTTAAATAATGCAGTTCCTCTGATGTGTAGCAGACAATTTGATTTTTTTCTACTAAAAACTTTCCCCACTGAGCTTTCACAGCAGAGAGATTTCTTTATTTTAGACAAACTTTGAGCTTTATTCTGCATGCACTATTTTTTTTTAAACTGATCACTTTTTGGCATGGGAAAATACATCAATACCAGACTGCCCCTCTAGCTTCCTGGAAAATGGGAATTCTAAACTATCGATCCCAACAATAGGGTTCGAGGACTAATAAAGGGTGTCTTCTCCTTTCTACTTCAAGGAAGATGAGCAAGTGAAAAAGTTTGTAGCATTAAAATAGTTAATTTTGTTCAAAAACACCGTATTCAGCCACAACCTCAGTTGTGCTGAACCAGACAAAAAGTACAGGACACATTATAAGCCAAGGAAACTGAGCGAAATGACATTTTAAGAACTCCTCCACATTTCAAAACTTAGGAAACTGCTACCTGGTGCTGTGAATTCATTCATGTGGAGCATTCAAAAAATAAAATGGACAAATTCCTGATTCAACAGGGAGTAGAGGAACGTGAACTTTACATAGAGGGAAAAGGGTGATGAAAATGGTCTCAATGGCTCTTGTATAGGGACCTAAACAATGAATCAAGCTAGACAGATTAAAAGGCCAATCATTCTTACCTTATTTTAAAATGTTAAATATTTGTAAACAATGATGCTCACTATTTGTTTATATGTAATCTGTAAATCACAGGCCATCCTGTGGTAACAGTCTACTTGTGTAACACACAGTTCAAGATGCTTTTAAGTGCACTATGGTAGACATATAACTGCAAAGACAAATTTGAACAAAGATTAAAACCTTATACCTGTAACCAAATATGATTTAGCTACAATGTTTTTCACTGATTCATCTATTTTTGAGCATTTAGTTTTATCATAAAAATTGCATTCGGGAGCTAACCCAAAGGCTGAGAGGTGAAGTCTGTCTTACAGATCATGAAGGTCTCGGGTTCAATCCTTATCGAGTTAGTACAGTAATGGGATGCTACAGTTGGCCAGAGCCCAGGAGATAGGGAAAGGAATTTAACAAAAATAGCCAGGGTTCTCACTTGCTATACCTGTTAGCGCTACTGAAAGTACATATGTGAACACTGAATGACAATAGGATCAGGCTCAACTGTTATGTTCTCCAAAAAGCCTGCTAGTGCTAACTGCCAAGTCTCAAAACGTGAAAGGTGTGAACCACACCTCAGTGAAATAATCAACTTCAGGAATGGGAGGAGCATTTAGCCACACCATCACAAGTAGTCAGCAAGTATTGTAATTGATGTGCGCTCAAAACATGATCTCATTGTAGCAAGTCCCATCATATGCAAGGTTAAAAATTGTAAATAGTGTCTTCCGAGAAATCACAAGTAGCCAGCAAAACAAATTAAACTTCAGTTAAGGCTCTGGCGCTCCTCATAGACTTGAAGTAGTTTTGAATACCCTATTTGTCGTCTGAATTTAACCATGGCACACCAAATACTAGATTTTCTTGTTGCTACCGCAATATATTCGGCATATGCAACTTGGAGGCTTTGAACCATTTTTAAAATCACGTTTAGTACTATACTCATGATGCTGTGCCTGAACAGAGTCGCAGCACAGTGTTGCAAGTACAGGAATACAGTAAAACACCTCACTAATATATCTGATAACCCCCGGTTAGTGAGGATATAATGTGTTAGCATATGTACCTGGTAAAAAAAAAATCAAGTCTGTGCTAAAAACGGGCACAAAATGGGATCATCCGATCCTTGTCAAATTCAGTGACCGATGCGTTAGTATCGATGGTCTAGTATCGACCTATGCACTGGTATCGATCTTGTTTTGCTAATCACACATCAATGGAGTATTAGGATAGATTATCCTAATATAAACTGATCTACTGTCAGCTTATAGCATGTGCAAAGCCAACCATATAACAATATTAACTACATTAAATGCACTACTGTACCACACAAATATTACTATATTGATCATCAATTAGAAGAGTCAATAGCTCCTCCTGTGCATAGCTGCCTTATATTTAGCATCCCAAAACAATTTAAGTGTTAGGATAAAAATGCAGTTTCATTTTGGCACTTCCTGAAATTAGATAAGGACTTTTCATTTTGCCAAATTTTAACAAAGCAATTTATTAAACAAAATGATATGAAAAGAACAGGTAGATAGGGTACTTTTACAAAAAGAATAGGAAACTAGAATTAGTACACATGTAGAAAAGTAAGGAACATACAAGTACATGGAAAAATAAACCTCCAAATTCAATCAGAACAGGCGCTGCACAACTCTCCACAACCCACACAAAGTAGGCCTGTGGCACAATAGGATCAGTAACGATCAGGACCAAAGGATTTTGCATCTTTCTCTCATTTTTTCCCCCGGAAAGCAGTAACTTATGCTGGGATAGTTCTACAAATGCCAGCAGCCTTTTATTACTTCACCCAAGAAGCCACTCTTCATGTGTGAAACTAAACAGTGAGTGGAAGCAGGCTACTTGCTTGTTTGAAGGATGGGGAAGCTACATTCCCAGTTGAGCTCAATCCTATGCTCACCTACTGCACACGTGTGCACTTTGCAGAAAGTGTTACTTGGTAGTGATCAGCACCATAAAACCCAGACTGATTTTTCCCCCTCCCTAGCCCAGGGACAGAGTACTTATGACCATCACTCTAGCCAAGATAAGCTGAAACAGGGATAAAACCTATTGCCAGGAATAGAACCTATGACCCTGTGTCAAACTACATGGGGTAATTTATTTTACATGCAAGGATACCTTTAAATAATTTACAATACACACTCTGATTTATTCCAGTAATTTGCTGAAAAATTACTGTTATATGGTACTGTTCACAAGATTTTTAACTTGTGTTTTTTAGTATGTCAACTACTGTTATACATACCCACAACCCCACATCTGCACAATGTTCATTTTTTTTTCTTACAATTGGCAAATTAACCATCTTCAAATGTTTATCACTCAAAACACAAAGCAACATTAAACCCTCTAAACACTAACTTTCTGAAAGTCATTTTCTTCAATAAACGTTTCTTGCATTAAAATGTGTCAACTTCAAACAGCCAAAAACATGCAGTGATGAAGCTGCCATACAAATTGGCCCCTCAAGCAGCCACAGAGCAATGCCTCAAGAAATTAACTTTACAAATGAATGCATAGTTTTACACACAACAGCAAGGAGTGCATTTAAAGCAGTTTTAGATCAGAGTTGACAAAATCGCCCAAATCGCTATCAAGTAATTACAACTAAGGTAATTCTATCTAACATGCACTCCCTCGTGTATTATATTCTATAGGTAATCCACAAGATGTTACCAGGGCTCACTGTCTGATTTGGTGTACATGATGTGGAGATGCCGGTGATGGACTGGGGTTGACAATTGTAAACAATTTTACAACACCAAGTTATAGTCCAACAATTTTATTTTTAATCCCACAAGCTTTCGGGGGCTTTCCCCTTCCTCAGGCGGTGTGGCACCGCCTGAGGAAGGGGAAAGCCCCCGAAAGCTTGTGGGATTAAAAATAAAATTGTTGGACTATAACTTGGTGTTGTAAAATTGTTTACAATTGATTTGGTGTAAACTAGGCTTGCTGTGGTCAGCCAGCCAGTTAACCTCCTCATCCCTGCTTGAGGAAATATTCAAATTCCTAGTGAAGGTTCCCTTTCAGTGGCTATTTCAATTTGCCTACTCAAGTCACAGCACTTCACAAAGTAATTCACAGCATAAAGTGCTAGGGGATACAACAAGAAAGGTGTTAAGAGAAATGCAACTTTATTTAAATTCTTTTCAACCTTTTTTTCCCCCCCCCACAATATCTAAACATCAATACGATGGCTAATTCTGTAAAAGAAATGCTCACAGCAATAACTTTTAAAGTCTTAAAGTTTACTGCACATGACTGTGGACTGACTGGTCATGTATGAGTCTATCATGCCATTATGATTTCAAATCACTTGGGCTTGTTAATGATATTTAAGGTTTACTGTTCTTCCTTCCACCACTCCCCCCTCCCCCTACAAACTAACCTGGACGTGGTGTAAATAACAATGCATCAGAATCAGTGCCACTCAAAAATAACCTCCCTTGCATGTCAGAAGTATCTCATTAGATTTCAGACAATTACTTTTTCAAGTCACTTTTTGTGTAACCATGCACCATTGATCATCCCACATAATCTTCTCAAATACAAATTAACACAATTGTTTACTTAGAATAGTAAAAAAATATATAAATTTAAGGAAAGCTGGTTAAGCACAATGTAACTGGCAAGTTAGAAGGATTACACTTGTATAGCTTTCAAACATCAAACATGTTGCAGGTTAAGAAACAAAAGCACAAATGTAATATTATACAACAAAGAAATTAAACAAACATATACATGGACAGACTAACTGTGGTACCTTCTGAAGACATGCGTTTAGGCATAGTAGAGACAGGAACTGGAGAACCATGAGCAGAGGGGTGAGACGGAGGCCTTGAAGGCCGTGAGGGGGGCCTGGAGGGCGGCCTGGTAGGAGTGGCTGCCCGAGGTGGAAGAGAGTTGGGAGCTGACGGGTAGCGAGAAGGTGGGCGAGAGGAAGGAGATGGGCAAGGCGATGGCCAGGAAACACCTGACAGGACAAATGATATGAAGGAAAGTAAAAACTAAAGAAAAATATGGGAATACAAGTAACAGAAAATGACAAATTCTATACACTTTACAAGACACTAAATATTTATAATAAACCTTGCATTAAGTTTTTCATAAGCTACATTTAAAAAAAACTACGCACACTTTAAAAAAAATAAAAGCACTCCAATATACAGTGTACTGGCACAAGGAGAAAAAAGTAGTAATACCCAGCATCTTTTAAAAATTGATATCTTTTACTGAGGTTTTGAGGAGGTTAATCATAATGTTTTTAATAGAAGAAATAAGATATGATTGGAAAGCAATCAATTCTGATGTGCATCAAGGCACTCAGACTTGCATACTTAATAAATTGGTCATAATGTGGATTTGTTCTCTGCTATGAAGCACTTTCCATAAATGGTATTTCACCATATTCATACCAGTCAAGTTTCAGAAAGGCTGCATCTCGACATTGTGGCACAAGGTTGTCACTGCAAGCAGACTTGTAAAAAATAAATCCTTGTTTCTTAATTAGCAGTGATATTTATTAATTTTGGCCAACACAGGAATTCTGGGGATCATTGAGAAATTGTCACTATAGATAGTATTGAAAAATTGACTAGAAAAGTAGAACTACAAAAAAAAAAATCAAAAAAGGGTTTATTTAGTGTAGGTTGCAAGGGTGATGAATCTACAATATTTTTTGTTTTGTTAAAAAGGAATGTTTGGAAGCTACAAAAAAGAGGGGAGAGAAAGAAACAACACCACTTCCCTGAGTCAACAGTTTTGGTGAATTCATGTGCTCATCAAGGCCAAAGATGCCAGCAGGGGGGAGTGATACATCTTATTTCAGGTTCTTAATATCAGTATAATGCACTCCCTGGCCTGGTATACCACAGCCAAATGCAGAGAAAAGCTTTCAACTTATCTTTCTCAACATACCTTAGCTCCAACTGCAGAAGTATACAATTGTTATCTTTTCAATTTCCCAAATCAGCCATCTTTGTGGAACCCACAAGTAAAATGGTCAAATTCTGCAGTGTGTTGTGCTGTGGGCCTATAGCCAGTGAGAACTGGTTCAAGAAATGCCAAGATCATTTCACACTAGAGTCTTTCAGGCAAGAGATTTTCATCCCTTTGGCCTGACTGAATGAAATGCACTTCCTAGAGGTAAAATGACTGTAGCACAGTAGGTTAACGCACTCAGTATCCACTTACTGGAAGGAGGCTACTAGAATGAATCCAGGGGTGAGACTTTTTTTTTAAATTAATAAAAGATTCTTACTCTGGGGATGGAAGCCATACTGCCTCAAAAGCAGATGCCAACATGGTATTTTTTTTAAAACACAGCTGCGGATAGTTATTGCGAATATTAGAGAAGTTACTAATTGCAAATTTGAAATTCACAAAAATATTGATCCTTGAAATAGTCAAACATTTAAAAGCCTGAATATATATTTCAACTTTATTGAAAAATTTCTGTTGTTGCCTATGTGTTCAACCCTGGATATTGTCCAGTGAATTCCTGAGAAAATCAAGTCTGATTAAAAGCAAATTTTGTTATGAAATTTTACCTGCTCTTAAGATTCAGCTATACTAACAGCTGTGCTACAATTCACAATGATCTTCATGTCAAATAGAATCAGCTGTGGGATAAATGGAGGTTTGGAATTTTGCTGTACAGAAAAGTTGTACAGTAATTGCCCTGGTCAATACCAATGTATAGATAGAAACTTCTAGTTATGCGTGTGAACCAAATGCTGAATAATCCAAACAATTGGTATTGCACACGTTACATCTGTGGGCAGTAAAATCATATACATTTAATAGAGAAATCCATGTGGGCTTTTATAATTGAAGACTAAAGCTAAAACTAAAACTCCTTAGTGGTTTGTAATCAGACATTATGTGAACTTACAAAGCAGCTTTATGGGAGGGGAAGAGAAGGGGAGCGAAAAATCCACTTTTACGAGTATAAACATTAGGACTAATAACGGAATACAAATGAGCTCAACTTTAAATATTAGGATATAAAAGAACCCCGAAGACAATCAATAAGAAAAACTGTGGACACCTTTTATCTTGCAAACAAGGAGCCCCAAAAATCTGTCATCTTTTGGCAAAAAATGTATACTTACAAAAAATACTTATGTTCACCTTATGTATTTATAAATACTCCTTTGTAAAAAAAACCATCTCTCTTGTATCCACATTTTCAAATCTACCCACCCTTTCAAATCTATCTGGCATGTTGGGAGGTATGCCAGTAAGCTATATACCAAACAGTGGGTGCCTTCTGTGGAGTTGGACTGAACCCACCAAGTAAAAACCAAACAAGTCTTTTCATTTAGGCCGATTAGATTTAAACATACACAAAAGCATTATTAGAATTATACAACGTACTTCATGAGCAGTGCAACATTTAAAGAGTGCACAATTGTCACTGCAAACAGAAGGGAAGCCTAAGGTGCACCAATGAGTTTTTAATAACAGAATTTCAATACATACTCCAACGCACATTTTAAAAGGACACAGGATGTCTAATTGAATCAGTTGTAAAAGGCCCATTTGCGAATTTGGCCAATCTTTTAGCTCTACTGACTGCTGCATGACTGAAATTTTAGATTATATTGACCACATGCACAACTAATATATTTGACAAGTTCCACCTTCTTAAATTAAATACAAATACTTGCCTCCATTGACAACTCTTTGGTCTGTTCCAGAATTAGGACTGTAATCCGGTGTATGTGATCCAGTCCGGGAAGGTGGTGGGCCCGAAACAGATTGTCCAATCCTTGGTGAATGTTGTCGTGTACTTCCCCAAGACATTCCATCCCTATTCCTTTGCCCTGGTGGAATGTACTTATTTTCTCTAGAAAAAAAACGTAACATTTTATCTTTAGATCAATTTAACAAATACTGCAACTGCACAAATTGAAAAGCAATTAAAATAAATGTATATGGTAAATTTTAACAGGGAGACAATAGTTCCAAGGAACCAAATACCAAAGTAGAAAGTCTTTTCTCATGTTCTATTTCCCCTTGTATTCATCACATTCGTCTTTTCTATTAAAAATCAATTAATGTGGAATAGGTTCCCTTTTATACCACCTTCACCTTTAGCTCAACTTTTTATTTATGTAATTAGGTTATGGTCACTATTTCCCTAGTGTTCTCCTACCTTCAGGTCACTTACTTCTTCTTTGTTACTGAAAATCAGGTCTAGAACTGCAACCTTCTGAGAGACATGCAACATGCTAATGAAACCCTTACATAATAAGAGTGGAAACACCCTGTTTGCTAATATGTCCCTGGCAAACTTTACTAGTGTGCGCGCGCGCACACACACCACACACACACAGCAGCCCCCCCCCCCCCCGCCACTCCCTTTAAATTTTTCACAAGCACCTTTCTAAAGGAGATCATTTAGAGAGGACTCTATATGTAGATATTCCAGATTATAAGTGTGATAGTACCTGGGGTTAACACCATGGCTCTCTCTTTCATTGGGAGATCTTTGTACAGCAGTATATTTCTCCTCTTCTGTCCTTTCATCATTTTCTAATGCAACTCTTGCCTTATACTGGGCACTTGATTCAATCTCATCAGCAAGTTGAGCCGCTCTAGCCTCTCTTCGTAAAAATTCTTCAGAATTATCCCTTTCCAAAGGGACCCTGTGAGAAATAAGAGGATGAAAAACAGGTTAGAGGAAACCACATCAAATAAAGACAATCGAAAATGAAAGACCAGTTAAATGTGAAAAAGATGGAGAAAAAATACATTAAAAATTTGCAGGGCTATGAGGAAAGGGCGGGGGAGTGGGACTAGCTGGATTGCTCTTGCATAGAGCCGACGCGGACTCAATGGGCCAAATGGCTTCCTTCCATGCTGTAACCTTTCTATGATTCTATGAAAAGAACTGATATAGAAGGCACAAAGGAATGCTAAAGAAAGTGAGGAGAGAACATGAACATAAAAAGTAAAAGTAATCAGGATAAAATTTAATTATAACTCCTTTTTATAGTTTTGGGGGGAGGGGTAGTAGTATTTGGATTAACAAAGTTAAAACTGGTGAAGCAGAGACAGTGGCAACCAAAACTTGAAACTAGCAATTAATAATCACAAACTGGAAATTAGAATAGAGCTCTGCACAGATGTACTAGGCAGCAGAACAGGCACTATATTTATATATAAATAAATAAAAATACTGAGCAGCTTTAACCAAATATGATTTGGTCTCAATTTAAGCATTTTATTACAGAAACTACTTGATTTTTTTTTAAAAACATGAAACAAAATCATGAAGAAACAAAGCAAATTTACTGCCAATTTTCTGCACAGAATTATTCACATCTAATTTTCAACTTGAAGACAAAGAGCTGGGTCACAATATATTAACAAAATTATACAGAATGCTTTAATAGCTTTATAAATGAGAAAACAAATTTTTACCCGAAAGGTTTATTGAAATCTGTGTACTTACGTATACGAGGATAAACTGCTGTCATAGGTTGATCTCACTCCATAAGTTTCCTCATTAAATCTGAACATGTCATTGGGATCCCAACCATTAGACTGAGGGGAGGATTGGGGGGAGGGGGTGGGAAAGAAAAGATTTTAACCAACAAAAAAAAAATCCTTCCAACAGCTAAGTTTTTCAACACAGAAGGATTACTCATCATTCACTGTTCTAATCATTAGTTTTCAATAAGTACAAGCTGAATGATAAAAGGTATCCAAATAATAATGCCCAAATGGATGTCTGCCACTTTATGATACCCAACAGAAATACAACCTTCTCTTTGCATGAAAGGTAAAGACATTAACACAGATAGCGTCTTTCATTCTCCAGGTCTATGGCAAAAGAGCAAAACTTGACCGAGCAGCTCAAAAAGAAAACAGTGCCAGAGGCAGTTACAATGACTACTACTATGCTTAAATGTGGGTAATGCTCAATTACTAATGTAGACATTGTGTATCTCGTTTGAAGGAATGGCTTCTAACAAATACACCCCATAGTGCTTCCATTTTGAACCATACCAATTGTTTCAATACCACTACCTCTGGTCAAAAATTGAGAGCCAGGCACCACCATTCCAAGAAAAAAGGTCCAAATGACAAAAAGGTCAAAGAAAAGGATAGGCAGGAACTTTCTTTTGAGAATGAAGGTTGTAATTCTTCGAATGAGTAACAGCATATCTATGGCAGGTAATCCAAAATTCTTCCTGTTTTTTGTGCAGAAATACAATAAGTGAGGAATACACCCAATCAATTTTGAATCTAGTGGATTTCTGAAGCCTTAGATGTTCAAGTATACTTGAAATACTGTAGTTCTCAAGTACCCATCCTCAACTGCCAGATTATTGCCTTTTGAATGGCTAACAAATTGAGCTTTAGAGCTGTTTTTTCAGCCAAATTGTCACTATTTTTTTAAAGTTGCTTCCCTCTCCAAAATGGACAGTGTGGCAGAAGAAACGATGTAACCAAGTGGCAAGATAGGACAGGTTAGACGAGGCACTATAGATAATAGTTAAACATTTAAATAAAAATGGCAATAGGAGGAATAGAAAGCATTATAACTGAAGAATTAAATTTAAGCAAAAGCAAAATGCGTAAATTAAAAATGTTTCAAGTATTATTTTTGTAATTTTCGAATAATATTAGTTTATAAAGCTACCCCCAAAAGTTTGAGTAACTTTACTATACTATTGCTGTTTGTTTCAGTAGCATGATTTATCAGTTAGAAACTTTAAATCCAACCATCCCTGGAAGAGATAGTTACTTCTCTGTACCTGTTGGCAACTCTTAGGAACATAGGAACAGCAGTAGGCCATTCAGCCCCACGTGCCTGTTCCGCCATTTGATAAGATCATGGCTGATCTGTGATCTAACTCCATATACCTGCCTTTGGCCCATATCCCTTAATACCTTTGGTTGCCAAAGAGCTATCTAGCTCACATTTAAATTGAGCTAGTATCAATTGCTGTTTGCGGAAGAAAGTTCCAAACTTCTACCACCCTGTGCGTAGAAATGTTTTCTAATCTCGCTCCTGGAAGGTCTGGCTCTAATTTTTAGACTGTGCCCCCTACCCCTAGAATTCCCAACCAGCGGAAATAGTTTCTCTCTATCCACCCTATCTGTTCCCCTTAATATCTTATAAACTTCGATCAGATCACCCCTTAACCTTCGAAACTCGAGAGACTACAACCCCAATTTGTGTAATCTCTCCTCGTAACTTAACCCTTGAAGTCCGGGTATCATTCTAGTAAACCTACGCTGCACTCCCTCCAAGGCCAATATGTCCTTCCAAGGGTGCGGTGCCCAGAACTGCTCACAGTACTCCAGGTGTGGTCTAACAGGGTTTTGTATAGCTGCAGCATAACTTCTGCCCCCTTGTACTCTAGTCCTCTAGATATAAAGGCCAGCATTCCATTAGCCTTATTGATTATTTTCTGCACCCGTTCATGACACTTCAATGATCTATGTACCTGAACCCCTAAGTCCCTTTGGACATCCACTATTTTTAACTTTTCACCATTTAGAAAGTACCCTGTTCTATCCTTTTTTGATCCAAAGTGGATGACCGCACATTTGCCTACATTGAATACCATTTGTCCCAGTTTTGCCCATTCACCTAATCTATCAATATCGCTTTGTAATTTTATGTTTTCATCTACACTGCTTACAATGCCACCAATCTTTGTGTCATCAGCAAACTTAGATTTGAGACTTCCTATGAAACTCTTAGAGGTTTAAATATGAAAACCATTGGTCAAATGGGAATATGTAATAGCACATGGCACTCGTTATTTCTAGGTTTCTAAGTGGAAAAAAATGGCAAACTGATCCCTCATCCATTATATCCTATTCCTAAATTTCAACTTTTTCAGAAGGTACATTCTGTATGTAATCAGCATACAAGATTCTTCTAATCACAGACCAAATTATGGAAGGGGTGGGGGACTGTAACAATTGTCTGTCAGAATCAACTTTCGCTGCTTGCAGTACACCTAGAAATGTAATGTTCAGGATTCAATTGACAAACATAAAAAGGGGAAATGTTCCAACCAAACAAAACTCATTGATTGGTCCAGGTTATAAGATTTCTGTGGTTAATGCAATAGGAAGACATCAGATGATGTTTTGAAATAACTAAAATGCTCTCAGCCTTGAGCTTAAAAAGGGTGGGTGCAGAGGCAAGTGTTGAGGAAGAATTTTAAATTTATTTTAATTTTAAAAAGATAGATTATTTTCACAGTAACATAATTCAGATATTAATATATCTGAGTAATTTAATACATTACCATGCTACAGAGTGATTATAAACTACTTCAGAAATAATTAACCCTAGTGATTAGTTCCTAGGAAAAAATCAAATTCTATTGTATCAAAGATTATACTTAAACATTAAGACAAATAATTTCTAGCCACTCAAATTTCCGCCCAAAAACAATTCTACAAATGAAACACAAGTTAGATCGAGTAGTAGATGCCTCTAGAAAAACAGACTAGATGCAACTAGTGCAAACCAGAGACATAATTTAAAATATATTTTGATTATTTTTAGGTACTGATCTAAAGGATTAAATGCATAATTAAAAAGTTTACCACATCTGATTCCAGAGCTTCCAAATCTTCATTGGTGCTATCACCACCATCCCATGGTTCTAGATCTTTGTCTTTGTGCTCACCATTTAGTCTAGAGCCTATGGCAGCATCCGTGAAAGCATCTGCAATAGGAAATAATTAAATTCAAATTATATATTTTTTCAAAGCCAACAAGTCAATCTGCTGTAACAAAACAATTTTATGTATTAGTTACAAACAATCATGGAATTAAAATTACCTCATATTTTGCAAAGTCAAGACGTTTCTACATAATAGCTAGAGACCGCGTAAATCCCAATTAAAGTCCATGGTTAGAAATCTACATATGTCTACAAATTTAGCAATGAAATTTTATTTTCAAATACACTGCATCAAACTAGTATCGAGTTGAATTACTGGAAATAGTTTTATCTGGTTCTATACACAGTACATACATACATACACGAGAATGTCAATTCTATTAGAAAATGACAGGATCAACTACAAATTTGCAGCCTAAGATTGTAAGCAGTTGTGTCTTGCTTGCCAATATTTTATTAGAGATTATTCATATGTCATTTTAAATTACAATATTGCAGTGGGCAAACACAAGTTTATACTAAACATAAAAAGTCACTTCAAGATAATAATTGACATTTGCATTTGTAGTCAAACTGTACACTAATAAGAAATTCACATTTATAATTTTCATCTACTCAAATATGGCCATTTAGAAAGTGGATTATAGGATGGTGTGGAGGTACTGTAATAGGCCAACATATACTATCAAATGGGAAGATACAGTTTTGAACCTCATCTCTTAGTTCACAACCTGAGCCACACCAAGCAGGAAATTCTGGGCAAAGGCAGGGAAAAGTGGGGGCAATCAGATGAATGCCGTTATGCTACTCAAAGACTGGAAGAAATAGCTGGCCATCTGTGGAACCTAGAAATACAACAGGAAGAAAATGGAAGGCATGGGCCCTTCATTAGATAACAAATGCTCCCAACTGAAAAATGTTTAAATGTAAACCTGAAATACACTAAAAACATCATGTGCATGATAAAGAATCAGTCCTGTGGTCTAAATGCCTAGTACACACACACACAATTACTAAGGCAAGGAGCTGAGAGCTCGTAATCGGTCAAACATTCTGTTACTGACTTGATCCTTTCCGCTCTGAAGACCACACCATCTGTCAAGCCCTTGGTCAATTTGTTTGTACAGTATTAATCTAACCCCATTTCCTCTCTAGATCTCTCTGGATTACACAAACCATACTCCAGATGACAGGACGATGGTGACCTGTTTCCACAACTGTGCTGATGACATTCTGTAACCTGCTTCAGATGATGTGCAAGAGCAACCTGTGATGACATTTCCCCATCTCCCTAAAAGTGGGAAAGCATCTGGCCTCCATTTTGTACTTCCCAAAAGGCCACAGCTGAGATGAAAACTGAATGGGAAAATGTAGCCACTGACCAAATTTCTACCACTTTCTAAGCACAACACAGTGCAAGGCAAGGCAAGGCAAGGCAAGGCCGATGCAGGTTATTCAGTTAGTGCTGCGCCAGCTGATCTCAGCTACAGCAGGAACTGGAGTGCTACAATCAACCTCAGCTCTCCTGGCTGAGCACAAGGAGGAAAAAAAAAGTCAGCCAAGAATCACATTCATGGTCATAGTCTAATCACCCATGCTGTAAACTGCGTGTGAGAGAATATCAGGGGAGGTCAGCATCAGGGCTTAGCTGGTCAAATAAACTAATAACACTCTGTATCGAGGAGCACACGTGAAAAGTACCCCCTTGCTCCTGCGCCAATGGAATGGTAACCCAAGAGTCAGCGTCTTCAGGAGCTGAGGGAAGAAATTTGACAGCAAAAACACAGACTGGAAAAGGTAATCCACCTGTGAGGTTGCACCAGTGTGCAGCTAAGAGTTTAACTTTGTGCATGCACATCGTGCATTACAAGGTATTTCAAAAAGGGGTAAAGAATCTAATCTGAAATAGAAAACAGACAGCTTATGATAAATGCTAGTCAGCATTGACCAGGTCAGTAGAAAAAAACAGAACCTTTATTGCAAGGGGGATGGAGTCTTGCTACAATTGTATAGGGCTTTGGTGAGACCACACCTGGAGTACTGCGTACAGTTTTGGTCTCCCTATCTAAGGAAGGATATACTTGCCCTAGAGGCGGTGCAATGAAGGTTCACTAGATTGACTCCTGGGATGAGAGGGTTGTCCTATGATGAGAGATTAAGTAGAATGAGCCTATACACTCGAGTTTAGAAGAATGAGAGGTGATCTCATTGAAACATATAAGATTCTGAGGGGGCTTGACAGGGTAGATGCTGAGAGGTTGTTTCCCTGGCTGGCAAGTCTAGAACTAGGAGGCACAGTCTCAGGATAAGGGGTCGGCCATTTAAGACTGAGATGAGGAATTTCTTCACTTAAAGGGTTGTGAATCTTTGGAATTCTCTATCCCAGAGGGTTGTGGATGCTCAGTCGTTGAATATGTTCAAGACTGAGAGATAGGTTTTTGGATTCAAGGGATATGGGGATTGGGCTGGAAAGTGGAGTTGAGGCCAAAGATCAGCCATGATCTTACTGAATGGCAGAGGTGGCTGGAGGGTCCATATGGCCTACTCCTGCTCCTATTATGTTCTTAAAGCACTGAATAATTCCCAGTCAAGGACAGAAATATTAAGGGTTAATTCAGTGGATCAGCACTAAACATTTCCACAAAAGATGGTACTGAAGCTAACCAACAGTGAGTACTTCAAGGTACCAAACTAATCCAATATTGACACCACATTTAAACATGTTCCTATGCAAAGGATGTTGATTCTGTAGATGTGCCTGAGTGACCATCCATGGGATTCCCGGTTCTGAAGGAGCCAGACATCCAGGCTTCATCGCAACGGGTCACCTCTAGACCACAAGCACCAATTTACTTAGTCTTTGTAGCACTACAGACCTACAAAAGCTCATAACAATGGAGATATACCCGATGATCCTAAAGAGAAAATCTGAGTCGGGGGTACTCCAAGGTAGATTTTCTGTTCAGTAGCACCCAGTTTTCAGGTGCAAAGTGAGAATTACTGTTTAAAATCTGGAGGCAGGAGCCGTTACACCCGGATATCTGTCCATTTTATGTATCACACACGTTTCCGATTCTACATTAACAGGTGGGAGCTTAATTTTAATACAGAAATGAAATCCCTATTCATATTCCTGCCCATTGAAATTGCCAATTTGATCAGCATAGACATATATAGAAGTACATTTCAAGAATCTTGCCTGAAGATTACAATGAACATTTTATGGCCATTTTCAATATTTTTCTTGCTTCCCCCCCACCCCCACTGTTGTCTGATTTAAGTGGGCAGGACACATTATGGCACAGATGATGCTACCAACCACAACTGTAAACCCTTGGCACACCCACCTGACAATGATTGTGGGAAACTGGTTTCACAGGCTCTGGGTCAGCTGGGACAGATGCAGAATTGTGCCATCTGCTGCAAGACCATCTACAGCCAATATGTACCATAGGGCAGGCATAGACAGGAACATTAACAGTAGCCACAAATCTGCCTCCCATCTGCTTCCAGGCATGCTGCAACGTATGGGGATGGTGCCCTGGAGTGTCAAACAGAGCCATCTTCCTCGCAACCACCTCATGCACACCACCTTCACTTCACCAGCCATTAAACATGGGTTGGCTGCTGGGCTGCACTGTTACTTAGTACACTGTTACTTCTATTTTATGCCTCTATATTTGTTTTCCTTTCACTTCATTTTTGCACGTCAATTTTTTCCCCTCGCCCCCTTCCAAAGGATCTAATATTTTGTCCCCCTCAATACTCTTACCTTGAAGTGTTCACATCTTTTGAACTTTCACCTGTATCACAATCCTCCATTAGGCTATCTCCCTGACCACGGCCAAAGTTGCACATGGAGCAAGAAATAATTATACTAATAAGCTGACCACATAAATTGCATGCAATCAGTACACCACACTTCTGGTCAACTCCACACTGGTTTCCAGGCTAACAGGTCATTATGTGACGAGAGACTAAGAAGATAATGGGATTGTCCATTGACACCCAAGTCAGCCCAATAACACTGCCAACATTTCTTGAAGTGAACTGCTAACTTTCTTTTGACTGTTGACGGAGGAAAAAAATACAAGTTCAAGCTAACATGGGCTAATCCATAGGTAGCTGGCGGAGAATTAATTAACAGTGGCCAAGAAAGCTTTCCTTTTACATGGCATTCTAAGGAAACATCACAAAGCAACTCGCCAATGTCATGGCCAATTTCTTGGGGGAAGATGAGCAATTCTCCCCAGTACTTATCTGAGCTTATCCTAGTGGTGTGGAGAAAATGCTGTAATGAGTAGCTTTTTAAAAAGAAAATCACAACTATAAACCAGATTCGATGCATTTGGAGCTGCTATCATCTGTTTCATGTTGGTAAAACACTAATATCTTGCAATCATCTTGTTGAGCACAAAGTAAAATTGGAAAAATGCAGTATGCCCCAAATTGAGCTAAGCTCCAGTGTTACAATAAATGCAATGTCAATTCTGTAAGACCTCTATTATTTGAGTTGGATTCAACAGTACTTCCCTTCTGCTGAATGCAACCAACCTCATGATCCAAAAGGTTCAAAGTATCTCATGAATGTTGTCAATGTTTTATCTAATCTATGGTACAACAGATTATTTGATACTGTAAACTATTTCCAGGAAGTGCTATTTATGTTTATAAACCTATTTAGGCTAACTACATTAACCTTTCCCTCATCAAAGTCACATTATAATCAAAACAATATACGTGCTTTCCTCTGCCTCAACATTTTCATTAAAGCAGTAATTGCAAGCTTTTGCATACATTATAGGAATCACTGCAATCCCTGCAAGTAATTGTAATATGACAGGCAAATAAAATGTACAAAATGCAAGTAGACCTAAAGCGATCAATCTACAGCAACAGTAAACTCAGGTTCACCATGGAAATGGAAAGATGCACGTCACTGTAGAAGGTGGATGAGGTGACATTCATATTCCTGGCTCAACTATTAACAACTGTGAAAACGTCACTAGAATAGGATTTGTTTGGTTTACAGTACAACATAGGTCTGAAAATGATGCTGTGACAACGCAATTTAAAATAGGAAAGCCCAGCTTATAGGTTTTATTTGATTAGGAAGAAGTCCATCAGTACTTGCAATAAAATAAAATCAGCATACAAAATATTTTGTGCCACTTCCTTCAAAAACAAAGCCTTTTAGAAATATGACACAGTCACAGCCATGTGCTTTGTACAACCACTGAACATACTAAACAAGCTGAAAGTCTTTTTTTTCACTTCAGCAACATCTCAAGACCCCAGCCATTGTTGATAAAAGGGCATTGCTGCACAAATAGAGATTCCTTTAATCCTTTTAAGGCAATTTGCTGAAACAGACTTCAGTATTTCTAATGTATATTTCCTCTGTTTTTTTTTAAGTGTAGTTTTTAAATCCTTTTGATCTACTAGAACTGCTTTAGAAAAACCGTAATTTAAAGATTTTGCAAGGTGAAAAAAAAAGTTTCTGCATTATTTCTATGTTCCAACTAAATTTAATGCTCATAATTTTACAAGTATACCACATTTTTGAAAAAAGCCAATACAATTCTAAAAACTTATAAATGCTACTCCCATCTTAATACAGTGTGAAACTACTATACAGATGCAAGTTTTTTTTTAAAAAGTGAGCTGTTTCATTGAGAAAAAACAGCAATCTAAAAGTAAACCCTATTTCAGTTAACTGAATTAACTAGCTCAACACAAAATGTTATTCAATCAGGAATTCCGAGTAAATCAATTTATTACAAGGAGCTTCTTTTCAAAATGAAAACAGTTTCATACTAACACCTTTAATTTACTATTGGAAATTATGCTATTTATTCAAATAAGTGCACAATGTTATACAATTGTGCAATTTTTAAAAAATAAGTTTTTAATTTTTTTTTAAAAAGTGTACATTCCTGTTTACAACTAAAGTTAATTAGGACAAATACCAAAAGGTATGATTGTTTGTTAGTTTTTGTTCACCAAGGTGAATTTGGCTCTGCAGTACATTCCCTAGTAAACTAAATCAATCAATTCAGACTAAAATTCCAAATGAATTTTTCTTGAAGCAGTTCTTGAATTTTTTTAAAGTAGTTTGAGGGTCATTCAGATTTAACATGCAATGTTTTCGAAGGTTTACTGTCAACAGTGGTTGATGTTTTTTAAAAAACAACCACTTTAAAGTAATTCATTAGCAGTATATGTTAAGCTTAGAATCAGTTTAAAAATAAATGGGACAGTGTTAATATACACACACGGTATAAAAACAAAGTAAACATCAGAATTACCTGTTTCAGATGGAACTACAGAGATCAGAAAGAGAAGATGGAAAAAAGAAACAATATCAGTAAACCAAATATATATTAAGGATCAAGGTGTTCAATCTACCTGGCAGGTTTAATTAATTGTGACATTCATTTACTAAAAATACTGTGTATGAGCTCATCAAAGTGAAGGGACGACCATGCATGGAACAGTTTTTTTCCACTATGTACTGAGTTACAGCAGTGAACAAAGATGCAAAACAGAACACCTTTTTCCTGATAGCATCTCTCAATACTCAGTAGACAACATGAGGAAAAAAGGGAGAGCGCGCGCATGAGCGAGCAGGGGTGGAGAGAGTGCGCAAACAAGCAGGCAGGGGGAGAGAGAGCGTTCGCCAGGGGCGAGAGAGCGCACGCCAAGGGAAGAGAGCAAGCACCTGGCAAGGAGAGAAGTAGAGAGGCTCAGAGAGACAGCGAGAGGCTCACAGAGACACACACAGACGCAGAGTCAGACAGAGAGATACAAGACAGACAGACAGGACAGAAAGGAGAAAAACAAATCCTGAGTTGGTTGACTAAATGTTCCAACACATTGTCTGTGTGCTGCTTGCTCATCTGCCAATGGACCATCCATTTATTGCATGGATCAATCCAAAACTCAGGAGAGTTGGTCATTGGGTCTTTTTCATTCCCTGCATTTATCTAAAGGAAGTCCACTGTAGGACTGCTAAAATTCCAATTAATAAACTAATGAGCTTTTTTCACATTACGATCTTAAAAAAATCATAAGAGTTAAACACACAAAGGAATTATCGCTTTATAAAAATATCTTCAAAACTCAGTTACATGTTGCACAAGTCAATTTGCACAAAGTTTTGTGCTTCACCCAAACATTATTCCCATTAAATTAATGGAAAGGTTTTATTCTATAAATTTTTACGAACCAAGCTCATTACTGTCACAATACAGTGCTGAGTGGTACACCATTATTAACATAAAATGTAAAATCAAAGGCGCCAACTACTACGTTTTTATTTTTCAAGCTAGGATGGGAGAGGAAGAGGGAGAGGAGAAAAGATAACTACGCATCTTAAAATAGTTTCACTACAATATTTTGCACGTGTCACAGTTCCAAGCAAATATTTTAAATATGCCCAGTTTGCTTCTGCAATATACTTTAGGATTCCATTTCTACCAACTATGCTCAGTAAATATACTTTAGGACAGCCATGCCAGGACATCGCTGCAGGAGTTCTTCGGGGCAACTACCTTCAGCTACTTCATCAATGACCTCCCCTCCATCATAAAGTCAGAAGTGGGGCAGTTTGCTGATGAATGCAGTGTTCAGCCAAATTCGTAATCCCTCAGATAATAAAGCAGGCCATGCCCGCATGCAGCAAGATCTGGACAACATCCAGACTTGGGCTGATGTGTGGCATGGATGTTACTTGCCACATAAGTACCAGGCAATGACCATCCCCGACAAGAGAAAGTCAAACCACCTCCCTTTGACATTCAATGGCATTACCATTACCAAATCCCCCACCATCAATATTCTGGGGCTCACCATTGACCAGAAACTCTGCCATAAGCCAGGAGTGTGATGGAATATTCTGCACGCCTGCATGTGTGCAGCTGCAACACTCAAGTAGCTCGACACCATCCGGGACAAAGCAGTCTACTTGATCGGCATCCCATCTACTAGCTTAAACATCCACTCCCTCCACCACTGGTGTACCTTGGCTGCAGTGTGACTATAGGATGCAATGCAGCAAATCATTAAGGCTCCTTCGGCAGCACCGCCCAAATCCGGAACCTCCACCACGTAGAAGGGCAACGGCAGCAGGTGCACGGTCCAATTCCCCTGCCCAGTCACACACCATCACAACATGAACATATATCAGCATTCCTTCATCGTAGCTAGGTCAAGATCCTGAAATTCCCTGCTTAACAGCATTGTAGGAGCACCTTCACCACATGGATTGCAGTGATTGAAGAAGGACACCCACCACCACCTTCTCAAAGGCAACTAAGGATAGGCAATAAGTGCCATCCTTACCAGCGACATCCATGTCTCGAGAATGAAAAAAAAATTAAGTGAACTGAAATGCTGAAAAATATGAAACTAGTCAAATGTCCATCAAATTAAGTTTGGCTGTTTAAAATACAACGGAGATTTTAAAAAGTCTATTAAAATTCCCAGCCTACTATTTACAGATCAGCCAACCCTCAAGTTCAAATGCATTTTGCAATCTACTTCAGATTACTTCTTTCGACCAGCTAAAGATACACTTTAAGAACACAGAACATCCAACTGGTGACATTTACACACTCTTCAATAAAGAAAGACTTGCATTTATATAGCACCTTTCACGACTTCAGGATGTCCCAAAGCGCTTTACAGCCAATGAAGTACTTTTGAAGTGTAGTCACTGTTGTAATGTAGGAAACACGGCCGCCAATTTACGCCACCAAGGTTCCACAAACAGCAATGCGATAATGACCAGATATTGTTTTAGTGATGTTGGTTGAGGACACTGGCGAGAACTACCCTGCTCTTTGAATAGCGCCATGGGATCTTTTACATCCACCTGAGGGGACAGACTGGACCTCTGTTTAACATCTCATCCGAAAGACAGCATCTCCAACTGTACAGCATTCCCTCAGTACTGAGCTGGAATGTCAGCCTAGATTATGGGTTCAAGTCTCTGGAATCGGACTTCAACCCACAATCTTCTGCCTCAGCAGCGAGAATGCTCCCAATGAGCCACGGCTGACACCTCAAGTCCTAACTGCCTGTGGAATGAGCTCCAGGCAGCATCTACAGAGATTGGGATTGGACCCTTCATGTAAGCTGGAGTTTGGAGGAATGGGTGAGGGCAGTCATTGGGATAGAAAGGTGCTTTTTCTATATTAATTATAGCTCTCATGCTTTTCAAGAGAGGACCATTTAACAGAGCCCCAACAGTACAGATGCCTTAAAATGATTATCTAGTGAGGATGTGGCCCAGAAAATTCAACTCGAGCACACACTGGTTCCTTACAGACTGTTCAACTAGCAACCTGCAGAATACCTTTTGGTCCATAGGAGGTGATTAAAGTGGGCCTTTCTCGAGTGGGTGCCGAGGCCCTTACGAGCCAGTAGTGAGCAGTACAACTAGCAATCAGGAGCTCCACAAAACAGTTAAAAGGGGCTAGGCAACTACCGCAGCAAGTGAGCTCCAAAACAGCAGTGTCAATCCAGCCTTACTGCGGGGTTTAAATGGCCACTAACCTGATCACGGGTGTCTGATTCCAGATCAGTAGTGTCGCAGTACAGCCCAACTCTGCCAGAGCGCAGCCGGGATGGAGGAGCTGTCTGATCCGACCTGGGGAAGCAGAGTGAGGGTTTGCGTTGGGCCAGTTTCCAGCGCCACACATTGAGGTCAGTACATTGGGTGAAGGTACAGACAGACTGAACATATCAGCCACCTATCTAACTTCAGGAGCAACTGAAAGGGGAACATTCAAAATAAGACTTGTAAAAACTACAGCCCCTGCCCACCCCCTTAAAACATATACTCCCACATCCCATGATGCCTCGGTTGGGCGATTCACTGCTCTGAGCAGAGCTGAGCCACACACACCAGGAAACTCTCATGTTCCATCCAGGGCCTGCAGAAAAAATATCAGAAAATAAAAAATATTCTACCCTTCGTCTGTACTTCAGTCTTCCGACCTATCCCAGTCCCAGGGCTCCCGGGACACCCACCTTCCGACCTATCCCGGGACACCCACCTCACCGCCTTCCAACCTATCCCAGGACACCCACCTCACCGCCTTCCGACCTATTCCAGGACACCCACCTCACCGCTTTCCAACCTATCCCAGGACACCCACCTCACAACCTTCGGACCAAAGAATCCCACATCTTTTGGCAGCAATAGCATTCTCTAACACAGTGGATGGTTATTTTTAAACTGGGAAGCATGTTCATTTTCCATTTGATGAGAAGGAAGGAATGTCACAGCCAAAAAATTCAGGAATCTGCAAGCTACACAATTAACTTGAACACAAATCATTATCGTCAAGATTCTCCATCAGTTGAATATGAATGAGCAGAGATTCTGTCCCTGTGGACCAAAGCCATCCCAAACCACTACACTGCCAAGCCTCCAATATTAAGCAATTTTTGATGAATGAAGTAAACTGCTTTAAAAAATTATCTAGGTCCTCTACTTCTATTTAATTCATAGATAGTTATGAGTCCAACAGTTACTTGATGTCTTCTTTACAATGAGCTTGATTTAGTTTGAACAATGGAAATAATTCAGTGACTGAACAAGAGTAATTTTACTTACTAATTAGGTTAATTTAAACCTCAATGGGATTTTAACACAGCAGGTGTGAATCATGCAGGATTTGCAGTATGACCCACTCACAGGATATGAAATTTGTTTTCACACATTTCTATTAAAACTGTTAATATAGACCTGTAAGAATTCAAGTGTTAAATTAGAGATAGGACTATCACCACAACAAAGCCCAAATACTCAGAACTGTACCTCAGTTTCACTAAATTGTCACTAAAAATACAAACCAGACAATACACAAAATAATGTAAAATTGCTAGCTTTATGTCAAAATAAACTTTCCTGTATAGTTTTTTTTATTAGACAATATGATGCTACCATGTTGCCAATTTACAGATTCTTGAGCGGTTCTGGTCATAATTCGGACAGCAATTACTAAGTCATGTATACAACCATCTCAAAAGTAGGTGAGATGCAGGTCTTACTATGATTTCACTAAGCATGGGAGGCATGTTCATTTTCATTTGATGGGAAGGCAGGAATGTCACTGTAATGGCTCCGTTCAGGACCACATCACTGCTGAATCCTCTGCCATCCTCAATGACTAGCTCAATTAGC
Organism: Heptranchias perlo; assembly: GCF_035084215.1. Taxonomy (NCBI): domain Eukaryota; kingdom Metazoa; phylum Chordata; class Chondrichthyes; order Hexanchiformes; family Hexanchidae; genus Heptranchias; species Heptranchias perlo. The sequence continues at coordinate 27,617,971 of NC_090349.1, forward strand.
CCAACATAGACCTGCAATTCAGCTAATCTTCAAGATCTTTTCATCATCACAAATCCCAGCTCTTAAATGGCGTCTCCGCACTGCAGGCTCTTTTGATCACTATTTTATGTCTGTCTTTTGTAGACTACCTGCAATATTTTATACTATAAATCAGTCCCATTTGGTTTGGCCAGTCCTATATACAATATTACAGTCCTATACTGTACATCTCTTACTTCCAGCCCACCTTCCTTTCAGCTTGGAAATTTGCTTATTCCAAGGTGGTCCCTCTTATCCTTTGAAGTATTTCCCTATTTGCCCTTACATTAGAATTTCTTAAAGTTCTTGCTTAATCCATTGGGGCTCTGGTAATCCCATGTTATGCACCTCCAGGACTCTTGAATCAGCTGACGTCGTCTTGGATATATTCAAAATCTTGGACTGGATCTAGCACCTTGCACTTCTGAACAATCATAAGGCCTTCCACCAAAACTATGTCCAAGGCTGTCTACTTTCCTTTCTTGTTGTAGTTGGTGGTTTATCCTGTTTTATTCCATTAACCGAGGAGTTCCCTGACATTCTGACCTCTCACTCTTCCTTCTTCATATCAGTGATCTCCACTTATCGTACAACCTCATCCACTTGAGCCCACTCTGCATTCAACTTCTTTCACATCATGTGTCTGCAAAGCAAGATTGAATCACATCATCTTCTCCATACCCTCGAAGGGGCAATGAATATCTTGACTTTTAATCCTTCAGAGAGATTCTTCATATCTCTCGCAAGCTTAATTATCACCTCCTACCTCACATGAAGATGAAGGGTACGGCCATTAAACAACATTTAGTCTCACTATCTCCTCATATCAAATGCAATTTCCACATCTTCTCTAATGCTAAAGCTGCCTCCAAGCTCTGTAATTCATTTGTCCCAAACATTTCTCAAAAGTCTTGACTCATTATAAAGCCCTAGCCCAACAATGGAATACTGCTCCCATATCTTAGGTGGCTCCAACACCTCTCACTCCTGAAAAAAGGATAAGCAACTGGTCTTTCACCTCTAGCCCCCTTCCACCCGCTTCCTTTTTTGTCTCTATACTATAGTCCTTATCTGAATTTTACTGTTCCTTCTAGACACCAAATATGCTGTCCTACATCCTCACTGTATTGAATTACTCATTGCAGAGTCTCCTAATGACTCTCAAAAATGTGAAACTCTTCATTTCCCTCAGCCTACCCTCCTCCCTATAATATTCTGAAAAATCTAATTATGGGATTATCTGATTACTACAAAATTTAACAACTCTTCTCTTATGTTTCTCAACTTTTGGTTTGGAATCAATTGAAAAATGATTTAAGAAAATACATTACTTTTATTAAAGCATCTAAAAAAATTGGTTCCCTGCCCTATGTTGCATCATCTTAAACATGGGGTTTTGCCATTAATACAGTCTTAAAAAAAACATTTCAAGTAACTAATAACTTTATCATTATTTTTTTCTATTTAAATAATGTGTAATGCCCTAATTGTGTGTTTGTTGGTTTTGGGAGTGGGGGTGGGGTGGAAGGAAGAGAGCGACAGTAAGGGAGCTGAGTTAACATATTGCAATTGCATTACAAATTTCATGCACTGCGAGATTGCAAATTTTGCTGTTTAGCGGCATGCCAGTGAACTTGTGTCAAAATTTCCTACATTTTTAATTTGAATAGACCACAGCGAGCATAGCAGTGAATCAAAAGCAGCGCAGCCAATGGCCAATGTTGGTTATCATCGGCCTTTAGTACTTGCAAGTGTAGAAGGGACGGATATGTGGTCATTGGTATTTTAAGTTTGTTTTGGAGCAGCGCTTCGCATCCATCATCCTGTGATTTAACATATCGGAACAAAATGCTGGTACGTATTTCGCAATGTGCTTTTATTTGTGAGCTTGGAATGACTTAATTGAGAGGATCTTTTACTTTCCAAATTAGACAATTCTTGGATGTCAGGAAGAAAGTAATTTTAGAAAAGCATTCCAATAACACTTGCAAGGTGCAGACCTTTTACGGTAAGTTGAGAATATCTATGTCACTTGGCTTGTACATTGAACAATGCTCCTTATTTAAAACTACACAATAAAGATAGAAAAACTTGACCTTTTTACCCCAGGACTGGGTGTAATCAATATTGCAATGATTAGTACTTTTATTCTGCTGTTGATAATTATTCAAACTGCAGTTCTTCTGGTAGTTCAGGTGAGACTCATCAGTTGGATCAATTTGAATTCGGCACGCCATTTACTAGATACGTTTCTTAGCAAGTCTTTTGTTATGCCAAGTGGTTGAAATAAAATTTTGACCAGAAGTGAGTGGGAGTGAGTGAGAGTGGGGTCATTTTAACCACAAAAAGAATATCTTTGATTTTAAATACATAATCTGATTAAAATAATTTAGTGCAGCCAGCCATTGCACAAGGTAAATGAAACGGTTGTCTTCCTCTCATAACATTAGATAAAGCAAACATTCATGTTCTTAATTGCTCCTCTAAGCACACACTTCAGCACCTTTTTGTATCTGCAGATGCAATGCTTCTGACCCAAATGTTGTTGCTAAAGTCGATTATAAATAATTTATTTGGGCATTGGAAATACGTTTAAAGGAAACCAATCTTGGAGTAATAAATCATGCGGCTGCCAGGTCACCAAGGGCCCATCAGAAACATTATTTTCAGGTCTAGGTAGCAGCAGCGATAGAAGCAGCGTTAATTCAGGAAACTCACGATCGCCATCCATTTTAATGGGTGGTGGGGTGGAGCTCTAATTAACTTCTCACTGTTTTCAGCAAGGGTAATGGTGGAGCGGGGGCAAAAGTACCAAGAGATTATGGCGTGGCGCAAGTAACTTACTCCATAATTTCCTCTTTCTTTTGCACTTTACAACAGGCCTTACAACTTAGATGCACTATTACAATGGCACAAGTCTGCAGGAAATTCTGGGCCATTAACTCAGCTCCCTATGAATGCAATTGCTCACACCAGGAGTTCAATTTTACCCTTATATTTAATCCCAACAGCCGGTCCACTGGGCTAAATAGTTAAACAACTGGCTTTCAAGACAAGGGTAGGGCAAAATCAGATGTGCATTATTAGACTTGCAGTTTAAACTTACCATTAAACCCAATTAGGAGGAACAAACTTAAAACTTTAGTAGCACTGGCAACAGCAGTTTTAATCTCTGGATAAAATGCATTTTCAGACGTTTTCCCCACATTTAAAGGCACGCACTAGAAATCTTCCTCTTTACAGAACTTAGTACTTAAAAAAAAAATGATTCCCTGTTTCTTCCATGATTCTTTCCCCTTTCCTCCCTCCATCCGTTTTAATCTTGAATTTTCACCACATTTTGATCTTACTAATGAAGTAAAGTGGGTTTATTTTGTTGCGGTTGAGATACATTTTGAAATATGCTGCAAAAAAACATTTATTTGAATACAGCAGGATGACAGCACTGGATTTTTCCAATAAAAGTAACAGGAGTAGGCCATACTGCCCTTCGAGCATGCTCCACCATTCTATAAAATCATGGCTGATCTTCAACCTCAACTCCAGTTTCCCACCCAATCCCCAAATCCCTTGATTCCCCTAGAGTCCAAAAATCTATATCCCAGCCTTGAATATACTCAATGACTGAGCATCCACAGCCCTGTGGGGTAGAAAATTCCAAAGATTCACAACCATCTGAGTGAAGAAATTCCTCCTCATCTCAGTCTTAAATGGTCAACCCCTTATCCTGAGACTGTGCCCCCTAGTTCTAGACTCGCTAGCCAGGGGAAACAACCCTTCAGCATCTACCCTGTCAAGCCCCCTCAGAATCTTGTACGTTTCAATGAGATCACCTCTCATTCGACTAAACTCCAGAGAGTATAGGCCCATTTTACTCAACCTCTCCTCATAAGACAACCCTCTGATCCCAGGAATCAATCTAGTGAACCTTTGTTGTACCGCCTCTAGGGCAAGTATATCCTACCTGAGATAAGATGACTAGAACTGTACACAGCACTCCAGGTGAGATCTCACCAAAGCCCTGTACAACTGTAGTAAGACTTCCTTACTCTTGTACTCCAACCCCCTTGCAATAAAGGCCAACATGCCATTTGCTTTCCTAATTGCCTGCTGTAACCTGCATGTTAACTTTGTGTTTCATGTACAAGGACACCCAAATCTCTGAACACCAACATTTAATAGTTTCTCACCATTTAAAAAAATTCTGTTTTTCTATTCTTCCTACCAAATTGAATAACCTCAAATTTCCCTACATTACTTGGATACATAACAATTGGTCCCATCTAAGTCATTAATATAGATTGTAAATAGCTGAGGCCCAAGCACTGATCCTTGTGGCACCCCACTAATTACAGCCTGCCAACCTGAAAATGATCCATTTATCCCTACTCTGTTTTCTGTCTGTTAACCAATCCTCTATCCATGCTAATATATTACCCCCAATCCCACAAGCCCTTATCATGCGTAACAACTTTTTATGTGGCACCTTATCGAATGCCTTCTGGAATTCCAAATATACTACATCCACTGGTTCCCCTTTATCTACCCTGCTAGTTACATCCTCAAAAAACTCCAATAAATTTGTCAAACACGATTTCCCTGTCATAAAACCATGTTGACTCTGCCTAATGATGTTATGATTTTCTAAGTGCCCTGTCACCATTTCCTAATAAAGATTCCAGTATTTTCCCCGACGACTGATCTCAGACTAACTAACTTGTAGTGCCCTGCTTTCTCTCCCTCCTGGCAAAGAAACATCGTAAGAGTCAACTAGATACCTGCATATGTTTAGAAACAGTTGCTAATGTGCAGCAGGTGAACTGAAAAGTTGCACTAGTTCATGCTAGTTTTATAAAGAACATTTTGCACTTCAGAAAAATGTGTTGGTATTACAGTGAACCATGACAAAATGTTTTATCAAAACTAAAACTATCAAAAACCCCAAGATCTAGATCAAAACTGTGGTTCTAAACATACTTATTTGCGATATGCAACAGTTTACACTTTTAAGTTTGCGTTGCTTCTGGTGCTGCAACCTCACTTTTCAGCTATCCTTTCCTAGGAGATGATGCCATTATATTCTGGGGAGCTCACTGCAGTATTATATTATTATTTCAATCTGTATCTCAGAAAGAACTTAACTGCTGACCTATGTCGATGGTTAATTTCTTGCTAAGGATAAAATCTTATTTTCTTGAATGCATTTTATGACAGGTCGCTTAATTTTCCCTTTGTATTCAACATATTACTCCAGAAGCTTCTATACAGTGATTGTTTTAAAAATGTGTTATTGTAAATACAGGTATAGTGCTATTTTATATGGATACATAATCCAAATCTGATATACTTTGTCATTTGGAACAGAGGCAGAGGCTCAGCCATATCAGCTTGACATTGCACAAGATTTCCCCTGTGTGGACTACTGACATTAGCAAGACATGCTGGGTTAGAAGAATAGTTGACAAATTATATTAAAACAACCATACTACCAAGTTTATTTAAAAAATAGCATGCCACAACTTTAGAAACATTTTTTTTGTTAAAGCAAATGAGCAAAATTGGAATTAAATATAGATGTTTAAAATCGGGTAGGCCAAACCATGGCTTGCAACTTACACTGCATTCTTCTGTTCCTAAACGTAGCACTTTCCCCTGTATTCAATTACCTGTTGTGTTGCTTCCCCTTTCCGAATAGCTGAATCAGCTCTAGCATGCATTGCTACTGGTTTCTCTTCATTAAGCAGCCACAGTAGTTGCATGCACAACACTGAGGGAACCAATGGCAACAACTGTCAGATTGAAAAATACATTTCCTGACTGTTCAACTTTGTTTTTCCCGATCTAAATACGCAGATGTTTTGCACACTGCCAAATAAGAAAAAAAATTGCTTGGGTTGCTCAGTTGGAGTATATTCTCTTCACAGTGAACCAAGTCAAATAAAGAGGCATACACATCATAAAATCTGTATAAAAAGTTTACTCTAAAGAGCTAGAAATTGCACAAAATCAAAATTTGCAGAGGAGGAGATGGCCACAAGATCTTAGTGAAAAGTGTACTGATACTTCATGTAAAAGGGTTTGTGACCGTAAGCAAATTTCTCCTCCTTTCCTCGCCAAAGTTAAAACATGTAACTGGTGCATTGTGGGATCAACACATTGGGTCCGATATTAGGTGGGTTCGCAGCGGGGGGTCGACTGGGCGCGTGGGTAACGCGCTCAGTGAAATCGGGGTGCTCCACACGTGATCGCAGGCTAATTGGAGCCACTTACCTGTGCTTCCGGGTTTCGCGCTGGAAAGCTGCGCAGCGGGAGGACTGCGCATGCGCAGCACAGACTGTCAGCTGGAGGAGCCCTATTTAAAGGGGCAGTCCTCCACTGACTGATGCTGCAGGAAATAGGAAAAATTACAGCATGGAGCAGCCCAAGGGAAAGGCTGCTCCCAGGTTTAATGATGCCTCACTCCAGGTATTATTGAATGGGGGGAGGAGGAGGGGTAGGACAGAGATCTCCCCCACCCCGGCGGGCGGGAGGAAGCGGTCTGCCTCTGCCACCAAGGCCTGGCTCGAGGTGGCAGAGGTCACCAGCACCACCAACATATCGCCCACCTGTATACAATGACCTAAGTAGTTCAGCCGAAGTGAGTACACTTACTCATTCCCCTACACTCCGTCTGCCACATCACCGCCTCCACCCCACATCTCCTTCTGCACTGCCAACACTACTCTGTCACATCACTCCTCACACCCACTCAAACCTCATCCTCATCTTACCTGTACTTACTCACCTCGCCAGTACTCATCCCACCACTACCACTCAACCCAATCCTCATACAATCTCATGGCTCTATCTCATACTCACCCTCTCGTGCATCTCTTTCACGGTCAGCCTCACTCAACCTGCCACTACCTGTGCTGCAGCCACAGGGCATGCATCACATATGTGCAGTAGGAAGCGTAAGGCAAACGTGTCGTGAGCACAAAGGGGATGCACAAGGGTGTTTGAGGGTTTGTCATGGTGTTTACCTATATTTAATTTCTGATCAACTCACATTACATATTATATTGGCACCACTACTGCCACGTCTTTGCGAATCTAGTCTGGTTTGTGCAATAATGCCCTTTCCTGAGGATCACCATGAAGACCCACAACTAATGCCACCCATTGTGTCACTGCAGAGTGGGTGTAGGTGTATTTGCAGGGCTCTTTTGTGCAGACGACAGAGACGTCGGCGATGTCCCCGGTGGCACCCTGGAAGGATGCGGAGAAGTTGTTGAGGGCAGTGGTGACTTTGACAGCGACAGGTAAGAAGATCGTGCTCGGGCCAGCCGGGAGCAGCTCGGCATGAAGGAGGCTGCAGATGCCCACGACTACGTCGAGTGACTCTGAGCCTCTGTGTGCACTGCTGCTCAGAGAGGTCCAGGAAGCTGAGCCTCGGTCCGTAGACCCTGTGGCGAGGGTAGTGCCTTCTGTGACGCACTTCTCTCTGCCGTTGCCCTCCCTCCTGCTGTGCAGGTGGATGTGTCACAGCACCGTGTTGTGGGGCTCCACGTGTCAGAGGTGGACGGCGTGGCCGGTGATGCTGTTCATCCTCAGAGATCATGACTGCAGCTACGGCGGCCCCCATCCGGAAGATGTACATTTGAGGAGATCCGCAAGGTACGTACATGTGTCTGGACACCGGGGTAAGTGTGCAAGTTGGTGAATTTTATTGTTAGGAGGAGGGTGGTGGAGGCCAAACTTTGTCCGAAGTGACAGAGTGGCCACCTGCAATGAGTGGGGGCCTCCCCCACCAACCTGTCATTATGGACCTTTGCAGCTGCCACAGGCTGATGGCTGCAACACGTCCATTTGAACTGGGAGTGCTCCCCCAGTACGGGAAACAGTCCCAGTTGTTTGCAAAATCCCACCCTTCCTAAAATGTTATGCTAATCAGGTCTCTAAACAACCTGAAATACCTTAATGAGTACTTTAAGTGGCACCCCACATGCAGGGGCTGCGCGCGCATGTCAGCGCGTCACTGGGGAACCCGGAAGTGGCCGGGTTGGAGCCGGGCTCCGGACCCGCCGCGGGAATCCCTGATTTTCGCAGCCCCCCCCCCCGCCACGAACACACCCGCTCGGGGGTGCGAAAATCGTGTCCATTGTGCCAAGGAGCACTAGGATGCAAATTTGTATCCACTATTCCTCAAGTGGCTACTTCTCAATCTCACCTATGCTGTCAATGGGAGACTTTGAGTGGAAATCGGAAGGTGGGGGGGGGAAAGACAGGCAAATTGGACACTCATTCTAGGCATCCCTCATTTACCATCTAGTGACTACCCAAGCATAGCATCAAAGTGTGAAAATGGTACATGCCCAAAAAGATATGGAAATGTGCAAAAATATCTTGCAATAACAGGGGCAAACAAAGCTTTAATTCCTGCCAACTGTAGCACTTCAGGCAGCGAAGTACCTATGCTCAGTATAGTGGAGCTTTTCCGGGTGCGTAATACTTTTATACCCATATATTCACTTCCATATATTGGGATCATGAGAATAGAAAAAAAATACATCTTTTTTCCCAGAAATAACTGCCTTTGCATGTATATGGCAAGCATTTTTAGTGAGGTTACAAAGTATTGCGACTGAATAGTCTTATAAAGGGCTATTAGCCTAAGCCCAGCCCTCAAAATGCTTTGTAATATAACAGGATGGATTATAATATTCAATGACCATGATGTAGTTTTGAGACTTCAAGCAGATTAGCCACCTGACAAATAACTACCTCAGTTAGTAATCTATTACATGCAACAAGTAAATTGGAATAATCACATACATTATCATAGAGCAGGAAAGTGAGGGGGGGGTGTCATCGTTAGACCACGTACATACCACCTAGCAGCCAGTTCAGAACAGCATGAACAGAGGTATAGGAGAAGATTGTTTGCCAGCCCGAGATGACGTGTAGCCAGTTGGGAGTCCAGGGAGTGGGAAACAACCCTAAGGGAGTCTTGCACCTATACTAGAAATCATTGCAAATAATATGGCCTGCAGTATTCCTTTATGAGGATTAAAGTAGCTTTACTAAATCAGTTCAGTAAAGCTGCAATTTCCCATCCCAGAAAGCACTAAAAGTAGTCTTTTTTTTAAAAATGCTTTGAAAGAAAAAAAGACAAAGACAAAGAGAGAAAGAAAAAAAAGATACTCTGTTTTAGATGTTGATTGAGGGATAAATATTGGCCAGGGCACCAGGAGAACTTACCTGCTCTTTTTCCAAATAGTGCCATGGGATCTTTTTCGCCCATTCAAGAGGACAGATGGGACCTCGGTTTAACGTCTCATCCGAAACACGATACCTCCGACAGTGCAGCACTCCCTCAATACTGCACTGAAGTGCCAGCCTAGATTATGTGCTCAAGTCCCTGGAGTGGGGCGTGAACCCATGACCTTCTGACTCAGAGGCGAGAGTGCTACCGCTTAGCCAAGAGTGACACCTATTGGGCAGGATAACATGGCACAATTGGAGGCAAAGGCAATAAGGACAAAAATCTCACCCAGATATGAGCCTGGATTATTCTAGGAGCACAGAAATATGTGGAGAAACCATAGAGATAAGTGCATAAAATCATTCAACCCATCAAGCCTGATCCTTCCACAGTCTATGCATAGTTACCTCAATCATGGACCTCCCCAAGTCAAATTTATTAGCCATAACATTTCTGTGGAAACAGGATAGAGTTCCAGGCAGTCGCACTATATGATGGTTCCACAGACAGGAGAAGCAGTGCATCAAGTTGTAACTGGTATTTCATAGACTTAACGTACAGAATGTCAAGGTGCAGTTGCAATAGTTTGAGATTTTGATTGCAACATCTTTACAGAAAAAAATATCAAAGCCTCGAACTCACAGTATTTAATTCTGTAAAAACACAGCATGGTTGTAGATCAGCTACATTTGAAAGAAAATTCACCTTTTACTTCATAATATTTGTTTTTTTTTTAAAAAAAATGCTCGGGATCTGGATCACATTGGCTTGGTCACATTTTATCGTCCACCCCTAGTTGCCTTGAGAAGATGACGGTGGGCCTACTTCTTGCTTTGTAGTGATACGCACTCCATGTGAAGAGCCCGCAATGTAAAATTGTATCATCTGTATTCATGAGGGGAATAATTTTGATTTTGAGATAACTGTCAATATAAAGTTATTTTTTCCCCCCACAGCCCAAGTGGAAGTTAGTGTTTAAAATACCATAATGCACACAACTTCAATTTTGATCCTTCCCAGCAACTTAACATTCTGTTAAACAAGTTTTAGAGATAAATATGATCTAGTTGAATTGCAAATCTTTTCTAAAAAATTTTAAAAGTCAATACCTCTTCTTGCATAATTTAAGTCTACATCTTTAAAATGCAGCATTACGACATCTGCAGATTTAAAAATTATACTTTCAACAATATCTTCACGTTTTGGCCCCAATTCTCGTGAGCTGGATTCCGTATTCTTTCGGTGAGCAGCATCAAGCACCAAATCACACTGAAAAAAAAAAATCAAAATTAGAAATCTTGAGAAGTAAAGTATCTGACAAAGAGCAGCAGTGTATTGTTCTTTTCCAAAGTATTACGTTAAGTGAAATTAACAACACTTCAAAAAACAATAGTTAGGCAGAATTGGGTGATTGGTACAAATGGAAAGCGTGGATTGAGTCAGGTACAAATATGACAGTGTACTTCTAAAAATTAAAGCAAATTAATTATGTAGCTATAATCTAAGTGCATTTAAATTTTGGGAATTTTTGTGCTCAAGTAGGGTTAGCAGTAAGGAAAATGAACATTTTCACATTTCAGACATCCAGTTTTAGTAGCAAGCAATCCAGATCTGGTACACCACAGCCAACGGCAGACAAAAGCTGCCTCTACTCAAGAACATTATCGATAAGGAGTCCATTCGGCCCATCTTGATTCATTCATCACACATCCTCCAAAGTAGCATCCAATTGTTTCTTAAATGATTCCAGTGTTTTTGCCTCCACTACTCTATATCTGGAAGTTTATTCCACATCTTGATCATTGTTTGAGCGAAGAAATTCCTAATGTCAGTTCTAAAAGCACCCTTTCCTAGTTTGAACCTGCCTTTCCTTGTTCTACTCCTACAGTTTAAAGTAAAGCAATATCATGAGAGCATAGTAGGTGTGGGGCTGAAACATATTTCCGACACTGTCTCAGGATCTATCTGGCTGCTACAGTCTTTGCTTATGTCAGCCATCCTCGCAAGATCGCTAAACTCTTCTGACACTGCATAGCTGTATATGAAGTGGTGGTGGTGACACTGACTACCATTGCCACCTCCTTTCATAATGCCTGCACCACTTTCTTGTTAAGCTTTATCTCCTCTGTCCCAAAGAGCCGCTCCCTCTTCGTCATTATTTCCACCAACAAAATCTCCACAGAGGCATCAGTGAAATTTGGGGTTCTTGCCACTGCTTCTGTACCGAAGTTACTCCTCCTTCCTAGCAGTTTGACTGCAGTTTAATGTGCGCGCTTTCTGGATTTCCACAAGTTGCTTGCCCCTTTAACCAACAGAAGCAATTTATACATTTCAACTGCACAGCATTTCGCTCTCTCAATGGAGGTGAGCTACTTAGGCGCAGGGACACCCGCCCTGATTATGTTGTCCCAACCCTAGGAAAATGGGACAGGATTACAGCAGCAAGCAGAGGTTCTAGTGAGAAACCACACCACATCCAGTCTCCTATGCAATTAATTCTAACTTTTAAAGGACTGGTGCAATGAATGAGCTGACATAAATAATGAATTAAACAATTTTGATTGTCCATGAACTTCTAAATTTAAATCTCCCTTTTCAGCTCATTTTACTTTTCTTACTGAAAACTCATGTTATTTGTACAATAACTGTCAATTTCACTTATCACAAGATGTGGAATACTCCACATCTGAAAGTCACCAGAAACCACAACATTTGTAGTACATAAATTCAAAACAACAGACACCGAGATTTCAACCATCAACTAGTTGGCTACCCCCAACCCAAAAGGCTCATGGGATTGGGGTAACATATTAGCATGGATAGAGGATTGGTTAACGGACAGAAAACAGAGTAAGGATAAATGGGTCATTTTCAGGCTGGCAGGCTGTAACTAGTGGGCCTCAGCTATTTACAATCTATGTTAATGACTTAGATGAAGGGACAGAGTGTAACGTATCCAGTTTGATGACAATACAAAGCTAGGTGGGAAAGTAAGCTGTGAGGAGGACACAGAGTCTGCAAAGGGATAAAGACAGGTTAAGTGAGTGGGCAAGAAGGTGGCAGATGGAGTATAATGTGGGGAAATGTGAGGTTATTCACTTTGGTAGGAAGAATAGAAAAACAGAATATTTTTTAAATGGTGAGAAACTATTAAATTTTGGTGTTCAGAGTGATCTGGTTGTCCTCGTACAGGAAACACAAAAAGTTAGCATGCAGGTACAGCAAGCAATTAGGAAAGCAAATGGAATGTTGGCCTTTACTGCAAGGGGGTCGGAGTACAAAAGTAAGGAAGTCTTACTCCAATTGTACAGGGCTTTGGTGAGACCTCACCTGGAGTACTGTGTACAGTTTTGGTCTCCTTATCTAAGGAAGGATATACTTGCCTTAGACGCGGTGCAGCGAAGGTTCACTAGATTAATTCCTGGGACGAGAGGGTTGTCCTATGAGGTGCGGTTGAGTAGAATGGGCCTATACTCTCTGGAGTTCAGAAGAATGAGAGGTGATCTAATCGAAACATATAAGATTATGAGGGGGCTTGACAGGGTAGATGCTGAGAAGTTGTTTCCCATGGCTGGAGAGTCTAGAACTAGGGGGCATAGTCGCAGGATATGGGGTCAGCCACTTAAGACTGAGATGAGGAGGAATTTCTTCACTCAGAGGGTTGTGAATCTTTGGAATTCTCTATACCAGAGAGCTGCGGTTGCTGTGTCGTTGAATATATTCAGGACTGAGATAGACAGATTTCTGGACTCTAGGGCAATCACGGGATATGGGGATCGGGCAGGAAAGTGGAGTTGAAGTTGAAGATCAGCCTTGAGCCTACTCCGCCATTGAATGGCGGAGTAGGCTCAAGGGGTTTTATGGCCTACTGCTGCTCCTATTTCTTATGTTCTTAACTATCTGCGATTGAGAATGCAATGATCTACTCTTTGTAGAACTTGGAATTATAAATAGCATCCTCTTAAAACAGTTAAAAGAAAAAAAATAGAACTAACGGTTTTGTTACAATTAATGGCTTGATGTACAAAGAATGAATTAAGCAAGAATTTAGTTTGCTGCTACAAAATCTGAGCATTTAACATTCGGTGAGTTATTAGAAACATTCAAGTGTACTGTAGATAAACAAGGCAATACTGTACTAATCTTATTGGTCATGACAAATCTACACTGAATTTAGACCACTGGTAGAAGTATTAAACTTTTGTAGACTAATGCTGAAAATTTCACCACAATATCTAATCTTGCATTGGGTCACATTATATGTAATAATTTGAAAGATGTACAAGCAAGATCTCTTGCTTACCTTAGGACTGTAGGTTTTAAAAACTCCTTCATATATTCCACCATTTTTCACTTTTAGTTCACATTTTGCACCCTGTAAAATTAAACATTACATTATTTATTTAACCAATGACAACCATCTGATTAAGTTATACCTCTGTAGTCAAAATTGTGCCAATAGCCACAATTGTCAAAATTGCTGTTGATATAGTTCTGACTACCATTAAAAAGTGATCAGTGTCCAACTTCTGAGCAATATTCTTGACGCAAGCATTTTTTAAATAAAAATTAAATCTTCTCCCCATAATCTTCAAATTGATCATAAGCAATTGCTGAAAGGACAAGAACAAAAAAGCCAGCAATAATTACAAAACAATTGAGGGGTTCAGATTATGATATACAAAATCACCTCAGGAGTAAGATCAGCTCAGGTTGCAAGACCAGCACAGTGAGTAGAAGAAATGTGCGGCAGAGTTAGTGGGTAAGTATTACATTACACTTTGATTCGTTAGTAGTTAACGAGGGGGCGCATTTTTTTTTGCAAGTACTAACTGGACTGGTTTGATTGACAAGTTAGCTATTAATTCAGTATGAAAGTACTGATTGCTGGGTGCAATTTTTCCATTGTGCTTTGAAAGTGCTACCTGGGTTTGAATTGGCTTTGTGCTGACCACTGTTTGAGTAAATTTTAGACTGTACAAGCGAGAGGCTATTGAGTTGCCAGTGCACAGCTGAGCGAGTAGAGGGAATTTGGCATTGAAGTGCAGATGACTTGAAATCACTTTCAGTCATTTCAGTTTCTAAGTCCTTTGTGCCCATTTATTATAGCAAGACAATGGAGACCAGCATTGTGCAGAACTAGCATGTTACATCTGTGGTTGACCTGGGCACATGTCTCAAAGTGGATTCACTCAAGTTAGGCATTAGAACCTCCAGAGTAGTAATCTCAGAATTAATCCTGTTGTCACACACTAGGTCAGTAAAGGAGAAATAATTTAGGCAGATGAACATATGGTGTGGCGAAATAGTGTAAAAAAGGGAGGGGTTCCAATTTCTGGCATCAAGCTCTGAGACAGCTGGAAGCTCCACACATGGGATGAGCTTCACCTCAACCAAACTGGTATCAATGTCCCTAACAAAAAGGTAAATAGAGCAGTGGGGATAATTTAAACCATTGACAGGTGGGTGGGGCAAATTTTTTAGAGCATACGGGGAGGGGCTAATAATAGTGCAAGGGCAAAGCAATGAAAAGTAAAATCAAGGAGGGGAATATGGAGAAATGCCCCTTACGGCAGATAGGAAAGAGATCATGCAGAATTTGTAGACAATTTACAGAAGTTTGCAGTGGTAACAGAATCATAGAATGGTTACAGCACAGAAGGAGGCCACTCAGCCCATCGAGCCCATGCCAGCTCTTTATAAGAGCAATCCAGTTAGTCCCATCCCCCTGCTCTTTCCCTGTTGCCCTTAAAATGTTTTCCCTTCAAGTATTTATCCAAGTCCTTTTTGAAAGCCATGGTTGAATCTGCTTCCATTACACTTTCAGGCAGCACATTCCAGATCATAACTACTTGCTGCGTAAAAAAGTTTTTCCTCATGTCACCTTTGGTTCTTTTGCCAATCAACTTAAATCTGTGTCCTCTGGTCCTCGACCCTTCCGCCAATGGGAACAGTTTCTCTTTATTTACTTTATCTAAACCCTTCATGATTTTGAACACTTCTATCAAATCTCCTCTTAACCTTCTCTGCCTTAAGGAGAACAACCCCAACTTCTCCAGTCCATCCACGTAACTGAAGTCCTTCATCCTTGGAAACATTCTAGTAAACTTATTCTGCACCCTCCCTAAGGCCTTCACATCTTTCCTAAAGTGCGGTACCCAGAATTGGACAATACTCCAGCTGTGGACGAACCAGTGTTTTATAAAGGTTCAACATAACTTCCTTGCTTTTGTACCCTATGCCTCTATTTATAAAGCCCAGGATTCTGTATGCTTTTTAACTGCTTTCTCAACCTGTCCTGCCACCATCAAAGATTTGTATACATATACCCCCAAGTCTCTGTGTTCCATCACCCCCTTTAGAATTGTACCATTTAGTTTATATTGCCTCTCCTCGTTCTTCCTGCCAACATATATCACTTCACACTTCTCTGCATCAAACTTCATCTGCCATGTGTCTGCCCATCCCACCAGCCTGTCTATATCCTATTGAAGTCTATTACTATCCGCCTCACTATTTACTACACTTCCAAGTTTTGTGTCAACTGCAAATTTTGAAATTGTGCCCTGTACACACAAGTCCAAGCCATTAATATACAATCAAAAAAGCAGTGGTCCCAGGACATCACCACTGTATACCTTCCTCCAGTCGGAAAAACAACTGTTCAACACTACTCTGTTAACTGTCATTTAGTCAGTTTCGTATCCATGCTGCCACTGCCCCTTTTATTCCATGGGCTTCAATTTTGCTGACAAGCCTATTATGTGGCACTTTATCAAATGCCTTCGGAAAGTCCATACCCACATCAATCGGATTGCCCTCATCAACTCCCTCTGTTACCTTATTGAAAACTCAATCAAGTTAGTTAAACATGATCTGCCTTTAACAAATCCGTGCTGACTTTCATTTATTAATCCATACTTGTCCAACTGACTATTAATTTTGTGCCAGATTATCGTTTCTAAAAGCTTCCCCAACATAGAGCGTAAACTGACTGGCCTGTAGTTGCCGGGTTGCTCTGCAGTCCTGCCACATCCAGTCGTGAATGCTGGCGGACAATTAAACAACTAACAGGAGGAGGAGGCTCTGTAAACATCCCCATCCTCAATGATGGCAGAATCCAGCACCTGAGTGCAAAAGACGAGGCTGAAGCATCTGCAACCATCTTCAGCCAGAAGTGCTGAGTGGATGATCCATCTCGGCCTCCTCCCGATACCCCCACCATCACAGAAGCCAGTCTTCAGCCAATTCAATACACTCCACGTGATCGAGAAACTGGATACAACAAAGGCTATGGGCCCCGACAACATCCCGGCTGTAGTGCTGAAGACATGCTCTAGAACTAGCCGTGCCTCCAGCCAAACTGTTCCAGTACAGTTACAACACTGGCATCTACCCGACAATGTGGAAAATTGCCCAGGTATGTCCTGTCCACAAAAAGCAGGACAAATACAATCTGGCCAATTACCGCCCTATCAGTCTACTCTCAATTATCAGCAAAGTGATGGAAGGTGTCGTCGACAGTGCTATCAACCGGCACTTACTCACCAATAACCTGCTCACCGATGCTCAGTTTGGGTCCGCCAGGACCACTCGGCTCCAGACCTCATTACAGCCTTGGTCCAAACATGGACAAAAGAGCTGAATTCCAGAGGTGAAGTGAGAGTAACTGCCCTTGACATCAAGGCAGCATTTGACCGAGTGTGGCACCAAGGAGCCCTAGTAAAATTGAAGTCAATGGGAGTCAGGGAGAAAACTCTCCAGTGGCTGGAGTCATACCAAAGGAAGATGTTAGTGGCTGTTGGAGGCCAATCATCTCAGCCCCAGGACATTGCTGCAGGAGTTCCTCAAGGTAGCGTCTTAGGCCCAACCATCTTCAGCTGCTTCATCAATGACCTTCCCTCCATCATAAGGTCAGAAATGGGGATGTTTGCTGATGATTGCACAGTGTTCAGTTCAATTCGCAACCCCTCAAATAATGAAGCAGTCCGTGCCTGCATGCAGCAAGACCTGGACAACATCCAAGCTTGGGCTCTTAACTGGCAAGTAACATTCGCACCAGACAAGTGCCAGGCAATGACCATCTCCAACAAGAGAGAGTCTAACCGCCTCTCCTTGACATTCAACAGCACTACCATCGCCGAATCTCCCACCAACAACCTGGGGGTCACCATTGACCAGAAACATAACTGGACCAGCCACATAAATACTGTGGCTACAAGAGCAGGTCAGAGGCTGGGTATTCTGCGGCGAGTGATTCACCTCCTGACTCCCCAAAACCTTTCCACCATCTACAAGGCACAAGTCAGGTGTGTGATGGAATACTCTCCACTTGCCCAGATGAGTGCAGCTCCAACAACACTCAAGAAGCTCGACACCATCCAGGACAAAGCAGCCCGCTTGATTGGCACCCCATCCACCACCCTAAACATTCACTCCTTTCACCAATGGCGCACAGTGACTGCAGTGTGTACCATCCACAGGATGCACTGCAGCAACTCATCAAGGCTTCAACAGCAACTCCCAAACCCACGACCTCTACCACCTAGAAGGACAAGGGCAGCAGGTACATGGGAACACCACCATCTGCACGTTCCCCTCCAAGACACACACCATCCCAACTTGGAAATATATTGCCGTTCGTCATCATCGCTGGGTCAAAATCCTGGAACTCCCTACCTAACAGCACTGTGGGAGAACCTTCACCACACAGACTGCAGCAGTTCAAGGCGGCGGCTCACCACCACCTTCTCAAGGGCAATTAGGGATGGGCATTAAAGAGACGCCCATATCCCATGAACGAATAAAAAAACATAAACCTTACATTCTTCTTTGGACAAGGGTGTAACATTTGCAATTCTCCAGTCTTCTGGCACAACCCCCATAATCTAAGGATAATTGGAAGATTATGGCCAGCACCTCTGCAATTTCCACCCTTACTGCCCTCAGCAACCAAGGATGCATCCCATCCGGACCAGGTGACATCCACTTTAAGTACAGCCAGCCTTTCTAATACATCCTCCATCAATTTTTAGCCCATCTATCATCTCAACTACCTCCTCTTTTACTGTGACTTTGGCAGCATCTTCTTCCTTGGTAAAGACAGATGCAAAGTACTCATTTAGAACCTCAGCCATGCTCTCTGCCTCCATGCATTGATCTCTTTTTTGGTCTCTAATCAGCCCCACCCCTCCTTACTATCCGTTTACTATTTATATGCCTATAGAAGACTTTTGATTCCCTTTTATGTTAGCCACCAGTCTATTCTCATACTCTCTCTTTGCCCACCTTATTTCCTTTTTCACTTCTCTGTACTTTCTATATTCTGCCTGATTCTCACTTGTATTATCAACCAGACATCTGTCATACGCCCCCTTTTTCTGCTTCATATTACTCCATCTCTTTCGTCATCCAGGGAGCTCTGGCTTTGGTTGCCCTACCTTTCCCCCTTGTGGGAATGTACCTAGACTGTACCCGAACCACCTCCTCTTTAAAAGGATGCCTTTTGTTCAATTGCCTGCCAATCTTTGATTCCAATTTACCCGGGCCAGATCTGTTCTCAACCCACTGAAATTGGCCCCACTCCAAGTATTTTATTCTAGATTGCTTCTTGTCCTTTTCCATAACTAATCTAAACCTTATGATACCATGATCACTGTTCCCCAAATGTTTCCCCACTGACACTTGCTCTACTTGACTCACCTCATTCCCCAGAACCAGATCCACCGCCTTCCTCGTTGGACCAGAAACATACTGATCAAGAAAGTTCTCCTGAACACACATCAGAAATTCCTCCCCCTCTTTGCCCTTTACACTATTACTACCCCAGTCTATATTAGGATAGTTGAAGTCCCCAACCATGACTACTTTATAGTTCAGGCACCTCTCTAATCTCCCTGCAAATTTGTTCCTCTATATCCTTCCCACTAGTTGGTGGCCCATAGAATACACCTAGTGTAATGGCACCTCTATTGTTTCTTAACTAACTAAATTGATTCTGTCTTTGACCCCTCAAGGACATCCTCTCTCTCCAGCACTGCAATATTCTCCTTAAATCAATACTGCCACCACCCCCCACCTCTTTTTTTTTCCTTCCCTATCTTTCCTGAACAACTTGTATCCAGGAATATTTAGAACCCAGTAGTAGAGAGTTATAATTATAGGGGACTTCAAATACACTGAAGTGGACTAGGCTAAAATGAAAGTTTGTGGTCAGAATTTACAGGAGTTCTGAGAATATATCCAGGACTGATTTCTTAATCACTAAGTTGCACGCCCAACAAGGAAGGACGCACTGCTAGATCTGGTTAAGTTATGAAGCAGGGCAAGTTAAGTCACTTGAAGGAAGGACGACACTTTGGAACTAGTGACCATAACATAATTAGGTTCATATTGAAAACAGATATGAAAGAAGAGTCCGTAGTAAAGACATAGTAAATAATTCTGAGGACCAATGGCAACAGCAAGAGGATATTGGTATGATGGCGCAATGGGCAAAACAGATGGAAATGGAATTCAATGTCATTAAATGTGAGGGATTTGGGAGTTCAGGTTTACACGATCTTAAAAGCAACCCCTCAACTGGAAATGGTCATTAAAAAGAATACTGGGCTTTATAGCAAGAAGTATAGAATCTAAAAGTCTGGATGTAATGGTAAATCTATGCAACCTTGGTAAGGCCGCAGTTGGACCACTGTCTGCAGTTTTGACCTCCACACTACAGGAAGGATGTTGACGCTGACACAAGAAGGTACAGTACAGACTCACCAGGATGCTGCCTGCTATGAGGAAATACAAATACTAAGAAAGACTTGAAAAACTGGGGCTGTTTTTGTTAGAACAGAGAAGATTATGGGCTGATAAAAAGTAGCTAGCAACAGACAGTTTCTAGCAATTCAGGGGTCTAAAACCCAGGGAAATAAATAGATTAAGTGTAAGAAATTGAGAACAAAGAGCAGAAGGAACTTTTTTTAAAAACACAAATGTGTTGAGGCTGTGAGATGCACTACCGGAGTTAGTGACTGAAGCAGAGACCATGTTAACATGCAAGAATATAGACAGGTCACTAAGGAAAAAGGTAAATAAAGGGATATGTGAACAGGGCAGGCACAAGGGGTTCAGAATACTGCTCATGTGGAAGATGAACACCAACACAGAATCTTTGAGCCAAATGGCCTATTTCCATTTGTAAATTCTATCAGTTTTTACAAAAGAAGGAGAAAGGCGTACGGCAGGAATACCTGACGAGGAGGTGGAAGTGCCACATTGGGAGGCAAGTATTCAAAAGACATTATTAAAAAGTTATAGTTACGTTATCAGACCCAGATAGTATGCACCTCAGAATGAAAAGGCTAACAGAGGAGCCAATATAATTTCACAAATATCATTGGAAACAGGAATTGCGCCAAGGTCTGGAGGGTGACAAATGTTACACCTCTTGAAGAAAGAGGAATAGGATCAACCAAGTGAGAGATCAGTTAGTCTTGCTTCAGTTGTGGGTAAAGTTCTAGGGTCCATAATTTTTTTTAAATTCATTCATGGGATGTGGGCGTCGCTGGCAAGGCCAACATTTATTGCCCATCCTTAATTGCCCTTGAAAAGGTGGTGGTGAGCCACCTTCTTGAACCGCTGCAGTCCATGAGGTGAAGGTTCTCCCACAGTGCTGTTAGGTAGGGAAGTTTCCGGATTTTGACCCAGCGACGATGAAGGAACGGTGATATAAATCCAAGTCGGGATGGTGTGTGACTTGGAGGGGAACATGCAGGTGGTGTTGTTCCCATGTGCCTGCTGCCACTGTCCTTCTAGGTGGGTTTGGGAAGTGCTGTCAAAGAAGCCTTGGCGAGTTGCTGCAGTGCATCCTGTGGATGGCACGCACTGTAGCCATGTTGCACCAGTGGTGAAGGGAGTGAATGTTTAGGGTGGTGGATGGGGTGCCAATCAAACTGGCTGCTCTGCCCTGGATGGTGTCAAGCTTCTTGAGTGTTGTTGGAGCTGCACTCATCCAAGCAAGTGGAGAGTATTCCATCACACTCCTGACTTGTGCCTTGTAGATGGTGGAAAGGCTTTGGGGAGTCAGGAAGTTAATCACTCGCCGCAGAATACCCAGCATCTGACTGCCTCTTGTAGCCACCGTATTTATGCGGCTGGTCCAGTTAAGTTTCTGGTCAATGATGACCCCCGGGATGTTGATGGTGGGGGATTCGGCAATGATAATGCCGTTGAATGTCACGGGGAGGTGGTTAGATTCTCTCTTATTGGAGGTGGTCATTGCCTGCCACTTGTCTGGTGTGAATGTCACTTGCCACTGATCAGCCCAAGCCTGGATGTTGTCCAGGTCTTGCTGCAAGTGGGCACGGACTGCTTCATCATCTGAGGGGTTGCGATTGGAACTGAACACTGTGCAATCATCAGCAAACATCCCCATTTCTGACCTTACGATGGAGGGAAGGTCATTGATGAAGCAGCTGAAAATGGTGGGGCCTAGGACACTGCCCTGAGGAACTCCTGCAGCAATGTCCTGGGGCTGAGATGATTGGTCTCCAACAACCACTACCATCTTCCTTTGTGCTAGGTATGACTCAGGCTGGTGCAGAGTTTTCCCCGATTCCCATTGACTTCAATTTTACTAGGGCTCCTTGGTGCCACACTCGTCCAAATGCTGCCTTGATGTCAAGGGTAGTTACTCTCACCTCACCTCTGGAATTCAGCTCTTTTGTCCATGTTTGGACCAAGGCTGTAATGAGGTCTGCAGCCGAGTGGTCCTGGCGGAAATCAAACTGAGCATCGGTGAGCAGATTATTGGTAAGTGCCGGTTGATAGCACCGTCTCCGATACCTTCCATCACTTTGTTGATGATTGAGAGTAGACTGATGGGGCAGTAATTGGCCGGATTGTATTTGTCCTGCTTTTTGTGGACAGGACATACGTGGGCAATTTTCCACATTGTCGGGTAGGTGCCAGTGTTGTAGCTGTACTGGAACAGTTTGGCTAGAGGCGCGGCTAGTTCTGGAGCACAAGTCTTCAGCGCTACAGCCGGGATGTTGTCAGGGCCCATAGCCTTTGTTGTATCCAGTGCACTCAGCCGTTTCTCAATCATGTGGAGTGAATCAAATTGGCTGAAGACTGGCTTCTGTGATGGTGGGGAAAGCGGGAGTAGGCGGAGATGGATCATCTACTCAGCACCTCTGGCTGAAGATGGTTGCAAACTCTTCAGCCTTGTCTTTTGCATTCAGGTGCTGGACTCTGCCATCATTGAGGGTGGGGATTTTTACTGAGCCTCCTCCTCCCATTAATTGTTTAATTGTCCACCACCATTCACGACTGGATGTGACAAGACTGCAGAGCTTTGATCTGATCCGTTGGTTGTGGAATCGCTTAGCTCTAACTATAGCACGTTACTTCCTCTGTTTAACATGCATGTAGTCCTGTGTTGTAGCTTCACCAGGTTGGTACCTCTTTTTTTTTAAGGTACGCCTGGTGCTGCTCCTGGCATGCTCTTCTACACTCATTGAACCAGGAGTGATCCCCTGGCTTGTTGGTATTGGTAGAGTGAGAAATATGCCGGGCTATGAGGTTACAGATTGTGCTGGAATACAATTCTGCTGCTGCTGATGGCCCACAGCACCTCATGGATGCCCAGTTTGGAGCTGCTAGATCTGTTCTGAATCTATCCCATTTAACGCGGTGGCATTGCCACACAACACGTTGGATGGTGTCCTCAGTGTGAAGACCGGACTTCGTCTCCATAAGAACTGTGCGGTGGTCACTCCTACCAATACTGTCATGGACAGATGCATCTGCGACAGGTAGACTGGTGAGGACAAGGTCAAGTAGGTTTTTCCCTCGTGTTGATTCGCTCATCACCTGCCGCAGGCCCAGTCTGGCAGCAATGTCCTTCAGGATTCAGCCAGCTTGGTCAGTAGTGGTGCTACCGAGCCACTCTTGGTGATGGACATTGAAGTCGCCCACCCAGAGTACATTCTGTGCCCTTGCTACCCTCAGTGCTTCCACCAAGTGGTGCTCAACATGGAGGAGGACTGATTCGTCAACTGAGGGAGGGCAGTAGGTGGTAATCAGCAGGAAGTTTCCTTGCCCATGCTTGACCTGATGCCATGAGATTTCATGGGGTCCGAAGTCAATTTTGAGGATTCCCAGGGCCACTCCCTCCTGACTGTATATCACTGTACCGCCACCTCTGGTGGGTCTGTCCTGCCTGTGGGGCAGGACATACCCAGGGATGGTGATGGAAGAGTCTGGGACGTTGGCTGAAAGGTATGATTCTGTGAGTATGGCTATGTCAGGCTGTTGATTGACTAGTCTGTGGGATAGTTCTCCCAATTTTGGCACAAGTCCCCAGATGTTAGTGAGGAGGACTTTACAGGGTCAACTGGGCTTGGTTTGCCTTTGTCTTGTCTGGTGCCTAGTGGTCCGTCCGGTTTTATTCTTATTATGACTTTTTGTAGCGAGATTGTACAACTGACAGGCTTGCTAGGCCATTTCAGAGGGCGATTAAGAATCAACCACATTGCTGTGGGTCTGGAGTCACATATAGGCCAGACCGGGTAAGGACAGCAGGTTTCCTTCCCTAAAGGATATTAGTGAACCAGATGGGTTTTTACGATAATCCGGTAGTTTCATGGCCATCATTACTGATACTAGTTTTTTATTCCAGATTTTATTTAATTAATTGAATTTAAATTCCCCAGCTGCCATGGCGGGATTTAAACTCATGACTCTGGGTTATTAGTCTAGGCCTCTGGATTACTAGTCCAGTAACATAACCACTATGCTACCATACCTCTGCTACCTAAAATGGGATAAAACAGGTTGACACACAGAAAGGCATGAGCCAATTCGGAACAATCAATATAGATTTGTAAAAGGGCAGATCATACTTGACCAATTTTTGAATTTTAGGAAACCAAGGTATGAATAAAGGAAAGGAAATGCAATGGATGTTGTATACATGGATTTCAGAAGTTTTGCTATAAACTGCCATTATGAAAATTAAAGCATGTGGTATTAAAGGGAATATAGATGCCTAGGGAACAGAAAGCAAAGAGTAGGGCAAATGGGTGTTATTCAGTTTGGCGGGACACAAGTAGCGATGTGCCTCATAAGTCTGATACTAGTAAGTCTGATACTAGTAAGTCTGATACTAGCGATGTGCCTCATAAGTCTGTGCGGGGACCTCTTCCATTTATGAAAATAATTTGGGCATAGGAACAAGAGGAGTAATATTGAAGTTTTGAGATATCAAATTATGGAGCATAGCAAATTGTGAGCAAGAATGGGCAGATCGGTGGCAGATGAAGTTCAGATAAATGTGAAGAGGTATATTTTGGGGAAAAGAACAGTGAAAGGAAACATAACCTAAATAACAAGAATCAGATCTATAGATGCAGATAAGTACATCTTTAAAGGTGGCAGTGCACGTAGAAAAAGCCCTTAAAAAAAGGCACACTGGATTCTGGGTTTATACATATGGACATTGAATATAGAAGCAAGGAAATGATGCTGAGTTTGTACAGCACATTTGTCAGATGACAAATGCGCAGCAGAAACACAGAAAATAGGAACAGGAGTAGGCCATTCGGTCCTTCGAGCCTGCTCCGCCATTCATTATCATGGCTGATCCTCTATCTCAATATCATATTTCCGCTCTCTCCCATACCCCTTGATGCCTTTTGTATCTAGAAATCTATCTAGCTCCTTCTTAAATATATTCAGTGACTTGGCCTCCACAGCCTTCTGTGGTAGAGAATTCCACAGATTCACCACCCTTGGGGTGAAGAAATTTCTCCTCATCTCAGTCCTAAATGTCCCACCCCGTATTCTGAGACTGACACCCCTCGTTCTGGACCCCCCAGCCAGGGGAAACATCCTCCCTGCATCCACTCTGTCTAGCCCTGTCAGAATTTTATACGTTTCAATGAGATCCCCTCTCATTCTTCTAAACTCGAGTGAATACAGGCCTACTCGGCCCAATCTCTCCTCATACGACAGCGCTGCCATCCCAGGAATCAGTCTGGTGAACCTTCGCTGCACTCCTTCAATAGCAAGTACATCCTTTCTTAGGTAAGGAGACCAAAACTGCACACAATACTCCAAGTGTGGTCTCACCAAGGCCCTGTATAACTGCAGTAAGACATCCTTGCTCCTGTACTCAAATCCTCTTGCAATGAAGGCCAACATACCATTTGCCTTCCTAACTGCTTGCTGCACCTGCATGTTTGCTTTCAGTGACTGGTGTACAAGGACACCCAGATCCCTTTGTACATCAACATTTCCCAATCTATCACCATTTAAATAATACTTTGCCTTTCTGTTTTTCCTTCCGAAGTGGATAGCTTCACATTTATCCACGTTATACTGCATCTGCCATGTATTTGCCCACTCACTCAACTTGTCTAAATCGCCTTGAAGCCTCTTTGCATCCTCCTCACAACTCACAATCCAATTGTGTCGTCAGCAAACTTGGAAATATTACATTTCGTTCCCTCATCCAAATCATTGATATATTGTGAATTGCTGGGGCCCAAGCACTGATCCCTGCGGTACCCCACTAGTCACTGCCTGCCACCCCGAAAAAGACCCATTTATTCCTACTCTGTTTCCTGGCTGTTAACCAATTTTCAATCCATGCCAGTATATTACCCCCAATCCCATGTGCTTTACTTTTGCACACTAACCTCTTATTTGGGACTTTATCAAAGGCCTTCTGAAAATCCAAATACACCACATTCACTGGTTCTCCCTTATCTATTCTACCAGTTACATCCCCAAAAAACTCCAGTAGGTTTGTCAAACATGATTTCCCTTTCATAAATCCATGCTGACTTTGTCTAATCTGTAGATATTTTATAAGTGTCCTCTTATCACATGCTTTATGATAGACTCTAGCATTTTCCCTACTACTGATGTTAGGCTAACTGGTCTGCAGTTGCCTGTTTTCTCTCCCTCCTTTTTTAAATAGTGGGGTTACATTTGCCACCCTCCAATCTGCAGGAATTGTTCTATAATCTACAGAATTTTGGAAGATAACAACCAATGCATCCACTATTTCCATAGCTACCTCTTTTAGTACTCTGGGATGCAGATCATCAGGCCCTGGGGATTTATCAGCTTTCAGTCCATTAATTTCTCCAGCACTATTTTTTTTACCAATACTAATTTCCTTTAATTCCTCCTTCTCACTAGACCCTTGGTTCCCTAGCATTTGTGGGAAGTTATTTGTGTCCTCTTCAGTGAAGACAATCTCATGCAATCTGGGCATCACTTTATAAAAAGGATATTAGAGCCATGAAACAGGTATAAGATTTACTAAAATTATACCAGAATGAGAAGTTATAGCTTGGAGGCTCAAATCTTTTTCTAAAAGAAAACAGAACAAAGGCGGCTAATGGAGTTGGGGGGGGGGGGGGGGGGGGAAGAGGAGAACCTAAGAGATTTTCAAAATTCTGAAAAGGTTGAGTGTAAAGAAAAAAAAATCATTTATGTAGTCTTTTTCATGTCCTCAGGATGACCCACAATGATTTACTTTTGAGGTGCAGTCACTGGTGTTATGCAGGCAAATGTGCCAGCCAATTTTGTGCACAGCAAGGTTCCACAAACAGCAAATGAATTAATCAATGAACAGTTCATCTGTTTTTAATGGGGTTAGTTGAAGAAAGAATTTTGGCCAGGACACCAGGACTCCTTGCTCTTCTTCGAATAGGGCTATGGGATTGTTTACATCTACCTGAGCTGCCATACAGGGCCCCAGTTTAACATCCCATCCAAAGGAAAGCACGTAAAACAATGTAGCATTCCTTCAGCACTGCACTGAAGGGTCAGTGCAGATTACGTGCTCAAGTCTGTAATAAAGCATAAGTCCATAATCTTTTAATTCAGGAGGAGAAAGTGCTACCAACTGAGCCAAGCTAACATTTGCAAATAGTTTAATAGGTAAATAGTGCCACTGTTCAGCAAATCAGTAACACAGCACAGATTCACTAGAATAACAAAGAGGAAGCTAGAAATTTGTTCACACCAAGTCACTGGAACATGGAGTGCTTTACAATAAGACATCATTTGAAAGAGAATTCTTTAAGTATTTGAAAAGGAAGAATATAAAATATTAGAGAAAATGCAGGGAAATGGTTGAAGAGCTAGCAACCATACAGGCATGTAGGCCAAATGGCCCCTTTCTGTGCTGCAGATTCTATGGTTTAGGCAGCATATTTTCAATGCAAAGTAATCTGCCCATGGGTATGGTAGCATGGTAGTTATATTACTGGACTAGTAGCCTGGTCTAACAAACTACAGAATGTCAAAATCTCATCTTGGCAGTTTGAGAATTTGAATTCATTTTCAGAATGATACTAGGGCTTAGAGGATTAAATGAGGACAGGTTGCATAAACTTGGCTTGTATTCCCTTGAGTATAGAAGATTGAGGGGTGATCTGATTGAGGCGTTTAAAATGTTAAAATGGATTTGACAGGGTAGATACGAAGAAACTATTTCCTCTAGCGAGGGAAACAAGAACAAAGGGACATAATAAAATTAGAGCTAAGCCATTCAGGAACTAAATCAGAAAGCACTTTTAAAAACAAAAAGGGTAGTAGAAAGTTGGCATTCTCTCTACCAAAAAGCTGTGAATGCTGGGACAATTGGAGCTTTCAAGACTGAGATCAATAGATTTTTGTTAGGTAAGGATCTCAAGGGATACGGTAAATGTAGTTGAGGTGCAGATCAGCCATGATCTAATTGAATGGCGCAGCAGGCTCGAGTGGCTGACTGGCCTACTCCTGTTCCTAATATTCCCTATAAAGCTCAGCAGAAAATATCACTAAATGTATCTACTTCCTGAGAGCACATATTTACATTGATGCAAATCGAAAAGCAACTTTCTGCCCGAATGCAGAAATCTAGAATTAGCATTTTTCCATTTTGAATGCCAAGCCCAACATTGAAATACATACCAAAGGCTCAGGTACCATCTGGTCTTCATGAACTGGCTGCAAATGTACAACTAAATAAATATCTTCTCTCAGCAAGGGGATCTATTGAGACGTCTATCAGACAAACTATTTGAAGTGGAGGGAGGGGGGTGAAGAACATATTTGATATTGAAGGCAAGTCTCTCCTTTCTCCCCCCTCACGATATTCCCTTTAAATAGTTTAGAACAGTCACTTGAACCAGATTAAATTACAACCTTGAAATAATTTCCCAGTATTTACAATTTATACAATCTCAATTTTATGCAGAAGTTTTTTGGGGTCAGTTTTTTTCCCAGGTACATAAAACTAATCACTGCCAATGCATCACCATAGTGAGAGCTAGATGACATCTATAGTGAAGGATTAATTGATATAATAGTTGTAAATATATTGATCACTACTGAACAAAAATAATTCCAAAGGAACCTTATTTACTTGTATTCCCATTATCCAAATTCTTAATGATGCGAATATTGCTGCAGACTGAGAGACCAGTGGAAGTCATGCCAACATTTCTTTCTTCACTTGTCTCTCTTGTGCTCCTGCCAGCAAGATCAGCCAGTGCTAGAACAATTAATCTATGAACACTATCAGGCTCCCTCACAAATGACTCAGACAACAAACCCGAGAGCATTAGCCAAAAAAAGTGATCCCCCCCACGGTACAGGGATGTGCACCACTAGCTATTGTTACACCAATGCAGGCATCCATTTAAACTGGCAGATTTCACACCAATTTTATATTTGACCACATCACGGTGGTGGTCTGTGTGGAGGCTGGTGATGGGGTCATTAAGATATCATTAGCACTCATTTCTGCTAGCAGGGGGTTCATGGTTGGGATTGGAAAGCCTTTTTGGCCATCTCAAGTTTGTGGCCAGTCGAGTGACTTGGGTTATATACAGCTGGAAAGGACTAATTTCGGTGGTTGGAGAGAGGTAAAATGTTTGAAATTCAGAACATTCAACAGTATAATTTAGGGACTTAATTATCTGGCAAGGAAAGGGTGGGCAGGGTCTCTTTATTATGGCATATTATTGAGAATCAATTGAGTCTAGAAGAAAAATTATGATCGATTTCAAATAGATATTCCTTTGTTTTACCAAAATAAAAACTTCAGTTTCTGTATTGTGCAATCGTTCAACCTTCAACATCTTTGTAGCTTCGTGCAATTATTGGAAAAGTTGCTGCAATTAATTACATTAAACTATTCCTGGGCTCGCCCATTAATGCTACACTTCACCCACACTAATTTTAAAAATATTTTACATACATTTTCTAGTGATCAATTATGGTGAGAATGTCAAAGAAGTTTTAAAATTGTTGATTAATATGTACTTACTACAACTGAAGTAAGAATGTGGACCATACGCATGTTTGCATATATTCCATCATATGGAATCTAGGAAGAAACAAAAATTAAAACATTACCAAACTAGTTTAACACACTAATTGATAAAGTAAATTATCTGTTTTGATTGAGCATATGCATACTTAAAAACTGTGTACATTATTCACTCAACAAATCATGTCTTTGTAACAGTTCATTTTACACCACTACCATTTAGCAAAGCAAAAATTAGGTCAAATAGACTAACAGCAGTGGTCAGCCTGGTTAAAAGGCAAGGACATGTGTGGAAAACCTCACATGGCCCTTATTCAGAGATGGGAAGGTTTAAAAGAGAGCAACAACCCACCACAAATTTTACAGGCAAATTAGCAGGTTGCAATTATGAAACTGTACTAGTACCTTTATTAAAAACAGGGGTCAAAATTGCCTGTCGTGTGCTCTTTTCAAAACAGAATAATCTTCAAATTTTAGCTACATTTTATCAAATCCTTCCAATTCATCTTGAAATGTATGTCTTAAAGGTTACCACAAATCCAATGCACTTTTTTCCATTCTAGTTGTAGGTACACAACCCTGCAGGCAGGCAATAAGCTATGAAAGTTAAAAAATCCACAAAGGAGACAGATTCTGTACCAACAGTTTAGTACTAAGTAGCCCAAATATAAGATGCTCAAGTTCTCATCTCAGAACAAACCACTTGGGTACAGAGTTTGATTTATTTTTTAATTCTCTAAAAAAAAAGATAGTATATGAATCTAGATTTAACAAAGATAGTCCAAATTTACACTTTTAAAGAACTGCAGTGCAGCTTTAATCCTTTTATCAGCAGAAATGTACTTTTGAAAACAGGTTCCAGACTTTAAGCTTTTTTGTGCACATCATTTAAGAGCAGAGTATGACTGCAACAGCAACCTCGTTGGATGGTGAATGCGTTTATTCAGAGCTCCATACCAATGAAACTATTATCATTCTGCTTGCATCAGAACTTCTGTATTAAAAACACTAACATTCAGTGAATAAATATAACTTCTACTTTAGTTGGCAAATGTTCCTTTGGCTGGGATTTTATTAAGTGCTCAATTAGTCACATACATCCTCCGTAAATGCAACAGAAACTTACATTAAGGTGGCATATTTTTTGAATGACAATCAAGCTCTCTACCCCACAGAAATAATACTGAATGTTCCACTGAGTGGGAAAATTATTCAATTGTGGCTTAGGAGAGATGAGGGGAGAAAATTGCCAAAGAAAACAAAGCCAAATTGTGTTATTTGAAAAGCTCAAGTATGTTTTGTAAAAAATAAAGCCAATCTGTGTTACTTGAAAAGCTTAAGTATGTTCTATAATAAAAATGTTGCATCTATACTCCTGATTTCATTATCTGTACTTCATTTTAGAATATATCAGTGTTTATAATTACAGTTAATCGCCCTGTAGTATTGCTCACAATGAGTCAGAAGATACACTGCTTTCGGCCTGCTGAACTCAATCTTCCCTATCAGCTGAGTCAGAGATTCACCCACTCCACTAGGGCACCTCTACCTCGTTCCTTCCCCTTTCAACAGGCTCTCACTCCACCCCTACAAGAGGTTGAGAGTAATAATTGCAGTACTTCATGTCAGCCACACATACTCTACAAACTTAACTGTTGCGGTTGGTAATGGCTCTTAAACAATTGAGCCTTTTCAGTTTTAATCTATTCCATTGGTCTGTGCTACTTCAGTAACTGCTCCACCTCTTCCTGTTGCTTTTCCAGAATTAGCTTGTCCCTTCCATGAAAATGCCATTAGATCAAACATCAGTAATGATGCTGAATGCAGATCCTGTAGCAATATTCTACAGCTCCACTGCCAAGAAGTCCACCACAGTCAGAAGAGCTGCAAAAGAGTCACGATCCTGCTAATAACCAGCTATCCATCTCAGTCATTGGGTTAACATGCCACCACCTTCTCCAGGGAGACCAGTATATACACACAGACAGCACCCGGCAATGATAAACTGCAAACTACTTGGAAATCGCATCGACACAGCTGGTGTGGGGCACAGACTGCTACTGCCTATGAGCCTAAGTGATCCTAACTTTCTTAATTTTTTCTCACAAAAGGTTGTGGCAAGAGCAAAGTAACAAGTAACCCCTTCAAAAATGGTTTAAAATAAAAATCAAAAATGGTTCAAAGTTGAACCACTTTTTAAGTGAACACTGGAGCCGCACAACAGCAGCTCAATAATCACTCCCTCTAATTTCTTTACCGCTCCTCCCCCCCACCCCCCACCCTCAGGAAGAAGCACTCTACAGCCTAGCTAAGATCAACAATTCTGCAGTATGAGGTAGAAGGAATGCTATTCCCAATGGAGCTTCAATTTGCAGTGCTTCCCCCCACAAATCAACTTGTTTAACTTTTTTTTCAGTTCTTAATTTCTAATTCACACATTATGGCCTCAACCAGTTTTCTTAAATTATTCCCCTTTGCTCCCTCTTCCTCCTCTCACCACCTGCCAGTTCATCAGTTTTTGCAGCCCAACTTACTACAATCCTTAAGATTTCTCTGTTCCATATGTTTTCAATTTTCTCACTCATACTTGAAACTGCACATACTGAACACTCCCCAAACTGTCTTCCATATGTTCATCTATTATTAGTATCACTTGAAAGATCATGACTCAATAGAGGGCTTACTGTAAACTACCACACAGCATATACCATCAGCATTACTTGGATGGGAAAAGACACCACAGAAAAGGTGTGTATGATTCCACTCATCACCCATTTTCAATAAGACACCAAAATTGCAGCAGCATCTCTCTTCCGTTTAAACCCAAGGTTTTTTTTTGTTCCTTGTCTACCTCATGCAATAATTTCCACAGAGTAACTTCAAAGCTACGGCAGTGTTGCGCAAATAATGAACTATGGTTTAAATCCCAACTTCCAGTATTTTTCATCCCAGCCCTCAAAGTTTATCTATTGTTGGATACATTCATGAGCTTCACTTCACACAATTACACAACTGAAAAACACTAGGAAACACCATTAATGATTCTTAAAACGTTCTTCAAAACACTGGATCATATACTTTACTGTTTTTAAAGGAGAGATTTGAATGCTGTTTCGATACTATAAAAGGAAATTTCTTTATTATAGTGTGTCTGGACAACTTCCTCCAACCTAAAACCACTTTCAGCAAAATCTAAACTGAAAACACTACAATGAATATTCCCCATGAAGGTCAGCAAAACATAAAATGCAGCACTAGTACCGCTGCACAATTTCCCCCATAGAACTTCGGAGTAAAAATACTGCTTCATATCCTGATTTTGCTGTACCTTCTTGAAGCTTATTCATTATCAGAGGCTGATTGTGGGGTGCTAGAAAGATCTTCCATCAGACAACCCTCACTTCTAACTATGTTGTTGATACATTTTTTTAAAATCCCCAAATAAATGGAGTCTGCTTTGACCTGCTCCTCAGAGTCCAGTATCCATTGCAGCACTCAGTCTAGGACATCCTGTTAGTGTAATTTTATGATCACCTTGCAATCTAATATTAATTTCCTAAAGCATCTTTGAATAGTTTGTTTACAACCACAACCATGACTTGAATTTAGCTGATCATCCCTCCCAGAACTTTGACCAAATAAGTGTTGCACTGACAGTGTCTCTTAACAGCCACATTAAATGAAGACAGAAAACAGCCACTATTAACAGAGAACATTTATAAAGCTAGGACCTGACCTTCAATGCTAAGCAATTCTTATCCAGTCCTGCATTAAATCCAGTCATGTAACCTTTTCCTGTGACCATACATGCCAGGTGCAATTTTATCCTTGGGTAGTGTCCTTCCTTCCATATTAGAAATGGTAGCAGCTTTCCCCCATGGCTGTCAGCTTAACAGTAAATCTCTTTCGTTGCTGGTTGTTCTAAATTAAATAGTAGAAGCTCCTTTTCCACTCACCATGGTGTTACTAAGCATGTCATACCAGTTTTATTTGCATTGCCCATTTGACCCCATGTGCAATCATTATTGTTTACGCAGCCTTCTGAAGTACTGCTGATTCTGTACAAGCTTTGTTTTGCAGTCATCCGAAAAGCACCAGCTGATTGCTGTACAGCACTGTACAGCAAAACCACTGCGTCTCAAACGGTACCCCATTCTTGGCTCACCTTGAACTCACATATTTTCATTCTGTAGGTGTGCCATGCTTGTGCCCAAATAACGTCAATAGTCACTGCGCAGCCATTTTTCCGTATTACTTGCACAAGCTTCCTCATTTCATGCTCAATTTCTGGGTGCACCTCAGATTTGTGCCATTGAAATGCTTTCTTTGGCAAAGAGGTGTCAACCAGTTTCTGTTCCGTCCAACAATACATATTTTGCCATTTAGGCTAATTTCACAGACTGCAACTCGATTGCTTATATTCTACGAAAATGACAACTTGCACTGTGCTGCTGTTGCTTCCCCTATCTTCCCATAATAGTACTACTGGTAATATTAAACTTCTCATGGTACCCACTTTGATGTTCACTAGTAGTTGCCTTATTGTCTTACTGCCTAAAATTTCCACTCGTTAAATTATGTCAGTATTTCTACTTAGGCATTCCAATATGTTGAGCTTGAGAGGCTGTTGAAACCTTCAAAAAGGGGAGTCTCTGTTTATAGGCTGTGCCGCATTAAAAATTGAAACTATCAGATCAAGAGACTGATAAGTGTATTAAATGCTTTAAATGCACTGAACATTTAAATAGCGCAGTTATACCAGCATGAAAGCTATTTTATACAGGCACTATGTTGTATTTATTTCACAGTGCTGTTCACAGCAACCCAGACTTCTGTAAAGTGAAAGTGGGCACTGCTACCTCTGGAGTCTCCAAGTACCACCTAAAGAGTTGTTTCCATTAGCAACCCCAAGAGGCAGCACCATTCCCATGTAAACACTGCTGCCAGAGGAATGATAGTAATCTTTATGGCCCAGGTGGACTGAGCCCATCTGTACAGATCAGCAATACAGTTTTTTTGTTTACAAGTGTGTACAGACCATTGTGGAAGGCATGGCAGAGGAGGAAACAAATTACAAACTATGACAAAAACAATGAACAGGTAGCATTACTGCTCCTGATTGCTCTCCAACAACTTCTGCTGGAAGTGCAGGTCAGGACTTCAGTATCAGCTTGCTTTCAATCATTATCTGAACTCACACATAGAGTTGTCATCTTTTGCCAAAACTGAACAGAAGGTAAAATGGAGAAGGGGCAGGGTGCAACTGCATGGCTTAAGTTCTGAAGTTGGTTTTGCTGATGAAAATTCATTGAAAGCTTTTAATGCTTGAACATTGCAAGATACACAGCAATGGGAAAAATTATTTGTATGTTAATTATAAATTGCTAATTATGTTTAGCAGTTAGCATAAAATACATTAAAATATAGTAAAATGTTAATATATAAAGCAGTGTACTTACTGTAGACTGTGGAGGTCCTTTTCCACTGCTGCGTCCTCTGGAACAACATTATTAAATTCATGTTAGGATCAAAAGCATTAGCAATGCAGTATAATAATGATCTAAAATGGCTTCAAACCAGTACTGAATGAAGTTCAAACACTACCAAAGAAAATATCAGATCTCATCACTTTCACAACAATCCAAGAATAGTTACTCCTGGAAAAGGATTGTGCTCGTGCTTTTACATTATAATTAATTAATTGCCACTGTATATCCAGCTTATGACCAAAAAGGTTTTTCATAAACCTGTCGTCACAAAAAGATGATATTCACAGCAGCCATATTCATCAATTTCAAACAAGCCAATGTAATTGATTACTTTTACAGTTCTAGATACTCTAGAGTTGAAGACTGCTCTTGCTCTACTTTGCAACAGCCAGATAGCAACTAAATTGAACAATGTTGGTCCATTCACCTATGAAATACTTGGATTAGGTTACTTTTTTTTATTATTCATTCATGGAATAGGGGCATTGCTAGCAATGCCAGCGTATATTGCCCATCTCTAGTTGCCTTAGGGAAGGTGGTGTTGGCCATCCTTCTTCAACCGCTGCAGTCCATGTGAAGGTACTCCCATAATGCTGTTAGGTCGGCAGTTCCAGGATTTTGACCTAGTGACCATGAAGGAATGATATATGTTCAGGTCAGGTTGGTATGTGGCTTGGAGAGGAACTTGAAGGTTATGGTGTTCCCATGCACCTGCAGCCCATGTCCTTCTAGGTGATGGAGGTTGCGGGTTTGAGAGATGCTGCGAAAAAGTCTTGGCGACTGGCTTCGGTGCATCCCGTCGATGGCACACACTGCAGCCATGGGACGCCGATGGATAGGGTGCCAATCAAGGAGACTGCCGAGTCCTGGATAGCATTGAGCTTCTTGAGTGTTGTTGCAGCTGCACCCATCCAGGCAAATGGAGAGTATTCCATCACACCCCTGACTTGTAGATGCTGGAGAGGCTTTGTGGAGTCAAGAGGTGAGCTACTCGCTGCGGAATACCCAGCCTCTGACCTGCTCTCGTGGCCAAGGCATTTATGTGGATGAACCAGTTGAATTTCTGGTCAATGGCGATCCCCAGGATGTTGATGGGAGATTCGGAATGGTAATGCTATTGAACATCATGGGGAAGTGGCTAGGCTCCCTCTTGTTGGAGATGGTCATTGCTTGGCATGAATGTTACTTGCCACTTAGCCCAGGCCTGGATGTTGTCCAGCTCTTGCTGCATGCAGGCATAGGCAGCTTCATTATCTGAGGAATTGCAATTTTGACTGAACACTATGTAATCATCAGCAAACATCTCCACTCCTGACCTTATGATGGAGTGAAGGTCTTTGACGAAGCAGCTGAAGATAGTTGGGCCTAGGAAGCTGTCCTGAGGAACTCCTGCAGCGATGTCATAGGGCTGAGATGATTGGCTTCCAACAACTACAACTATCTTCCTTTGTGCCAGATATTACTCCAGTTACAGGAGAGTTTTTCCCCCTGATCCCCATTAATTAGTTTTACTGGGGCTCCTTGATGCCACACTCAGCCAATTGCTGCCTTGATGTCAAGGGCAGTCACTCTCACCTCACCTCTGGGATTTAGCTCATATCCATGCTTGGACCAAGGCTGTAATGGGGTCTGGTGCAGAGTGGTCCTGGCAGTGCCCAAACTGATATTTCTATAAATACTGGTATTTACAGAATATTGCATTAAACCAATGCAAAAGCTATAAGAAATTATTGTACAATAAGCAAATGATTTTTAAATCTGTTCAGTGCTTGACCAGATTGTTCTGGTGATATTTAAAATAGATAGGAAAATCATGTCTCACGAATTTGATTGAGTTTTTTGAAGGGGTAACCAAGAAGATAGATGAGGGCTGTGCAGTAGACGTGGTCTACATGGACTTCAGCAAAGCATTTGACAAGGTACCGCATGGTAGGTTGTTACATAAGGTTAAATCTCATGGGATCCAAGGTGAGGTAGCCAATTGGATACAAAATTGGCTTGACGACAGAAGACAGAGGGTGGTTGTCGAGGGTTGTTTTTCAAACTGGATGCCTGTGTCCAGCGGTGTGCCTCAGGGATCGGTGCTGGGTCCGCTGTTATTTGTTATTTATATTAATGATTTGGATGAGAATTTAGGAGGCATGGTTAGTAAGTTTGCAGATGACACCAAGATTGGTGGCATTGTGGACAGTGAAGAAGGTTATCTAGGATTGCAACGGGATCTTGATAAATTGGGCCAGTGGGCCGATGAATGGCAGATGGAGTTTAATTTAGATAAATGTGAGGTGATGCATTTTGGTAGATCGAATCGGGCCAGGACCTACTCCGTTAATGGTAGGGCGTTGGGGAGAGTTATAGAACAAAGAGATCTAGGAGTACAGATTCATAGCTCCTTGAAAGTGGAGTCACAGGTGGATAGGGTGGTGAAGAAGGCATTCAGCATGCTTGGTTTCATTGGTCAGAACATTGAATGCAGGAGTTGGGATGTCTTGTTGAAGTTGTACAGGGCATTGGTGAGGCCACACTTGGAGTACTGTGTTCAGTTCTGGTCACCCTATTATAGAAAGGATATTATTAAACTAGAAAGAGTGCAGAAAAGATTTACTAGGATGCTACCGGGACTTGATGGTTTGACTTACAGGGAGAGGTTAGACAGACTGGGACTTTATTCCCTGGAGAGTAGGAGGTTAAGGGGTGATCTTATAGAAGTCTATAAAATAATGAGGGGCATAGATAAGGTCGATAGTCAAAATCTTTTCCCAAAGGTAGGGGAGTCTATAACGAGGGGGCACAGATTTAAGGTGAGAGGGGAGAGATACAAAAGGATCCAGAGGGGCAATTTTTTCACTCAAAGGGTGGTGAGTGTCTGGAACGAGCTGCCAGAGGCAGTAGTAGAGGCGGGTACAATTTTGTCTTTTAAAAAGCATTTGGACAGTTACATGGGGAAGATGGGTATCGAGGGATATGGGCCAAGTGCAGGCAATTGGGACTAGCTTAGTGGTATAAACTGGGCGACATGGACATGTTGGGCCGAAGGGCCTGTTTCCATGTTGTAACTTCTATGATTCTATGATTCTATATAGCAGTGTGACAGGTTTGATTCCCACAGTGTCAAGAATTCAATAACAGCTGTGCTGTTGGGAGGTGCCACATGGAGGGCAGGTACTTCCCCAAAGAGAAAAGAAGTGTAGAGTGTCATCCACATGCCATTCATATGCATGGCTAACCAAGCAGTTGATAATGTTTTAACATTTCTATACAATAGTTAGAGAATTTCATACATGTGCATTATTTAGTTCTAGGCATTCAAAAAGCAAATAAAACTGTCACATTTTTAGATTTTTTTTGAGCAGTTATCAACAAAGGGTGGAAAAAAGTTATGCTTTGAAATCTGGGTTTTTAAAGCAAAGTGTATTCATGCCAGTTTTTTTTAAAAAAGTGTTGGGTGGGGGGGGGGGCATGTGCAAAACGCATGAATATCACAGTGGGGTACTATTATTACACCCCTGGATTACACTACTGTATAGCTATTGGGCAGAACACCAAAAGCAATCCAAAATAAATTTACTATCGAGTTTATGGAGGAATTTTATTCAGATTTTGGTCCAGTTTTTGCCATTATATAGACAGGTGGCCAGCATGCTCCAAACACTTGATGTGCCATATTTACAGATATAACAGATAATTAACTAATTGGTAATTTCATTATTCCATGGCAATCAGGTACATGCAAGAAAGCAAAACTGATTAGACATTCGTTGCTTTGTCTCTGTTCAACTGTAAACAATTTTACAACACCAAGTTATAGTCCAACAAATTTATTTTAAATTCCACAAGCTTTCGGAGGCTTCCTCCTTCGTCAGGTGAACCGTTCACACCGTTCACCTGACGAAGGAGGAAGCCTCCGAAAGCTTGTGGAATTTAAAATAAATTTGTTGGACTATAACTTGGTGTTGTAAAATTGTTTACAATTGTCAACCCCAGTCCATCACCGGCATCTCCACATCATGCCTGTTCAACTGGGAAGAGTTATGATTCAGGCTACGTCACAATATTTTTTTAAAAACTATGCTCAATGCAACCACCAGCTTCCTTAGGCAAGCGCACACTTCCTATGAACCAAAATGTGATCTTGTGCACAAAGTAAGTTGGTGGGATGGACTTCAATGAACAACGAACACTTTTACCATTGGGGTATGCACTGGAAAGGCTACGAGGTACATACAGTTTAGTCCTAATCTCTCCAGCTGGTGATAAAACACTTGTGACGGACTATGACTCAGGCTGAAAATTATGAATTATATTTAGTATGAAATATAAGGGCAAAAATAGGAAATGTAGCTAGGAGAGGGTGCAGCGCAGGTTCACCAGAATGATATCAGGGCTTAAAGGGTTAAGTCATAAGGACAGATTGTATATACTTGGTTTGTATTCCCTTAAGTATAGAAAAGTGAGGGGTGATCTAATCAAGGTGTTTAAAATTATAAAAGAATTCAATAGGGTAGATAAAGAGAATTTATTTCTTCTGGCGGGGGAATCCAGAACAAGAGGGCATAATCTTAAAATTAGAGCCAGGCCATTCTGGAGGGAAAGCAGGAAGAGCTTCTTCAGTAGAAATCTGGAACACTCTCCCCCAAAAGGCTGTGGATTCTGGATCAACTGAAGTTTTCAAGACCGGAGATTGATAGATTTTTGTTAGGAATGGGTCAAAGGCGGGTAAACGGGGTTGCGGTATAGATCAGCCATGATCTAATTGAATGGTCTACTCCTGTTCCTATGATGTACAGTGGAACAGGGAGATAGGAAAACATTCAAGAATCTACAATGTCAGCCTGTTATATACTTACCGTCCCTTTGAAGTTCAGGTGGTAGAAAAGGCAAATAGAAAAGGCATATTTACAATTAATCAAAATTGTGAAAGTAGATCTCAAAGCCACAGAATGTAGAAAACGGGCCTTAGGCTGAACAGAAAGACATTCTGTTCTAAGTTTTATTATTCCTTGGTTAGGCCTAATTTAGAATACCGTGCCCCGTTTCGGCCCCCTTACATGCTATATATGGAGGTCCTAGAAAAGTCTCCAGAAAAGGTTCGGAAGAGAGCCGCTAGACAGATACCTAACGTAAAGACCTGTTACCATGACAGGCTTAGAAAGGTCTTTTTAGTTTAGAAATGATGAGACTTGATTGAGGTCTTTAAAATAAAAGGTTTAGACTCTGCCCATGTAAATAGACTGTTTGAGTTAGATGGATTAAGAAAGATTGGGTTACTTGCATGTAGTTACATAAACATTAAAATAAGGTTGGAAGTCAGGTTTTTCTTATCAGAGGGTCATCCACCTCTGGAACAAGTTGACAGCTCGTGTAGGGAGTATGGTTTCGCTGCAAGTGTTCAAAAAAGTAGATGGATAAGTTACTAGCTATAGCCAATATTGCAGTTTACAAAAAGGAAGGTAGGGCATTGGGCAATGTGTCTCATGGTCACTGGTCTCCTAGAACTTGTTTTGATCACCTTCAGGGTCTCAGAGGAATTTCCCAGATTTCTATCCCCTCTTGAATTAGCCTAGGTTTTTCTTCCCCTCTCCCAGATCATGTGGCCACTTGTGGGTGAAGGCGATGAGTGGACATTATGCTCAGTTGCATCATGAGGATACAGGCCAGGACCAAATAGACCAATTCGTCTTTACCTGTCTACCAATTTCATATGTTCATACATTCCACATCTGATTAACAGGCAACCTGGCCTGCTTCATGGAGATTGTCTTTCTCTGGTATTACATTGTAAACAACAGGGCAAGAAAACTTTTAATTCACATAGGTAGTTCACACACATACATATTTCCTCAAAATGTAATTAGACAAAGAAAATATCAAACAAAGCTACACAATTCAAATAGTTAAGGAAGCTAGACAACCAGATGTGTATCACATACCTTCCCTTATACAGAGAATTACAAACAGCTCTCCCAGCAACAGTCACAGAAGACAATTTTAAAATTGTTACCATGCTGGCAATTTAGAGGGTCCAGCAGGTCCATTTATCATGAAACTGCTGCTCCGATTTACAAGCAAGTTATTTTTGTTGCTGCATATGTTATATTTTAATTTTAACAACATTGTGCTTATATAGCACTGTTTTCCTTTGGGTAACTTATACTTTCTTTTGGAAGTTAGGACAGCAAGTCCCAAGACTTAACATTTGCTGGGGGCCCCAAAGAGTGTGTCAATACTGGCAGCATGACCCCAACACAGAAAAGTTTAAAAGCCACTGCTGTAGTCTAGAGCAATGCACAACAGCCAGAATGCATATAGTGATAAAAGAATCCATCAGACACCTTTAAAAATAAATCCAAAGTACCGTACAATGAAAATAAGCAAATCATTGTGAACAGTTGCCAACGGTCTGCAAATTTGGAAATCACTTCTTATACAAGAAGCCGGCACAGGCATGATGGGCCGAATGGCCTCATTCTGTGCTGTACTACTATGAGACAACAAAATCCTGTTAAATGCAACCAGAAATTCAAAAGAACTCAATATTTTAACAAAACAAACATGTACTCTTTTCCCGATTCCTATTTAATAAAAAAAATCAGACTGCCCAAAATAGGACCATCTAAAACACCTGCTAGCTTGACTCGTGCTGGACAGGTTGGGGTGGAGAGGGAAAGAATTACTTTGATTGATTGGCACCAACTCAGGTTTGAGTGAGGTTTATCCTTTGAAAGTGAATATGCCATCACCTAGTCATTTTTTTTGTATTGAAATCACAAGTATCCTGAAGCTAGTGTCACCAAAGAGCTCATAAGTTTCGCAAATATTGGTTAAAAGCTGAGCTCCATCAATGGGAGCAAATTCTCTACAAAATGCAAGGCTTGATTAAGGGAATTTTTTTTTTAAAAAGAAAAAAAAATTCAAGCATCTTCAACACTACCCCCTCAACAGAGTTTGGGGAAGGAGCTGATATGGGGAAAAGGAAGAGCCATGTCAAATCTGCAAGCTGCCTCTGAAGTCTGTCACTGGTGAGAGTTGAATTGCAAGCTACATTTGTGGGGAATGGAAAGTTAATTTTAAGTGAACTAACCAAATATCTTCTATTACGTTAAATCCTCAAGCCCCGATGCCATCCCTCCCTCTACAGTCTGTTTTCAATTGACACGTCAGCTTTTTTGTTCTGTACA
The DNA here is from genome assembly GCF_035084215.1 of Heptranchias perlo. Classification (NCBI taxonomy): domain Eukaryota; kingdom Metazoa; phylum Chordata; class Chondrichthyes; order Hexanchiformes; family Hexanchidae; genus Heptranchias; species Heptranchias perlo. Next base: position 27,660,226 of record NC_090349.1, read on the forward strand.
TTTCACAGAATTGATGGAACAATGTCAATGTCTATCAAAATTTTGTTCCTACCACTAGTTTGTGTCATTTTATTCCCACTTGCTTTAATCAAAGCGGATGCTTTCTACTTTCCTTGTAGTTACTATCAACTAATTTGGAGACACTTTAGCAGCTGTCATTGGTTATGTCAGTGGCTACTGATGAAGATGGAGGGAAAGACTTCATTTTTTTTTCCTCTTTCAACAAACTATAGAATGGTCAACGCACAAAAAATGTTATCAACTAGAAAGAAATGATTTGAGGAGCACAATTGCACTGATCTTGTGACCAACGCCAATATTGAAATTTGTCATTTTCCAAGATTTCCTTCTACAGCTACCTAAAGACCTAATCTCCCAGTGCAGCCCAACTACAATACTGCAATGACTGCTTGGCATGTTTGTTACTGTTGTCATCCGGCAGGGGGGGGGGGGGGGGGAGGGGGGAACCACAGGTCTCCTGCTTATTTCATATATACTCTCTCCCCAATGCAGAGTTGCACTTAAGAGCAAAATGTCTTCAGGACTAGAAAATTGTGTGACCTAAAAGGGGTTGGAGGGAGCAAGAAGAGAGATAGCTGTTGGCTAGGTTGCAGAGAAGCCACTAGTCAATCCTGGATAAATCCTAGTGTAGTTAGTTTTTCTGGGCTACAATTTTGACGGTTATCAAACGCATGACAGGTGCAAGGACTATCCCAAGTCCATCCATTATCTCCTGTGAATTCTAGCTGTAATTCTTTTGGGTCCCAACACTAGCTGTATTGCCGAACTTCAGATCAATGCGCCAGCGGTGCATACTGGTTATGTGGTGTCAAGCCAAGATGGCAACACATTCACCTTGGGGCCAGATACTCACTCCACATTGGCCACTGTCCAGCATTGCATGAAGCAATATGCAGGCTCCACTATAATATAATTGGTCATTGGGCAGCTTCAGGTAGAACCTGTGTTAAAGGATCAAGAGGAATGCAAAGAACAATCTCTTCATTTCTTCCTCAGACTCGGACCTTTTTTCACCAACCATTCCCAACAATTCATCTATTCCCAGCCCAGTAAACATAGCCTATTTCTAATCAATCACTGATGTGGTCTAATTACTATGTGGGCTACATTTTCCCTCTCAGCACAACAGTGATGAGCCTTAGATACAAGAACCATAGCTTTACAAGCAACAAGGTCTTAAAAACAAAGACTTGCATTTTAGACGGCACCTCCAACAGTTCAGCACTCAGTACTGCACTGAAGCCTGAGCCTAGGTTGTGGTCAAATCTCTGGAGTTGGGCTAGAACTCATGACTTGCTGACTGAGAAATGAGAGCGCTACCACTGAGTCAAGGCTGCCACCATTATTTTTCCATTTTGATTTCTCGGGTCACATATGAACGATAGTGATTTGTTCATTTCCAACGCGGTCGCCTTCTCCTCCCCCCACCCCCCAACAAAAAAAAATTATGATTTTTTTTCCAGATTGCTGTGCCCCCATTAGAGATTGGATCGAAAATGTGCAAGCTCATTTCACGTTGGCCCTTTTAGCCAACAGGGAAAGAGAAGGCATTAATCCTATTTGCCAGAGTTGAACTGAAACCTGTGTGAAAGGACAGTGTAGTAATCCACTGTGGCATACAGTCCCTTGTACATTTTTTGTTTGAGTTGGGTGCGCACAAATAACTGTTTAATTCACTGCAGTTTTTTTTAGAATTCCTGATCCAAGCATAACGTGTGCCCCCAGTTATTCAGCATTTGATAGTAAGCAAACAGAATAGGGTCTATTTTATGAATGTGCGCTACAGTTGGGGAGCTTCTCCTGCTGGCCATGCAGATTAGGAACTTGTGGCCAGTGCACACTGGATTTCCTGGTCTGTGGGGCCAGCAGACAAGGTATCCTGCCAGTACTGCGCATTTGTAAAATCAGCTATAATATGTCCACTGGCCAAATGCCTATTGACGTGGAACTGTTTCACTCTGTAATCAGTTTTTCAATCAGTGCAATGAACATTTTAGTATTGTAGGATTGCTGCTTATGTTATGTTTCTTTAGTAGTTTTGAAAATGTAAACTTGTTTTATTCTCTCCAGTTTCAAATTTTCAAATAAACAATTCCATATGAATTGCCTGTATGGGTTGCCTGTATAGCACAATATTAGTATAGTATGCAACCTCCTGATTAGAGGTAATTAATTAATTTCCTATATTACAACAGTGACTACACTTCAAAAGTACTTCATTGGTTATAAAGCGCTTTGGGTCATCCTGAAGTCCTAAAAGACACTATATAAATACAAACTAAAGCCTGTCTGCCCTCTCAGGTGGATGTAAAAGATCCCAAGGCACCATTTGATGATGAACAGGGGCGTTCTCCCAGTGTCCTGGCCAATATTTATCCTTCAACCACATCACTAAAACAGATTATCTGGTCATTTATCTCATTGCTATTTGTTTGACTTTGCTGTGCACAAATTAGCTGCCACATTTGCTTACAACAGTGACTACTATTCAAAAGTATTGTATTTCATTGGCTGCGAAGTGCTTTGAGGTCGTGAAAAGTGCTATATAAATGCAAGTTCTTTCTTTCTTAATCCACTTGTTCCTGGACAAGCATAAAAATTCCTAAGCATAAAGTTATATTAGCACTGATTTACCAAGTGTTTATCTAGACAGTATTTCTAATTTGAATAGCTCAAGATTCATTATGGATTTACAGGCTTAGTTTTCAATCTAAGCCATCTAGGTGATCAAAAGGCATGGTAGAAGATCAAACAAACACACAGGAGACCTGCAGATTAAGCCAGAATTGTAAACTGGTGTCTAATCAGGCATCCATTATGTTACCATATAATCAATACTAAACTGTGTACATTTAGAAGAAAAACTATTGTACCAGTAAGTTGTTACAAAGTTCACCTTGAGTAAGGGTCCCATGACTTAAATCCAGACTTGACGTTTTGTGAAGGCAGTACCAGAGATCTTCCAATAAAATTCTTTGAAGCTGAACTATTTATATTAGATCTTGAAAAGTCAGAATGTGTTTTTTTCAACAGCGCAGATACAAAGATTTTTGGTAAAAGTCTTCAGCAACAACACTTACACTTGTTTTGACACGTGTAACTTAAAACCCATGCTATGGTCAGTTCATGTTCACAAAAGAAATGAATGGACATAGAAACATAGAAAATAGGAGCAGGAGTAGGCTATTCCGGCCCACTCCGCCATTCACAATGATCATGGCTGATCATCTAACTCAGTGCCCTGTTCCCGCTTTTTCCCCATATCCCTTGATCCCTTTAGCTTTAAGAAATATATCTATCTCCTTCTTGAATACATCTAATGACTTGGCCTCCACTGCCTTCTGTGGTAGAGAATTCCACAGGTTCACCATCCTCGGAGTGAAGAAATTTCTCCTAATCTCGGTTCTAAATGGCATACCCCGTATCCTGAGACTGTGACCCCTGGTTCTGGATTCCCCAGCCATCGGGAACATCCTCCATGTATCTAGTCTGTCTAGCCCTGTTAGAATTTTATATGTTTCATGAGATCACCTCTCATTCTTCTAAACTCTATTGAATATAGGCCTAGTTGACCCAATCTCTCCTCATACGTCAGTCCTGCCATCCCAGGAATCAGTCTGGTAAACCTTCGTTGCACTCCCTCCATGGCAAGGACATCCTTCCTCAGATAAGGAGACCAAAACCGCACACAATGCTCCAGATGTGGTCTCACCAAGGCCCTGTATAACTGCAGAAAGACATCCCTGCTCCTGTAGTCAAATCCTCTTGCAACGAAGGCCAACATACCATTCACCTTCCTAACTGCTTGCTGCACCTGAATGCTCGCTTTCAGCAACTGGTGTACAAGGACACCCAGGTCTCGTTGCACCTCCCTTTTTCCCAATCTATCAACATTCAGATAATCTGCCTTTCTGTTTTTACAACGAAAGTGGATACTTTATCCACTTTATCCACGTTATACTGCATCTGCCATGTTCTTGCCCACTCACCCAACTTTTCTAAATCACATTGGAGCCTCTTTGCATCCTCCTCACAGCTCACATTCCACCCCAGCTTTGTGTTGTCTGCAAACTTGGAAATGTTAAATTTAGTTCCCTCATCCAAATCATTGATATATATTGTGAATAGCTGGGGCCCAAGCAGTGATCCCTGCGGTACCCCACTAGTCACTGCCTGCCACCCAGAAAAAGACCCGTTTATTCCTACTCTCTGTTTCCTGTCTGTCAACCAATTCTCAATCTATGCCAGTATATACCCCCAATCCCATGTGCTTCAATTTTGCACACTAACCTCTTGTGTGGGGCCTTATCAAAAGCCTTCTGAAAATCCAAATACACCACATCCACTGGTTATCCCCTATCTATTCTACTAGTTACATCCTCAAAAAACTCCCTTTCATAAACCCATGCTGACTTTGTCCAATCCCATTAATGCCCTCCAAGTGTTCTGTTATCACATCTTCTATAATAGATTCTAGCATTTTCCCCACTACTGATGTTAGGCTAACTGGTCTGTAACTCCGTGTTTTTTCTCTCCCTCCTTTTTTAAATAGTGGGGTTACATTTGCTAAGTACAATGCCAAGCACTAAAGGCTTTGAAATGGTTTTTAAAAATCTCACATGCATACACAAACTGATCAGTATGTTAGAAATTAAATGCAAATTTAACCCAACACACTTGCAACAGTCTGTTTGGGGGGAGGGTGGGGAGGAAAAAGAGGAGCACACCATTCCAAAGAAAACTTGGGTAGAATACTACCATAGCTGTAGGAAATAAAATACTTGCACTTTTCAGATCAAAATATTTCAAAGCACTTAACACAATAACTATTTTTTGAAGTGTAGTGACTAATGTAAGCCAACGTGTCATATAATGGCAGAGAAAACTTTAGCAAAGTTCATTTAAAACCAGTTTATGCAATGATTTGGTAAAAAGGAAACTAAAACCAAAGTAAACAGGATTAAAATGCCATGTCACCAACTCTATTGCAACAGAAGGCCTAACACATATGTATGAAATTATTTTCAGAACATTATAAAAGTATCTGTGCTGTATAAGGTTTAACTTTGTTAAAGCATAAACAGCAGATTTAATTTTACAATGTTCTTAAAAATGTTTATATTGTACATACTGTACAATGTCACAAAATATATAGCACAAATCCATTACCACCACAAACAAAATAAAAAGGTTTAATTTCCTTGTTTAGGCATAGCAGTTAATCTCACTGAATTCAATAAAACTAAAACACTACAATAGATTTAGATCATATTTCTGTAATAGACTATAGACATTGTTGCCTTGGATAAGGTTGTTATAATTTGAATGTCACATTATAACTCTTCATTATGGAAGCTTTACAGTCAGCCACTTTCAAATTCCCAGTGTTCTGATCTTGGCTTTAAGTAAAAGCCATATGACTATTCTTCAAAAATATATCTTGCATATTTTACGAACATTTGTAGCCAATAACTTTACATCATTTAAACCTAGAGCAACCTTGTATTTTTTTTAATTTTACGTTTTGAGAAAATTAATCGAATAAAAGATTTTAGAAACTTTGAACATTAATTGCCTGCTGTAGATCCCGTAATGGGTTTCTCTAAAGGAATGCATCCAAACATCCTCTCTGTATTTGTTAATCTACATCTCTTTAATATTTTATTTTAAAAGTCGCCTATGTACAACAGTTAGTTATTTGCCCTTTGGTAACCTGGGCCGAGTCCATGTTCGTACGTAGGCGACATCCCCATTAAGCATCAGCCCCTAGAAGGTTAGGCCCGAGCACTAGGCCCGAGGAAAGTTTCTGCGTTCCTCATTAATGCCGGCCCGGCACATTGAAGGGTAACGCGCGGCCCTGGCGGCCGGTGATGACAGGAAGCGGCCTCAAAGCCTCGGGATAAAGCTGGAGAGAGACAGAGACAGAGAGAGGGGTGGGTGCGTGTTTATTACCTGCCGCCAGGCTGTCTTCCCCCTCCTCCTCCTGCTCCGCCAGCAGCGCCGCCGCCGCCGCCGCCAGGCTTTCGGCTGTTGGGCTGTTTCATGGACATGATGATGATGATGATGCCGCCGCCGCTCGAGTCACTTCAGATCCCTTAATAACAGGTCCAGACCGGCATCCACAGCACTACTCAAACCCGAGGATTATTTCAGACGGACGGACGGACGGATGCGCTCGTTGGTCGCTGTCGCGGCCGCCTGTTGTCTGGTTTGTAGGTCGGTCACTCGGTTGCCGCCGCTGTGCCCGTTGCTATCGCAAAGCTTCCGCCGCCACCAAAACACGGCGGGCGAGAGAATCAGGATCCGGGCCCGCCTGCGCGCGCACACACGCGCTCCTCTGGCGCATTTACACCCTGCCCGAGCCCCCAACACACATACACGCGCCGCACACCAAAAAAAAAACAGGGATAAGCTTCGAACACAAAGCGCAAACCACCCTCTTATATCCGGGGGGACGGCGCTGCCGTTTCTACTGACGGTTAATGATTTACGGACCCTTCCTGCTGGGGATTTTTTTTTTGTCTTCTCCCTCCCCTGCCCATTTTTCACCTTTGACCTCACCGGCATCGGCGGAGGTTTATTTTAAATGTAGTGAGTGCGGCAGTGGCACGTGAGGGAATGTGCGTTGCCCGGATTGCTGTACAGAGCAGATGGAATCATTGCAAGCAAAGCTGGGGTTATCAGGGCAGGGGAGCAGGCAGCAGTGAACAAAACCATTTCTGCCTAATTCATTCATACAGTTCATTTTCACAAATTAACGTTGCTAGTCTGCAGAACTCTAACTACTTTCATATCGTGAGCAATATAACTTCCCAGCCCATTTCTTAAGAGTTGTAGCCATTTTTTTTTTACCGAGTGACCTCTAGATTGTGATTAGACTTTGCACGTAGACTGTGATTTTAAGCCCTTTTGTGTGTAAACAAACATGGGTAAAGCGCAACAAGGAAAAGCATTGAAACAATTGTTTTAGTCTAACAATTGTACTTGTTTATGGCCACACAGAAAGAAAAAAGATTAGCGCATATTTACATTGTATAATTAAAGTCTGGCATCCAGCGCACCTCAGCTTTACGTGTGTATGTATATCCAGGGTGACTAGCATTGAAACATTTGCCACGCTTTAATAATTGGCTTAAATGACCACTATCTGTTCAATTCATCATGTTGATTTGTTGAGCTATCTGTATCAAAAAGGTTTGAAAAGTCATAAGGAACTCACAATCCACACAATCACCCAATCAAATTGATCCATTTTTTCCCCAAAGTTTTAAAAAAATTGTTCTCAGGATATGGGTGACACTGGCAAGGCTGCATTTATTGTCCACTTCTACATCCCCTGAGAAGGTGGTGGCACATTGCCTTCTTGCTGCTTCAATTCCCCATTCCACTTCCACCCTGCCCTCTCTTAGCTTCAGTTGGAATGCTCAACACAACCTTGAGGAGCAGCACCATATCTTTCTACCAGGCACTTTGCAGCCCTCTGGCCATAATATTGACTTTAATAGCTTCAAACCTTAACTCTGGCTCCCACTTTCTCTTCGGCAGGAAGTGCTGACAATGTGGGATGGGGATGCCAGCATTTTGGGGGATGGGGGAAAAGAGCGGGTGGTGACCCTCCATTAGAACACAGTGCTGGCAAACAGCTCTGCACTCCTGGTGTCAACCTGTTACTTTCTTCTATAGAATCTTGGCTGTTGGAGCCTACTCCGCTTTGGTAATTTTTTGTGGATCCAATTCTACCTGCCTCATCTCCCATTCTTTCAGCTATTCACACGTTCTCTGTATCTTATTTCTTTGATTTCTCTCATGCCTCCTTTTGTCTCATGCTAATACAATATTACTTCTGGCATTCTGGCACTTATTGGCATTTTAACCATCTCCTGTTTTCCACTTATGTACTCAACAGATCTTTTTCTTTTTTGTGTGGTTTTCCACTACCCTTTGCTCTATTGCTTTTTAAATGCTGATCATCTATAATATCTTCCAGTTTTGACAAAGGATCCACATCCAAAACATTAACATCTTCTCCACAAATACTGCCTGACCTGCTGAGTGTTCCCAGTATTTTCTGTTTTTGTTTCAGATTTCTTTGCTTTTCATTCAGTTTTCTTTTGTCAACCAGAGACAAGGTAACAGAGGAGCAAGGATTTTTCCCCTATTAATTAAAACTATAATTACAAAATAAATTTTAATAGTTATGCAGTGGTTGACAGTGTTAGGATTTTTTTTGTTTCAAAGGGCGGGGGAGTGGGACTAGCTGGATTGCACTTGCATAGAGCCGGCACGGACTCGATGGGCCAAATGGCCTTCTTCCATGCTGTAACCTTTCTATGATTCTATATCCTGAAGGCATTAGAATACTCCCAACAGTCTTGAAGCTTTTACATTTGCTATGCCTGTGTTCTACATATGTATTTTACAACCGATATGACAAATTCAGAAAACAAAACTGAAGAACCTCAAACTGCTCCACACTGAGATCTACAGGAAGGTGCAAAAACAGCTAAATGGAAGGTGAATCAGGAACACTACAAATAAAATAAAAATTAATGACCAACCTTTCTTAATTTTCCATGTCTTGGGCAACCATCCTGAAGTGACTTTATTTAGGAAGAGATTGTATCTGTCAAGTTGGAGTGCAAGCTAGAGCAATTCTGCTCAACTGTTCACTGCTCTTTGTAGTTAAGTCAAACTAGGATTGGTCTATGGTGTGCACCATCCAAGATAATTTTGTTTTAAACTAGACCACATAAATGGATGCAACTTATAGGAACTGATCTTCATGCTGGTGGTAGTTTTAGGTTCTCTTATTTCCTGCTATGATAATCCACCAACCAATGACCCATCTTTTGAGATAGATTTACCCAAGTGCATAATGATTCAAACAACAGGGAATATTTTTGACTATTAATTTTGTCTACATATTACAATTTACTGGATGTCTGCTGTGTCTCAGTGGTAGCACTCCCGCCTCTGAGTCAGAAGGTTGTGGGTTCAAGTCCAGGGACTTGAGCACATAATCTAGGCTGACACTTCAGTGCAGTACTGAGGGGGCGTTGCACTGTTGGAGGTACTGTCTTTCGGATGAGACGTTAAACCAAGATCTTGTTTGCCCTCTCAGGTGGACGTAAAAGATCCCATGGCACTATTCCAAGAAGAGCAAGGGTGTTCTCCCTGGCATTGAATCCTGGCCAATACTTATCCCTCAACCAACATTGCTAAAACAGATTATTTGGTCATTATTTCATTGCTGTTTGTGGGACCTTGCTGTGCGCAAATTGACTGCCACGTTTCCTGCATTACAACAGCAGCTACACTTCAAAAAGTACTTAATTGGCTGTAAAGCACTTTGGGATGAACTGAGGTCATGAAAGGCTTTATATAAATGCAGGTTCTTTCTTATACAAGTAATGGAACTAGTGATCCTTTTTAAATTTATTACAGCCAAACAAAAAGAAAGGCAATGGAATTTCTTGGGCGAATAGAATTCATGTAGCACCTCAAACAAATATTTTGTATATGGTCTAAAAATTGTGCTGTCCTTGTATCAGTAAATGTTTGGGACTGGCTCCATGGGTAAATGTTCCATGTGGCATTGTCTTGCATCATACAGACCAGAAAGATCTAAAGCCTGTGCTGAGTTAGCCCATCTGAGGAACCATAATTAGCCTCAGCATCCTCAGGCTAGGGATGTGGAAGCAAAAATAAAACTCAGTCTAGGTCTCTACTCCTGATTGGTAACTAATGATCTTTGCTACAGTTGTATATGTGAATGGATATCAGGTAAGGTTGGGCTGAGCTATCATTTCCCAGCAGTTGAAAACTCAGCCAACACTCAACTTCCTAGCTTCAGAAATTAAGAATAGACACCTTGATGACGTATTAGAAGGTTGTCAATGTCCTTGCAACTATCCCCATCCAGCTCAAGTGTCACCTTTAGGAAAGTAGAGAAAATAATGGTATAAAATTGTTGAGAAAACCAGCGACTAAGGCAATTCGATTAATTCAGAATATTAGTAGTGATGTCTGAAAATTGCAATTCTGATATTTTAATTTAGGCTCATGAGGTTAAAGGGTTTAATGTTCAGATTGAATACTAAAGCCATGAGTTTAAGGTGTGGACTAGTCTTCCAAGCTTACTTTTGACTTCAGGCACCAAGACGTTTACCCTCCTCCAAGACCTGTTCTTAATGGGGTGTGAAAGCTTATATTATGACCATTGCATGCATCCTGATGGAGCTCGACTTTAAACCACTGAGAAGGTTCTGAAAAAATTAAAATTCCTGGAAATGTCAAAGTGCTGTCCAACCTCCACACAGCTAATATCTTCCATTTTTCATCTTAGATCTCTTGAGTGGTTGATTTCCCATAATTAAGACATAAATCTGAAGCTAGTAGTTATGGAAGAGCAGTTCTTTCAAGTAAGAATTAGATCATTAGGAGAACAAGCAGAATTTTAAGAGAATCACGTGAAAAGTTATTTGGTTTTACCAACTTCAATGGAAGTGTTTCATAAAAATACTCCATTTGCCATATCCCAGTTTAAGAGTGTAACAAGGACAGGAACTGTGGGTTGGAACACACATCCCAAAAATGCAAGGCACAGAATTACAGATATAGCTGCAACCAAGTAAACCTGATGCATGATTTCAGATTTTCACTGTGGCTCCATTCTGATGTGCTAGAACCCCTGTTCATGCTTTAAAGCAGCACCGCACTTTGGCCCAATTTAGATGCTGGAAATGCTCTCCTAAGTAATCCGAAAAAAAGCGAGCTGTTCAAAGAAAATTGATGGACGTTCACAATCGACATTACAGTCACCTATTGCCAAGCCTAAGCAATGAGAGAGGCTCCTGAAGGGAGGTATGCTGTAATAATTTTTTAATTTTCAACTTCAAGGAATTGTGTTCTTCCATGAATTGTTTTCTCCTTTGCCTTTTTGCTTTTCGTTCTCTGTTGAGTCCTGCCAGTTCAATTTTGTTTTGTTTTATAATCTGACTGTTTACTCATCTCCTGCACCTTTGAATACACTCAAGAGTCCAATCAAGATCTGATGCTGCAGTCATTGGCACCCAAAACTCCTTTGCATCAACATGGAAGTGGCAGTATAAATGCAGCCTTGCATTCCTCTTCCCAATTTACTGCCCCTATTCTTCCTACTCCATAATGCCCTTCGCCCCTCCTCTGCTGACAATTGCACATATGACATATCTCTCTTTATAGTTATTTTTCCTTTAATTTTTTTAATCTTCAAATTTAGAAAATTGCCTTTCTCACTTCTATGAACTGTTTCCCTCCTGTACTTTTTAACATTTGCTGTAACTTGCAGAATTTATTAGTTTCCCTTGCTGGAATAATTTTTCCCTTTTTGTTTCACCAGTCAGGCAGCTCTGGTAAAACTCCTCAGTGAGGTCAGGATGATGGTCAAGACTGAGATGCAAACTCACTATGTTGAACTATTATATTTACATGGGTATGTTAACTTGTGTTTGCTTTTAGGAAACCACAAGTTTTTTTTTTAATTGTTCTTTGCAAAATGTAATCCATATATAAGCAAAAGTTACAACATTCTGCATGAAGTCATGACTGGGTTTTTTTTTAAAGTGGCATTTCATCTACTCTTATTGATGCCCAGTTGTTTTAGAACTTGGTTCTCAGTTATTGACCATGCATTGGAAGCAAACAAAAATGTGCTTTTGCAGTGGGGCATTCATAACCCCATAGCAAATATAAATAAATAACTAGTTTGATTTGGAGGAATGGTTAAGCAACTGCTTATGTGATGCATGGGGAAGGATATTATTTTTATCTGCTAGTTCAGAATTTTATTTCATAATGGGAATTTGTTACCGCTGAACTGCCTCAAAAAATTACATCAATGGATTAAGAATTTATTTGAGGTTCCTTGTTAAATTGAAACAAACCATTTAATTTTATCTGCAATGGCACAGTAATTTTTTTTAAAATTAGTTGTCAACACTGGAAATTGAACAAGGAAATATGAAATGGGACAAATTTTGTTAGGTTTGAAATTATATGCAGGCATGTTTAGCTTTTCATGATTCTATATTCACTGGTTGAATCCCAGTGGAAGCCAAGGTTCCAGCCCACTTCATATAAATACTCAGTAGCATGCCCCATTCTGGTGAGAGCCTGGTTTATTTTGGACTTACTTCTTGCCAGCCACCAAGTGAGGGAGGGAATAAAAATGATCAAGATAAATTAAAAATTAAGATAGTGGAAATTTTCAAGGATCTGTCCTTTTCCCTGTAGAAATAATGACACACGATAAATGCAATTTCCAGATTTTCCCTCCCTGAGCATGTTAGTTCCTTGTGAAATGTTCTCATGGAACTTTCCTGGGGGAAGATTGTTTTAAAGGGGAATGAAGTTCTCCCTCAATGGCTAAACACACTGCTCAGTATAGAACTAGGGCATGTAGACCAGGAAGTCTGTGTTAAGTTACCTGGTCTCAGCTGGGGCACTAGAGCTGGAAGTCCTGGACTAGGAGGAAAAAAGGCAACCATGGTTTCACTTCTGATCGCTTTTGATCTAAGTGCATGTGTGTGGACATAAGGTGACAGGATTGAATTTGGATGTGATGCTGCCCTCAGTTGAATAGCCTGCTTGTACTCACCATCTAGACTGCCTCATGAAAAATGGCCACTTGGCTGAGGTACCAGAGGGAAGTTGGTGCTTGTGGAACTGTACCTCAGCAGGAGTTAGATCCTTTAGGAAGGTGGGAAAAGGAATTCAGCTGGATGGAGTGGGATGAGGGCAGCATGGAAGACAACAGAAACAAAAAGTAAATGTTTAAACTGTGCAACAATTTTTATTCTGTAAAAACAATCCTATGATAGTTCTTTTTTTTACAACTAGGGCTGCAACAAAGTCCTGAAACACAGAGCTCTGGTTTGTTCCATTCTGAATCGACGTTTTTTTGCACAAGTCATGTTTGTACTGCCCGATTCACACTTATGACAGTATTATTGCTCAGTTTACTGAAATTAGGTAGAATGGACCAAATTAGATACACTATGTAAAATTACAATACAGTGATCCAGCTCGAAGAGTTTCATGCCAAAAGCATCATTTTGCACTTCAAGATTCAACATCTCTCAAACAAAAAAAATTAAGGCATTTAAAATAAATTGAGTGCATAAAATGTTATTTACAAAACGGATATATTAATACCTCCATTAAGAGGTAACATGGTTTGGCTGTAGATAATAATTTACACCTGTACGTTTTTCTTCAGAGACATTTGTCGCAAAACATCTACAAAAATTATTTTAAGAAATGCCTTTTTGTGCAGTGTGGCTAAAAATGATATGCTAGTGGTTCCCAAGGACAGGTTACAGACATCTCTTACAGATTTTTTTTTACTTCAATTTACCTGCTTGGCAATTCACTCAACATCTATCAATCTACAGCTGTCTAACATCAACCATTATCCGTTATATTTAACCACTATAATAAGATTTACTCAGAAAGCAAAGTGAAAGTAATCTTGCATCTTTAGATTTCTTTATAAACTGCAAAATGCTAATAACTAGTGGATTAAGGTTCATTCAAAAATGAAGTACATGAATTCAAAAAGTTTCCTTTCTCTTTAAATTAACTTTCATAATATATTATCTCACAATCTTTTTTTCTAAGTTTCATTGTTTACACAAACCACAGAATCACATCTGAATCTGGCATTACAAGAGTTCTAAGCTTCCTGCTAAGTACTGCAACCGTTGGACAATATATTTACTGCTGACTCGACCACAAATGAGAGAATGGAGGTAGCTTAGATGGTTTGGTAATCTACCAAGTTCCTTTCCATTCTTAGTTATATAAATGACTAAATGAAATAGGGTTAATTCATCACAAATTTCAACTCAACTGAGTTCCAAATAAGGGGCAAATGCTTTTTTCTGTTGTATTGTAAAGACTCACATATTTACATGTCCAACTGGAGTTTTTAAAACTTGTTCCAGTCTTTTAGATGCAGCAATTTTGGCCATATTTAATATGCACAAGGTTCTGCTTAGGAAATCTATGTATTGCCAAAAAAACCCTCTAAAAATAAAAATTACATGAAAAAAAACAGATGTTAGCTGCAAGCTGGTCAGAAAGAACAAAATCATGTGAATTGGAAATAAAATCTCTTAAAAATCAAGGGTCGTTTACTGCAGGATTCTTTTTCCCCACAAATATAAAAGAACTGGAGTGCTACAGGTGCAAATGAGTTGCAATGGTCTTTGATACAAGTGAAGTAACACCTGGAGACACTAGTGAGATATTCAGTTTATTCTTTGGGTATGTGATGTATGGTGAACCACAGCCCATCTTTATTTCTGGAATATTCCACACTGCTCATCATTCTTTTATTTTACAAGTGAATTATCAATCCTGTCAACAGTTAATTTACCAGTCACATCCGTGGGAAAAATGTGGTTTTACTGTGGATTATCCGTCACTGTCACAAAACCTGGCTGTTAAAGTCAGTGCATGTACAGAAATGGTTTTGTCAGTTTTCTTTCAAGAATACCTTAATTTTTATATTCTAAAAGTTAAATGCTTATAATAAGTTAGTTAATTTGATGGACCCTCATCCTTTCAATTAACTGCAACCATCAGTTCAGTAAACTTAATACACATTTTTCTTTTAAAGACATCTATCTACTTTTATTTATATTTTGTCATTTCACATGGGGTTCTAACACTGAGGAATCTCCATTCTTTTCCCTACCGGCAACATTTATCACTTGCAGGTCAGGTATATCACTAAATGCAAGCTACTCCACGACTGTAACACTTCCATTATCCACATCACTCATTTTATGAATAAATTCTCAATTAATGTTGAATTATGGACAATTTTCTCTTGTGGACTTGCAGTCAATAAGAACTGAACTTAAACTGCCCAAACTCATTTCAGTGAGGTATCTATCAGCTGCCAGAGATGGCATGTCATTAGTCTGGCTATAGTTATGCTGAGATTCCAGATGAAAGCAGTGCTCTGACTCACTACATCACCTGGTCCACAAAAAAATCTACTTTCAACAATAAACTTGTGCAGAAACACTTGATTTAAATTTTCTTTTAAATTCACACTGTGTCCTCCAATGTTCCAGGTATGCATACTGTGCAGATTTGAATGACTGTAGTGTCAACTATATTCTTATTTCCACGTAGACCATATAGCCTATAATCCAAGTAGTGTGTGTAAGTGCTGGATTTGCAGGTCTAATGAGTAAGCTTGTAAATTTCAAGCTAGTTGAAAAATACGAGGATGGATAAGTTTAATGTTAACGTGCATGAGCAGTAAATTATTGTGAATTATTCATTGTGCTAGAGTAGTTAGAGATGTTCTGCAAACCTCTCAATTACATGGCTTCATACACTTAAGCTATAATACCAGCAAATACAAATCAATAATGTTGTATTAAATAATTTTTCTGCACAATGCAGAATATAGCCCAACTGCCAAAAAAACTGGCAATTCTTGAATATAGAATCAATGATAACACAAGTATGTTAGTAGTCAGCACTGAAAATAAGCAAATATACACACACCTCCCAGGAGGTTTTTTTGTTTTTGTTTTTTTTTTCCTTCCTCTTTCAAAAATGAGAAAGCTCAACTATTTGCTCCTTTTGCCTCTTCCTCTCCTGGAGGTCTGTTTGGTTATGGCTCCAGGTGACGGTGCAGCAGATGCCACTGCAATATTTATCTGTCCCTCCTGAATCTCCTGCCGAGTGTCTGCTGGCATTTGATTGATCTTTTGCTGAGTCTCCAGGTAGAACATGACATCTCGCAGCTGTTCCTGCACCTCTGTAATCTGTCGGTCTTTCTCATCGCATGTGTCCTTCAGCTTCTTCTCCTCTTCCTTCAGTTTGGTTTGTAGCTGGATCTGATTAGCTCGCAGGCACTTGTTCATTTCTTGCTCCTCTTTCAGTTCATTGCCTAGTTTCATAACTTTGTTGTTCAATTGAGAACACCTAGCAGAATGGCATGAAAAGAGACATCTTTAAAAACCATATTGGAACATCCCAATTAGAATTCCAGAAGAGCTGAATGCTCATTTATTTATAGCTTTTGGCTCTTAACTGTGCAATACATCTCAAACCCCAGTCCTATCTGCATCTGGCATAGGAAAATGCATTAAAAAAATGACAGTGCTTTCGTCATGGTGGCAGTTTCCTATCGTAAATATTTCCTGTACTGGTAACATATATCCAAAAAGAGAGCAAACATTTTTTGAACAAGAAGTTCCTGCCCACAAAGCTTATTAATGAGAATTTCTGGTCAGATCAAATTATGCGGGACATGCAATATGGATGCACCCTAAATTTAGGTCTACCACGTCTAGCACCAAAAGCACTATACGACTGGATACAAATTATAACTGCCCTAAACATTACGACTGTTTTGGCAAAGGATTGTATTTGGGACTTAATCCTCTAAATTTGCTACTGTATTGTATTCATTCCACATAATGTTATAAATAAATACTTAACAACCCTGCCCCACTTTTTAAAGCCCTAATAGTGGGTGTGGTAAAATTTAATAGGCTAAAATACCATTTCAAACTGCTTCAACAGTTTGTGACTAGCACAGTATTTCAGTAAAATAAACAATGCCAAAAGTACTGCTGGAATAGAACTTTGACTTGGATGATCAGTATGTCGACAGGCTACAGTTACACAACTCATTTTGCACCAGCTGCAATGTCAACAAACGTTGGTCAATTACGTTTGACTTTTACTACAGCTACTATATATTCAAATTTAAACTTTACCTTTCTTAAGGAAAAAGTGCTTGTTTTTATAGAATCATAATGCTAGCCAAGTAGAAACATAGTTTTCATTTGTAAAATCTGCTGAGGAAATGTGTAGAAAGTTCTGGTAAAACCACTGAAACGGTTAAGTACTCAAAAGGCATGCAAACGTCATTCATTGCAAACTAAAAGGGTACAATCTTCAAAAAAATGTAGGGCTAATACAAAAATATTAGCATGAAATAAACACTAGTATTTTAAAAGACAGACAGACTTGCATTTATATACCTCTTTTCACTACCTCAGGACGTCCCAAAGTGCTTTACAGCCAATGAAGTATTTTTGAAGTGTAGTCACTGTTGTAATGTAGGAACTGCGGCAGCCAATTTGCGCACAGCAAGGTCCCACAAACAGCAAAGTGATAATGACCAGATAATCTGTTTCTCAGTGATGTTGGTTGAGGGATCAATATTGGCCAGGACACCAGGGATAACTCCCTGCTCTTCTTCGAAATAGTGCCGTGGGAACTTTTACATCCACCTGAGAGGAGAGACGGGGGCCTCGGTTTAACGTCTCATCTGAAAGACTATATAACTGAAAGACTATAGGTCTACACAGCACTTTAAACATTGTTGTTTGTACAAATATTTGACATTTTTGCCATGACGCAAATTCTTATGTGTGAGAACCTGTTAATCACACACAGAAAGTATCTTTTGATATGAAGGGACATACAAGTCTCTTAGAAAGTTCTGATTCAAGTCTAAATAGCCTCTGAACTTTACAAGCAACACAAGTTGGACTTTACAGGAATTTAAACAGAGTTTAGAAATCATGCCTACAGAGAAAATCAAAAAGAGTGCCCACCACCTCCCCCAACCAACATACAGACTACCACAGCTCTTGTTACAAGTGGCAAGAAGGTGCATATTTCCAAAATGAAGCCCTCAAACAATTTATGGGACATATTCTCATCAAAACTAGCGTGATCAAATGTCACTTGGATGTTCAATACCAAGCAATTCCTCCCTCTCCTCAATCCACATTCCAGGAAGTGATTGCAGACTGGTAAGAGGTCCACCCACAGATCAGCCAGGACAATCTCACTACTAATAGGCAGGATCACCCCCCAACTTCCCCCCTGTCCCTGACCAAAATAAACCCCAGGCAGCAAGAACAAATTGTTTCAGCCCTTAAAGCTACATTGCTCCCAATGCAGGCAAAACCATGCCCCAAAAACCTGAACGTACTTCTTTCGCAAGCATCATGCAATAAAAATATACAATAGTTTCATAAAATATGTATGTGGATAAAATCTTTTGAAAATTCAATAAAAAAGCCCCACAAAGTCTGACAAAGATCCAAAAAGAAACCTTCAAAAGCTTTGATTGCAACAGACGTGCGCCATTCAACATCTCCACCTGACAGAATGAATTAGAAACCTGCTCCCAGGCATTGGTTAATACAATTAGAATTGCATGGGAGCAACCAAGGCTCTCTAATTTTCCTTCTGTCCCTGTGGGGAAATACTCAGCTTTAATTAAGTACCTTCCTGATGGAGTAACTGACATCGGGAACTCTGTGTGAGGGAACTTGCCATCATGAACCCACATACTACAATTGCTTTGCTCTAAATGGCTGCACCAATGTTGAACCAAAAACTTATTTTTTCTAAAACAGTTCACTTGGCGATGGTTTTGCAGATCAACAGTCTGATGCACTGACAATTGTCAACATGTTTGTTTTCCAAAAGTGAGGGGAAAATCACTCAACTTTAGTGTAATTTTTTTAGGTTATTGAGGAGATATAATTTCCTGTAAACAAAATGCCTTGTTTCAAGCCTGCCAATTTTCAAAAAGTCTGTGACGCACAAGAAAAGGACACTTATGAATTGGTTAAAATCTGGTCAAGTGGTTTTAAGTTACAACTGATAGATTATTGTTCATTGACTGCTGGGCCACAAACATATCTTCTCCTCAGTGGATCAGCAAAACAAAATGCCTTTCTAGCCAACTTAGCAGGTCAGAGTTACCTTTGCATTATACCACGTGGCAGAACTGCAAAAATGATCATCTATAATTCTGTCACAGATGATGATTCTAAATGAAACTACTACAATGGGTCATATTTTAAGAATAAATTCAATTGATGGGCTTGTGATGCTGAGTGTCAGCACTGTTAATTTCTTTACCCTACTAGCTGGGGAAAATCACACAGAAGGAAGCTTTGATTAAATTAAAAATAAATGTGAAAGAATTTATTTATTTTAAAAGTAAGATAGAACACTATAATTGGCCTCAGTATCCATAACTTGGGGATGGGAGGAAGAAGGGAAATAAATTAATACATTTTTCTTCTCTTGATTGCTATCCAGTAAACAGTGCTGGAAAGCACAAATGTGTGGCTGTCTGATAAGGACAGGATCAGTTATAATATCCCTGTCAAATGAACAGCCTGCTCACACTTACCAACTCAGTTCATAAATGAACAATAGCCACTTGGGTGTCTGGATTCTTGGCTGAGACACCACCTTTAGGAGAGCAGAGCAAAGAAGGGAAGAAACTTGAGAAAGGGGAAGTGGAAGCTACCACATCACCTGTGGAACTGATGTTTACTTTTCTGAAATTTATGGGGTTGGCAGAACATTTGTTGCAAAAACGGCTTACTTTCTCTCAAGAGCTTGTTTGTCTTTCATCAGTTCGTTCAGTTTCTGCTCCAGACTGTCACACTTTTCAATGGTTTCTTTGAATTTTGTTTTCATATTGTTGATCTGAAAAGATGAAATAGAATAGGGTCAAACTGAGAAAACATCACTGAAGATAATTTACCAATGTTGTAATTTAGATCGTTCTTCATTCAGCTACTTCCAGTCTCAGAGTTTACCACATTTTTATCATAAACTACTTTATTGGTCCTAATCATTTTGTGCTTTACTAAATTTTTAGTTGCAATAGATGTCAAGTTAGATGTCCTTAAAAATAATGGTTCGAAGGCTGTAAAAACAGAATGCACTGGAAATACGCTGCAGGTTCACAGCATTTGAAAAGACAGGTTAACATAAAAATCTTTATACTTCCAACATTTCTGTTTCTAATTCAGATTTCCAGCATTTCAAATTATCCGCTGATAGGATTTGTTGTACTGCAGTTTTTTAGTGCAAGACTATGTAATATTTTTGCATATATATATATATATATAGCCAATTAGTATTAGACTGAACTATAGAACCTGTTCAGGTGTCCTCTGGACAGTTGATATTTCAACTAGACACCATATAGAGAGGATGAAAGCTCCAAACTGCATAGCATATTAATATAATAAAGTAAATGGGCTCCAAGGGTTAAATTATACAGAGAGGTTACATATTGAAGGGATTTTATTTATGATTTTGAAAGGAATTGATAGGGTAGATAGAGAGAAACTTTTTACACTGGTAGGGGAGTCTAGGACAAGGGGACATAACCTTAAAATCAGAACCAGACCATTCAGGAGAGAAGTTAGGAAACACTTCTACAAACAAAGAGTGGGAGAAGTGTGGAATTCTCTCCCACGAAAAGCAGTAGATCCTAGCTCAATTAATAATTTTAAATCTGAGATCGATAGATTTTTGCTAGCCGGGGGTATTAAGGGATGTGGAGCCAAGGCAAGTAAAAGGAGTTAGGATGCAGATCAGCCATGATCTCACTGAATGGCGGAACAGGCTCAAAGGGCTGAATGGCCTACTCCTGCTCTTGTGTAAAGGTTCTCCATCTAAATGTTTCACATGAATTATATCATTTTCACCAAACTGTTTGTTAGGTTCACTCGTCTGTGGTTCCGTAGGTCATCCAAATGCCCACTTTTAAAAACTGGTATTATGTTTGCTATTTTCTGATCCTTGAGTGCTGCTACTGTTTTTAACGATTCCTTATAGATAGTGGCAAGGACATGGCTGATTTCGGCAAACAATAAGTGCTCTTGTATGAAGCTCATCAGGTCCTGATTCCTTGTCTTCCTTGAACTTCCTCAATCTATCAGTGACTGCTTTACCTGAAATTTATATTTCTTTTAGTATTTCCTCCACTCCTCCTAGAAATTCAACTTCCATGCTAGGAACACTGTCCTCCCCAAGTTTCAGGATGATGTGGATAAAGAGGTTAGAAACAAACTAAAATGAAATAAGTCAGCATAAGGAGCCTAAACGTATGATAATAATGAGAGAATGAAAAAATATTTTCACTATTAATCCTCAAAGTAAACATCGTTATGTGGTTTGCAGTGCTAAAAGGAAAAGTTCAATTTTTAAAAATGTGTACACATTATTGGTTTGGAAAGGAAATAAATGTTCATATTTTCAATGAATATACAGTGAAACCCATAAATTAGGGACACCCTAGGAACTTGCATCAGGTGCCCTTTATTTGCAGGTGTGCTTATTTTCAAAATGTCCTAGGATTGGTTGTCTCTCATGTAACAGTCCTTACTTTTTTTTTGCCAGAATGTGGGATCGTGCCTAATTCTGGAGCCCTGCCGGCAGGATGCGATTTCAGTTCATTTTCCGTTCGTTGGGTTTCCCAGTCCATGCCATAACGGGGTCCTTTTCCACTGAGGGAAGGATGTCCTGATCCTGGGATCTGCTATGTTAGCAGCCTGCACAGGGCAAGGTGCTTGCTGTGGGGCCGGGGTGCTTGGGGGATCCCAGCCAAATTGGGGGGGATTAATGTCCTTCAGATCCCTATCCGGGACCCCCTTCGTCCGTGTGCTGCAGCTGCTAACGTTTGAAGTGCTGGGGTAGCGGGCTGTTAGCAGCTCATCAGTACCTGACATACTGGTGTAGGGTTGCCAACTCTGGTTGGAGGCATTCCTGGAAGTTTGATCACGTGATGTTCTGACCACATGACATCTACAAATGTTATTGGATTTACCGTATAAAGGTTGGGTCCCCTATAGTTGAAAATCTTTATTTGTGATTTCACGCCAGCGAGCTGTTGTGTGAGAAGTTCCAATAACCAGGAGGCACCAGGAACAGACGAGGAAGGGAAACCAAGGGCAGGGAAAAGGGGAAACCATTCTCTCCATCTCTCCCCACAAGCCCCCAGTCTCCATCTCTCAACACAGCCCCCATTCCCCAGTCTCCATCTCTCCCCCAAGCCCCCATTCCCCATCTCCCCCGAGCCCCCAGACCCCATCTTCCCCCCTAGCCATTCCCCAGTCTCCATCTCTCTCCACGAGCCCTCATTTCCTCTCCCCCCCCCCCCCCACCCCCAAGCCACCATTCCCCAGTCTCCCTCTTCCCCAGTCTTCCTCTCCACCCCAATCCCCCCTCCCCCCACGTGATTTCAGCACCCCCCATTCCCAACTCCCCACCTGGCAGTTCCCGACTTTTGGACTGGGGAGTTCATTACCCAGCATCCATAGTGGCAGAGAAAGAGCTGTGCATGTATAGCTATGGTTGCTGGGTAAAGAGATCTCCAAGCCACAAAAACCATTTCTTTCACCCGCTGCCACCTCGCACTTACCTGCGTGAGCCATGTTTTAAGTTGTAAATGGACGGTGCATTGAAGGCTGTCCGTAGTTCCTAATTTGCGAGTATCCGTAGTTTCAAGGTGCAGCTTGTATCTATTACAATGTAAATTATTTGGGACTGTCAATAAGTGTCCGTTTTTTGCAGATGTCCTTTTTTGGGGGTGTTCATTTGTACAGGTTTCACTATAGTTATATTTTGTTCTGGTTGATGACGTATCTACTTTATGTAAGGTTTCTATTGTAACACTTCCAATATCAAGTAGGTATATTTTAATTTTAATCTTTATTTCCTCAAGATGGCCTGGTAACCACAAAGCTAATACAACAAAACTTAATAAATCAAATGCCTTGCAAGCTCTTCCTCCTCCTTCTTGCATCCTCACTGCATGTCAGGTTGGCTCTGTTGGCAGCACTATTGCCTCGGAGTCAGAAGTGTGGACTCAAGCCCCACTCCATGACTTGAGCACATAATCTGGGCTGACACTCCAATGCAATGCTGAGGGAGTGCTGCAATCTCAAAGTGCCATACTTTGATCAGACATTTAACCACATCTATTTGTTCAGGTTGATGTTAAGGATTCCAAGGTACTATTCATAAGAGCAGGGATTTCTCCTGGATGTCCTCATTCCTACCTCCCAAAACCATTAAAGAGAGATTAAATCAGCATTCCATTGATGTTTGTGGAACCTTAGCAATTGTAAAATGGCCACTTCATTTGCCTATATAAGTCACTGCACTTCAAAAGTAATTAATTCTATGCGACATTTCTGATGTTCGTATTGAAATCAAAGCTCCTCACACGATTTCATATTGCAAACCATATGCCCCTTAGCTTTTCCTTCCTCCTACAATCTGCAAGCTTTTAATAACTAAACTCTTGATTTACTTCATTTTCACTGCTACTGTTTTCGATCTTGGTGCTGTCTTGCATGATGGGCCTTTGGCCTGTTATCATAGGGTTGTCAATATTAAAAAATCCATTCCAATGTCAGAATCCCAGCATGTGAAAGAAAGTTTACTAGTTTAATTGGTGGGGGGGGGGGGGGGGGGGGGAAGAGAAAGAGAAAGAGATAGATGAGGACTAACCAGGTGGAGGTCTAGATTATTCAAACGCATCTCCTGGAGGGGTCAACCGTGGAAAAGCACCTGTAAAGAAGACAGGTTGTATTCTCCCACTCTCTTGGGCAAGAATAGCAAGGAAGAAAAATAAAGAATCACTAACAAAAGCAACTAACCTCTTCTGCTGCATCTTTCTCCAAGTGCACTATCTTGTTTTCCCAGTAAATGCGTTGAGATTCTAGCTGACTGGTCAGAAGGTATGAATACTGTTAAGAAAAAGTTTACGAAATCTATTAAACCATTTTAATAAAGCTGGTTCACACAGACCATGAAACATGCTTAAGCAAAATATACTGCTAGATAAATTTCAACATAGACATAACTTACAAAAAGGATTTCCATATAAAAAAAGTTCCCATCACTGCAAATCAAAATAATACTTAAGTTTGTTATTAAGTTTCTACTTTAGGATATTTTCCTTTGCCCCTACATTTAGATCACCATATGCTGTTTGAGGGAAGTTGGCAGGTCGTCAATTATTGTTCTAGCTCCAACTGCTGTGCAGTGTACCAGAGCAGGCTGGGATGTGTCTAGTTTCTACAAGACACCTCTTCTTACTGAAATGGTTAAGGCCAGGAATGCATATTCTTATCCTATCAGTCCTTGGTACAGTACATTGGAGCTCCAATTTGGTATACTGCTAAACTCCTGCCCTCAGCAACTTGTTTTTTGAAACTAATTTTACTTTATGACGAAGGAAGATCCAACTTTTCATACTACAATGACATGTATAGGACATACATGGTTGCAAATTCATAATTAGATAAAATATTTAAAATCAGTTCTCATGGTGATTCAGGTGGTGTGTGATACTAAGCTGTACAAACGGACATGTTCCCAGGTTTAATTAGTAGCCTGTACAGAGGTAGCCAATCTCATCAAAAGTAGTACTTTGAATCCTGTAATTGGCCTCAGTGACTCAAAGTTAGAGAGGGGCTAGGGAAAGGCAAGATTCCTGTTCCCTATCACTATCTAGTAACCTTTGTTGGAGGTACATGTATATGAACGTAGGGCAAAAATATCATTAGGCTCAACTGTGATGCCATTCCCCCCCCCTCCAATAATAATTCATCAGCATTCAGTAATTCAGGCTCATGCATGAAGAAAGACCATTAAAGCAAGGTTCCAAACTACTACTGTTTCATCTGGAACTATACTGGAGCAGAAGTTGTCTGTTTCAGAAAAGGAGGGGTTAAAGGGAGGAGACAAAAAAAAGCATTAACTTACTTCCATTAACCAACATTAATAAATAAATGTTTATTTTTAAAAATGTTTTAATGTGAAGATAGTACTTACCTAAACACTTTATCCACAGAAAATTAATGCGCTACCTAAACTGTCAATTAAACTGTTATAATTACACTACACTTTATTTGTTTACAATTTTTCATCTTCCTGTCTTCAAGGCAGACTGGGTGCCAGCAGCCTTTCCCAGGTAGCAATTCTTCATGTGAGTCTGGACAGTGTCAGCAGACTACTAAATCATGGGCAACATTATATTATAGCAGAGCCTAGTTCTGTTCTCATGTCATGTCCACATATGGGCACTTTTCCAGGATAAGTTGTTAGACAGTAATTGGAATGCGAACTTTGGATGATTTCGACGCTTGTTTACTTAGGGACAAATCAGGGATTGAACCTGGAATATTGCTATAAGGCTCAATGCAACTCTAGGTAGTGCATCTACCCACTCAGCCTTTGAGAGAGACCTGATAACTGACAATGCATACACTGTCAAAAGCCACAAAGCCAAAAAACCTCATAGTGCTTTAAGTACTGTCACGTGATAATGCATACTTTCTAGTGTTGCATGCCAGTGCAACTGCTGCATAACAGGATTTTAAGTAAATTAACATAAAATCACCGAGTGAGTTCAAGGCTGTAATTCAATCTTTAGATTCATAAAATATTTCCCCATAGTTGAGGACAGTATCTAAGACTCTCCCCCCTTCCAAATGCATCACAGTCTTGTAACTCAGTCCCTAGTCTCCACTGTTCTAGCTGGGCTCACTAAGTAATCTAATACCTGAAGCAGAAAATAAAGTCTTCTGCGACATCTTTATTTTAAATACATCAGTACAGTATATCATAAAACCAACAGAACTGGTTAAGATCAAATTACTTCCATCATGATTTTTCTTTTGAGAAATAAGTTTTAACTTTTGAACAGCTCACAACAGAAACAAAGATCACTAGGTTTGGGCTCCGGACAGGTTTCTAGATTAATTTCAATCCTATAAATTGTAAATTAAAATGAATGAATTAACTTCTGCCAAGTGTGTTCTTTATTTTTAAAAAAAGCAGCTATAATGATTTCCAAAATGATTTCCAAAATAGGCAACAATGAATGTTAGAGGTGGTCATCCAGTCACAAGCAACCACTTTCACCCATGGCACTATTAAGATTAGGCATAGCTAACTCTGTATTTCACCTTGGATGTTCATTTCCAGGCAACAGCATGCTAGCTTGAGAGAGAGAGAGACAACCTCATGCCAACAGTACAACTTGCAGTTTTTTTTTAAAAACATTTTTTTTGGCCTTAAGCTTCTACCAGCACCAGAGAAGCACCACGCCAGTTAATGTGAGGAAAACCACTGCACTACCAGTATGAGAGAGCAGGAGGATCTCAGCTGGACAAGCTGCTGGCAGTCAATATCTTTGTTCACCCTGCCGTTACTTTCAATGCCACCACCCTTTACAGTGACAGGGTAGGAAGGACAGAGTCCACTGGCACTGGCTTTTTCAAACCTGTCAAAAATGCGAATTTCCAAAAATTCAGTATAGCAGCAAAACGCATTGTTTATAATGGCAAATAAGATCCAAGTTATGAACTACTTGGATACCCATTTACTTCTATAAATGGGTTGTTAAAATAAACGTTTATAGGAAACTTCTCACATTTCTTGCGTTTGACCATCAACTTTCCTTCACACAATTTTCCTTCAGCTGGGAGAGCTGGATGGGGTGAACCAAGGCCTACTCAATGTAAAACACCAATGCCACTGCTGCTTGCTAACAATTTATCTGCTCCAAAACCACCAAGTATTCACATGCTGATCCATCTCAGTTACTAAGCTCACTCAACAGTGGTAAACAAGATCCAGCAACAAATCTACAGGCAGCAGGTTATCAGCAAGTGTTATCTAAATAAACATTTTTGTGTTTAATTGAATTTCACATCTAAACATATTTGCGTTACACTGCAGTGTGGCCAAAATAATTTCACCATGTGATATTCCACTTTCCTGCAGGAGAAGGCATAAACAACAGTAACTGAATATGAACAATCTCTTACAAGTACACCTGCCACAGGACCAAACAATGCCTGTGAAAGTCTGAGGCCAGGACATTCCACTATCACAGTTGGGGAAAACAGCACAATAGTGGAAGGCAGTGGTAGGTGTGAATGTTGGGGATGGAAAGAACGTGTTGAGAAAAGAACAGGAAACAAAAAGTTTGTGAGCAAGTACTTGAAAAGTCCACTAACCTCTAACTGAAGGGCATCAATTTTTTCATCCTGACAAGTGTCACCCTCACACTCATACTGGACAATCTTTCCATCTGTTTTACTGGCCACCAAGCGATGAACATAGTTATCTAGAGAAACCAAAACACAACTTCAAAATAATGGAGGTTGAAGACTCTGGTGAAATGCATTGAGTTGTTGTCCAACAAATATAAAATGCATTGCCAATTGTTAGCCTTTTGATATTTTAAATTTGCATTCCTTCACATAAAAATTAATTGTATCTGCCAACATCCTAATTTAAAACCAACTTACATTTTAAAATATAAAAATAGATAATTTCCTGGATTAAAAAAAAGTATTTAGTCTCATCCCCCAAACAATGTTTCTACGTGGGCAGTAGTAGATGTGTAGCACAAGGTGAGCAGATGGAAAACCCACCGAACACTTCGAGAGGACACGACAGGCTGGTGGAATGGGTGGACACACGGCAGATGAAATTTAACGCAGAGAAGTGCGAAGTGATACATTTTGGCAGGAAGAACGAGGAGAGACAATTCAAACTAAATGGTACAATTTTAAAGGGGGTGCAGGAACAGAGAGACTTGGGGATGTATGTGCAGAAATCTTTGCAGGTGGCAGAACAGGTTGAGAAAGCAGTTAAAAAAGCATATGGGATCCTGGGCTTTATAAACAGAGGAATAGTGTACAAAAGCAAGGAAGTTATGTTGAACCTATATGGTTCGGCCACAACTGGAGCATTGTGTCCAATTCTGGGCAGCACACTTCACAAGGATGTGAAGGCCTTAGAAAGGGTGCAGAAAAGATTTACTAGAATGGTTCCAGGGATGAGGGACTTCAGCTCCGTGGATACAATGGAGAAGCTGGGGCTGTTCTCCTTAGAGCAGAGAAGGTTGAGAGGAGATTTGATAGAAGTGTTCAAAATCATGAAGGGTTTAGATAAAGTAAGTAAGGAGAAACTGTTCCCATTGGTGGAAGGGTCGAGAACCAGAGGACACATTTAATTTGATTGGCAAAAGAACCAAAGGCGACATGAGGAAAAAAATTTTTACGCAGCGAGTAGATATGATCTTGAATGCAGTGCCTGAAAGGGTGGTGGAAGCAGTTTCAATTGCGGCTTTCAAAAAGGAATTGGATAAATACTTGGAGGGAAAAAATTTGTAGGGCTACAAGGAAAGAGCAAGGGACTGGGACTAACTGGATTGCTCTTACAAAGAGACGGCACGGGCTCAATGGGCCAAATGGCCTCCTTCTGTGCTGTAAACATGCTATGGTTCTATTCCATGATTCTACCACTATGCTAAATAAGCATAAGTTAGGGAAGCAAGGCAGCAGTCTGGGAATAATGCCTCTCCCTATGATTAAGTATAGCATCTCCCCACAGTAACATAGCTGAGATCAGGCAGAGCTTTAGCAAAGTTGGTGATTGAATTTGCATCTCATCACTCCATTCCACCTCAATTTGCTGGTCTGATACGCACTGATGAAAATCACTTTTCATTGTGTGGGGGGCTTATAACAACATCACAGCTGATTTTTTTCCAGTAAAAGCCAGATGTGTTTTTTTGTAAAATCACAGTTAAGAAGAAAACTGTCACAGGAAATGTTTTGGAAATATTTAAGCAATTAAAAAAAAAGCTTTCCTTCAGCTGATTTAACCAGCCAATTGAGAGGCAAAGCAGTATTGTCCCTTGTATGCTTAAATTGGTCTAGATACAGACTAGTCAGATGTGTGAGGTCTGTCAACACTTGCAATTCTCAAAGGGAGTCCTGATGCAGCCTCTCCACAGGAATCTCAAAGTACTGCCAAAGTAGGAACAAAGTATCAGGGATGACTTCACTGGCTCCATTTGAGCACTTCCTAGAGACTCCTGCTTCTGGATGATGCTTAGTACTCCCTTTGAGAAGCAAGAGTGTTAGTAACTTTGCATACATTGTGAATATCTCCTCAATAATACTTCAAAAGTACTATCCTTAGTCTATGTTCTTTTGATGTGGAGATGACAGTGATGGACTGGGGTGTACAAATGTAAGGAATCTTACAACACCAGGTTATAGTCCAACAGTTTTATTTGAAAATCACAAGCTTTCGGAGGCTTTCTCCTTCGTCAGGTGAGTGTCGAGATTCATTGAAAATTACCGCATATATAGTCATAGAACAATGCCTGGTGATTACAGATAATCTTTCCAACTGCCCGTTATCAAGGCCATCAAATTAACTGAATAGTGTTCAGACAGAGAAACCTTAGATACCCCAGACAACTGAATATACAAACGGCCAGAACCAAAGAAAGAGAGGGGGAGAGAGAGAGAAACATCCGAAAGGAAGAGAAAGAGAGAGAATGACCATTTGTATTAAAAACAGATAACTTTTTTTTCCCCTGGTGGGGTTACGTGTAGCGCATCATGAACCCAAGATCCCGGTTGCATTGTTCTATGACTATATATGCCGTAATTTTCAATGAATCTCGACACTCACCTGACGAAGGAGAAAGCCTCCGAAAGCTTGTGATTTTCAAATAAAACTGTTGGACTATAACCTGGTGTTGTAAGATTCCTTACATATGTTCTTTTGGTTATTTTAATTATTATGGCCAAAAACTTAATTTGAAATTTGATTAATTTCAAATTTTTGATTCGGTGATCTTGTATAACAAAATAAATCTTAGCAAATGTTAAACAGAAAGCAACAGATTCCAGTATTATACCAAGTACCAAAAGTTAACTCCATCATTCCGTTCTTAAAATAGGAAGATATTCAGAGTTTTTAACACCACTACTGCCTCGAGCAGATTATGAGATACCCAATTGCTTGGATGGGAGTTAGTGTAATTCAACACATAATGACTATTGGTTTTTGATATTCGCAGCTGCCTGATTTGAATTCACAGCCAGAAGCATATAGTACTCTTAATACTAGGGTACCAAGCATTAATCATTGCATCTGCATCATAAGAATATAACTCAATTAACAAACAGTAAAAGTACTGAAGATATTTTCATTTAAAAATACATAGCTAGGTCAATAAGATCAATGATATGGCCCAGTGACTCTAAGAGACTATTACACTGTTTGTGAAAGATGAGATCATCATTAGCATAGTTACCTCCTGCATAGTCCCAGACTCTGTGATTGGTGAGCTGCATAGCATACGTGTGTTGTGTTTCTTCAAAGTGTTTATATGCGTGACGACTGACGTATCGGCCACATCCTATGTGTCCACATATCAAACAAATCCACAGGTTCTGTAGGAGAGGAGGGGGAAGAAATTTAAATTTTAAAAAAGTTGCACTGAACCATGAATATCCTAGGATTCTTTCTACACATTTCCTGCAATTTTAGCAGCAACATGGATTTACTGTCACTTATGAGTGAAATAATATTTTATCCAGTCAGTGGTGGGATGTTCTATTATTATGGACACCTTTCCAAAGACATTATGTTATGTATTGAAGAATACAAGTCATCATCCGTGTTTACTGGTTAATCTCCCACAGCATTGCTCACAAACAGAATTTTAAAAAAAATTCCTGTAAGTATATCTCTGCTAATCTCCCAATTGAATTTTTCCGGTCTTCAATTATTTCCCCTTTCTCTCTCGTTCTGTATGCCTCATATACTTTCTCTTCTTCATTTCGTATCTGCTTACCTCAATTTCTTACTTTTTCTTTATCTCTCTCATTTGTTTGTCTCTTGTGCACTATTTCTGCTCTTCTGTATGTATCCTATTATTTGTGTCTCTCACATACATTCACTACGTTTCACTCATTCTTTCTGTATTCTCACACAAATTCTCTTTCCCTCTCCTTTTCTCTCTCATTCTATTATATGTTTCTTTCACACATCTGTACATTTTTCACACTTGTGCATGTTTCCCTCATAGTCTCTCTTTCCTTCTCTCTCTCTCTCCTTTTACTGTCTTACTACCTTTCTTCCCTTTTCCTCATATCCCATAGAGACCTGAAGCCTGGCATGGGCTTTCAATCTTCTGACTGCTGCAGAAATTGTCAAGTCTCACCAGGGTATGAAGCCATAGCTTTCTTCCCTTTGCGATCATCACAAATATTTCAGATAAATTACCAACCAGGAGGAAGCTTCCATCACCATTTTAAGCAGCATCTCTCACCTGGAATAGCTGGTTGGTTCACTTTTTCAAAAAAAACTCTTAGAAAGATGGGAGGTGGGTTTGAGCGAAGCTGTGGGAAAACCACTGTTGTCTTTCCCAAGGTGGGGAGAGAGGTATCAAGGTGGAGGGCCAAGATGGGTGAAAGTCATGCCACCAAAGGTAGAGTGGAGCAAAGTAGAGCTTCAGAGAAGTTGATCATGAAGGCAACCAAAGCATGAATAAAGGTTTTTACATTCCCATATAAACCCGAAAAAAAGGATAAAATTATAACATAGAAGGCTAGAATAAATGAACAACATCACCAATGTTATATTTTATGTACATAGACACATGCGCGCGCACATGCACACACACAGAGTAAATCTCTGATATATATTTTGCACTATTTTTCAATACAACAGCTGACCCACAAGACTCCTAGCCAAATGTTATGGGCCATGTACTGCTGTGCTTTAGCAAAATACATTATACAAAACTACTATAATCATATAATCAAAGAAGATTACAGCACGGAAGGAGGCCATTCGGTCCATCGAGTCCACGCCGGCTCTATGCAAGAACAATCCAGCTAGTCCCACTCCCCCGCCCTTTGCCCCAGCCCTGCAAATTTTTTCCTTTCAAGTACTTATCCAGTTCCTTTTTGAAGGCCATGATTGAATTTGCCTCCACCACCCCCTCAGGCAGTGCATTCCAGATCCTAACCACTCGCTGTGTAAAAAAGTTTTTCCTTATGTCACCTTTGGTTCTTTTGCCAGTCACCTTAAATCTATGTCCTCTGGTCCTTGACCCTTCCGCTAATGGGAACAGTTTCTCTCTATCTACTCTGTCTGGACCCTTCATGATTTTGAATACCTCTATCAAATCTCCTCGCAACTGTCTCTGTTCCAAGGAGAACAACCCCAGCTTCTCCTGTCTATCCACGTAACTGAAGTCCCTCATCCCTGGAATCATTCTAGTAAATCTCTTCTGCACCCACTCTAAGGCCTTCACATCTTTCCTGAAATGCGGTGCTCAGAACTGGACATAATACTCCAGTTGTGGCCGAACCAGTGTTTCATAAAGGTTCATCATGACTTCCATATTTTTGTACTCTATGTCTCTATTTATAAAGCCCAGGATCCCGTATGCTTTTTTAACCGCTTTCTCAACTGCCCTGCCACCTTCAACAATTTGTGTACACGTACCCACAGATCTCTCTGTTCCTGAAACCCTTTTAGAGTTGTGCCCTCTAGTTTATAAATGCTTACTATGTAAATTAATGTCAGGTAAAAGTCAATTGGGAGTCTAAGACGTCTAGTAATACATCATCTGCACACAAAGTTTTGGATTACTTGCCCTGTTAAGATACCCGATATTTCCAGTGGATCATTTATAGACCAAAGGTTCAACAGCCAAAGTGAACAGAAAACATCTCTGCTGTCTACCTTTGAAGAACTGAAATAGAACAGATTCAACCACATTGGTGCATCCTGATGAGCAAGGGCTATTAACAACTCGACAGAAGTCTCCACAAATCCTTTGTCTCAAAGAAAGTTAAACAGCACAGCGACTGAAAACGACCCAGCAGATGGGATCCTACTGAAAATAAATGGAATGTGGTCCCTTTAATGAACAAAGAACAACAAAGGAAGACAAAAAAGATAGTAAGAGCTGCAAAAAGGGAATGCGAAAAGAAACTTGCGGGGATATCAAGATTAATACAAAAAGTTTTTACAATTATATTAGAAGAAAAAGGGTAGTCAAGAGTAATGTGGGCCCTTTAAAAACAGATGCGGGTAATATTGCAAATGAAAATAAGGAAATGGCAGACTTGTTGAATAATTACTTTGTAGAGGAAGAGGATAATATACCTAACATTCCAGGGAAACTAATAACGAATCAAAGACTGCAACTCACTAAAGTTAACGTAAGCAAGAAAACAGTATTAGAAAAAATAATGGCACTATAGACTGACAAATCCCCAGGGCCTGATGGTTTCCCCCCCAGGGCTTTATAAGGAAGTAGGTGAGGAAATTGCAGATGCTTTAGCCATAATCTTCCAAAGCTCTCTTGATTCAGGAATTGTCCCTTTAGATTGGAAAATTGTAAATGTAACTCCATTATTTAAGAAAGGTAAGAGAGAGAAATCAGGAAATGATAGATCTGTTAGTCTAACATCTGCTGTGGCGAAGATATTGGAATCTATAATTAAGAACAGTGATACTGAGCACTTAGAGAAATCCAACATGGATTTGTAAAGGATAGATCATTTCAAACGAACCTAATTGAATTTTTTGAGGAAGTAACTAAAGTAGTAGACAGGTGAATGTCTATGGATGTAGTTTATATGGATTTCCAGAAGGCATTTGATAAGGTTCCACATTAGAGACTGTTAACTAAAATTAAAGCTTATGGAATTGAAGGCAAATTATTGATCTGGTCAGGAGATTAGTTAGGCAGTAGAGAACAGAGAGTAGGGATAATGGGTATGTACTCAAATTGGAAGGAAGTGACTAGTGGTGTCCCACAAGGATCTGTGCTGGGGCCTCAACTATTCATTATACTTGTAAACAATTTTACAACACCAAGTTATAGTCCAACAATTTTATTTGAAATTCACAAGCTTTCGGAGGCTTCCTCCTTCCTCAGGTGAATGTTGTGGAAATGAAATCCTCGAATCCTTCGCATTTATAAATCACAGAACAATGCCTGGTGATTACAGATAGTCTTTCCAACTGCCCGTTGCCACGGCAATCACAGTGTGCAGACAGAGAGGTGTTACCTAAAAGGCCACCGAATATACAAACCACCAAAAAAAAACAGAGAGAGGCAGAAACAAACATAGAAAAGACAGCAAATGACCCGTTATATTAAAAACAGATAACATTTGTTCGCTGGTGGGGTTACGTGTAGCGTGACATGAACCCAAGATCCCGGTTGAGGCCGTCCTCATGGGTGCAGAACTTGGCTATCAATTTCTGCTCGATGATTTTGATAGCAGAAATTGATATATTGGCCTTGGAAGGAATGCAGTGAGATTCACCAGAATATCACCAGGGCTCCAAGCGTTAGATTAGGAGGAGAGATTGCATAAAGTAGGCTTGTATTCTCTGGAATATAGAAGGCTAAGGAGTGATTTGATTGAGATTTTTAGAATTTTGAAAGGAATTGATAGGGTAGATAGAGAGAAACTTTTCCTGTTGTTTGGGGGTTGGTGGGGGGGGAGGGGGGGGGGGGGAAGAGTTTAGGA
The DNA here is from genome assembly GCF_035084215.1 of Heptranchias perlo. NCBI lineage: Eukaryota > Metazoa > Chordata > Chondrichthyes > Hexanchiformes > Hexanchidae > Heptranchias > Heptranchias perlo. The sequence continues at coordinate 27,694,485 of NC_090349.1, forward strand.
CAAGGGGACATAACCTTAAAAATCAGAGCCAGGCCATTCAGGAGAGAAGTTAGGAAACATCTCTTCATGCAAAGGGTGGTATATCTGAGATTGACAGATTTTTGCTAGCCAAGGGTACTAAGGGATATGGAGCCAAGGCGGCTGGATGGAGTTAGGATACAGATCAGCCATGACTTCATTGAATGCGGAACAGGCTCGAGGGGCTGAATGGCTACTCTTGTTCCTATGTTCCTATGTTCCTAAATAAAGCTTTACAAGCCTGGATTTCTTAACAATAAATTCGAAGCTCTTGGCACAACTTCTCTAACAGGTACATTATAAATGAATTACTTCTTAAACCTGCTTTATATAATACATATGGTCTTAAAAACAAAATAATCTTGTTGTTCCATATACATAAGAGGACGGAACAACATAAACTACCAAGCCTCTTTTTAAAAAAATGGTATGGGGAAATTATTGTACAGTAGTGTTTCTGCTTCTCTCCTTTTCCAATGTGAATACTTCAATAGTCAGGAGCAAAGAGAGGCTTTGTGGGTTATGCCCAGTGGTGTGTGACCCAGTAGAACAATAAACTACAAATAAACTATTGCTCAGAATGTCACGTGTGGTATGAAATTGACCACTGTATTAAACAAAAACAGTTAACAGTTTTGTCAAAAGAGTCAATACTAAAAACTGAAACAACCAAATGAAATTCAGAAAACACTACAAAATGGTTTATATGCACAAGTAATACAGAACTGGTACATGAAAAGGGTAGGGTGAGGTATACAGTCCTTTGATCTGTGAGATGTGGGCTTGAATCCACTCCAAACAAACTACCACAGAAGGTAAAACAAAACAGCCCTCAGGATGAAAGTTCCAACTAAGATTGTGTCATGTGAAAGGAGTTTGGGCAGTCTCAACCCAGTGCCTTATGGCATGTGTCCACCACACATAGCTGGCCATAGTTCAGCTCAAATAAGCAATCACACTCAGAAGGCCACAGGATAACTGGGGTGAGGAATGGAAAATTTTACGGATGCAGTAGCAGGTGCTCTGCTGAGGATGTGGTTAAGGCACATTCCTGAGCCTGAACAGACAGAGTTTTCTCTGCACCTGCTACGTGACCCACGTAGGCTTGATGAGACACTGGTGCCAAAAGTGGAAATATATTCCACTCCATAAGTCCACAACAATCACCATGGAAACCATTCCTTTTTTAAAAAAAATTAAAGAATTAGTACTGAAGTGTTTTAATCCCATTATAAGTGTTCTTTATTGTTCTTACTTACTTACCTCCTGGACTCCACACTCAAAACATTTGTTTTCTTCTACTGGCTCAGGGGTCTGACAGTATCTGCAAACTGGGCACCTAAGACGAAATAAAATAATTCTAAGGTTATTGGTCAACCCAGTATTTAACATTTAACATTGAGTAAACAAACTTCTCACTATTTTTTGACATGCAAGTTGCAGGAATGTTGCATTACTTTACATTCCTGCAACTTTTATACACACTAAAGGCCAAATGCTGGTATAAATTAATACATATTTCTGATTTCAAAAATAACCAATCCTCATCAGTAAAAACTGATGCTTGTAAAAGAGTTTCAAATCCAGATACCAAGTCATGAAGGGAAATTTGTTTATCTTGAACAAATAACTTAAAAGGCGCAATAGAGGACTTTGTGGTACAGTGAGCTAAAACACTAAGTTTGCTGAATTAGTCCAATTTGGAACCACTCCAATGTACAGTCATGTGATTTAGCCAGTAGTGCTCTCTATATTTTTTTGAAAATTGCATATAATAAAAATTATAGCTGCCATTTTACCCCAGAGAGCCAACTATTGTACTCAATCCGCCAACACAGATTTGCGTACTGAGCTAGGATACTCAGAGTAAGTAGTGTGGTGCACATTGCAGTGGCATAGGAACATGAGTAGGCCATTCAGTCCCTGTGCCTGCTCCGCCATTTGATAAGATTATGGCTGATCTGTGATCTAACTCCATATACCCGCCTTAGGCCCATATCCCTTAATACCTTTGATTGCCAAAAAGCTATCTAGCTCACATTTAAATTTAGCAATTGAGCTAGTATCAATTGCCGTTTGCGGAAGAGAGTTCCAAACTTCTACCACCCTTTGTGTGTAGAAATGTTTTCTAATCTCGCTCCTGAAAGGTCTGGCTCTGATTTTTAGACTGTGCCCCCTACTCCTAGAATCCCCAACCAGCAGAAATAGTTTCTCTCTATCCACCCTATCTGTTCCCCTTAATATCTTATAAACTTCGATCAGATCACCCCTTAACCTTCGAAACTCTGGAGAATACAACCCCAATTTGTGCAATCTCTCCTCGTAACTTAACCCTTGAAGTCCAGGTATCATTCTAGTAAACCTACGCTGCACTCCCTCCAAGGCCAATATGTCCTTCCGAAAGAGTGGTGCCCAGAACTGCTCACAGTACTCCAGGTGTGGTCTAACAGGGTTTTGTATAGCTGCAGCGTAGCTTCTGCCCTCTTGTACTCTAGTCCTCTAGGTATAAAGGCCAGCATTCCATTTGCCTTCTTGATTATTTTCTGCACCTGTTCATGACACTTCAATGATCTATGTACCTGAACCCCTAAGTCCCTTTGGACATCCACTGTTTTTAACTTTTTACCATTTAGAAAGTATCCTGTTCTCTCCTTTTTTGATCCAAAGTGGATGACCTCACATTTGTCTACATTGAATTCCATTTGAAACAGTTTTGCCCATTCACCTAATCTATCAATATCACTTTGTAATTTTATGTTTTCATCTACACTTTTTGCAATGCCACCAATCTTTGTGTCATCGGCAAACTTAGATATGAGACTTCCAAGCCTTCATCTAAGTCGTTAATAAATATTGTGAATAATTGAGGCCCCAAGACAGATCCCTGCAGGACTCCACTAGTCACATCCTGCCAATGTGAGTACCTACCCATTATCCCTACTCTCTGTCGCCTTTCGCTCAGCCAACTTCCTAACCAAGTCCGTACTTTTCCCTCGATTCCATGGGCTTCTATCTTAGCTAACAGTCTCTTATGTGGGACCTTATCAAATGCCTTCTGGAAGCCCATATAAATAACATCCATTGACATTCCCCTGTCCACTACTTTAGTCACCTCTTCAAAAAATTCAATCAGGTTTGTCAGGCACGACGTACCTTTCACAAATCCATGCTGGCTCTCTCTGATTAACTGAAAATTCGAGGTGTTCAGTCACCCTATCCTTAATTATAGACTCCAGCAATTTCCTCACAACAAATGTTAGGCTAACTGGTCTATAATTCCCTTGTTTCCCTCTCTCTCCTTTCTTAAAAAGTGGAGTGACATGTGCAATTTTCCAATCTAGGACAGTTCCTGAATCTAGAAAACTTTGAAAGATTATAGTTAGGGCATCTGCAATGTGCTCACCAACTTCATTTAAAACCCTGGGATGGAAACCATCCGGTCCTGAGGATCTGTCACTCTTCAGTGCTATTATTTTCTTCATTACTGTTGCTTTACTTATGTTAATTTTATCACGTCCCTGTCCCAATATTTGTTTTCTTGGGATTTCTGGCATGCTATCCTCTTTTTCTACTGTAAATACTGTCACAAAGTAATTGTTCAACATGTCCGCCATTTCCCCATTGTCAGTGACAATATCCCCACTTTCAGTTTTTAAGGGGCCAACACTACTCCTGACCACCCTCTTTTTCCTAATATAACTATAAAAGTTCTTTGTATTGGTTTTGAAAACCCTTGTAAGTTTCTTTTCATACTCTCTTTTTGTAGCTCTATCTGTTTTGTGACCCTTTGTTGATCTTTATATCTTTCCCATTCGCTAGGATCTGTGCCATTTTGTATGCCCTTTCCTTATGTCTTATACTGTCCCTTACCTCTTTAGTTGTCCATGGCTGTTTTTTTTGGCAAGTAGAGTTCTTGATAAATTAAACTGGGGTTTGTCCAGCATTTTTCCAGAAATAAAAGAGTCATTACTTTTTTTATTAACAGTTTCACTCTATACCACCATTCTTTTATAACTTGTGCAATGTATGGAACAATTCAGTTTCTCACCCTCTGAAATACATGTAGGCTGCACATGTATCTTTTTGAAAGCACCCATATCTGAATTGAAGTATATGTCAGCACTTGAAGCAAGATCTTCCATTTCAGCTTTATGTATCTGACAGAGATTTTCTTTCCACAGATGAAACATCAGCTATCAGATTTTAAATGCTGTTACTGCCAAGAAATTTCACTCTTTTTTTTGCTGTATAGGATTTGTGGAGTGTGCAGAGTAAAATCTGAATATATTTTCAACAATAAATCCTTTAAATAACATTGTTTTCCCACTGTACATCAAATACACACAGCAACTACTTAGACAGCGGGAGATGCCTCATGGAGACTTTCTTATTCGAATAACCATCCTGTATTTCCTCAGTTTAAGTTCTGTGCGACTTACGTTGTGTCCTCCCAGTGTTGCAAGCACTGACTATGAAAGCTGTGATTACAGAGTATTGTTAGGACTCCATTTACAGATTCGTCCATTCTTTCCAGGCACACAATGCACGGTGGTAGCTCAGTTACACCCATTACAGGAAGACTGGCTCCCTAAAGAGAGAAAATATAAAAAAAAATCAACATTTGTAAGGAAAACAAAGTCAGATTCTTACAACCACAATGGGAGAATCAGAATGTTCTTCAAACAGATAGAGCCCTTTAGAAGATCATAACTGGAATTCAGCTGAAGAATTGCCGTCAAGTAGACTCCACTGCAGCTAAGAAAAATCTACATTTTCCAGCACAAATATTCTTCTTCCTTTAACTCTATTATTAGGACTTTCAAAGTGTCAAGCTTCTTCCTTCAGTCAGAGAGGGAGAAAGAAGATAGTAAAAGTCACAGACATTTCCACAGTTGTTCCATCAGCTCACTTCTATGGGGAGTGGGGGGGTTGATCTTGATCATTTTCCATTCCTTCTTTCATCCCCCTCCCCTAAAGTGAGGCAGAGTGCAATGTTGCTGCAAACTACTCGTCTAGTTACCTGCTGGCAACCGACAGAATGTATCCATTGAACATCATAATCCAAGCAGACCAAATAAACTTATATTCTTCTGGTTAGGCATCCACTGCTGCCATTTAGCCACAGTATTTGACTGTATTACAATGCTGTCATGTTAATAAATATTGCAGAATACCTACATCCTCAGATTTGATGACCTCAGCCCTTTCCACGTATACCAGCTGACAAACATCATCCTCAATAGAATTAAATTGCCGACCATTACAGGCAGTATAAAAGCTGTCTGCTTCTGCCTAAAAATGGGGAAGGGGGAGGAAAAAGATTGCACTGGTCAAAGCAGCATTACATTTAATACTTCTACAACCCCAAATGCACAATTCTGACCAGAATTAAAAAACAATTTATTTCTTACCTGAGAACAGAATTTGACAAGAACCATATATTGGTTTGGGGTGGAATCTCTTATTATTTTCATATGCTCGATCGAATCATCAAATGGAGCAACAAACCTCATAAGATCATGGCTGGTCATGGTGGCTGGGACTGTAAGGATGCACAACATGGCACTGCGCCTCACATCTTCTTTTAATGACGTCATCTTGCTATCGAAGAAAAAAATGACAATACTTCTTAACTCCCGTAGAAATTGCAAGATGACAATGATGAATATTCGTGAGTATTAATGACAGATCAGAACTTAGTACCAACAGTTACTGAAACAGTATATTCAGGATCTGGCATTAGTGAAAACATTACCAATATTCTTGTTTCCCATAAACACTCTAATTAAAACTACTCTGAGGTATGTTTGCAAAACTAAATAAAATTTATTGCACTAAACTGTTTTGGGTTTATGACAGTTGAATTAAAGAGTTTTTCTTTATTCTTAGAGGAAAATATACCACTTGATATTCATAGTGCTTAGCTACCACAAAGCCAATCTTGCTAAGCAACAAATAAGTTGTACAAGTGCATGAATTGCTGCTCATCACTTTTTTAATCTAAAGGACAGATTTTGCTATCTAACATGGGTAGATTTTGAAAAATGAAACATTGATAAAACACTTCATTAGATTTTGGAAGATGTCAGCAGCAACATAATTATTCATCTTTCATAACAATAAAAAGCTGAAAATAATTACGGCAAGTATCATATGCACCTGCACAGTGACTTTTATTTTTCGTTAGCCTGTCCCCATACAGCACAGTTGGTAGTAAGGAGAAAAACCAAACACCCTTTCTCTCTCCCTACTTAACGACTCTTGAAACTACTCCACATATATAGGCCATTTCAAAGAAAGAGCAAGAACACAAATACTAAATTCAATGATGAATTCAGACAGCGGGGCAAGGGAGATTCAAAATTATTGAGCAAGTATGAGTTATGACAGCTTTCATATGATGTCATGGTAGGACATTCAATAGTAAACAATTAAAAGATCTGATCTTTCGTTAAGTTAATACTAGAATAGTGAACAATGCTGGCTATTGTTAAAACAAGTGCACAAATTGCCACTCAATCACGTTTCACTAGTACGAGAAATGTAAATTCATATATTTCCATTGAATTGCTACCACATAACACATTGGGATTCTATATATGGATGAAAAACATGCAGAATCCTGAATGAAAACAATGTATAAAGCAACCAAAACAAAAAATATTAACAAGGCAACAATATGCCCAGAAAACTCTATTTTTAAAGCTCAAATCAACCCAAGGGTTGTCATGCTGACCATTGCCACCTGAGAGATGTCACCAGCTAGCATGTGAAGTACTTGCTTTGCTTTCTTTTTACAATTTTTGCTCCACTTCTCTTTTCATTTTCTTGTTTGTTTCTCTTCTAAAATAATAGAAAATGCTATAAAGACTAAACAACATCTGTAAAGAGAAAAGATAAGGGGGTCATATGCTCATCATTTATTCTGACATCTCCACTCAAAACATTAGGCTATCTTTATCTCTTTACAGGTGACATTCTGTGTATCACAAGCATTTTCTGTTTTTTTCAGATTTCCATCATTTGCAGTCTTTTCTTTTTAATCTCTGCTGTTGCGTTTCTTCTCGTTTTTTTGTGTTTCTTGCTTTGTTTCCCTTATTCGTCTCTCTCCCACTACGTACACAAGTTGAAAGAGCCAGTTTCATGTCTCTGAGGCGAAGCCTAGCCATAGTGATCAGCAAGAGTGAAACTGTTCTACAAACCTATAGTATACGATCACTACAAGTTATAGCGGAATTTCAAAATGGAGTTTGCATACGCCAGGGGGTTCACAAGGGGACCCCGAGGGGGCACGAGTTCATTAGGTTTTTGTTCACCTGGGGCAGGGCAGACTCCGTCCAGTGAGCACGCTCCAGAATTTTGTATTCTAATTTGTTTTTTTGTATTTATTGACTTATGAGCACAATATATCTGTTGCTGTGTTCTATATTTTCTGTATTGGTAGCACTGTCATTTAGTTTCTGGACAACAACAACAAGTATTACATAGTGCCTTTAATGTAGTAGAACAGAAGGTTCTGGGCAATATTTGCTGGGGTGGCGGGGGGTGCTCTGAAATGTCAATACTTCTAGGTGATCTCCCATAGAGAAAAGTTCAACAACTACTTAACTGTAGAGCCATTCACTCTTGTTAAGTAACATGTGTAAGCACCACCTCCTTTAATACAAATTTCTCTCTCTTTCTCTGTAGAGTAGCCAGAGACACACAAATAGTATAGTATACTACACCACTGTTGAAGTGTATTAGGCCATGTTGAATATAGTATTTAAAACCAGATACACTTTGAGCCCGGTGACATATCAATTCTAAAATTGCCTCTCCCAGGAGATCACATGGCTGCTGGTGGGTGTTGTAAATCGTGATGATTACGAATGACAGCAGCACGATCAGTGAAATGGCACCGTTTTAAACTTAGATTCATTTGCAAAATAGGAGAGTACTTGAGCTATCCAACAAAATAAAATCTACTTCTTTATTGATCTATAGCTGCACTGTTCAAAATATTTCTGTTCTGAATTATAGTCAAATTATCTCAGGCCTAACATTAATCTAATCAGTATGATCCAATTCACAAAGCTGTCTGATCAGTGACCCAGAGGTCAGAGCCATTAACTATTTTCCTTTCAGCATTTCTACAGATTGCAATTGATGTGGAATCTAAACCTAAATTATGTATTAAACTTAATGGGTTATTTCATTAAAATATATTTGCAGTAATATTTTAAAACCCAACTTCAGTTCCTTTTGTTCCAATATAATTCTATTCAAAGATATTTCTAAATCAAGTTATAAATGTAAGCAGTTTTGTAGACAGTGAAGGCATTCTCTTTACATATCACAGATTGAACTACAAAGTTGACATGTCCAGTATACAATAACTTGTTAGATATTACCTCAATGACCAGCACATAAATTTCAACTTCAAATCTAATAGGCACTTCATTCGTTTCATTATGCAGCAAATCCACTTTCTACTATTAAAATATACTGCATTAAAACCACATTTCTCTAACCTCACTTGGAGGAGGATGTGGAGAATCTTAGTAATGGTCATAGCTGCAATGGATAAATGTGATTAACTAGAGGATCAATTAAAATGTGTTCTTGTAATGTTTTTAACTGGGCAGGGGGGCAGCAGCCATCACACTACAGTGCTGCACACTCAATTGGGAGACTAGTGTTCAAATGAGAGTAGATCTAAGGCTGCACTTACTCCCGCCCTACAGAGGACAAGCTCCACCAGTCTCAGTAATTTTGACGAGGGTCTCTTCCCACACCATTCAGGTGAGCCACCTGGCAAGTTGATCAAGAAGCAGTATTGATGGTCTCGACGGAAATATGCATGAACTAGACTTGCTCCAAATTCCCATTGAAGGGCATGAGGAGTGATGGGAAGGGAAGAAGAAGAGAGGTGTATAAAACTACACCAGACCTCCAATATTAGGCAATGCAAATGAAAAATCAATAATTAGAAACAAACTGCCTTCCACAAGACAAACACTCTGATCCAGAGCCAAGACAAAAATGCAGGCAGATAAATTTTCTCTTGTAAGCACTTCCTGCACTGGGAACAGTCAAGCATTCAAATCAAGTGTGAGCCCACAGGATGTGCTTGCAATCAGATATTGTTGCATTCGGAGTCTGGGAAAAATGTTAACTTGTTAAAAAAAATACATACCATTTCTGCTACAGCAGCATTTCAAAGATGGGAAAAAATCAAATGGCAATTGAACCCTACTTCAAGTGGAACCAATTGGAGAAAAAAAGTACCATGCAGTAACACTTCTACTATAATGAAATTATTTGTACACCTATGAAAAGCAGTGCATTTCTTTCTTACCCTTTAGCTCATGAGGACTGAAACTTACTTCACCAATAATGTGAATTGGTGCATCCAGTTATAAAATGCTTACTCTCCTGGTGTTCATTCCATTCCAGCTGCAGGAAGCAATCACTCTCAGGGTCACAATCCTTTCATGATATACACCATCAGTTTCAGGCCAAGATTTGGTCCTGAAACTGAATATACAATTCATCAGAAGATTGGCATCCTGAGACTGTCACCTACTGACGTGCTTCAGCTTACTGGTTTCTCCCTTTATCACCTAGCTGTTGATACGAGGATGTAGGCAGCAAATTTTAAATTGTACAAACTACTTCCAGATGTTGCTCCCCTTCCCATATCCATTGAAGCACACATTTGTTGGGGGGCTCCAGAGGCATCTTCTCCTGGGATATATTGAATTTTAACAGTAATATTGTGCATTCTGTTCACTTTAAACATTTTTTTAAACTCATAATTTAATTCATAAATTCTTATCTAAAAACCCTATAGGAAAAATAAGTGACATTTGGATTTATCATTAACCAACAGACCATCACTTCCTTAAAGGCTCTAAACATTCGCTCTTTCCTCTTCACAGAAATATTCCCCTCCTCCTTCAGAGACACATTCCCTCTCTAATCTACTGTCTCAGTTCATAGAGGCAATCTCCCCCACAAGCCCCCCTCCCTGAGTTTGTGCTTGCACTCTTCACCCCTACTCCCTCAATTCAGGCTGGCTTTGTTTCCTCTCACCCTCCCCAGCAGTTCATAGTGGCCCTCTTCTTGCCTCTCCCCCAGGGTGGCACACTTCCTCTTCCCCTCAGTCAATGCTAACACCTTTCATCCCTTCATTTTCCCCTCTGTTCAAGCTACCATTTTCAACGCCCCCCCCCCCCCCCAGTTCCATGGCACTTTACAACCACAACACATTAACTGACCTCTGGCAAACAGAAGTTTAGCACCCACTACATACTTGGTCATTGGGAAATGAACCAGAGCAGATAAGAGATGTAAGCGCAGGAGAACATCTAGGCAATAGCGATCATAACATAACAAGGTTTAAAATAATGATTGAGAAAGACAAAGACCAAAGTAATAGATTGGAAAAAAGCTAATTTTGAAAGGATGAAATGGAACTAGAGAAGGTAAACTGGGGAAAAAAAATTGACAAAGGGATAGAACAGCAGTGGGAAATAATTAAAATCAATAGAGTCCAGGAGAAACATATTCCTCTAAAAAAAACAAGAACAAACTAGCCAATAATGCAACACCATAGATGAATAAAGAGATAAGGGTAAAATTGAAACTAAAACAAAAAGACATACACCAAGTACAGAGTGAATAAGGGAGAGGGTAACAAAAGGGAATACAAAGAGGTTAGGAAAGAAGTAAAAAAAATTAGGAAAGCAAAGAGGAACTACGAAATGAAATTATCAAGGAATAGAAAAAGAAATAGTAAAGTATTTTACAGACACATGAATAACAAAAGAAAAAAAAAATCAGGGTAAGGATAGGGCCACTAAGGGATGCACAAGATAAACTCACAGGTAATGACAGCAATATTGAATAGTTACTTTGCCTCAGTATTTACCAGGGAGACTAACAAGGTGGGTATGAAAAGATCAAAAAAGATATGAAGACAATTAAGATAGAAAGGGGGGAGATAATTAATAAACTAATAAAATTTAAAGAGAAGATAAAACCCCTGGTCTGGGTGGATTGCATCCGCACATATTAGGGAAGAGATAGCAGAGGCACTATTTTATATATATATATATATATATATATATATATATATATATATATTCATTAGAAAAAGGAATAGAGCCAGAGGACTGGCAGAGAGCTAATGTTGTTCTATCTCCCTTTTTAAAATATAGGAATAAGTCCAGGGAAAGATAATGGAATCTTTTCTCAAAGATGTAATTGAAAAACATCCAGAAACCGAAAATATAATAAAGGGCAGTCAGCACGGATTTCAAAAAGGGAAATTCATGCTTGACCAACCTTACTGAATTCTTTGAAGTAACAGAAAGAGTAGACAAGGGTAATGCAGTAGCTGTAATATATTTGGATTTTCAAAAGGCCTTTGATAAGGTACCACAGTGAAGACTCGTGGCTAAGGTCAGAGCATGTGGAGTCAAGGGACAGGTAGCAGAATGGATAGCAAGCTGGCTACAAAACAGAAAACAGAGAGTAGGGGTAAAGGGTAGCTACACAGGCTGGAAAAAAGTGGGAAGTGGTGTTCCACAGGGATCGGTGCTGGGACCAATGTTGTTCACAATTTATATTAATGATTTGGATATGGAAATCGGAAGTACAATTGCAAAATTTGCAGACGACACCAAATTGGGAGGTATAGTTAATACAAAGGAAGAATGCAATAAAATACAGGAAGACATTAATAAACTTGCAGAATGGGCGTATAAATGGCAAATGAATTTCAATACAGATAAGTGTGAGGTGGTGCATTTTGGTAGGAAGAATAAGGAGGCGACATATTGCTTGGATAGTAAGAGTCTAAATGGGATAGAGGAGCAAAGGGATCTAGGGGTACAGATACACAAATCACCAACAGTAGCGACGCAGGTTAACAAGGCCATATAAAAAGCAAATCAAGCACTGAGGTTCATTTCTAGAGGGATAGAATTGAAAAGCAGAGAAGTTATGTTGAACCTGTATAGAACCTTGGTTAGACCACACTTGGAGTACTGTGTACAGTTCTGGTCTCCATATTACAAAATGGATATAGAGGCATTGGAGAAGGTGCAAGAAAGATTCACTAGGATGATACAAGAACTGAGAGGATATACTTATCAGGAAAGGCTGAATAGGCTGGGGAGAAGGCTGAGGGGTTACCTGATATGAGGTCTTTAAAATAATGAAAGGGTTTAATAGGTTAGACGTAGAGAAAATGTTTCCACTTGTGGGGGGGGCGGGGGCGCAAAACTAGAGGTCATAAATGTAAAACAGTCACTAATAAATCCAATAGGGAATTCAGGAGAAACTTCTTTACCCAAAGAGTGGTAAGAATATGGAACGCGCTACCACAATGAGTAGTTGAGGCAAATAGCATAGATACATTTAAGAGGAATCTAGATAAGCACGAGGGAGAAAGGAATAGAAGGATATGCTGATTGGGTTAGGAGGAGGCTCATGTGGAGCATAAACGCCAGCGTAGACAAGTTGGGCCGAATGGCCTGTTTCTGTGCTGTGGACTCTATGCAACTCTATGTAAGACCCATTCACCTGTGTCCAAAGGTAGGATAAAGGTCACAGAAATTCTAAACAGTAAATAGAAATTCGATGCATCTAATTTAAATGTTGCCAATTAAAAAGGATTACTCACTCCTCTATTTAGCTGTTTCCTGAAATATGGACCAACTGATGGGAAATGATCTAAATTGGGTGCATTAGCAATGACATATCATTCCATCTACACTGTGTGGTATTACTCCAGTGATGTTATTGAGGCCAACACATTCCATCCCAGCACATGAACAGCTTTGAATGGCTATTTGCTTCAACAAACTCAAACAATCCAAGCTGGCAACCCAGCAAATATTGATTACTAAATAATAGTCACAGAAGAAGTACACAGACAAGTTCCAAGTTATCTTCAATTACAAAGCAATATTTAATCAATCTAGTAATGTCATCAAGAGCAGCAGTTGGTGCTGAAATAAAATGGCAATATGTAACATGCTAGCAGAAGCTGTGTCAATAGAACTTCAGTGAAGTGTAATGATGGACATGCAAAATTTTCAGACTTATGTCCACTTGAACTGCGAAAAACACCCGAGTTTAACTACAGATTCTATCCTTTCTACATTACAACAGTGGTAACACTGCAAAAATACTTAGTTGACTGTAAAGCATTTTGGGATGTCCTGAGGTCGTGAAAGGTGCAATATAAATGCAAGTCTTTCTTTTTTCAAATTGGAGAGAAAATCATACAACATTATTGTGAAGTATTGGTGGTTATACATCTGTCAGTGAAGATGGCAGGAGTGGGGAGTAATGCACAATATTACAGCATATTGGCATGAGTGCAATTTTCCCAATTGAACACTAAGCTAAATACACCTAGTGACAACTCTTGCAAAGGATTATTGGGAATCTGGAGGTTGCCTATACATGAACAGTCATTACATGTCATACCACTTTTATATCTTCAGGTAATGACACTTTCAGCTTTCCAATTATGCCCACTTTTTAATACATTAGCAAAATGAATATATTGTATATTTCTGAAAAGCAATATGGAATCAAAATTAGGATAATTTGCAGCACCAAAGAACATTTCTTAATTCATCATGTTCTTGGAATAACTCGATAAATCAATTTTGGAATGCACAGGTCAGCCAGCATCTGAAAGAGAAAGGTACACTAACCTTTTTTCATATGCTGACCAATCTGCTGCATGTTTTCAGCATTTTTCTGTTTTTATAGCATTCCTACAGGTTTAAATAAAAGACATTAAGCTCCCCTGATAACCCGATGGGTAAAGTCAACACCCAGTATAGTGCCAAGTTGTAAAGACCAGAAGGTCCCACGTTTGATTTCTGGTTTGTGCTGAATTAGCTGATCTCAGCTGGGACAACAGTTGAGGAGTTACAACAAAACTCAGCAGCCCTAGGCATGGGAGGGTAAAAAAAAAGTTCGCATTCCTGAAAGCTATCCAGTGACACTTGCTGGAAGTGAGAATGTGTGGACGTCAAATGAGAACAAAATTGGATGCCCTACATTGTCAAAACCACCATCTAGCTCGCTCAAGGAAAGGCTATTTGGGTCAAGTACTGAAGATACAGTGGAACTTAGCCTAGCAAGCATCAACACCTTCAGAAGGGCACAAAATTAGGAGGAAAATGACATCACCGGGGGGCCACACACAAGTCTACTACTCAAAAACACATTAGTAAATAATAGGACAATCTCACAATGATTTGATAATGAACATAATGCTATCACTTCATCAATAGGGTATATTGCTGAAGGAAATGAGTGATGCCATCAATACTGGACTTTTCTAACAACTGGGCAGCATGGACCAAGGGGCTGAGCAGGGAACAGTAGAAGCAAGGAGCTTTTTAATAATACCTAAAGTTGAAGGTGAAGAGGAACTACATCCACAATAAAGCTATAGTTATGAACTGAGCAAACTTTCTCCAATTGCAAGGAAAGGAGACAGATTTGCAAACTACAAATCCTGACGCAAATTTTAAAAGACTGAACGATTCTTCAAACACTAAGATGCAACATGTTTAAAAAAACCTTTAAATTTCTCACTCAGTTTTGTAGAGATGCATGATTCCATGTACGACTTCAACTGATGAATTCCCACTAAAGAAAGAAATTTGGTCAGGCAGCTGCTTAGACGGCGAGTCTGGTACGTTCCCACTCTGATCTTTGCACACTTTACTACTGTCATCTGGATCAGCAGTACTTGCTTTCTCCACAGGGTCAGTGCCACACATTGTCTTTTGCTCAGGTTTCAGTGCACATTCCACAGTATCTTTGTCTGTAAAGAAATGCATTTCATATCAGTGCGGTCACAGAAAAGTCAACGACTCAAAAGGACATTAGCGATTAATGGGACAATCTCACAATGGTTTGACGATGAACATGACCCGCAGTTGCTTAATGAACAATAAGGAGCGAGTAAGCAGTCATGTCAAGGTCAGCCAACCATATGAATTATTTAATTACTGGGTGATTCTTTCAACTTTCAAAGCAAACAGATTTTTTGTTGTATCTGCAATTTTGGGGGATTTTCTTTCCATTCCCATCTGTTTAATCAGTTATTTTACATTTTGTCCACTTTTTTCCCCCACTTGGTTCAGATGGTATCACACTTGCTTATAAGTCAAATGATCATAGATTCAAGTCCCACTCCAGGTCTTTAGCACATGATCTAGGCTGGGGGAACAGTACTAAGGGAATGCTGCATTGTCAGTCAGATTCGTTGTTAAACTAAGTTCCACTCTGCTCATTCCACTGTTTCATGTTAAGTCTATTCAAAGAGCAGAGAATTCTCCCAGTGCTCTGGCCTATCAAAAACTGATTATCTGGACATTCCTCTCATTGCTATTAGTGGTATTTTATTGTGTGCAGCAAGGCTGACACATTTGTCTAGTTACTGTACTTCATAGTAATTGTTACAAATTCAGGTCATGTCATAGTTGTTTTTTCGGGTTCAGTGCCTTCAGTCACACATGTAAGCAGTCTGAGTGTCTTTTTTTTTAAAATGGGAGTTGACTCACACTGCCCTATACCTACTTGCAGTATAGCATATCCCAAGGATATAATTGTACCCCCTTATAATCTGGACTGGAGACTTGTATCTTTCACACAAAGGCTTCTTCAATCTTTCCGAGGGCAGACTGAGTAAAGATGTTGTTGAGACAGGGCCAAATAGGAATCATTAATCTGCTTTATTTAACAGCACATGAACAGAGTACCAGTTGTAATCAAGACTTACTTATTCCATTCAGTTTCATTTTACTTCCCATGCATAAAACAATGAACTCACCATGCCATTTCACACTGGTGCACTGTGTCACTCATACTTTCAGAATTATCTTTCTTTTTGTACAATTACTGGCTGTAAGAAACTGAACTTTTACATCTTGGCCTTCAGCCCAGGGCAGAAACTACACTTCCTGCTAGTTCCTTTTTTAAAAAAATCAAGTAAACCTGACCCTAGTGTCGGCTTCAAGTCAAGCTGACTACCCATCCACCCAAGAGTAGAATCCACCAGTCCAACTTAACAATAACCCCCAAGTTCAAATGAGTAGAGTTGTTGCAGCAGCAGTAATTGTGAACGATCACTAGAATGTAAAACTACTTTTCATTGTCCACAGCACTTTGATTAAGACACCCCATCTGAATCTTCCTGTACATCTCCCACAGCTGTTGTCCTGTGAAATTAACCCCCTGAAATCTAAGTTTAACTCAACGGTAGCATTTTTAACATATATTACACAAAGGTTCCCCCATGACGGCATGGTCAGAAATCCCAAAAATTGACATAATTCATGGTGTGAAACATTTTGAGAAGTTTCCAAAACATGATGAGGTGATATATAAATGCAAGACTATCTTTCTTTCAATGCTTTTGGAAGAGTGGAGGGTAAAAATAGGCAAGAGAAAAAAAATGACCACGATAGCCTTAAACTGCATGCATTTAAAATTAACATAATATAGTCAGGTTCTGAATTGTAATTCAGAAAGTACTGGCTTGTTATGGGCTCTGAGGAAGTTCTGTATTTATTTCAAAGCTTTTGTAGGTTATTATTCTGCAGAATGTAGTCAATATGTTGCTGCACTAAATTTCATTTTATTTTCTCCCTCTGCTCCTAAAGGCAGACTCATACCTGATCTTCCCTTTCGTAATGGAGGAGCACCAAGGCCAATTGAAGCACCCCTACTGCCATTCTAGCTGAGATCAGCTAACTCAGCCCGGATCAGGGATCAAACTCAAGACCTTCCTGTTCTGTAGGACTCAGCTACACACCAGATGTACCTGCTGAGCCACTGAAGGTGATAGGTGCACTGAATTTTAGCTGTAACTTCCTGTTAAATGATTAAAACACAAACCATTTACAATTATCCCATTTCTGCAGCACTATGCCCGTTTTTTCTTTCTCTAGAACACCTGTAACCGATCTGCTCCCAGATCTCTCCAATTCTTCAACCACTGCAGGAGGGAAACAATAACCACTGCAGGAGGGAAACAATAACAGCCTTGACACAACTGTCTCTTCCCTTTTATGAGAGGTATCTGATCTCTAGTCAGCAAAACAGCTGAGGGTAGAAATCAAACTTGCATTCTCAAACTCCAGTGGAACCATGCACGAGTACCCTAACACTGCAGCTATGCTAGTTATTTTTAATAACAGGCAGTCTTAAAACAGTCTGAATTCCTATTAAGTGAATATAGCTGACAAAAGGTTACATTTTGTTCCAAATACTAGCACTTGGCTTAGCATGACTTCTCTCTATTCACACACAGTTCCCTGTTACTTACTGTACCTTTGCTGGAGGTTATAGTTTCAATTACCATGTCTCTCATCTCTCTACGACCAATGTGCTGATGTAAGATGGTGGATTTTTCTCCAGTTGTTTTACCCTCCAGCAAGAGCTTTGCTGAACTGAGCGATTTCTTCTCTTTACTCTCATCATCTGCCATGTTGACAGCTATATAGGCAAGAGACAAAATAAAAAGTAGACTATTACAGCAGGGTGATAGTTTGTGCCTGTATATTTCCTATTCTCCATTAAAACAATGTATACAATAGTGGAAACAAATGATTTATCCACAACACAAAGCAAAGTGTGCAGCTTTATTCTGGGGCTCGAGATATGAACTTCCCTGTAACTTTTCTCCCCCCTCCCCTGCCCCATGATATAGGTCATCAAACATGACTAATGTACTTACTGGAAACTTCTACCTAAACAGATGGAATGTGTAAACCTAAAGAATTACATACCTCCTGACATACAGCAGTTAGAGGAGCTGTTCTGCCAAGATCAAATTACTCCTACTAATTTGTAGTTACCCTATATATAAATCCACAACTTTTCCTAGCAACCCCAAAGTTTATTTTTAAAATTTTTATAAACCATGAGATATTTTGTTACTTTGTTCTTTATATTTTTTTGAATCACTCAAATCTAGTAAGGCTTTGCAAGCAGCCTTGACACCCGGTTTATGTAGCATATCAGTACTAATACCCCACAGGAAAAATCAAAATTAAGCTATATGCTTTAACATTGCTTATTATGTGATACTCTTAACTTGTCACCTGAAATCTCTTCCATTACCAATGTCACCCTAGTGTTATACAATTCAAAGTGCTCTCTCCAGATACAACTCATGTTTGGAAAGACAACATCTTTAGTTGAACTGCTGGGTGTTTTTCATTATCCAAGTGGACTTAGTGTGAAAATTTCACACACCCACCGTTATGCTTTTCTGAAACCCTAGTGACAACACTAGTGAGGTAGTGGTTTGATGATAACAGTGTATGCTGGTCATGCATTTCCTAGTCATCCACTACAAATTAATTCTTAATGAATTTGCTGTAAGGTTGTCACAAATTTTAATCCTTTAGCATGGGCATCATTACACAAGGTGTAAATTGTTGTCTCAGCATCCACACAGATAGCAGTTTCTGGCACAAAGACTCTATAAAATCATCCCATCAATTTCACATTATCTTTTGAAGGAAAGCAAACCAGTAAATTGCCTGGGTGTGATTTCAAAGGTACAAACTTATCTCAGGGCTCAGATTGTATTTTATTTATTTTAGTGTCATGGTCTCATTTTGTGGCTTTCCATTGCATTGCCTGTACCCAGTCACAGCAAAAGGTGATCTACTCCTAGGACTTCACCAATGCAGCTTTGGCACTGGCAGCAGCATAAGCCCTGTCTGCAGTAATGAACCTGGCATCTGCTCAGCACTGCCACATAAAAGGGCACTAGTGGAACACAGTGAGAGCAAAATCACAAATACAAATTGCATCCCCCACTCTGTGGTACAGGCTGCTGGTGCTCCAATGTGCTGCCTTATCATGCCACTCTCCACAGAGCATTATTTTCTATCCAATCACAATTAAAATGGATGGAAATTGTATCCCAAAAGTTGCTCAATCTTAGCCATCAGTACTTAGTCCATCAGATTTTCTCAACTATGTATTTTTTCACAGTAATCATTTCCTTATAATCAGGGCCCCTAGTAGTGCATAACTCCACAATCAAAGAGTTAACAATGGAAATTCTCCCCATCACATAAATGGCAGAATTGGGTGCAGGAGAGACACGACAGATAATCAGCTTTGTCAGTAAGCTTCTTAGTTATTATGGAAGTCTCACAATCTTAAGTCATAGCCTTTTATATTAGTTGACTGTAGGAATAAACTGTATCTCTCACAGCATCTGATGATCCAACTGCTCTCATATTCCTGGTGGCCTGACCCTCTCTTACTGGCTGGCGGTGGGTAGCCGAGGGCTGGCTGGTGCTCCAGCCTCCCCCCTCTGTCATTTTAGTCTCCTCATATCCTCTTCTTGTCAGGTTCTGTACGTTTAAAATTCAAGTGCCTCTCTCTTAACTTGTGCTTTTAAAAGAAAATCTTAAAATTGGTGTTACACTTTTCTCAAGATACATAATTATGCAATGGTCACTTTGTAATGTGCTGGAGAAACTGGATTCATCTGCCTCAAAATCTAAATTCTCTTACGGTAGAAACTAGCCTTCAGGTGCTGCAGAATTCTAAGGACCCTAGTTATCGTTCAGCATGTTGACTTTAATAGAAAGGGAGAGAAGGAAGTTAAAGCTCCAACATACCTACCTTCTAGTCGCTGACAAAATTATTACATTGCTCTAATGCACAGTTCCTGAGCGTACACATTACAACAATTTTAATCGCTTTTTCCTCCTCCAAAACACTTTTCGACTCCTCTTAACCTATTTGATTCGCGACCTATATCTGGGCAATGTTTTTCTTTTCTGGGAGGAGGGTTAGTGTCACAAACTGAAGCGGTATTCTTTTATTTGGCACAACCTCCAGCACAAAGTTCCCGAGCCGATTCTTTTAATATACGAACACTCCTTAACTTCACAGAGAGACCCATCGGAGCAACAGCTGAACAGCGAGGCCTGCGCTTTAAACCCCACTTAATCATCCCCATGTTCCTCTTCCACCACAGGCCGAGGGAGGCGGGCATTTCTCACTCTGTTTACTCGTCTGATGTCGGTGCGGGCCGGGACTTCTCGGCTGATCGGTGCCGGGGCCTCGGCTGCAAGGGTAGAGATGCTCCTCAGGGGGGAAAGTGTCAGCTGAGCACGGACACAGTGTGTGCCGTGGGGGGGAGGGGGGGTGTGTGCCGTGGGGGGGGGAGGGGGGGAGGGGGTGTGTGTGCCGTGGGGGGGGGGAGGGGGGGAGGGGGGGTGTGTGCCGTGGGGGGGGGAGGGGGGGAGGGGGGGTGTGTGCCGTGGGGGGGGGAGGGGGGGTGTGTGCCGTGGGGGGGGGAGGGGGGGAGGGGGGGTGTGTGCCGTGGGGGGGGGAGGGGGGGGGTATGCCCGGTGCCCTCAGCACCCCCCCCCCTAACTCACCACAATATTCGAAACCTTCCGGATGGTGCGAATAGTCCGCCAGCTCCAGACGTACGGCGACCAGTGATACGCTCATATGTTAAACCCCACAGATCTGCTGACCGGGTTAAAAAAATTAAAATAGAATAAAATAAACGAACGAACGAAACGGGAAACGTCCGGCCAGAAACACCAGGGCGGGGGGAGGAAAAACCCACAAAACAACCGGAGCCGCCGAACGAGCTGCACCAACCAAACCCGCGTCCTTCCGCTTACTTCCGCCAAGCTCACCCCTCACCTCTGACCCTGGTGACGCAGGTCTGATTCCTCAGCAATTTGCTGCAATCCATGAGATTTGAGGCGATTGGGAAAATTCAACATCAACAACCGGCTGAATGGACCGGGGGAGGGGGGAGATCTTCAACAGTTTGTTGGGGGGGGGATTTCCAAACTGCTTGTTGCGCCATTAAGAAAACTGCGCCCGCCGGTGGCTTGGTGAGGTATTTACACGAGCGCCATTGGCGTAAATCCGGTGTAAATGGGCGCACGAAGCTGAAAGTGTGTGGAAACTTGCAGAGCAGCCTTTCAAGAGGCAGTTCAGCCTGCACACTTCAGCAGCAACTAGGGGAAAGCCAGGTAAGAAAGGAACAGTGCTTGATTTTCTCATTTCACTTTCATTGCCTGTCTCATCAATTTTTTTAATCATATTTTTCAAGAATTATGACAACGTCAACATCAAGAAGACAATAGGGCATGGCACTGCTTCGCAGAAGAATAACCCAGAATTTTACTGATTCAGATCTCCAAGTCTCCCTGGAGGAGATTGGAAGCAGGAGGAATAGACCCAGAAAAATATCGCTGGAAGAAGGTGGCTCTGGCATTGAAAGTTAACTCCCTCATCCACAGGACTGCAGACCAGTGCTGGAAAAAAGCTCAACAATCTCACCAGAGCAGGCAATGTGACACTCTGGACACTCTTCCTTTTCTTCTTTGCCCACCCTGAGCACCAGCATACTCTTCGAGGAGGAGGAACCTGATGATATTGAGGAGGAGCAGCCAGAAAAGAGATTAGGAGGATGATGATGTGGACCAGGAGTCCCAGCTGTATGAGATTACCATCTCACAGGACAGCAGCACATGCCAAGCTTTGGCTTTATGCCTCAGATGACCACGCCAGTGGAACCTCGGAGGCAACACCAGGCTGCCCGGGAACAAGCTCCAGTGATGCAGCCAGGAGTAATCTTTAACACCACCACCTTCTTAAGGACAATTAGGGATGGTCAATAAATGCTGGCCTTGTCAGCAACGCCCACATCCCGTGAGTAAATAAAAAAAAACAAGACCAGGACCACTGTGGTCCTATGACCCTTTTATAGAGCATGAGGAGCCAACCAACTTCCGCAATCCTGCCCCTCAGGTGACACCTAGAAGAAGCACGAGAAGAAAGAAGAACGACTGTGCATTTATACAGCGCCTTTCATGACCTCAGGATGTCCCAAAGCACTTCACAGCCAATGAAGTACTTTTGAAGTGCAATCACTGTTGTAATGTAGGGAAACGCAGCAGCCAATTTGTGCACAGCAAGGTCCCACAAACAGCAATGAGATAGATGACCAGATAATCTGTTATAGTGATGTTGGTTAAGGGATAAATATTGGCCAGGACACAGGAGAACTCCCCTTTGGATAGTACCATGGGATCTTTCACATACACTTGAGAGGGCAGACAGGGCCTCATCATAACATCTCACCTGAAAGATTGCACCTCCAATAGTGCAGCACCCCACCAGTACTGCACTGAAGTGTCAGTCTAGATAATGTGCTCAAGTCTCTGGAGGCCTGCACTTTTAATCCCTCTTGTCCAACCACCACCACCAGGCTGAGGGGGTCGGTCATTTCTCATTCTCCGTTTACTCGTCTCATGTTGCTGAATCCCAGGATTTCCTGGATGCCTGGTAGCTTGAGACCTTCTGACTCAGAGATGAGAGTAATACAACTGAGCCAAGGCTGACACCTAATGAAAGAAATGCACATATGGGGAAGCACGGTGTTAAGAAAGAGTCTGTTGATTGTGTGCATTTTGGAATTCACTTTAACAAAATAGAATGTGCACTGACATGGAACTGTGTTATTGATGTTCATTGGCACAGTTATGTAGGAGCAAAGAGGGCTGATATGTTGGCATGTTGTAGGATGGATAGTGGATTGAGGGAATGTCCCTTTATTGGCAGGTGGTGAAGGCTGGCGTGACGAAGGCAGACTGTTCCTTAGAAGAGAAGACTTCAGCGATGACGTTCTGTGATGCCTTTTGCAACAAATGCTGCCTGAGTCTCCTTTGCTCTATCCTGTGCTGCTGCCCCTGCTCCATGATAATGGCGTATGCCCACTTTATTTGTAGACCATCACCAAAAGAGATTATTTGATGTTATACATTGTAATATCATACCTTTGCCAGAAGAGGTCACCGTGGGACTACTGTTGGCCATTTCAAAAAACAATGATTAAAAATAATGTTAGTACTGAAATACTGCTTATTTTTCACCAGGAAATATATTTGATCAATTTTATGACAATTTTCATTAATTCTTACCTTCAACCAAACCCGACTGCCCACTTGGGTTGTTTTTCCCCTATTTTTTCATTGAGTATTTTCTTACTTTTCTTGTTTGGCCAGGCTGGTAAATCTGTTGTGCAGGAGCTCCATGTTTGAAGTGATGATGTCATGTGTTTAAGTATTACATTTACATAGTGATGTCATAATGTGGCAAAATTATTGCTAACGGTTTAACCTTCATAAAAACTGTCAACATTTATCAGTGATTTTACTTGAGTCACGGGCTGTACTTTTGTTGTGATCAGTTGACTTAAGCGTGCTAAAAATTATACTGTTTTTTTAATCATGGAGTCTTAAACCAGGAGCTGATCTCAAAAAGGTAAATCTTACTGTAAGGAATATATTTATAAATAGTTTCACGATTATTTTATCCTCAGCTTTTTTCTGACTTGAATTATTCTATTTTCTTGAAAATACTGCCTCATCTCCCACCTCGACCACATAAACTTACGAAGAGAGAGGACAGGAAACATCCATCAAACCTGCCCCATCCAGATACAGTGCAACTATCAATATCATTTTCCCAATGGTTAACCATGCAAATTTCTGGGAAAATTTTTTTTAAAAGCCTGTGGCCATTTTAAGAAAAACTCTTGGGAAATCCCTCTCTGCCCCCTAATGTAATCAAGTAAGGCTCCAGGAGTTAGTGAAAATCTATAAGAACATAAGAAATAGGAGTAGGAATAGGCCATAAAACCACTCAAGCCTGCTCTGCAATTCAGTAAGATCATGGCTGATCTTCAATCTCAACTCCACTCTCCCGCCCGATCCCCATATCCCTTGATTCCCTCAGAGTCCAAAAATCTATTGATTTCAGCCTTGAATATACTCAACGACTGAGCATCCACAGCCCTCTGGGGTAGAGAATGCCAAAGATTCACAACCCTTTGAGTGAAGAAATTCCTCCTCATCTCAGTCCTAAATGTCTGTCCCCTTAGCCTGAGACTATGCCCCCTAGTTCTAGACTCCCCAGCCAGGGGAAACAGCCTCTCATCATCTACCCTGTCAAGCCCTCTAAGAATGTTATACGTTTCAGTGAGATCACCTCACATTCTTCGAAACTCCAAAGAATATAGGCCCATTTTACTCAATCTCTCCCTGTAGGACAACCCTCTCATCACAGGGATCAATATTGTGAACCTTATGCACTGCCTCTTAAGGCAAGTATATCCTCCCTTAGGTAAGGAGACCAAAACTGTACAGTACTCCAGATGTGGTCTTACTAATGTCCTGTCCAATTGTAGCAAGACTTCCTTACTCTTGTACTCCAAACCCCTTGCAATAAAGGCCAACATACCATTTGCCTTCCGAATTGCTTGCTGTACCTGCATGTTACCTTTCTATGTTTCATGTACAAGGACACCCAAATCTCTCTGAACATCAACATTTGATAGTTTCTCACCATTTAAAAACTATTCTGTTTTTCTATTCTTACTACCAACGTGAATAACCTCACATTTCCCCACATTATACTCCATCTGCCACCTTCTTGCCCACTCACTTAACCTGTCTATATCCCTTTGCAGACTCTTTGTGTCCTCCTCACAGCTTACTTTCCCACCTAGCTTTGTATTGTCAGCAAACTTGGATACATTACACTTGGTCCCCTCATCTAAGTCATTAATATAGATTGTAAATAGCTGAGGCCCCAGCACCTATCCTTGAGGCACCCCACTGGTTACAGCATTACACCATTACTCATCGTCATTTAAGCCAATAAGAATTTACCATTTATAACTGCAAATATCCTCTTGTCCTGCAAGTTCTGTTTAAAACAACAACATTAAATTCACACCCAGCTCATTTCTCAGTAGTCTGTTCCAGAGAGCATTGACTCTCTGCAAAAAGAAATGTAAATAAGGTTGATGCACTTCAGGTGCAAATAGCCACGTGGGAATAGGATGTAGTGGCGATAATGGAGATCTGGCTCAAAAAAGGTAAGGATTGGGTGCTAAATATTCCTGGATACAAGGTGATCAGGAAAAATAGGGAAGGAAAGAAAGGAGGGGGTGGCAGTATTGATTAAGGAGAATATTGCAGTGCTGGAGAGAGAGGATGTCCTGGAGGGGTCAAGGACAGAATCTATTTGGTTAGAGTTAAGAAACAATAGAGGTGCCATTACACTACTGGGGATATTCTATAAGCCACCAAATAGTGGAAAGGATATAGAGGAGCAAATTTGCAGGGAAATTACAGAGAGGTGCAAGAGCCATAGAGTAGTGATAATGGGGGACTTCAATTATCCTAATATAGACTGGGATTGTAATAGTGGAGAGGGGGAGGAATTTCTGAAATGTGTTCAGGAGAACTTTCTTGATTAGTATGTTTCCAGCCCAATGAGGAAGGAGGCATTGCTGGATCTGGTTCTGGGGAATGAGGTGGATTAAGTGGAGCGAGTGTCAGTGGGGGAACATTTAGTGATCATGGTATCATAAGGTTTAGATTAGCTATGCAAAAGGACTAAGAGCACTCTAGAGTAAAAATACTTAATTGGAGGAGGGCCAATTTCAGTGGGTTGAGAACAGATCTGGCCCGGGTAAATTGGAATCAAAGATTGGCAGGCAAAACTGTAATCGAACAATGGGTGGCCTTTAAAGAGGAGATGGGCCAGGTACAGTTTAGGTACATTCCCACAAGGGGAACAGGTAAGGCAACCAAAGCCAGAGCTCCCTGGATGACAAAAGAGATAGAGAGTAAGATGAAACAGAGAAAGGGAGCGCATGACAGATGTCAGATTGATAATACAAGTGAGAAGCAAGCTGAATATAGAAAGTTCAGAGGGGAAGTGAAAAAGGAAATAAGAGGGGCAAAGAGAGAGTATGAGAATAGACTGGCAACTACCATAAAAGGGAATCCAAAAGTCTTCTATAGGCATTTAAGTAGTAAAAGGGTAATAGGAGGGGTGGTGCTGATTAGGGACCAAAAAGGAGACCTACGCAAGGAGGCAGAGGGCATGAGTGAGTTACTAAATAAGTAGATGGTATCTGTCTTTACCGAGGAAGAAGATGTTGCCAAAGTCACAGTAAAAGAGGAGGTAGTTGAGATACTGGATGGGCTAAAAATTGATAAAGAGGAGGTATTAGAAAGGTTGGCAGTACTTAAAAGTAGATAAGTCACCAGGTCCGGATGGGATGCATCCTAGGTTGCTGAGGGAAGTAAGGGTGGAAATTGCGGCGGTACTGGCCATAATCTTCTAATCATCTTTAGATATGGGAGTGGTGCCTGAGGACTGGAGAATTGCAAATGTTACACCCTTGTTCAAAAAAGGGTGTAAGGATAAACCCAGCAACTACAGGCCAGTCAATTTAACCTCGGTGGTGGGGAATCTTCTAGAAACAATAATCCGAGACAAAATTAATAGTCACTTGGACAAGTGTGGATTAATTAAGGAAAGCCAGCACGGATTTGTTAAAGGCAAATCGTGTTTAACTAACTTGATTGAGTTTTTTGATGAGGTAACAGAGAAGATAGATGAGGGCAATGCAGTTGATGTGGTGTACATGGACTTCCAAAAGACATTTGATAAAGTGCCACATAATAGGATTGTCAGCAAAGTTGAAGCCCATTGGAATAAAAGGGGCAGTGGCAGCGTGGATAAGAAATTGGCTAAGTGACAGGAAACAGAGAGTATTGGTGAACGGATGTTTTTCGAACTGGAGGAAAGTACACAGTGGTGTTCCCCAGGGGTCGGTACTAGGACCACTGCTTTTCTTCACATATATATTAATGACTTGGACTTGGGTGTACAGGGCACAATTTCAAAATTTGCAGATGATACAAAACTTGGAAGTGAAGTGCACAGTGAGGAGAATAATGATAGACTTCAAGAGGACATAGACAGGCTGGTGGAATGGGCGAACACATGGCAGATGAAATTTAACACAGAAAAGTGCGAAGTGATGCGTTTTGATAGGAAGAACGAGGAGAGGCAATATAATCTAAAGAGTACAATCCTAAAGGGGGTGCAGGAACAGAAAGACCTGGGGTTATATGTGCACAAATTGTTGAAGGTTGCAGGGCAGGTTGAGAAAGCAGTTAAAAACGCATATGGGATGCTGGGCTTTATAAATAGAGGCATAGAGTACAAAGCAAGGAAGTTATGATGAACCTTTATAAAACACTGGTGCGGCCACAACTGGAGTATTGTGTCCAATTTAGGAAGGATGTGAAGACCTTAGAGAGGGTCCAGAAAAGATTTACTAGAATGGTTCCAGGGCTGAAGGACTTCAGTTACATGGATACATGGATAGACTGGAGAAACTGGAGTTGTTCTCCTTAGTGCAGAGAAGGTTGAGAGGAGATTTGATAGAGGTGTTAAAAATCATGAGGGGACTAGACAGAGTAGATAGAGAGAATCTGTTCCCATTGGCAAAGGGGTCAAGAATCAGAGGACACAGATTTAAGGTGATTGGCAAAAGAACGAAAGGCGACATGAGGAAAAATTTTATTATGCAGCGGGTGGTTATGATCTGGAATGCACTGCCTGAGGGGGTGGTGGAGGCAGATTCAATCATGGCCTTCAAAAGGGTATTGGATAATACTTGAAGGGAAAAAATTTGCTGGGCTACAGGGAAAGGGCGGGGGAGTGGGACTAGATGGATTGCTCTTGCAGAGAGCTGGCAGGGCTCGATGGGCCGAATAGCCTCCTCCAGTCCTATCATCCCTATCTAGCTCAAATAACTGATACAACTGGACTGAATCTAATCCTTTCATCATTTTAAAAACCTTAATCATGTCCTCTGTAAACCTGTATTTCTCATAATATAAATAGCCCCAATTCTTGGAGCCCATCCTGGTAACTAATAGCCCTAAGCCTAGGTATTATATTGGTTGCCCTCCCCTGTACCTTCTCCAGAATCTGAATATCATTCCCTCATCTTTCCCTAAGTACAGTGCCCTTTGCTTTATAGTCAATAGTCCTTGCAATATACCTTAAAGCTCCATTTGCCCTCTACCACCTCACACTGCTTATGCACTTTTAACAGGTTGTCAACTAATAACCCCAGATCTCTTTCTTGATCTGTAATATTTAATGTGTATCCCTGCATACCATAAACATGCCTGGAGTTTCCCCAACCCAAATACACAACGCTGCACTTGTTCACATTGAAGGTCATCTACGACACTTGGGCCTAATCAAAATTACCTAAATCGGCCTGCAACCCCACTAATTTGGCCTAAATTACTTATTCCATGGACATTTTTATGTTTGCAAATTTACGAATGATTCCAGTCATGACTTCCAAATCATTAATAAAAATGTTAAACACAGCCAATTGGTATTGATGGAACTGTGACATTGGGAGGAACCATCAGCAGATCAGATTCTTGCAACACATCAACTATTTTAAAAAACACAGTCCTGAGACATCCCTGACAGCTCATTTAGTAATCACAATATGTAACTGAGCCATGTAAGCCAGAAAGTCCCAGGTTCAATTCCTACTTTATGGTGAGTACTACAATTGACTATACCTTGGGGAAAATCAGCCAGGGCCCCCACATTTCATCACTATCCAGTGACTCGCCTCCTGGAAAGTTCATGTGTTTGAAAGTTGGGTGAGGTCAGAATCCAATTAGATTGTGAGATCTCCTATTGTCGTATAACCTGCTAAAACTTAGCATTGCTTATACGTGAATGGCCACAGAAGAGTGACCAGCATCTATGGACCCATACCCACGTAAGGAGGAGGAAAAAACAAATCCGGATCCACTGATGGCTTAACGTGCAAATGTATTACCTGGTGTAATACTGAGCCATACAGACAAGCAGTGCCCAGTTCTGACGTCTAAGCTGCATGAGCCTAGGAACAGGAGTAGGCCATTCGGCCCCTCGAGCTTGTTCCTTCATTAATCTGTACCTCAACTTCGTTTACCTGCCTTTGCTCCATATCTCTAATACCTTACCCAAAAATCCAACAATCTCAGTCTTGAAAATTCCAGTTGACCCTGTATCTACTGCCTTTTGGGGTTGCAAATTCCAGATTTCCACTTCCCTATATGCTTCCTAATTTCACTCCTAAATGGTCTAGCTCCAATTTTAAGATCACGCCCTGTTGTTCTGGATTCTCCCACGAGCAAATAGTTTCTCTGTATCTACCTTATCGAATCGCTTTATCATTTTAACAACCTCAATTAGATCACCACCTAGCATGACCTGCTTAGAGAAAACAGCTGGGACACTACAAATGGCCTCAGCCCCAGGTGGGGCATGGGTGGTCAGATGCAGATGAAGGAAATCAGACAGGGCTTCTGCTCCTAATTGTTCCCCAGTGGCCTTTTCTGGAAAATGAATTTCAGTTGAGGACATGATTTGCTTAACTGTGGTATCGTCTGTGGCTGAATACCCTGCTTCACTCACCATCTGGGCTCTCACATGAAGAATGGCTGTTGCAGAGTCTAGGATTGTCCTGGAGCCTCCAGAAATTGAAGATTAATCTTCTGGACACTGCTGTGTATAACCCAGGAGAAAAATCATAGGAGCACTAAAAAAAAATGTTTTTTTTTAATATTCTTTGAACACTTTTGTTTATTAGTTATAGAAATATTGGAAATGGGGAATAAAGGCTGTTTGACTATGCAGGGCTGGTAGAGGCGGGAGGTCATGTGATGAAACCTCCAGGACTACGTCCAACCAGAGTTGGCAACCCTAGCAGAGTCAGCACCTACAGGAGAAAAGTTTGGTCAGGACTGGGCTTGAGGTGAAAGGGCACTGCTAGACATTAACGATTGCTGTTGAAGTTTAAGAGATTAGTTATGGAGGAAATGATTCAGACTGTGATTATGACGACTTGACTGTTAAACTATCACAGAGTGGTGCTGAATGTTGAATTTTAAATGGCAAAAATGCTTATTAATAAAACCCCTCCCTCCCAGAAAAGCATCCTTTAATATTCTTTGTTTTCTAGTTGCTGTGACTCCTACATGTTGACTGTTCCTCCCAGTGGTTTCTTCTGATGACATCACAGATTTAACATGACTAATAGGCTGGGAGTGAAGGATGAACACCCTTTCCTGCGAAACTGTTGCAAAACAAAACACCAGTGAAACTAACAAGCTACTGAAAACAGCTGTGAGAATTTTTAAAAAATCTATTTTTGTAGTTTGATAGTTTAGATTTTTTAAGCGCCATCTTCTGCAGCTCATTTATTTCAGCAGCAAGGGGTTTATTCAAAATCATCCCCTTTGTTAAGCAGCTACTCAATGTTTTTCTGCTACAATGTTAGCAAAGGCTGGAACAAACTGGTGATAATGGAAATGGGTTTAAGGAAATTGATAACTAGGAAAAGACTCGGGAATCAACCACAATCCAGTGCCTATGTATCTTTTGGATTGCTGATAGGGTCCAAATATCAACTTATCTAAAATAAGTGACTTATTTGACCTTTACATCCAATGTTTTGAGTTCCTGAAGATTCCCTTACAAAC
Organism: Heptranchias perlo; assembly: GCF_035084215.1. Classification (NCBI taxonomy): domain Eukaryota; kingdom Metazoa; phylum Chordata; class Chondrichthyes; order Hexanchiformes; family Hexanchidae; genus Heptranchias; species Heptranchias perlo. Next base: position 27,724,964 of record NC_090349.1, read on the forward strand.
ACTAAGCTACACATACTGTCTGTTGTGAGTCAGCCAGTACAAGGTCAATTAAAAACAGTACTGAAAGTCCCCAGTGTTCGAATACTCAGAAGCTTAGGATCAGATCTATCTGGTTCCATCTGCCTGCAAGGATGTGTGTAGCTACAATCATAAATTTTCCTTGTGTAGGGTGCTTATTATTAAATCCTCATCAATAGATCAACCAGAGTCTGGATTCAGTGTAATTCAGTGTATTACTAAATTCAAAAGGCCTCTCTCTCCCTTCATCTTAAATTATGCCTGTCAGCTAGTGCACCAGGAGATATTAAATTACCTGCCAGATGCACATCCTGACATTATAATGACTCAAATCTATAAGAACTTTACATCATGTAAGTATAATTATTATCCTTTACATACTTGCACAAGTGCAAACTAGATGGAACATGGTCTAGAACATAATCACAGATGTGAAGTAAAGTGAGTCACAGACCATTACTGTGTTCCTCATTGGTTGGTATATATAGGAACCCAAAAATCCATTTTGTCTCTGAAATAAGTTTTAAAATATTGCTGTGGAGTTTTGTTTTTGGCAAAGTTCAGTCATGGGGTGTGTTGCTAAATAATCATTTTGTGTTGAGTGCTTTCTATTTCTGAAGATGTGTTTGTCATATGTGTTGATTATCAAACGCCTTTTAAAAGTCCATCCACACAAACATCAACCACATTGCCCTCATCAACCCTCTCTGTTACCTCATCAAAAAACTTAACCAAGTTAGTTAAACACGATTTGCCTTTAACAAATCAGTGCTGGCTTTCCTTTATTAATACACTTGTCTAAGCGACTATTCATTTTGTCCCAGATTATCGTTTCTAAAAGCTTCCCCACCACCGATGTTGAACTGAATGGCCTGTAGTTGCCGGGTTTCTCCTTTTGAACAAGGATGTAACATTTGTAATTCTCCAATCTGCTAGCACCACCCCCATTTCTATGGAAGATTATGGTGAGCACCTCTGCAATTTCCATCTTTACTTCCCTCAGCAACCTAGGATGCATCCCATCCGGACCGGGTGACTTATCTACTTTAATGTGGAGATGCCGGTGATGGACTGGGGTTGACAATTGTAAACAATTTTACAACACCAAGTTATAGTCCAACAATTTTATTTTAAAATCCACAAGCTTTCGGAGGCTTCCTCCTTCCTCAGGTGAATGTGGAAATGAAATCCTCGAACCTATCGCATTTATAAATCACAGAACAATGCCTGGTGATTACAGATAGTCTTTTCACATTGTCGTCTTTGGTTGCCTTGGCAACGGGCAGTTGAAAAGACTATCTGTAATCACCAGGCATTGTTCTGTGATTTATAAATGCGATAGGTTAGAGGATTTCATTTCCACATTCACCTGAGGAAGGAGGAAGCCTCCGAAAGCTTGTGGATTTTAAAATAAAATTGTTGGACTATAACTTGGTGTTGTAAAATTGTTTACAATTATCTACTTTAAGTACAGCCAACCTTTCTAGTACCTCCTCTATATCAATTTTTAGCCCATCTAGTATCTCAACTACCTTCTCTTTTACTGTGACTTTGGCAGCATCTTCTTCCTTGGTAAAGACAGATGCAAAATACTCATTTAGTACCTCTGCCTCTATGTGTAGGTCTCCTTTTTAGTCCCTAATCGGCACCACTCCTCCTCTTACTTCCCGTTTACTATTTATATGCCTATAGAAGACTTTTACACTCCCTTCTATGTTAGCCTTCAGTCTATTCTCATACTCTCTCTTTGCCCCTCTTATTTCCGTTTTCACTTCCCCTCTGTACTTTCTATATTCAGCCTGGTTCTCACTTGTATTATCAACCTGACATCTTTCATACTGCCCCTTTTTCTGCTTCATCTTACTTTCTATCTCTTTCATCATCCAGGGAGCTCTGGCTTTGGTTGCCCTACCTTTCCCCTTTGTGGGAATGTACCTAGACTGTGCCCAAACCATCTCCTCTTTAAAGGCCACCCATTGTTCGATTACAGTTTTGCCTGCCAATCTTTGATTCCAGTTTACCCAAGCCAGATTCATCATCAACCCACTGAAATTGGCCCTCCTCCAATTAAGTATTTATACTCTAGATTGCTCCTTGTCCTTTTCCATAACCTAAACCTAATGGTACCATGATCACTGTTCCCTAAATGTTCCCCCACTGACACTTGCTCCACTTGACCCACCTCATTCCCCAGAACTAGATCCAGCAATGCCTCCTTCCTCATTGGGCTGGAAACATACTGATCAAGAAAGGTCTCCTGAGTGCACTTCAGAAATTCCTCCCCCTCTTTGCTCTTTACACTATTACTATCCCAATCTATGTTAGGATAGTTGAAGTCACCCGTTATCACTACTCTATAATTCTTGAACCTCTAATTTCCCTGCAGATTTGCTCTTCTATATCCTTCCCACTAGTTGGTGGCCTATAGAATATCCCTAGTGTAATGGCACCTCTATTGTTTCTTAACTCTAACCAGATTCTGTCCTTGACACCTCAAGAACATCCTCTGTCTCCAACACTGCAATATTCTCCTTAATCAATACTGCCACCCCCTTTTTTTCCTTCCCTATCTCTCCTGAACACTTTGTATCCAGGAATATTTAGTACCCAATCCTGCCCTTTTTTGAGCCAGGTCTCCGTTAACGCCGCAACATCATATTCCCACGTGGCTATTTGCGCCTGCAGCTCACCAACCTTATTTATCATGCTTCATGTGTTTACACATATGCACTCTAAACCTATCTTTCTCGTATTCTGTCTTAGTCTGATCCCACCTAATGCTGTACTATTTCTTATTCAAGTGCTGTCTCTCCCAATCCTTTTTGCACCTTGGTTCTCCTTTCTAATGCTACATCGTGCTGCCCATTCCCCTGCCAAATTAGTTTAAACCCTCCCCCACAGCGCTAGTGAACCTCCCCGTGAGGACATTGGTCCCAGCTCTGTTGAGGGGCAATCCATCTGTCTTGAACAGGTCCCTCCTGCCCCAGAACTGGTCCCAATGCCCCAAGAATCTGAAGTCTTCCCTCTTGCACCATGTCTCCAGCCACGCATTAATCTGCCTTATCTTCCTATATCTGTACTCACTAGCACGTGGCATTGGAAGTAATCCAGAGATTACTACTTTTGAGGTCCTGCTTTTTAATTTCCTCCCTAGCTCTTGAAACTCTGACCGCAGGAGCTCATCCCTTTTTTTTTCCTATGTCTGAGAAAGGTATACCAGGGGTCAGTACTAGGACCACTGCTTTTTTGATATATATTGACTTGGACTTGGGTGTACGGGGCACAATTTCAAAATTTGCAGATGACACAAAACTTGGAAATGTAGTAAACAGTGAGGAGGATAGTAATAGACTTAGAGTATTGTGTCCAATTCTGGCCACCACACTTTAGGAAGAATGTTAAGGCCTTAGAGAGGGTGCAGAAAAGATTTACTAGAATGGTTCCAGGGATAAGGGACTTCAGTCATGTGGATAGACTGGAGAAGCTGGGGTTGTTCTCCTTAGAGTAGAGAAGATTGTGGTCTCCTGTTTAACTAGCTCCTTTAGAGGCTTAAACTTCTAATCTTTTCTCCTTTTATCCCCTTTATTCTTATTTTCTAATGCAAGTATATATTTTGTAGGATGGTAACAAAACTGAACATAGCATTCTAAATGTGATCTAATCAGTGCATTGTAAAGCCAATATGTAATTGCTGTAGAATTTAGTTCAATTGTTTTGGGTATATACCCCAGGCACTTTATTAGCCTTAATTGCTTTGTAGCACTGTTTTAAAATTGAAAGTGACACAGTTCCGAGTACTCATAGGACACTAAGTCGCCGTGTTCATTCATTGTGTAGACCATTAAGATTGGATGGTCTAGAGTCTAGACTTAATTATTAAATACTTAAATTAAGATTTTAAACTGAGTACAGTATTGTCACTGGAACCGTGGTGAAAAGAAGTAGAGTTTGAATTTTCTTTTGTAGTAACTCTCTAACAATGTTGATGCTAATATCAGTTTCATGTCTACAATAGGGGTTAGGAAGGATATTTATCCTTCGGTCAGCGGCCATAATTCTCTAAGCGATGTTTTTTTGGGGACCTCCATACTAATTATTTTGATGAATTCCTGCCTAAATTGAATCAGTTATCCCCTCTACACCCCAACCCTGCTTGCCCTGCATACTGCACTTGGCCTTGACTCCATGTGCAACACCACAGGAGATTTGAGTAGTTAAGTATTAAATTCAATATGTGGGTTGTACATTTAATTGAAAACTCAAGTACCTATAGGCTTTTTCAATGTTAAAGGTTTAAACTATATGACACACAATAGCTGCTATTTTATAGTTGGAATATATCATTTTGTGATTGCACAGTATGGCCATTAGGTTCCTATATATTATTTGAAGTGATTTCTGGATTTTGTTTCATCTACCTTTTTTCCCCCCAGTAAGTGCAATTTCTAATGTCAAGAATAAGGGTTTGAAAAATGAGGGCAAAATTCAAAAACTTCACTGGGGTAAAATTTATATTGACTTTTTTTTTTAAAAACTGTCGACGTATGAGAATGAGAAAAAGTTACTTACGATTATATACCTGTTGAGCTTATGTTTTGTGTTCTATTAACTTCAGAAAGAGCATTAAGTTGAGGGGAGTGGGGGAGAAGAGGGGAAGAGACTGGGACCAGATTTGGAGGGGGGGGGGGGATCAAAAGAATGATAATTCAATTTTAAAAAGTTGAATTTGGAAGCAAATTAATTATCCACCTCAGGTTTGTTGGCAGTTAAAGTAAATGCTCATCACATACACCTGTGACAGATTCTAATTTCTAACACCTATGAGATAGGCAGATAAAGAGGCAGACAGTGACTTTCCTCATTTTAATTTGATTTTTTTTTAAATGTTGAATTTTGAAAGTCAACAAAACCTCAGAGGGAAACATATGAAGGGATATAAGGAAGTACAAAGGGTATGGGGTCTTTTGCCTTTCATCATTTGCCTTTGGGAGGAAACAAATAGGTTGGGGGTGGGGGGGAAAGAGAGTGAATGGAGAGCGAGGGAGGATAAAATAGTTGAGCAGAAAGGAGATAGGTGTGAGAGATGGTAGGAAGGGGAGATGGTAGTGGGAAGGTGAAGGGGTAGGGAATGCGATGGGAGCAAGGGGTTAGGGGAAGCATGAGTGATTGGTGGATGAGATGGGAAATGAGCAATTTGCAACCACACTCCAAATGCAGCCAACAAGCTTTGATGACTTATTTCCCTGCCATACCACCTACCAACCAAAAAGAAGCAAAAAAAGTTAATGGGAGAGAAAGTGTAGAGACAGACAGAAGCAGAGACAGAAACTGCAACAAGACATTAGTAATAGATGAGTGACCACATTCTGATTTACTGTGTGCAGTGCCACAGATGGACCAGTTCAGTATAAAATTGGCACTTACACTTTCTCTTCCCTAGGCAGTAGGAAGCATTCTGCTACAAGTTTTCATCCTAGAATCAGGAACTTTGTACATATACACAACAGAAAATCATGGCCACCTCCTGTGAAGAACCATGCTGCTCTCCATGACTGGAACTGGCACAAAATGTTTCATTAAAGTTCTATCCTCTTGGCCAAGAGTAGACATTTGCAGGCTAGTTGATTGCATGCAGGTTTTACATGTGTGTGTAGCATCATTGCTTGTATCAAATGTATCGTAGTATATGGGGTAATTATGAATCATGTTCTTCGCAGCTAGAACTGGATTGCAAAATTGCAACTGCACAAGTGTAAGTGCATCAATGAAATTACCCATTTTGGATGAACCAATTGTGTTCAGTTAAACTCATTCAGTTTTACTGCAGTATAAATTAAGTAATTTTGATGCGTGGCTGCACTATTTGTTGGAAGATCAGATTTTTGAAATTTAAATAAGTGCTTTTCGAAAAAAATGAGTATTACAGCCACTTTGGTGAGGTCAGTTTTTGTTAGCACAGATGAAAATCAAATTATTACAACAAACGCCCATTGGCAGAAATTCAATTTACACTAATTGAGTCCAACCCCGGATAAGGTACAGTTTACTAACAAACCAAGCATCAAGTCCCTCAGCACAATTTGTCTCAAAACAAACTGCAATAAACCATTTTGACACAAGTCAGGAAATTGTTTTATGCCACCAAAATTTGCCGGTTGTAGTTCCAAACAGCAGATTTAAGCAGCCTGTGGCAAGCAGCTTAAATCTCTGGATGATGAATTCCTGATAAGTACTGCACTGGGATGAGATTTGTAATTGTGAAGTTTGATTTTGCAGTATTTATCATTTATAATTATTTTTCCTTTTGGAACATTAGTATATAAGTTTGGCAAATCTGTGACTTTCAAACAGTTTTGCAGTTTTTTTTCCCCTTTTTGACTTTGACTGAGTAATGTACATTGTGTCACTTCCCCTCTCCCTTAATCTACTTCTCCACATTTCTTACAATCACATCATTTCCCAGCTGTAGGCAACCTGGTCCTCTGACATTTCCACTATGACTTAAATGAATGGGAAAACACATGCAACAGCAGGGCAGTGATTTCCCCATTCCAGATTGTGAGGAAAGTCTATCTAAAATCTGTCACATAGTAGGCTGTCACAAGCCTACATCCTACTATTGCATCCTTCTATGACAGTGTTTTGATCACTAATACATTGCATCACTAAGGACCGAGGCCGATGTAGTTAAAGCAGAAATAGGTGGTCTTGATGATGGGCTGGATACAGAGTTTGAAGCTCAGTTCAGGGTCAAACAGAACACAGAGGTTACAGGTAGTTGGGTTCAGCAAGCAGCTAGGAAAGCAGGTGGTATTGAGACTAAAATGCAATGTTTCTGGCAGGAAACAAACAGGATGGCTTTGGATTTACCATCGCTGAGATGGAGGAAGTTCTGGCTCATCTGTGCTTTGATATCAGACAGCAGAAACGGTGGTAGTGGCGCAGGGTTACGGCTGGGTGTTTTTGCAAATCTGGATTCTGCCGTAAAACATTGTTGGCATTAACTTTTTATTTCTAAACATGCAGGTGCATTTTGTGGAAGCAGCAGCTGATTTGGATGATTGTAGTTAACAGAGCACATTTAATAGTGACACTCATTGCACTTTAAGATGGCAATCAGATAGTCATTTAATGTTACTTCTGCATCTTCCTCATCCGACCCTGGATAACTATAACACATAGCAAGGATCAAGCTATAGCAACGTAGCAAAGACTAACTTAGCACAGGGCACAAAACATTAGTCTGCTGAAGTACATTTTGGAATTTGCTGAATGTGATTGCTATGGGTAACAGCAATGTATCATTTTTACACCACAGGAAAAAAGAGCTGCTTCAAACCTAAATTTTTAGATGCTGGGTGTTACAACTGTGTTACAAATGCATAAAAACAGAACTACAGCAGGCTTGACTCCAATTGTCCCCAAGTTCACTAATTCACTGAGGCTAGCATCCTGGAGAAAAGAAAACTGAACAAAAAAATGGTTTTGAGAATATTTTATTGACCTCATTATGAATCCATGGTATCAGCAAGATAAAATAAAGCTGTGTAGCTTAGATGAACTTATTAATGCATGTAGCAGTTTGTAGGTAAGCACAGAAACTAATTAAGTTATGTTATGCTTGTGGTGCTCATATTACACGGCCACATAGAATTAGACAATATTCAATAAGCTCCAAGTATTTTCATGGTAGATTGCATATAATAAAACAAACTGACACAAGTAGTTTAATGATTCTTCAAATACAGCAAAGTATATTGATTTAACGCTAGGCCAGACAGTTTAACCTTGTTTCCACATCACTATATTTGGTGGTTTTAATGGTCTCAAGGAATGTAAAGCAATAAAACACTAGAAAATTAGGCATTATATAGTATTGTGTTCTTATATTCTACATATAGGAAAGGAGAGAAAATGTTGTTTGACCCAAGTAGGTTTACAATAGCACTTAAATACTTTAACAACTGCTGCAAATCCATTGTGCATTGGTAATTATGTAGAAAAATAGCTGGATTATACAAGAGCAGCAAACACCCATACTCTGGTTTGTAGTCGGTTTATCAACAGGATTCATAAAAACCTCTTGTAAACCAGCTTCTTAAATTTACATTCCTCAAAATTAAGGAAAAAGTGCTAGAAAGTTCCATTAGAAAATACATCAGTTTTTTTTGTACGGTATCGTGGTTAACTATCCTGTTCACTACTGAATACGTGGCACTCAACATTGTATGGAAAACATTTATTAAAGTGGCATATTTATACCCAAACTTTCTTCTGCTCACCTACATTTTATCTATACATAGTAGATATTTTACAAATAAATGAATAGGCATGTGGAGTATTTTAATCTCACAAACTTAGTGCAGCATATCCTCTGTCCCTAGCCAGAAACCCAGTTTGACTTCATGAAAAGACAAAAAGGTATTTTCTTTCTCCACCCACCCCCCCAACCAACATGCACACATAGTTAAATTAATTCAAATAATTGTAATTAATATCTGTGTCAAAGTTAATCTGAACAAAAGCTCGATAAGTCTCTTCCTTGCTACTGGAATTCACTGTTACTTCAAAATGGAAATGGGAGCAGAGCAGTATCTCACCAAAGAATAATCAAGGAAAAAAGTCCTATAAATATCATTTTAACTTGGAACGAGAACCAAGAGGAATTCTTTACAAAAACTACAGAAACTCCATACAAGACATTGCTGACTGGAAAAATATTGTAAAGGTATTTACATTTTCCCCTAAAAAAACATGTACTCCGCTGATTCAGCTAACAATTCATTCTATTAGAGTTTTAAGAGTTAAACAAAAACCCAATAAAGGGGAATAGATTTAGCGGATTCTTCATAGTTTCACTAGTTGGTAAATTAAGCATGTTCCTGGTTTGGGCCAGTTCTTCGAATTGTTTAACCACACAAATCAAGTAGCAGAAACGGAGCAGAAACAAAATTTGATGCTTAAGTTTTTACTGACTCCTCATATTTAAAGATGCTGTCTTAAGCCATAAAAGGGTCACCATACCTTGTCAACGACATTAAGTATAAACATACGATATCAAGGGCTCAACCTTGCCATCCAAAAGTCAGTTCCCTTATGGAATGATTTAAATGTCGAATGAGGCATTCTCCGGGTGCTGGAATGATTCATTTCATAAGTATGTGTCCTGTTCAGTTCCTTCTGAACTGAGACTCTGTTCAGACTGCTGCAATTGAGTGTCCTTTTTTAGCATTGATTGATTTAGCTCTTCTGCAATATCTACAGGTTGGATAACATGTTCACTTTTTAAAATTCTTTTGGCCTCATCAGGGGCAGATCCATTTGCTATTGGTTCTCCTTTTCCCTGCTTTTTCTTCTCTTTCTTTTGTTCTTTTGCATTTTTATTATCCTTTTTCTTTGAATTGCTGCCAGAATCAGAAGATGGGGAGACAGTTGGGGAGTGTACCACTATGGAGGGCATCTGCACCAAGGTTTTATGAGAATGAGGCTCAGCCTCATTGATGGCTTTAGCACCATGCAATCTAGGAGGAGGCTGGTACTTGAGGTCACCGTGCGTGTCCTTCCATTTCTTTAACTGAATTAGATGTTCTTTTTCGACCTCCCTTTCTGTGATAGGAAGTTCGCATATCTGTTTAAAAAAAAACAGTAAAGGTATATTAGTACACCCATTGTTTTTTTTGAATTGACATGTGACAACTGATTGTGCATCAGCATTTTTAGTGAAATAAGTACAATGTACTAAAAGCCACTAAATTTTTCTCAAGTGCTTTTTGTGAGTCCTAACCTTGGTGGTTTCTGTTCATACTCACCATCCAGAGTGCATACATAAATCAAACTCTTCCTTCCCCGAAGTATTTTTGTTGAACAAGCCGTCTAAAGTTACAATAATTTTCATAAGCCAGAAAATGCTGCATTTACAAGGTCAAATTGCGCTACAGCATTTAGTATTAGAATCCTAGAATAACTCTCCCTATTTTAAGTAATTTTTATCTGCAGATCATACAGCAACAATTCTATGGGTCTAGATCACCACAACTACCAGGCAAGCAGAAGGGAAAATGTGTGGCATGGAAGGAAAGACAGCATGGAGGGGTCCTGTAAATATGCCCAGCAAGGGGCAGCACAAATGTGCAAAATCTAGTTTTTAAAGAGTCTACCACCACTCCTCAATGCATGAAGGCAAATATAACCCAAAAACCTTAAGGATTTTAGAATACAAACCATATGAAGTAAGAGGAACAAAGAGTGGAGACAAGTTACTAGCAAAAGCTATGCTGTTTCATGAAGTGTTCCATCTCCTACAGTGTTGGTCATTTTTTTCCCCAACCACATCTTACATTTCCATTAAAAGCTCCAGATGGCTGTGGTATGTGCTGGGAAGTAGCCAGTATTACAGCACAGGCTCCAGACATTTCCATGTTACTATACTGTGTACTGGATAAAGGTTATGAGCAGGGTAAGACGACAATGCAATAGCTGCTATACAAATAAGTAGGTAATATGGACAACATTTATGTTGAAGTAACATTAAACCTCCTAAACTACTTTTTATGCCACAAAAGGTGCTTGAGCAGACAGACAATTATGGTGCAAATTCATGAGGATAAATCTATTACTGTAGCTCTCTAGTCTGATAAGCTTTCAAAAGCTACTTATGTTGTGACCTCAGTGTTGGAAAGATTTAATGCAGACTCATCAAAATAATAGCACAATGAGGCCACAATGGATTCACCAGAAATGAAAGGGAAAAATACTCTAATTTTTTTTTTTAAAAAGACAAAGGGGGAGAAATTGGCCTGCGCCACTCCTGATTTCTGGGCGCTGAATAAGTATTTGGGGTATGAATGTCGGCTGGCGATAACCCACTGCCCCCTGGAAGTGCAGCAGCTGTCAAATTGGAAGCTGGCAACTTCAGAGTGTCCTGAGTGCCCACCTGAAATAGGCCGCAGACCTCTTAAAAATGTTAATAAGGGTCCTAACACCCGTTTTAGGACTTCACTTCCAAATTCAGCAGAAACTGGACGCAGCATACGACGCAACATGCTCCACTCAGTTTTTTCAGTCCACTGCAGCCTAGTCAACAGTCCTTAAATGAGGCCTCCAATGAAAAAGTACATTTTTTTTTAATCTTACCTTAATTTGGAGCCAGGAGGAGCTCCACAACAATACTGTGGGGCCACTACCGATCCAGGCTCGCACCCGCCCCCACCAGGACCTACCTACACTGTACCCGAACCGAACAATTTTGAGAAGGCCCCGACCGCGAGCTGCATGGGATGCTGATCGGCGCGCAGCTCACCGCTTTTATAGAAATGAGACTCGATTTGGAGAGTGTCTTCAGGCATACATTCCAGGCGTGCTGCCCACTTTGCACGGTTTCCGGCAAGAAACCAATTTCTCGGCCAAAGTTTCCACAAGCTATGGTCAAATGATTCAAAAAGGAAAACACAAGGGGAAGTTCCTAATGATTTTATTTCTTTTCAACCGAGTGAGTTCCAGTTTCCATTGCATAATCCAGCCTTTGCTGTCAAGATTTGAAAAAAGTTTTTCTATTACAGCATACATTAAGGGAAAAAAATTATGTTGGGTTCAACTGAGGAAAATCCTCCAGCGAATTATGCTTGCTTAGGCAAATGCAGGGAATGCAACATCTATTGATGCAAATCCTTAAAGATATAGATTTCCTATAAAAGTTCACTCTTGTTCTCCCCCACCCCCTGAAAACATAGATGGATCTGTGTCACGGTATAGTTCCACAGCGGTTGGCCACCCTCTGATATCTCATCTAATTGGTCATTTTCATACATGAGCCAAGATAGTGTCATCAGGCTCTTCATCAAGGGATTTGGGTGAGGAGGAGTGGTCAAGTCTGTAGCAAGAATAGATCAGGGAACCAATGTTTGTGTAGGATCAAACTAGATCCTTGTCTTCCTCTTCCCAACTTTAAGGAGTAATAAGATACTTTCAGGAGAGGTGGACAGGAGGGTTGAAAGAGAAAGAAGGGAAGCTGCAAAGAACAGGCTAACTCCTGTAGTGAAATTAAAAAAATAAAATTTCAAAACCCGCTGTGTGTAATTAGGAATGGTCTGATACACCAGTCTGCTACCTTCTGCAAGAGTGTCCAACTGCAGAGATAAATTACTCGTTTGTTCAGGAGTTTTTCCCCTTGCATTTTAACTTTTCTCCTCCTCTTAAAGCATTGGCTCCTTGCTGGGACACAGTGCCAAGGTACTCACCATCCCCAAGTGGTGTTCACCCAAGTAGCTATTTTAATGTAAAAGACCTGATAGTAACAGCAGGCTATTTTAACATGGGGGACATCACAGCAAAACCTGATCCTGCCCTCACCCAACGTGCACACAAGCATACTTCCAGCAGGTGTCACTGAACAGTGATCAGGAATGGGAACCCTGACCAATCTTCCCACTTCCTAACCAAGGGGCACTAGTGCCAATTGTAGGGTCCTTGCCACCACCCTCCCAAAATTAGTTAAATCAGCACAGACTGAAAATTCTTGCACTTTCCTACCTGACAAAAGTTGAGCTATCAGGAACTGTGCCTTCGGAACCAGTACATCATTGTACAGAAGAACGATTTTATAATTTTTGTCTTTAAGTTTTGCTCTGCCACTGTGGTGCTTATATAGAGGACTCTCTGACCATGCACCAAGTATTAGTGCAGATTTGTAAACCTATTGCTACATTCGCCATTGCAGGGGGGTGGAGGAGTTGGACTACAACCACTGCATCCATCTTTCACAGATGCATCTCCTCCCTATTTTGTCAACAAATCTTTGGTTGATGACTGAAGTTTTTCTAGCTAGGGATCTACCAGAATATTGCTCCTGAGAATCAAACACATTTGTATTGTTCCTGGTTTCAGTTATAACAGTGTCTGGGCTAGCAGCCGAAGATGGAAAGGCCATATGTACAGATTGCCTCAGACATCAGTTCAAGTTAAGCTTTTGCTATAATTCTGCTGCAGTAGCATTACTGGATTCTCAATGTATTCTTTGGCAGGGACAGTACCCATCTAACTGCCTGAAGCTTGGGTATTTTAAAGCTGATGTCCTAAGAGTTCAATCTAGGAATCCATCAGCATCACCAGATGCGTTAACAACATGAAGGGGAGTTGTGTGTCAATCTCTTGAGGAAGTCCCAACAGTCCCTGAATATCCTCAATTATCCTGAATTGAAAATTGATCCAATTTTGTCCACAAGTGAAGCAGTTTGTGGGATAAACTATTTCATGAACGCACAAAAAAGCTTTAGTTTGAATCAAAGCCAACCAACTGATAATACATGGGCACAAACCTATCTTCAACATACATTTCCTTAAACTTTTTCAGATAGTAATACTGGGAACAAATCTGGTCTGGCAGCACAGTAAATTGATTTTTGAAGGTTAAAACGTCTGGCTTCTTTGTGCTATTCTGTGTGAGCTTGCATGATTAGGCAGTACACATAACATCCCCTCAGATGAAAGTGCAGGCAGACACAAACGTTAAAAAAAGTTAGCATCAATCTCTTCCATGATGGCGTCGATGTGACCTACAATGACTTACCATGGGTTTGTGTATACTTGCCTGCCAGCGTGTCAACTTTGCCTACCCCACCTAATAAATGCTCTCCTAAAATGCTCTTCCAAATACCATTTTGACCCCTTGTTGAAGAAATGCTGTCAGGATAACTTTTGCATCCTGGTCTGAATAGAAATATCTCCACCTAGTTATAATGGCACCAAAATAACTCAGACTAATCCTGTAGGGCACATTGGTAAATTTGGAACCAAATCTTCCCCTAATTTCCTTCTCCTAATCCACAGACCTTCTCAAACTTTTGGCTCAATTGTCCTTCCAGGAAGTATACAGTGGTATTCCCAGGGATCAGTATTAGGACCACTGCTCTTTTTGATATACATTAATGACTTGGACTTGGGTATAGAGTGTACAATTTCAAAGTCTGCAGATGACACGAAACTCGGAAATGTAATAAACAATGTGGAGGATAGTAACAGGCTTCAGGGGGACATAGAGGATTGGAGGATTGCAAATGTTACACTCTTGTTCAAAAAAGGGGGAGAGTGATAAATCCGGCAATTACAGGCTAGTCAGCCTAATGTCGGTGGTGAACTTTGAGACAATACTCGGACAAAATTAATTGGCACTTGGAAAAGTATGGGCTAGTAAATGAAAGTCAGCACAGATTTGTTAAGGGAAAATAGTGTTTGACTAACCTGATTGAGCTTTTTGATGAAGGTTGATATGGGTAGTGCGGTTGATGTGTATATGGACTTTCAAAAAGCATTTGATAAAGTACCACATAATAGACTCATTAGCAAAATTAAAGCCCATGGGATTAAAGGGACAGTGGCAGCGTGGATACAAAATTGGATAGGGGACAGAAAGCAGAGAGTAGTGGTGAATGGTTTTTCAGACTGGAGGGAAGTACAGTGGTGGTCCCAGGGATCAGTATTAGAGCCACTGCTCTTTTTGATATATATTTATGACCTGGACTTGGGTATATAGAGTACAATTTCAAAGTTTGCAGATGACACGAAACTCGGAAATGCATTGAAAAATGTGGAGGATAGTAACAGGCTTCAGGAGGGCATGGACAGACTGGTGAAATTTAATGCAAAGTGTGAATTAATACATTTTGGTATGAAGAATGAGGAGAGACAATATAAACAAAAAGGGAGTGCAGGAACAGAGACCCCTAAGGGTGCATGTACACAAATCTTTGAAGGTGGCAGGACAAGTTGAGAACGAGAAATAGGAGCAGGTGTAGGTCATACGGCCCCTCGAGCCTGCTCCACCATTCAATCAGATAATGGCTGATCATTAACCTCAACTCCACTTTCCCGCCCAATCTCCATATCCTTTGATTCCCTTACAGTCCAAAATCTAATCAATCTCAGTCCTGAATATGCTTAACGACTGAGCGTCCACAGCCCTCTGGGGTAGAGAATACCAAATTCTCACGACCCTCATTGAATAAATTCCTCCTCATCTCAGTCCTAAATATCTGACCCCTTATCCTGAGACTACGTCCCCTAGTTCTACTCTCCAGCCACAGGAAACATCCTCTCAGCATCTACCTAGTCAAGCCCTCTTAGAATCTTATATGTTTCAATGAGAAGGCTGTTAAAAAAGCATATGGGATCCTGAGCTTTATTAACAGAGGCATAGAATACAAAGCCAAGGGAGTTATGCTAAACCTTTATAAAATAATGGTTAGGCCTTAGCTGGAGTATTGTGTTCAATTCTGGGCATCATACTTTAGGAAGGAAGTTAAAGCCTTACAGAAGAGATTTACTAGAATGGTACCAAGGATGAGGGACTTCAGTTATGTGGAGACTGGAGAACCTGGGGCTGTTCTCAAAAGTTATGGGGAGATTTGCTAGAGGTGTTCAAAATCATGAACGTTTTTGATAGAGTAAATAAGGAGAAACTGTTTCCAGTGGCAGAAGGGTCAGTAACCAGAGGACACAGATTTAAGGTGATCGGCAAAAGAGCCAGAGGCGATATGAGGGAACTTCTTTTTTTTTTAAGCGCAGCGAGTTGTAATGATCTGGAATGCACTGCCTGAAAAGCGGTGGAAGCAGATTCAATAGTAGCTTTCAAACGGGAAACTGAAATACTTGAAGGGGATACATTTACAGGGCAATAGGGAAAGAGCAGGGGAATGGGACTAATTGGATAGCTCTTCCAAAGAGCTGGCACAGGTACGATGCGCCGAATGGCCTCATCCTATGCTGTACTGTATTATGATGCTATGAACTTCTGCCCTAGATGAAGTGTGCAACCTTTATTTTGAGCTTCTCACTTCTCCTCAGAGGAAGAGAGTGTTTTTGGACCAACACAGAATCTCCCTCTTTCCTTCTTCCACAGGGAGAGCATGTGGCCTCTGCCTAGTTCATTGATAGCACATTCAAGATCAGGAAAGCACTGTAGGGAATCATAGGCATGAACCTTACCTCTATTTGGTACAAGTTTACATACCATTAGGACCTGATTGTGTACAGAATATGTGCTAGAGTACAAGTAACTGCAGTGTGAGTCATATGTAGTTACACAATTATATACATTAGGGTGAGGGATGCTTGATGACTGGGCCTGAGTCAGAGGGTATTAGGGGCTTCCGGGGAGAAGAATGAAGTGTTGCAATACATCACAACAGCAATGTGTCCGCGTCGACATTGTGCATTGTGGGAACTGTCTCAACAAGTAGCCCCGTTTGTGGGAGTCTGGGAAGTTGGCTCTGACTGGCAGATGTTGTGCGCGCTTAGGCCACTTTTCTTAGATTGTGCCACATCAGAGGATGCATCTTACTGCGGCCAGAAGATCTGTGGCAGAACTAGAATGCGTGCATGAATGTGCCCTAATCTGTGTGGTTTGGGTGGAATTTTCTAAATTTGTGCAATATTGAACCAGTCCTCTGGTGTTGTCTGCAGAGAGGCATTCTTTAATTAAACTGGTTTTGTCTGAGTGTATTAGACTGGAGACAATTCAGGCCAAACTAGAAATCAGGATCTTGGCCAGTGCTTTATGATCGCAATTGAGGAGAGATATGCTGCACAGGCATTGGGGTCCTCGACTTTTTTTATGCATGAAAGTGACTGTGACCAATTTGAATGAAGGGTTTACATCTCTAGTATTTGGTGAAATAATATTGTGTTGTCATCATAGGAATCAGGTCAGAGAAGAGCACTTTGTAGAACTCAGCAGATATATCATCCAGCCCTGGAACAGGATGCTGGTTTTTTCAAGCAGAAATCGGAGCATCTAATGCTTGTGAAATTTCATTGGTGGTGAGGAAATGGGAAGTCAGCTAACAACCACTCTGCTTCTTGCTGAGTGGTCTGTACCTCAGATGTAAAGAGAGACAGTAACTGGCAAACTTTTTGTTTATCTCAGTGAGGTCACTGGAGGTTTGACATCATAGTTCTATTCTGTGTTTGTTTGCACAAGACATATACTAGAGATTTTGCTGGCTTGTCCCCCTGCTCAAACTATTTGGCTTTGGCAAATCAGAGCATCCATTCAACACCCACAACAATAGGCCGTTTAGCTCACCACTGGCCTGGATGAGGGCCCATTCAGCGCTGGCCATGCCAAACCTTTTATGCTGGGTTTCTAGTTCACCCACTTTGTCCAGATTCCTTGAAGTTTGAAGCCTCTTGCAAGTTCTGCATGTAGCTTATGCCATTGTGTTCCCCCACCCCCCCCCCTCCCCTGCAAGGACTTAGTAAGACCTCATAAGCTTTTGCACTGTTAGGGTGATGTTGGGGCTCTCAATCTTATAAATAAACTGGGTAAGTTAAGTGCGAACGGAGTCTTTAAAATTCAGGGTCTCCAAGAAGGGAGGAGTTGAGTCTACAATATCATGGATGAGGGAGTAGTTTGTCTAACATTAGCTGAATAATGATAGGTGCCTGGTTGAAGATGGCAACAGCATCAGTGGTACAACTCTACACCCAGGCCAGATGGGATTGTTTCAAAAAGTAATCAAGTCTGGAGTTGGACTTGTGTAAGTTTAAGTAAAAGGTGAAATCCTTCCATACACCTACAATGTCTAGATCCCATAATTCTCATGAACCACCGTAGCTGCCTCTCTTGGGCATCCAGGGCTGGCAGGGAGTCTGTCAAAATACACGGATAGGGCACAATTGTGGAAATACTGATGTGGTAAATGTGGGTGAGTGTGAACTTACTTCCTTAGTCTGTTGCACAGCGTATTGGACCTACTGTTTGATGGAATGAGTTTTATAATTGCAACAAATTCACTCACTAACCGTGGTAAATTGGGTAACAGATTTATTGACCACTATACATTCGTAAAGGGCTAGTAACTGTGATCAAATGGCTTTTAAACTTCCAGATCAAAACAATCAAATAAAGTTAAAGCTGCTGCTGGGATGGGGGAGGGGTAGCTTTGCCCCTCACTATTGACCTGTTCTTTCCCCTTTCGGAGTTGGTAGATCTCCTGAACTTCGATTTTTTGTTTTTGTTTCAAACCTGACCTCCAGGTTTTCTATGTTTTCCAGCTTTCTCATTTTTATGCCTTTTCCTTAAGTCCTCCACCACCTGGCTATTCACACATCCTTTGTTTCTTTCATTTCTTCCTTGATTCTTTCCATCGAGTATCTAAGATGATCTGTTACATTATCCAACAATCATTTCACGTACACTTCTCTGTCTCTCTTTTTCCATACACCTCTCATTTTTTTTCTACTTGTTTGTCTCTCATTTTTCGGTTCTAAAGAGGAGCACGAATGCAAAATGTTGAGTGTCTGTTCACACACAGATACTGACCGACCTGTTGTGTGTTTCCAGTTTTTTTCTCTGTTTAAGATTTCCAGTATTTGCAGATTTTTACTGTTCAATTTTCATTTTTTTTTGTCAGGTCTTACAAATTTGTCATGGCCTCACCCCACCCCTTATTTTAATTTGAGGATGTGGCTTGGTGTCACCCATACTTATTGTTCAGTAGCCTGATTTGTTTCCTCAGTAGATGGAAATACGAGTTTCATCTATGACCATGGTTTCTACCATGTCTGTACTGGGTGTGCCCATGGTGAATAGATTTCATAAATAGACATTGCTTTTTGGAATGTTGTACATAAACTTGTTTTACATGTTTACCATGCATTCCTGAACAAAACTGACATGACTTCAGTATATCATAGTTACAGCTTTTTCATAATGAAAGTAACATTTTTTTACAAAATCAAAATGCTTGAGAGTATGCCATTTTATCTAAAATGAGGGAAAATATTTAACAAAAAGTACTCTGACCTGCTTATTAAAGTCTAGGAAAAGTTTTCAACAATTTAAGCTTCAAAAATAACTAGAACTTTCACTCTCAGCCATGGACATCTGAACAAATTCATTGATGCATCACTGCTTTGGGACACACTCCTAGTAACTAACAGCTAGGGGGCACTTTTATATTAAAGACATGAGGCCAAGATATTTTTTAAGGGTGTGTTTCAGCCACAACCAACCAGTATATATGTCGACTGCCATGTTAATAAAAGCCTTCTATTTAAGCGACTAGGTTAACATGCATACTGTAAAGTGCAAGCCCATGCAGGATGACGTCGCAAGAAGTCAACCTTTTGAAGACTGAATGTCCCAGGAGCTTTTAAGTTTTGACATCAACTGTACTATTTAGCAAGAGTTAAAACATG
Organism: Heptranchias perlo; assembly: GCF_035084215.1. Classification (NCBI taxonomy): domain Eukaryota; kingdom Metazoa; phylum Chordata; class Chondrichthyes; order Hexanchiformes; family Hexanchidae; genus Heptranchias; species Heptranchias perlo. The sequence goes on from NC_090349.1 coordinate 27,744,176, forward strand.
TACAAAACACCAGCAAGTAAAAATTCAACTGTTAAAATAGAAATATATTTGTGGATTTAATCTCAATTGATTAGTATTCGCCCTCATTAAACAGACCTCAATTTTGTAACCTTATTTTGATTTGGATATTCTATTGTAATCCTCAAAAGTTTTTCAAATTCAACTGAAACAATTTTTAAATCAATCAATCATTACAATCCTGGTTAAATCAGGTTACTGATTTTTACTATTTAAATCTGATACTGTAACTATATAGTTCATGGAATGAAGATTTTAATCCCATTAAGCTGCTTTGAATCATGCTGTGAACAGCATTTGCACTATTCGTCAACGTTTAAAAAATATACATGTGCAATTGTATTATGAGCTGACAAATGCTAAACCGTAACCCAGTTAGACATGACATCTGTGTAAACAAATTCTTAACTTATGGAAATTATCCAGTAGTGCGTTAAAACATAAATTTAGGTCAAACCAAATTCTGATGGTCACAATTTCATTCATTACTTGCTACTCGTTCACCATGGCTAACTGGCAACTAAATCCAAAATAGTTATCTGTGGGTCAGCTGAAATACTACCCTGTGGTCAGTTTGCTTTTTAGTCAAAATAATACTTTTAGCAAAGACATTGCCTCCAGCTCTTTCCGAAAGAGCCTAACACAGCAAGTACTTCTCTTTTGCATAAAGCTAATAAAAACATTTTCTTTTCTGTGATTACACAAGGAATATTTATGAACCACTGAAATATACAAGATGTTGTAATACTGTTCATTGCAGGAAGTCTTTAAACTTCTTGTCTTCTACCACCATCAACCCTCAAAACAAAGTGACACAACAGCAGCTTGCATTTATATAGCGCCTTTAACATAGAAAAAACATCCCTTGGCCCTTCAGAAGCATAAAGTACAAAACCTAGTTTTCAAGATAGCTTAATGCACTGTTAATTCTCAGGTATTAACAGCACTGCTGAAATGTATAAAATAAACCACTCAAGTAGAATGAAGACATTACACCACATTACAGATACGTTTCGGCTACAGCACAGGAAAACAGATAACCCAACCAAGTGAGTGCACAAAGGACACTAATTACAAAATGCTTTTAAGCTGGTTACGTGATTTGTGGAAGTGAAAACTCTGCAAATAGGAACCACATTGTTCTGAAGTAATGTGCAACATTAGGTACAGGCTCAGTCCAGAAATTTATTGGGAGAAGCACTCAGAACAACTAATCTTGCCTTGTCTAACTGCGTCAAAGTTCAGTTAAAAAGTGCATTTTCCCTACAAATGCATCAGATGTTTAGGTTTACTTCGATTTTTGTAATTAGTCAAGGCATTTCTTTTGGTTAATTGCAAAAGTCAATAAAAAGTCTGAACTTTCTCAACAATTGCTTCTAGTGTAAAAGCAAACATAGTAAAATCGTAGCAAAGAATTGAAGTTTCCCTGGTAATATCCATTTTTATCTATCCAGTCGCAGCTAGAGAATATCTCCTGTAATGGCTTCTCTTCCCGCACCGGTACCTCTGGAGTCTCCCAAGGATGTATCCTTGGTCCCCTATTTCTTATCTACATGCTTCCCCTTGGCGACATATTCCAAAAACACACCAGATGCCACATGTACGCGACGATACCCAGCTCTATCTTATCACCACCTCTCTCAACGCCTCCACTGCCTCTGATTTGTCATGCTGCTTGTCCAACATTGGACGAGCAGAAATTTCCTCCAATTAAATATTGGGAAAACCGAAGCCATTGTCTTCAGCCCCGCCACAAACTTCGTTCCCTCGCTACCTCCCTGGCCGCTGTCTGAGGCTGAACCAGACTGTTCGCAACATTGGCGTCTATTTGACTGAACTGAGCTTCTGACCACATATCCTCTCCATCACCAAGATCTCCGTAATATCCTTACATTCAGATGGAAAGGCAGTAAATTTTGACTGGATTCTTACCTCTCGCACGAGAAAGCCTTCTTGCATATATCTGGGATCAATGCTGCGAAGTTTTTCCATGGTCTCGTATTGGCCCTGACATTTCTTCAGTTTGTCCGATGAGCCAAGAGTATACTTCAACAGAATGAGGCCAACCCGAAAAATCACCTTTACACCTGGGTAGAACAAAAATCGAAAAACAAATTTCAATTGACCGCACTAACAGCATTAACAAAATGAAAATTCAGCTTCATGAACAAGTTTGCAAAGGTCAAACATAATCTACATTGTGCTAGGGAACTGCTAAACCAAACAAGGAACAGCTGTGTTTTCAACCCTGGTACTACTGGCTATTCCTTTCATTTTTTCAAAAGATATTTTACAATTTTTGCACCAATGATGAGTATTTGAAGCAGATTTCAAATTAATGTAATATTACACAGAGGATGCAGAAAAGAATGTAAAAGAACCACAAAGTTTGTTTTTAAAATAATGTAAAAAAAAGTGCTGCAGTCCTCAAATGGTTAAGGGAAATAACTTTATAAACATTCATCCAGCTGAACAAGGACTCAGACTAGAACGTAAAAAGCACAGCAACAGAAAGATTGTATTCTTAAAATAGTCAGTCAGTCAGTGAATGCTGACAAAGCAAACACTGTTGTAATTTCAGAAAGAACTTAATTAGGTCTTCAAAATGTATGAATTATAAGGAGCAAAATAGGATATCAAATTGATCTCATTCTGGTCATTTCCAATTTTTTTTTCAAATACCTTTATATGCCATAAGGTACAAAGTCCTGGAAAACTGAAAATTTTATTGATTTCCCTTTATCCACGAGTTTATCCAGATTGGTCTGAATTAGTCTGCCAATACAAGCTTCGAGAAATAACCTCAGGGAAATTGCTATCATTGTGTGGCTTCAGATTCACTTATGCCAGTTTTTTTTAAATCTTAGTTTATTTTATAATCATTGCGCTCATCAAAGTGAGGAATGTAGGTGCTGAGAAATGAGACACTTCATGTTTTGTACGCTCAGTGTCATCATTCAGCATTCTTAGTATTGCTAATTACAGAGTAAAGCACTCCCTCCAATGCGTCTTAGGCTCAGCCTCAAAAGAGCATCCCTATTGCAATAATTACATTTTCTATTTCCCATATCAGCAATCCGCTGGACTCAAGTGAGACTGTGAATTTAGTGCCAAGGGCCTATGCTCTCTACAAATTGGGTTGAGACAGCACAAACTCATTTCACTTGTACTAGTGATGTCAGCAACACCTAAACAATGAGGCAACATAGTACGTGGGCACACGCACACACAAATTTAGGACACCAGCAGCACTTCATGATGATCAATACCATACCTTTCAATGATAGGATATAGGGGAAGTGTTCATGACTCCCTAGATAGTTCCCAACCCTAGCTGTGCAATTGGGAAGGTGCATAGCAAAAGCTCGATACTTCATAAGGAAGGAGATATGAGATGAGAAAATTCTCAAGTCAGGTCAGCCAAGCTGCTATTATGCACTTCCTAGCAGCCAGACCATTAATTGCATTGGAGAACTACTGGCTGTCTCCAACGAGCTTGTATCTCAGCATCAGCTATTATCAGATGGCTGATGCTGGTATTAATATAGCCAACAGTACAAAACAGTTTTGATTATGTACCTTCACAGAAGAACATGTCCCAAATTCTCAGCACGGACACCCATGGCAAGGTTCTTGAAAATGCACACATGAACCACTCGGTCATGTAGAGGATGGGGTCAATTTTGTACTTGTTAAGGTGCTTATGTGCCACTGGTGAAACCTTACGCAACAAGGCAAAAAAGATCTCCCCATCCAACTGGATTGCTTCCTGAAGAACAAATCATACAGTTATGAAAATATGCCCATTTCTATCTGAAAAAAGTTTAGCTTGACACCATTTTATACAGTATTTGAACTATGTACCCTTTGATGGGGTTTCACAGATTTGATTAGTTTTTGAGAAATGAAAAACCAATCTTTGGAATTCAGCACTCAACTCAGGTTGGTGTTGGTAATGTAGGAGTCAGCAATACAGGTCAAGTTTACCCTGATCTGGATGTTCTAACTCAACATTTGTTAGATTCACAAACTTTAGTGGTAATTAGTAGCTGCATTAAAGATGTTGAAAGCAATATTTTAAAGTTATCCAGAGTTTACTGGAAAGCCACCACCCGGTGTAGTACATAGCTGTTTAGACCAGAAGGTGCTCGTTCAATCCTTAGTTCATGCTAAGTCAGCTGGGGTGCTACAATTGGTTTCAGTGCTCCAAGATCAGGGAAAGGGGAATTCCAGCTGGAAACTGCATTGTGAACAGAATCACATATGACCCCCTTTATAGTCAAACCACTTGACCACACATTAAAAATAGCCACCTGGGTGAAGTACCAGAGGGTTGCCAACACCTATGGATTTGCACCCCACCTAGAATCAATGTCTTCAGGAGATGAATACTAGTTACAGAAACACACAAGGTCATGTACACTGTCCTTTTGCAGTGTTGGCAGCATGCTTAATAAACATTAAATCTGTGACTCAACACTGCACAGTGATAAAATCCAATAAACCTTATCTTGTCAAAGAGCAACAGCAGCAATTTGGAACTTTTTTTTTTAAACAATTAGTAACTAGATACTGCAAGTGTAAAATACTGTACATATCTGTTGCATTTATAAATCTTTGTATCCAGGCAGATTTCTTAACAATTAAATATGGCAGTTCATTGAGAGAGCTTTTGTTGCAATCCAGGCAGTGTATTAGATTCACACGAGGGATTCCTACACAATGCCACTACTATATATAACGTAATACACTTTAGCTGGAAGAAAACTTTTGGCAACAGGGGCTAGAATGGCACTGTCTGAGTGTGAAAGGAAATTAAGCTCCCTCATGGTAGAAAACAGCAAAACTGAGCAGCTGCCAAATTAGTAGATAAAGACAACTGTGTTTAGCAACTAGACTTAGGAAACTAGGTCTAAACTGAACAGTAAAACCTTGTGAAGGGGCAAGAAATGTACAATGTCCAAGTGTTTGTGCAAGTGGAAGTTTAACGGTTGAATTCTGTCCTCTGTAGCAGTTTTGTCTATAAGCTGGTACTTTGGGAAGGTACGGTGAGAGCCCAAGCTAAACCAACAAGCAAAGCGTGTATACATTTCAGTGATATCCTTGAAAATACAACTTAAAAATGCTGCCCTGTGTATGAGAGTCAATATTATGAAATGTATTTAACTGAACTATTTAAATGAATTATGTACTTAAGATTTTCAAATGTAGGTCTGAATTTTAAAAAAAATTAGCTGAAAAATAAGCCACTTTTCAAGCTTTTTACCTAGTCATACAATTCTCTAATAAATCATAAACTTTTTATTTTAAGCTATGTGAATAAAATCTGCACTTTTTCTTGAAGAACCTGTATAGATTATCAAATTTCTGGGACATCTAGATTACTGATCAATCAGGTGACAGCAATAATCACTCAAAGCTGAAGTTCACTTCTCTTAAACAATGCATCATAGCAGGAATTTGGTGAAAATCGGGGAGAGGTGTTTGCTGAACTTCCAGCAATAGAGTGGGAGAAGCAGTGAGGAAACTCACCCTCCTGGGTTATTTCAATTCAATCAGAAAGGGATAGAAGAGCGAGCATACAAACTGAACCCAAAGCTGAAATGTGCTGCTCCAATTTCTAATGATGTGAAACAGAGAATTCAGTCAAGCAGCACATTTTATCAGTGAATTAAAACCAGAGGTGACTGGCAGGAAGCAGGTCTTGCACTTGTAACTGAATGAACATACTTACTCGCTACCAAATGTCGTAAAAGTCCTGGTAGCATTGTTCCAGAAGGCAACATAGTTACTCTGACGTTTTTCTACATGATATAGTAAAAATATCCCGAGAGGCTAGCAAATATACTAAACGGGCTAAGTGAATGAAGCAGCTTCCGACTACATTTCTCACATGTATTCAGACACATGTAGTTAGTTGCATAGAAATAGGTCTGCACCACTGTGCATAACTATAAAACTGCAGAATTCTCATCATTGTTTTCTTCTGCCACCTGTTCCCCCTGTGCATACACAAAAACATTGTAATCCTGTGTTGGCAGTCCTGACTTCTACTATTTCTAAAAGTTAATAGCTCCTATCAGAAGAAGGTTTAAAAACTCACCAATCCAGCACTGTAATATCCTGGAAGATATTTCTCACAAATCTGAACCAGACACCAAAAAGCTTGCTATGAAACAGAACAAAACAAAACGGGTATCAATTAGATCGACTCATGACCGAGAGCAACAGCAATACTGAAATAAGGGCACTAAATGCAAGAATAGAAAATGCTGGAATTTGCTGGCATTATCTTTACATTTTGAAATCTATCAACAACATTGTGGTAATCCTCAAGTATTGTGGGATTTTATAAAACACATGAATTTGAAATTAAAGGTTTCCAAAACCAGAATACTCCACACTAAGGGAGGAAAAAAAGACTGGTGGGGAAAATAGAAAAAACTCTCTGTCCAAAGTAATTCCCCCAAAAATTTAAGATAGCTCCGATCTGTGGAATATTCTTCTGGATTGGACTCTTGCAGGTCAGCCTTCAGGATTCAAAGAAGTGGATGGAACCGCTCCAGGATGCACAGAGACTTGGAATTGTGAGCCAAGATCCAAAATTACATGTTTCCACAGCAGGTTAAATATACTAATAAAAATAAAATCATTCTATAACTACTTTTCAAATTATTTTGAAAAAAAAAGTAACTCAGAAATCCCATTACAGCAAGAGGAGGTATACCCTGCTGATTGCAGTGAAAGAATCATGGTGCATGCTGGGAAGTATTGCTTATGGTCAGACTGGGGCAGTCAGGGAATTGCAAGCATTGAGTAGAAAACTCAACTGCAGGCCCAAATTTTTTGGGAGAGGGAGAGACCTTCAAGTAGAAAAAAACCATAATGCAGATAATTACAAGCACAAAAGAATGTTACAGGTAACTTTCAATCGTGTTGTAAAAGATCAATTTTTAAAATGCTTATCAGAAATGTTAGAAACTTTTTAATCCCATAGTTGGCAGGCTAAGAAGGGTCAAAATGACCTATGAAATAATTGTCCAAAGAAGTATTTTGAGAGACTTGAATTGCTCTGGTATGATTCTTATGTTGAGTAGACCTTACAGACTAGCGATTGTTGATTTGTTTTCATGTAAAATGTTTAGTCGTTCCTAAGTATAGTTGAGATATCGATTTACTCGTGAAGCTATTAAATTGTGATTTGCTATTGTTTTGTGAATATGAAATTTGAGCAAATGAGGTGAAAGTGTGACATAGAACTTTGCATTAAACAGTGTGCGATATCTGAAATGTAACTGACAGAAGTACACATAAATGTAAAATTTGTAGCTATGTTCTGCCAGCACTCATGTACGAGGCTGCACACAGAGGAATCAATGCCACTTTTATGTGGTAGCAGAAGGCTGCCATCTGTGGAACTTCATACAAGCACGAATGGCTATCTTCAGGAAAGGAGGGGAACCAGGAACAATTTTTTAAAAAATTCACTTCTCTCCTCAACTCTTTAAAAGTTTACTTCTCTTCCCAGAGACAAAGCAGGCATCATCCCCAGTCAATTAGGTCACATGCTCAAAGGCTGATGTTTCTCTGCAAGCAGAGACCAAGACAAACAACAGTAGTGAGGATCAACTCGACTTCTGATTTTTCCTTCCTCCCTCCTCCCTGTACGGAAGTGCTGGTCTCTTTGCAACACACACTGCTATGGGGCTTCCCTATTTTGCATCCATTTTTAACGCTCAAAACGTTAACTTCTCCAAATAGACTTTCCGAATTGGTTTCAAACAATGAGAGAAAATATGCTGTTCAGTTACCTCAGCAGGCATGTGCATTAGAAGGACAGCAGCTATTGGAGCCTGTGCCTGACAATACCCCTCCTCTGGCCTGTATATCGTGTATGCTTTTAGAACTCTATAAAGATCTTGTTGCCTAAAATGGACAGAAAGAATCAATTGAGTTTTGTGAAGACAAAAAGAAACAAGAAATGCTCTGACATTTAGATCCAATTTTGGACCTGAGCATGCTATTTTCCTCCTCTTCTTGCCCCCCTGTGAACATCCATAGATTCAGTTTTGCTTTTGGATACATGAATGAAGTCATCATTAAAGTAGGAGCCACAAGTTACTTCTCAGGTTGTTTACCTTGGAGGTCTCAATTTATAATTATCTTCACCTGGTTCCACATAGCGATTCGCCATTTGCAGCTCATGAACTCCCCTAAAACTTAAGCATTGCAATCACATTTCCCATTTTTAAATTAAGATGGAGATGGCATTCATGCCTCTTAAAAAGTTACAATTTAATAAAATTCTACCTAATTTTTTGCCGTGTACATATTTGAACAGCAAGTACCAATAACACTGAAAGAACTAGCTTGGACGAGTTATTGAACCAGTGAGAGAAAGGTGAATTAATGTACATAGCAGAACAATAAGACACAAATCAACTATAATTACAGGCAGCACAATGATCCAAACTGGTGTGCCACAAGGCAGTGGAAAATTTAAACAGCATCTTTCATAACCTCAGGACATCCTAAAGCACTTTTGAAGTCGCGTCACTGTAATGTAGGGGAATGTGGCAGCCAATTTGCACAGTAAGGTGATAAATAACCAGATAATCAGTTTTTAAGTGATATTGTTTGAACGGTAAATGTTGGTCAGTGAGCTCCAGTGCTCTTCAAGAAGTGCTATGGGATCTTTTACGTCCACCTCTAGGGCAGGTGAGTCTTCGATTTAACATCTCATCAGAAAGACACTTCAAAAGTACTCCATTGGGTGTAAAGCGCTTTGGAACATCCTGAGATCATGAAAGGCGCTATATAAATTCAAGTCTCTCTCTTTCTTTCTCGGTCCTGCACTGAAGTGTCTGCTGGGATTATATGCTCAAACTTCTGGAGTGGGGCTTGAATCCACAACCTTTTGACTCAGATGAGAGTACTACCACTGAGCCACAAATGACACTTAAAGCAGTAAGCTTTAAAGAAACACAAAATATAAAAGATACTTACAAAATGATTCAGAAGTGTAATTATCTAGACGTGAGAAGTAAGAGTACAACAAAATCTTTAAGGGGTAAGGGACCCCCAACACCCATAAAGCACCTCCTTGTTCTTTCTTACAATCTTTATTCAGGAGTTTACTGTAAAGTTCTGTATCCTTCTATTTGTTCAAATGGAGGTGCCCCATCTCACTCCAGCATATCTTACATGAAGTACGTCAGACGGATAGCTTCAGGGCTTCACATAGCACCCATGTAAACAGATAACTTTTATTATAAAGGATTTTTTTTTAAACTGAAGTGTCCTATTGGTAAGAATAGTCTTCCTTTTGACATTGTGCTTTACATTTTTAAAAGGACCCAATACAAAAAACATAAACTTACCCATGGCCTCCTCTAGCAATAAACATCTCATGAAAAGGAAATTGGCGATGCAGGTCCCTTTCTATTACATCAAGCCATGTTGGATCTCCAGGTGACTGATCCAACGCCTAAAGAAAGCAAACATTAAACCATCAGACTTCAATATTTTGTTACTTTGATGCAGCAAAAAAAGTATATTTTCTTCAATTTAACACCATAATAGGATATTGTACAATTAAAATACTTTAGCAACAATGTAACTGCACTTAAGCTGCAGACTACTTTACAAGGCTATATATAATCTAGGTCAAGGCTATTTTACCATTCCTTCGTTCCATACTTTGTTAAGACTACTAAAAAAAAATGCCTCTTATCCATATATGATTCAGTTTCCATCCCGATCAATGCTGAGTTAGCTGAGCTCAGCCAGGGCAATGGTAGGGGTAGTACAATTGCTTCAGGGAAGGGGAAGAAAAATACCCAGGGTACCTACTCTGAATCACTATAAAGCGACTCTCATAGGAAATACACGTGAAGTGTTTCACTGATGGATAGTTTGCCAGCACTCACTGCCAAAGCTCACGTGAACAGTAGCCAGTTGGACAAGGTACGAGAGGATGAGGATGTCCGGCACCTGTACAACTTTATTCCAGTGAGTGTCAATAACTTCAGGAGGAAAGTGAAGAGGTGACTAAAGTAGTGGACAGGGGAATGTCAATGGATGTTATTTATATGGACTTCCAGAAGGCATTTGATAAGGTTCCACATAAGAGACTGTTTGCTAAGATAGAAGCCCATGGAATCGAGGGAAAAGTATGGACTTGGTTAGGAAGTTGGCTGAGCGAAAGGCGACGGAGAGTAGGGATAATGGGTAGGTACTCACATTGGCAGGATGTGACTAGTGGAGTCCCGCAGGGATCTGTCTTGGGGCCTCAATTATTCACAATATTTATTAACGACTTAGATGAAGGCATAGAAAGTCTCATATCTAAGTTTGCCATTGACACAAAGATTGGTGGCATTGTAAGCAGTGTAGATGAAAACATAAAATTACAAAGCGATATTGATAGATTAGGTGAATGGGCAAAACTGTGACAAATGTGAGGTCATCCACTTTGGATCAAAAAAGGATAGAACAGGGTACTTTCTAAATGGTAAGAAGTTAAAAACAGTGGATGTCCAAAGTGACTTAGGGGTTCAGGTACATAGATCATTGAAGTGTCATGAACAGGTGCAGAAAATAATCAATAAGGCTAATGGAATGCTGGCCTTTATATCTAGAGGACTAGAGTACAAGAGGGCAGAAGTTATGCTGCAGCTATACAAAACCTGGTTGCACCGCACCTGGAGTACTGTGTGCAGTTCTGGGCACCGCACCTTCGGAAGGACGTGTTGGCCTTGGAGGGAGTGCAGCGTAGGTTTACTAGAATGATACCCGGACTTCAAGGGTTAAGTTACGAGGAGAGATTACACAAATTGGGGTTGTATTCTCCAGAGTTTCGAAGGTTAAGGGGTGATCTGATCGAAGTTTATAAGATATTAAGGGGAACAGATAGGGTGGATAGAGAGAAACTATTTCTGCTGGTTGGGGATTCTAGGAGTAGGGGACACAGTCTAAAAATTAGAGCCAGATCTTTCAGGAGCGAGATTAGAAAACATTTCTACATACAAAGGGTGATAGAAATTTGGAACACTCTTCCGCAAACGGCAATTGATACTAGCTCAATTGCTAAATTTAAATCTGAGATTGATAGCTTTTTGGCAACCAAAGGTATTAAAGGATATGGGCTAAAGGCAGGTATATGGAGTTAGATCACAGATCAGCCATGATCTTATCAAATGGCAGAGCAGGCACGAGGGGCTGAATGGCCTACTCCTGTTCCTATGAAGGGAGTGGGGGGGAGGGGGGGGGGGAGAAGACTGTAAAACAAGTAAAGACATTCATTAAGATTTCCCAATAATATTAAAATTGGATATTTCAATAAGGAGAACAGCCAATATAATTTTTTTTTCTGTTAATACTCACATCAAACTTCCCATGGTTCTGTTCCATTTTTACTTTACTTCCTGACAAATACTGCCAAGCTCTTCCTCGTAGTGAGGGCGGAATTCCTTTCTGACATCGTAATTTTACCTGTGCCATAGAAACAGGAAATGTTAATACAGCCTCAATTTTCTTTAATGGCCTTAATTTTTTTTTAAAAAGTCAAGAATGAGGTTAATCCCCCTAATATTTTAGTGCAACTGGACTAGCTTCTAAATATAACATGAATGCTCCCAACATCTTTGACTCTACCTAATCTGGTATTATTTCAAACATTTTAATACCCTTTGAGTAGTTATTTTTTTAAGTTCTGTTTTAAGTTTACTTACCAATAATTTAATTTTATATCTGGTAGTTCTACTGACTTGACTAAGTTGAAGCAAAATTTCTGTATTCATCTCAAGTATCTGTACCATTTAATACTTTTATCAGGATCCCCTTTGACCTTTTTAGACTGAAGCGCTTAAAAGGCCCAAAATTCCTGAGACTTCCAGCCCCCTTCCTGCTACCTCCTTCCCGCTACCTCCTTCCCAAATCCCAGGGTCAGAATTATTTGCATATGGGGGGAAAGGGGGTACTCAACTTTTGTAGCAATACTGGGGAGCCCGCCTCAGCTGGGTTGGTGGGGGAAAGATTGGAGGAAAGAGGGGAATTTCACTGTAGTACTTGCCACAGCATGAGGGACCCATAAACAGGCAAAGATGACCAAACACTGCTCAGATTGTTAAAAATTCTAAAGTGGCCACTTTCCCAACAATTGATTGTCCTGGCATTTGAAACAATTGTGGGTCCCATTTCTGCCAGGATCTGGACTGGCCACATTATTATGCCCGCATCATGCCCTCAAAAGTAAGCACAACTGCATCATGCAGGCATACAGAAGGGGCACGTCCCCACTCAGGTGGAATTTAGCAATATGAACAAAGGAGCAGTGGAACCAGTTGCACAACATTTCAACCCGCCCACCCACATTGCGATGCCGCTGTATGTGTACCCACCCACTCCCCCCAACTCCTAACTCAGGAATTTGAGCCCTAAACTTATTATTGCCACCCCACCTTACACTTGGTATCATTCTTGTTACTCTTCTCTGCACCATCTCCAATGCATGCATCTCTCTTTTGAAGCTTAACCACCAAATTTGTACACAGTACCACAAACGTGGTCTGATCTGTATATTATAAAGCCTCAGCAAAATCTTCATAGACTTATACCATTCTGGCTATGTATCCAAACATTCCAGTAGCTTTTTTAAAAAAAGCTTGCTTTTCCATACCGTCTCAAATTTGAACATCATAAGTGTACGATTACCCTTACGTCCCCAATATGTCTGAGCTAAATCTACATTGTATACAAATGCTGCTCTTTACCACCAAATATTTATGGTCAGTATTAAATTTAATTTTTCTACTCAATTGCTTAACTGATCCAACTTCCTCTGCAAGCTGTTCTTAATGTTTTCCCTATTTTAGAATTGCCTGCAAGATGTAAATGAATGTAAGTGCATAAAAGACTAATTATGGTTTACAGAAGAATTAATACGCTGTTCGTATACAGCATCTTACGAGATGTGAAAAAATACTTCTGCAGTAAATTAAGATCTTGAAACCAAACAAAGGAAATAACAGGCCTTTACCATTTACTTCATTTGCAGAGGTTTAAAAAAATGTTTTCAACTACTTTCTAAATGACGAAGTCACAGGTTAGCAACAATCCAGTGAAACCATGATTTGGGGATGCAACAGCTAAGGAAGAGTCATTCAGCTGTTTTTTCCATTAAGCACAAGAAAAAAAAGGTCTGATGATAAAGCAACTTTTCTGTAACTAATGATTATCTTTGGAAAATTGTGACCATGAAAGACAAAAGAATCAAGGATTATATTTAGTATTCTCCAGTGGCAAATAAATGAGACAGACCAAAGTACTTGAATTCCAAGCATTACAAGTACCTGAAAGTTTTTTTTAAAACCAAGGGAAGTGCCAGTGGCTTGTATTTTCAATTGAATTTTTATAATACACCAGCTTAGGATAAATAGTAAGAAATACTTTCCATCAGTGTAACAACTATGTAACAAAGGCATAGTGGTCTTAATGGGGGACTTTAACCTTCACATAGATTGGGGAAAGCAGACTAGCAACTGTCAGACAGGTAGTGAATTTCTTGAGCGTGTCCGGGATAATTTTCTACAGCAGTATGTCCTAGAGGCAACAAGGGGGCAAGCCATACTAGATTTAGTAATGAGTAATGAACCAGATTTAGTTAACAGCTTAACTGTGCGTGAACATCTATCCAATAGCGATCATAACATGATCGAGTTCAATGTAGTGTTTGAAAGGGAAAAAAATGAATCAGCTGCTAAGATTCTAGACTTGGGTACGGCCGACTTCAATAGGATGAGACAGAGACTGTCCACAGTAAACTGGGCAAATCTGTTAATGGGTAAAATGACTGATGATCAGTGGGAAATGTTTAAAGAAACATTTAACGAGATACAGAACCGGTTTATACCCGAGGGGCAAGAACTCTACTTGCCAAAAAACACGGCCATGGACAGTATAAGACATAAGGAAAGGGCGTACAAAAAGGCAAAAAATGGCACAGATCCTGGCGAATAGGAAAGATACAAAGATCAACAAAGGGTCACAAAACAGATAGTAAGAGCTACAAAAAGAGAGTATGAAAAGAAACTTGCAAGGGATATCAAAACCAATACGAAGAACTTTTATAGTTATATTAGGAAAAAGAGGTGGTCAGGAGCAGTGTTGGCCCCTTAAAAACTGAAAGTGGGGATATGGTCATTGACCATGGGGAAATGGCGGACATGTTGAATAATTACTTTGCGTCAGTATTTACAATAGAAAGAGGATAGCATGCCGGAAATCCCAAGAAAACTAATATTGAATCGGGGACAGGGACTCGATAAAATTAACATAAGTAAAGCAACAGTAATGAAGAAAATAATAGCACTAAAGAGAGTGACAAATCCCCAGGACCAGTTGGTTTCCATCCCAGGGTTTTAAAGGAAGTAGGTGAGCAGATTGCAGATGCCCGAACTATAATCTTTCAAAGTTTTCTAGATTCAGGAACTGTCCCTCTCGATTGGAAAATTGCACGTCACTCCGCTTTTTAAGAAAGGAGAGAGAGGGAAACCGGGGAATTATAGACCAGTTAGCCTAACATCTGTTGTGGGGAAATGGCTGGAGTCTATAATTAAGGATAGGGTGACTGAACACCGAGAATTTTCAGTTAATCAGGGCGAGCCAGCATGGATTTGTGAAAGGTAGGTCGTGCCTGACAAACCTGATTAAATTTTTTGAAGAGATGACTAAAGTAGTGGACAGGGGAATGTCAATGGATGTTATTTATATGGGCTTCCAGAAGGCATTTGTTAAGGTCCCACATAAGAGACTGTTGGCTAAGTTAGAAGCCCATGGAATCGAGGGAAAAGTATGGACTTGGTTAGGAAATTGGCTGAGCGAAAGGCGACAAGAGAGTAGGGATAATGGGTAAGTATACACATTGGGAGGATGTGACTAGTGGAGTCCCGCAGGGATGTGTCTTGGGGCCTCAATTATTCACAATATTTATTAACGACTTAGATGAAGGCATAGAAAGTCTCATATCTAAGTTTGCCGATAACACAAAGATTGGTGGCATTGTAAGCAGTGTAGATGAAAACATAAAATTACAAAGCGATATTGATAGATTAGGTGAATGGGCAAAACTGTGGCAGATGGAATTCAATGTAGACAAATGTGAGGTCATCCACTTTGGATCAAAAAAGGATAGAACAGGGTACTTTCTTAATGGTAAAAAGTTAAAAACAGTGGATGTCCAAAGGGACCTAGGGGTTCAGGTACATAGATCATTGAAGTGTCATGAACAGGTGCAGAAAATAATCAAAAAGGCTAATGGAATGCTGGCCTTTATATCTAGAGTACAAGAGGGCAGAAGTTATGCTGCAGCTATACAAAACCCTGGTTAGACCGCACCTGGAGTACTGTGAGCAGTTCTGGGCACCGCACCTTCGGAAGGACATATTGGCCTTGGAAGGAGTGCAGCGTAGGTTTACTAGAATGATACCCGGACTTCAAGGGTTAAGTTACGAGGAGAGACTACACAAATTGGGGTTGTATTCTCCAGAGTTTCGAAGGTTATGGGGTGATCTAATCGAAGTTTATAAGATATTAAGGGGAACGGATAGGGTGGATAGAGAGAAACTATTTCCACTGGTTGGGTATTCTGGGAGTAGGGGGCACAGTCTAAAAATCAGAGCCGGAGCCAGACCTTTCTGGAGCGAGATTAGAAAACATTTCTACACACAAAGGGTGGTAGAAGTTTGGAACTCTCTTCCGCAAACGGCAATTGATACTAGCTCAATTGCTAAATTTAAATGTGAGATGGATAGCTTTTTGGCAACCAAAGGTATTAAGGGATATGGGCCAAAGGCAGGTATATGGAGCTAGATCACAGATCAGCCATGATCTTATCAAATGGCGGAGCAGGCACGAGGGGCTGAATGGCCTACTCCTGTTCCTATGTTTGCTCAATGAATCTTACAATGAACTTGCAAAGTGATAATTGTATCATAGTGTTGAATTGGATTTCCAATACTGTACAAGGCAAGTTTTCAGGCATTTTCTGGCAGGAGTAAGAGAAAGAGAGTTGGATTTTGCATTTCTTCAAGTGGAGGTGAATATATTTAACTCTCTTCACATTCACCAAAAATACTGCACTAGGCCAAATTAAAAAGGTTATTTGGATCATAAATTCAGCTATTAGAGAGAAATAATACTGCACTCTAGCCAAAAATAAGGAAACAAATAGATAGTAAAAAACATGCATTTGATTCTTTGACTAATCTGAAAGCCACACGTCAGACAAACTGCCACGTTAAAAAAAAACTTGACTCTCCCTACAGCCAACTGTACATATTTATGTTACCATATTTACCAAAGCAGGATTTAACAGGCACTTGCCTATTAAACTATGAATTTCTGATTTCTTCACACTGGGCTTTAAAACATTGGGAGCCACAATTTTTTTTAAAAAAATGGGCAGTGCCAAGCCATGCAACAGAGTTTATGTGACTTGCTCCAAAATAACAGGTGCTATATAAATGCAAGTTTGTTTTTGTGTGTTGAAATGTGTCCAACAAGTACCCAACTAAATTTAGGTGATCACTTAATGCAGATTCAAGTCTGAAGTAGTATGCTGATGTGCCAGTTGTGAGATGATTTATAAGAAGTTGTCAATATATGCTTTGTTGCAGTACTTTGAAATCTAACAACACCATCAGTATTTTGTGTGGTCTTGAGATACACAAGGTCAAGCACACATACTGCCATGTATGCTCTGAGGACCAAAAGGAAGCTGCAAGAGGATATTGATAAAATGGTGGGTTGGGCAAAAATTGGCAGATGGAATTCAATGTCAGTAAATGTAAGGTGGTACATTTTGGTAAAAAGAATAAAAGTAATAATTATACTTTGAATGAGGGAAAGCTGGGTGATGGGGAAAGAGCAGAGGGATATGGGGTTGAGGTTCACAAAAACCTTAAAAACAGCAGCTCAAGTAAATAAGGCCATAAAAAGCTAATTATAGCCAGAGATATAGAATATGAAAGTCAAGATGTAATGGTGAATCTCGAAAAGACCTTAGTAAGACCACAGTTGGAGAACTGTGTGCAGTTTTGGGATCCACACTGTAGGAAGGATGTTGAAGCAAAAGGGTTCAGCACAGATTCACCAGGATGCTGCCTGGTGTGAGGAAATACAAATAAAGAACAAACTTGCATTTATATAGCACTTCTTCATTACCTCAGGAAGTCCCAAACTGCTTCACAGCCAACGAAGTATTTTTGACGTGTAGTCACTGTTGTAATGTAAGGAAACATGGCAGCAAATTTGCACATAGCAAGGATCCACAAACAGTACTGACGTAAATGACCAAATAATCTGTTTTAGTGATGTTGGATGAGGGATAAATATTGGCCGAGATGCCCAGAGAACTCCTTGCTCTTCTTCGAATAGTGCCATGGGATCTTTCACTTCCATCCGAGGGCAGATGTGGGCTCGGTTTAATGTCTCATCTGAAAGACTGCACCTCCAACAATGCAGCAGTTCCACAGTACTGCATTGACAACCCAAGACCTTCTCACTCAGAGACAAGAGAACTACCACTGAGCCAAGGCTGGCATCTTTAACACTTTTGAAGAAGGACTTGAAAAAAATTGTGCAGTTTTTGTTAAAACAAAACCTTTAAGACCTTAGATAGGTGGTTGAAGAAAGGGAAATTAGGGGATATGGGTCCAGGGTTGGCACATGGGATTAGGACTACTATTTGTGTGGGGGATAAACACCATCATGGACTAATTAGGCTGAACAGCCTGTTTCATGTTGTAATTTCTATGTAATTCTATTCAATTTTTATAATACCGTGGTTTTTGGGAAATCTCTAACTTTCATCAGCTTATTTCTCCCCCCAGTTCTCTCCCTTTCAGCTGTGGCTCAGAGGTAGCACTCTCACCTCAGTCAGAAGCACATTCCACTCCAGAGAATTGAGCACAAAATCTAGGCTGACCCTCCAGAGTGTTGCACTGTCGGAGGTCCCATCTTTCAGATGAGACGTTAAACCAAGAGTCTGTCCTTTCAGGTGGGTGTAATAAGATTCCATGGCACTATTCGAAGAGGAGCAGGGGAGTTCTTCCCGGTAGCCTAGATTATATTTATCCCTCAACCAACATCACATGAAACAGATTATCTGGTCATTATCTCATTGCTGTTTGTGGGACCTTGCTGTACGCAAATTAGCTGCCGTGTTTCCTACATTACACAGTGACTACATTTCAAAAGCACTTCATTGGCTGTAAAGTCCGGAGGTCATGAAAGGTACTATATAAGTGTAAGTCTTTCTTTCCCTTCTGAAAGCTGTATTTATTTGGAGTTCAGTTCCAGCAGCTCTTCAGTACCTTGGCCAAGTGATGATTCTCCATGTGGGAGCCTAAACAAGGTACACTTTCTATCAATCAGAGGTCAGTGGATAGTCATCTGGAGCAGGAAGCCTGACTGATTTCCCCTCTCCATAGCTGAGGCAAATTTCAACAGTCCTCTTGCTGCCTGGAAGAACACAACTAATTTAGCATAGATCTTCTGGCTTGTGAACCTCACCATTGTGGAATGTGTTTGATGAGGTTGTTGATCCAATGAGGTTTTGCTGTGGGCTGACAGTCAACCAGTCATGCTACCTTTCATTTCTCCTCTCAGGTCCTTGGCCCTTCCTGATTCCTACCCCAACCAATCATTACTCCTCTGCCTTCCTACTCTCCTGCTACCATCCCAGGCTTGAATTCCCCTTGAATAAGCCCACAGCTACCCTTTGTGCCTCTCTTGGCATCCTCCGAAGGGCCCATTGCAATCCCTTGCTGCTTCCTTACAAGCTGCAGCCCCAATTGCCCCATCCCACACCAACTTTGTCACCCAATGCTCCCACTCAGGGCTAACCTTGCCAATCTCCTTCCCAGCCCAATTCACTCCAACCACTACCCCCTTGGACTATGCCAGCAATCAATCTGTGCTCCACTCTGCATTTCTCTCCAGAATATCCTTTCACTTGTGAACAAGGCCCTTGCCATTCACAACCTTATTATGGATGACTGCAATGACCTTCTGGCTTTCACAGATATTTGGCTCACAGGTGATGATATTTTGCCCCTTATCAAAGCCTCCCTGCCTGGTAATGCTTCCCACCACTTGTCCCGCCCAAATCGCCGAGGTGGTGGTATGGCCCTTATCACCAAGTCACACTGGTCTCTTCCCCCTACTTCTCTGGCACCTTCTCATTTGAGCACCTCACCTTTCCTTTAAAATCCACCTTGACTACCACACACCCCAAGTTTCTAGTCACAGGAAAGTGTTAAGTATTTATCTGCTAATATCAGCAACAGTATTTCGAAGCTATAGTGTACAAGTCATCCTTTCTGAAAAGCAAAAATTGAAGGCAAGAAATTTAGAAAGAGTTCACATTTTGAACCTGTGAAATAATTTCAAAATTATCTTTAAATCCTCTTTGAATGACTTAGTCCACATGGAATGCAACCAGAGTTTCAAGCAGCCCTTTGTGTTTAACCATGACTGAACAATTACTCAGGAAGGAAAACTATTTAAAAAGCATGTTCTGAAAGTTTATTTGAACTATGCTGTACCAGACTGCATGTTTAAATGTACACAAGCAATTTACCCAGAGATTCCTATCTTTCCTAAAGTAATGTGCAGAAAACTGCTTCCAAGTCTGGATTAACTGAAGTGTGAAATCCCAACAATAAAAAAGGTACCTCCCACCGTTGGGCAACTCAGAAGAAACTGTCAGAAGTTTAGGACTTTGAAGCTAGTAATTTTTGCAAGCAACAGTTAATCTGAGCAAGAGTGTACTTGCTTTCGGTGAGCCAATGCCACAATAACGGACTTTTGAACAATTTCAGTCTAACTGCATTTGAAACAATTCAAAAATAGCTCTCTTGGAAATGGCAGACTCACATGGCCATGGCTGTTAAACACTTCCCATTTTACACCCATTAATTTAACCCTTTTCACATGAGACATTAACCCTTTTAATACTGAAAGATGTTTCAAAATCTGTGGCTGTTCTTTTATATAAGACCTACAGATTCAATTCCCTAAATTTTTCATGTTCAACGAAACTGAAAACTTAACAAGCTAGGAGACTTTTAAATCAATATGATTCTTCAAAAAAAATTGTGTTTCTAGTAATCCATGCTGTAATCCATGGAGCTGAATACCACCTATTTCCTAATTTATTGGTTTAGTTTATTACAACTTTACAAATTTTTTTCAAATATTTGCATCATTTCTGATACATTTCCTACTCGAGATGATGTCTGTCGCCCATATATGTTTGAGACTCGTAGACAGATTACAGAACTTTCCAACTATGTGCAGTTTGTCGGGGTTCACCCCTACAAACATGCAATCTAATGCAGTTGTGGTCCACCTGTCTCCAAATTCTACTTTTGCAACATTCAATATTAGAAATTTAGAGAATTATTCTGTACATATATAAAAGAATGGGTAGAGGTTTTGAAAGGTGCAATGTTGTTGAATTTCAGATGTGAAAGCCACAAATTAATGTATGTAAATAGAGCAGTAACTACACGAGCCAGTCCAAGGGGTGAAAAGTATTACGATTTTTTTCAGTCCAAGGACTTAAAAAAAATCAAAATGTTGATTTTTTAAAAAATCAATTGTATTGAAATGTTTCATTTATTCACCTTCATTTTATGCTTTGGGTTATGCCAGTTTTACTGCCACAACTCTGCTTTAAAAAATTAAAATCGTGGGGGTGAGCAGGAGAGCAGGTTTAGATTAGTTGTTCAAATGGAGAAAAACACCAGTGCAAACTTCATGAGCCAAATAGTCCATTTCAGTTCTGCAATACTTTTATAATTCTATAAGTCATGGAGTGGTAGGATGTGAATTTATGCATAAGTGTGGGTAGTGGAATGAGAGAATAAAAAGCGAAATCAAATCAGATGGGTGGGTTAAGCTGTCGTCACACACCTCCTAATGGCACATGGATTGTCAGTGGCCTAGTTATAGATACCTTCCCTAATGTCAGTTTGGCTCAGTTGGTAGCATTCTTGCTACAAAATCAGAAGGCTGTGGAGTAAAGCCCCATTCCAGGACTTGAGCACATAATCTAGGGAGACACTCCAGTACACTACTGAGGGACTGCTGCATTGTCAGAGGTACTGTCCTTCAGATGAGATGCTAAATCTGTATGTTGAAGTGGACTGCAAGAAGAATGAGACATTCTATTAGCATGCTAATCAACATTCCTCCCTCAACCAAAACCAGAAATAGATAAACTGGTCACTTCCTTTCATTGAGGTTTGTGGGATCTTGTGTGGAAAATGGCTGTTGTGTTTGTCCACATAAAGGTCACTGCACTTGAAGCATTTCACATGCAATGAATTGCTTTAAAGATGTTTTGAGAGGTGATAGTGATAAGTGCAAGTCTTTGGGGTTTTTTTGGCCAATGAATACTTCTTTAAAAAAATTTTTTTTTTTTTTTTTTTTTTTTTGAGTACGGTGGGGTGGTCAGAAATGAGAGAGTACACTCGCAAGTGGATTTATTAAGCAACTAGCACAATGAACACAAACTCAATTTTTTTTTATTTGTTCATGGGATGTGGGCGTCGCTGGCAAGGCCATCATTTATTGCTCATCCCTAATTGCCAGCAAGACTGATTGCACTAGAATTATAAACCACATGTGCAAACATGTTCCCCTTTGTGGTCTACAATATCAGTACCTATAAAGGCAAGATGTAGAGTATAGGTCTATTTGTACTGTATATGTCAGCTCAGCTACTGAAATACTCAGTGCAACAATAGCCCAATGGGAGATGGTCCCTGCAGGCTCAAATATGGAAATAGTAACTTAATCCATACGCTACAAAGAATATCAATTGTAGCTAACAGCATAAGTGTCACTGTAACATGAAAAACATTTTAAAAAAATTAATTGAATGGAGGCTTCATTTGATTACTGAAACATTAGACTCAAGGATAGTGTCAATATACAAGAGATTTAGCAATCAAACATCACAACCTCCTGCACCAAAACTTAGCAAAACGCCTAAAAGAAAAATGTACTCAATTCTTTCAGGTCATCTACAAAAGTCAACAGCAATTCACTCCTGGAGACTCTAAACTACCTTATGAAATTTAGTTCTAGTCTCAATCGGTATTTTGTACTCAGTCTTCTGCCAGGGGCCTGGTCTTGCTAATATATTTCTAGACAGGAGAGAAAGAAGAAAATGTAGCTAGAAAAGGCACTCCATAGCTTAGGATCTGTATCCAGATGACATCATAAAAATGTGGGTCTACAAATCTGCCACTGGGATTAGGCAGCCGGTTTTAGTAATATAAATGTCTGGACCTTGCCAGCATGTTTGCTTTCTGTGGCATTCCATTTAAAAGCAGAATGCGAGACACTTTTGGAGAGAGACTCTCCAGTTTGAATGTAAACGGAGAGCGGCATCAGACTGTGCTCTCCTGACACAGGATGAAATTATACACAAATATAAAAGTGCCTATAGACATGGAGGCAAAGTCTGAAGTAGGCTGGAAGCTTGAAAAGGAATTCCATGAACACATTCAAAACAAAAAAGGGAGCACCTTGCCGTGGTTTTCAAAAACACGCAATCCAAAGAACTTCCTGAGTTGTGGACAAATATCCATAAGAAAGTACGTTTTGTTATTTTCCCATTTTTAATAGATATTAAATCATTTTAATGGCTTCAACATGGCACCATACAGATTGCATCACCTCATTACACCATTTTTAAAACTTCTCCCCCTTCTTCGGGAAACACAGTAACGTACAGAACTCCTTCCTTCCCTCATCAAAGAGAACATCCTTTTAACCAGAAGTGCTTTGATTTTCACAATAGATCCTCTACACCTGTAATCAATGGCAATCCGAAGAAATGCAACTTAAGTAAGAATTGTTCATTTTTCCCTTTCTCAGATAGAAATCCTTGTTCCACAATGCTCTTATCTAGTAAACCATCTATGAACAATTAAGATTCAAAAACATCAGAGGCGAGTGAATGATATCAATTTGATTTAGAAACTTTTTCATGGATACTTATATTGCCCTTAAATGCAGGGAAGCTACTTATACACTTAAAGGGCTTTTAAACAATAGCAATCATAAAATAGACAGAAGAGAGCAATGTCTTAACTGCTCTCCTGCTTTTATATTCAAACTGGAATGTTAGTCTCCATCAATGCCTTGGGCTCTGCTGTTAAATGGAACGCCACAGAAAAGCAAACACTCAGGCCAGCTCCAAGTATTTACATTACTAATCCCAGCTGCCTTATCCCAACTGCAGATCTCTGGACCAGCATTTTTATGGCTTTATTTTCTGCTGAAGATGGTAGTTCATGCTGGAGTATGATTCTGCAGTCAACTTGCTCTTTGGTAGTTCACCTATTATTCAGGTGAACCTACACAGTTAAGTGTCAATGAACTATCTAAACATGAATGCAGTCACAATCAAGTCAAACCTTGTTCTCACTCAACACCCACACACTTTTAAAAGTTGCTGCACAGCAAGTACTTTGGGGTGATTTTGCCCATCGCTAACCTGGAGGCACTGAGGCTAACTGTGTGTCTCACCATCCCAACTGAGATTCACTAATGCTGCAAAGACCAAATACTGAACCTCAGGCCTATGATAAATACACAAGTGTCAATTTAGTAATCTTATATAATTTCTTTTTACAAAACTGTTGTAAACCAATTGAAATGGAAGTCACTCTTTTATAACTTTTAAAATGGAGGATCAGACTCTTGTCAATTACAAGATTATAGGAAGAGTACTTTTGATCTAGAGTTAATTAAGATAAAAGTTTCCAAGTTGATGTGTCAAGCTATGTAGTTAGATAGGCACCAAGACCATTGGTAAAATAGCTTGTTGTCCCACTTTGCTCAGAGGCTCAATGTTCTATTTTAATCCAACTATTAGAAATTCATACATATTCTTGGCTTCTGAATTGTCAGTTGTGCTGTCTGGTGTATATTTATTGTTGATATAATTTACATCTAAACTAAAGAGCTATTTGACTTCAAACTAGAAACAAAGCTCTGTTGTTGACTGGATTTTATGATTGATTGTTTTATTAAGCTTGGCTTCATCTTCAAAGCAAAATATGTTTAATAAAACTAGAAGTTTTTTCTGCTAGAGACAGCTTTCCTCTGGATCCTGGAAAAAGACCAGTAACTATCCAAATATTGTACAGGAGGTAGAATTGAAAAATTCATTTTCACATATCAGATGTGGCAACCCAACAAATTTAGTCATACTAAATGGAGGAAAATATACTAATGGCAGATGAAGAGGGTCCAACAGTGAATCTCAGTTTATCCGGGCCAGGGGGAGGAGGGCAAGGGAAACAGGATATAGAAAGCCTCTTCCTTAGATGAGGCTCTAGAGCATGTCCTTCTGATTGAGACGGCCTATGCAATCCAGGAGCATTATGCAACAAAGAAGACACTTTTCATGTCTTCATCAAAGACCACTCCAGTTTATTGAAGTCCTTTATAGATATCAAAAAGAAACAAACCCATGTTGGACATTATTAATATACATGAATAACAATATCACCTTGTATTTTGCCTAGTATCTTTTGTTTTCTCTGCAATTTCAGTGTAACTACTGTATTATTTTGACCTGCAAAAATCTAATCTGTATAGCGATATTCTTCACACTGGAGTAATTGATAAAGTTGCATGACAGTACAGAAAATTCAGTATGCAGCTTACCATGATAGGGGTTAATCAATAGATCCATGTTACATTATCTCTGTAAAGAGATGAGCACCACTCAAGGGAAGTGGTACGAAACAGTTAAGAGACATTCCTTTGAAAAGCCTGAACCATAAAAGGTCCTTCCTAGTTGCCATGGCTCAATCATCAACTCACTGACCCACAGGGGAGAGGGCTATATTTGAAACAGATTCTTGCATTTAATGTAACATACATTTTGAGATGGATTAGCTGTATAAAACTAACATGAAACATACTGCAAGATGACTGTACTCTGAACTTCCTCTCAGCAAAAAGATTTTGGCCAAGTGGTTAGTGCAGCAGATACTGAGCATTAAAAAGCAAAAACCAAGTAACATGAACCCAGAAATGGTAGATTGCAATGTGAAAAAAAACCAATGCACTTTGGAACATAGTTACTTAGTATATAGGTGAATACTGAATGAAGTAAAATTTAAAAAAAAAATCTGGGTGTGCTCAACCAGTTACTGAGTGTCCAAACAATAAAAAGGTTGTTGTCAATGGAAATCAGGCCACATGATGCACCAAAGGCATTCAAGCAGTCAATTTTCCATTCTTCTTTATGGCAGCTTGCTCAATATAATAGACAAAAACTTGCCAGAATTGCATACATTAATCTACCGGCCTACCACTTCTCAGCTCTGCATATTAGCATAACACTACTGCACAATACTGGACCATCTGAAGAAAAAAAGTGTTTTCTTACAGACAGATAAGTGTCGATAACAGGTCAACCTGTAAAGCCATATTAAGTCCTCTCAAAAAAAATTCAGTTACTTAATATAATTCAATTACAAAATGGTTCAACAATTTTTAAAAAGATTAGATTAAGAATGTTGAACGATACAACTGGGGATTGTTCCATTCTTTTAGTACTGCTGAGTAACCATGGCTACAAATGACTAAATTCTGGCCAAGTTACACATCTGGTAAAAATAAGATTACTTTCAATCAATATTTAACTATTGCTAGGCGACAATTCTGGTGGTTCTTCTCCCCTCCCGCAAAGTGTGGAGATATCTTCTGGCTTCCAGATGAAGGTTACATGACTTGTAACATATGCAGTAAGTAATAGTGCTTCAAAGCACAATTCTGAATACACCATGAGCTGCATGGTACTGTATAACATTTCTTTACATTGCAAATGTTTGAAATTATGTCTTGAACAACAACTACATAAGCAGCACGCCAGAAACAAATGAACCATGAACTCTTAAAGCTCAGGTAGTAAACGGAGTTCACGCTTGCCACAAAGAGTACAGTAGTGTACAAAAACATGAGAAAAGGGTTAACAGTGATGCATCAATGAGTTGCTCTGAAGTGCAACCCAAGGTTTCCCAGTCAATTCCCTTTTGCAGCCATGCTGTCAGTGGAGGTGCAAGAACCAAAAGGTAACCAGCGCGGAACTAAACTAGACCAGGAATCTACTACTAGTACGTGCTGATTCAGCAAATTTCAGCCAAAATGTAGAGGTCCAACAAGTGGCTACAGCATTCTTGAGCTTGGTGCACGAGAGAAGAAACAGCCACAATTCCCATTCCTAATTCACATCCAGTGACACCTGTTGGAAAGTCCATGAATCTAGACATCAGGCGAGGAGGAGGAGGAGGACTGGATGAAACTATAATGCCCCCAGAGTTGAGTAGCTTGGCAACATCACTGTCTAGCATCAGAAATAAAAAAAGACAGCTGAGTGTAGTGCCAGAGGTTGGCTGGTGCTAACGGAACCATAACCAACCATAAGTCAGTGCCTTCAGGAAGAGAGAAATTTGGAGAAGGAAAAAGAAAGACCAGATGCGTCCCCACTGAGAAGGTGGTTGAAAGAGAAAAGAAAATGATGAGACACAGAAGTTATCATGGGTCACTAAAGCACAACTCCTAATTACAGAACAGCACAACAGTGTGGAAGCATGCTGTTAGCAAACTTCTTGGCAAAGTTATTGTGAGACATCGAAACAAATGAGAAAGTGCACACAAGATGACATCCAAAGTGATAACATAATGAGGTCTTATGAACTTTCTTCAACTCTTAAAATTATGTTGCAGTCTCACAACTTTACAGATTTTTAAACATCTATTCCACACAAATTTAACCCCTCGAACTCAAAGCTACTGGTTTAAAAAAAGTACTGGTTATAAATGTATACACAAATTTAAAGGTGAATTTAAATACATATACAACAAATCTAACATTTATATACACTAGAAAGAAGCCTTTATTTTTATTAACCTACTGCTTTCTCAGTCAACTACCGTATGGATTTTCTGTCATATCAGTCTCACCTTCTTGTGCTTTTTTGCCATCCATTTGTCCCAGTTGTTCAACATGTCCAGCCATTTGGATTCCCGCTGTCGCAATACTTCAGGTGGTACTTCATGTTGCCTAGAAATAATGATTTGCAAATTACTTTTAGGACTGGAAATTCACGTTTAAGATTGAAAACACTGCCAGTTGAACAGACTCATTTTTAAAGATGGTCACTAATTAGCTAAATAGCTACAGCTGCTAACACCTAGTAAAATTACCAAACTTTCTGAACAACCGGACACAAAATAAACATAAGTGAAGTGAGTTGCTTATACATCCAAAATAGAAAAATGATTACTATAAAAAAAACTTCAAAAGTGTTATTTAATACAAGTGTTGATTTGAAAGTTTGAAACTGTAAAACATTATTATTGACTCATGAGCACTATTGTAAGGCAAGAGATTAAACTGCCTACAATACCTATCAAATCTGCAGAATACTATGAATTGTGACGGTGTGTTTAAAAAGAAAAACTTGTGATAAGCCCCAGCATAATACAACTATCAAACATCTCAAAGCACTTCACATACAATGAAGGATCACTCTGAAGTGCAACACCTTAAAGGCAAACTGCAAATGGTAGCCATTTTACGCACAGCAATATCCCACAAGCAGTAATGAGATGAAATGGCCAGTTAAACTGTTTGATAGCTTTGGTTGAGGGGAAAATGTTGGGACAGCAGCTCAGCTTTGAATAGTGCCATGGATCTTTTAATGGGTGCCTGAACAGGCAGATGAAGCCCACTTTCTCACATTTCCCCCACAGAACAGCAGCTCTCCCTCAGTATTGCACGAGAGAGAGGAGGTAGAGAAAACTTCCTTAAAAACACATAAGCACCCACAATATGTTTTGAAAAGTAAACATACAACGTGACAATTAAAAAATTTAGCTAATCTACATGCCAGTAAAAACAGTTTAGCTCCAACTGCCTAGACATCTATTGACATCAGACTTCCCCTTTCTCAAGTGGCTCCATACTACCTCATCTATTGGTTTGGGCCACATTCCAGGTCTGTTGAAATGTCTCAGAATTTGCTGTACAGGAGGCTGCAATTTGGTCCATTAAGCCTGTACCTGCTCTCCAACTTAAGCTATCTATTCTTAAAATCAATTTCCCTATATGCTCTTATATTCTTCCTTTTCAAATATTTATCAATTCTCTGAATAGAATTTGCCTCAGCCGCCACTTAAAGCACACTACAGGAAAAAGTCTTTCAATTTCCTCCTTCACTCTTTTGGTGATAACCCAGAGTCCATGTGCTCTTGTTACCAATTCACCAACAAATGGAAATGATCCTTCACTTCTGTAAGGCACCTTGGAACACTTTTCTAATTTAACGGTGCTATGTAAATGCAAGTACAGTAATTGTTGTTAATCGCCATCTGAAAGCCTTTTGTAATTTTGGAAACCTCTATTAGACCCACCCTTAACCTTTTCTGTTTCAGTGAAAAAAGGACCAGCCTTTCTTTATAAATGTAATCTGGTATCATTGTAGTGAATCTTCACTATACTCTTTCCATTGCTTTAATATCCTCCCAATAATGGGGTGTACTGAACCGCATGCAATACCCCAAGTGTGATCTAACCAATATCTTGTACAACTTCAGCATAATGTGTGTCATTTTTATCCCTCAGACATCCCTTCCAGTGACCAGGCTTCTTGATATACAGGGGAATCTAGAAGTTTCTCTCATTTTGGAATTCCACCCCACTTTATAGCGAATGTTAGCATCATTATTACTGGATGGGTTTGACATTTGGAAATAGTGGTTGATGTGCCATTTAAAAAAAATGTTACCCTGGTTTGTCAGGTTTTAAATTTTTACTTGAAGATTTTTATAAACCAGTCAAAACAAAATATTAAAAATATTTTTGAATTTCATACTATACAGCATAAAGGAATGTTATTGCTTATGCAGTTTCACATTAAGCTACAGACTACATTCATTTGCTATATAAAACTTAGTGGAAGCAATTATATTTGAGGGATGGTGGTTTACATCAAATTATGTCACTCGTTCAGTGCTTTCATGCTGTACTTTTAGCTGCAAACAAGGATGTGCTGCTGTAAAACAGGATACCATGTCAATGGTTGGCCCACAGAAAAAAACCTAGCCATTTCCTTTGCAGCATTAAATACAACATTTTGAACTTGGGCTAGAATCCATTATCGTTTTCCTGGGATGTATCAATTTTCTGGTTAAATATTTATAGGTGGGATTAAAAACAGTAATTCACTCACTTCATTGAAAAGCTGCTTCAAATTTACAGTATTCTACACTCCGCTACTAAAAAAAACCTGAAAACTGCAGAAACTTAAGTCAATACTTAAGGTAAGCCTGGCAATAGAATCAAGTTGATCCTCTGTGGCAGTCTCATCTAGGAAGATCAGCAGTACTTTAAGGCACTGTTAATTGACCAGCATGCCTTGCTCATCGATAGGTGTACCCATCCACATCCCATCACTCAGGCTGGGATTCGTCCCAGTTAGCACCAGGTAAGTCTGCAAGCCAATATTCCTACTGGTACAGTGCTCTTAGCTGATAAGCTGCAACAGGTTTATTAATGAACTGTGCTGAAAAGTGTGCGTCTTAGCCAACAGTAGCTCTTAGCCCATTGAGAATCCCAATTTGCCAACCTTGCCATAAGTTTGTTCTGTTTAGGTTAAGTGGGGTTTGTCCCTGCAGGGAGAGTGAACGTGCACTCCATATCAGGTAAATGGAAACAACATACATCGATTTCTCAGTAGCTTTGTTTTAAGGCTCTTAACAACAGTGATGGATTGCCATGCATTGACAGATTGAGCTAAAAATATATTTTCAGCAAGTGCATCAAAACACATCAAAGCAACAAATGCTTCCTTACTAAAACAGTCACCTTTATCCACCTTTACACTTATTTTAAAGAGCACAGAATATATTCTACTGTAATCCTATGTTCAGTAACAAAAAATGTATTCGATTCTCAATCTCTTCTGATATTCAAACACAAACACTTTTTCCTATTTTAAGTGCGAAGTGATGCATTTTGGCAAGAAGAATGAGGAGAGGCAATATAAACTAAATGGTACAATTCTAAAGGTGGGTGCAGGAACAGAGACCTGGGGATATGCGTGCAGAAATCTTTGAAGGTGGCAAGACAGGTTGAGAAAGTGGTTAAAAAATTATACGGGATCCTGGGCTTTATAAATTAGAGGTATAGAGCACAAATGCAAGGAAGTTATGTTGAACCTTTACAAAACACTGGCTTGGCCACAACTGGAGTATTGTGTCCAATTTTGGCCACTGCATTTTAGGAAGGATGTGAAGGCCTTAGAGAGGGCGCAGAAAAGATTTACTAGAATGGTACCAGGGATGAGGGACTTCAGTTACGTGGATAGACTGGAGAAGCTGGGGTTGTTCTTCTTAGAGCAGAGAAGGTTAAGAGGAGATTTGATAAAAGTGTTCAAAATCATGACGGGTTTAGATAAAGTAAATGAAGAGAAACTGTTCCCATTGGCGGAAGGGTCTGGAACCAGAGGAGACAGATTTAAGGTGATTGGCAAAAGAACCAAAGGCGACATGAAGAAAAACTTTTTTGTTTTAAAAATGTAGCGAGTAGTTATAATCTGGAATGCGCTGCCTGAAAGGGTGGTGGAAGCAGATTCAATCGGGGCTTTCAAAAAGGAATTGGATAAATACTTGAAGGGATTAAATTTGCACAGCTACGGGGAAAGAGCGAGGGAATGGGACGAACTGGATTGCTCTTACAAAGAGCTTGCTGGGGCTCAATGGGCCGAATGGCCTCCTTCTGCACTGTAGCCATTCTATGATTCCAAAATTTAAAAAAATTATGCCATGAAGCGATATGAAAACCATGTGCAGACAGAAAGGTCATACTAATAGGGAAATAAAACAAACCTAAAATAAACTGGAATGCCAAAGCAGTCTCAAATCTGAGCTAGTGAATGTAACAAATGACTGCTTTCTGACCCAGTATGTTAAGAATGCCACAATAGGTAACGCACATAATGGTAATGGCAAGTGATCCAGATACTAGGAATGGAAGTCATGGCACCTCTAGGCAACAGGGAAAATAACAATTAAATTTGATATGATTTCAGATATTCAAGTATCACAAGCCAACATGGAAGTAAAAAATTGCTAATTGCAAGGCAATCAAGGTGTCAGTCTTGGTTTAGTGGTGGCACTCTCGCCTCAGTCAGAAGACTGTGGGATCAAGTTCCACTCCAGAGACTTGAGCACATAGTATAGGCTGACACTTTAGTGTCATTCTGAGGGAGTTTGAGGTGCACTCACTCAGATGTTAAACCAAGTGCTCCATCTGCCCCCTCGGGTGGACGTAAAAGATCCCATGGCACTATCCGAAGATAAGCTAGGGAGTTCTTCTGTGTCCTGGCCAATCCCTTAACCATCACAAACCAATAATCTGGTCATTATCTCATTGTTATTTGTGGGACGTGTGCAAATTGACTGCCGTGTTTCATACATTACAATAGTGACTACTCATCAAAAGTACGTCACAGATACATATACAGACACATACATATATCATGCATACACACTTTAAAATTTTGTAGCATATTTGCTCATTCATTGTTCATTTAATAAATCTGCTTAATTGTTTAAAACTAGAATGAGGTCTGATGTGATAGAGTCTATTTCCAGGCCTCGAGAAGCAATAGACTATCAAAGCATAAAAATACTTGCAGTAGCTTAATAACTAAAGGCAGAGCAGGGGTTTCTGATTATTGCCTGAACACATTACAGAACATTTTACTTAAATAGTAAGGCTACTAAGATGCTCCCAAAGGCAGA
Source organism: Heptranchias perlo (assembly GCF_035084215.1). Taxonomy (NCBI): domain Eukaryota; kingdom Metazoa; phylum Chordata; class Chondrichthyes; order Hexanchiformes; family Hexanchidae; genus Heptranchias; species Heptranchias perlo. The sequence goes on from NC_090349.1 coordinate 27,776,099, forward strand.
GAGAGTAATCGAAGATATGAGAACCAAAGAAATCTAGAGTAAAAACATAAGGAAATGAAGGCCACACTCATCCACACGACCCTAAGTTTACTGTTTGGTTGCATACAAATGTTTTCAATAGGGGAGAACGTGGGAAAAATCTGACAGCACAATTTCACATGGCTAAATCACGAAAGAGGAAGAGAATTTATATTAAAAATAGTTTTTAAAGGACTATTGGCTATAAATGGCTGTAAGAGTAAAGGCATTCAGGGTATATCTGGCACCAATGGAATCTGCTGCAATCTTCACAATTATGATTTTTTAAGTTTCAGACATTACTGCCAGACCATTCTGAACAAAATCTTCAAATCATCAATTTAGGCTTGGAACACAGATATTGTCGACAACACCCTTTAGGAAAATCGGAACATCTAAAGACAATTTAAAGACATTCCACATTCAAATTAAAAACAGGTACACAATGTCATCAAAGGGATGCTTTGCTGTAAATAATCAGTATGCAGGGACCTTAGATAATTTATTTGAATGACCCTCAAGGGCATTGACTCATGAGGGTACAGTTCCACAAAGGCTGGTACCTGCCAATACCTCATTCAAGTAGCCATTCTTCATTTGTGAGCATAGACAGCAAGTATCAGTAGGCTAATCAACCATTTGGGGGGGGGGGGGGGGGTGTGGAGGGAGGAAATGATAGGAGGGTGGGCCAAGCCTAATTCTGCCCTTATCCAATGCCCACACTCACATTCAGCAGCAGTCAGGAGCACGTCCAAGAACAGACTTTTTGACTGAACTTTCCATCCCTGACCAGTCAAGGCTAATTGTAGTTTTCCTCCAGCCAACAGTGCCTAACACAGTAGGGATCCAACCTGGGATCTTCCTAGTCTGAACCACACACTGGATAAATGCATTAAACCATCAGGAGCACACATCAGATATTTACAAATCATGTTAACATTTTCTATTCTTTTAGCCCAGCTAAGAGGCTTGGCTGGCAACTTCCTCCGAAACCTCCACTTTTGCTGCTAGAGTTGGACATGCACATGAACAATTTGGAGTGGCTCTCATCAAATTTCCATCCTATGCAGCATGCCTGGCTTTCATGAGAAAGTCACTGCCAGGCTATTTGGATTAGATATAGTGTTTCATTCAATATTTGTCATTTTCTGTTGCTACCATGCAGAAACAGGCTTTAATATGAATCTGGGAAAGTCCCTTGGATCTAGATCACGGCACACAAGTTCTCATCATAGAAGTTTACAACATGGAAACAGGCCCTTCGGCCCAACATGTCCATGTCGCCCAGTTTATACCACTAAGCTAGTCCCAATTGCCTGCACTTGGCCCATATCCCTCTATACCCATCTTACCCATGTAACTGTCCAAATGCTTTTTAAAAGACAAAATTGTACCCGCCTCTACTACTGCCTCTGGCAGCTCGTTCCAGACACTCACCACCCTTTGAGTGAAAAAATTGCCCCTCTGGACCCTTTTGTATCTCTCCCCTCTCACCTTAAATCTATGCCCCCTCGTTACAGACTCCCCTACCTTTGGGAAAAGATTTTGACTATCTACCTTATCTATGCCCCTCATTATTTTATAGACTTCTATAAGATCACCCCTAAACCTCCTACTCTCCAGGGAAAAAAGTCCCAGTCTGTCTAACCTCTCCCTATAAGTCAAACCATCAAGTCCCGGTAGCATCCTAGTAAATCTTTTCTGCACTCTTTCTAGTTTAATAATATCCTTTCTATAATAGGGTGACCAGAACTGTACACAGTATTCCAAGTGTGGCCTTACTAATGTCTTGTACAACTTCAACAAGACATCCCAACTCCTGTATTCAATGTTCTGACCAATGAAACCAAGCATGCTGAATGCCTTCTTCACCACCCTATCCACCTGTGACTCCACTTTCAAGGAGCTATGAACCTGTACTCCTAGATCTCTTTGTTCTATAACTCTCCCCAACGCCCTACCATTAACGGAGTAGGTCCTGGCCCAATTCGATCTACCAAAATGCATCACCTCACATTTATCTAAATTAAACTCCATCTGCCATTCATCGGCCCACTGGCCCAATTTATCAAGATCCCGTTGCAATCCTAGATAACCTTCTTCACTGTCCACAATGCCACCAATCTTGGTGTCATCTGCAAACTTACTAACCATGCCTCCTAAATTCTCATCCAAATCATTAATATAAATAACAAATAACAGAGGACCCAGCACCGATCCCTGAGGCACACCGCTGGTCACAGGCCACCAATTTGAAAAACAACCCTCTACAACCACCCTCTGTCTTCTGTCGACAATCCAATTGGCTACCTCACCTTGGATCCCGTGAGATTTAACCTTATGTAACAACCTACCATGCGGTACCTTGTCAAAGGCTTTGCTAAAGTCCATGTAGACCACGTCTACTGCACAGCCCTCATCTATCTCCTTGGTTACCCCTTCAAAAAACTCAATCAAATTCGTGAGACATGATTTTCCTCTCACAAAACCATGCTGACTGTTCCTAATCAGTCCCTGCCTCTCCAAATGCCCGTAGATCCTGTCTCAGAATACCCTCTAACAACTTACCCACTACAGATGTCAGGCTCACCGGTCTGTAGTTCCCAGGCTTTTCCCTGCCGCCCTTCTTAAACAAAGGCACAACATTTGCTACCCTCCAATCTTCAGGCACCTCACCTGTAGCTGTCGATGATTCAAATATCTCTGCTAGGGGACCCGCAATTTCCTCCCTGACCTCCCATAACATCCTGGGATACATTTCATCAGGTCCCGGAGATTTATCTACCTTGATGCGCGTTAAGACTTCCAGCACTTCCCTCTCTGTAATATGTACACTCCTCAAGACATTACTATTTATTTCCCCAAGTTCCCTAACATCCATGCCTTTCTCAACCATATATACCGATGCGAAATATTCATTTAGGATCTCACCCATCTCTTGTGGTTCCGCACATAGATGACCTTGTTGATCCTTAAGAGGCCCTACTCTCTCCCTAGTTACTCTTTTGCCCTTTATGTATTTGTAGAAGCTCTTTGGATTCACCTTTGCCTTATCTGCCAAAGCAATCTCATGTCCCCTTTTTGCCCTCCTGATTTCTCTCTTAACTCTACTCTGGCAATCTCTATACTCTTCAAGGGATCCACTTGATCCCAGCTGCCAATGCAGGTCATATGCCTCCTTCTTCTTTCTGACTGGAGCCTCAATCTCCTGAGTCATCCAAGGTTCCCTACTTCTACCAGCCTTGCCCTTCACTTTATAAGGAATGTGCTTACCCTGAACCCTGGTTAACACACTTTTGAAGGCTTCCCACTTACCAGACGTCCCTTTGCCTGCCAACAGACTCTCCCAATCAACTTCTGAAAGTTCCTGTCTAATACCATCAAAATTAGACTTATTTTTTTAATATATTATCCTCATGTAAATAATGCAAAAAGGAAACAGCTCAAGAATGAAAATAGTTATCTGGGCTTAACATTCAAAAGGTTTTAGTCCGTTACTAAAGATCAGACAAAATCTTGCACAAGCAATTGAAATCAAGTGGAAAAGTCTGCATACTGTTTCAGTAAATACCGCAACCTTACTGTAAGGACACATTAAACAAGCCTAAATTAAATGACGTGACTGATGTGTGTATGCTCGCAAAAAAATGAAAAGTTATTTAAAGGAGTGTGTTAATATTTCAGGTTTATGGGGCTCTTAACATACAGTGCACACAGTATAATTAGAATTTTTAACTTTTTATATCAAAACCAACAATTTCTTCATAACGCTTTCTCTGGTCTCAATCTGGCCAAAAGAAGCTGCAATTCAACCAGTCATTCCTTCTTCCTGAGGTGGAACGCCTTGTTTCCTTCTGGCGCTCCACTCAGCAACCAGATTTTGAACAGATCAAACTTTTAGTCGAGACTAGTGAGTTTCAGTTACAATTAGCTCTCAGACTAAAACACATGACCTGTTTAGGAATTAAGCATTAATCCATCTGAACCGTCAGGAATAATTAACTGCTTACTGAACTGCAGCTTAAGAGTCTCAAAACCTACTACAATGCCAAATAAAAACAGATAAAAGAGGCATCTATTTATACACTGCAACCTAAGTAAGCCACCTCAAAAGGTGGATGTACCCAGAAACAAATTTTACTGCCCATTTTTATGAACTCTTCAAAAAAAAAAATTTCATCTGGAGGTGTCAAAGGTATGGATGAGGGTTTCAGCGACAGATGGCAGAGGTGGAAGTATTTGTTATGAAGAGCATATGGGGTCAGAAGCTCAGCTCAGGGTCAAGTAGGATGCCGAGACTGCGAACAGTCTGGTTCAGCCCAAGACAATGGCCAGGAAGGGGGACGAAATGGATGGCAAGGGTACGGAGCCACAGACGATGGCTTCAGTCTTCCTAGTGTTCAACTGGAGGAAGCTGCGGCTCATTCACAACTGGATATCAGAACTGCCGATGTTAGTCTCTTCGGGCTGCTCTCATGTATATCTCAGGAACGTTAAGACTGAAAGCAGCACAATACTCAGCCAGGAAATGGTAAGTGGCCTGTGGAAACAAATTGCAGTGGTCTGGGGAGGGGCAGGAGCAAAGGGCAAAGAAAGGGGAAAAAAGATGCAATCAAGTGCCTATGTTCCCAATTTAGAAAGCAAGCATATATTTGAATTCTAGCTCAAAGAGTGAACAACTTCCCCAAGCAAATTGGCAAGCATCACTATCTCCCCAATTGGTTTCCTACTGGCAATGTGAATTCCAAAGCAAGTGAACAGAAATTTGCATAAGGACAGAAACAGTGTTTGTTCTGTCAAGCATGTTTCAGTCACTTAGCGATCATAACAGACTACATGACCTACACATCCTACATTTTTATTTAAAAAGCATATTCATTTCCAAATGTTTGTAGGAAAAATACGAGTTTCAGAAGTTAACATTCCAAAATGTCTTAGGGAAACAACAAAGAAAAATGGTTTACACAACACAACTTGCTTCCAACCATTTCACTTGCTTTAAGTGGTGTGAAGAACAGAAATTTCCCAATCTAACATAAAACATGAAAGTCCCAGGGACATCACAAAGAATTACAATTGGTCTTCAAGACCATAATGGATCAAATAGCATTCATTTACCTTAACTAACCTTAGCCCAGGGCTTCAGCCGTTTTATCCAATGGTGCATTCACACAGGGTTTAGTAGCGGCACAAAGCGGCTTTGTACCGATACTAAAATTGGAGTGTAAATTGTTGAAGCCCGAACTCACACTGAAGTAAAGTGGGAGCAAGACCACCTCCTCCAGGGCACCTCACTCTGCTTCACACCAATGTTGGGTAGGATCCTGACACTGGATTCCAGCTATATTTACATTTTAATCGCAGCATTGGTGCAAAGTAAAACTACTCCACACCAACACTGCAGTTGTACAACGAATGAACCCTAATGAAAAGGCTCCAACTAAATAACAAATGTAACTGCCTTGGTGATGTAGAATGGGCTCACATAAAGCAAACATGATAATGGGAAAAAAATCCTCAATATTCAAATTTACTTATGATATAATTCAGGGGTACTTACTTTTACACTCTCAGACCCACCATTAAGATTACTTTCAACAATATAGCCAAATCCTTCAGCTTCTTCACATTCATTATAATTATTTGAATAGAAAACAACCACCTTCTTTGCTAAATGGTAGGAATAATTTAATTCAGGTTTTTTTCTGTTTTCGTGGGAAATGTGACCAAACTGCCTATTTCCCACCACAACACAGACCAGAGGGAAATAAGCAGTGCTTGAATTCTCTTCTCTTAATAAACGTTTCTAATTAACCCAAACTGGAAAAAGAAAATGCTGGAAATGCATAGGTCAATCCGCATCTGTGACGAGAGAGAGACAAGTTACAACAGTGTGTAACACATCATTAGTTCTAATGAAGGGTTACACACCCAAAACATCATATCCTGTCTTTTCTCTCCATAGATGTTGACTGATCTGCTATGTATTTCTAGGATTTATTTTACTGCAATTGACCAATTTTTTTCAGCTCAGGTTCAGAGTTTGATTGGGCTTTCAACTTAACACAGCACACTGTAGTTATCAGAATTCCAAACTGCTTAGTTTTTGCAATTTAACAATGATGTCACACACAGCTGTTTTGCACATTGTTTCAGACCATCAGGCTAGACAGGGTTTCTTTTAAAAACACACTTCGCCTGCTGTGAAAAAACATGAAGCCTCCCTATTCTTGCTCCACTAAGCAAATCAAGGAAATGTGAAAATACTTCATTGTAAAATTATGGTGTCTGCTGTGCTTTTATAAATGATGTGGAGATGCCGGTGATGGACTGGGGTTGACAATTGTAAACAATTTTACAACACCAAGTTATAGTCCAGCAATTTTATTTTAAATTCACAAGCTTTCGGAGATTTTCTCCTTCCTCAGGCAAATGTTTCAAGATCTCCTTGAAGCCTACGCATTTATACATATTGAACAATAATAAATGGTGTTTACAGACTGCCCCTGCAACTGCCCGTTGCCAAGGCAATCACCGTGTTCAGACAGAGAGGTGTTACCTGCAGAACCTCCGAATACACATTCAATAAAAAAACAAACAGGGAAAAAAAAACAGAGAAAAAAAAACACAGAGAGAGGCAGAAACATCCGGAAGGCAGAGAGAGCCAGCAAATGACCCATTATATTAAAAACAGATAACATTTGTTCGCTGGTGGGGTAACGTGTAGCGTGACATGAACCCAAGATCCCGGTTGAGGCCGTCCTCATGGGTGCGGAACTTGGCTATCAATTTCTGCTCGACGATTTTGCGTTGTCGTGTGTCTCGAAGGCCGCCTTGGAGTACGCTTACCCGAAGGTCGGTGGATGAATGTCCATGACTGCTGAAGTGTTCCCCGACTGGGAGGGAACCCTCCTGTTTGGCGATTGTTGCGCGGTGTCCGTTCATCCGTTGTCGCAGCGTCTGCATGGTCTCGCCAATGTACCATGCTCTGGGGCATCCTTTCCTGCAACGTATGAGGTAGACAACGTTGGCTGAGTCACAGGAGTATGAACCATGCACCTGGTGGGTGGTGTCATCTCGTGTGATGGTGGTATCTGTGTCGATGATCTGGCATGTCTTGCAGAGGTTACCGTGGCAGGGTTGTGTGGCGTCGTGGACGCTGTTCTCTTGAAAGCTAGGTAGTTTGCTGCGAACGATGGTCTGTTTGAGGTTGGGTGGCTGTTTAAAGGCGAGTAGTGGAGGTGTGGGGATGGCCATAGCGAGGTGTTTGTCCTCATTGATGACATGTTGAAGGCTGCGGAGAACATGGCGTAGTTTCTCCGCTCCGGGGAAGTACTGGACGACAAAGGGTACTCTGTTGGTTGCGTCCCGTGTTAGTCTCCTGAGGAGGTCTATGCGATTTTTTGCTGTGGCCCGTCGGAACTGTCGATCGATGAGTCGAGCGTCATATCCCGTTCTTACTAGGGCGTCTTTCAGCGTCTGTAGGTGTCCATCGCGTTCCTCCTCGTCTGAGCAGACCCTGTGTATTCGCAGGGCCTGTCCATAGGGGATGGCCTCTTTGACGTGGTTAGGGTGGAAGCTGGAAAAGTGGAGCATCGTGAGGTTGTCCGTGGGCTTGCGGTAGAGTGAGGTGCTGAGGTGCCCGTCTTTGATGGAGATTCGTGTGTCCAAGAAAGAAACTGATTCTGAGGAGTAGTCCATGGTGAGCTTGATGGTGGGATGGAACTTGTTGATGTTATCGTGTAGTCTCTTTAGTGATTCCTTGCCGTGGGTCCATAGAAAGAAAATGTCGTCGATGTATCTGGTGTATAGTGTTGGTTGGAGGTCTTGTGCAGTGAAGAAGTCCTGCTCGAACTTGTGCATGAAAATGTTGGCGTATTGGGGTGCGAATTTGGTCCCCATGGCTGTTCCGTGTGTTTGGGTAAAGAACTGGTTATCGAAGGTGAAGACATTGTGATCCAGGATGAAGCGGATGAAATAAACCATTTACTTTTATAAATGGTTTATTTCATATAGTGACAATTGATATAGGGGATAATAACTAGCACTACCACGATGCAGTTGTAGCTTATGAAGATTACTTACATACATACATCTCTTCAAAATTCAAGTGTTGCATTCACACACACAGTCTCTCATGCACACGCATAATTCTCAAATCAAGTCTTTGGTTTGATATGATTGGAATCTCAGCTAGCACAGATGTAACTGTCCATTTGAAGAGGGCTGTTCAAAGAGATCCATGTAAAGGAAAACTGAAATATTATCAAAATCTGCATTTAAATGAAATTACTCTGTTGGAAACACCCAGTATAGCTATTGACTGACAGTTCTGCCTCTGGTATCGACATGTTATGGCAATGTTTCTTAAAAGCTTTAAGACGTCCCCATTCCACTTTTGAAAATCACTGTCGTTATAAGTAAAACCAAAGCACTTAGGTTGTTTGCAATTTATTGAATTGGGACATAGATTTTCAAACCGGTGGTCAGCATAGGAATTCTAAGGGTTTCCAAAGTCAGATCCTTGTCTATTCACTTTCGGGTTTCAGGCATTTTCTTAATTTCTTATTAGTAGATTATTTCTGTTGCTGTATACTAATTAACAAAACAAATTTCTGCAATAATGGTATTAAATTTTGGGTAGCTGACACACCCCACCTGAAGTTTGGGCAGGGGTCCCTCGCTCAGCAAAGTTTGAAACCACTGAATTAAGACAATGGTTAAGCAGAATTCAAAGCTGTGCTCTAAATCATTTTTCAAAATTTTTGTTGGTTTACCTCACCTGCTATCTTAACTGGAAAAAAGTTCAAGCGTCATCCAAGATGCTCGAGCATCGGTCAGATACACCAATCTTATGCTTCAGTGTGTGCGTGCAATTTTTTAATGTCCCTGCTTGTCGCTCCCCATTGGGACAGACCCACACTTCACCAGTAAGGTGTGCCTCACACTTTAGGCTAGAAATGATACCCTCTGCCTCACTATAGAGCAAACAGACATAGAATTTCACACCTGGAGAGCAGGCATGTGTGGAATTTCACATCTGACAGCAACAGCACGAAAGGATGCAAAAAATGAACTGACTAAACTTCAAACACAGCAGCCATGTCAACTGAATGTAAACTGTTATTCACCAGAAGTTTAGTCATCTGGCTGTTTTATTTTTTCCTCAGAACCCTTGCATTTAAATTGGGCTCAACTAAATAGAGTCAAAAATCACACGTCGGTGGGGGTAAGAAGAGGGACTGGCTTAAATTCAAATTTGGAGAGAGGTCTAATAATACACACCTGACACAACTGAATGAACAAAATCTCTTACAACCAACAAGTACAGCTGCAAGAATCTGCAAAGTACAGACAGTTTCAAGTCTGGCTTATGATTCAAAGCAGCAGACACAGCACACAATACATTCTATGGATTATATTTTAATTACATTTTTAAAGTACTCCTTTCTACCCCACCATCACCTTTTCAGATTGTGCCATGGCATGTAGCACTGAAGAAAAGCAGCCAGTTTCAATGTTTGTAAACAAGATGTTCAACATTAGGTGAATATATTTTGGTAAACATGCTAAAGTGATGAAAATATGTGTAATGATGAACAGCCAGCTTTACAGGAGCTCATGGAAACAAATTGTAAAAGATACTGTGAACTCAAACTTTACAGAAACTAAAACCAATTTTTAATACTGACAATTTCCCCACCCAAAGCAAAGAATCAGAGAGAATTTAGCTTTGATTCTAAATCTTCTCATTCAATGCAAGACACCCCGGGAATAACACTGGTAATATTACTTCATAAAATAATTCCTCAATCTTAGTTAGCAACATTTATTCCGGGGGGGGCGGAGAAAGAGAAGGGAAAGAGAGAGAAAGAAAGGCAGTACCTTGGTTGCGACTTAGAAACAGCCATAATTTCACTGAAATGTTTATTAATGTTGATCAAATACACAAATGTCAAGGAAATTCAAATGCACGCTAATTTTGTTGACTGCAGCAGCTAATTATAAGGTGGGGAATTCACATCTGTCTGACATAGGTAGTTCTGTAAAGCAACATAATGGAATTCAAGAACATGAGCTGGAAATAACTGATGCACAACATCAGTTGAAGCCTGGAAACTAGGATTTTAAAAGTCTTGCTCACTTAATTTTTTTTCTTTCCATCAATGTCAACATTTCTGTCATGTTAAATCCCACACAACTCCTGAGCAGCATTAATGACTAAAAGAAAAGCTATATTTTGAAAGGGGTGTGGGGGGAATTCATATGTCCAGAGTAGCCTTGGTTCTGCTTTGAATTCACACCCCTACAATCAGATAGATACACAAATCTCTAAAAACTAGCGACACAGGTTAATAAGGCCATAACAAAAACAAACCAAGCACTGGGGATCACTTCTAGGAGGGATGGAATTGAAAAGCAGAGACGTTATGTTAAACTTGTATAGAACCTTGGTGAGACCACACTTGGAGTACTGTCTCCATATTATAAAAAGGATGCAGAGACATTGGAGAAGGTGCAAAGATGATTCACAATGATGATATCAGAACTGAGAGGATATACTTATCAGGAAAGGCTGAACAGGCTGGGGCTCTTTTCTCTAGAAAAGAAAAGGCCGAGGAGTGACCAGATATAGGTCTTTAAGATAACAAAAGGCTTTGATAGAGTAGACGTAGAGAAAACGTTTCCATTTGTGGGGGAATCCAAAACTAGGGGTCATAAGTATAAGATAGTCACTAATAAATCCAATAGGAAATTCAGGAGAAACTTCTTTACCCAAAGAGTGGTAAGAATGTGGAATGCGCTAACACTTAGTTGAGGCAAATAGCATAGATGCATTTAAGGGGAAGCTAGATAAGCACGAGGGAGAAAGGAGAAGGATATGCTGTTCGGGTTAGATGAAGAGGGGTGGGAGGGGGCTCATGGAGCATAAACAGCAGCACAGACAAGTTGGACCGAATGGCCTGTTTCTGTGCTGTAGACTCGATGTAACGCTATGCAAAATGCAAATAACTACTGAAAACAGAAACCGAGCTATCAACGTCTTGACACTTTCTCTTTCAAGCACACTTTTGTAAAAAAATTGGAATGTTCAGAAAACCTACTTTCACTTTTGTCAGGCTGTAGAATTGGGGAAGCTCAGAGTTTCTCTACATAAACTGTATAAGCTCTAAATGTACATCTTCACAACTACCTATACCACAAGCTGCCAAGCATAGATTATGCAAAGTTTATTTTTCACAAAAGTGTAACAAAGAGGAAGTACCAACATGAATTGGTCCAGACTCAGTTCTGCTATTAATCTATAATTTGCTGAAGTATGAACAATGTTTCGGCTGGATTAAAAATAATCAAGACATTGTTTTTGACTTGTTATATTAGCGATATTGGACTGTAAGTGACCTGGAGATCCTAATCTAAGAACACTCGGGTACTCACATACTTTTAGCTTTATTTTAAACTTAATTCCCAAGAGGTCTTTTAATTAAAAACTTAAAATCAAAATGCTCATGACTGTTTCATTAAGTGCATGCCAGTCACATTGACAGCCTACTCACAACTTACATCCTTTTAAGATTAAAGCTACTTCAATGGTGCAGTATCCAACATCCATTAGAAATCTCATATGCCATGTCAATGGGCAAGAATGGAGAGATCTGGATTTAATCTGTAATATGTAAAACATTAACCTGTAAAAGGATTTATGATTTGTGTACTGGATGTTCTGGCTGACATCTCTTGTCCCAAACTTTCTGGGCAACTGAATACCTTATATTGTGTTGGAAATAGATCATACCAAAGAACATAAGTAACAATTTACATTTATATGGTACCTTTAACGTGGCAAAATGTTCTAAAACACTTCACAATTGAGGGTCAGATCTGAGCAAGAACAGCAGTGAAATTAAGGGGTGGTAGCCAAAAGTACTATTGAACAGCTAAGCTTTAAGAAGTGATGTGGCAAGATGGAATGGCTTATGGAGAAAGTTCCAGAGTGTGAAGGCAGGATGATTGAACGCTTTTCCAGTGACGATAGGAAAGAGAGCAAAACGCACAGCAGACCAGAGCTGGAAAAGTGGAGGGGTCATGCAGGAATACAAGGCTGGAGGAAGTAATGTAGGTAGGGAAGAGCTAGGCCAGGGAGAGATTTGTACACTACAGCTTTGAAATTGATGCGCTAGGGATGGACGCCAATGGAGATCAGCAATGATATGGGTGGTAAGTGAGCGGGACTTTGTGCAGGATAGAATGTGGATGGCAGCACTCTGGAGCAGTTGGTTTTATGGGGGTGGAGCTTGGAAGGCTGGCAAAAGAGTGGTGGGAAAAGTTGAGTCTGGAGGTGGAAAAAGGTATGAATGAGGATTTCAGCAACAGCAAAGACAAGTAGCAATGGAACCCTAAGAGGGCAGCACCATGGAAGAAGGGCAGTGGAGAAAGTGGTCCGACACACAGGTCTTTGACCAGGGTGGGCTGAATGCTGTGGGAGGGATGCAAACCAGACCAAAGGGATTAGAATAGGGAGATGTGACTCAGAATTGAATGATGACATGTTCCAGAATCTTAGGAGAGGAAAAGGAGGTTGGAGATTGGATGGTAGTTGGAGAGCAAGCTTCTTAAATTAGGTAAAACAAGACAAATTGTAAAATAATGAAAGTGCTCATCTGTTCATACTTAGATAAAAGTTTTTAGTGGGCTTAACACCATTCTCTGATACATACTTATCAACTACCAACTTAATGTGTTCTATCAAAGAGAATACCACCCTTGCTGTTGACCTAGTTAAATCAATCTTCAGAACTACTAGATATGGTGATTTAACATTTACAGAAAGTTCCTGGTATTTTTATTAACATGTCCCAGAAATAATCCTATGGAGCTACAAATAAGAATCTGCCACATTTTTCAGATCACTAAAACATCTTACTTTAAAAAAAAATTATATCAACTGTTTGAAAAGTTCACACTTTCTAATGCAATTTAATTTTCATGTTGTTGAACTGGCCTATTCAATACATCTAGTTCAGTTTTTTGTCCCATCAAGTCAGAAATGTGATGTAATTACCTTACTAGTGACAAGAAAAAGTGCATAATGACAATACAGGCTACCTATATAAAACATATGAAATGTACCTGTGGCCCATGTTCATTATGTGCACATTACATAATTGGCAACCACATCAAATGGCCACTTATCCAAAGTTACAATATTTAAAAAAAGGAGTGATTGGAGAGTTAAAATATCACATCGAACAAGACTGTCCAATAGAAATTGCTGATTAGCCACAGGTGTGGTTATGGTGAGACATACTTCACATGTATATTTACTTAACAAACATCTACCACTATTCAGTAACCAAGGAAGTAAAGAACTCACAACAATCAAAAAACACCTGCACTGTTTTTCGTCTTACTACTTTACTAAGAAACACACAAAAAGGATAAAGTAACATGCATACTCGGTATGAATAGGAGTATTGAGGTCACATGTCCAATGATAGTGCCTATTACTTATTTATTAATCAGAAATGCAATTAGCCACATCTGGATTCTCAATTAGCCACATGTGGCTAGTGGTTAATGTATTGGTCACGACTGACAGAAGCTTTGCACAATTCACTTTGCCACTTAAGGGTTATCAGGACTTCTACACACATATATGTATCTAATCAGTCCTTATTGAGTACCTTCAGAAAGCAGTACATAAATGGCCAATTTGACTCAGTTGGCTCCACTCAAGCCACTGAGTCAGAAGGCTATGAGTTCAAGTTCCAGTCCAGGACTTGAGCACATAAACTAGTCTGACACTTCAGTGGAGTATGAGGCAGTGCTGCATCGTCAGAGGGGCTGTCCTTTGGATGAAATGCTCTCAAATGCCTGTTCCGGTGGTCATTAAAGCTCCTAGGGTATTATTCAGAGAGAAGGGAGATCTCCCACTATAAGACCCAACACTATCCCCACAACTTGCACCTCCAAAAACAGATAAACTGGTCTTTCATGGGATTGCTGCTTCTGAGACCTGGCTGTGTGCAAAATGACTGCCACATTCAGCAACACAGCAAAACTGATTGCACTTCAAAGTAATTCATTGTATGAGAAACACTTTGGACATCCACAGAAACTTGATAAGTCACTATATAAATGCAAGATCTTTTTCTTATTACATGCAAAAGCTGCATTGTCTGGCTACAATCATTCCATTTAGCAGGTTTTGACAATGAAGAAAATGTGAAGCATCATGTCAGCGCTCAAAGGTATACAACCCTAGTCTGTGTGTCTTCTTCCCCAAGATTCAGAAATAGTAATTTTTCAGACCCAGGCAAAGAATGCTATGGTGAGGCACCAAGAGGGTTGAGGAAAAATAAACAAGCAGTGAGTGAGGATGATTTCCAAATATAATTGACAGAGACAAAAAAAATCTGTCCACTTAGAAAGATAGGGTAAATATTAATGGAGTGAGCAAAAAAGATGTGTGTTGAAATATTACATTTTTAGCATTAATTTCCTGCACTATAGGCTAACTGTTACTTCTCTGAGCACTGATAATCTTTTTCAAATTGCAAAATGTGCACTCATTTTTCTACCTTACAGCATCTTCAGAAATGCATCTGCAGTGATGTTTACTGTAGAATGAAAGATGTACAAAACCATACAGCATTTTGTAATTCAGTATTAAACATTCGGATGATAGAACCATAGAAGGTTATGGCACAGGAGGCCATTCAGCCCATCGTGTCCATGCCAGCCGAAGAGCTATCCAGCTTAATCCCACTTTGGTCCGTAGCCCTGTAGGTTACGGCACTTCAAGTGCACATCCAAGTACTTTTAAAATGAGTTGAGGGTTTCTGTCTCCACCACCCTTTCAGGCAGTGAGTTCCAGACCCCCACCACACTCGGTGAAAACATTTCTCCTCAGCTCCCCTCTAATCCTTCTACCAATTACTTTAAATCTATGCCCCCTGGTCAGTGACCCATCTGCTAAGGGAAATAGGTCCTCCCTATCCACTCTATCTAGTCCCGTCATAATTTTATATACCTCAATTAAATCTCCTCTCAGCCTCCTTTGTTTCAAAGAAAACAATCCCAGCCTATCCAATCTTTTCTCATAGCTAAAATTCTCCAGCCCTGGCAACATCCTCGTAAATCTCCTCCGTATCCTCTCTAGTGCAATCACATCTTTCCTGTAATGTGGTGACCAGAACTATATGCAACCAATGTTTTATATAGTTCTAGCATAATCTCCCTGCTCTTATATTCTGTGCCTCGGCTAATAAAAAAAGTATCCTGTATGCCTTTTTAACCACCTTGTCTACCTGTCCTGCTACCTTCAGGGATCTGTGGACATGCACTCCAAGGTCCCTTTGTTCCTCTACACCTCTCAGTATCCTCATTTACTGTGTACTCCCTTGCCTTGTTTGCCCTCCCCAAATGCATTACCTTACACTTCTCTGGATTGAATTCCATTTGCCACTTTTCTGCCCACTGACTAGTCCATTGATATCTTCCTGCAGTCTACAACTTTCCTCCTCTCTATCAACCACACTGTCAATTTTTGTATCATCTGCAGACTTCTTGATTAAGCCTCCCACATTCACGTCCAAATTATACCACATTAACATATACCACAAAAAGCAAGGGACCTAGTATTGAGCCTTGCGGGACCCCACTGGAAACAACCTTCCAGTCGCAAAAACACCAGTCAACCATTACCCTTTGCTTCCTGCCACTGAGCCAATTTTTTTCTTCCAACTAGCCACTTTCCCTTGGATTCCATGGGCTTTTACTTTTTTGACCAGTCTGCCATGTGGGACCTTGTCAAAAGCCTTGCTAAAATCCATGTACCCTATATCAAATGCATTACCCTCATTGAATTTTTTGAGCAGGTAACAAGAAGGGTCAATCAAGTTAGTCAGACACGACTTTCCCTTAACAAATCCATGCTGATTGCCCTCGATTAACCCATGCCTTTCTAAATGACGATTTGTGCTGTCCCTCAGAATCGATTCCAATAATTTTCCCACCACCGAGGTTAGACTGACTGGCCTATAATTACTTGGTCTAAGTCTTTCTCCCTTTTAAATAACGGTACAACGGTAGCAGTCCTCCAATCCTCCGGCACCACGCCTGTAGCCAGGGAAGTTTAGAAAACGATGATCAGAGCCTCCGCTATTTCCTCCCTTGCTTCTCAACAGCCTGGGATACATTTCATCCAGGCCTGGCAATTTATCTTCTTTCAAAGATGCTAAACCCCTTAATACTTCCTCCCTCACTATGTTTATCCCAGCCAATATTTCTCACTCCTCCTCAGCTACAATCTCTGCATCGTCCCCCCTCTTTTGCGAAGACAGACGCAAAGTATTCATTAAGAACCATACCCACATCTTCCGCCTCCACACATAGGTTACTTTTTTGGTCTCTAATAGGCCCTGCTCTTTCCTTAGTTATCCTCTTGCTCTTTATGTATTTATAAAACATTTTGGGGTTTTCCTTAATTTTACTTGGATCACAATAACATGGTTGTCTTTAATAAAGCTCTGCACTGTACGGTAGCATTTCTGTAAATCCTTTGAGAATTCCTATTCTCAATGATGGAACAAGGGCGGACAATTGTGTTCTTTTTCATTCCTGCTGCTTCTAAATTCACCGTGAAAATAATCTAACACTTTCTCTAGGTGACCTGGTGGAGCAGCATGGTGTAGACACAAATCTGTATTCATTATCTCTGACCCCACAAGTTTCAGACGTCAGGTATGGCTTCAGTGGTTTATCCAGAACAAAGGGCGCAAAGACCACGAGGTCACCTTTCATTTGCAACCTCAACAGCAGCACTGGCAAAGGTCTTGGAGCAGGTTACCTGCTAACCCTCCAAATCCTCATGAAAAGACAGGAGTGGAAAAAAAACTTCCTTCAATTCTGAAGCAAACTAATATGGAAAAAAGTCCCTTTACTAGCATTTCGTTAGCTCTCCCGACAGCCCAGTTGGTAAAGGCCCAGGTTCAATTCCAGGTGAGTGCAATGTTAAGATCTCTCAACCAAGGTGACATTAAGGGTGTTATAATAAGCCTCAATATCCCTACGTTAGGGAAAGCTTTCGAGTCTGATTAATATTTAGTAACCCCTACTGAAAATTGCACGAGAGATGTGTGGGCTTACGCGGTGATCTTTCCTCTTTTCCCACCAAAAGGGGCAAGTAGCCAATTAGCACATTATCTTGGCTCACATGGAGAATGGCCACTTGGGCAAAGACTGGAAAGCAACAAGCATCTGAGAAACTGTAACAGAAGTCAATGCTTATCCTTGGGGGGGTTGAAAGGCATAGGAGAGAGGGAGAAAAAAGGAACCAAACCAGAAACAATGTTTTGTTAACAAGTTCTTAATCTGCTTTAGTAACTGACAAATTGGTTCAGAATAAATCTCCTTGATTATTCCTGCTAATCTGCTTATTTTCCAACATCATTAGAGCAGTAATTATAATTGGTTAAATTGGCTGTATTATTAAAAATATTTACAGACCTTGATGCAATAATTTGCTTTTAAATGTTTGCACCATAAAGAACAAAGCCTCAATCAAATAAACTGTAATTTTTGGACCCTAG
Source organism: Heptranchias perlo (assembly GCF_035084215.1). NCBI lineage: Eukaryota > Metazoa > Chordata > Chondrichthyes > Hexanchiformes > Hexanchidae > Heptranchias > Heptranchias perlo. Next base: position 27,793,711 of record NC_090349.1, read on the forward strand.
CAGTGTATGCCTCAAATCATATTACAATAATTCTACAAGACTAAAATGTCAAAAAGTATGTTAAGATTTCAATCATTTTGGCAAATTTTAGAATTTTCCAAAATAGAAGCATCAAGGTCAGGTAAAAAATACATTTCTCAGATTTTTTTAAACTGGGGTAGCATTGTCATAATAAATTAGGTCTTACCACCTATATACCACTTCCCAATTCACATGTTCTACTCTTCAACTTTGTTGCTGTAGCCCATCACCCAGGTTTCTCAACAAAAACAGGTGCATAAACCTTATAGCAACCGTTTTAAATCCCTTCCTAGAAAGGTCCTTTTACAAAGCCAGAACCATCAATTAATTTCTTACAATAAAAGCACATTTCAGGCAGGTACCTATCACTTATATACCTCAATGGCTTGCTACCACCATAAGCAAAAACAGGGCTCGAACTTGCATTTTCTACAGAACCCTTGGCGTAAAGCTCCAATTATCCCACGTCATCACTAAAACTACTGAGAGAAACATTGCTTTATTTTCACTCCCAGTCAAAAGCTTAGATGTTTCATTATTTTGCCCCTGGTACTTTTTGCTTGGAATTTTCCATGTGGCTTAGATTTGGGCTTTTTATTTTGTGAAAAGCCCCTGTTTTTTCTCCCTGACATTACTAATGACATTGTTGATATCGCCGATGGTTTAACTGATATCCGTAATGTCGATCCCAGTTTCATGGGGGGGGGGGGGGGAATGTTGATAGTTATTTTACCATTCGGTCATTTATCATACTTTGGACTCTGTTACATGTATTCCTGCATTTAGTTCGGGAAAATAACGTGTCACATCAAAAAGTGAGACATCATTCCCTCAGGAAGTACTGCAGTCTGGGGATAGTTAACAGATTGAAAAAAAAAACACAACTTGAATTTGCATCATTAACATTGGACCACACAAGAGAGCGAGTGAATCGAGGAAAGTTATGTGAACTTCATGACATCGGTGCCGCCGCTGTGATTTGTTTTTAAAAGCAGAACCTGAATTTTCGCCGAGAATTAATGGGCTGCGAAGCTCCCCGGGGTGGGGGGGGGGGGGGGAAGTCAGCTCAGCCCGAATTGGGGGGTGAAAAAGAGTCCTTTTACTTACGGATCGCCCGTGTACTGCGCCCCGCCGACGAAGCCGTACTTGTCGATCTTCTGGTCCCCGTTGACGAAGCCGTTGATCTCGGAGTCGGAGCCGACGGAACTGACGTCTCCCCGGAGGCCGAAGTCGGGATCCGCCAGGCTCTCGGTGGTGCCCCTCGGATATGCCGCCTCAGGCACCGCGTTCATATCGTCCTCCCGGCTCTTCTTCATGACTACTGGCCCGGTCCTGGGCCTGGGCCTGTGCCAGTGCGGAACTAATCTGTCCTCCCCTCACCGTCCTCGGACTCGCTGCCTGCGTTGCCGAGTTTCAGACTCTCCCGGGGCCGCTCCGCTTTTCCCGGGTCCCCCCTCGTCGGTCTCGAGACTCCGGTTGCATCGCTCGCCTGTTCAAAGGCGGGCGGGCGGCGACGACGACGACAGTGGCTCCTGCCGCTGAGAATCGCCGCAGGCCGATCCCCCGAACGAGGTGGTACTCGTCAGCCCGAGGACAGGTTCCCTTTCGCGGGTCGCGCTCACAAACTCGGCCGACTCGTCTCCAAGCCTCAAAAAAAACACCCTCCCGCCGTCTGAGGAAATGCGCATGCGCGACCTGGCTCCAGGCCCCGCCCCAATCTCTGAGCAAAAGGAAAAGTGCTTCAGGGCATAATAGTGAAAAAAAAACATATCAGATAAGATTATCTCCACTTTATACCAACAAAAAAAAACACAAAGGATCTGATGCAGAAAATGGCATCCTGGCTGACGGGTGAAAGTTAAATAGACAACTAATTATTGCTCCTCGCGATAAAAAGAAAAACTGCGATTGCTGGGATTCTTCCCACTCTTTGTTTTGCAGAAGAATTATGAATGATTTTTGTAGCTTCTTAAACAATCTTTTAAATTTCCAATTGCTTTGGACTGTTCGCCATTATTGTTTTATATATAAAGCATGGCATGTTGCACACAGTTCCAGCTCAACCTCGTCTCAAACAAAGTAGGTTCAACCATAAAATCATGCAGCGCAGGAGGAAGCCATTCGGCCCATCGAGCCTGTTCCGGCTCTTTGAGAGAGCTATTCATTAAGTCCCACTCCCCTGCTCTTTCCCCATAGCCCCGCAAAATTTTCATTTTTAAGTATATATCCAATTCTCTTTTGAAAGTTACTATTGAAACTGCTTCCACCACTCTTTCAGGTAGTCTAATCCAGATCGTAACAATTCGCTGTGTAAAAAAAATTCCCCTAATCTCCCCTCTGGTTCTTTCTCCAATTACCTTAAATCTGTGTCATCTGGTTACTGACCCTCCTGCCAGTGGAAACACTTTCTAGTAAAACCCTTATAATTTTGAACATCTCTATTAAATCTCCCCTTAATCTTCTCTGCTCTAAAGAGAACAATTCCAGCTTCTCTAGTCTCTCCACATAACTGAAGTCCCTCATGCCTGGTACCAGGATAAGGGACAATATGGGCAAAGATAAATTCTTACAAAAACTAAAGTCCATGCTTCAAAATTCTCATCCTTATGTTTAAATCCTTCAATGGCCTCATCCTCCCTATCTCTGTAACCTTTTCCTGTGGTAAAACCCCTTCCAGTTCTTTCCATTCCTCTAACCCCAGCCTCTTTGTCTCACCATTGGTGGGGCCACCTAGTGCCTGCTCTCTGGAATTTCCACCCGAAACCCCTCCACCTCTCGTCCTTTAAGACTCTTCTTAAAAACCACCTCTTTGACCAAGCTTTTGCTCACCCCACCTAATCTTTTTGTCTTGGCCTTCATTTTCTTTATGCCTCTGTGAAGCACCGTGGGATATTTTTCTATGTTAAAGGTACTATATAAATATAAGATGCAATTGTGTAAAATCACTTCATATTATTTTGTATGGGGATTATTTGGAGACGGAAACAGGGCAGAAGCACCTCAAAAATGGCGGGGTATGACTCACTGTCCCGTTCCCACCAACAGTGTGGCCAACGCTATCCTCCCAAGGGCCTACCGCTGGATGGCCAGTGCGCCATCAGGCCCTTTTAATATGCAAATCGGGGTCCTATGACGTACATAGAAACTCGATTCCCATTTTAGAACGCAACTGGCGAAGTGTGCGTCGTGCTAGCTCTACACAGATTTTATTTATTTTTCCAGGGCCAGGAGGTGCAGGAGCGCTCCTCCGGGATCCAGAAAAAACAACCTGGGACATTGTCATAACGGTTCCTCCCCTCCAGACAATGGACCCCCCTTTTCCCGGGACCTATCCTTATCCAGGCCCGGAGACTGGCTGGGCTGCCCAATTTTGTGGTGGCCTGGAGCTGTTGGGCTACTATCACAAGCAAAACCAGGGTTCAGAACTTGTATTTTCTACAGAACCCTTGCAGCCAGCCAGCCGTATGTTAACAAAGCCCAGCTCGGAAAATGGATTGGGCCTCACATGAGCACCATCGCAATTGACTGGCCACCCAAAAGCTGCATGGAAGGAAAATCTACCCCTATGTCTCAAGTCTCATTTTTTAGTACTCACCAGTAATTATTGAGATTGAGCAAAGACCAAGGGCACCGCAATAAAAAGAACACCACCAACAAAAATAGCAAATCCAAACCAAAATCCTAAGTAATTTTTTTCTGAATAATATAAAATCTAGTTGAAGGAAGTCTTATTTTACATACAACAACAACAACCACACACTTGCATTTATATAACACCTTTAACGTAATAAAATGTCCCAAGGCGCTTCACAGAAATGGCACTGGCATGCCAAATGCCACCAAATATTCTCCAAGCATTCTCCTGGGAGGAAGTCACTAATAAATATTGTGCATCCTATCTATTTCCAAGTCAAATCAGCGTCCTCCGGGTTGGGTCCACTATACAAATAATGCCTAGCAATGTCCACCAATTACGGATGGTTCTTTTAATTGGTGGACACTACATTGCCTGTACTGCAGAGTCACCTGCGCTTGTAGCAAAGCTCGAAATATGGGATGCATCAGTGTAGAGCATCAGAGAGAATTCAAATTGTGTACATGTACCATTTCTGTGAAGTGGAGATCTGTGAAGTATTACTTCAGGCTTGGCTCAGCAGTAGCACACTGAACTCTGAGTGAGAAGATTATTGGTTCAAGCCCCACTCCAGCGACAAGCACGGAATCTAGGTTGATACTCCAGAGGTGCTGTCTTTCAGATGAGAGTTTAAACTAAGGCCCTGTCTGCCCTGTCAGGTAGATGTAAAAGATCACATAGCAGTATTTGAAGAAGAGCAGGAGAGCTCTTCTGGTGTCCTAACTAACATTTATCCCTCAACCAACATCACTAAAACAAATTATCTGGTTATTTATCTCATTGTTGTTTGTGGGGCCTTGCTGTGCTCAAATTGGCCGCTGCGTCCCCCTGCATTGCAACAGTGACTACACTTCAAAAGTATTTTGTTAGCCGTGAAGAGGCTTAGGACATCCTGAAGATGTAAATGGTGCTATATAAACAAGTTCTTTCTTTATTTCAAGGAGTACTTGTTCATCTTTTTTGTACTTTTATTGTATTTTCAAGATTCATATTTACATATATACTTTATGAAACCATTGTAATCCACTGATGAGGCTTGCACCAATAAAGAGCACAGCTCCATTGGAAAACCTAGGGCTAACGCAAATCAGCACAAAACAAAAGCAGGACCAAAGACCCCAGTTTTGTACCTACACCACCAGTACCCTGTAGCGGAATTTCAGCCCCATAATTTACCCTTTAGTCCCTGTCATTGGTTTTTCTTTAAATGATTTATAGCACATGCGTAAACATAAGAGCCATGGGCGCATTAATTTTATCATACATACGATGTAAGGATTATAACACAAATTATAACCACAATAATGGATCTCTGGATTCAGTTGATGTTCAACCATTACAAGAAGTGAATGAAACAACTGCTTTGGAATCACCTTCCCCCTCTCCACATATCCATTTTTGAAATAATATACTGTGGGGCGGAAGGAGGCAATTTTATTTATTTTAATCTGGTTAATTTCCTGTGGGAAGGTGTCAATGGTAGACATCAAGAGCCAGGCCTCTCCATGCAGCTAATGAACAGTGACATCAGCACTGAAGAGTTGACAATTAGTTGTGACATAATCAGTATATTTATCAAGTAATTTAGAGTTGATGACCGGCAATAATTCAGTTATTTTACATTCTTTTTATTTGTTCTTGGCATGTGAGTGACACTATCAAAGCTGCACTTATTGCCCATTCCTAGTTGCTCTGAGGAGATGGTGTTGAGCTTTTTCCTTGAACTACTGCAATCCTTGTGGTGATGGTGCTCCCATGATGGTATTGGGTTGGGAATTCCAGGATATTGGCCCAGTGACGATGAAGGAACAGCAATATATGGCAAAGTCAGGACGTGTGTGATGTGGAAGGGAATGGTGGTAGAGGTTGTAATGGAGGGAGGTGCTGTCAAAGTAACCTTGGTGAGTTGCTGAAGTGTATCCTGTTTTGTTTGTGAAGCACAACAATCTTACTATGGGCTGCCTTGTTTAGCTCATGAGATAATGCTCATCGTTGCAACAATTTAGAAAGCACTATTTTCAAACTATGTGTGGCGTGCAAATTGCTCTAGCATTTGAACTCTAACAGCTATTTTAAAGGCACTCAAGTTTTCGGAAAATTGCATGCATCGGACAAAATATTCTGCACAAGTGTTATAAATTATGGTCTCAAATACAAAAAACTGTTAATGGCAGTTGGAAGCTGTGCTGGAATCATGGCAACAACAATCACATTTATGTAACACCTTTAATGTAAAAAATGTTACAAGGCGCTTCAAGAATACATATGGAAAATGGGCACTGAGCCAGGAAATGACAGATTAGGAGGGGTGACCTAAAGCTTGGTTGAAGAAATAGGTTTTGAGAAGATTTTTAAAGTAGAACAGAGAGGAGGAGAGGCGGAGGAGTTTAGGGAGGATATTCCAGCGATAAGCACCCAGGCAGCTGAATGGTCTACCACATTGGTGGGACGAAAGGATGCACATGAGGCTGGAGTCAGAAGAATGGACATCTCAGAAGGTTAATAGGGCTGGAAGAGAGTTTAGTGATAGGATGGGGTGAAATCATGGAGGGAGTTAAAAACGAGAAGGAAGATTTTAAAGTTGAGGTTTTGGGAACTGGGGGCCAATGTAGATCAGTGAGTATGGGGATGAAGAGCCGGTGGGACTTAATGTAGGACAGAATACATCCAGCAAAAATTTGATCAAGTTAGAGTTCATGCAGGGTGGAGAATGGGAGGCCAGCAAGGGGAGTGTTAAAGTCGTTGAGTGAAGGTGATTTTTTCAGGATTACATCACTCAATGATTTCTTCCAAACCACAGAAATAATTGCCTTACTATACCTGTCTGTGAATTATATGATGCAATCACTACAGAATAATACTGTTACGTGATAAATAAGACAATTAAACCATAGAAGATATGTAGAGAATACCTACAAGGTGTTGACAGTGCATATGTTTGCTGTCACTCAATGATATATTTTCCATACACCGTTGCTAACTAATCTGTTTGCTTTCGATATAACATGCCATTTTGTTCTGATATAAAACTTTATGGTTACTGTTTTCAATACAAACGCCAATTATTTGTGTATGTGTCACATCTTAAAGTCATCAGAGTAACATTTCCATATATCCTACTTAATCATATAATTTTAGATCTAAATTGTTTCTAAATATGTTTTTGCATCACCTCTCAAAATTATGTAAAGGATACAGTAAATAATGAAGTGTCACACAATAATGTATAAAATAGATCTGCACTGCACTTTCTGTTTTGTAATTTTCCCTATTTTATTTCCCTACATTGAATTCTGTGTCCACATTGTCTTCTTCACCTGGGAGACTGGATGGTTCTGTTTGATGATATTCCCAATGAACACCATCGGTCCTGTTTCTTAACCGTTCCATTGAAGGGATAATTGAGCAGTGCAGGAAAGAATTCCGCCATTGGTTTTCCTTTCCTCTCTAAAACTGGCAAATCAGTGGAGAAAGAGCAGAACTGTTTTATATTCAGCAGCTAATCCTTAAAAAGGTAGCCAAGTTCTAATATTTATTAACAACCTATCAATAAGTTAAAATCAGATGCTGAAAATATTGCATCATGACAGAATTATTTTAACTATATGGTATGGGTAAAATAGAACTCACCACATATGCACTTATGAAAAGACATAACAGCATTGGAAAATGTTCCAGCAGAGGAAACAAGGACAGTCAACTCCTAAATTAGTGACCTATGAAGAGTCTAAGGCATCTAAATCTTTTCTTTTGAAATAATGAAAGGCATCAGAGGGTTGGCCATAGGAGAATTATTTGTGGAGTATCTGGTTTAGCCTCGGCTGTATTGCCCCCACAGTTGAATAGCCTACTAATAATCCCTGGTGTAGGCTCACATGTGAGAAATTGCCACTTGGGCATGGTATTTGAAAAAAAAACTTGTTAAAATATGGATGGGATAGCTAAAGACTCTGCCACTATTGGTGGAGCAATGGGAGCATTGCATTCGATTCAACATAGGTTAGTGAGGATGGGGGTTATTGAGCAAGCAAGGATATGGATGGCAAAGTTTTGGACAAGTTGGAAGTTTGTGGAAGGTTGGAATTCTGGTAAGTAGGGCTGTGGAGAATTGAGTCTAAAGATGACAAAAGCGTGAATGAGGGTTTACGTAGTAGTTGGGTAAGGAAAGGGTACAGGTGGTAAATGCTGAGAAGGTGGAAGTAAGCAGTTTTTGTTCAGATGAACAAATAGATAGGGAAGGGAATGGATTCAGTGACAGGGGAGTGCAGTTTTTTATGGGGCCTGAAAATAATAACTTCAGATTTCCCAATAATCAACTGGAGGAAATTCTGGCTCATCCATGACATAATGGCAGACAGGCAGTGTGGCAGCATAATGGTGTTTGTAGTGGTGGAGAGGTAGTGGTGGGTGTCATCAGCAAATATTGGAGCTAATCCTATGCTCACTGATGATGTCACTGATCGAGGGGCAGCATGTAGACAAAAAAGAGAAAGCCGAGGATGGAGCCTAAATAAAGTGAATTAGATTTATCTATATAACTTCTACAGATAAATACTTCTCATTACATGGACTATTTTCTTTCTAATAAGTTATTCATTGGGATAATAAGTGATGAGTTTTTTTATAGATTATTACTGAAATAATTAGCATAGTTTGGCAAATTATATTTTAGTTTTGGTTTAGACTTTTGGCTCCTCCTACAGGAGGTTCCAACAACAACAGCCACAAAGATATATTTAACATTATAAAAATACACAGTCTATTTCAGGAAAGGAAGAATATGTATAATTGGCACCAGACTCTTCTGTCTGCTTCCTTATCCATTGCTAACTGCAAATACTAGCTCTATTCTTGCCAAAAAGATCAGGGAAAACAATGGGAACGTTCTTTCCTTCTTTTCTTCTGTTCTGTTCTTTTTTTCTTCATAATGCCAGAGAACTGCAGGATCTGCCTAATGTTTTTAAATATCTCACTATGATATGTTCAGGAGTTTTACACAGCTGCGTTTCCTCAATGAAACCAATTCTTCCCATCAGCAGTTCCCATTATATGCCTGGCCTAGTGTCACTGTTCTAAATGAATCTCTCTTAAATTGCATAATGCAAAGCTACGCAGAAAAGCTTGGCATTCATAACGGAAAATATGAACTGTACTCATAAAACTCCAGCAGGAAAACTTCAAAAAGGTATTACATATAAAATTATGAAACAAGATTTGGGACTGCATTCAAAGCAGTTACATTCTCTTCGTGTTCAGATGTCTTTTGTAAACTTCGCTCTCATGGTATATAACATCACTTCAACCTTTTGTGCGTATTACTTGCTTCTAATACATTCATAGGTGTTGTACTTAATGCATACAAAACTTGCTAACCAAAATGTAATGTGCAATTATTGTCATAACTAGTAAACATATTGACTTGTTTTTACACAGGATGTGCCATTTCACACAAGTGCAGTCTTTAACACATATACTCTATCTGCCGGTTACTAAGGCAAGCAAGATCAGTGTGAGAATAAAATAGGTTTCCCCATTTAATATTTGCAATGACTTTTTCTCTCACATCAAAGATCAGAAGAAAATGTAGCCCGTAGAAATTAGTTCCACATTGCCACAGAACTAGGACTGCTTTCCCAACTGCCCCTCACTTCAAACAACAGCTCACTTCATTTTCCAAATTAATGAAGTTGCTGTGGAAGTGACCTGCTTGCATAGTTTATTGGTGCCCACAAGATGCTGATATTTTGGCTGTGCTATCAAGGGAGGTGCTGAGTAAAAGGCAAATACTTGGAGGGAGACACAAGTCACTTGGTCTGGTCCTACACATCTCCAAGTAGTTATTTATTAAACATGGGCAAAGGGCTGAGTATAGGTCACTTGCTTATCTTTGCTGCCTGGAAAATACTGAGAGGGTGTCAATTAGTTTTATTGTTTTAAATAAAGTTGAAAACTATCACTAGTTTCTACTTTGGTGAGTTCCTGTTCAATTATTTTGTTTATTATTGAAAAAATAAAGTTGGAAGACTTGATTTTACTCATTACAGGAATTGATGCAGCTCCTCAGTCATACAGCTCATGGAAAACCACTTTGTATATAATCGAAAGTTTGTATGCACACAGCAAACTTTCACCAAACCACTGAGTTGAGACAGAAAACAATACATTATTTTGCAGAGGTACAACATCCCCTTTTTTTTTGTTAATTTCTCCACTTCCCTTCCTATCTCTTCTCCTGAAGGCACTGAGATTTATTGGGGTATAGTCCTATGGAGCCCATTGGTTCTTCACATACGTGACCATACTTCATGTGTGAACCTAGATAGGGAGAGTTGGCAATTATTCAACATTTTTCTTCCATTCTGTCTCTGTCTCTCTGCATATCTGCTTCTCTCTTTCAATGTCTCACATGTTTCTTTACAGATTTACTCAGTTTGTATTTTTTCACATTTTTAAAAGACACAGGATATGCAGCAAGATGGAAGCCAACATTACTGGATGCTGGGCCAGACAAGAGGGTGGGGCTGAGACCAGGCATAGATACTGTCCAGGAGTTATTGCAACATACATGACTAAGACAAACTATGGGTTGTGCCCTTGTTTGGCAGGAAGCATGGGACACAAGTGGAACAAGGGATTTGGGGAACAGAGCCTGGAGATGGAGGTAGCAGACACAAACTCTTGGATTTTGTAACATATAAGGAAGCCATTCAGCCTGTTGTGCCTTAAACATCTATCTACTTCATCCCATTCCTCTGCCCTTTTCCCCTTATCTATTTAAATTTTATTTCTTTAAATGTTTACCAACTTCTCTTTATTTTGTATTAGTCCTATAAAACTTTATTTTTGGAGCTACTGTAGTTATAGGATAAAGGAAGCCTGGAATGTACTTATTTCTCTCCATGCTGCACATTGACACCTCAATATATTTTAAGGTGTTTGTATATAGTTAGGAACATAGGGACATAGGAACAGGAGTAGGCCATTCAGCCCCTCGTGCCTGCTCCGCCATTTGATAAGATCATGGCTGATCTGTGATCTAACTCCATGTACCCGCCTTTGGCCCATATCCCTTAATACCTTTGATTGCCAAAAAGCTATCTATTTCAGACTTAAATTTAGCAATTGAGCTAGTATCAATTGCCGTTTGCGGAAGAGAGTTCCAAACTTCTACCACCCTTTGTGTGTAGAAATGTTTTCTAATCTCGCTCCTGAAAGGTCTGGCTCTAATTTTTAGACTGTGCCCCCCTAGAATCCCCAATCAGCGGAAACAGTTTCTCTCTATCCACCCTATCCCCTTAATATCTTAAAAACTTTGATCAGATCACCCCTTAACCTTCGAAACTCTAGAGAATACAACCCCAATTTGTGTAATCTCTCCTCGTAACTTAACCCTTGAAGTCCGGGTATCATTCTAGTAAACCTACGCTGCACTCCCTCCAAGGCCAATATGTCCTTCCGAAGGTGCGGTGCCCAGAACTGCTCACAGTACTCCAGGTGCGGTCTAACCAGGGTTTTGTATAGCTGCAGCATAACTTCTGCCCCCTTGTACTCTAGTCCTCTAGATATAAAGGCCAGCATTCCATTAGCCTTTTTGATTATTTTCTGCACCTGTTCATGACACTTCAATGATCTATGTACCTGAACCCCTAGGTCCCTTTGGACATCCACTGTTTTTAACTTTTTACCATTTAGAAAGTATCCTGTTCTATCCTTTTTTGATCCAAAGTGGATGACCTCACATTTGTCTACATTGAATTTAGTTGAAGACTAAAGCAATGTATCTATATGTAAAAAATTCCAACTCAAACTTTTAACTAATGTGGAAGGTACTGTATATTGACAGATAGTCCTGCACCTCTCAAAACAAAATTTCAAAGGTTTGAGTTGAGGAAAGACTGAAGAGACTTGAGCTTTTCAGTCTGGAAGGAGGCAACTGAGAGGTGAACTTATAGAACGGTCCCCACCCCATATAGCAGGCGCATTGGTGCTAATGCAATTTGCCCACTGTATGCGGTGGACAGTAAATCCATCTGAATGAACCAAGACATTGTAGTAGAGGTTGACCTGATCTCATGTTAAACACATCAGCTGATTGAAGCTGCCCAGAATCTCCACATTTCGACCGCCCCCCGTAATTGTTAACAGTACGAATAGCTGATTGAAGCTGCCTGAAGTCTCCATCAGCTATTATCAATGTTAACAACTAGGGGAGGCAGTCAGAACGTGGAGATTTCAGACATCTTCAATCAGCTGATATGTTTAACATGAGTCCAGGTCATCCTCTGCTACAATGTCTTGGTTCTATTTATGTCTCTGTGGTTCTAACATCTGCCTTTTTGTTACAAAGTGAGATGTTGATTGGATGCAGCCATTAAAAAAAATCATCTTTTACAAAGTTGGTAAGTACTGAACTGCACAAAATAGCTCTACGTTTACATTTTAATCCAAACCTTTGTAATTGACACCTATGGTGATGGCAAATGGTTAGCACTATTTGCCTAACATAGATGGCTGTCTGTGATAAGCCGTGAGGATTGTATATAAGATTGTTTCGGGGATAGAAAAAGTGAATCCAGACTATTACTTTAAATTAAACTACAGAAGAACTCAGGGACACAGGTTCAAACTAATAAATGATAATTTTAGGACTGATATCAGGAACTTCTTCACACAGTGATCAATGTGTGGAATAAAGTTCCAGATAGAGAAGTGGAGGCAAAAACTCTGGAATCTTTTAAGGAACAATTGGTTTCCACAATGGGAGGACATTATCTCTTTGAACGGATGAATTAAGATGAGTCAAATGGCCACCTTCATCCATAATTATGTTGCGATCACTTGGCTAGCATAATGTGTGGTTAGAGCTAATTGAGTCGGAAGATGTCAGGTTTTCTAGTCTGAGATGAAATGCGTTGCCTCCATGTAATCTTTTGTCTGGTGGCCTAGTCAAAAATGAACAAATTCACCCAATAGAGGGAAGTAACTTTGAGTAAGACAAGACAGATTTGGATCTTGTTTATAGTGCAAGAGATGAGCAACCACTGGGGTACCCAATTATAGTTTCTTAAATTGTTGTAGGTTCTTTGATGGGTCAGTTGGTGAAGGTTGTGTGTAACTAAACTATACAGACCAGGTTTGATTTTTATTCTTTGCTGATTTAGCTGATCTCAGCAAGAAAACTAATAGCTATGCATAGTTGCCCTCAGTACCCCATATCTCTGAATTAACAAATCAACCATAATTCCATTCCTGAGTACTATCCAGTGTTCCTCACTGAATAATAAGTGTGCACATTTCTGGATGTCATGTGACCGCAGGATAGGATTGTCCATATTCACCATATTCATACAGCATTTCTCAGGACGTCCCCAAGTGCTTTACTGATACTGAATTACTTTGAAGTGCAGTCTCATCCAAAGGGCAGGCACCTTCAACAATGAGGCACTCCCTTAGTTCTACATTGAAGTGTCAGTCAGATTATATGTTTAAATCCTGGAATGGGGCTTGAATCCATAACTTACTAACTCAAGAATGCCACCAATTAAGCAGAGCTGATGCTTGTGAGGTTTAAGAGCCCCAGCGCCTGTGGAGCTGTACCCAAAGCACACACCCCTGCCTTCAGGAGAACAGTGAAGAAAAGGACATTTGCTAAAAATGTAGTCTTCACAAATTATAGATCACAGACACAAGAATTGATACAATTTTATTAAAAATATTCAACAGAAAGCTAAACGCAATGCAATAATCTCATACAGGAGCAGGGATGATAATTTAACCAAAGTGGGCTTTATGAATGCAGATCAACTAGAAGTCAAACAAAATTTAGTTTAATCTCTCCATCTTTGCAGACCTTTTGATAGGAGTCTAACATAATGAAGGAACTACGTGTAACAAAAGATGAAAAGTACTGAACTTTACAAAAGATGAAAAGTACTGAACTTCTAAAATCAATTTTTTTAAAAAAACCTTTTAACTTGTATACAGAATTATTTTCACATATGCTACAGTTCCATTCTTCTAAATAAAGATGTTGCAAGTCTGAATTGTCTGTTAAATGAGTTAACAATCTTAATGTTTTGAATCTTAAGAATGTATAGTTCGATTCACATTCCCATATATGTGTAGAAAGACAGTGCCAACTACAGCAACATGCTACTTTTTTCGGCCTCCTCGTTCTTTGAAGGCGAGGTGGATAACTGAACCACTGGTCACGTTGTAGTAGGCTAGAGAGTTTGAATCTTTAATAAAGATGCCCTAAAAAACAAAAACATAGTAGTCAGACTGCAAGTACAGTTTAACAAACTAGAATTTAGTTTCTTTCTCAATTGGACAGAAGAGTTATTTAATCTTCAGCTGCACTATCTTAATAGCAGCACTAAACATTAATTCCAGGAAAACTGCAAGATCACCAGCAATTCAAATGGGAGGCAGTAAACACAGTAGTAACATTTCAACCTACTAATCACCGTAACGTGTAGAGTCACACTAAAACCTTAATGTTATGCATTGAAATCCAAGTAAAGGTTGTGCAACATTATGTACTAACTCAATGGACTATCGATTAGTTCCTTACTCTTGGATCGCAGTATATGCATATCCACATATTTCTGTATACACAGATTTCAAGGTTCATTACCTGAAGACCAACAGTTATTAAGTTTCAAACTTAATATATAAAGCTAAAGACTTTCCAAAAGTATTAGTAACAACAGAAGCATGTATATGAATGTAACTAGAACCATTCTGTCTGAATTACAGCTGGATATTGTACATTGAGGTATGCCATATATACCTCATATTGAAGCTTCTGTTTACCAGCAGGCATTCCTGTAGCCTCATGGATTTTCACCTTGACAACAGACACCTAGAAAAAAATAAACAAACTGATGTAATCTAGTGTCCTCGAGATACATAAATCGAAACAAGATATTGGAACCGCATGTAAGTGACTGATGAAGGCAACTTTGGAATAGTGTATGCAATTTTAAGCATCCTACATTCAAAAAAGAAACAGGTATATTAAGACAGTTCTGAGAACAGAAATGATTCCCAAAGCTGAGGGTTCTTTGTTTTGAAGAGGATGAGAAAACTGATCTTATTTATATTAGTGAAAATACCAAGGAAGACATGATCTAGATCTTTAAAAGGATAATTAGAAAATAGACATCATGAATACTCTATGGAATATGATGGTTTCTGAACTGATGGCATCATGCAAAGCAACCAAGGAGGAATAGTACAAGTTAACAGATATTTAGAATTTTGTTTTATTATTCTTCAGGGCACAGGGAAAAAAATTCTGCAGAATCTGACCGTAGGAGTGGGTGTTGAGAAGTGGTATTCCACAGGGATCGGTGCTGAAACCACTGTTGTTCACCATTTACATAAACGATTTGGACTCGGGAATCAGAAGTACAATTTCAAAAGTTGCAGATGACACTAAATTGGGGGATAGAGTTAATACTGAAGACGACTGCGACAAAAAACAAGATGACGTTAATAAACTTGCAGAATGGGTGTGTAAATGGCAAATTAATTTCAATATAGATAAGTGTGAGGTGGTGCATTTTGGTAGGAGGAATAAAGAAGGTCATATACTCCTTAGGAAACAAGAGTCTAAATGGGGTAGAGGAGCAAAGGGATCTAGGGGTGCAGATTCACAAATCATTAAAAGGTAGCAATGCGGGTTAACACGTCATAAAAAATGTAAACAAAGCACTGGGGTTCATTTCTAGAGAAACATTTAAAAGCAGAGAGGTTATGTTAGATGTGTATAGAGCCTTGGTTAGACTACACTAAAGGAGTCCACATTACAAAAAAGATATAGAGGCACTGGAGACGGTGCAAAAAATATTTATAAGGATGATACCAGAACTGAGAGGTTATAACTATCAGGAAAGACTGAACAGGCTGGGGCTCTTTTCTTTAGAAAAGCGAAGGCTGCGGGGTGATCTAAGAGGTCATTAAAATTATGAAGAGATTTGTAGGGAAGATGTTTCCCCTTGTGGGAAGTCCAAAACTAGAGAACACAAATGTAAGATAGTCACTAATAAATCCAAGAAGGAATTCAAGAGAAACTTCTTTACCCAGAGAATAGTTATAATGTGGAACTTGCTACCACATGGAGTTGAGGTGAATAGCACAAAGGCAGCTAGATAAGTACATGAGGGAGAAAGGAATAGAAGGATATGCTGATGGAGTTAGATGAAGTAGGGAAGGAGGAGGCTCGCATGGAGCATAAACACCGGCACAAACCAGATGGGCTGAATGGCCTGTTTCTGTGCTGTACATTCTATGTAATTCTATGTAAATAAGCTGGGTAGTATGCATGATGGGGCAAATGACACATGGAAGTGATAGACTTGAAAGGTTCAAATGTTTTTTTTCTTGTTCTATGCATTTTTAATGTATTATTTTGCTACATGAAAGCAATTAGAATCCATATTGTCTTGCATATATATTTCACATTTTCATAGGGTATCCATACCTGATCTGTTAGAGGGAGGGTGAAAACCAGGACCTGGCCATTCAGCTTCCATTCAGACTTATCCTGCATGTTCGGTACCTGTATCTTGACTGTGACTGGACCCTTAAAAAAAAATTGAGCACAGTTGAGAGTTGTAAATTTACTTTCTTGAATAAAAATGTAAATGCAGTTACTTTCTCAAATGCATACGTACGATTCAAAAAAACATAACAGTGCCAAAAGCATAAATGTAATGTGCTCTTCAAATTACTTTTGAGGAATTGAGAATTCTAAGTGCTAACTTTGAAATACGATGCAGGATTATTTGAAAGCAAGTCCCAAGATAATATTAAACTGTTGGTAGAAAGCACGGTAAATCAAAGCCATGAAAAGTGCACAGATATGTAATGTTGAAATAAACTAAAAATAGAAAAAGTTTGCATTATAAAAAACATTTAGTCTGTGCTAACATAAGCTATTTGGTCATTTTCATATGGTGCATATTTAGCATTATAGTGCAATCACTAATGCACAACAGAAACTTAATTTTGGGAGGAAAAACAAGAAATATGAGTATACATTCAATTGAAAGACCCAGGACGTGGATGAATAGACACTTAGGGGTTCAAATAAATAATTCCGAGTGTGCCAGTAGATAAAGCCATCAAAAAGACAAACAGCATTCTAACAGAAGTTTAGATTACTACAGTAAAGAAAATGAAAAATTTGTACAAAACTCTGGTTAGGCCACAGTTACAGTAATGTGTGGAGTTTTGGGTGCTTCATTATAGAAGGGACATTTAATCCAAAGAACAGTAAAAGTGTAGATTGACAAGAATGATGCCAGGGATGGGAAACTAGTTATGAGGAGGGATTTGAGATACTAGGTCTATTTCCACTGAAACAGAGAAGACAAAAAGGGTATTTAATAGAGGTTTTTAAAATTATGAACGGTTTTGATAGAGTGAATAGTGAAAGTCTACTTCCTTCAGTTCGGGAGTCATTTAGGAAGGTCAACAATTTAAAATTTTCATTACGTTATCACGAAAGAGAGTTTAGGAGAAATTTATTTATGCAGAGTGTTGTTGGAGCATGGACTGCTTTGTCACAAAGAGTGGTTGAAATAAAGATCATTACATCTTTTAACGGAAAATTGGATGGATATTTGAAGCAGAACAAGATACAGGGCTATGGGGAGAGATCGGAGCGGTAGATTAGTTTTGGATTTCTCTGGCAAAGAGTCAGCACAGACACAATAGGCTGAATTCCATCCTTCTGTACTGTAAATTTCTACGGTTCTATATTACTATTTTTTTAAAAACAAGGCCGGGTGAGAGAAAATCACATTTAAGTTTGATTAAAAACTAAAGTCTAAATTATTGAAGTAAGAAGTTATTATTTATGGGCTCATAAATGTATTCAGGTACTGCACGTTCCTCCCTTAATATAAGGGAGGAACGTGCAGTACCTGAAACTTCTTTTGAAACATAATACCCATTCTAATATTAAAATAAAAATATTTTAAAAACCTTGTATGCGGCTCACATTTTGTGCAATACACTTTAAGGTGTCACATGTTTCCATGTCAATTTTGTGCCATATTTATTAAAAAGTATTAAAAAGCATCATGAAACCCAATCACCTGCAACCCAAGACTCAGAATGTGTCTCATCTCTAATGAACCTTGGTAATTACAATGATTGACCCAAGCATCAATTTCAAGAATGCAGAGCAATTACATCGTTCACCTGACGAAGGAGGAAGCCTCCGAAAGCTTGTGAATTTAAAATAAAATTGCTGGACTATAACTTGGTGTTGTAAAATTGTTTACAATTGTCAACCCCAGTAAGAAAGTGAGTGTGGGGAGGAAAAATGCCTAAATTTGGTGAAAATTCAGTACAATATTTTGTTACTAACTAGTGACAACTTAAGTGAACAAAAACATTTGCCAGCAGACTCATTTTAACAAAAATCCCTCAGAAAATAAGTTTGGTTTAAAAGTCCAAAAAAACATGTTGTCAGATTAAGATACAACAGATAGAAACATGAATATTACCAAAATATTACATTTTCAAAGGAACCTAGCATTTAATAAAGGGTGGTCACAGAAGATTCAATTAAAGACTAGTGACTGTGCAATAGACTGAGGTTAGACAAGCACGTTCATGGACACTGTCCTAACACGTCCTTAAATTTGAATTTAACATTACTTGGCTTGATTTTCAAGCAATGGGTATAATATACCTTGCTTCTTCGAAGAAACTCTTCCTCCGGGATAAGATTATCCTCGGTTTTCATCTTTTTGGATGTCGGCTCATCATCTAGTGGTGGAGGAGGACGAGGAAGTGAAGAAGGAAGCGGCGCAGGAACCACTGGAGGTGCAGGTACAAATGCTGTATGCAAAAGTGTGAGAAAGGAGGCATTTTGGAAATTCAAAGTGCTTCTTTTGAAACATAATACCCATTCTAATATTAAAATAAAAATATTTTAAAAACCTTGTATGTGGCTCACATTTTGTGCAATACACTTTAAGGTGTCACATGTTTCCATGTCAATTTTGTGCCATATTTATTAAAAAGTATTAAAAAGCATCATGAAACCCAATCACCTGCAACCCAAGACTCAGAATGTGTCTCATCTCTAATGAACCTTGGTAATTACAATGATTGACCCAAGCATCAATTTCAAGAATGCAGAGCAATTACATCTGATCACCTTAAAAGGGACAGAAAATGACATTTAAACACCAACATATGTTGTGCGTTACATAATATAATGTCCCTGTCCTCATAAAACAGTGCATTCTCTAACTTACTGTGAGCAACATTAGAAAGAACAAATTTGCATTTGTATAGCACCTTTCAAAACCTCAGGATGTCCCAAAGCATTTCACAGTCAATTAAGTACTTTTGAAGTGTAGTTACTGTTGTAATGTAGGAAATGCGGCAGCCAATTTGTGCACAGCAAGCACATAACTGATCCGATAATTTGTTTCTGATAGCTGGTTGAGACATAAAATGTTGGCTAGAACACCAAGTGAACTCTCCAGCTGTTCTTTTGAAAAGTACGATGGGATCTTTTACGTCCAGCTGAGAGGGCAGGCGCATTATCCAGTTTATCGTATCATCCAAAAGATGGCATGTCTGACAGTGCAGCACTCTCTCAGTACTGCTCTGAAGTGTCAGCTTGGATAATGTGGTCAAGTCTCTGCAGTGGGGCTTCTAACCTTCCAACTCAAGAGGATAGAGTGCCACCACTGACCCAAGGCTGACACCTTACTAGGACCACTTGGCTCCAGACCTCATTACAGCCTTGGTCCAAACATGGACAAAAGAGCTGAATTCCAGGCTGCCCTTGACAGCAAGGCAGCATTTGACCAAGTGTGGCACCAAGGATCCCTAGTAAAATTGAAGTCAATGGGAATCAGGGGGAAAACTCTCCAGTGCCTGGATTCATACCGAGCACAAAGGAAGATGGTAGTGGTTGTTGGAGGCCAATCATCTCAGCCCCAGGACATTGCTGCAGGAGTTCTTCAAGGCAGTGTCCTAGGCCCAACCATCTTCAGCTGCTTCATCAATGACTTTCCCTCCATCATAAGGTCAGAAATGGGGATGTTCGCTGATGATTGCACAGTGTTCAGTTCCATTCGCAACCCCTCAAAGCAGTCCGAGCCCGCATGCAGCAAGACCTGGACAACATCCAGGCTTGGGCTCATAAGTGGCAAGTAACATTCGCGCCAGACAAGGACCATCTCCAACAAGAGAGTCTAACCACCTCCCCTTGACATTCAACGGCATTACCATTGCTGAATCCCCCACCATCAACATCCTGGGGGTCACCATTGACCAGAAACGTAACTGGACCAGCCATATAAATACTGTGGCTGCAAGAGCAGGTCAAAGGCTGGGTATTCTGCGGTGAGTGACTCACCTCCTGACTCCCCAAAGCCTTTCCACCATCTACAAGGCACAAGTTAGGAGTGTGATGGAATACTCTCCACTTTCCTGGATGAGTGCAGCTCCAACAACACTCAAGAAGCTCGACACTATCCAGGACAAAGCAGCTCGCTTGATTGGCACCCCATCCACCACCCTAAACATTCACTCCCTTCACCACCGGCGCACTGTGGCTGCAGTGTGTACCATCCACAGGATGCACTGCAGCAACTCGCCAAGGCTTCTTCGACAGCACCTCCCAAACCCGCGACCTCTACCACCTAGAAGGCCAAGAGCAGCAGGTACATGGGAACAACACCACCTGCACGTTCCCCTCCAAGTCACACACCATCCCGACTTGGAAATATATCGCTGTTCCTTCATCGTCGCTGGGTCAAAATCCTGGAACTCCCTTCCTAACAGCACTGTGGGAGAACCTTCACCACACGGACTGCAGCGGTTCAAGAAGGGGGCTCACCACCACCTTCTCGAGGGCAATTAGGGATGGGCAATAAATGCCAGCCTCGCCCGCGACGCCCACATCCCATGAACGAATAAAAAAAAACTTCAGATTGTTAGTTTCTCTTTAAAGAAAAAATCCCAATCTTTATTAGCAAGCAATAGTTAATTTCCCTTGCCGCTGCTCAAGGGCAAAAAAAAAGTATCTCTCTCATTCCATAATTCTCAACAGATATGCAATGAGGACCATTTTTCCATGTCAAACATACTACTCATGTTGTGAAGTTCCTTACATGGACATGTTGTGCAAGTGCTATTGGAAACTGTGGCTGAGAAACAAATAAAAAAAAAATTCGGATTCACATTCACAAACTCCCAAATGGATTTAGAATAGGAATTGCGAAGTCTTTTAAATAACTTTACCTGCTGGTACCACCATTGGCGGTGGGCGGGGAGCTAAAACTGGCGGTGCCGATGGAGGCATTGGTACTACGTTAATTCGAGGTCCAGGGATCATTGGTGGCATGGGAGCTGTTAAAACAGGTCCAGGAGCTAAACGGATAACAGGAGCCATTGGTGGCCTGGGCATAACGGGCATTGATGACATAACATTCCGCACAGGTGGAGGCATCTGAATAATAAAAAAGAGCAACATTGCAATTCTGTGTGAATATATCTCTACGAATCCATAATTCATGTCTTTGATAACTTTTCCCATTCTAAATTTCTATGCCTGCATTTATAATGAAAAATGCCAATGCAAATTTATCAAGCTGTAATCACATCCTGTCAATGATGGTGCTGTAGCACGTCAATTTTGGATTTCCAGGCTCCGGAGTCTGTACTGCAAAGAAACTCCTGTACACCAATCTACACTACTTTGCCATAAGTTTTGCTATTTAACTGTAAATAATAATATAAAATCAAAGTGTTATATTAAAAATAAGCATTGAAAGAACAACTTTAGAACAGGGTCCAAATTACGTCCTGATCCAATTACCCAGTGTCTTCTAACCCCACCTCAACCCAATCGAGACTTCCCCATGTGTAATTTCACGCAAGGTCAACTATACTATATAAAGTGTTGAAAGACTAACTTCTAGCTGCGTTATTAAAACTTTACAAGTCAAAATATGCAACTGTCACATTTTATACATTTAGGAGGGTAGCTGGGTAGTGGATTTTCAACAACTATTATTAAACATTTTCTGCTTGTGAGATTGTCTCCTGTATAATTTATAATTTATTATAAAAAAGATAGAAAATCTAAGTGAATCCAGATAGCTTTCTTAATGGCTCCTTCTCATGGATTTCCTCTGCAGATGCTGGTAGAGGGAATCAATAAAACTTTACTTACATT
Source organism: Heptranchias perlo (assembly GCF_035084215.1). Classification (NCBI taxonomy): domain Eukaryota; kingdom Metazoa; phylum Chordata; class Chondrichthyes; order Hexanchiformes; family Hexanchidae; genus Heptranchias; species Heptranchias perlo. The sequence continues at coordinate 27,815,586 of NC_090349.1, forward strand.
GTATTATGCAGCTCATTTACAAAGTAGGTACTGCAATACAAACTTGGATCAGAAACAGTCCTATGTTCGAAACCTCAACAAGACAGAAAGTTCATTGTTATGAAATAGGTGAACAATTCTGGAAAGTGGTACTGATCCACAGTTATTCAGTATTGAAAAACAAAACAGCTAATAATTAAACAGGCCTGTGGCCAATTTGGTTTAAGTGTAAACTCCTGACTGTGGCACAAGAGCTATACATTAGTAAGGTAACAACATTTTTGTGTATATTATTGTTGCACAGAATCCTGAGCACCTCAACATAACATAACTATAAATAGAAATGCTTGTTGTAACCATTTTCAAAATATTTGCTAAACTTACAGAAGGTGGTCGGGGCATTGATGTGATTGGTGGAACATTCATTGATCCAGATGTAGGAGGTGGGGGTTGTGGTAAATCAGCAGGTTTGCTGGGTCCAATTTTCTCTTTGGTGTCATCCTCTGGAACCAATCCCTTGGCCTTGTGGATAGCTTCAATCTGCTCCTGCAGAGTGATGTTGGCTTGTGCAGCCTGTTGTGTACGTGCCATACTGCCAGAATGACCATCCCAAGTAACCTTTGCCATAAGAGAGAACAATTAATATAATCATAGTTTATTGGCTTGTTTATGTATTTTAGTTACAACCAATGAACAGCATGTCTGCAATATTGAATAATTACTTCAGAGCAGAATAGTTTTATATTAATTTACTCTGCTGTCAGTTTTTGAATTAATCTAGACAAACCAATATTCCCGTCTACTTTAACTGAAGCAATAGACAATTACTATTTCATTTTTGAATGTTTTCCCAGACTGAATGAACAAACTACATCCATTATCAGTGCTCTGTACTGTACTGTCACAGCACTTTCCATAGTTTAATTTCCTTTACACACTGTGCTTTGAATACAGTATGCCATCCTATAATTTGGAAAAGATGTTCAATTACAGCATAGTTACCCATTCCTATATCATTACTGTTTTTTAAAAATTCATTCATGGGATGTGGGCGTCGCTGGCAAGGCCAGTATTTATTGCCCATCCCTAATTGCCCTTGAGAAGGTGGTGGTGAGCAGTCTTCTAGAACTGCTGCAGTCCGTGTGGTGAAGGTTCTCCCACAGTGCTGTTAGGAAGGAAGTTCCAGGATATTGACCCAGTGACGATGAAGGAACAGCGATATATTTCCAAGTCGGGATGGTGTGAGACTTGGAGGGGAATGTGCAGGTGGTGGTGTTCCCATGTACCTGCTGCCCCTGTCCTTCTAGGTAGTAGAGGTCGCTGGTTTGGGAGGTGCTGTCGAAGAAGCCTTGGCGAGTTGCTGCAGTGCATCCTGTGGATGGTACACACTGCAGCCACTGTGCACAGTGGTGGAGGGAGTGAATGTTTAGGGTGGTGGATAGGGTGCCAATCAAGCAGGCTGCTTTGTCCTGGATAGTATCGAGCTTCTTGAGTGTTGTTGGAGCTGCAATCATCCAGGCAAGTGGAGAGTATTCCACCACACTCCTGACTTGTGTCTTGTAGATGGTGGAAAGGCTTTGGGGAGTCAGGAGGTGAGTCACTCACCGCAGAATACCCAGCCTCTGACCTGCTCTTGTAGCCACAGTATTTATGTGGCTGGTCCAGTTAAGTTTCTGGTCAATGCTGACCCCCCAGGATGTTGATGGTGGGGAATTCAGCGATGGTAATGCCACTGAATGACAAGAGGAGGTGGTTAGATTCTCTCTTGTTGGAGATGGTCATTGCCTGGCGCTTGTTTCAGTGCGAGAAGAGTTGCCCAGTGAATGTGTGTGTGTGTAAACTGCCAAGTGTTTATTTGTGTGTAGTTTATGCAAGGGAAAGGTTATGGTTACTGTTGTGATTGCAGTACTAAGAAGCAATAGGAAATCTGCTCCAAAACATCATTTAAGCAACAAGTTAGTTATCCGAGACTTGCCCAGTAATGGGTGTTCATACCTTCTCTTCTGGTTTCTGAATTTCTTCTTCACCAATCTTCTTACCGATAGCTGTTTCTTCCACACCAAAGATATCAGTACGTCGTTCAGCCAGCTGCTTCAAACTACTTTCAATATCCAGACCTGATGGAAAAAACAGCTCAAATCAAAAGATGGTTAGGTATTCTATCCTAAAAATTAATGTAAATAAGATACTCACAAAACTTTCAGAATTTTTCACTAAAATTATTGTTGTTGGGTCTGACAACTAGTAGAAAGTTTTGCTCCAGTGACATCAGAGCGGGCAATATTCCCCATTAATAAATCAATGGAACAAAACTTAATGACATCACATCAGGCTACATAAAACTTCTGTTCCTACGCTGCCATTAATTGGCCATTTTAAAGCCCTAAAACACAGTAACAAGAGGCAACGAACAGCTAGAGGGTGGAAATATTTAGGATTATTCAGTAGGATACACTTTATCTTTAAGAGGATTATTTGAAAGATCAAAGTGCTTGCGATCCCCCAAATGTTGAGTTCCTGATCTCAGCTGGGATGTTGTGAGGTCAGGTGCTTCTCCATAGGAAAGGACAGAAAACGTTAAAAAGATGCTCTTGCATACCCTATCTGGCCTGGTTACAAAGCAGCACTGGCAGAGATGTGGGGTAGTTTGCATATGTGAACTCTCAACCAGGTGTGACAGTGGAAGACCAAGAGGAAAAACTGGATGTTGTACCCACAAAAAAAATAATTTTGTTTTTTAAAACAGTATAACAGATGGTAACAAGTATGTACTCAACCGTAAGTGTGTATGAGGGGAAGGATTTACTGGAAAACAATAATTATAGTCACAATCTAGAAACAAAACACAAGTTTTTATGTTGATGAATAAATCAGAACTATTATGGAAACAAAGTTCCCATTTTGGCCAGTGCTTCTTTCAACATCACTAGTAATATTTACCTGGAGCATACACTTCATCTTCACTCTGCTTCTCTCTAATGGAGCGCTCACGTTGCTCCAACCAGCGTGGATCCAACAGCCCAATACGCATGTGCTCTTGCATTTTGCTGGCAGGAATTTTTTCCCCAGTGATTGGAGAGATGAGATATTCGTCAGGTGCGGGAGTACCAGCCACAGGTTTTGAAGCTAAAAGAATACAAGGAAAACTCTTACTTTAAACTATTCAGTAACTGAGTAAAAGATATAGAAATGGGTACACATATTAAAGTACAAATTCACAAGACAGTAAATAGATTTGTTTCTATACATTGCAAAAGGGAAAATATAGAAACTGTGAGCTGCCAGCTCAAGCACGGGTCAGAAGTCCTGATTTTGCACTGCACAATTTTTACACTGTCATCTTATTTGTCTTTGCATCTATAAAGTACAAACGATGCCTCAAGCATTAAACAGAAATTAAGCAACATATGCCTCTCTGTTACAAGTTATTCACTATTAAAGTAACTTCGTGGTTGTGCAGCTGCTTTATCCAGCATATGAAATAGTAAAATACGTATACAAGTATAATGCTACAAAAACAGATCTGGTACAGAAATTCTGAATTTGAGATTTACTTTAAGAAGCAACAGTGAAGTTGTTGTATAGTGTCCTTACACACTAAGCACTTTCTGAATAACCTAAATGATAACCTGTCAACTGTACAACTGGTGAACATACCACACAGCACTAGACCTGCACTAGTGAAATAAATACTTTGAACTTATATAAGCGCCTCATCTCATCTCTGATAAACATCTTATACCGTTTCACATATTCTTAATTACCGAGGTCTAGTTACTGTTGTTATGTAGATGTTATGCGGATTGTCGTTAAAAACCCAATTGGATCACTAACGTCTTTCAGTTAAGTTTTAGTGTCCACCTGAAGAAGCAGATGGGACCTCAGTTGGCTCAGTGACAATGCAGCACTCCCTCACTTGGGTGTCAGCCTAGATCAGTGTTGACCAATACATTAGACACTATTCCCATGTGGCTAATTAGGAATCCAGATGTGGATAATTGCATTTCTGATTAGTAAATTTAAAAAATGAGTAAGACACTACTGTTGAGCATGTGACTGCAATACTCATTCGCATGGTGTATACTTGTGTACTTTAATCTTTTTGTGCATTTGTTGGGAAAATGGAAAGATGAAAAGCAGAACGTGCAAGTGTTTTTTGATCTTTGTCAGTGCTTTACGTTCTTGGTTACTGAATGGCGGTAGATATTAGGTAAATATACAAGTCAAGTACATTTACCTACATTGTGTGCATGCAGGTAAGGCATTTTCTACTAAAATTAGTGCATGTGGCTATAACGGTGTTGCCGTAGCCATTCCTGTGGCTAGTCAACAATTTCCCTTGGCCAACACTGGCCTATATTATCAAATTCTGTAATGGGGCTTGAACCCATAACTTTCTGACTCAGTTAAGTTGACACAAGTGCTGTTATTCCATATAAAACCCAGCTTTGCTAGAACGGGGGGTTGGATTGAAGGAATGTCTTTTAGTGCACTGTAATGGCATTCAATCACTTGGAGCAGTGGAGTGGCAGCAGACAGGAACTGGCAGTGGTGCTGAAGGTTGGGGGAGGCAGGATAAGCTGGGAGCTGTACCAAGAGGGGAAGGAGCCTCGAGCCATGCCGAGGACAGAATACAATTTGGGGGTGGGGGGAAGGCGGAGCAAAGACAACAATGCCAGCGTGAACTTGAAGAGGAGGGGAGGCAAGGAGAAGAGTGCCAGCCTAATCAGTGGAAATCAGGATTTGTTATGTGATGTTGCTCTGTGACAAATCATTTGCTCCTACATTGGGAGAACTTCACAACCAAACTTCTGGAAAGGTTTCATTCTCATGAACGGATTCGCACAGTTCCTTTGATCTCTGCCACAGAAAATATACAGTTACGGATTAGTAGTTTACTGAAAATAAACCAGCATGGTGTCAGCTTTGTAACTCATAAGTATGCAAGGTCCAAGTGTGTTTTATTGGCCGTGACAATAGTGGCTTATTCTCCATAAGCTAATAGTTTTTGATTCCTGCACTATTTATATAAACAGAATTTGTTTAGAAAATGTCAGTTTCATTCATTTCTCTCCTCATTAACTTTGGCCAAATTTACCATTGCGAATGTTGCAAGTGGCTGCACTGACCCATGCTGGTTTCAAGGAAGATGGCCCAGAATTGGTGGCAGTGGGAGAAAATTATTGAATTATAAAAGAAAAAAAATACAATAAAGATATCAAAACAAACAGGACACATCTCATCATAATTAAGTAGCATAAAAAACAAATCAAATCACTCCTACTCTGATAGGTTTTTTTGCTTCAGAGGTGTTCTGGTTGTAGCTTACTGCCAAGTGTAAAGTATTGGTCTTCATCAAAAGAGCATTGTATAAAATACTTTATACACAAGACATTGTTTTTGATCTTTCAGAGTTTCTACCGTGTATGCTGATAAATCTCAATGATCACCGATTTCTCAATTTTTCTACTTTAATTTTACGCTAGACAGGTCAAATGAATAGGGAACAGTAGGTATGATACAAGACAGTCAAGGAAAAAATTGGCATTCAATGAGCAGTTATAATACCAAGGCAGCACTAGATTCAAGAGAAAGAGAGAGTGTGGGTAATTTAATAATGTTAGTTTTACATTAGAAACTCGACTACACTGCAAACTAATTCAGGAAAATGGCCAGTTTTGTAGGACAAATAAATTTTGTCCTATGCTCCTTTCTATTAATTTCTTCCAAGCTAACAATGCACCCTAGTGAACATAACCGCATCAGATGAATCACTGGCTTTCAGACCAATCATGACCACACATACAACTTAAACCTCCCCCAGCTTTTGTAGACTCACCTTTGGGATCATAGTCCTTCCTAATGATAACCTGGTCTGGAGTAGGAGGAAGAGGTGGAGGCATTGGATTCTCAGGAGGAGGTGGTACTTTCTGACCTTCGTCTTCTTCATCTGATCCCTAAGAGAAACAATTATACATATAGATGTGTAAAAATATAAATTTCAGAGAAAATAAGTTAAACTAGAAAGTTGGCATTTTTTCCCCTTTGTTTTTCTGTTCTGTTCCTACTTTGGGGAAAGACAAATCACTTACAGCTCCCACATATCTACCAGTACCATTCCTGATCTGGTTACTGGGATATGGATAACCCACACCCTAATATATTTTCCACTGCTCCTGGGGAAGTGCTTTGTACCTTTGTCCAAAGACACAGCTAAACTGAAGAACTCACTATATGGCGATCCATATGCACAAAAGATGATGTGCCACCTTGTTTATTTTAAATTATGTGTGCTGATGTTGTGTCGTGCAATGTTCAAACAAAAAACTAGAGTTATCCTAAGGAACTTTAGGTCTGAGCTCTCCCTGAAGCAAACTAACACCTAATCACACGGAGGATACCAATTCACTAATGCTATTCCCTCTACTAGCTTTCTCATTCTTTGGATAGGGATTCTGAAGTGGTTCCAAGCATACAGTTGCTTGGTGGTACCTCCAGAGTCAGCATGGAGTCAAACATCCAGCTAAGAAAAATTTTAAACCTACAATGAATCCAGTCATTTTTAAAAATACTTGATACTGAATCTATGAACAGAAACCTAGACCAAAAACAAAACTCACCTTTGTTCTGCATTTGGATGAGCTTGTTTTCCCTAACTTACATAGCATAGTAAGAGTGTAACAGGAAGGTCAAGTTTGCTTAGAAACATTAAACCACTTAATTAAAATCTTAAAACTCTGAATGATGATTTGATGTAAACATTTGGTGCCATTGGTACCATTATCAAAAGTAATCTATATTTTGAAACACAAAAATCAGGTCAGTCCCTTTGATCCACACTATATATGGTTTATATTATGAGGTACATTTTAAAAAGGAAACATGAGTTCATCATGACACCATAAAGATCAAATGTCTAAAATTTCTATGGAATTTGTTTGTTACAAGTAAAATTCAGCATTAAGTTAATGCCAGGTTTTCATAAAGACATATTCATTTTAAAAATATAATATTCATCCCGTTGGCAGACTAGCTCCTTGAGTTGATTGGCTCACTTGTCATGACTTGAATGAAAGAGACGTATCAGCTCTATTATGACAGCAACCTGCTAATAATGTGAATGAACACCAGAGTTGAATACTATCACTGTCATTACTTATTTCACAATTCACAAGGCAATTTTTTTCCCAGACTGAACTAAACTTGGCATCATAGTAGCTACCACCTTTCTTCTTTTTCCAGCTTTACCGACGGACACCAATACCATTGCATGCTACTCAATGATTCCTATTTTATAATCTGTTATCAATTAGATTTTCAACAGTTAGGTCAGTTATTTTGGAAAGGGATTGCAAAGTTGGTAGCTAACTAGCTCGCATCCCCTTCTTGGGTAATCAAACTGAGCTAGAAAATACTCAATCATGAAGTATCTTTACATCAATCACCAGGATCATTTTGTAGTATTATACCTCATCCATATCCTGTACTTGTGTATCTTGATCTAACTGTGATGGAGCCTCTTCTGGTTTATCCTCTGTTTCTTCAACATCATCATCAGATTCCACCTCCATTTCAACCTCCTCACTCTCCCCAAACTTCTCATATCTCTCCTGCATCAAAATACGAGCTCCAAGCTCTTCCGGGGTAGTTGGTGGAGGGAAATGCCCTGTAATTAGAAAGGTAAATTGCCTGGTGAATTTAATTACCATTACATTTCTAGTTTTTCCTACCTCTCCTATCCACTTCTCTCTCAACAAAAGTGTCTGACTCCCTTTACAGTATTTTCTTCTTCAACCAGAATAGACTTCTCCATGGTTGACATTAATTCTGATCCATAAATGGCAAACAGGAGTGCACTTCTGGAGATCAGAACTCAGTCATCCAAATTTACCTACGAAAAGCATCACACACTATGAATTACTTTGAAATGCAGTAACTGTTGTTATATAGGCAAATTTGTCAGTCACTGCGTGCACAGCAAGATCCCTGGTTGAGAGAAAAATATATACCAGAACTCCCACTATCCTTTGAATAGTGCCATGGGATCTTCAACAACCAGAACAGGCAGTTTAACATCTCATCTGAAGGACAATATCGCAGCATGCACTCAATACTACATGTGATGTCAATGTAGATTATGCACACAAGTCCTGGAGCAACTTTCTGACTCACAAAATCTCAGATGACAAAGCAGCTCCAATAAAATATAGCTTTTGCTGTCAGAACTATATTGACAGATGCAATATATTCTGTGGCTTATGTCAACTACAACAACAACAAAACAACTTGTATTTATCTAGCACAATGCAGAAAAACATCTCAAGTGTCACAAGAGGCGCAAGGAAAAAATGGAATCAGTAAAATAGGTTAGGAAGGCTGACCAAAAGCTTGTTTAAAGAGGTGGGTTTTAAAGATGGTCTTAGAAGGAGGAGGAAAGTGAAGGTGTTTAGGGAGGCAATTGCATAGCGTAGGATCTGGGTGGCTGAAGATATGGCCAAAATTGGTGGGGTGAAGGGGCAGGGTGCACAAGAGGCCAGAATCAGAGGAACAGAGTCTGGAGGAGGGAGGGGGATTGTATGGCTGGAGGTGGTTATAGAGATAGTGGCAAGATTTAAACACAAGGATGAATATTTTCAATGTGTGGTGTTAGCCACATTGGTTGGCGGGCAATAGAGATTTGGATGGGCTGAAGTTTATACAGGGTGCAGATGGGAGGTTGCTTGGAAGAGCATTTGAGAAATCGTCCTAAATAATGGATTCACTGGCCGATGGGCTGAGGTAGTAGGCAGTCTTTGTGATGGAGTCAATAGTTCAGCTTGGGGTTGAACAGGACACAGAGTGTGAACAATAGGCATGGAGGGGGGGGGGGGGGTGGTGGAGTTACTGTCGAGGATACAGAGCTTGTGCTGGCGCCAGGATGCTGGTTTGGGTCTACCCAAAATTTAGCTGGAGGAAAGCACTGCTCATCCAAGACAGATGTTGAAAAAGCAGTCTGATAGCATAGAGGCAGCAGAGGGGTCGAGAGAGGTGGTGGAGTCAAAGACCTGAGTGTCATTAGTGTACACGGGGAAGCTGTTCCCATATTTGGGATGATATCAGTAAGGTTAACATGTAGATGAGGAAGAGAAGGGGTCCATGGATGGATCTTCGACGGACTCCCGCGGTGACGGTACAAGGGTGAGAAGAGAAGAGAAGCCATTCCTAGAGATAGTCTGGCAACAACTGGATAGGTAAGAGTGGAACCAAGCAAGGGCAGTTGCATGAAATTGGACAATGATGGAGGATGAAGTCATTGACTGCGTTGAGGTCTGCAGACAGGTCCAGGAGTGATAATGCATCACAATCACAGAGAATGACATTACATTGTATTGGTTAAGACTGTGCTATTGGAGAAATCAAACAGTAAGTTGTGGGAGAAATGAGCACAAATCTGGGAGGCAAAAACATATTCAAGGACCTTGGAGAGGAAAGGGAGGTGGGAGATGGGCAGTAGTTAATGAGGACATACAGTTGAGGATGGGTTTCTCTGCTCCATTGTCCAATTTGTTGCAGCTGCTTGGTTCCACTCACCCTTGGGAGTCCATCAAAGATCCATCCTTGGCCCCCTTCTCGTCCTCATCTACATGCTAACCTTGCTGATATCATCCCAGACACGGGAACAGCTAAGCGAGGTTGGTGACAGCAATTTTGAAGAGTGGAACAGTACTTGAGGAGAGGGAACCATTTACAATGTTAGCCAGCATGGGGGCCAGGAAGGTCAGGATTTCAGTGGGAATAGGGTTGAGTGAGGAGTGGGTCAGTCTCGTGGATGAGATGAGCTTGGAGAGGCCATGGAAAATGAAGGGGAGAAATTAGAGACATGGTGGGGGGAGTCATGGCTAGGATAGAAGGGGAAATCAGGGAAGGTTTAGTTTAGTGTGGAAGGGGGAAAAGCAGCGAAGATAGCTGAACGGATGGTTTCCATCCTAATGATGAAGAAATTCATGAGCTCCTTGTACTGTTGGAGGTGAGGTTGGAAGTGGTAGGGGAAAGGGGTTTAATAAAGGTGCTTGGTAGTACAGAAAAGGAACCTAGTCCATCTATGCCCTCCAGGATGATCCTAGAGTAGTGGACTGTTTTGGCAGAGGACAACGAAGCCCAGTAGAGCTTCATGTGATTGAGACAGATCTGACAATTCAGGGTTAAGTCATTTGTGCCAGATACGCTCAAGTTTGCGTCCTTGGACATGAGGGAGTGAAGGTAGAGGTTGTATTGGAAAAATCACTGGGATGCGAGACAGTGAGGGTTTTGCTGGACATAAAGGGCATTGAATGTGGAAGTGAGATGCTGGTTCAAAACATCAACAGTTGCAGAGGTATCGTGCAAATAGAGAGGCGAAGGTTTAGCTGATTAAACTTTTTCATCATAAATCTAATACGAGCAACTGCACATGAAATTTATGCGCAGATATTCAAGTAATGCAGGGTTGACTATATTTTGTTAATGCCTTAGATTGCTTGCCAACTAAAAACTGTTTATTTTAGTAAGAACGACTACCTTTGCTCCTTTTCATCTCCTTTCAAAATATCAGTTTTCCTGAGACCACTGGCTCCTACTTCCTTATTCAATGTCAGGACCGTCAATATCAAGCTGTCTGGCTTATCGCTCCTTCATATTTCTCAGCAAGAATCAGTCTCCTCTTTGAAGCCAACTCACTTTTCCCTACTCTCTCCAAGCTCTTCAGCTGTATATGCAGTATAAAGTACTCAAGTTGTATCATGATTTGGCTTGCATATAACATTATGAATGGGTAATCGGTTATGTGATTGGTTCTGTCATAGACTTACATGGAATTCAAGTTGGGACATTTGAAAATGCTTGTTGTAAATGGGGATCCATTCTAACCATATAAATTATACACAGGGCCCACTGCATATTAGTAATTTCAAACATTCTAAAAGTTAAATAAATATTGCCATATACTCTGAATTTTTTTTAATAATCAGTTTTCTTCCTTATTTGAACCATCTTCTCTGGTTACAACAATAACTTGTATTTAAAAGCTTAAAACGAGCAACCTCAAAGCTACAGGAACTCAATTGTTACTTTTCATTAACATTTCAAACCAATTTACTATAATTGCAAATGTAAGTTTAAACAAAAATATTCAAAGCAAAGGATGTTGGAAATACTATAACTGTACAGTGGAGAATGGTTAATTTTAGAATGATGTGTGTTTATCAAGTGTTTAAACCTAAATCAAAATTATATCCTATAGTATGGTAATAACATTACCTTGTTCATTAGGCTGGAAATCAACAGTTTCCACCACCACAAAGTCATGCCAGTCAATCTGTGCATAGGCTACTCTCTCCCTTTCCCGCTCTTCCTCTTCCTTCCTCCTCTCACGCTCCTGAAACTTGGCCCATTCAACTCGGTATCTAACCTATGTCATACAAACCAAAGTTATTTGCATGCATAGACACATATTTATAGACATTGATCCACATTTCTTTTGTGCACAAGTAACAGACCTCCTAATCTTCTGCACTCATGAAAATTCAAAAATTTTATATCACAGAAAAAAAAATCACTTCAACAGATAACACAGAGGGGTTGAGACAGGTGGTGGAGTGGTAGAGCTGGGTGTCATGTGGAAGCTGATCGCACGAAGGAATAACTGTGGCAGACGGAGTTTAATGTGGGGAATTGTGAGGTCATCCACTTTGGACCCAAGAAAGATAGATCAGAGTATTTTCTAAATGGTGAGAAGCTAGGAACTGTGGGTGAGCAGAGAGATTTAAGGGTCCAAGTACAGAAATCACAAAGCTAGTGGACAGGTACAAAAATATAATTTAAAAGACTAATGGAATGTTGGCCTTTATCTCAAGGGGGCTGGAATACAAAGGGGTGGACGTTATGTTACAGTTATAAAAAGTTCTGGTTAGACCCCATTTAGAGTACTGCGTTCAGTTCTGGGCACCGCACCTCAGGAAGGATATATTGGCCTTGGAGGGGGTACAGCGCAGATTCACCAGAATGATATCTGGGCTAAACGGGTTAAATTATGAGGACAAGTTGCATAGACTAGGCTTGTATTTCTGAGTATAGAAGATTAAGGGGTGATCTAATTGAGGTGTTTAAGATGATTAAAGGCATTGATAGTTCTGGGAACCCCACCTTAGGATCGATATAGTGGCCTTGGAGGGAGTGCAGCGTAGATTTACTAGAATGATACCTGGACTCCAAGTGTTAAATTACGAGGCACAACCACACAAACTAGGGTTGTATTCCCTGAAATTTAGAAGATTAAGATTAGAGCTAGGTGGTTCAGGGGTGATGTCAGGAAGCACTTCTTCACACAAAGGGTAGTAGAAATCTGGAACTCTCTTTCCCCCAAAAAGCTGTTGATGCTAGGTCAATTGAAAATTTCAAAACTGAGATTGATAGATTTTTGATAGGCAAGGGTATAAAGGGTTACGGAACCAAGGCGGGTAAATAAAGATAAGATACAGATCAGCCATGATCTAATTGAATGGTGGAACAGGCTCGCCAGGCTGAATGGCCTATTCTGATGTTCCATGTCCGGGATATCATGAAAGAACAGCACATAGATGAGGAAGAGGAAGAGGCCAAGGAAGAATCTTTGGGGACTCCCGAGGGGGTGGCAGGGTGCTGGATAAAAACAACAAATTATTTAGGAAACTTTTTCAATGTAATAACATTCCAGAACCTAAAAGGACATTAATTGCCCAAACTTGTGATTTCTGGTGTCATTGCCTTGTAATATGCCATTATACATACCCTATATAAATTTCAATTATTTAAGCAATTAGTGCAGCTAGTTAAGTTTTGTTTACAAATGAAGATATAAGAACATAAGTAGTAGGAGCAGGACTAGGACATACGGCACCTCGAGCCTGCTCCGCCATTCAATTGGCTGATCTTATTATCTCACCTGATCTAAAACTTCTTTAGGATTTTCTGCCTCTTTTTTCAATTTCTGAAGCAATCCCTTTGGAGGTATTAAGATCTGAAAAAAATAAAATTGTTAAGCTTTTCCCCTTGTGAAAAGATCGCGATTAAAATCAGTATACATCTGAATTTAATACCACAACTCTGGCATATCTGGCTAGGTCTAGAAGTTGTCCATCAGTCATGTACATCATCAACGAGTCCTCCTCAAATCAAAATCCAGTACTGGCCCTACATCTTCCCAATTAAAAGCCACAAAAATAGAAAATTTAAGGTAAACTAAATTTTGCTGCAACAACTTCGCTCTTATGTGGTGAATCACATACCTTGAAATTACTTCTGTATAAAACTACAAATTCAACTAAATGTTATATTATCCAGTTTTCCACTTACAACTCTTCAATATTGCATTGCTGTCTCTGTGACACTGGAATTTTATCAAGAGTTTTACTTTTTAACCATCTGAGGTTTGCTATAACTATGTACTCCCTACTACTACCTTTTCTGGAACACAGGCTCATTGCCCTCAACTGAGGACAAAAGTAAATGTCCATGACATTTGAAAAAAATATGAAAGCTAGATTCTTAAATAGCTAATGTCTGCAATGGTGGCAAATATAATTTTTTTAAAAACCCATTATGTGTTGAAGCTTCAACCAGATATTTCTCATGTGACTTTATATGCACGAAATCTGCCTTGTAGTATTGCTCACAGGTTAAACAAAAGCCCATGTTACTGTAATAGCTTACTGGAATTGATACAAGCCCTTTTGTGTTCTTGTAGTCTTCAGATTGCAAAAGAATAAATGTTCTATTGAACTGTATGACTATGTTACAAATTACAAATCCGGTTTATCAAATGTGAAGGTTAAACAGTGGCTTGAAGTCAATATAGCAGATTGGACCTGGTTAAAGAATTTCAAAACTTATACCTTGTGTATAAAAGGTCAACACATTGGTAATTCTCTTAGTAAATACTACAGTCCAAATAGTAGCCTAACAAATGTATACTTGAAGTTTTGCCTAACCACTATAGAGCTGTGGTATTGTGACACAAGAACTCAAGAGCATACTGCCCAAGATATATCTCATATATCCCACTTGAAGTTCAAAACTGGGACTGTAAGGTCAAAAGGAGTCTGCCATGATTGAAAAAGGTTATCAAGTTAAAGTGTTGGCTCCCGGAACACCACAGAGATGCTAGACCCAAGTCCATCTGCATGTGTTACCAAGTCCTTCACCTTAAACTGACAAAGCAAAAGTCTCTAGTAATTTCTACATGTTTTTCTATAAAAATGTATATGTATAGGACTTTGAAGTGACATTTTGCATGCCAGTGATGTGTATTCAATCCAACATGTAGAAAACAGTTCAGAGAAACACTGAAGCTGGGAGATTTTTTTTTCTCTCAGCATGCAGTAATCGAATTTAAAGTAGCCAGTCACATCTCATAAATAAATATGAAAAATACATGGACTCTCTTATTCTTTGAGATATAATATTTACAATGGTAAGGAGGAGAAAGTTTTGGATTACGAAACGCATTATATATGTTAAACTTCCATTTCCAACCTTCTGCATCTGCCTCGTCTCTATAAGATTTGTTTCCCTTATTAAGAACTACTCCACAATTGTAGACACATTGCTCCAGCTCCTTCAAACTGTAATCACTGAACTTCAAAAGCCAATCCTGTCGTGCAAGTATATTACTTTGGCTTGATCCACAGTACTTAACAATTACACATTTACATGTAATAGATTGTATTTGTAACTTTTACATACCTTTGTGTACTGCTCCACTAGTTTGGTGAAATAGTTGAACAGACTGTGCTGCGGTCGCAGAAAGTCAAACTGATAGTTACGTTGTTCTTTCTGCATCAGCTGAGTTAAAAACTGTCGACCATTTCTTGCAACAAATTGAGCGGTCAGCTTCACAACATCCAGATCAAAGGCTGAGATGGATGGGGGATCAGCAATGAATTCAAATTCAGGTGGGGGTTCTTTTGGGACAATTGTTTCCTGAATCACCTGTGCTTGCACCTGTTTAATGTACATGGGAGAAAAAAACACATTTCAGAATTTATAAGTTCTCAAATATGATTTAAATTATAAATTGCTTACTAGAAAACTTGAAACTGCTATAAAAATATGATTTATTCAATAATTTATAAACATTACAAAAAAAGAGGATCTTTAAATGTTCACAATAAACGTTTATTAACAGCATTTGTCTGCATTAAATAAGATAGTTGTGCATTTTCCTCTGTTACTGATAGCAAGGTTACTTACTTTCTGTGGCAGCTGCTGCTGTTGCTGTTGCTGCATAACCTTTGGTATAGCAGCTGAAGGTTCTTGTCCTTTCCCCTCCTTGAACTCATTAACTTTGTGCCGGTAATATGCATGGTAAGGATCATTAGGATTCAAGAAGTTAAACTTGGAGTTGTTTATTTCATTCTGACGAATACGGGCTTCAAATTCTGGGCCATTTCTAATCAACACAAAATAATTTACACATTTAAACTCCTCAGATGATCACTGCAATACAGCAAATACAAGCACACATCTGACTGAATGAGGTACTCACCTGGCTACAAAACTAGCAGTCTTGTCAACAATGTTCCTGACCTCAGGAGGAGGGTAGATAATGCCAACGATGGGTTTGGAAGTTGGGATTTCATCTTTTGTTTCTTCTGGCACCTTTAAAATAAAAACAAACAATTGTCACTAATCTTTTTAAAGCACCTCAAAAATTCTTATAATTTGAAGCAGATCTCACTCAAAATTCATGTTTTTTTTTATTCGTTCATGGGATGTGGGCGTCGCTGGCGAGGCCAGCATTTATTGCCCGTCCCTAATTGCCCTTGAGAAGGTTCTCCCACAGTGCTGTTAGGAAGGGAGTTCCAGGATTTTGACCCAGCGACGATGACTGCCAATGAACAATGAGATGGCTTGCTCCCATGCCTATGTCACCCTGTAAAGAAGCATTCTAGAGTGGCCCAGTGACTCCTGTTGATTGTTTTCCTCTTTGAAGCACCTAGCCTCCACTCACCACTTCCTTTTGACAGAGAATCAGAAACACCATGTGGAAAATGGTACTTTTGTTCCATCACATCGACCTGCGAATACCCTTTGATGGAGTGTTCATGCTACAGTATGATAGTAGCAATACACTCAAATTTTATGGCGACCTATGCTGTTCACCAAGTAGTTTGGAAGAAATTACTGGTAGCTGCTATCCACCTGAGAGCTCAAACCTATGTATGTCAGTTGTCTAATCATTATTGTTGGGGGCAGGATTGGTGTACAGAGATAAGCAGATCATTTTGGCTCCAAGATCACACATCTGGCAATGGGAGGATTGGAACCTAGTTGATTCTCTGTGGCAGACTAAGTAATTCGATATCTGCTCTAGGTAGGCCTACAATACTCCAGAGTACTGATTGATTGACCTGCCAACCTGAATCACTGGTGCAAACTAGAGGGCTAGGTCTGTCACTGGGGTATGGGATTGTTCCCAGTCAGCTGCAGAAAATCCTACAAGCCAACATTCTAAATTGTAGGATGACCCAGCTGGAAAAGCAGCAGGAAGTATATCAGTGCTTTGTAGTAGTAAGCTCCGTGATTTTAGCCAATTAAAATTCAGCAGTACCGCTACACACTGGAGAGTCTTAAGCCTTAACTTTTGCTAACTTATGCCTAAATTCTTTGTTTTTAAGAGTAGGTCCATTCTTTAGGGAGATTATATGTATCCCATATCAGGCAAATGGAAACCCTACTTATGTGGGTTTTCTGGTAGTTTCGTTTAGTTTAGAGACTCTTAAGCACAGAGATGGATTTTCACACATGTCAAACACCCAGACTGATTAGAAGTAAATACTTACTGAAGTATTACTTACTGAAATGGGTACAGCACATCTAAACCATGTGAACACCAAAATATCTAATTCCACTGCAATTTAGTTTCCTTGTACTGAATTCTCTTCAGCTCCCTCTTCCCCAGATAAGATTAATGGACAGTATTTTCTGACAACTTGTAACAGCATTTCTATCAATTCTGTTCTCAATATGGTTGATGCCAAGTGCAGGACAACATGCCCTCCAATTTTCCTTCCCTCTTCATTGGAAGGCAGCTAGCCTCTAATGGCAATGTCATAATACTGTACCACTACTCATCACAGAAGCTACACTACAATCTACTATTCTCAATTATTATTTTACAATATTCTGTAACTCGCGTTTAATTTTACCTCATTTATTTTAAACTATCCCACCCCAAAACATGTATTTAATAATGAATCTCCCATATCGTTGCTCACAGATTTACACTGACTGGGTCTAGGAGCAAAGGTGTTGGTATAAATGTAGCCGTACTCATTCTAGTCTGACAATGTGGCCTATTTTAATACATCCCGCTCTGCAAAATAAACACAGCTCCATTGAGTTTCTGATCGGCCTCACATTGTGATAAACCAGACTGAGATTATCCTGGTGCGTGTATGTTACTTCAGCATGTGTCCTTCGGATTATTCCCAGGCTCAGTTCACATGACCAGCGGGAACTACAACTCACAACCTGCACGGCAGAATAATTAATATCAATCACGGGCTTCGAGCGTCATTTGGGGATCAGTGCGTGTCACAGCCACTCGGGGCCTAGTGTGTCCTGGAGGCCTCGGACTGGCGGGAGGCCGAGACTCTACATGCGCTTGTTTGAATGGCGACGGTACCAATTTTTTTTTGTTTTAAACTCACCTGATTTTCGGGCTGGGGTGGCGGCACCACCTGCACCGGTCCGGCCGGCATCGCTCCTGCACCTCGGGCGCCTCAAACCGACACAATTCCGCGAGAAACCTCCGTGTACACAAGATGGCGACCGCGGACTGCGCCACCCGCGTTCTGAATATAGGGGGGGGGGGGGGGCAAAGCACATCCACAATGAGATTCTTCACGCACATTTAGTTAGATGCATGCCTCCAGTCACGGTTTCAGGAATTAATATGTCTGAGGATTCGGTTTGTTTTTTCTCGTAGTAATATTTTTGTTATGAATTCAAGTTTGAATGGTACAGCCCATACGTAATTGCGACGATTTTACGCACGTTGAATGCGCAAACTCACGTTACGCACCTACGTGCGTCCATGACAGCACGCAATAAACATTGAGAAAGAAGACAACGGACGGCCGCAGGTAACATGGAGGGGTTGACCTAATAACTATTCAACGATTCATTGCTTCTCTAGTTTGGAGGAAAGAGCATTATAATGGCGGCCCAGTGGGGGAAACAGCGACTAGAGGCTCTACTGAAGATTACAAGAGTCAGTGTATCTCTTCCCCTCCCCCCCCCACTTTAATTTCCTCTCCTCTCCTGAAGGTGCTGACTCCTTGCTGGCACCGTTTGATGCTTCACCCAAACAACCATGCTTCATGTGGCATTGAATGTCAGCAGCTTATTTAACTATGAGAGCACTGCAACCAAACGGAATCCTGTCCTCAAATGGCATCGAAACACAATCACTTGAAATCAAGGGGCTTAATGGATAGCAATAAGGAGCCGGAGCTCGTCTGATTCCTTTCTTCACCGCTCCTTCCTACCCAGTTCCTCTAGAAAAATGTCTTTTAAGTACAGGACATAGACATTACCAAGCTACTTTTCGTTTATTTTGTTCTATTTTCAATGAAGGAGGTAGAGCTATGTGTGTGTGTTTATTATCCTGTTACAACACTCTGCTAAAGAGGTATTTACAGAAAGCAGTTATAATGGTTGGAATTTCTGTACATAAACCATGGTTTGAATTATTTATTTATCCATGCATCCATTCGTTTTATTATATCATGTTCTGTTGTTCAAACATATCTAGTAACATTGGGCACTCATTTCAAAGTAACATGTGAAAATGTCCTAAAAACAACCCCTGTACATTATTTTTCTATTTCTGAAACAGAAATGTTAATACTAGTGTATGCTGTGAAGGTGTCTGTACTGTCACATATGGTACTGGTCTGAGCTATGAACATACTGACACTATCACTATGGTTTAGACAAAATTCTGTTGGAAAATTTTTGGAAGCAACTGTCAACACATTGAATATCGTTATACTATGTATGTGGACTGATGCCTACACAGAGAATCTGTAGATTATTTTGTTCATTAAGTACAGTGAAAAACATTTCTAATCTGGTTGTGGATATTTTATAAGTGTAGGACAAGGTAAGCAAAATGCCACTCTCGTTAATTTAGGATTCAAAGATGGTATTTGTTTATAAACTGTTGAAACAGCATCCTTAATCTAATTATTTTCTATTTCTTACAGATTGATTGTGCTTGTGGACCTATTAAATTTATTGCAGTGGCAGTTAATTTTTGATGAAATAGCAGTTTGAAATTGCAATGAAAAAATGTTTGTAAGAAAATACACTTAGTGCCTCAATTTCAGGACTTTAAAATGACACTTCTTCTCGGAAATCAAAACTGTTTGGATGGTTTGCGCAAGGATGTCACAGATGTACAAGGGATAATCATAGATGTGTTTTCACGAGTTGGTGCAGTTCGCTATCCATCGTGGAAATTTCCAGATAAAACGTCTTGCGAGTTGGATCTTGTTACTTTATTGGAACGCTTTGATTATATGGAAGATGACCCAGAATTCACACAGCATTCTCATATTGTGCTGTTTGAATTGGTGATTGACAGGTAATATACAAGTTATTCTTTGATTGTTCTCTCCAGAAAGCACTGACCCATGCAGGTTAGAATTCACTGGGCATGAACCATTAAACACTCAGTGGCCACTCTTCATGGACATCGGGTGTCAGCAGATATTTACATCCTTCTAACCAGTTCATGCCAATTTCTTTTGTGCCTCAGTTTTGCACTAATAATAGTGACTTATTTTTCACTAATTGAGGTAACACGCAATAAAGACATGCCAAATGCCCACGATTACTTGCATTGCTCTGTTGATGTTTTCAGTAACAGTTGATTTTTTCAGATTTGATTTTCTTTTCTTCTTTAGAGTAATGTTTTTAAACAGCACTCAAACTATTCTAGAAGTGCTAAGATTGTTACTGAAATCTTTCTTTTAATGTTGCAGTATCTCTGTTCACAAGCCCTTGTTAACCCATAGGAACGTAGGAACAGGAGTAGGCTATTCAACCTCTCAAGCCTGTTCTGTCATTCAGTGAAATCATGGCTGATCTGTATCCTAACTCCATTTATCCGCCTTGGCTCCATATCCCTTAATACTCTTGGCTAGCAAAAATCTATCGATCTCAGATTTAAAATTAATAATTAAGCTTGCATCTACTGCGTTTTGTGGGGGAGTGTCACACTTCTACCACCCTTACTACATTAAAACAAATACTTGAGATTTTCTAAATTCCTAAGATTATTTTTGGGGTATTGATTAAAAGTTATAGGATTTTATTTAATAATCCAAAAATATTTGAATAATGAGGTAACTATGTTCAAGAAGGTGATAAAACAAACTCGGTAACTACAGACCTATTCATCTTACATTAATAACTTTTCAGAATAGATACTGCCTGACAAGCCTCCTTAACTTTTTTGTGACATCCCAAGTAGATATTGGAAAGGCCTGTGCTATAGAATACCTAAGCTTCCAGAAAGCCTTCAATAAAGTCATACATGACAAACTGCTACACAGCTTAAGGGAATAGGTTTCCTAGGGAAAACTTAGAAGTGGATAAGAATTTAATGGAAAGAAAGGAAGTGGGGGAGTGATGTCAGGATGGGGGGGTGTACTCACTGGAGTGCTCCATGGTTTGCTATTGGAACCCCTGCTGTTTCTAATCTGCAGAAACCCAATGCTGTCAAATTTGCAAATGATACTCAATGTGGGAAGGAGGAAAGGTGCAGTCGAGTCCAATGAAGAACGTAGAAAATATTTGAAAGTGGGTACTTCTATGGTAGATTGTTGAATGCTTTGCCTCCTCATTTGAAAGGGAATTTAATAAATATTTGAAAAGGTACAATATATAGGAATGAAGAGAAAGGGCAAGGGAATGATATTAGATAACTCTAGTTGAAGAGCTAGCATGTATAGGTGCATTGGATTGAATGACCTATTTCTGTGCTATAATTTCTTTAAAGTAGTGTAATACTTAAACTAGCTGGGAGAGAGACTGAATAAGATCCGGTAGTGATATTAGACTCAACATTTACCATATCCAGTCACTTGCAGAGCAGCAATCAAGAAGGCAAACAAAATACTGAGCAAAATACTGCCAAATTAATAGTGTAAATCTGAAGCCAAGATGCTTGCATAACACTCTGATCAAGCCACACATCGAATACTGTGTTCAGCTCTGATCACTGAAGTAAAACAGAAACATCCAAGCAGGGAAGAGCCACAGGACTGATCCCTAAGGGGTGATTTTAACCCCCATGAACGGGTGGGTTAGGGGCAGGTGGGAGTTGAAAATAGTTGTTTTTTTAGGTTGCAACTGCAAAATTTTCAGGCTTTGCATTCCCAGTGGGAAGCCTGTACTTTTATCCACCCAAGTTAAACCCGGAAATAAAGCCGGGTTGCGGTCCCGATCCAAAAAAAAACTTTTTTCAACTCACACCCGCCCCCAACCCTCTTGTTCTTGGGGGTTAAAATCACCCCCCTAGTGTCAGTGGACTGAGTTCCGAAGAAAGTTTAGAAATTTTATTTATTTTTTGGTTAGCCAGGTGTATTGACACATCACAGGATACAAATCAGGAAGGCCATTCAGCGGATCTTAGTTCATCCATCTAGAAAGACCCTACACTTCTCCCATTACAGCAACTCATTTTTTCTTAAATTATTCCAGAGATTTTGCCTCTATTACTCATAAAGTCCAATCCATGTATTGATAAGTCTTTGAAGAACTTCCTGACATCAGTCCTAAATTTGTCTGTTACTAGTTTGAACCCATGTCCCATTATCCTGCTCTTGCAATTTGTTTGAAGTAATTTTCCAGATTTACTTTTCCAGGCGATTTACTGTCTTATACACCTCTAAGATTGCCTCTCCATTTTCTCGATTCAAGGTTGAAAAACCCAAGCTTCTCCAGTCTTTCCTCATAACTCGACCACCAACACTAGGGATCGGCTTTGTGGCAATTCTCTGAACTGCCTTCAGCACTCAAATATCATCTTTGTGTCTTGGTGACCAGAAACGCAAGGTGTAGTCTGACTGGTGCACTTTACAATTTCAGCATGACTTATTTTTATTTGTACACAACTGTTTTTTCCCCCAAATAGTTCAGCATTCTATTTACTTTGTTGAATTTTTTTGCAGTGGTTGCACACGGAAATCCAACATCACGTTTAAAAGTCGTCAAAGCAAGCTACTGAGTTGGTGTCAGCCTTGGCTCAATAGTAGCACTCTCGCCTCTGTGTCAGAGATGAAGTCCCGCTCCAGAGACTTGAGTACGTTATCTAGGCTGGCACTTCAGTGCAATACTGAGGGAGTGCTGCACTGACAGAGGTGCCATCTTTCAGATGAGGCATTAAACTAAGGCCTCGTCTGCTCTCTCAGGTAGACATAAAAGATCGCCCTATTCGAAGAAGAGAAGGGGGGTTCTCCAAGCTAACATTTATCCCTCAACCATCATCACTAAAACAGATTATCTGGTCATTTATCTCATTGCTGTTTGTGAGACCTTGTTATGTGCAAATTGGTTGCCACATTTCCCTACATCACAATAGTGATTACATTTTAAAATAAATACTTAATTGAAACACTCTGGGATGTTCTGAAAGGTGCTATATAAATGCAAGTTCTTTCTTTCTTTTCCTATTGAGAATTCTACACATGTAGAGTTTCTATTTCCCTGATAGAGAACACACTCTCTTCCCATAAGGACAGACTCCCACTTACCTAAGTGCAGAAAGCTATTGTGCAGATTGGCAGAGCTAAGGCTATGGACACCCAATTTGCATAGTGGTAGTGCTAGAATTTAGCCAGCTTACCAGTATAGAAGGCCAGTGCTGAAACTTTCTGAGTCCCAGCTACTGATTCTGAAGAGCTGGCAGAGTTTTTATTTAAAAAAACTTGTTGATAAACCTTGCGCAGTAGAGGAACTGCTCGCTCTATGTTTGATAAGGAATGAGGATAACCACTAAATTAACAGTGACAAAGTCATGAGTTAACCTAGTCAGCAGTGCAAGTGGAATAAAATGGCATCAAATTATAGATCACAGATACCACTGTCGATATAATGTGGTCCTAAATTCAAATTCAAAGTGCTGATCCCATGTAACCATGCACAGTATTTTCTCAAATGATTGTTTCTCAGTTTTATTTTGATAAGAAAATGTAAGCTCTCTTAAAAAATGTTCTAATTTTTAAAATGCCCTCAGTGGGTGTTTTATTACTCTATTTATGGCAGAAAATTTTCTTTGTGTGATATGGGCACTGAAATAGTAAACACCTTTATAAAGAATGGATTTATGATTTCATTACACAACACACAGAGGAATTCTCTCCACATGTGGGTTTATTGCTGTGCATTTTTTTGCTTTTCTTTGCAAAAGGTTTTAAATTTGTGTTGGGGCCCATTACCTGGTCGTGCTGAGCTCCAGTGTTGAGTCAGCTAATGATGGAATTAAGGCAATGGGTAGATTGATTTTTGATTCAGTGGAACAGGAACATTCTGGATCCAGCTGTGACATTCTCAAACGCGTGTGAAATAAATTGTGTCACACTTGCATTTGCTAACATCGGTGATTACACAACGTTTATGGTCACACATGAAGCTCTGTCAAGGGCTCGTAGCAGGATATGATCAACATCACAAGTTGAACTATTTATCATATTTGACTGGTGGTGATGAGAAATTTTATCTATAGTGTTAAAATGTCTTTAAAAATGATTTTCCACATCATCACACTTGTAATATTTATCTCCACAGTTCCAGAATATATGTACTACAGTATAAATAATTATAGCCTCGACTTACCTCTTTCCACATGGTGTGATTTAAAAAAAAGTATTCTGAAAAAGTCAAGAGTACACTTTCATATTTTGATTAAGTAGATTTCCATTGGGAATAGTTCTTGACAGATTGGCAGCTTAATTAGTTGTGTTATAATAAACCTCCAAGCTATAAATATTTATAAGACCATGTAGATGGCAGTTGACTCCTGACACATCTGTTCAAAGGTTATTATTTTAATATGTTATTAAGCATATCCCTAGCAGTGGCTCCCTTGATGGCTCAGCTGTTAAAGCAATCAGTAGATGGTAGGTGAGCCAAGTGGACCAGGAAGGTCCCAGATTTGATCCCTATTCTGTGCTGAATTAGCAGATCTCAGCCGCGACAATGGCAAGTGTGCTGCAATAGGCCTCATCAGTCATGGTAATGGTAGTGGAAAATTGACAAGAGTTGCTGTTCTGTTTGCTAATCAGCAACCCTGTCTAGAATGGTGGTCAAGATTTTGATATTTCTTGGTTGATGTTTTCAAACATAAAGAACCTGAGAAGTATTTTCACTGTTACTACATTTACCTATAACTTACTTATAACAATATCTTAAAGACAGTACAAGTGGCTGGCTGTATTTAAATTGCAACTTTGTGCGAAGCAACATTCATTTTTTCCCATTTAATGCTAATTCTACCACTTTCATTAGATGACATCCATTGTGATTGTGACTGTCCTCTTTGGCTCTTGATGGCATTCAGCATAGTCGACCATTCCATTTTCCTCCACCACCTCTCCTCTATGGTACCAAAATGGCGTTGAGGTAGATCATCAGCAATGATCTTGTTGAATGGCGAAGCAGGCTCGAGGGGCATTCCTAATTGCACCACACAACCAGCACATTTCAAGCAATGGCTTCGCCTCTTGCCCCTGCATATCCTCCTTCAGAGTACTCCAAGGTACCATGCTTTGTGCTCTCCTTTTCCTCATTTACACGTTATCCCCAATGACATTATATGCTGATGATACCCAGTTCTACTATTTCATCACCACCCTTAACTCTACAACCACCTCAGCCTGGTCAGACTGCTTGTCTAACATGGACGAGCCAGTACTTCCTTCAATTGACCACCGGGAAGACTGAAGCCATATTATTCAGATCCTGTCAAAAACTATGTACCCATACTCCATCCCACTTCCTGGTTGCTTGTTTAGACTGAACCAAATGGTTTACAACCTAGGTGTCCTATTCAACCCTAAGCTGAGGTTCAAATCACATATTCTATCTATCACCAAGACTGCTTACTTCCACTTCTGCAGCATCTCCCACCTCTGTCCTATCTTCATTCCACCACCACTGAATTTCTTATCTGTACTTTTGTTACTTCCAGAATCAATTTCTCCATGCGCTTCTTGGCATCTTCCCAAACTCCTCCTACACAAACTCTTAACTCATTCGAAACTCCACTGCCTGCATTCTGCCCCACATGAAGTCCTGCTCACCTATCATGCCTGCTCTCACTGGATTCTTTGCTTTCTATCCTACATCGTATCAAATTCAAAATTTCCCACAGTCACGTCCCACCCTATTTTTGCAATCTCCAGCCCTATATACCAGCTTGTGCCCTTTGGTCCTTCAACTCTGGCCATTTGTGCAGTATTCCCTCCCACCACTGCATTATTGGTTTCCAAGATGACTTGGCCTTACTCTCTGGAACTCCCTCCCTAAATCCGTCTGCATTGCTCCTTCTCTGCCCACTTTAAAAGCTTTGGTGAAACCTATCTTTCTGATCCCGCTTTCACTCATCTCTCCTAACACTTCTACTAGTGCTTTCTGTATATTTGTGAGGTGCTTTGGGACGATTTCTACATTTAAAGTACTATACAAATGTAAGTTATTTTTACCATATTACTGATACACTTTTTATTGTAATACTATTTCAACTCAGTGCTGATTTTGACCACCAGATGACACTGTTGCATTTTGAAAATCCCTTTTTAGAGCAGCCGAGTAAGTGGTGGACCAGACCAGGAAAAACAGCAGAATCCAGATGAAACAAAACAAAAAGTCACAATATTACTTGCTGGGTTAACAATATTATGATTCTGAAAAATGAATCTTTGAAACAAATGCGTGTTACAAGAAAAAAATCCATAAAAGCAAAAAGAAAAATTCACAATGAAAATAGCATTTTTTAGATGAGCCTGATATCTGAGACATATGGAAACCTATCGCCATGTTCAAGAGTCTCCAAATCAAGCTGAGAAATCCACACAGGTAGTTTCTGTCTGATCAGGATTTCTCTCCCTCTCTGTAGGGCATAGCCCACTTACTAATTTCAGAGAACTCGGCCACAGGTTAACAAGAGTTGAGGCTAAGGGATCACCAGGTTTGTGCAAGGGTATCGTTTAACCATCTAAAACTGTTGCATTCCCAACTAGGTTACTTTGGTGTTATCAGTTATGAGCAGCATCTCCATGTATTGCAGAGTATCCCCATTGAAATAATGGGGATTGTGACTTCAAACGGAGCCTGAGGGTCACTCCAGAGGCATCCAACCCAATGAAAAGCAGCTCTCAGGCCAGTTTAAACTTGTGCCTTTTCTGCCCTGTTTGCAATGGAGTAACTCAAAAGATGGTCTTCACTCCTAACATCACCAGAGAGGCCTAACCAGGGAATGTCTACTTCCTGTCAATAAGAAAAATTATGTTTTAAAAAAAATGACAGTGAGTCTATTATTTTCTTCAATAAATAGATGAAGTGTATTTTGAATGAAAAGTACTCCCCCTAGACTTTCCTCCCCTGTTGAGAGGTTTTTATATACAGTATTGTGTGGACATGATCCATGTGTCCTAAATAGCTTTATTGTCATCCTGTAAATGCCATCTCCTATAATTCACATCAAATGATTCTGACATCTAATTTACCTGCTGTAGCAGGAACATTTAAATGCAGATAACAACAGAAAAGGGGATCCCACCAATTATAATAACCTCAGCAGGAATATGGCAAATCACAAAATGGATTTGCTTAATTAGATGTTAATTAGTTAACTTATTTAATAGGTAACAATGTGGCATCTTCTTTGCCAAATCATTAACCAAATCTAAAACTATTTTGTGACATACAGCGGATATTACCAAGTGGCCTGTTGTAATTATGTCTGTCCCCAGGACTTGGTTTACTCTACAAATAAAACAGGATTGTGTACCTTGTAACAAATTCTGTCATATTAAAAAAAAGCTGATTTTAATAAAACTTTAAATATCCACTCCAATATAATTCCATTTTAACATTTTAAGTGTTAACAGTGGTCACTGCATTCCATGCAAACCTTGTACTTTCTGTAGGCTGGTGCTACTGCTGCAGAGTTTCACACACTACGTTGACATTCTTACGAAGGAGCAGAGTATCCCTATCTCCAAGTCTTTGGGTCCATCCATGTCTGTTGGCCTGGTGGTGAAGAAATACTGGAACAGCATGCTTAAACTGGGGACCATCCAACAGCAGGTAGGCACAGCATTCTCGCAGTGTAGGATTCATTTTCACTACATTTGTAGAACTGCTCTGCTTTCAATTTCTTGTTTGAAACCATAATACTAAAAATTGAACAGGCAGACACAGAGAAACGGAATTCAAATGCATTGTAATCTGACCCCTTTTTTTTCTTTCCTTTTTAATTTTTCTCTCTTCCCCTTCATTAATTTCTCTTGAGGGATACCGTTCTAATATCAACAGACTGACCTGGATTATCCTTGTCTGTGTGGCACAGAGACACTGCCCATTTGCTCTTAACATCAGTTTATTCTGTTGCACCAAGCTGAATAGGTTTGGTTATTTCAGTCAGTGGACCAATATACAATTGACAAAATTTAGAACAAATTTGTTAGCAACTACTTCAAATTAAAAACAAGATAAAGTAGAATAGGGAAAGTGACATTTATGGAATTAAAAGTTTTCGTGTCTCACTGCATTGATAGCATTATATATACATCGGACAAAAACAATCAATCGGCTCAAGTAAGCACTATCTGTTAATGAGCCAATTGGCTCATAGTTCTTTTTTAACTAACTGTGAAACAATTAAAGACAGATCGATTCACTAGACAAAGAAAAGCTACCAATTAACAGCAACCAAGGACCACAAAACTATCCAATCAAATTAATCAATTTTTCTAAATCCAGCAAGCTGGAACTGCCACAAAACAAACCAATAAGATTGCTCAAATAATTTCTTCTTGCTATTTATGGCCACCATTTTTCTTCTTCATTTGGACTGGTGTACACAACTAAAAATAACATTTATAACATAAGTATTTTTAAAATAGACAATTCTGAAAAAAGGTCGCTAAACGCACCTGTAAAATTGGTCATTTAAAGTTAGAAATGCCTGCAGGAAGTTCCCCCCACATAAGCCTGTCCATTGGTCTGGGCGTGTGAATTTTCAGCTGCTATTGACAAATTCTGTGTGTAAAAGAAAAAAGAAAGACTTGCATTTATATAGCACCCTTCACAACCTCAGGACGTCCCAAAGCACTTTATAGCCAGTGAAGTACTTTTGAAGTGTAGTCACTGTTGTAGGGAAACACAGCAGCCAATTCGCACATAGCACAATTCCACAAACAACAATGTGATAATGGCCAGATAATCTGCTTTAGTGATGTTGGTTGAGGGATAAATATTGGCCAGGACACCAGGGAGAACTCCCCTGTTATTCTTCGAAATAATACCATGGGATCTTTTACATCCACCTGAGAGGGCAGACAGGGCCTCGGTTTAATGTCTCATCCGAAATACGCCACCTCCGACAATGCAGCACTCCCTCAGTACTTATGTGTCAGCCAAAATTATGTGCTCAAGTCTCTGGAGTGGGACTTGAACCTACAATCTTCTGAAAATGTATCTTTGAAGTATGCTCAGTAACCCCACCTTGGCAACCCCTCTCTCATCAGAAGCTTATTTACCATTTCCAGTGCCCACGTCAAATTCCAGCAAGTGCAACTCTTCCCAAGCTGCCTTTTTTATTTGCACCGTCTGAGTTATAGTTTTCACCCTATCCCAGAGTATACGGCGACAACATCTATCTAATGGCAACCTGACAGCTTGGGAAGAGTTGCACTTGTTGGAAGTTGCACTTGATTGGGACACTGGAAATGATACCAGTCATCACTTCTGATTGCCAAGGTGAGGTTACTTGGCAGACTTCAAGGACGCATTTTCAGGAAGATTTTGTTGGGGTTATTAGTCCATCCACACAACACCCCTGGCAGGTAAAAACTCAAGCGAAATTCCACAGTCCTGTAACTTAAAAAAATTCTTGCTTTGCTTTTTTTACAGAAACAATATTGCTGCAAATAATGAAACATCACCTGCCATGTGTCAAAATCCTGCTTTATGCACTTGTTACAGTTTAATTCAAACAGGAAATATCGTAACTGCCAGAGCAGATTATTTAATCTATTGAATTGTGTTTTTATTTTAATAGAAAAAGTTGGTGGAGGAAGACCTTTCTAAACTGCAAAGTGACCTGATGAATTCCAAGGCAGAGATTGACAGGTTGAAGAATTGTTCATCTGTACCTTCTAACTCGTCTTCATCCCCGAGCAGCATCAAATCTACTGGGATGACTCATTCGCAAGCCTCTTCTACACCTGTGCATGCTACATTACGTGAAGCACTAAGAAACTCTACTTCTCGTATAGCTACAGACACTCGCAGCATTGGCTCACAGACAGTGGAATCAGCTCTGGTACCATGTGATGCCTGTGCCTGCACACAAGCAACCCTTAAAAAGGTCAGCAATTCCATTGTCACCATTTGCCATAACCAGAATCTCCCATCGGCTCTCAGCAAGTTTCAGGAAGTTGTGAAGGACACCCTGGGGGATGGTATGATGACAGCAACTGATGTGTCTTATTGGGCCTCCGAACAGAGCAAAGACCTGGCACGAATAAACAAACATCTCAGTGAACTCATGAACTGCATTAACCCATTAAAAGCTGAGCTGCAGGCCACAGCAGAGCAGCAAAGTCAAATGAAAGAGAAAATAGATAATTTTAATAAAGAACTCGAAAAGGAAAAAGGGCAGCAACTCTTGAAGATAAAAGAGTTTGACAAAAAGATGGAGGAGATTAATAGAAAGAACTCTGAGACAGTAACAAAACTTGAGAGTGATAAAGAGATGCTCCGGAAAGGTAATCCCAAATTTGACATGGCACATTTATTAGGGGTGAGGAAACAAAATATATTTTTAAATGATGTAGGTATCATTTGGCATTTATGCCAAGGATGTACCTTCATTCATGGTTGAACTGCACTGGGCAAGTCCACATGACTTAAAGCACCACTATATTTTTAAAACCGTTTTCTGCTATCCTTAAATTCAATAAAAAAATTTGATCACCAAAATCTCCACTCTCACCCCTAAATGACGGGCTGCTTCCCCTTTCAGTTAGTCACTGTGTCCAATAGGGCAGAGCTGGAGTGTGAAAAGCTGTGAGCTATTTTCCTTAGCTGTCCTGATGTTAATTCTATAGCTCTGTTTTAGGAAGCGCTACATTAGAAGAGAGGCTATCAATCCTGAAGGAGGAAGTCAAGGCACAGCATGTACTGATGAGAGACCTTGGTAAGTCTGCCATACACCATTCTTGGTATTTCTTGCACCTTTTGGGGATTGAGCACTAATTTACTTGTGGTTGGTTGGGTAGCTGTGGAGGGAGCAGCAGTGAATCGAATTTAAGAAAAATGCACTCATGTTTTAAACTGAGGGTTCGAGTCAGATTTGAGGAATTTTCATCTTGTAGTTGGACCTTTCAGAGTCTCAGTGGGTCCCAGGATTATGTTCATTAATTCCCTCAGCACTGCTTTGATGACAGCCCAGATGATCCCATTAGCTTTCATCTTGCAGATAGTCCCCCAGGCATTTCCTGATGGTTTCCTATTCATCTGGTTACCAGCTTTCATCCTGTACAGTAGTTTTTACATCAAGCAGCTGGCAACATATCTACTGAAATGCCAATAGGAGTCTTTATGCCTGGAGACTGCAGAGCAACACCACTTTCAACACGCCTCAATACACCCCCGCATCAAACTCTTAGCAAGTACAAGATCATGGAGGCATATTCCTGATTTGACTTCACAGTGATTGGAAAGAAACCTAATGTTTATGAACTTCTTTAAACACTGGTTGTGGGTTATGTGTAACCTGAATAAGTGGAACAGTTTCACAATACAACTTTTGATAAGCACATACTGGATGCTGCAACTTTAAAGACAAGAACAAACAGCAAATGTTAAAGGTAATCAGGAGAAAATTAATTTTACCATATAAAATCAAGGAATGCACTTTGAGATACTTGAACAACTGGGACCGTACCAACTTTCAGTGTCTCCAAGAGTATGCTTGTTTTGCCATCATTAGTAGAACCATCTACATATTCCTTATCTCATTTACGCATCCCCGTGCTCCCAGAATGGCTGTCCGGCTGTTGCAGCGCCTTTAACATGGACCAGTACACCCCTTAAGGAGTGATCTCAGTAATACTGATAATTGAATCTAATGTTCCTTTTAGTTTGGATTCTGGGAGACTGATGTCTGTGAGCCAGTTCTTGGCATTTACACTGCAAAATCTGGCACAGACTCATAGACGCAGTTTATCATGGGTCCATGATTCTGCCCCTGCCCCAGATAAGGGAGCCGGATTTAGTAATGTACAAGTCAGAAACTTGCTCACGGATAATGAACTCCTAGAATTCAAACTACAAAAGCACCAGTATAAAAGTGGCAAGGTTTATAGGAATGTGGTTTGGTTTCTTAATTCTGTTGGTATTTCTGGACAGAGCTCTCTAAGCAGATGCTGCTGGAAGAAATGAGAACCAAGATGGCAGACAGGAGTGTGGTGCTGACTCTTGAAGAGCAAGTTAGACAAATAACTAGTCAACTGGAGAGCACTACGCAGCAACTCAAAATGATTAGCAGTGAACTGGACAAAGAGAAAGTGAAAATCAACAGCATGCTAAGACACGAAGAGGTAAAGACCTGGCAAATTGCAATGTAATAAACGCACCACTTTTTAAGAATGTGTACACATTTAGTCCATATTTGATCCAGCGTTAAGTATATGGTCCAACGCCATTTCCTCACATCTGTACTACTGCATCAAATGCTGGTTTGCATCGGCCAATAGGGAGGGGGAGGGGGAGGAGGAGGAGGGTGAAAGGGGAGAGGAAGGCAGAGAAGGAAAATATACATTGTGCATTACATGTTACGAAGCTCCAATCTTTGTAAAGGTGAGTGAGGATATGTTGTTTATATGAATATCATTTACTGTGCTGCCAAGTTCCAACTATCCCTTTTCTTTACCTGGTTCATCTCTGATTTCTCGCTCTCCTCCTCTGACAATGGGCTTTCTACAGATATCTGGTAGTGCAGGGGTCCCCTGTGGCCATCCCCCTCTCAAACAGATATGCCACTTTGGATGCTGTTGGGGGGGATGACTTATCAGGGGAAGGCAGCAGCAGCCAACTTCCTGGCACCACGGGTAGCTCTGCTGCACAGGCTGGGAGGAAAAAAGAGTGAAAGAGCTATAGTGATAGGGGACTCAATTGTAAGGGGAATAGACAGGCGTTTCTGCGGCCGCAACCGAGACTCCAGGATGGTGTGTTGCCTCCCTGGTGCAAGGATCAAGGATGTCTCGGAGCGGCTACAGAACATTTTGGAGGGGGAGGGCGAACAGCCAGCTGTCGTGGTGCACATAGGCACCAACGATATAGGTAAAAAAGGGGATGAGGTCCTAAAAGCAGAATATAGGGAGTTAGGAGGTAAATTAAAAAATAGGACCTCAAAGGTAGTAATCTCAGGATTGCTGCCAGTGCCACGTGCTAGTCAGAGTAGAAATAGGAGGATATTTCAAATGAATACGT
Source organism: Heptranchias perlo (assembly GCF_035084215.1). NCBI lineage: Eukaryota > Metazoa > Chordata > Chondrichthyes > Hexanchiformes > Hexanchidae > Heptranchias > Heptranchias perlo. The sequence continues at coordinate 27,848,352 of NC_090349.1, forward strand.
GGCTAGAGGAATGGTGCAAGGGGGAGGGATTCAAATTCCTGGGACACTGGAAACGGTTCTGGGGGAGGTGGGACCAGTACAAACCGGACGGTCTGCACCTGGGCAGGGCCGGGACCGCTGTCCTAGGAGGAGTGTTTGCTAGTGCTGTTGGGGAGGGTTTAAACTAAAGTGGCAGGGGGTTGGGAACCTGAGCAGGGAGAGAGAGGAAAGCGTAACAGGAAGGGACAGAAGGTATGGAGTAATAGGTAAAGTGTTAAAAAAGGAAAAAGCAGGAACTAAGCGTCACAAAACAGATTTGAAAGTTCTTTATCTGAATGCACGTAGCATTCGTAACAAAATGGACGAGTTAACGGCACAAATAACTACGTATGGGTATGATCTTGTGGCCATTACAGAAACATGGCTGCAGGGTGACAACGACTGGGAATTAAATATGCCAGGGTATTTAACAATCAGGAAGGACAGGCAGGAAGGAAGGGGAGGTGGGGTGGCTATGTTAATAAAGGAAGGAATCACGGTAATACACATAAATGATATTGGGACAAAGCATCAAGATAATGAAACAGTTTGGGTGGAGATAAGGAATAATAAGGGGAGAAAAACATTAGTGGGCGTAGTATATAGGCCTCCTAATAGTTGCAACTCTGCTGGAAGAAGTATTAATCAGGAAATAGTCGGGGCATGTAATAAGGGAACAGCCATAATTATGGGGGATTTTAATTATCATATTAACTGGACAAATCAAATTGGGCAGAGCAGCCTTGAGGACGAGTTCATTGAGTGCATCAGGGATGGATTTCTTGAGCAGTATGTAACTGATCCTACAAGGGGGCAGGCAACCTTGGACCTGGTCCTGTGTAATGAGTCAGGATTAATTAATAATGTCCTAGTTAAGCATCCCCTTGGAACGAGCGACCACAACATGGTTGAATTCCATATCCAATTAGAGGGTGAGAAGGTTGATTCTCAAACAAGCGTACTGAGCTTGAATAAAGGAGACTATGATGGTATGAGAGCGGAATTGATTAAAGTGGACTGGGAAAATAGATTAAAGGGTAAGACGGTACATGAGCAGTGGTGTTCATTTAGGGAGTTATTTTACAACTTTCAAAATAAATATATTCCACTGAGGAAAAAAGGGTGTAAAAGAAATGACAGCCATCCGTGGCTAAGTAAAGAAATCAAGGATAGTATCCGACTAAAAACAAGGACATATAAGGTAGCCAAACTTAGTGGGAGGATAGAAGATTGGGAATTCTTCAAAAGACAGCAAAAAGTAACTAAAGGATTGATTAAGAAAGGGAAGTTAGATTATAAAAAGAAATTAGCAAAAAATATAAAAACAGATAGCAAGAGTTTCTATAGTTATATAAAAAGAAAAAGGGTGGCTAAGGCAAACGTAGGTCCCTTAGAGGATGAGACCTGGAAATTAATGGTGAGAAACATGGAGATGGCAAAAATGCTGAACAAATATTTTGTTTCAGTCTTTACAGTAGAGGACACTAAGAATATCCCAACACTGGACAAACAGGGGACTCTACGGGGGGAGAAGCTAAATACGATTAAAATCACTCAGGAGATGGTACTCAGTAAAATAATGGGACTCAAGGCGGATAAATCCCCTGGACCTGATGGCTTCCATCCTAGGGTCTTGAGGGAAGTGGCAGTAGGGATTGTGGATGCTTTGGTGATAGTTTTCCAAAATTCCCTGGACTCAGGAGAGGTCCCGGCAGATTGGAAAACTGCTAATGTAACACCGTTATTTAAAAAGGGAAGTAGGCAGAAGGCTGGAAATTATAGGCCAGTTAGCTTAACATCTGTGGTGGGTAAAATTTTGGAGTCTATTATTAAGGAGACAGTAACAGAACATTTAGATAAGCATAATTTAATAGGACAAAGTCAGCATGGCTTTATGAAGGGGAAGTCATGTCTGACAAATTTGCTTGAGTTCTTTGAGGATATAACGTACAGGGTGGATAAAGGGGAACCAGTGGACGTAGTGTATTTAGACTTCCAGAAGGCATTCGACAAGGTGCCACATAAAAGATTATTACTTAAGATAAAAAATCACGGGATTGGGGGTAATATTCTGGCATGGGTGGAGGATTGGTTATCGAACAGGAAGCAGAGAGTTGGGATAAATGGTTCATTTTCGGACTGGCAACCAGTAACCAGTGGTGTTCCACAGGGGTCGGTGCTGGGTCCCCAACTCTTTACAATCTATATTAACGATTTGGAGGAGGGGACCGAGTGCAACATATCAAAATTTGCAGATGATACAAAGATGGGAGGGAAAATAGAGAGTGAGGAGGACATAAAAAACCTGCAAGGGGATATAGACAGGCTGGGTGAGTGGGCGGAGATTTGGCAGATGCAATATAATATTGGAAAATGTGAGGTTATGCACTTTGGCAGGAAAAATCAGAGAGCAAGTTATTTTCTTAATGGCGAGAGACTGGAAAGTACTGCAGTACAAAGGGATCTGGGGGTCCTAGTGCAAGAAAATCAAAAAGTTGGTATGCAGGTGCAGCAGGTGATCAAGAAAGCCAACGGAATGTTGGCTTTTATTTCTCGGGGGATAGAATATAAAAACAGGGAGGTATTGCTGCAGTTATATAAGGTATTGGTGAGACCGCACCTGGAATACTGCATACAGTTTTGGTCTCCATACTTAAGAAAAGACAAACTTGCTCTCGAGGCAGTACAAAGAAGGTTCACTCGGTTAATCCCGGGGATGAGGGGGCGGACATATGAGGAGAGGTTGAGTAGATTGGGACTCTACTCATTGGAGTTCAGAAGAATGAGAGGCGATCTTATTGAAACATATAAGATTGTGAAGGGGCTTGATCGGGTGGATGCAGTAAGGATGTTCCCAAAGATGGGTGAAACTAGAACTAGGGGGCATAATCTTAGAATAAGGGGCTGCTCTTTCAAAACTGAGATGAGGAGAAACTTCTTCACTCAGAGGGTGGTAGGTCTGTGGAATTTGCTGCCCCAGGAAGCTGTGGAAGCTACATCATTAGATAAATTTAAAACAGAAATAGACAGTTTTCTAGAAGTAAAGGGAATTAGGGGTTATGGGGAGCGGGCAGGAAATTGGACATGAAGCTGAGTTCGGATCGGTCAATGCCCTGTGGGTGGCGCAGAGGGCCCAGGGGCTGTGTGGCCGGGTCCTGCTCCTACTTCTTGTGTTCTTTAGATTTGTGGTTGGGATCAGATCAGCCATGATCTTATTGAATGGCGGAGCAGGCTCGAGGGGCCGATTGGCCTACTCCTGCTCCAATTTCTTATGTTCTTATGTTCTTATCTATTGCAAGCCCATCAACTCTCTGGATTATGCTTCTTCTCACTCCATTTCCTGTAAAAACTCCACCCCTTTCTCCCAGTCTCTATCACATTTGCTGTGATATCTTTGCTTTCCACACCAGAGTTTCTAAAATGTCACCCCTTTTCCTCATCCAAGGCTTCCCCTCTACAGTGAGACCCTTGACTGCCACCTCATTTTCTGGGTTTCTGCTTTTACCTCCTCCCCCCTCCTGACAACAACAGGGTGCCCCTTGACTATCTTCTATCCCACCAACCTTTGCATTCATCAAATCATCTGTCATTTCCGCTACCTACAATATGATCTCGACACCCCGACCCTTTCCACAGGGCCGGTCGTTCTGTAATACCTTTGTTCACTCTTCCATCACTCCTACCTTCCCTTGAACCTTCCCATTCAAGCTAAGAACATGCAAACTTCTCCATATATCTCTTTCTACATAGCTGTCTAAGGCCTCAAATACTTTTTCCATTTGAGACAGCAATTCATGTATACTTCCTATAATCTAGTGTACTGCATTCGCTGCTCACTGTTTTATCTAAATAAGAACAATAACTTGCATTTATATAGTGTCTTTGATATAGCAAAACATTCCAAGGTGCTTCACAGAGGCATAATCAATAAAAAAAACTCTACACTGGGGAAACCAAATGCAGATTAGGTGAATGCTTTCACTGAACATCTTTGTTCTGGTTGCAAGTGACCCTGACCTCCCTGTGACCTACCCTTTAACTTACATTTACTTTGCCACTCTGACCAGTCTTTGGTCTCCTACACTTAAATGAAGCTCAACGCCAGCATCAGCAACGGTATCTTAGCTCTCTGGTCTGAACATCGTCCTTAGTAATTTCAGACCTAGCTATATCTCCTATTTTCTTTGCAGCAGGGGTGCTTGTGATGTAGGATGGGTCTGCTGAGATTCAGGGAGAGGGGAATAGTGTTGACGTTTGGGATGGAGACTGCGATAGCAGTGGGAGGTCTGAGCTAGTGATGTTGATCTACCTTTCCTTTTCTCGGGATTAGCAGGCCCACCATGTTTTTGCAGCATTTTCTGCTTTCATTTCAGATCTGCTGCATTTGCAACCTTTTTACTTTTTCATCTTTTTTGTAATGGCTTCTCCCATGTCTTTTCATCCTCCACTATCTGCACATTCTTTGTCCTTTTTATGTCTTATCACTGATGATTGTTTATATCTTATGATTTTCTATTAAGCAGTTTGCTAATTCAACCCATTAACTCCCTCTATGTGATTGGCATTGGCATTACTGTTGATACTTTCCTTTCCCCTTCCCCTCTTTGTCTCTTCCAATCTTACTAAAATGGTTACTTAACTTTTAGTCTTCAGTCTGATGAAGGGTTTGCATCTGAAATGTCATATCCTGACTTTTCTTTTTACAGATGCTGACACATGCATTTCCAACATTTCACGTTTCCAGTATTTGCAGTTTGTTTTCTTTATTCTTGTACCACTATGACTAGAGCCATTGGTGATCCAGTAGCATATTCAGTAGATAGAAGTGATGATATCCCCATATTGGTCAATAAAATATATCCCAACATCACTGCTAATTAAATCACAAAAAAGGAAAACAATCAATGTTTTTTTTAAAATTAAAGGCGCTATATAAATGCAAGCTGTTGCTGTCCGTTTCTGTCCACAAACCAGACCAATAGCTCTCTGGCATGCTTCGAGGCAGTCGCACATCTTGAGGTTGAAATAATGTCATGTCAACCTTTCACTGTTTTATTATTGTATTGTAAAGCATTGCAATCTCTGCATTTTAGTATTTCCAATAAAACAACTTGCATTTATAGTGTCTAACATATAGCCTCACTGAGTCAGACGCTGAGCCATGGGAGAGATTAGAAGGGTGATCAAAAGGAATGTCTTAAAGGAAGCGAAGGAAGTAGAGAGGGAGGGTGTTTAGGGAGGGAATTCCAAATTGTGGGACCTAAGCAATCGAAGGCATCATTGGTGGGATCTGGGGTGACTAGGGTTGTCCAAGAATAAAGAAACAGAGGAACAGTAGTTTGGAGGGGGCAGGGGGTACAGTGGTAGAGCTGGACTAGATCATGGGAAGAAAGTCTATGAAAACCTTGAAACACAAAGATGAGAATTTTAAATCCATGGTGTTGGGGGACCAGGAGGCAATATAGATCCACGAGGACTTGGTTAGGGGGAGGGGGTTGATGGACTTACGAGACTTGACGCGAGTTAGGATATGGCCAGCAAAGTCTTAGATGAGCTGAAATTTATGTAGGGTGCAGAATGGGAGGCCAACCAAGAAAGCAGTGGAGTAATCGAGTCTGAGAGTGATATGGTACGTATCAGTGTTTGATGGAACTGGGATAGGAGCGGGGGCAAGTGATGTTGCAAAGGTAGAAGTTGGTGGTCTTTGTAAAGAAAGTATATGGCGTGAGAAGCTCAGATTGGGATATAACAGGCCACCCAAGCTGTGAACAATCTAGTCAAGCTTGAGACAGTGGCCAGGAAAGGGGATGGAGTCAGTGGTGACTATATAGAGCTTGTGCTGGGGCTGAACATAGTTGTTTCAGTCTTCCCAATGTTTAGCTGGACGTCAGACAAGCAGTCTGACAGCACAGAGGAAGTGGAGGGATTGATAGTGATGGAAAAGCAAAGTTGGGTGTCATTGACATACATGTGGAAGCTAACCACATGTCTAAGGATGATGTTATCAAGGGGTAATATGTAGATGGGAAAGGGAGCAAAGACGGATCCTTAGAAAACTCTAGGGATGACGGTGCAGGGATGGAAAGAGACGCCATTACTAGAGATGCTCTGGTTATAATCAGATAGGTAAGAGTGGAACCAAGATGGACAATGGCAGAGAAGCAATGGAAGAGCATGGTGTGGTTGTCTGTGTCGAAGGCTGCAGAGAGGTTGAGGAGAGCATTCACCACAGTTAGTCATAGGAATGTTGGTCCTGACTTTGGTTAGGATTGTTTTGGTGCTGTGAGAGGGGCTGATACCTGATTGGAGAAATTCCAACAGGATGTTGCTGGAGAGATGGACATGCACCTGGGAAGCAATAACACTTCTAAGGACCTTGGAGAGGAAAGGGAGGTTGGAGATGGGGTGGTAGTTTGCAATGACAAAGGTTTGAAGGTGGATTTTTTGAGTAGGGGTAGGTGACAGCAGTTTTGAAAAGGAGGGAGAAAGCTTCTGAGGAATGTCAGCTAGCATGGGAGTCATGAAGGGAGGTTGAGTGGTAGACCTCATGAACGAGGTGAGCTTGGAGAAGGCAGGGGAAATGGGAAAAGGGAGATGGGGGTTCAGGGCTAGAATGGAAGGGGGACTGGCCGGAGATTTGGCTTGGTGGGAAAAAGGAAGGGGTTGAAGCAACAGAACAGATAAACTTTATCTTGGTTACACCAAGAAAGGGGAATTATGGTTGGCATCTAGTGGCCTGAGAGAATATAGTTTCCTTCTAAGAGCAGGGAATTATAATAAATTTTGTAATACCCTTCATACAACAACAACACAGCCTGAACATATTCACAAGGTAACCGTTACAAAGTATTGTTAATTGGAAAGAAGAAATGGTTCAGATTTTATAAACGGGCATTTTTAAGAATGCAGAGAAAAATATTTGTAGTTTTAATTGTGTTTTTTTAAAAATTAATCAAGTCTCTCAAAGCTAAGATTAAAGCTCTGCTGCAACGAGTTGATGATCTAGATGAAGAACGTGAAGAGCTGAACACCAGATTAGCCGAGTCTGAGGCTGGAACAGACGAGCTGGAGGAGCAGCTGAAGACAGTCAATGTCGAGAAAAGCAACCTACAGGACCAACTCCAAGAACAACTGGTGGGTGCTCAGAGTGTGAGGAAATGTTTAAACAATGCTGAAAGTCCTCTAGGTAGCAAACTACGAATACTGACATAACATGGACTTTTTTTTTGTCATTTTCTTAGTTATTTTTCCCCAAGTCTCCAAAAACATGCTCTGAAAGGGGTTTGAACCCCTTCATTATAATGGGTTGGATTCTTGCTTTTGGTCCTCTGCAATGCTACTGTATAGCTAATTGCTAGGAGCTGTGACTAACACTTTGATATTTCCCTCTCTTCCTGTGTGGAACCATCTGGATTTTTACTTAATTCCCAAACCATTCTGCTTTGGGGAGACATTATGAAGATGATCCCACATACTACTCCATGTTTTAGTGTGCTGCAGCTCCAATGCGTTGTGCCACCTTGACAACTCTCCAGGTACATTAAATTAAGTTTTAGAAAGTTCACCAGGAGTAAAGCTGTACTTTATTCTTCCTGCACCAGCAACATCTTGCATTTGTATGGCACCTTTAATATAGAAAAACGTCCCAAGGCGCTTCACAGAAGCTTGGATAAAGAAGTGGGTTTTAAAGAGGGTCTTAAAGGATTTGATATGGTTCCGCACCAGAGATTATTAGCAAAACTAAAAGTGCTTGGAATTGGAAGTAATCTTGTGACATGGGTTGGTAATTAGGTGGGAGGTAGGAGATAGGAGAATAAAGGGAATGTACTCTGATTGGCTCAATGTGACAATGGTGCTCCCAGGGATCTGTACTGGGGCCTCAAGTCGTTCACGATGTAATCAATGACTTGGATGAAGGAATAGAGAGTGGTGTATCTAAGTTTGCAGGTGACACTAAGTTAGGAGGCACAGTTAAGTTGTGCAGATGGGAAGTTCAAAGATGAAAGTGAGGGAGTAGTTGAGTAAATTAACAGCTGCAGAAGTGTTGTGATGAATGGAAGGCCAAAGGCAAGGTAATTCAGCTTTTGAAAGTGCAGTTGTAAAAGACTTGAGTGAGAATTATTTTTCCACGGATGGACACAGAAAGAACTGGAGTGGGGAGGGGATAGGGGGATGTGGGTGGATAGGGGGATGTGGGTGGAGAGGGGGAAGGAAGTGGTTGGAGATGGCCCTATCAGTGACCATGGCTGTGAATATGGGTAGGGGAGTTTATATGGAGGGAGAGGTTTAGGGAGGACAGAAGAGCAGTGAGTTCAGAGGAGAGGGGGCAAGGAGAGCTGAGATGGATGAGGAGTTGCTCGTAGAGACTGAGGGAGGAAAGGAGGATATCTTGATAAGAACAGTGAGGCTGGGGGGAGTGGTAGATAATGATCTTAATGGAGAGTTGAGAGGGATGAATCAAGAAAATGTGCGTCAAGGACGATAAGGTACCAGAGGAGTTGTGGGGGGGGGGGGTGGGGGGGAAAGAGACCAAGATATGATTTGGTGATTAGAAGCACACCAACACCATGACAGTTTGGGTGGGGCAGTGGCTGGAAAGTATAGCCAGGTTGGGAGGCTTCAGAAAGAGGCAAAATGTCACCACCTGTGAGTCAAGTTTCAGTCAAGGCCAGGATATGAATGCAGTCATCCACATTTGTGGATGGCAAAGGCCTTGTTTTTGAGTGAACAGATATTCTGAAGGGAAATGTAGAGAAGGGTGCTGGTTGTTGATCTACTGGCAGAATCCAATGGTGCTAGAAGGCAGAAATGAAAGGTGGCATGATTGGGTGACAGGAAAGGGAGGAGACAGTGGAGTAGTGCCTGAGATCAGATAGTAATGGGCTCAGCCATTTCCCAACAGTGCCGTTGGATAGATGACCTTTCTCTTGGGCTCTACCGACATGAGTCTATAACCATCTGCTGAAAGGTTCACTGGAGCATATGATAACAGAGCACATCATGAAAACCTGTGGGAGACAATATATACCTCACTCCTGGCCCAGACCATAACTGAGGACAGCCCTCTTGTGGAATACACCTTGTGGTCTTCATGGCATATCGTCTAAATAAATTAGTTATTACCCAACTTGGGGTCATGAACTAATTTAATTCACTTGTTGCTGTTACATAGAGGGAATCCGGATCTAGAATTTATTACAATCTACAAAGTGCACACCACCCCTGGGTAAGCTTTATCCCTGCTCAAGTACAATTCAGACAAAAGCCAATTTTGTTTTTCTTTTTTCCTTCCTTATTACAGCAGCAAAAGCAAGAAAAACAAGGTCTGGAGAAATCCATGACTGAGCTAAAAAAAAATCTGTCCCAGCTAGAGAGCCAGGTTCAAGAATATAAGAAGCAGCGGAGGCTTCTGGTGGCTTTCCCTGACCTAAACATGCCATCTGAAACACAGTGTGAGAGTAAGAAATTTCTATCACTTTAAACATTTTGAATTAATCTAAATTATTCTGTTTGTATTAGCAGCACAAAATGAACATCAACTGAAAAATTGAGAATAACAGTATTCAAAATGAAACTGTTGTATTGTTTGTTATCTCTGTTGCTTTAAGTAAGAAAACATTTTGCCAGTTTATCATGAGATAGATGGCTGTTAAGCAATTTAGGACATAACAAGCCAAGCCATTCCCAGTGTAAAAGTAGTGTCAAACCCAAACCCGCGAGCTCTACCACCTAGGACAAGGGCAACAGGCGTATGGGAACACCATCACCTCCAAGTCACACACCATCCTGACTTGGACATATATCACCGTTTCTTCATCGTCACTGGGTCAAAATCCTGGAACTCACTATCTAACAGCCCTGTGGGAGTAACTTCACCACATGGACTACAGCGGTTCACCACCATCTTCCCAATGGCAACTTGGGATGGGCAATAAATGCTGGCCTTGCTCGTGACACCCATATCCCAAGAATAAATTTTTTAAAAAGTGTCTGAGATGAATGGAATCAAAAAGAAAACACGTATTCTCCCAATGTCTCATTCTCTGAGCCATACAGATCATGAAGGTTCAAACCTTGATCTGGCAAGTTAGCTGATTTAGACAGCAGTGGGGGAGGGGGGTGCTACAATTCAAGTACCCCATGGTCATTGAGGGAAAAATTGGGCAGGGTTCACATTCCTGTTCATTATACAGCCTCCTTTACTGAAAGTATATGTAGATATGGTTGAGCACAGGATCAGGCTCAACTGTTATGTCCTGCACATCCTGTTGACTCCCAGGGTCAAGGCTCACATATTGAAGCAGCCAATTGGGTGACGTACTGGAGGGTGACAGCTACTCATGCAACTGTACTCCATTGAGGGAGTCAAAGTCTTCAGGAGAATGGAGGGGAAAATAATGGAAAGAGGAAAAAAAGTGAAACATGTACCCTTAAGTTATCATGTAAGTTGTGTTTACCATAAGATAACTTTCACTTAAGTTTAGAATGTGCATGCAATTTGTCAGATGTGATATTGTTTCTCATTAGGTACAGGTGATATTGCACTGGACATGGAAAAACAGTTACAAGCAAACAGCTTGCGTATTAATATTCTGGAAGAGGAGAACTCTCGATTGAGAAGCACTCTCACAAAGCTGCAGGAAACTACACAACAAGGAGCTTTAAAGGTGAGATTCAACAGAAATTAAACAGCAAAACCCTTCAGGCCCCTTTTCGTACATTGTATCTAGTTCCTTAACTCCATAACTAATTACTTGAATCCCTGTAGCTACAAAACTTAATCAGCAGAACCAAACTTCAGGAAAGTCTCCTCCTGTTTTCTGAGGTGGTGCTGTAACCGCACTGGAAATCGTTATTTCTAGCAGAAATGATTTTTTGGTATAATGCTGGTAATATTTGTAATTCACGAGGTGAAATGAAATGCACAACATAAAAGTTGTTCAATTTAGACATCATATGAATTTTTGGTGTTAATTCATGTACAATATTTTTTTCTCTCACTGTTTTAGCTCATTCCTCAGATGAAACTTTGGTCATCCTCGGGGCTGTCAGAAGATGAACCAAAACCTGATGGCAGTGCAGGGAGGAACGGGCACAACACAGTGTAAGAGACCCATGTCCAAACTTTCCAGGGTGGGGAAAGAGGGAGACTTTTAATTGATCAGTATCAGTCCATATTACTGTACAGTAGGATCTGACTTTTAACATTAGTTAACACCAGCTGTTAGCAAAATAATAGTGTTGCTAACTAGTCTAAATAGATGAGGTATGAATATACATGAATACTGGAAAAGAAGAGGTATGAGTAGTCATAACCATACAAACAATCAGATATAAAATGCTTCTGTTGAATCATAGAAAGGCCAAAGCATGGAAGGAGGACACCTGGTCCATTGAGTCCATTCCGGCTCTACGCAAGAGCAATCCAGCCAGTCCCACTCCCCCGCCCCATCCCCACAGCCCTGCAACTCCCCTCCCCCCAAGTGCCTATCCAGTTCCCCCCCAAAAGCCACGATTGAATCTGCCTCCACTACCCTCTCAAGCAGTACACTCCAGATTCTAATCACTTGCCATGCAAAAAAGTCCCTCCCCATGTCACCCCTGCTCCCCCGCCAATTACCTCAAATCCATGTCCTCCAGCCCTTGACCCCTCCGCCAATGGGAACAGCCCATCTCCACCACCCTGTCCAGACTCCGAACACCTCTATCAAATCTCCTCGCAACCCTCTCTGTTCCAACGAGAACAACCCCAACCTCTCCAGTCCACCCATGCAACCAAAGTCCCCCACCCCCGGAACCACTCCAGCAAATCTCCTCTGCACTCCCTCCAAGACCCTCATGCCCCTCCCAAAGTGTGGTGCCCAGAACCGGACACAACACTCCAGTTGTGGTCGAACCAGTGTTCCACAATGGGTCATCACGACTTCCCTGCTTTTGTACCCCATGCTCCACCTTCACTACTGGCTGACCTTTTGCACGCAAGGGAAAAGCAAACCTGCATTATCTCAACCGGTCATGCAAATCAATACCAGGATCAAATTCTATACCTCAGTGGACTTGTGCTTATAATACAAAAGAGATGATTAGCAATTTGGGCTCAGCGAGGCCTGGTTTGAATGTGAAAATTGAATTTGGAGTGTCCTCCAGTGTTGAGAAGTCTACTTTTCTGAAATACAGCAGATGATTCATTTTTAAGGTGATAGAAGACAAACAAATTGCCTCAAATCTTCAACATTGGCCCCCTCTACACATAGCCATGTCAATGAACCCAATATACACTTCCACAAGCACTATTTGATCAAAATATACAGCGACTTCAGAAAATCTGTGCGTGTCTGTAAACTTCTGAATAACAAACAAGACACCCCTAAGAGTAATAAATAAATAGTGGGCATCAAAAGCATGATTGTGCAAGTTCTTATGAAATTAAGTGGTAACGGATTTGAAAAAAAAGGAATTGGTTATACGAACTGGTAATTTATTTTTTAAAAAATTGTATTTTGGGATCAGATTTCATTGTTTTCCTTTAAGGATTTAAAACCAGAATGGAGGAGGTGAAGGCATTATGGTGAGGTCAAGCTTTGGTTTTCTGATGGACTGGATGGGATGCGAATTTATGCTCATGATTCTCTGCTCCATCCAGGATCCATGTATGATTATTCTATTACAGACTCCTCCTTCCATCCCACCATTTATTGATTGCCCACACCCCCTGAAGAAAAGAATGGTATAATATCTCTCTAGTCCTCAATCCCATTGTTCAATAGATATTGATCCAGCTCCCTTTGAAAGGTGTCAAATTGATCCAGATCTTCTCTGGGAGTCTTTTCCATATATGCATTGCATCACAAGAAGCTAGTGCTGAAGGCCACGGGCTGTGATGTAGGGCTGGAGCAGGTTGCGGAGGGAGGAAGAAGTGAGGCCAAGGAAGAGTTTGTAAATGAGAACTTTCAATTTGGTACATTGGGAGACAGGGGTGCTGGCAAGTCAGTCTTGGTGCAGAACAGGATGCAGGCAGCAGACTTTAGGATGAGTTAAGAGTTTGTGTAAGTTGGAGGCATTGGTGAAATTGAATCTGTATGTAAAGAAAGTAGGGATAATGGAGTCAGTGGGGCAGGGGTTTAAGGATTGTTGAGGCAGGCGTAAGTGGTTCTGCTAATGGACAGAATAAGGGATTTGGAACACAGCTTTGGGTGAAACAGGGCATCGAGTTTGTGAACCATATGATTCAGCCTGAGCAAACAGCAGGGCAGGGGATGGAGTCAAATAAGATGGCTCCCCATGTTCAGTACATTATGATGAACACTAAATAGGGCCATCGAGCTCATAACGTGTTCCTCAAGTAGATGTGGGATGTCACAAAATTTTAATTGTGCAGTACATAAAATAAATACATGGTGGGGGTCTGGAACTCACTGCCTGAAAGGTTAACAGAGGCAGAGACCCTCAACTCATTTAAAAAGTACTTGGATGTGCATTTGAAGTTCCGTAACCTACAGGGCTACGGACCAAGTGCTGGAAAGTGGGATTAAGCTGGATAGCTCTTTTTCAGCTGGCACGGACGTGATGGGCCAAATGGCCTCCTCCTGTGCCGTAACTTTCTATGATTCTATGAATAAATGCAAACCGTGCCTGGAAAAAATGAAAGTTTTTAATACTGAGTTAACAAGGGTTTAAAATGTAACTTTGCATCTGCTTTCTTCACTGAATGACTTTCTGCACTATTCCAGGAATAACATGAATAACAAAAATAAACCATTTACACGTTAACTTTACAGAGGGATGATAAGAGCCACAAGAAACCCAGATGTAAATACTAGACCAATGTCCAGCCAGAGGCCTTGGAGTGAGCCAAGGGAGATGACCCCTTCAACTGAACAAATAAAAGAACCTATAACAAATGTCTTTAACCCAGCAGAAACATCTGCCATTGGTGTTTATGCAAGACTGAAAAAGGCTGGGGCCTTACCAGGTATCAAAGCTATATCTGACAGCACGAGGAAGAACTACAGAAAACTACATTAGGATTAGGTAACATTGCGCGTCATTGTATACCATGGAGGGTGTGGTATGTGAAGCACTGTACTACCACTTTTTTTGTTTTACTTAGCAACTTTCAAGCCTTGCAGTCTTAACTACTAAATTCTCTGATCAAAAGTTCAGAATGGAAGAATCACCGTTCAACAAATGACTAAAAATGAGGGGGAGGGGACGGAAATTGCCCAAACTACTCCCGCACGTAATCATTTCTTTATCATGCAAATTAAAATATGACAATCACATCAAAAAATAAAACCAGGAAATGATTCTTCCACATATATTGAAATCTACTGCCTGTATTTCTGGAACATTTCATCTCAGTGCCTCACAACAGCTACCTCCAGTACAAAAACAAACAAGATTGAAAGGAGAAAACACACATTAGCTCCATACCAACTCCACAGTAGTCTACAGGAGGTCTGCACATCACAAGGACTTAAAACATAGTTGACATGAAATTGTTATGTAGTGTTTAGTTGGACATTGACTAGCATAGGAATTTTAACTAATTCACTGGATATGGCAATGCAATGGGATAATATTTGTCGATTTGTAAAAGCAATCATTAAAATTTATAGGTAAAATTGGCTGCTTGTGTTGAAGCTAAATTGAGCAATTTTGCTTGCAACAGGTATTAGTTACTGGGAGTAGTAATTTCTAGAGTTCTTGCCAGCAAGAGCTGGCTGGTATCAGCATCATGTGCTAGAAAAACAGACTTTTACCGAAGAATACTCTGTTTTACTAGTACATAGATTAGCTCATATATACTATAATACATATGAACTAACAAAGCCAAACACCAGCCTGTAACAATCCTGCAAATTCAGCTGTCAAGGCTCTGCAGCTCTGGTGCTAGCAACTGCATTTTTATATATACAATGTCATTATTTGCTGAACAAACATTTCAGTTGAGGAGCTTAATTAGAATGAGAAGACAATAAACATGTGATAATTATTTTAGATTCTGCATTCTGTACTAAAATTGAATGTTCTACAATGCAATTTAATATTACACCGATCTTGTTCCCAACACAATTTGTAAGTGATTATTTAATTCCAATACATGATTCAATGTTTAATCTTTGCTTGTCAACCACTGACAAAACGGCTGGAGTGATCTAAGTTTATGAAATTGGGTTTTTGTTTATCAATTAAAATAAAGGGTTCGGCTGCATTAACTAGAGACGTCTTAAATAAGTAATTAGCTGTTTAGTATGTTATGTCTGAGATATAATGACAACTTCTGTCAAACCAATATTTCAGCAGCACCAATCTTTCATAAAATATCAGATTCGAATCAGTGGTGAATAATGCCAAAATACATACTAAAAGGGTAAAATTTCCGCGGGGTTATCCTGCCGTAACTTTCAGAACCCCCCATGAAAATTCTACCCCCCCAGATTCGGAAGGAATGTTGGGCGGGATATTTCCAGGGACAAGGGAAAGCATGTGACCCACGAAGCTGTCTAATATGCTACATATCATGGGTGGAGTGTATCTGGATAAAACCTGGCTAGCTGTACGCCCTCTTAACACTCACTGACTAGGGCTCATAAATGGTTGACACCTCTGGAGCCACATTCCAGCCTTCAAGAGATGGAAGGGCAGGATGTGAAAAAAAACACAATAGACAACACTGGTGATGGAGGAACTTTGAAAATCCTCCTTCATTAGCTGACCAGTACAGATCTCTAGCCATTGTCTATGGAGTTGTTGGACAAAGCCAGAGATAAGCACTGGTGCCTTGGCTGAAAGGTAGAGCAGACAAGACAGTAACCCAAGTAACCAGCAGTGAACACGAGCGTTTGAAACCTCAGCGTTCTATTTGTCCCCGAAGAGTTTTCGACCCCATATACTCTCCATCAAAGACTGCCACCTCCATCCCCTACCTTAGCCCACCTGCTGCTCAGATCCTCATCCTTCCTCAACTATTCCAATGTTCTCCCGCTGGCCTCCCATTCTCCATAAACTTCAGCTCATCCAAAACTCTGATGCTTGTATCCTATCCGACACCAACTCTCGTTCACCCATCTCTCCTGACTTTGCTGTCCTGCAGTGGTTCCCAGACCACTAACGCCTCTTGGCCTTGCCCTTGTCGGGCAGGCTCGATGGACCAACTGGTCTTTTCATGCCCGTCAATTTTGTATGTTTGTATGTAATCTCCTCCAGCTCGACAATCCCTCCCCTGCCCTAAACTCTTAGTTCCTCCGACTCTGGTCTCTTGTGCGAGCTGATCCTCACCTCTTCTACTGTTGGCAACATCCCAAATCAGCATTATCCTTTGGCTGGCAACATCCCAAATCAGCACTCTCCTTTGGCAAGACTCCTCCCTCCACCCATGACTAGTTATCAGAGACAAGTAGTGTCATTGAGGCATTGCTGATAAGCTGACACGAGTACAAATAACACAAGTTTTCTGTTTCTGTTTTCATAATTTATGTTCATCCTGGGATAGAAAAAGTAGCACAAGGGACATGAGTGTGCTGTATGGTGTACAGGAAGAGCTAAACCATGCCACTGCGAAACACAATATGCTCTTAATGTGGTAAGATGCGTCTCAATCCTTTATATCATACACGCCTCACCTATGCTGTACAGGGGTGGCGCCCATCAAAGTCCAGTGCTTGGAGACAGAGAGAAGGCGGAAGAGGGATGGAAAATGAGAGTCACTCAGGAAATTCCTTCGCACCTTGTACTGGCCAGTTAGAGAACATTAACAGGTTACATGCCGATCGGAATGATACACAAAGACCTGCGAACAGTGAAGGAGGAAGGAAAATGTAAAAAGTAACTCATTTTAAAAAAAAATTAACTGCACATAACAACTTTTTATGGCAATCATTGTAAGTTATTGATAATTTAGGGGAACAATTTCCTGTTCAGAATTTGCAATAAAAAGCAAACTGAGGAAATTTTGTCCCTATTTGGTAGAATGGAACAGTGTGTTTTATCAAAGAAGTTGCAGGGTTATTCACTGCTGTATACACTATGTTAAGAACAAAACAACCCTGTTTGCAGTTCAATAAACATGTAAACCACTTTTTAAATCAGGCACAGGCTTTTTATTTATGATTATTGGAACAACAGCTACAAAGAAAAGGTCACAACATTGCAAGTCTCCAAATTTCATTCAATTAAAATAGATAGCTTCAGTTCAGAAAAGTGGTTTAGCAACAGTTAACCACAAAAACTTTACAGTAACTCTCCTCACCCCAGCACATCCTCCCCCCTCTCCACATAACATGGAATCTAGGACCACTTGTATCACTACATTTTTTTAAAAGTTTTTTCAAAAAAACACATCTTTCTAAACTAGTAAGTTTACAAAATAACACTTTGTAACACACATACTAGTTACATTTTGTAAACTCATTATTGAGGAAAATTGCAGCATGCAAGTAAAATGGTAGATGGCATCCATTTTTTGATTCTTTTAAAGCCCCTCGTCTAAAGTTTAAATAAGAAACAATAATAATACTGCAAAATAAATTAAGTTCTACACAATGTTGTAGTAAAACAGACTAATAGTTAAAGAATAAAATAATTCTAATAAAAAACTCAAGTTAACACATTTATATTGAAAAAGGGATTCTAATAAATAAACACAATACTACACTAACGCATACTGCGTTTGTCAGTTATCTACTGACTAGTTACTATCCCCCCGGGGATGAGGGAGTTAAGTGGGCTTTCCTTGAGGTTGAGTTGGCTCCAAGAAAACAAGCCTGGTGACGGGAGATTGGAAAAGAGTCAATCCTCCATGGCATACTAAATAATTAAACAAACCAAGCAGGTCTGTAGTACTTTAGAGCATTGCTAATGATTATCCAGCCAACCTTGCTCATTGATGGTATCTGGAGGGGTAGATTTGTAACTAAGGGCTCGGATTTTTCCCACTTGGCTCCCAACAGGCAGAATGCTCCTAGCTGAAGCACTTGGAAGCTTACCAGTGCTCTGTGTTGGAAAGCAGTATGGTTTTAGCTGGTTACTTAGGTGTCCTTAAATCCTAGTTCTTGCCAACCTGCACTCAAGTTCTCTGGGTTTAGTTAAGTGGGCTGTGTCCTTCAGGGAAAAAGTGCACAATCCTTATCAGGCAACAGAAACCCTAATTTACATGGAATTCTCAGTAATCTTGTTTGGAGACTTTTAAGCATGATAATGGGTTTCTGGGTGCGTCAGACTGATGATATTTTTTGCAAACTTTATCAATTATGGATTGCCCAAGAGCTGCAACTAATTAGGTGCTTCTGCTAGTAAGTGAATGAGGGACTGTCGAGTGTAGGTTTATACATCTCTGGGATCAAAGTTACATGTGTCTTATTCTGTCAGGTCTACCCTCTTTTCGTAATTATTATATCCAATGCATTCCTGGCATATACCCTATGATATGTTTCATTCACCTATGGCTTCTGCATCAACGATCCACAGAAAATGTAGCCATTGATCCACATAGAAAACACTAGCCTTGCCATATGCATCTGCTACCTTGTAGTTTTCAGATCGACTATTGTCTTGACTTGACTTAATGCCATTTCATATATATTTACCATAAACAAACAGTGAATTACCACTGTTAATGATGTGTGAAATGGTTAAATTTCCATCAAGTGCTACAATCCCCATGACTGTTAATTTCTAGGAGTGTGGATCCATAATTGGAATCTGACTAAAAGTGTGGCACCTGGGCAGAGAATGGTAGTTTGAGTTTGAAATTTAGCTGATGTCAAGGAAAATTCTTTCACAGGATCTGAGAAATCAATTTCCAAAATATTATGGAGTGAGAAAAAGGCATCAACCTCATTCAGAGGGACCATGTTCAATTCGTCCTACCATGAACTCTATCCAAATCATTTCATCTCCTAAGGAAGCAACCAAACAAAAGGAACTTCCAAGAGGTAATTTCTCTCCATCCCCAAAGGGTAATCCACAAAAACTACAAACTTACAACCCATGCTTATAATTTTGCTCGTTTTCCACGGGTGATTCATCCATGATCCTAGCAATACATGAACTCTGCATATTTCTTGGGTTGGCATGAACGGGTGGTGATGTGCTGAGACCTGTTTTGTTTTCCATTTATATAAATGATTTAGACAAGACACATGAAGAATGATATCAAAGTTTGCTTATGATACCAAATTAGGGGGCATGGCAAATATTGAAGAAGAATGCAAGAGACTGCAGGAGGGCATAGGCAGGGTAGGAGAGTGGGCAGATCCAGTTCTGTGCAGAAAATATGAAGTTTTAAATTTTGATAGAAAGAACAGTGAAAGGAAGTATACCCCAAATGATAATATTCTTAAACTAGAGGAACAGAGGGTACAGATACATAGATCTTAAAAGATGAGAGTGCAGGTAGAAAAGGCAAATAGGATTTTGGGTTTTATATATAATGGCAATTAATGCAAAAGCATTCCTCACAGTCCTCACCTTGTTAAAAGCCTCTCCTCACACAATGCTAGAACAGTTTACACTACAACATGCACACTTTGGGAACTGGATCATTAATATCTTCTAATCAAAACAGATACACTCAATTATTACATTTTAACCCTTTTTGGGAAATATTTGGGCAGATTCAGACTGCTTCAAAAACTCAAATTCCATATCCATTATATTAGCTGCTAGAAAAACTACAGTGAGACTTTTGCAAATGAACTTGTGTTTTTAAAATGCAGGCAAGAACGGTGATGCAGCAAACTGTATCATTGTATCTCCACATTACAAGCACCTGATCACTCTACAGCAGTAAAGTGCCATATGTGCAAATGATGAAGATTAGAGTTAACAAGATTTTTCTTTAATTTGATTACTGGAAAAGTTTTCAGGCTTGGTAAGATCTATAAGCTTCTCAATAAATCGTGGTTACTTTTTTCAGAATGCGAACACCAATACACAATATTGTCAGGAGATACTCAATTAGACTCAACTGTTTTTAATACACCAGCAGTTAAACCACAAACCTGGTTCCCAAAGCACACCACCACATGCTGACAAAAGCTTTGGAAGGCTTTAGTGCTCCAGGTGCAGATCTGTCCTGTGAACAACACAACTTCCCCCTATAGATGCTCCATCAGTAGCCTCTGTGTTTTATAGGTCAGAAGTATTAATGAAGACTAATTAACTATCAGCAACGCATTTTCACAATAGGAAAATATGTAAACATTAAGGAGAATAAATATAGTAAATAAATAAAGGAAGGGAAAAATAGCACTGCTACTTCAGCATGAACATACTGAAGACCACTGAATATGTTTGGCCTTTAAGGATTTACCACTGAATCACATAGCCCATCTAACTAATCTCATTATTCATGAGCATCCCAAAAACAGGTGACCTTTGCTTCACATCATCATGTTTGTGCAAGTCAATAAACCAAACATTCCAACACAGTAACAGGAAATATCTCACCCTGAATGTAAAGTCAGGTATTCATTTGATTGCCACAAATTTAATTGGTTGTGTAGAATGGTATGAATAAAGTGCATTATGAAAAGTCTCATGGTGTACATAAATGGAGCCATGGCAGTCTCCTCTGTTTTTTCTGTTCTTGAGTGAAGAAAAAAATTCAGCTGTTCCCACATGGATCACCCTTTTTTTAAAAAAAGATAGAAGGCAATAAATAGAAGTTAATTTGGTCCTATTTTCCCTTTTTTGCACATTCAAACTTTTCCCCTATCCATTCCTGAATGCGGTGACTCATGGTGCAGTATGTTCCCTTTGGCAAAACCTCTGTAACTTGTGGCCATTCTTCACTTGTCCTACAGGTGTCAGGAGATTATGTGACCATGAAGGCCATCAAAGCAAACCTGAAGCTGTCCTTGCTCAACTTGCACACTAGCAGGGCTCACTGGGCACCAATAAAGAACTAGCCCTGGAATGCTGAGGCCAAACGTAGCAATCCCAGTACTCCGTTTCTGGCCAAATTAGTATAATAATACAGACTGAGCCTGGGATCTTCCTGGTCTGTATGGCTCAGTAACACACCCCCATCTACCAATGAGCCAACAGAGAAGCCATTTTACTACAATTTTTCAAATTCAGTAGGCTCTATCTTCAAGACCCCAAAAATGCTGACGTTCTACACATTTCTGTCGAACATATTTTTCCTTTAAGTGTTAAAATGGAATATGGTCATGCTATTTAGCAAAACACATTTACCTACATTTATTTTTCTTTAACATTTCCTGATCTGAAATGCTTGATCTACATAAATACACCCTTCCACATTAGACAGAATGGACATTTGTACTCTTTCCTCCACTCCCCCTCCTCCCTATTTTGTTTTTAAGTTGAAAGATAATGGAACAGCACACTGGTGTTTCAACACATCACGTTTTGCACTGATAGGAGATTTCCCTGCACAGTGAGTTCATATTCTTAAACATAACAAAAATGCAGAGTGGACAGGTGATGTGGTCCCTCCCCATAGCTGGAAAAGGAAAGAAGCTCTTATATATCTTCTAGTCACCAGCTGGAGAGCGGTAATGGTGTAGTTTTTGGAAGCAAATCATCTATTGCCTGGCTTCTTAGCTGGTAAAGTTTTCTACCATTGGGGTAGAATTTTAAGATATTGCTAAGATCACCACTACTTAACTTTAGGAAACAGTATGATACAATTTGATTATTTTTTTAAAAACACATGTGCAATACTACAAGTATTAGCTTCCTCTTCTTCTCAGTCTCTACCAATGTATTTGTAAACAATTTTACAACACCAAGTTATAGTCCAGCAATTTTATTTTAAATTCACAAGCTTTCGGAGATTTTCTCCTTCCTCAGGCATTTGCCTGAGGAAGGAGAAAATCTCCGAAAGCTTGTGAATTTAAAATAAAATTGCTGGACTATAACTTGGTGTTGTAAAATTGTTTACAATTGTCAACCCCAGTCCATCACCGGCATCTACCAATGTATGCTTGAGGTTGAACACATTTTTTATTAAAAACTGTTAGTAAAGAGGCCACAGATAAGTAATTTACTGCATCTACCGGAAATTATTCAGAAACTACAGCCTCACACAGTACTTTTCAGAAGTTGTCTTTCAAAATTGGATTAAAACATTACTACATGTAGATCAGCATTGCTACTGTGATAGGTTTCAATACATCAATTCTACAAATTTCTGTCTAGAAGTACTTTGTTAAAATGTTTGCTAACTGGTACTTTTTTCTGGATATAAAGAACTCTTACCTAGTACATTTCGCTTACACAGAGGGCAAGTCTGTTGAAGCAGCAACCAAGGATCAACACAGTCCCTGTGAAACTCGTGTAGACAAGGCAGCACTCGTAAATACTACAAATAAAAGTTACATTAAATATCTTCAAAGCATTTTCTCCTTTCATCAAAAGAGCTTCAACCAATGTTCTAAGTATAAAGATTTCATCTCAGAGCAATTTGAATCAAGTGACTTATGCTCAATTGTATTGTTGAAGCATGCTATTAAATAAGCCTCAATTACCTCTCAGCATGGCTTAATGACCTATTATTAATAGCTTCTACAATAGCTCATCTGGTTAAGGCAGTGGGCAACTGAATCATACAGTCCAAGAAGGTATAAAGGAAAAACTGTAAATGCTGGAAATCTGAAATACAAAGAGATAATGCTTCGAAGAGTGCCAAGGGATCTTTATATCGAAACAGACAAATGGTTTAATGTCCCATCCAAAAGACAGCACCTCTGACAATACAGTATCAGCCTAGATTATGTGCTTAAGTCTCTGGAGTGGAGCTTGAACTCACAACCTTCTACTCAGAGGTGAGATTGCTACCACTGAGCCACTGCTGATTTTTTTTTAATTCATTTGTATTTAAAGTCACTGTGCCTCAAGAAACTCATCAACACATCTTACAGTAAGAAAGAGACCCAAACCAAAACAAACACAAAAAGACAATGAAAGAGAACTCAAATAAATCTGTTATTTTTAATCACCCTCTTCCTCACCTTCTTATTCAAATCTCAAACTGAAACACACCTGATTTTTATGGAATTCTTCCAAGCACACTGCACAGTTCTCAAGCTCTTGGGACCGTGTTTTCCGTTTTTTATTTGGATAATATTTTCTGGTTTTCAACGCTGTTAGTTGCTTTAAGATTTGTTGCTTCAAGCTCATCTGTAAATAATAGAATGGAGGGATCAATATTAATGACTTCATAATAGGTACAGCACAAGAGGAAGCCATTCGGCCCATCATGCCTGTGCCGGCTCTTTGAAAGAGCTATCCAATTAGTCCCATTCCCCTGCTCTTTCCCCGTGGTCCTGTAAATTTTTTCCCTTCAAGTATTTATCCAATTCCCTTTTGAAAGTTACTCTTGACTCTGCTTCCACCACCCTTTCAGGCAGTGCATACCAGATCATTACAACCCGCTGCATAAAAAAATGACTCCTCACGTCATCTCTGGCTCTTTTGCCGATCACCTTGAATCTGTGTTCTCTGGTTACCAACCTTTCTGCCACCGGAAACAGTTTTTCCTTATTTACTCTGTCTAAACCGTTCATGATTTTGAACACCTCTAGCAAATCTCCCCTTAACTTTCTCTGTTCCAAGGAGAACAACCCCAGCTTCTCCAGTCTCTCCGCATAACTGAAGTTCCTCATCCCTGGCACCATTCTAGTAAATCTCTTCTGCACCCTCTCTAAGGCCTCGACATCCTTCCTAAAGTGTGGTGCCCAGAATTTGAACGCAGTTATCCAGCTGAGGCCTAACCAGTGTTTTACAAAGGTTTAGCATAACTTCTTTGCTTTTGTACTCTATGCCTCTATTAATAAAGCCCAGGATCCCATATGCTTTTTTTTTTAAAAACAGCCTTCTCAACTTGTCCTGCTTGTATGTGCACCACCAGGTCTCTCTGTTCCTGCACCCCCTTTAAAATTGTACCTTTTAGTTTACATTGCCTCTCCTCATCCTTCCTACCAAATTGCATCGCTTCACACTTCTCTGCATTAGATTTCACCTGCCATGTGTCTGCCCATTTCACCAGTCTGTCTATGTCCTCCTGAAGTCTGTTACTATCCTCCACATTGTTTACTACATTTCCAAGTTTTGTGTCATCTGCAAACTTTGAAATTAGGCTCTCTATACCCAAGTCCAGGTCATTAATATATATCAAAAAGAGCAGTGATCTTAATACTGATCCCTGCGGAACACCACTATATACTTCCCTCCAGTCTGAAAAACATTCACCACTACTCCCTGCTTTCTGTCCCTTAGCCAATTTTGTATCCACACTGCCACTGTCCCTTTAATCCCATGGGCTTAAATTTTGCTAACATGTCTATTATCTGGTACTTTATCAAATGCCTTTTGAAAGTCCATATACACAACATCAACCACACTACCCTCATCAACCCTCTCTGTTACTTCATCAAAGAACTCAAACAAGTTAGTCAAACACGATTTTCCTTTAACAAATCCGTGCTAACTTTCATTTATTAGCCCATACTTTTCCAAGTGCCAATTTATTTTATCCCGGATTATTGTCCCAAAGTTTCTCACTACCGACATTAGGATGACTGGCCTGTAATTGCTGGGTTTATTCCTCTCCCCTTTTTTGAACAGGGGTGTAACATTTGCAATCCTCCAGCACCATCCCCATACCTAAGAAGGATTGGAAGATTGTGGCCAGAGCCTCCGCAATTTCCACCATTACTTCCCTAAGTAACATAGGATGCATCCTATCTGGACCAGGTGACTTTTCTACTTTGAGTACTGCCAATCTTTTAAGTACCTCTTTATCTATTTTTATCCTATCCAATATTGCTACTACTTCTTCCATGACTGCTACAATGGCAGCATCCTCTTCTCTAGTGAAGACGGATACAAAATATTCATTTAGTGCCTCAGCCATGCTCTCTGCCTCAAGGTCTCCTTTTTTGTCCCTAATCGGTCCCATGCTTCCTTTGACTACCCTTTTACTATTTATATGTTTATAAAAGACTTTTGGGTTCCCTTTTATGTTAGCCACTAATCTATTCTCATACTCTCTCTTTGCCCCTCTTATTCCCTTTCCCCTCTTATTCCCTTTTTTAGATCTCCTCTGTACTTTCTGTATTCAGCCTGATTCTTCACAGTATCATGAACTCTACGTTCATCATAAGCTTCCCTTTTCTGTTTTATTTTAATCTCTATATCTTTAGTCATCCAGGGAGCCCCAGCTTTGGATGCTCTTCCTTTCCCCCTCGTAGGGATATGTCTACTCTGTATCCGAACCATCTACTCCTTGAAGGCCTCCCTTTGTTCAATTACTATTTTGCCTACCAATTTTTGATTCCAATCCACCTGGGCAAGATCGGTTTTTAACTCACTGAAATTTGCACTCCTCCAGTAACGCATTTTCGCATTTGATTGTTCCTTGTCCTTTTCCATAACTATTCTAAATCTAGTGATGTTATGATTAATGTTCCCCAAATGCCCCCCCACTGAAACATGTTCCACCTGCCCCACTTCATTCCCCAGAACTAGATCCAGCATTGTTTCCTTCCTGGTTGAGCTGGAAACACGTTGTTCCAGAAAGTTCTCAAACAAATTTCAGGAATTCCTCCCCCTCTTTGCCCTTTATACTGTTACTGTCCCAGTCTATACTGAGATAATTGAAGTCCCTCATTATCACTACTCTATAGTTCTTGCATCTTTCTGTAATTTGCCTGCAAATGTTCTCCTCTATCTCCTTCCCACTATTTGGTGGCCTAAAGTATACACCCAGTAGCGCAATAAATCCTGTTGTTTCGTAATTCTAACCAAATAGATTCTGTCTTTGGCCCCAAAACTACATCATCCCTTTCCAGTGCTATAATAGTTTCTTTGATCAATACTGCCACTCGCTCCTTTCTTTCCTTCCCTATCTTTCCTGAATACCTTGTAGCCAGAAATATTAAGTACCCAATCCTTGAGCCAGGTCTCTTGTTATTGCCACTATATTTTTTTTTTATTCGTTCACGGGATGTGGGCATCGCTGGCGAGGCCAGCATTTATTGCCCATCCCTAATTGCCCTTGAGAAGGTGGTGGTGAGCCGCCTTCTTGAACCGCTGCAGTCCGTGTGGTGACGGTTCTCCCACAGTGCTGTTAGGAAGGGAGTTCCAGGATTTTGACCCAGCGACAATGAAGGAACGGCGATATATTTCCAAGTCGGGATGGTGTGTGACTTGGAGGGGAACGTGCAGGTGGTGTTGTTCCCATGTGCCTGCTGCTCTTGTCCTTCTAGGTGGTAGAGGTCGCGGGTTTGGGAGGTGCTGTCGGAGAAGCCTTGGCGAGTTGCTGCAGTGCATCCTGTGGATAGTGCACACTGCAGCCACGGTGCGCCGGTGGTGAAGGGAGTGAATGTTCAGGGTGGTGGATGGGGTGCCAATCAAGCGGGCTGCTTTATCTTGGATGGTGTCGAGCTTCTTGAGTGTTGTTGGAGCTGCACTCATCCAGGCAAGTGGGGAGTATTCCATCACACTCCTGACTTGCGCCTTGTAGATGGTGGAAAGGCTTTGGAGAGTCAGGAGGTGAGTCACTCGCCACAGAATACCCAGCCTCTGACCTGCTCTCGTAGCCACAGTATTTATATGGCTGGTCCAGTTAAGTTTCTGGTCAATGGTGACCCCCAGGATGTTGATGGTGGGGGATTCGGCGATGGTAATGCCGTTGAATGTCAAGGGGAGGTGGTTAGACTCTCTCTTGTTGGAGATGGTCATTGCCTGGCACTTATCTGGCGCGAATGTTGCTTGCCACTTGTGAGCCCAAGCCTGGATGTTGTCCAGGTCTTGCTGCATGCGGGCTCGGACTGCTTCATTATTTGAGGGGTTGCGAATGGAACTGAACACTGTGCAGTCATCAGCGAACATCCCCATTTCTGACCTTATGATGGAGGGAAGGTCATTGATGAAGCAGCTGAAGATGGTTGGGCCTAGGACACTGCCCTGAGGAACTCCTGCAGCAATGTCCTGGGGCTGAGATGATTGGCCTCCAACAACCACTACCATCTTCCTTTGTGCTAGGTATGATTCCAGCCACTGGAGAGTTTTTCCCCTGATTCCCATTGACTTCAATTTTACTAGGGCTCCTTGGTGCCACACTCGGTCAAATGCTGCCTTGATGTCAAGGGCAGTCACTCTCACCTCACCTCTGGAATTCAGCTCTTTTGTCCATGTTTGGACCAACGCTGTAATGAGGTCTGGAGCCGAGTGGTCCTGGCGGAACCCAAACTGAGCATCGGTGAGCAGGTTATTGGTGAGTAAGTGTCGCTTGATAGCACTGTCGACGACACCTTCCATCACTTTGCTGATGATTGAGAGTAGACTGATGGGGCGGTAGTTGGCCGGATTGGATTTGTCCTGCTTTTTGTGGACAGGACATACCTGGGCAATTTTCCACATTGTCGGGTAGATGCCAGTGTTGTAGCTGTACTGGAACAGCTTGGCTAGAGGCGCAGCTAGTTCTGGAGCACAAGTCTTCAGCACTACAGCTGGGATGTTGTCGGGGCTCATAGCCTTTGCTGTATCCAGTGCACTCAGCCGTTTCTTGATATCACGTGGAGTGAATCGAATTGGCTGAAGACTGGCTTCTGTGATGGTGGGGATATCGGGAGGAGGCCGAGATGGATCATCCACTCGGCACTTCTGGCTGAAGATGGTTGCAAACGCTTCAGCCTTGTCTTTTGCACTCACGTGCTGGACTCCGCCATCATTGAGGATGGGGATGTTTGCAGAGCCTCCTCCTCCCGTTAGTTGTTTAATTGTCCACCACCATTCACGACTGGATGTGGCAGGACTGCAGAGCTTTGATCTGATCCGTTGGTTGTCGAATCGCTTAGCTCTGTCTATAGCATGTTGCTTCCGCTGTTTAGCATGCATGTAGTCCTGAGTTGTAGCTTCACCAGGTTGGCACCTCATTTTTAGGTACGCCTGATGCTGCTCCTGGCATGCTCTTCTACACTCCTCATTGAACCAGGGTTGATCCCCTGGCTTGTTGGTAATGGTAGAGTGAGGAATATGCCGGGCCATGAGGTTACAGATTGTGCTGGAATACAATTCTGCTGCTGCTGATGGCCCACAGCGCCTCATGGATGCCCAGTTTTGAGCTGCTAGATCCGTTCTGAATCTATCCCATTTAGCACGGTGGTAGTGCCACACAACACGTTGGATGGTGTCCTCAGTGCGAAGACGGGACTTCATCTCCACGAGGACTGTGCGGTGGTCACTCCTACCAATACTGTCACGGACAGATGCATTTGCGACAGGTAGATTGGTGAGGACAAGGTCAAGTAAGTTTTTCCCGCGTGTTGGTTCGCTCACCACCTGCCACAGGCCCAGTCTAGCAGCTATGTCCTTCAGGACTCGGCCAGCTCGGTCAGTAATGGTGCTGCCTAGCCACTCTTGGTGATGGACATTGAAGTCCCCCACCCAGAGTACATTTTGTGCCCTTGCTACCCTCAGTGCTTCCTCCAAGTGGTGCTCAACATGGAGGAGGACTGATTCATCAGCTGAGGGAGGACGGTAGGTGGTAATCAGCAGGAGGTTTCGTTGCCCATGTTTGACCTGATGCCATGAGATTTCATGGGGTCCAGAGTCAATGTTGAGGACTCCCAGGGCCACTCCCTCCTGACTGTATATCACTGTACCGCCACCTCTGGTGGGTCTGTCCTGCCGGTGGGACAGGACATACCCAGGGATGGTGATGGAAGAGTCTGGGATGTTGGCTGAAAGGTATGATTCTGTAAGTATGGCTAGGTCAGGCTGTTGCTTGACTAGACTGTGGGACAGCTCTCCCAATTTTGGCACAAGTCCCCAGATGTTAGTAAGGAGGACCTTGCAGGGTCGACTGGGCTTGGTGTTTTGCCGTTGTCGTGTCCGGTGCCTAGTGGTCCGATGCCGGGTGGTCCGTCCGGTTTTATTCTTATTGTGACTTTTCGTAGCGAGATTTTACAACTGAGTGGCTTGCTAGGCCATTTCAGAGGGCAATTAAGAATCAACCACATTGCTGTGGGTCTGGAGTCACATATAGGCCAGACCAGGTAAGGACGACAGGTTTCCTTCCCTAAAGGACATTAGTGAACCATGTGGCGACTTGAGCCTGCAGCTCACCAACCTTATCTACCAAGCTACATGCATTTATGCACATGCACTCCAATCTCATCTTAGACTGCCTCATATTTGCCCCTTTTCTGATTCCTCCTATTTCTGAACTATTCTTTACTCTAGTGCTACTTGTCTCTCCCAGTCCACTCTGCACCTTGTTTCTCCTCTCTAATGTTGCCTCCTGGTGCCCATTCCCCCGCCAAATTAGTTTAAACCCTCCCCAACAGCACTAGTTAACCTCCCCGCGAGGACATTGGTCCCAGCTCTGTTGAAGTGCAGCCCGTCCGTCTTGACCCGTCCCTCCTGCCCCAGAACTGGTCCCAATGCCCCAAGAATCTGAAGCCCTCCCTCTTGCACCATGTCTCTAGCCACACATTAACCTGCCTTATCTTCCTATTTCGGTACTCGCTAGCACGTGGCGTTGGGAGTAATCCAGAGATTATTACCTTTGAGGTCCTGCTTTTTAACTTCCTCCCTAGCTCCTAAAACTGACTGCAGGACCATGACCCTTTTCCTTCCTATGTCATTGGTTCCCACATGGACCAGAACTGCTGGCTGTTCCCCTTCCCCCAAAATGTTCTGCACCCTCTGCACCATGGAGGCAACACACCATGCGGGATTCACGTCAGCGGTTGTAGAATCGCCTGACTTAAAAATAGTATTTAGTCATTTAATTAGATTGTAAAGCTGATTTCAATAACATTACCTCAAATGAAGTGAACAAAATTAGAAAGTGTTAAAAACAGTTTCCAATCTCAATTTTTTGAACAGTTATGATTTAAAGTCCCATTTTCTTCAACTCAGCAACAGAATATGTAAACTAATAAATTGCAACAAATTTTATGTCACAAGAATCATTTCTGTTATAAAATACAATTTCTTCACTGTTATATCTTCAACATAATCTAGCCTATTTAAACAGGAATGAGAAACAAACCTCCATATCTTCAGTGCTTGATTCATAGTGTCTGTATTGCCACTGAGCCTGCACAATGACTCCAGTACATAAGATTAAACCCACTAACAAGATAGTGTTCCACAGCTGCTGCAGATATTTCTGTAAAATAAAATGGAATTAATTTCTCAAATTATAACTAGATAATTTGGTAGATTACAGTTTAGTACACGTTACTTGTCTGCTTAAATCTTTAAGGGAATTTATCCCATTTATGAGCCCTCGTGAGGCTTCATTTTTCTCTAATCTATCACCGCAATTGGAAAATATATAACATGAAAGAAGACTTCTTGTTTTGTGCTTTTATTTCTCATCCAAATTTTAAGTTATTTGCTCCAAAGTCTTTAGGCTTTCCTACTGAATCAATTAAGGCAGTGTATGAGTGACCAGATTTCTGACCTCTGCTAATGCTAAGTCTGAGCCAAATACTAGTTGCTTGATAGCACCATAGGCTGATATACCCTCTGACTTTCCTTTCCTCTTACTGAAAGGGGAGGGGTTGCTCCAAAAATGAAGAATCTGAGTGAAACTGAAAGGGTAATCCTTACCTGAACCTGTGAGCTGTTCTCTCCTGTACAAATCACTCCTTGCCATTCCCCGTACAGACCACCTCGTGAACGCCCACAGGTTGACCACAGCGTTAGTGTTACTCCCTGAAATTCAAAAAAATCATTACAAGGATTTCCACTCCAAGACTCCTTTTTAACCATGCTGATCTTTTACGGATTTAAAAAGCACTTACTGAGAACTATGTGCACACTATCGCACTTCATTATTTTGGAATTGTTGAATCTCTACTTTTCACTCTGCCCAGTGACATTTTGGATTTTTTTTGCTTTTGGCAGACCCAAACCAGAGGGAATACATAATGGCAATTTGGTTACAATCCCAATTCACAGCCCCACAAATTCCTGCTACATGCTCCCAGTGCATGAACCTCTGCACTGGGTGTGCTAAAGACAAAAATTTATCCCCATGATTTTTGTTCCATTTTTAATGCATTCCTTCTGCCTCTCTTTAGCAGTAACTGCACCATGTGATATTCCTCAACCAAAAAAATGGGCAAGCTACTTGATTACAGGCCTCTACCAAGGACACTTGAGCTCACTACCACAGGGTGCACAAATGATGCGTACTCCAATTTTCCCTATCGTAGAGTGGGGAAGCACCTTGTTTCTGCTTAGTTGACCAAGAGGATCTCAAACCACTGATGCTGAATAAGGTTTACATTAGGATATTAATGATGTGTCATCACTGCACTGAATGAATCAATACAATTTGATGGTTCACAAAGTTGATGTTATTTAATAAGTTAGTCCAATGTGTACTTTTAATGGAGTATTAAACCAACATTTCTTTAAAACAAATTATAATGCCAAAAGACTTCTAATAGTGAGATTACACTGAATTTTGTTTTACCCCTAAATTCTTCACACTGGCGGCTTTCTTGATGGTCCATTGAGTTTAGACAGAGCGTAGCTAAGCCAGGTTTAAAAAGTTTGATCTCTGATTTGTGCTGAGTTACCTGATCTCAGCCAGGGCAGCTGGTAGGGCTCTACAATTTACCCCAGTGCCCCTGGGTTAGAGAGGAGACAAATGTCCAGGGTTGTTACTCCTGACCATTACATGGTAACCATGCATGGAAATTTGCATACGTGGCTATTTGGGGAGGCAGGGTCACCCTCAGTGGTGATGCCCCCGTAGTTGAATAGCATGCCTATGCTCACTGTCAAATATCACACAAAGAATGGTCACTTGGCCAAAGTATTGGAAGGCAACCGGCATTTGTGGAACTGTACCACAGCAAGGAAATAATCCCTTCAAAACAGAAGAGGAAAAATTGTCAGTGCAAGTGCAAGAAAAGAAAGAAGAAGTTTTTTTTAATCCTCACACATGTGCCATTCACTCAATATCCCTGGTACGGCCTCCAAAAAGAGCTCAAAAACTGACATATTTACTACTTTGTCCGTATATCACAGACACTGTCTGCATCCTACTGATCGTAAAATACCAGTGTAAATTTCGGATACTTCACAAGCTACATCTGCAAAGCTGTGGTGCGACTTATCAAATAATTTTACTGGCCAGCCTCAGTCATGGATACAGTTTATGATTATTTAGCAATCATACTGCTGGCTCTAAACATCTAAAAATAAAATATGACATACCAGATTGTCCTGAATTATGCTTTTGAAGGTTATTTTGGCAGATGCACGAAGACCGCTGCAATTGAAAAGGATTTCAATGAAAGTTATCTTTAGCATGCCTAAGATTTGTACATTATACAGTCAATCTAAGTGAAAGTAAAATTAAAGACATTGTACCGAAGCAGCAGAATGTACACACCACCATCCTTCCTGTCCTTCTTTTAAGATACTTGTTGCATCATTAAAGATGCTACTGGTAGGCCTGGTTCATTGCCATTGCAGTTCTTTCTTGGAGTAGAGTGCAGCAGTGCATTGAATAATGTACTCTCAGCTTTAAAACAAATAGTATTTACCTAGGACATTGATGTGGTTGAGGTTAAATATAAGAACAGGAGTAGGCCATACGGCCCCTTGAGCCTGCTCTGCCATTCAATCGGATCATGGCTGATTTTCAACCTCAACTCCACTTGCCTGCCCGATCCCATATCCCTTGATTCCTCTAGAGTCCAAAAATCTATCCATCTCAGCCTTGAATATACTCAACATCTCAGCATCCACAGCCCTCTGGGGTAGAGAATTCCAAAGATTCACACCCCTCAGTGAAGAAATTCCACCTCATCTCAGTCTTAAATGGCCGACCCCTTATCCTGTGACTATGCCCTCTAGTTCTAGACTCTCCAGCCAGGGGAAACAACCTCTCAGCATCTACCCTGCCCGCACTTCAAAGAAAGTCAGTGTGTAAAGTGCTCTAGACCTTTCTGAGAGACATATTAAGGTGCTATATAAATGTAAGCTATTACTATTGCTTGGTGAATTATACGTTATGAATGATATAGCTTTAGGTTTGAATGGTGGATTTTGGAGCTAACATGTCCAAAAACACATTAATGAACCAATATTACATGACATGCAGGGAGGACAAGTAGACAAGGTCAGCACACATTTTTCTTCTACTGTAGTTAACTTTTGCCACTATTATTCACTTTTCAGAATTTTATTAAAACTGGACTTAAAAAAGAGCCGAAGTTCCAAGGCTTTGTGGTATTGTGATAGCATGCCTTGCTATCCAATAGGAGAGGAATTCCTCCTTTCTATTCTCCATGAGGCATGTTCCAGGAATCAGCCAGACTATCTGAAGATGCAGAGTAGCAGGCAGGCATGTCCTCACAGAGAGAGGGGGAGAAAAAGCAACATCACCTCAGCTAATCTCACTCACCTCCTACATGAACTTAGTAAGGCCTGGGCGCTGACTGTGGGCCCTAAAAGCCTGGGATGGTAAGTGTTGCAAGGAGTCCACCATGTAAGATGGAATGGGGAAAAATAATGACACTGTACCAAAAAAACCTAAAAGAATTCCAAATTAATTTTTAACATTTTTATAAAAAAAATAAAAACACAGCACTCGTGTTAATTTGTTGATTTTACAAGATGATCAATAGAAGACAATGCCACAAGAAGTGCACTATTTCCAGTTGTTAAACAATTAAATAAAAAAACTAAAGTGCTGCATTGTGTTGATGGTTTCTTCTGTGTTAAAATAAATAGATTTTAACAAAACTATCTTCCAAATTCATAGCATAATATTACACAATACCTTGAGCTGACTACAATCTGCGATGGCTAAATGTAAATGATATATACTCTATAAAAATGAACACAATCATACATTGTCTTACCTTAATAGGGCTCCCAGAAGTTTGGTTACATTTTCAGAGCTCTGCATTACAACCACAGGTTTAGAAAGCACTTGAGAGATATCCATCTTATAAAAAATACAAATAATAATTCTTTCACTATGACAAGAATTAATTTGTGCATTATGAAATGTTTAGAAAAAGACAATTAAAAAAAAAATTTGAGCAAAAGATAAAGTAAGTACGGTAAAACAATTCACATTTCACATTACCATCTGGTTAAAAAAAATACTGCAGCCACTAATACTCTTAATAACAGAAGGATTAGATTGGGCCACACATAGTTGCTGCCTTTACTAAGACGCCCTAAAACAAATGGAAATTTGAAACCTAAATAACAGTACATTTAAAGGAATCAAAACAAATATTTAAATAATTCTGAACAGACTTTCTGATTGTACAATACATGTTATTATGTATAGTACGGGAGCAAATACTTTTTTGAATTACCTCAGTGAAGGCATTTTGATTTAAAACCAGAATTAACAGGGCAGACGCTCCCAGAACAAGTGCTCTTTTCATCTGCAACAAATAGAAATCATCTTTTACCGGAGAGGTCAGCCAGAAATTATGGCACTAAGAATGACTGAATGTTCTAATGCTTTATAGATGCCTAAATTCTGCTGTAAATGAGAAAATGATCCTATGACTTCCTTACTAAATTACAAACCATCATCTACCATCATTTTTATTGTGATCTGAAGCAGCAGTATATTATAAGATATTATTTACATAGAAAGATCAGTAGATCCTATAGTTTTATTATTTCTGAATAATGAAGCTTAAAGGTAATGTACAAATTCAGCACCATCACCTCTGGTCAGTTTTCAGTGACAAATACAACAAGGCAGCGTGCTGCTATCTGTGAAACTGGGCCAGGTCCCAGGGTTAGGGTTGCCAACCCTCCAGGATTGTCCTGATGTCTCCAGGAATTAAGGGTTAATTTCCTGGGGTTAGGGTTGCCAACCCTCCAGGATTGTCCTGATGTCTCCAGGAATTAAGGGTTAATTTCCTGGACACTGCTGCAAGCAACCCAGGAGAAAAATCATAGGGGCATTAAAAAAATGTGGGTTTTTTTCCATTTTCTTTGAACACTTTTGTTTATCAGTTATAAAGATATTGGAGATGGGCAAAAGGCTGTTTGGGCGGAACGGTTGGAGGCAGGAGGTCATTTGATGAAACCGCCAGGAATATGCTCAACCAGAGTTGGCAACCCTACCCAGGGTGGGCATATACAATAGTGGCATTCCTGCACCAGCAAGGATCCAAAATGACAGGTTTGCTAGAAGGACATGAATATATTTCCCTGTTCATTAAAATTATCTTTTCCTTAAGTTTGTTTTCTTATAAAAGTCCTTCCATTAATGTGATTTCTGCTCCAATTACAGGAAGAGATCACTTCTTTATAACTGCTAACTCCAGTTGAAAATGTTCTTTGAGATATAATAAATTTCATGGAAAAAAAATTTAAAATGTAAGTTTATATTAAATATTCTAAGAATCAAATTCAATCTTAGGAAAACATAATTTGATTATCAATATAATTGCTATGTGCAAAAAATTCTCACTTGTACAAAGTTACTCTGCTCAAAATCCTTGCCATGGTAAAGCTGCATTGCGCACAAAGTGAAGGGTGAATTAATATAAAATGCAGCCAATAAGCTAAAACTGAAAAAGCTGAAATACTGAGCCAGATTTTGCTGGAGCGGGGCATGTCACGGCGTGCCCCATTAGTTAGATTTATTCGCACATGTGTAGTTTTAAAAATTTTTGCCCACAAAGTTGCTGGAAGTGCAAGCTGATAAGGACACAGCGAGGGCAACAGAACATCTGGGATCTTGGTGAACAATGGGATAAACATTGATAAACCAATGAGATTTAAGGATTGAAAAACAGAGGAAGGACTGAAAAGGAGAGTAAATTAGAGTGGGCGAATTCGATGTGAAATCAGGTACAGAAAGAGAATTAAAGAGAGGGAAAGAAAGATTGGATTAAGAGAGAGAGAGAGAGAGAAGAGAGACAGAAAGGAAAAGTAAGGACATTTTAAATTTGATATTAAAATCTCTTAAAACAATTCACAACCTGAAGGAATGAGACTCCACACTTATAATTGTTCACTTTCTGGGCAAAGAAGATTGATTGGCAGTCGTTAACAATTACCATGTCGTTAAAAGGGTGCTTACACTGTTAATTACTAGACTGAACTTTCTGTGGCGAGTTTAATGGGCAACTAATGTGCAAATGCAGCAACTTCAAGAAAATTACGGGGAGGTTCAGATGCCATTTTAAAATTTCAGTTTATGGAAGAATGCAGCTTTAAATGCACTAGAAAAACAAACATTACATATGCCTGAGCAAAGAAAAGGTTAAAATAAATGCAACAAATACAACTGCCTTTCCTAAGAGGAATGTAGTTAATAGCAAGCATCACTGAATTCACATGACACATTTTCTCAAGCAGCAACTGATGAATATTATTGTTTGATTTAAATATGTTGGAAATCAATTACAATAGAGTTAGTTCCACAGCTACAACACAAAAGCACTGGATTTCTGACTTGGAGGCCCAAGTTTGAATTCCCATCTCAAATGGTACATACACTTTGGCTTTTCCTAGAGCAAGAATTTGCCAGTGGCCTCACATGTTGTCCTTAGATAAGAGGGATATACAGAGTGAAGTGAAGCAACTCATGGAAAATAAATTCCTAGTGATGGATTTTGCTGAATGAAGAAAAGTTAACAAGCTCTGTCTTCCACCAGGGGACTCTAGTTAACCGGTTTAGCTGTATTTAGTTTCACCTATAATTAACATATTTGCAAGTAAACTTGCTACAATAACTCCCAATTAAATTTGGGGTGATGGGAACCAAATGCACACCCGTGAATCCACATATTTAAACAGCTCTGCAATGATATAAATACAAAACTCTATTATGTGCCCCAAATATGAATATTTATGCTGATATAGACATTGCCTTTTTAAAGTATACATCTGTATAAGCTGGAAGGGAATCAGATTAGGTTTTTCTGTATTATTGTGTAGAAGATGCTTCAAAGAGTTATTTACTAGAAAATTAAAAAGTGTACACAATTTAAACTTAAATGCATGTAATGCAAGGCAGTTTATTTTACCCAGAATAATACACTTATATTGAAACTAATTATAGACATAGTACAGATGCTGCTAATGTCTTAGAATGTACAAATAAGCAGAGTTACTGAAAGGCCATTCAGGCCACAGGGAGAGACTGAAGATAATCTCAATAGGGAGAATGATGGTATAGTATCTACTTGAGTGTAGATCAGAGAGGTCATCACATAAATATGAAAGGAACATAGAATTAATTCCTACAAAAGCAAACCACACTGCACAATATGAATTAGAGACTCTGGTTTAGTAAGCTGGAGTTTAACAAGGTATTACTGTAATCTTTCAAAAGCAAGGCATACTGAATTACTTGCCTTACTAACAACTGCTGCAGCAAATGATTCCAGCTTGCTGCTCCCTTTTATTTCAACCTGGTCTTCATCAACAGGCACAACTCCAATCCACTTCTCTCCAGCATTTGGCCTGATGTCCAACTGTTCATCTTTAACCTTAAAAATAACCAACAACTATGAATTCTCATCATCCAATTTTTAACACGGGGAAAATTACATTGCAAATTTCTTAAAGCATGATTTATAAATGTAAAAAATATCAGACTCTGCATGCTTTTTTGGGGAAGCTTTAGGAACTTTAAGCTCACACACTTTATGTGGAAATACTTAGCCATTTTGAAATATGACTGTCCTACCATTCAGAGGACTTTTAATCACTCCCATGTTGTACTTTTGGCAATATATTTATTCCAAATAGTAAATTAAAATGCATAATTGAACTTTTCCAATTGGCCACCAATTTAAATCTAATCTGGTGGCCAGAAACTAGTGTAGTGTGGATTCACAATATACCAGCTCCATGTAGATTGAGGAGCCTGAACATCCACTGATGATTCATGACCTACTTTTGGACAGTCCAGGTATATCTATCAGATCAAGGAAATGTAAACACAGTGGTACATTGTGTAATATTGTAGTCTGGTTAATTGGGCCTGTAAAGTTATATAGTGCTCAACAACGGTTTCCAAAAATAAATGAATACCACACCAGTTCACTGCTCTATACACCTCTATGTTCGTGGGCCTAAAAGTTTTAACAACGTCAGGTCCAGTATTAGAATGGCAGCAAAAATAATATTTTAAGATGTTACCAATTTCTTACACATGCAGTTTACAATAAAGTAGAACATCAAATTCAAGCAAAGCTGGAAAAATACCAGTTTATATATAGTTTACCCTGCAGACATGATAAGATAATGTCTCAAAACTCAAAGTTAAAATTTTCAACTGAGTCGAGACCAGTACCTTAGCAATGGACCAGTTACAAGGGAGGCATGACTGGCCTGACAGAGAGTCAAGTAAGGTCAAATAGGTTCCTTGTGTAGGCATTTTTGCAAGCTATCTGGAACTACACAACTGTGTATAAAAAGTACAGATCTTTTAGTTTCTATCTTGCTAATAGACCAACATTTTTTTTAAAACTGTATATCAAGAGCATCTGTCCACTACAGCCCCTGTTGGTAACTGTTCTGCAGTTTCTAGAAAATATGAACAGTTCTTGTATATATGATAGATCCATAACCAATTAAAGTGATATAACATCTAGGTCTCTAATAGCCCAGTTGTTTTACTGAAATCCTACACTTGGAGATTTTCAAGATGGCAAGCGCAGCATGGTTTAAGGGAGAGGGGAGGTTAACAGGTGCCTGAAAGCCCATACCATCAAGATGTCATTCTGTAGCTAGCCATTAAAGAAAAAAATGTTCCAATTGGATGAAAGGCCATACAAGAGTACAATACTCAACTCTCCCATTTCTTCTATCTGTATTTGAAACACATTTTGAATCACCTGGATCAAATATTATGTCACGTTATTTTGTGAAGGATAAAACTAAATTGCACTTTCAATAAGTGATCGATTGGCCATAATTCCACTCATTAAAAAAAATCAAATACCACAATTAATTGCTCCACAACTGATGTGATGCAACGTTTTGCAGGAGCAGAGCAAAACGCGCTTATAAAAAAAGTCATGTCACTAGCTGGCATTTCTCAATCTGTTGATGTAAACAGCTCATTCGGTAGTGGTGCTTTGTGAGTACAGTATTTTGACAAGTGGACCGAACGAAACACATTATTCCGTCAGATCACTGGTTGTGAAAATGTATCACACTGATCTCTTCCTGGGTAATCTGCATTTATATCCGAGGATTCTTGTTTTAAGGTAAAGGTGCAAACTTCATGTGGGGGGAGGGAAAGAGAGGAGGGGCGGCTGATGTAGATTGTGTAGAAAGATTAAAGCATCGACGATAATGTTTTATGCATCTGACATCCACAAATGGACGCAATGCAGCACTTACTAATATTAAGCTTCCTTCTAAGCTGTCCTGGTTATGTTTGGGAAAAGCGCGCAGCCCCTGGTTACCTTGGCCGGGGCTGTCAGACCCGCTGCCAAGTGCTAACACGGTTCCCTGCAGGCGGTAGCTGCTGCCCGATTTAAAGCCGAACTCTGCAGACCAGCCTCTTCGAGAATCCATCAGAAAAACATCCACCAAGGCGACTTTTTCGGCTGCCACCGCGCACCAGTGCACGAAATACCCGGCGAAGAGCGAGTAAAAGCCGACCCGCTTCCAACTGCCCGCCGCCATTTTCTGCCCGTCACGAATCAGGAGACGTCACCTGTCAATCAGGGCACAACATCTTCCGGGTCACCGGCGAACGAGACCGGATAGTTCGCGCGTTGCCGGGGCAACGCCGTCAGTAGCTAAGCCAGTCTGAGACACTGTGACTCCTGGTACTGGTACCGTAAAGTTGAGGTTGGTGTTCGGTAAGAAGAGCGTCAGAAAAGTCAAGGAGGATCAAAGGTCCTCCTTAAGCGAATCCTCGTTTGTTGGGATCTGGGAACTGCAAAGCCCTGACGAAAGGTCTTCGATCTGAAATGTTAACTCTGTTTCTTTCTCCACAGATGCTGCCTCACTTGCTGAGCTTTTTCAGCATTTTCTGTTTTTATTTCAGATTTCCAGCATCGGCAGTATTTTGCTTTTGCTTGAAGCCGTAAATATTAACAGTTCGGTATCTTGCCTGGTCCCAATGTCCGGTGCTAAGTGGTGAATGAGGAAGGAGTCTTGCCGGATCACTGTCCCATTAACAATTTTTTTGGGTTCTTGTGATTTAAACTTAGCAACATCACAAGATCATCGCATCTGACAAATACGGTTTTGGCCCATTTGATTTTACTGCTCAGACATGAAGTTTCCGTTTATCAACTTTACAAGCTTGCACATTAACAAGGGTGCCCTAACGGACATTGAGCCCAGATGATGTTGTTACCTGAGTATTTTTCTGTGTGTCTAGTTTATATAAATGATTTTACAAATATTGAGGAAGAAAGGGTGCTGACAGAAAGGAGTTAAGGAACAAAAGCAGTATTGGCAAAATCAGTCGTTGGAAACTGCGATAATTTATTTCAGAAAAAACATATAGATTGCAAAATAATTGAAGCCAATACGTCTTTCCTAATGTGAGAAAGTATTTTTGCAACTCTCAGTGGAACTATGATGGACATGACGTCTGAAACATTGTTACCTTCTTTGTTGTAACAAACTTATGGGGTCTTGTTTACTTTGACTGGGGAATTTTACCAACTGTTCTAATAAAAACCGAACAGCTAATGCCTTTGGTTGTGGAGTTAATTGTAGCTCTGAGTTCTGATAGTCCATAGAAGCAATTAAGAACTGTCCTAGTGTAATTGTTAGTGACGGAGGGTGATCAAATTACCAGAATGTTCGTCAAACCACAGTCTAATGTGCTGAGCAACTTTGTATTGTTCATGAACATTGTTTAGTTTTGTACTTTTTCAATACAGTTGATTCCAGATAAATGCACACCTGATGCAAGCATAATTCCAATGAAAACATAGATTCCAATGTATTTAAAGTAGAAAAGTCACCCAGTCCGGATGGGATGCATCCTAGGTTGCTGAGGGAAATAAAGGTGGAAATTGCGGAGGTACTGGCCGTAATCTTCCAATCATCCTTAGATACAGGGGTGGTGCCAGAGGATTGGAGAATTGCAAATGTTACACCCTTGTTCAAAAAATGATGTAAGGATAAACCCAGCAACTACAGGCCAGTCAGTTTAATCTCAGTAGTGGGGGAACTTTTAGAAACGATAATCTGGGACAAAATTAACAGTCACTGGACAAATGTGGATTAATTAAGGAAAGCCAGCATGGATTTGTTAAAGGCAAATCGTGTTTAACCAACTTGATTGAGTTTTTTGATGAGGTAACAGAGAGGGTCGATGAGGGCAATGCGGTTGAAGTGGTGTAAATGTACTTCCAAAGGACGTTTGATAAAGTGTTGCATAATAGGCTTGTCATCAAAGTTGAAGCCCATGGAATAAAGGGGCAGTGGTAGCATGCGTACAAAATTGGCTAAGTGATAGGAAACACTTAGGTGAACGGTTGTTTTTCGGACTGGAGGGAGGTACACAGTGGTGTTCCCCAAGTGTCGGTACTAGGACCATTGCTTTTTTTGATCTATATTAATGACTTGGACTTGGGTGTGCAGGGCACAATTTGAACATTTGCAGATGACACAAAACTTGGAAGTGTAGTGGACAGTGAGGAGGATAGTGATAGACTTCAAGAGAACATAGACAGGCCGGCGGAATGAGCAGACATGTGGCAGATGAAATTCAACGCAGAAAAGTATGAAGTGATACATTTTGGTAGGAAGAACAAGGAGAGGCAATATAAACTAATGGGTACAATTCTAAAAGGGTTGCAGGAACAGAGAGATCTGGGGGTATATGTGCACACATCGTTGAAGGTGGCAGGGCAGGTTGAGAAAGCGGTTAAGAAAACATATAGTATCCTGGGCTTTATAAATAGAAGCATAGAGTACAAAAGCAAGGAGATTATGATGAACCTTCATAAAACACTGACTCGGCCACAACTGGAGTATTGTCTCCAATTCTGGGCACCGCACTTTAGGAAGGATGTGAAGGCCTTACAGAGGGTGCAGAAGAGATTTACTAGAATGATTCCAGGGATGAGGGTCTTCAGTTATGTGCATAGACTGGAGAAGCTGGGGTTGTTCTCCTTTTAGAGCAGAGAAGTTTGAGAGTAGATTTGATTGAGGTATTCAAAATCATGAAGGGTCTGGACAGAATAGATAGAGAGAAACTGTTCGCATTGGTGGAGGGGGCAAGAACCAGAGGATTTAAGGTGATTGGCAAAAGAACCAAAGGCGACATGAGGAAAAACTTTACACAGCGAGTGGTTATGATCTGGAATGTACTGCCTGAGGGGGTGGTGGAGGCTGATTCAATCATGTCTTTCAAAAGGGAATTGGATAAGTACTTGAAGGAAAAAAAATTTGCAAAGCTACAAGGATAGGGTGGGGGAGTGGGACTAGTTGGATTGCCGAATGGCCTCCTTCCGTGCTGTAACTATTCTGTGATTAAATCACTTCCCGTTTACTCCCATTACCAGAATTCCTGACAATATTTTTGTAAATAACTTGAGATATTTCAGAATTTCATCAGTTATGCTTTTGCATTTTAAAAATGTTATACTCACAAGTTGTTTATTTTTCATATGCGATTTTAAGGTTAAAAATTATATAGTGAATGCAACTTCATTTAATTTTCGATCAATTTACAAATTCACATTTCAATGGTTCTTGGAATAAAAAGGGTTGCGTCTATAATTTATTTGTCCTGTGTCTGTTTTCCTTTACCTTGATGGTTTGCTTTTACTTTTTGCAAAATAGTAACAGTTCAGCTTCAACTTGGCGGTGCAATCTGATTTATGCAAGTTTCTAAAACTATCACATGTGGCCCCTTTTTTATACTGCATGTTTTACATTTGTTTATGTAACAGTCACCACAATCCACAAGTAATTCATTATACAAGTTCTTTGAGATGTTTCTATGTGATAAGGAGCTATACAAATGTAAGTATTATTTACTGTTAACATAATGTGTCAGATGGTTTCAATTGTACCATTTCACAAATATAAGTTATGTGTTATACCATAAACTCCAATAGGCAAATTTTCCAACAATGGTCATTTATAGTAATGCAGTGAAATAATCATACTGTTTGACTCTCCACTGCCTCTGTATTGTCAGACTGCTTGTCCAACATCCAGTCTTGGATGAGCCACAGTTTCCTCCAGCCAAATATTAGGAAGACTGAAGCCACCAACTTCGACCTCTGCCGCAGACCCCATACCACTAATTCTTTCTCCCTTCCCTTTCTCAAGCTGAACAAGATTATTATCGATCTTGACGTCCTATTCAAACTAAGCTTCCAACTCCATATTCTCTCCATCACAAAGACCGCCTACTCCCACATCCATAACATTGCCCTCCTCCATCCCATCTCAGCCCATTTACTGGTAAACTCTCATCCATGCCTTTGTCCCCTCCAGGCTCGACTATTTTCCATGCTCTCCAGACCAGCCTCCCATCCTCCACTCTCCCCAAAATTCAGTTCATCCAAAACTTTGTTGCCCATACCCTATCCTGCACCAATTCCTGCTGAACCATCACCGTTCTCTTCACTGACCTACATGCTCCCAGTCCCTAACACCTCAATTTTAAAATTCTGATCCTTGTGTTTAAATCCCTCCATGGCCCTGCCCATCCCTAATAACATCGTCAAGATCAGAAACTTTTTATGTGGCTGCAACCTCATGTCTTTCAGCACAATGAAACACTTAAGTGCTACACCAAAACACTACACCTTATATATGTAGGCACAGACACTATCCTCTAGGATCTGGGTTCAAACCCAGATTGATGAATGGAAATCATGGGCTCGATTTTCACGTCGGGTTACCTGCGGGTTTCCAGCGGGGGGGCCCCGAAAATCCCGATATCCGGTCACGTGACCGGATCGCGCCGAAATCCCGCCCACTTCCGGGTACCGCGCTGACGTGCGGGGCTGCGCGCGCAAGCCCCGCTGGTGGGAATCCCGCAGGCAAGTAAAGCCAGCGGGGTTCCACTTGAGAGTACTTACCTTGCTTGTTGAGGTCAGTTAATGAGCTGAAGCAGCTGTCAAAAGAGGAAGTGTGGGATTTTGGGTTCAAGGCAGTGAGTTTCCCACA
The DNA here is from genome assembly GCF_035084215.1 of Heptranchias perlo. Lineage (NCBI taxonomy): Eukaryota > Metazoa > Chordata > Chondrichthyes > Hexanchiformes > Hexanchidae > Heptranchias > Heptranchias perlo. The sequence goes on from NC_090349.1 coordinate 27,892,482, forward strand.
CTGGGGGAAACAGTCTCTCTCCAACCAGGCGTGTTGCAGCCAGCAGCCTGTGGCAGGTGCCAAGGTGCACTCCACGGGGGAGAGCCCTCACCCACGCAGGAGGCCACCGCGTCACATAGGGCAACCCCTGCCCTCCACCACCCCCCGCCAAGCCAGAGGACAGACCGAAACGAAATCGCAGCCCTAGTGCGAGGAACCACCCACCTACCCTGCACAACCCCTCAGACCAACACCTGCCAGATGGGTGGTGCGTGGACACCCTTGGAGGACGAACAGTATGACCAGCCCCAGCAGCCTCGCAGTCCACGCCGTCCGCCGCAGAGACGTGGAGCCCCCCAACACGGTGTTGTTGCACGCCCACCTGCACAGCAGGAGGGAGGGCTACCGCAGGGAGAGACGCATCGCAGAGGGCACTACCCTCGCCGCAGGGTCCACAGACCGAGGCGCAGCTCCCCGGACCTCTCCGAGCAGCAGTGCACAGGGAGGCGCAGATTTGCTCGACATGTAGTCGTGGAGATCTGCAGGCTCTTTCATGCCGAGCTGCTCCTGGCTGGCCCCAGCACCAACTGCTTACCTGTCGCTGTCAAAGTCACCACTGCCCTTCACAACTTCTCCTCCGCATCCTTCCAGGGTGCAGCCGGCTACACCGCCGATGTCTCTCAGTCGTCTGCGCGGAAGAGCCCTGCAAATACACCTGCACCTACTCTGCAGTAACACGATGGGTGGCATCAGTGGTGGGTCCTCATAGTGATACCCAGGAGCGGGCATTATTGGACACAACGGACAGGATTCGCGGAGACATGGCAGTGGTGGTGTCAATATAATGTGTGCTGTTTGTTGCTTTGAAATTCAATATAGGTAACACCTAGGACAAACCCTCAGACACCCTTGTGCACCCCCTTCATGCTCACGACACGTTTGCCTTATGCTGCCTACTGCACATATGTGATGCATGCCCTGTGGCTGCAGCACAGGTGGTGGCGGGTTGAGTGAGGCTGACCGTGAGGGAGATGCACGAGAGGTTGAGTATGGGATGGAGCAATGAGATTGTATGAGGATTGGGTCGCGTGTTAGTGGCAGGATGAGTACTGGCGAGGTGTGTAGGTGCAGGTAAGATGAGGATGGGGTATGAAGGGTGATGTGACAGAGTAGTGTTGGCGGTGCCGAAGGAGATGTGGGGTGGGGGCAGTGTTGTGGCAGACGGAGTGTAGGGGAAAGACTTCGTGTTCTCACTGTGGCTGACCTACTGCGGTCATTGCAGCGCCTCCTGCACTGTATGCAGGTGGGCGATATGTTGGTGGCGCAGGTGACCCCCTCTGCCACCTCGAGCCAGGCCTTCTTGGTGTCAGAGGCAGGCCGCTTCCTCCCGCCCGCCGGGGGGAAGATCTGTGTCCTCCCCCTCCTCCTCACCCCATCTGATGATACCTGGGGTGAGGCATCATTAAACTGGGAGCAGCCTTCCCCCTGGGCTGCTCCATGCTGCAATTTGTCCCATTGGTTGCAGCATCTGTCAGTGGAGGACTGCCCCTTTAACTAGAGAGCCTCCAGCTGACAGATCGTACTGCGCATGCGCAGCCCGCCCGACGCGCAGACCAGCGCCGTGGACCCCGGAGGAGCAGGTAATTGATTCCTATTAGTGTGTTGCCTGCTACGATCGCGCGGGCAACCCACTAATTTCGCTGAGCGTGTTGACCACGCTCCCGGAGGACCACCCGCTGGGAACCCGCAGGCCTGCTAAATTCGAGCCCCATGTCTCTGGTGGCTCTAAAAGCTAAGTTTGTGCAGTTTCAATCCAAATCCTAATAGGTCATATATTGAATTAGGCTGGTCAAAATTTAGGATGAGACAAACCTAGCCCCACAGGAACAGAATCAAATTAAAAGGGTGATATCACTAAGATTCCAGGAAGGGTTTCACTCACCTAAACTGATTTGAAAAAAAAAACAAATTAATTAAATTAAAATGGTAAGCAGATCCTAGTGGGCACCACAATATAAAACTGACCATAATCCAAAATAATTTTGCACTAAATTATCAGTCTCACCGAAAGAGGCCACATGGATGATTAGTGTGGAAAAACAAGACGCTCCATTATACGTGGGAATGTTATTTTGATGTTGGGGGTTAAGACACGTTACTGAAGCAAACTGGAGTTCAGCCCTTTTCTAACTTGCCTTATACCTGACCTGGGAATGTTTGACACTAACACCGGATATCAAAAGTGGAACAGTGATTCATTCCTCAGCAACAACATCCTTCATCATGATGAGGGCAAAATATACTGTCAAGTTTCTGGATTTTTTTTTATCATCTCTCCACTGAAAAGATTTGGAATAGAAATTACTTTTAATGCTGGGATTTTAAAAAGCAATGTGAATTCTCATGGGGTTTTTATTTAAAGAAAAGAAGCATCTAGACAAAAATTGTTCTTCTAAGAGAATAATTCATTTTTTAAATTCCTCATTCTTAATTATATTATTCATATTTTTAAGGTCTGTCTGGCACCACGTGCCATTCCCTGGCTGAGAGGTGACTGCCTCATAGGAAATGTGCAGATGAGATAGAGACTAATACATCTCTTGATTTTTCTTCAATCTATGTTTCTGTCTATGTTTGGCACTTTTCCCTGATGGTATGGTGACAGGCCAAGGATCACAAACTCACCATTTGAGAAATTGTGGCCATGAATGCATATTCTACTACTCCAAAGCACAGCATGCTGAAGGTTAATGCTCTGTTCCATTCAGCCATTGTTTATTATCATTGATGTAAATGTACTCAATCTAAGTGAATAACTAAATATTTAAAAATTCTTAAGTACTTGGTTAAAATTTTATGTGTTTTAATGCATGCTACATATATCTTCAGTTTTTTTTTGTAAGATTGCTGTTGCTTCCTGTGCTTTCACTGGACTGTTGATAGCATAGGCAAGTAATGGAAAACTGAGAACATTTACAAAACTCAAGGGAAATTAAATTGAATCTGCTGTACGATTACCCATATTCTGACAAGCAAGAACACCATAATATTTTCAATTTTTTAAATTACAGAGAAGCAATAATGCTGACAATCTTAGGCATCAGCACTTTTAACACAGTTGTCACTTATGGTTCACTCTGGCCTCAGCTATTTGGTGATTTGATTTTTCATTGGTGAGCCAATATTGATCGAGTTGATTTACAAATAGATTTCAATAAAGACCAAAGCTATAGTGCAGGGCAGATCAGGACAAAAGGATTATTTGGGTTTTATTTTTGATTTATGTAGACAGTTGAGACAACCATTTTGTACGATATAGCAACCATTTCATTATTCTTGCAAGTTGACAGCCAATTGTGCTGTGATAGCTATATTAAAATGTGATCTGCAATTAGATAGAAATAACTTGCAGCAGTGTAGCACCTTTCACAACCTCATGATATCTCAAAGCACTTTACAGCCAATGAAGTACTTTTGAAGTATAGTCACTATTGTAATCATGTGGGGCAATGCGGCAGACAATTTGCACACAGCAAAGTCCCACAAACAGTAATCAGATGAATGATCAAATAATCTGTTTTAATAATGTTGGTGAGGGATAAATATTGGATATTGGTCAGGATACTGGGAGAACTCCCCTGCTCTTCTTTCAATGGTGCCACGGGAGAGGGCAAACACGTCCTCCCAAGAGGGCAGACACGTCCTCGATTTAAAGTCTCATCCGAAAGACAGCACCTCTGACGGTGCAACATTCCTTCCGTACTGCACTGAAGTGACAGACTGGATTATGTGCTCAAGCCTCTGGAGTGGGGCTTGAATCCACAACCTCTGAGAGAATGCTACCTCTGAGCCAAGGCTGGCACCTAAAGTTCAAATATTAAACCCACCCTCTTTGCTTTCAAAATATTGTTTTGGAGGTTGAAATTAGATGTAGTAAATTAGTATGTAATGCCCATCTCCTCAAAGTTTTTGCTCAAGATTTCCCACTGGGTAAGTTATTGATTTTGCATGAGCCATCAATGGGAGGAGATGAGCAGAGGCCTGATATTTCCCCGCGGGAAGAAAGATCACGTGGCATTTTTACACTTCGTATCAACCCTATCAAGAGTGGCAGTGGGAAAGATTCAGGATCGCAAAAGCCCACTCAACTTGGGAATGGTGTACAGGTACATGATCCAGATGGAGAAGGAGAGAACCTAGCACAAAGAACAAATCCATACTTTCTTCTTTGCATGACAACACATGCCATTCCTATTCAATTGAGCAATTCTAGGAACATAGGAACAGGATTAGGCCATTCAGCCCCTCGAGCCCGCTCTGCCATTTGATAAGATCATGGCTGATCTGTGATCTAACTCCATGTACCTGCCTTTGGCCTATATCCCTTAATACCTTTGGTTGGCAAAAAACTATCTATCTCACATTTAAAATTAGCAATTGAGCTAGCATTAGTTGCCGTTTGCGGAAGAGAGTTCCAAACTTCTACCATCCTTTGTGTGTAGAAGTGTTTTCTAATCTCACTCCTGAAAGGTCTGGCTCTAATTTTTAGACTGTGCCCCCTACTCCTAGAATCCCCAACCAGCGGAAATAGTTTCTCTCTATCTACCCTATCTGTTCCCCTTAATATCTTAAACTTCGATCAGATCACCCCTTAACCTTCTAAACTCTAGAGAATACAACCCCAATTTGTGTAATCTCTCCTCGTAATTTAACCCTTGAAGTCTGAGTATCATTCTAGTAAACCTATGCTGCACTCCCTCCAAGGCCAATATGTCCTTCCGAAGGTGCGGTGCCCAGAACTGCTCACAGTACTCCAGGTGCGGTCTAACCAGGGTCTTGTATAGCTGCAGCATAACTTCTGCCCCCTTGTACTCTAGTCCTCTAGATATAAAGGCCAGCATTCCATTAGCCTTATTGATTATTTTTCTAGTTGGAATATTTTCCCTAGCGGCATACCATATTGACACACCCACTTCGAGTTAATTTAACAACTACAACTTGCATTTACATAGTGCCTTTAGAGTAGATAAATGTCCCAAAGTGCCCCGGAACCTAATAAAAAAAAAATGGATGCCAAGCCAAAGGAAGATATTAAGAAAGGTGACAAAAGCTTGATCAAAAAGGTGGGTTTTAGGGAGAGGCTTAAAGGAGGAGAGAGAGAGAGAGAGAGAGACGGATAGATTTGCGAAGGGAATTTCACAGTGTGGAACTTAGGTGGCTGAAGGCATTACTGCCAATGCTGGGGCGAAGGCGAAGAGACCAAAGTCAGAGTGCTCTGGATGGCAGGTTACAGAGTTAGGAATGGGTGAGGACATGGAGGGATTTAAACACCAGAATGATTATTTTATGTTTAGGCCTTGGGGGATTGAAACTAATGTAGATCAGTGAGGACAGAGGTGATAGGTGAGTGGGATGGTGCGGGAACGGATATGGGCAGCAGAGTTTTGGATCACCTGGTTTAGAGGGTGGAGGATGGGAAGCTGGCCAGGAGAGCATTGGAATAGTCGAGCCTGGAGATGACAAAGACATGGATATAGATTTCAACAGCAGATGGGCTGAGATGGGGTGGAGGCGAGCGATTTTATGAAGGTGGAAGTAGGCAGTCTTTGTGATGGAGAAGAGATAGGGTCAGCTTCGGGTTGAATAGGATGCTGAGGTTGCAACCAGTCTAGTTCAGCCTGAGACTGGGATGGAGATGGTGTTGGTGGCAAGGGTTCGGAGTTTATGGCAGGAGCTAAAGATAATGGCTTCGGTCTTCCCAATGTTTAGCTAGAGGAAGTTGCAGTTCATTGAAGACTAGGTATTGGATAAGCATTCTGACAGCACAGAGGTAGTGGAGAGGTCGGGAAAGATGGTAGAGAGGTAGAGCTGGGTGTCGTCAGCGTACATGTGGAAGCTGACCTCCTACCTAACTGTGTACATAGAAACATAGAAAATAGGAGCAGGAGTAGGCCATTCGGCCCTTCGAGCCTGCTCCGCCATTCAATATGATCATGGCCGATCCTCTATCTCAATACCATATTCCCGCTCTCTCCCCATATCCCTTGATGCCTATTGTGTCTAGAAATCTATCTAGCTCCTTCTTAAATATATTCAGTGACTTGGCCTCCACAGCCTTCTGTGGTAGAGAATTCCACAGGCTCACCATCCTCTGATTGAAGAAATTTCTCCTCATCTCAGTTCTAAATGTCCTACCCCGTATCCTGAGACTGTGACCCCTCGTTCTGGACCCCCCAGCCAAGGGAAACATCCTCCCTGCATTCAGTCTGTCTAGCCCTGTCAGAATTTTATATGTTTCAATGAGATCCCCTCTCATTCTTCTAAACTCGAGTGAATACAGGCCGAGTCAACCCAATCTCTCCTCATATGACATTCCTGCATCCCAGGAATCAGTCTGGTGAATCTTCGCTGCACTCCCTCTATGGCAAGTATATCCTTTCTTAGGTAAGGAGACCAAAACTGCACACAATACTCCAGGTATGGTCTCACCAAGGCCCTGTATAACTGCAGTAAGATATCCTTGCTCCTGTACTCAAATCCTCTTGCAATGAAGGCCAACATACCATTTGGCTTCCTAACTGCTTGCTGGACCTGCATGTTTGATTTCAGTGACTGATGTACAAGGGCACTCAGGTCCCTTTGTACATCAACATTTCCCAATCTATCACCATTTAAATAATACTCTGCCTTTCTGTTTTTCCTTCCGAAGTGGATAACTTTACATTTATCCACATAATACTGCATCTGCCATGTATTTGCCCATTCACTCAACTTGTCCAAAGCGCCTTGAAGCCTCTTTGCATCCTCCTCACAACTCATGATCCCACCTAGTTTTGTGTCGTCAGCAAACTTGGAAACATTGCATTTGGTTCCCTCATCCAAATCACTGATATATATTGTGAATAGCTGGGGCCCAAGCACTGATCCCTGCGGTACCCCACTAGTCACCACCTGCCACCCTGAAAAAGACCCATTTATTCCTACTCTCTCTTTCCTGTCTGTTAACCAATTTTCGGTCCATGCCAGTATATTACCCCCAATCCCATGTGCTTTAATTTTGCACACTAACCTCTTATGTGGGACTTTATCAAAGGCCCTCTGAAAATCCAAATACACCACCTCCACTGGTTCTCCCTTATCTATTCTACCAGTTACATCCTCAAAAAAACTCCAATAGGTTTGTCAAACACGATTTCCCTTTCATAAATCCATGTTGACTTTGTCTAATCCTGTTGATATTTTCTAAGTGTCCTGTTATCACATCCTTTATAATAGACTCTAGCATTTTCCCTACTACTGATGTTAGGCTAACTAGTCTGTAGTTCCCTGTTTTCTCTCTCTCTCCTTTTTTAAATAGTGGGGTTACATTTGCCACCCTCCAATCTGCAGGAACTGTTCCATAATCTATTCTGAAATTTTGGAAGATGACAACTAATGCATCCACTATTTCCATGGCTACCTCTTTTAGTACTCTGGGATGCAGATTATCAGGCCCTGGGGATTTATCGGCTTGCAGTCCCATTAATTTCTCCAGCACTATTTTTTTACTAATACTAATTTCCTTTCATTCCTCCTTCTCACTAGTCCCTTGGTTCCCTAGCATTTCTGGGAAGTTATTTGTGTCCTCTTCCGTGAAGGCAGAACCAAAGTATTTGCTTAATTGCTCTGCCATTTCCTTGTTCCCCATTATAAATTTTCCCGTTTCTGACTGTAAGGGACCTACATTTGTCTTCATACTTGTAGAAGCTTTTACAGTCCACTTTTATGTTCCTTGCAAGTTTATAGAGTTATACAGCACGGATAGAGGCCCTTCGGCCCATCGTGTCCGCGCCGGCCATCAGCCCTGTCTACTCTAATCCCATATTCCAGCATTTGGTCCGTAGCCTTGTATGCTATGGCATTTCAAGTGCTCATCCAAATGCTTCTTGAATGTTGTGAGGGTTCCTGCCTCCACAACCCTTTCAGACAGTGAGTTCCAGACTCCAACCACCCTCTGGGTGAAAAAGTTCTTTCTCAAATCCCCTCTAAACCTCCCGCCTTTTACCTTGAATCTATGTCCCCTTGTTATAGAACCCTCAACGAAGGGAAAAAGCTCCTTAGTATCCATCCTATCTGTGCCCCTCATAATTTTGTACACCTCAATCATGTCCCCCCTCAGCCTCCTCTGCTCCAAGGAAAACAAACCCAATCTTCCCAGTCTCTCTTCATAGCTGAAGCGCTCCAGCCCTGGTAACATCCTGGTGAATCTCCTCTGCACCCTCTCCAAAGCGATCACATCCTTCCTGTAGTGTGGCGACCAGAACTGCACACAGTACTCCAGCTGTGGCCTAACCAGTGTTTTATACAGCTCCATCATAACCTCCTTGTTCTTATATTCTATGCCTCGGCTAATAAAGGCAAGTATCCTATATGCCTTCTTTACCACCTTATCTACCTGTTCCGCCGCCTTCAGGGATCTGTGAACTTGCACACCATGATCCCTCTGACCCTCTGTCTTGCCTAGGGTCCTCCCATTCATTGTGTATTCCCTTGCCTTGTTAGTCCCTCCAAAGTGCATCACCTCGCACTTTTCCGGGTTAAATTCCATTTGCCACTGTTCCGCCCATCTGACCAACCCATCTATATCGTCCTGCAGACTGAGGCTATCCTCCTCACTATTTACCACCCTACCAATCTTTGTATCATCAGCGAACTTACTGATCATACCTTTTACATTCATATCCAAGTCATTAATGTAGACCACAAACAGCAAGGGACCCAGCACCGATCCCTGTGGTATCCCACTGGCCACAGGCTTCCAGTCACAAAAACAACCTTCGACCATCACCCTCTGCCTTCTGCCACTAAGCCAGTTTTGTATCCAAAGTGCCAAGGCACCCTGGATTCCATGGGCTCGTACCTTCTTGACCAGTCTCCTGGTCTCCTTTACTCTCATACTCTATTTTTCCCCTCTTAATCAATCTCTTGGTCCTTTTTTGCTGAATTCTAAACTGCTCCCAATCCTCAGGCTTGCTACTTTTTCTGGCAACTTTATATGACTCCTCTTTGGATCTAATACTATCCTTAATTTCTTTTGTTAGCCATGGTTGGGCCACTTTTCCTTTTGTGTTTTTGCACCAGAAAGGAATGTATAATTATTGCAATTCATGCATTCGTTTCCTTAAATGTTAGCCATTACCTATCTACCGTCATGCCTTTTAATGAAGCTTCCCAATCTATCGTAGCCAACTTACTCCTCATACCTTTGTAGTTTCCTTTGTTTAGATTTAGAACCCTAGTTTCGGATTGGACTACTTCACTTTCCATCTTAATGAAGAATTCTATCATGTTATTGTCACTCTTCCCTTAAGGACCCCGCACAACAAGATTATCAATTAACCCCTTCTCATTGCACAATACCAATGCCTGTTCCCTGGTTGGCTCCTCAATGTACTGGTTTAAAAAACCATCTTGTACACACTCCAGGAATTCATCCTCTACAGTATTATTGCTAATTTGGTTTGGCCAGTCTATATGTAGATTAAAGTCACCCAAGGGTGACTGTAGTACCCTTGTTACATGCATCTCTAATTTCCTGTTTGATGCCATCCCCGACATTACCACTATTGTTTGGAGGACTATAGACAACTCCCACCAGTATTTTCTGCCCCTTGGTGCTTCTTAACTCCACCCAGACTGATTCTACACCTTGATTTTCTGAGCCAATATCCTGTCTCACTATTGCTCTGATTTCACCCTTTACTAACAACGCCACCCCACCTCCTTTTCCTTTTTGCCTGTCCTTTTATATTGAATACCCTTGGATATTCAGCTCCCAGCCTTGGTCGCCCTGCAGCCATGTCTCCGTAATCGCAATTATATTGTATCTGTTTACATCTATTTGCGCTGTTAATTCGTCTACCTTATTACGAATGCTTCGTGCATTCAGATACAGTGCCTTTAGATTTGCCTTTTTAACATTTTTAGACATCTTAACATTTTTTTGTACTATGGCCCTATTTGTCTTATTACCATTTTTTCTTACCCGGACCCTATTTGTTAGTGCACTCTTTTGTTTGTATGCTCTGTTCTTCCTGACATAATCTGGTTACCCTTACCCCAATCACTTTCCTGCAATGCTTCTTTGTCTTTTCTCTTTAGCATTCTAGATTTCTCTCCACCGGGACCCTCCTCCCCCTTCCCCCCCCCCCCCCCGCCTTATTTAGTTTAAAGCTCTATCTACCTCCCTAGTTATTCGATTCGCTAGAATTCTGGTCCCAGCATGGTTCAGGTGTAGTCCGTCCCAACGGAACAGCTCTCTCTTTCTCCAGTACTGGTGCCTGTGCCCTACGAATTGAAACCCACTTCTCCCATACCAATCTTTGAGCCACGCATTCAGCTCCCTGATCCTATTGACCCTATGCCAATTTGCTCCTGGCTCAGGTAATAATCCAGAAATTATTACCTTTGTGGTTCTGCTTTTTAATTTAGTCCCTAGCTGCTCAAACTATCTTTTTCTTAGTCCTATCGACATCACTAATTATTCAGTCGTTCGACATGATATTTGTACTTTGGCTCCCTTCAGTACTTTTTGAAACGGAGAGGTTTGTTTTAAATGCTAAGCTTTTTTTCCCCAGGCTCCACTAGATGATATAATTGTAGCTTTAAAGTCAATTTTGCTCAAATACAGGGCACTGTTTATGGTTTGCAACAAACCCTGTTTTCTGAAAAATGATATGTTCCGTACGAATACATTGCCCTTTTTAAGTATTTATATTTATATATATAATGTCAGCCCAGCAGAGGGAGGGATGGCGTGGAGCGGCATCGCGATACGTCAAGGGCGAGGCGGAGCGTAGCAACATTTCACCAGAAGCGAGTTGTCAGATCGACTGGAAAAAGCTGCAATGAGCGGAAGAGTCGGCGATCTGAGCCCCAAACAGGCTGAAGCTCTCGTTAAGGTAAAGGGGGCTGTGCTGCGGGTCAGAGAGGAATAATAAGGGGCAGGGCAACTTTCATATCTCGTCTTCGTGTATATCCTAATAACAGATCCTCTTACATTTTGTTAGTGAAGATCTGCTTGTTTTGTGATTACCATTCACGGTGAGTCGCCCTGTTGTTGGGAAGATCAGCTCCTTCCTGCCGTGCAGATATAAACATCACCTTTGCATTGTAGGCCTTGTAAGGATGACCAGCATCTGAGAACAGGTGCTGGACACCTTCTGAGGCTGTTGGTGCAGCAGACACAGGATTAAAAGGGTCCTCTCCTGCAAGATCCCCCAATGCCGAGTGGCGGGATAAGGGTGGCTTTGTGTCCAAAAAAACTGGAAGTGTGTAAAAGGCGAAGACGAAAGGTTATTACAGGTCATCTCATGCCACAGACTGGGGGTCCGGTGTTTGGACACACTCCGTTCTTGATAACCTTTGAGATGATGTTGCTTTCCTAGTACTGGGATATGGCAAATATCCTCGCAAGTGAGGCTAGGCTGGGAGGTGCTGGTGGAAGTATCGCGCATCATTGCTGGTCCTCAGCTTTCAAATACGGATTTACATAATTAATGATAATGTCAATGTTGTGATAGGGAAAAAAATGTTCCAGGCCACACAGTGTTGTATTATGATTTTCTTAGAGAATGTGCTTGTTCGAGGACGTGACATTACTGCACAATATGTGGATATGTGTGATTATAAACATGAGGTGTCACAATTTATATTAAGGCGACTGACTGCAGTAAATAAAAATTAACATTTTGTTTGTAGAATCATTGTAGTTGCTACAGCAGTTTTTTTGAAAAAACATAGCCTCATTACTTTAATGTTTTTTAAAATTTACATGGTTTACATTTTGTTACATAATGGTCAAGAGTACACATACATTACAATTCTGAGATTCTTTAGAAACAATTGGCTTCTTACTGAGGATGTATATTTCAAGAATATCTGTTATTTATTGAATTGTAGTACAATACAATAAATTTCCAGGTTTTAAGTATGTGGCTGCTTATTAAGACAGGTACACAAAGCAATCAACAACAACTCACACCTTTAATGTAGTAAAATCTCCCAAGGCACTTCACAGGAGGCTAATGGAATGTTGGTCTTTATCTCAAAAGGGTTAAATTATCAGGACAGGTTACATAAACTTGGCTTGTATTCCCTTGAGTATAGAAGATTGATCTGATCTAGGTGTTTAAAATATTAAAAGGATTTGATAAGGTAGATACAGAGAAACTATTTCCTCTGGTGGGGGAATCAAGAAGGAGGGGACATAATCTTAAAATTAGAGCCAGGTCATTTAAGAGTGAAATTGGGAAGCACTTTTTTCACACAGAGGGTAGTAGAAATCTGAAATTCTCTCCCCCAAAAGGCTGTGGATGCTGGAACAATTGGAGCTTTCAAGACTGAGATCAATAGATTTTTGTTAGGTAAGGGTATCGAGCGATAAGGAACTAAGGTGGGTAAATGAAGTTGAGGTACAGATCAGCCAAGATTTAATTGAATGGCAGAGCAGACTTGAGGGGTTGAATGGCCTATTCTTGGCAGGAATCTCATCATCAGCTTCTTTAAAAAAAATCAAAACATTTTGAAAAAAATTATGATTAACAGTGCCTGTTTTTTCCTTGCCTATTTCTGTTGATGTTTTATGTATTTATTTTAAACTCACGTGCGGTTCACATCACTGAGAAATCGGCTAGGGTAAGTTGCTGCAACCAGTATTGTTTGGACATGGCATGTAGCTGAAATATTTGAAGCACCCGGGATTAAAACGCTAGATGCCGAACTCCGTTTTGAGGTATGTGATGGCTGGAGGGAAGGAATAAATTCAGCAGGAAAGATTTTCCAGCATTGATAAACATGTCCATTGAGAATAGTACTGACAGGTCCTGAGGACCTCACCCTTCAGCTTAAAAAGAATACTCAAATGGCTGTGAGGTGATGTGCCTTGTTGTTAGTTTTGAGACTGCTGACTGGCATGTGCTGGCATGGCTGTTTTGTGATTGCATTTTGGACAAGGTAAACTTAATGGTAGTTTTGATGAGATCTATATCTGTTACACTCTACAAAATGATTTTTAGCAGTGCAGGGAAGCTACCATTGCTAGGATTTTTCAGACTACTTAACAATTCTGTTAAGCCCTATTACATTTGATTCTCAAGCCTGGAATGTTTATTAAGCATAACACACCTCAGTCAGGCTGCTCTCAGTAGTCTCTGCATTCAGAATCCAGTACAGAGACAGACACAGACGTGAGCCTGGCAGAAGATTCAGCTGCCTTGGCTCTACATCTTCTACATGGTAAGTTAACAATCTCAGCTGCTGCACTGTGGGAAGGCATCAAATGAAAATCAGATGCATTCTTACAGGGAAAGAGGGAAAATTGGAGGAAGAATCCTCCCCACCACTACGTGGACTGCTCGAGCAGGTAGCTTTCAAAGCTGCATTGGCAAAAGCTTGGGAGAAAGCTACCAACAGGCCGATTACATGGGGCTGGAATTTGCTGGAAACTTTTGCCATAGTAACGTCACGTCTACAGTGCTGGACATTACTATTTCCAGTAAATTATGGTGTGAGTGACCCATAGCATTACTTACACCATGCCAAAATTTCCTGGGATCCTCTGCGCCGCTCAGCCGTGAACCTCGCCGAAATACAGAATTCCACTTTCATAGGTCCGTCCCAACTATAAAATCAATGGCAGTGTCCAATTTGCTGGATTGACGCTGCTTTGATCGCTGCTACCACTTAGACTGAACTAGAACGTCTCTGGTGACCTGGCAGTCGTGAAGGAGCCATTAACTGTTCAATTTTCAATTTTCAATTTTGCGTTTAAAAATAACTGCAGACACACACACCCTTGGATTCCTAAAGTGTTTTGTAACTGACCAGTTGGAATGCAAAGAAACTTTGTATGGGTACAATTTCAATGGTTTCCAATGCAATAAAAAATTAGTGAAAGGATTGATTAATTTACACTGCTGTGTGCAGATACTCGACTTATCTATAGAGAAAGTAAAATGCAAGGAAACACAATAATGGGATTTATGTGTGAAAGATAACTTAATGAGAATAGTGTAGGTAAACGAGTCAGGGCTCCGGTATCAGCACAGCACTCTCCATTTAAAGCACAGGTCCATTGTGTGCATGGATTTAATATAATAATCACAGTTCTCTGGTTTTAGGTCCTACCCATATACTCATAGTTGTCAAACCGTAACTTACTTTAATATGTTTTCTCACACTCCGACATAAAACCGGTAAGATTAGGTTGTAGCCATTTCTTACTCTGCCTCCATTCTACAGTTGATCACGGCTGTGGAAGATTTTACAGTCAAGCATTTCACTCACAGGAGCAAGGTTCATTTAGAGTTGGGGGAATAATGTTAGGATCCTGAATAAATGTGCAAACTGTGAATTTCTTTGTGTTTCACTCAGTGATCACCCTTCTACGTTCTGGAACTTACAAGTACTAAAGGCCGATAAACATTGGCTGCACCGCTCCCAATCCGCCACTATGCTTGCTGCAGCATATTCTAACTATTTTTCCAGCAAATTGTGGAGTGAATTCGCCACTGGAGGATTGGGGAGCTCAACAGTCTAGCTTATGGCATCCGTCGCCAATATCACCACTGCAGTGAATTCCGGGCCGCAAAGTTCTGTGCAGTGGTGTGAAGAAATGATGTGTGGCAAGTGGCTACCCAAGAAAGATTTGAAAAATGCCTTAACCAAAAGGAAAAGTAATTTTCTTGTCCATGAAGAATAAAAAATGTGAACTCCGCACACTGCTAGCTCCCACACTCTCAACAATCTTGCTGTCCTGTTAAAGACAATTGTATAGGGATTGGCTTTATGAAGAAGCATTTTGTTTATACTTCATTTTATGTTATTTGTTTAGTGATATTTATGCTGATCAAGGTGAGAGATGACAGTGCTGGGAATGGAACATTTTTGCTTTTTGTGACAGCATTGAAAACTCCCAGATCAGGTATTGCATGGGTTAGATACTGTGTAGAGTTCACCCTGCACTATTCCAAAAACATAATTTAATCCAAACCTCATAAGAGCACACTCATTGCACCCGGGTGATATTTCCTTTCCATGCACAGCCTGTCCTTATAGTCTATCGGGGTAATGTGTGCCAGATTATGTACGCCAGTGTCGTGATGCCACAAACCCATTTCTATTGGAAACTGGACTAAGATAGGCTAAAGCAATTTCAGTTAAAACTATTAACAACTATCAGAGAGAGGACATTTTGATCCCCTCGAAGTATCTGGGCTGGATTAAAACCCAGGGACTAGAGGTGACAGTGGCGGTGTTCTAACCGATGAGACCAACAGTTTCCATTTCACTCACAGTTTTTTTGTATTGTGATTAGTAACTATTAGCAATTGAATTGTCTTTCAACAATTTTAACACACTTACTCAAATGACCTATAAGGAAATGTTGCATGTGATTTATGCAGTGGAACTAACTCTTCGTTGAACCAAAGGTAAACATGGACGCTTTGAGAACACATCCTGGAAATAAAATAAATATCCTGAATAGCTCTGTGTAGCAAAGGGAATTAATCTAATTCGTGATTAAATTTGCCTTCAAAGTGATAGATTTGGATGTATGGAAAATTAATCTTCACATGAATTTGCTCTCATCAGAGTTCATCTTCAGTGAACTTTACTGTATCAAACTGGTCTGCGTTTAGTCTAATTAGTTTCAGACTCCAACAGTGTTTTACTCTATACAATTATTTTACGAAGTCAGAAACATTCATTATTGATTGATGTAGTTTTCAAGCTGCTAACAAACATATTTGGTTGTCATCTATTTGGTAAATTCAGCATTTCTCACGAAATACATATGCAGTGCACACAATAGAGCACTGATTTACAGCAAATACTTGTGGTGCTTGCCAAACAGAGGTGGGTGTGTTTATCACACAGAGCTCTTTATGACATGGATATCAAGCACTGGATGATAGCCTCTGCGATCTATAGCCAAATAGTTTGAAAGAACAGATTGTAAGGAAGGGCCAAGTGCTGGCGAAGCAGTACAAGTGCTTGTTCTGCACTCTTAAGTTCTAGGTGTGCCAGACACCGCTATGTACTGCTTAGCATTGTGTCATTTAGACAGCAATGGACTTTCAACTGTGTACGTGAAATCAGAGCGATTATGTTTTTTCTGTCTGTTCCACAGTTCCGAGAGAGTATCCAAGATATCCTGCCTAGCCTCCCTGCTCAGGATGACCACTTCCTCCTGCGATGGCTCAGAGGTACTTTTATATACAATTACAGGGAAATCCCCAGTTGTGTTTATTTCTTCCCAATTCCTGTTTTTCCATGCTTTACTCATAAATTCAGCTTTCACCACAATGAAAGTTGTCAAGCAGGTGTTCCACAACATCAGATCAATAGGGCCCAAGCTAAACTGTGAGGCTGTTCTCCTCTCGCCATGATGGCAGTTGGGTAACTTAACAGAACTGAATAATACTCAGAATTAACATGGATCTGTATCCATACAGTTTGAAAGAATAGACTAAAAGGGAGGGCCAAGTGCTGGCAAAGCAGGAGAAGTGCCCGATTTGCACTCCCAAGTTCTGGGCATGCCAAATACTGCTTTGTTATGTTGATGCTAAAAAATCTAAATGAGTCATCCTCTTTCTATATCATCATTTAATTTAATTTTAAGCAAACTTACTTAAATGTTTATTCATCATTAACATTTCAGCAACTTTGAAGGTTTGACCTTAAACTTTACCGTATTTCTTTGACATTTTGACATCCGTTTTACTGTGAGGTTTTCATTAGCTTTGTGGACCGTATAGAAAATTCTTTTGAAATTGTTTAAATCCTTGTGGTTGGAGACCACTGAATCATTTGTGTGGGTCTATTCAGCTGTTTTCAATACAATGACAGCAGATCTGCTTGTTCTGCTTTTCTGTTACTATGCAAAGTGATTTTGCAAATTGCATTAACATTTGCCACAATGCAGGGTTTTCCTCAACTAGGAACACAAGAACAGGAGGAAGCCAATCAGCCCCTCAAGCCTGTTCTGCCATTCAATGAGATCATGGCTGATCTATATCCTAACTCCATCTATCTGCCTTGGCTCCACATCCCTTAATACCCTTGCCTAGCAAAAATCTATCGATCTCAGATTTAAAATTATTAATTGAGCTAGCACCTACTGCTTTTTGTGGGAGAGAGTTCGACACTTCTACCACCCTTTGGTGAAGAAATGAACGGCCTAGCTCTGATTTTAAGGTTATGTCCCATTGTCCTAGACTCCCGTATTAGTGGAAAAAGTTTCTCTCTATCTACTCTATCAATTCCTTTCAAAATCCTAAAAACCCCAATCAAATCACCCCATAACCATGTATATTGCAGGGAATCAAGCCTAGTTTATGTAATCTCTCATATAACCCTTGGAGCCCTGGTAACAATCTGGTGAATCTGCACTGCACTCCTTCCAAGGCCAATATATCCTTTCTAAGGCGTGGTGCCAGAACTGTACACAGTACTCCAGATGTGGTTTAACTAGGGCTTTGTGTAGCTGTAACAAAACTTCCCCTTTATATTCTAGCTCTCTAGTTATAAAACCTTTTTGATTATTTTTTGTACCTGACTGCTACATTTTAGTGATCTGTGTACATGGACCATTAAATCTCTTTGGACCTCCACTGTTCCTAGCTTTTCACCATTTAAAAAAATACTCGGATCTATCCTTTTTTGGTCCAAAATGGATGACCTCACACTTACCTGCGTTGAAATCCATCTGCAAAGTTTTCAATGTCTCTTTGTAATTTTATGCTCCCCGTCTACACAACTTACTATGCCACCAATCTTTGTGTCATTGACAAACTTGGATATATGGCTTTCTATTGTGTTATCTAAGTCAATAGTTGAGGCCCCAGCACAGACCCTTGTGGGACACACTAGTCACTTCCTTCCAATTCGCGTATATACCCATTATCCCTACACTTTGTTTTCTACCGCCTAATCAATCTCTTAACCAGGTCAATAATTTGCCTTCAATTCCACGTGCTTCAATTTTAGCTAACAGTCTCTTACTATCTATGTTGGCTCTCTCTAAGCAGCTCAAATTTCTCTTAAGTGCTCAGTCACCCTTTTCTTAATTATAGATTCCAATGACTGCCCTATAACAGATGTTAGACTAACAGGTCTAACAACTATTGTGGTTTTAATAATTAATTAAAGAAGTAAAAACTTCCTGCCATCTATTGAGCATCACAAAAAATAAGTGTGAGCATGTGGTTTCTGGAACACAAGCTTGTATCTTGAAGAATACTCCAACTGCCACAGCACCTTTACCAAAGAGCCTCATGAGGTTTCAAAATTTCTATGAGCTCTTTGAGAGTAGTCATGTGGCATAAATCAACTTGTTTCAACTTGTTGCACAAGATAGTAGTCCACAGTTAACTCTGGAAAGACTGTTGCACATATTAAAATTGGAACTCCTACAGGTGCATTGATAACACTATGTACAATCTTGTTTTACTCTGGAAAACATAATGCCCTTTATTAACAAGTAATAAATAGTCATATAATTGCTGTTGTTATGGGTTTTGATACCATTATATACAAATGGTTAATCTGTAGAATATTGCTTAACATAATGGCAATTCAAGGCAACACAGGATTCTATAAAAAAAATACAATAGTTAAGACTTCCCTGATAGCTCATTGGATTTTAATGGTGAATTGATAGAAATAACTTGCATTTATATAGCGCCTTTCACATACACAGGACATCCTCAAAGTGTTTCACAGCCACTGAAGTACTTCTGAAGGGTAGTCACTGTTGTAATGTAGGGAAATGCACACAGCAAGGTCCCACAAACAGCAATGATATAAATTACCAGACAATCTGTTTTAGGGATGTTGGTAGAGGGATAATTGTTGGTCAGGACACTGGGAGAACTCCAATGCTTTTCTTCGAATAGTGTCATGGGATCTTTTATGTCCACCTGATAGCGTGGATCGGGCCTTGGTTTAACGGCTCATCTGAAAGACAGCACCTCCAACAGTGTAGCACTCCCTCAGTACTGCACTGATGCCTCAGCCTAGATTTTGTGCTCAAGCCTCTGAGTGCAGCTTGAACCATTGACCTTCTGATTCAAGAGGCAAGAGTGCTACCACTGAGTTAAGGCTCACACCTGAATAGCTGAATCATACAGACCAGGAAGGTCCCAAGACTGAACTGGATCTTTACTGAGTTAGCTTATCGCATCCAAGTGGTGACAGGGACACTGGAATTGGCCTCAGCACCTGTGGGTTAGGGAGGAGAAAAATTGAGTGGAGTTTCTGCTCCTGGCTATTATCTATGTAGTACATGTGCATGTGCGTGCGTGTATACATGCGCGCGCATGTACCCTAGATAAGAACAGGATCGGCCTTGGCTTGGATGTCGAAGCAGTCATATATCCTGCCGACAGTGCTTGTCAAGATTAACACACAATCACTTGGCCAAGGTACTGGAGGGCAACTGGCACCCATGGAATTGTACCCCAGTAAGGAGTTGATGTCTTCAGGAGAAAAATTGGTGATGAAAATATAAGGGTTATTTCCCAATTTTCCTCTGAGTCAGAAGGCTGTGTGTTTAAGCCTCACTCCAGAGACTTGAGCGCATAATCTCGGTTGGCACTTCAGTGCAGTACAGAGGGAGTGCTGCACTGTCTGAGGTGTTGTCTTTTGGGTGAGACATTAAGCCGAGGCTCCATCTGCTCTCTCAAGTGGACATAAAAAATCCCACGGCACTATTTGAAGAAGAGCAGGGGAGTTCTCCCAGTGTCCTGGCCAACATTTATCTCTCACCTAAAACAGATGATCTGGTCGTTTATTTAATTGCTGTTTGTGGGACCTTGCATTGCACAAATTGGCAGCTGTGTTTCCTACATTACAACAGTGACTAAACTTCAAAAGAATTTAATTGGTTGTAAAGCGCTTTGGGACATCCTGAGGTCATGAAAGGCGCTAGATCAACACAAGTCATTCTTTCTTTACCTCATTGAGTTCAACAACAACAACAAAAACAACTTGCATTTATATAGCGCTCCTTACTTGTAGGAAGATGTCTCAGAGCACTTTACATTAAAAAGGAAAAGAACGTGATGGACTATGAGCAAGGGAGAGGAATGGAGAGGCTAGGTTATGGAACCAAGGCATGGTTGAAGAGATCGGCTTTGAGGAATTTTGTGAAAGCAGGGAGGTTGATGGCACGATGGAATAGACTGTAGAGTATCCCAGAGGAAAGGAACGTGGTGGTGAGTGCATGAATTTGGCCTTTATTTCATTGGCCATTCTCAGGATACTTGATAAAACATTTGAGTTTGTGATTTGAGCACTTCTATCAATGCTGCCTGTAGCTCAGCATTTGTGTGCCATACTCTGTCTGCGGCCTGATAGCTGCTGAGGGAGACCTGACTCATACTTGTTATCATTGCTGATTTCATTCAATTTGAGATTAAGCTGATAAACATTAATTAAAAGAATAAAACTTAAGACAGAGACAAAGAGCATAGCCAATTGAAACATATCTCTCAGTCGTCTTAAAATCCTAAAGTCAGAAAACAACTGTGAAATGGCAGAGGATTAAGTCAAGGAAAATGTTGAACAAAAAGAAATGCTCCATAATGATTTAGAAGTGATCTGAGGTCCTCCAATACAAGTTCAAAGTTTGATGTGCAAAAATATATATAAACGGTAAACTTTATGTAATTTGATTTCTGAATGTAACCTAAAGAATTGGAAAATGTTGGAAAACTCAATTAAATCAAAAACAACATTTTATATATATATATATATATATATATACACACACACATATAGCCCAATTTTAACTCTGCACACCCGCAGGAACGGGGCGGGCGAGTGGTTAAAATGGCGGTCGGGCGCTTCCCACTGTGTTCCCGACGCATTTGCGTTCGCCACCATCTTAACTGCTGGGTTCTGGGCATTGCTAGTGCCGCCCCCCCACAGGCTGGCGGGGGCCTCATAAATATTTAAAAGTCGGGGGTCTGATGACGTCATTCAATCCTTGATGCGATTTTGACTGCTGATCGCCTCAGTGATGCTCAGTGTCGGGCCCACCAGTGAAATCTGGCAGCAGGCAGGATCGTGCCCGGCACAGGGGCTTAGGTAAGTTTCCTTAGTGCCAGGTACCATTCCCTCGGGTCCTCGTCGGCAGCTTTCTGTCGAGCTAAATCCCCTTCCTGCCCGGGAGTTAAAATAGGCGGGGCCTAATGCCGATGCCATCATGCACGCTTCCCGTCTTGTGTGTAGCACGCACTTCCTATAAGTATCACACTTACTTTCCGTCATTTGCTTCTCCCAAAGAGATTGTGTGACTGAGGGGTGGGGGGGGGGAGTCAATGGTGTACATGGCTGCATCATGGCTGAATGGGGTAGGTTTGATGGATGAGATGTCTTTTCATATGTTCATAGGTACATCACACTTTGTTTTTGCAAAACAATCCTAAAATGTTTTATGCTTCTGACTTATACTTCTAACCTTCAGCCTGAAACTGACAAAGACATTTTGTTCCTTGATCTCTGACCAAACAACAATTAAATTCTGAAATGCTCAGCCACTGTTTAAAGAAAGAACATGTACTTTTATATTTAGCAACAATAGGAATTTGTGACCTTATAGGAACATAATAACACCACGGCTGAACAATACATAAGACCATAAGAGATAGGAGCAGGAGTAGGCCATTTGGCCCTTCGAGTCTGCTCTGCCATTTAATGGGATCATGGCTGATCTGATTTTTACCTCAACTCCACTTTCCCGCCTTTCCCCCATATCTTTTGACTCCCTTGCTGATCAAAAATTTGTCTAATTCAGCCTTGAATGTATTCAATGACTCAGTCTCCACAGCTTTTTGGGGTAAAGAATTCCAAAGATTCACGACCCTCTGGGAGAAGAAATTCCTCCTAATTTCTGTCTTAAACGGGCGACCCCTTATTCTGAGACTATGCCTCCTAGTTTTAGATTCCCCCATGAGAGGTAACATCCTCTCAGCATCTACCCTATCGAGTCCCCTCAGAATCTTATGTTTCAATAAGATCTCCTTTCATTCTCCTAAACTCCAATGAGTATGTGCATTACGTGGTATAATACTCTTGTCCTTATAATAAGCGTACAGTCGGACTTATTGCGACCAACACCGTGAGGTATCTGATAGCAATACAGTTATGTCGAGCTGGTGCAAACATCGCATTCCAGATGTCAGACTTTGTTATGGATTCAAAATGAGTAACTCTATTTGAGTAACTTGACCATATTCAAAAATAACTGGAAATAATTGATCAAATCATTTGGCGTGTGTTTGTTTCAAAGTAGCTTGGCTCCTCCCTCAACCTCTGCAGACTCCCAATGAAACTTGAAATTTTTACTCGGTTAAAGTTGGAGCAAAATTTTGTTGGAAGCATGTTTTTCAACTTCTTAGGCCAGAATTTGCTGTCAAAATACCAATGAAGCTAATGGCGCAGCAACTTCAGGCGAGGGGCAGATGCGCAGTTAAACTCAAATATCCGAAAGTCGCTGTCTGAGTTGCGCCGTTCGCTTCACAAAAATGGCATCTCGCTGTCTGCATCATTATTGAAATACATTGAACAGCGTGAAGTTGCTGTATTTGCGCAGTAGATACAAACTAAACTCGCCACAGAAAGTTAAGTATTGTGCATTTCAGTCTAAGTACCCTTTTAACGACGTGATAAGTGTTAATTACCACCAAACAACCTCTCTGGCACTGAAAATTAACTACTGGAAGTGTGCAGACTCATTCCTTCAGGTTTTAATTGTTGTTGGAGATTTAAAAAATGTAAAATTTAAAATTAAATCATTTTTTTACTTTTCATTTCTTGTCTCTTTTTTTCTCTCCCTTAATCCAATCTTTCTTTCCCTTTCTTTATTTCTCTCTCTGTACCTGATTTGACATTGAATTCGCCCACTCTAATTTACACTTCCTTCTCAGTCCTTGCGCTGTTAATTTCATAATCCTTCAATCTGATTGGTTAAGGAGATGCACAGTTGCTTGTCCTGTTCACTCAGGTCCCAGATGCCCTGTTTCCCTCGCTGCGACGTTATCAGCTCGCACTTTCAGCAATTTGCCTCGCAAAAAATTTTAAAACCTAAACGTGCAAGGGCATGTCTAACTAATGGCAGATGTCATTAGATGCCCTGCCTCAGCAAATTATGGCCCGATATCTATTGTGTGACAGGAATTAAAGGAACAGTCATTGAGCTAAAACTAGATTTTAAAAAAACTTAATTTTTGCACAATTACTTTAGTCTGCAAACCTCTGGTCTCTTGGCTTGTGTAGTATGAGACTACATTAAATCCAGTAAGCATATTACTGCAAGTAGGGTAATTGTAAACCCATGAGTGTGCAGTTCTGCAGTGGTATACTGTAGCAAAAGGGTACAGCTTCTGGATTGTATGGGGACAAAGTCTACTGTTAGATTGTTAAAATAGACTTGTACTTCATGCAAGTTATTACTGATGTTGTATTACAAAACCAAATTGCAAGATGTTTCTTCTTTCAGCTTCCTCTGCGCACTGCTGAAGTTAAGCCAAGCTAGACAAGGTTCTAGGGAAATCATATGGGGGGAAACCAAGCTAGACAAGGTTCTAGGGAAATCATATGGGGGGAAGCCAAGCTGAACAAGGTTCTAGGGAAATCATATGGGGGGAAGCCAAGCTGGACAAGGATCTAGGGAAACCATATGGGGGGAAGCTAAGCTGGACAAGGATCTAGGGAAACCATATGGGGGGAAGCCAAGCTGGATAAGGTTCTAGGGAAACCATGTGGTACGCAATGCCTGCACGTGAAGTTTTTTATGTGAGTGTGTGTCATATTTGGTCATACCAACCAATAGGATACCAGAGGTGCAACCTTATATAAAGAATTGGGAGGACATCAGGAATAAATCCAGGATTTAGAGCAGGGAGGGAGAAGAAGGGGGACTTCACAATGTAAAAAAATTGAGAGGACATGTCCTTTTGATAATGCCTATGTCTAGTACCAGCCCCACCGCGCCCTCCCCCCACTCTTATGCTACATAAAACGTTCCAGCACACAAATGAATGGCAGCTCGTTTACTCCACCAAGGAACATCATTCAATGCTCCAAAGCGGACCTCATAGTTCATGGTTAATGATTTACCTTTGAAGTTTCATTTATTCTTGTTTGTTTTACTTTTAATTTTTTGACACTTCTTTATTGTAATTGTACTTGTTTGAAGTTAAAATCTTTCGAATTCAAATAAAACGCACTCATCCAAATTGAGCCCTCAATCTGGTTCCACATAGGCTAATGTATATTTTTCTGAACTACTTAATCTTATTTTTTGGTAATGGAAGACTGTGCTTTTAGCATGCTCGGTTAGTGATATCCAGGTTATCAATTAGTCCTATTTAAGTTGGCACTCTGATTGAATAGTTCTTTGGGCACACCTCAGATTCCTGCCAAAAATAATTTCCCATTTTCAGTTGGCTCAAGAGATTGTAATTCCTTCATTCTGCCAAACTCCTCATAAATCAGAGATAGAATGCCATTTCAAATGTGTGGATACCCATAGAGCAAAGGGTTCTGAATTTCCGTGTGGGTTGTTCTGATCTCCTGCTGTAATTTCAGCGGGATAACAACTGAATACCTGGAGAACGGCATAAACAGTCGTTTACATAGTTTCTCCTGGGGCTCCCCCTATCTCTTGCCAAAGTTACAGTGGGAAATCAGGACAACCCCCTCAGAAATTCAGAGCAAAGATGGATAACGGAGATCCATTGTTACCTCCTCTCTGACAGGAATCTCCAGGGTCTACTAAAAGGTACCCGTTCCTTAGCTAGTTCTTGGCCACTCTTGGAACAGGTAACTATTGATAGTGCATGTAAAGGTGCCACATGGAGTAACCCCCATACTTTTATCAAACACTATTACTTGGACTAAGCAGCCATGGATGATAATGTCTTTAGTAAATCTATCCTTACTGCTGGAGTGTGTTCCTCCTTCTAATCTTGGGTACTAATGGGTTTGCCTTCAGAGGTGTGTGGAGATACTGAATAAAATAGAAAGATTAGTTACCCCTTGGTGTCTTCCTCATTCTTCAACAGGAGTCTCCCCACACCATGCTTTCATCTTGACATCCACTCCCTCACAGTGGACTCACATCCACTGCCTTACATTGGACTCACATAATTTTTTGTTTTGTCAGTCTCTTTTGTATTGTTACTAAAAACAAATTGTTACTCCTGCATTTTGCTGGAGTCTTTGTGAGGGGGGAAGGGGTGGGATGGGGAGGTACCACGTGGGTCAGTGCTACCTGATCTCATTTGATGTCACCCAGTTTTGTTAGCATGCCAACATAATGGGCATTGACCACAGCTTAGTTTCCCACAACAGTATGCAGCTTAGCTCAATTCCAGCAGTGTGTGGAGGATTCTTCCAGTTTCAGAATAAACCCCTTAAGAGGAAGTGGTGTTTCTGTCTCCTTTTATAAGATGGATTCCTTGATGGCAACACTGTCCACGAAAGAAGACAGTGTCTAGCAGATAGATTTTCTCTGCTGCTTGCCTGCCAGAGCTACATTATTCCAATGCTGAGAAGATTAAGGCTTTGTAAAAGAATGTTGTTTTCTGCAACAAGCAGGCTTGAGTTTTCTAAATACTGTGATTCCAATTCTCCCATCTTCCTTTCTGCTATCTTCACCACCTGAGTCAGTGGAAGTAATTACCGAGCTAAGGACCTGTGTGTTTTAAATTGAAGTTCAACCCTTACAGGGAAACTTGGGTGGGCAAAATAATGCTTTAATGGCTATTATTGGTTCTTGGAGCTCTGAAGTTACTGCACCATTTATGAGCCCACTGTCTAATTCGGTCATTATCTGCTTGCAGTGTTTCAGTTACTGCTTTCTCCCCCCACGATATGTTAACGCCTCTGTTGAGCATGGTGTCAACAGAGGGGGGGAGAAAACACTTTTGGGTGACATCTACCAAGTTGTGGAGATGCCGGTGATGGACTGGGGTTGACAAATGCAAGGAATTTTACAACACCAGGTTATAGTCCAACAATTTTTATTTTAAAATCTTTAAAATTTAAAATCTTTAAAATGAATTTAAAATACTTAAAATTTTTAAAATAAAATTGTTGGACTATAACCTGGTGTTGTAAGATTCCTTGCATTTACCTACCAAGTTGTTCATGAAGGCGGAGAACAGATTGGGGACAAACTGACCGGGACTTTTCATAATGGTGAAGGTCAGATTTCATAATAGTGAAAGTATGTGTAAAAGGGATTACATTTCCTTTTGCTTGTTGTTTATTTGACAGGGGCTAGAATGGTGTCTAACAGGTTTTCAGGTATTATGCTGAGGCTGATGTATGCTAGTTCGTTTGTGAATATATTTATGGTATTCTTTGAAATTGAAATCAAGTTTCTTTTATAAGGGCCACCCAGCCTCAGAATTGGTTTGCATTACAGCAGCCCATAAATCCATAACTGTTCAATTAACGCTGCCTTGCTGTCTCATTCATAACTGTGACAACCCAATCAATGTGGCCTAGGATGAAGGAAAGTCAAACTACACAAAAAAATTACTCCTTTCTCATCTTCATCGCCTGGGCAGTAATCTGATGAAGCAGATCATCCACCTGTTATAGAATCTGCTGGTTTACATTCCATTGATTTCTATGACAGGTGGGCAATCCGCTCCACCAGATTACTGCCCAGGCAGTGAAGATGAAAATCTACTCCATGTAGTAGATTTTCCAAATATTGACTAAACATAGTCTGAAAATTTGACCTCTATGTTTTATAGTAAGGAAAAGTTTATGAGTTCACTTTTAATCTAAGCTTAAGAACAGTCAAGGCCAGTAAAAAGCTGTTTGGCCAGTTGAAGCTTGTCACATCAGCTCCCTAACTCCTCGCCCTAGCTTCCAGCTGCATTTTGAACACTCCCAATGTCTTTAGTCCAGAAATTATTGTCTGGACATTTACTTATTAAAACTTTGCAACACACTTGTCAGACAACAATTGGATTACTTATTTATTCAAGGGGAGATACATTGTTGGAATCATCTGCCAGGCAAGGTAGTGGAGATCAAAGCCTAGGCTGATCCCGTTTACACTTGGGATCATTCCTGTTGGTCTTCTCTGCACCTTCTCCAATGCACATACATCCTTTCTGTGGTATGTTAACCAGAACTGACTACAGTATTCCGAGAGTTATTTAACAAGTACATTTATAACTTTAGTATATTAATATTGCATACAATAACACAATAGTGGCCCTAATGAAATAGCAGACAAACGAATGTTATATTATTGTTTTTGTACATTAATATCACATTCAATAATTTTTAGGCTGAAATATTTTCAAAAATATGTTGAGAAATGTAATTGATTACCTTTTTATAATTGGTTCATATTTTGTTTAACTACGTGAATAATAGTTCAAGCTATTTGTGGTCTACATTAATGACTTGGATATGAATGTAAAAGGTATGATCAGTAAGTTCGCTGATGATACAAAAATTGGTAGGGTGGTAAATAGCGAGGAGGATAGCCTCAGTCTGCAGGACGATATAGATGGGTTGGTCAGATGGGCGGAACAGTGGCAAATGGAATTTTAACCCGGAAAAGTGCGAGGTGATGCACTTTGGAGGGACTAACAAGGCAAGGGAATACACAATGAATGGGAGGACCCTAGGCAAGACAGAGGGTCAGAGGGATCTTGGTGTGCAAGTTCACAGATCCCTGAAGGCGGCGGAACAAGTAGATAAGGTGGTAAAGAAGGCATATGGGATACTTGCCTTTATTAGCCGAGGCATAGAATATAAGAACAAGGAGGTTATGATGGAGCTGTATAAAACACTGGTTAGGCCACAGCTGGAGTACTGTGTGCAGTTCTGGTCGCCACACTACAGGAAGGATGTGATCGCTTTGGAGAGGGTGCAGAGGAGATTCACCAGGATGTTACCAGGGCTGGAGCGCTTCAGCTATGAAGAGAGACTGGGAAGATTGGGTTTGTTTTCCTTGGAGCAGAGGAGGCTGAGGGGGGACATGATTGAGGTGTACAAAATTATGAGGGGCACAGATAGGATGGATACTAAGGAGCTTTTTCCCTTCGTTGAGGGTTCTATAACAAGGGGACATAGATTCAAGGTAAAAGGCGGGAGGTTTAGAGGGGATTTGAGAAAGAACTTTTTCACCCAGAGGGTGGTTGGAGTCTGGAACTCACTGCCTGAAAGGGTTGTGGAGGCAGGAACCCTCACAACATTCAAGAAGCATTTGGATGAGCACTTGAAATGCCATAGCATACAAGGCTATGGACCAAATGCTGGAATATGGGATTAGAGTAGACAGGGCTTGATGGCCGGCGCGGACACGATGGGCCGAAGGGCCTCTATCCGTGCTGTATAACTCTATAATAATTGTGAATAATAATTGTTCAAGCTTTCCTCAATTCAGTTGACATTTTCCATACCTGTTTAATTGTGATTTGTTGCTTTTGTATGAATCTGAACTTTAAGCCAATAGGGGGCAAGTGCGACACAGAAATTTGCCTGTGTACACAGGTGTGATGACTGAAGTGTGACACCCAAGGTGTGATAAATGCAAGATTTTCATGTGTACACACTACTGGATGTCCTTTGGCACTGGAGACATCAATAGGTGCACTGATTTAAAATGTCATCTTCTGTTCCAAACTGCTTAAGACATTCTGATCATATTATTATTTAAAGACACAAGTATAACTCTGTAATCTCTTTACCATCTCACATTAACACAGCATATTATCATACTAAAAGAGTATGTACAGAGTATTAAGAAAACTGCAAGATTCAGTTCAATCCTGGAGTAGCAATGCGGAGCACTTCAGTCTCACTCAGATCTAATAACTGTATAAACAGTCACATTGCAAATTCCACCACTCAGTAACTACACTGAAGAGAATGATTAAATCAACAAGGGAAGAGTCAGCTCCAGCTCCATATCAGATAGTGAAGAACTAAACATTGTAACATTACTATGCTATTCAGTGAAAAAGGAGATAAAAGCGGTGGCCAAGCTCACCTATGCATCAGTCACCTGTTTGATACACGTGTGGGCTTAACGTTGGTTGATACTGCAGATCATTCCTATGCTAGTTTGGAAAGAGGCTGAGCCAAAAAAGTTGAGGAAGGAAGTAACTGACAGTGTCATCCCTATGGGGCAGAATGCTGCAGGTGTCCTTGAAGCAGATGGTAAATATCTGCAACTAGCTCCATGCTGACTGGAGCATCTTAAGGCAGTTCCCCATGGTCATTGCCAGCTAGGTTATCCCTTTCTGCCGGAGTCTGTAGATATGGTTAGTGGCATAACAGCAGGTGTGTCAGTCTAGATGTGGTGCCATCTTCTTGATTCATCTTGTACCACTTCAGCCATGAAATATTATACTTGTAGTCGTTCAAAACCAACTCCTACCTATCATTCTAACTTGACTTGCCACCTACCATGGGATTATATACTTAGACACCTTGTCAGGGATGGACATCCTGTCGCAAACTTGCATTTTGTTTTTACAAATTTGGAACTTCAAAATGTGAATTTGCAATGTGGTGAGGGCACTTTAAAAGTGAAAAGAAACTGAATTGGAATTGTTGATACTGGGTTGGGACTGCCTCAGCTCTTTGTGATTAGCTGCAGGTCACATCTGTCATAGCAAGCCTGTCCCATCCATTTCTTCCCATGTCATTTTAAACTTGTGCCTGGAGCCTGTTCTTGCCATTGCCAGTGGCATCGACCCATTCTGCAATGATGCCAGATCCGACCCACACTGTCTTGGTGCCATAATGGACCCGACCTGCTAACTCCCGATACCACAATGGATCTGACCCACTCTCTCCTGCTGTTATGTTGGACCCCGGCCCACTCCCAGGGCCCTGGCTCAAGCTCCAATAGATCTCCATCAGGAAAAACTATTTGTACTTAAAGCCCTAGGCACTTAGGGAGTGATTTTAACCGAACACGCCAGGCGAAAACTGACAGGATTGGATCGGGGGCCCATATTGTTCCCCCCCTCCCCCCCACCGATTTCACTTTCCATTGACTTCCATAACCCAAGCTGAGAGTTTACTGCATTGTCCGAGATGCCATCATTTAGATGAGATTAACTTGAAATTGAATTTGCCTGTTTAGGTGGATGTTAAAGATCCCATGGTACTATTCAAAGAAGAGCAAGATGTTTTGGTGTCCTTGCCAATATGCCTCCCTCAACCAGCAGCATCAAAAATGGATTAACTGGTCAGTCCTCTGCTGTTTATGGGACCTTACTGGTGCAGAATGGCTGTTGTGTCTGTCTACGTAACAGTAGTCACTGCACTTTAAAAGTAATTCATTGCATGAAGTAATTCCTGTAAATTCATTAAAAGTAACCCATTCCATTCTAACACCTGACTGTGAAGTGCCTTGGGACATTTTTTTTATTAAAGGTGCTATACAAATTCAAGTTGTTGTTGAACTGGTTTAAAGTGATGAGGGGTTTTATAGATGCAAGTATTATATCATAATAATTATTAGAGGAAAGTTCCCATTCCACATTTCAATATAGTGAGTAAACAGTGGCCTATGAATAGCTGTTCCACCTTCTATTATGTAACATGAGAAATGCTTGGGGCATCATAGAATTTTTCTCCATCAATCCTATCTCATTTTATCTTTTAAGTTGTCCAACCCATGGATTATTATAAGATGTTATATCTATAAAAAAAATTGTAATTGTATTATTTTGTTGTCTCGTGCTTTTACTGGATACTATACTTTGATAAAGATTTCGACCTTTGTATCTGTTATGGAATTGATTCTGTGGATGCAGAAAGTTGTTTGCTCACGGTGTGAGGGGAAAGATCACAACTGAACCCAGTTCACAATGATTTTCATGATGTGGGTTGGGCAACACGTTCAGGGAGGTTTCAAACTTGAACAGCTTGGGGGAAATAACTCTTTTAATTTGAAACATGTTATAGCAACTAAGAAATTTCAGCCAAACTCATGAATATGCAATCCTGATAGAGGGGAAGAAATTCAGATGCGAGACACTCTGGGTCATTCTTGTACATCTTCCAGAACATAAATTGAAAATGGGGACAGAAACAGAAGCATATTGGTCAATTGAAGGGAACTTTCTCAGTTTACAGGAAATGACAATCTCACTTGAACATATTTTGCTGCCACTCCCACTGATAGATCATATTTATTTTACAGATTTTAGAACTATGAATAAGATAAAAGTTCACAGTTTGTATCTTAAGTATTCTATGATACAACTCATGTTTTCTCTACTGTCAAGACATGAAGGGGGAAATGGAGTTCAGATTAGGGAAAATGGTGCTATAATTCCAAAGGTGAGGGAAGGGAACGAGGAGTACACATGAGCGAAAGTAGGGAATAAATGATTATAACCCCTGGGGTGGGGGGTGCTGAATCATGCATCGTTGTGAGTGAAAGCAGCGACTAGGTGGTTGTGACTGAGGGTTTGGTGAGTCGAAACATGAAGTCTACCCCACTGCCTTCCATCTGGTCATTAATCTACTTTATTTTATGTGCTGCTCCAAAAGTTTCATGAGTTAAAGTTGATTTTCTGTTCAATGTTTAAACTGAAGTTTCAGCTAATGTGTATCCTTGATTGAGAAATATGTTCTAAGATGCGAATAAAAAAAGTGACTGAAAACTTTCCTCATTTGCAGCCAGGGGATTCAACCTTCAGAAAGCGGAGTTTATGATTCGCAAGGTAGGAAAAACTGCTATTAAAAAATTGCACTAATCTGATAAGTACCTGTTTTATCTTCAATATAAACTAAGAGCCAAGCACTGAAAGTGCTTCCCTCCCTCTTTTTGTTAAATCTTTCCCCCACTTCATTCCCTAGATGAGACGGAGGGGAGGAGCAGGTGTTATTCCCAAACGTCTGCCTATGTTTCTTGTGATGTGAGAGTGCCCTGGTTGCTTTAATTTTCCCTTCCTCTCTATGCTTGAAACTTCTATCAATAATATGGCCAAAGTCATTAACTTACTGTTTGAGGAAGTTCAGCTGCAAACTCTTACCCTATCAGTACATGGCACCAAGACTGGCTAGATTCATATTTTATGTAATTAAATTATATCATAGTTATGTCCTTCCCATTGGGATTCTCCTGTCTAACACCTTCTCAGGGCTGTTCCAAGGTATTATTACTCTACTCAAATGCTCAGTTGATTATTTAAATGATTCATTGAATGTTATGATATATTTGGTGGTCACGCAGACACTGTCTTGGTTCAGGGTGTCAGTGATAGCTGATCTTCTGCTCAACAGCCCCAGTCTATTCAGATTGTACTTTGCTGGCAATTGCCCCCATCAGTTGCTCAGCTAATAAACTAAAGATAAAATATTCAGTGGTTTGTTATTAAATCATGTCGTCAAAATGTTTGTAAAATGCTCCCCTAGGTGGAGAGTCGAGAACTAGGGGACATAGTCTCAGGATAAGGGGTCGGACATTTAGGACTGAGATGAAGAGGAATTTCTTCACTCAGAAGGTCATGAATATTTGGAATTTTCTACCTCAGAGGGCTGTGGATGCTCAGTCATTAAGTATACTCAAGACTGAGATCGATAGATTTTGGACTCCAAGGGAATCAAGGGATATGGGGATCGGGCAGGAAAGTGGAGTTGAGGTCGAAGACCAGCTATGATCTGATTGAATGACGGAGCAGGCTCGAGGGGCCTTATGGTGTACTCATGCTCCTATTTCTTATGTTCTCATAAAGCTGCTTGACCTCAATTATTTAATTTTATGTCAATAAATGGTTATGTTTAATTAGTTGGTATGATGCTGCATTGAGTGGGTAGATAAGTTTTCTTCCCATTTATTTTTAGCATGTAGAGCTGAGGAGACAGATGAAAGTTGACACGCTCACAAGTGACTGGGAACCCCCTGAGGTAAGACTATAGTTCTGTGCAGCTTGGGAAATAGAACTTTGTGATCTGACTCAAATCTGATTAAACAGATGTGTGAACCCTGAACTTTGAACTGAACATTATAGGGAAACCAGCCAGAAATCATGGCTCATGCAGGAGCAAATGATATAGGGAAGGGCAGGTTAGAGGTCTTAAAAAGGCAGGGGTGGGGGGGGGGGGTGGGGGCGTTGAGTTAGATTCCAGATTAAAGTGCAGGACTTTAAATGTCGGAATCTCAAGATTAGGCAGAAACTGATTAGATAAGAGTCACATTTTGTGATTTCAGATTATGCTGAAATATGGGTACTTGTTGTAATATATGTTAAAAATGCTACTACTGAGCTAAATTTTGCTCTCAAATTCACAGGACAGTGGGGATAATGGGCGTAGATTAGGTTTTAGATCAACTGTCTGGACTAGCATCCTGGAGACAACACTCCAATGATCATTCACACTTATTGCTCCTGGAACAACTCTATTCATTTGTATTAATGCGGATGAATGCAGTCCCAGTTTCTTCATTCCAAATGCTTTTTTGTTGACTGTCCATCTAAGCAATCAGCTATACTATATATGGCTGCTTACACTAGATATAAACATGGACATGTCACTCAAGATCACAAGATAGGTTTGTATCTTGATGAGGGTATTTCAGGTCACTTGACCCCCCCCCCCCCTTCTTCCAGAATACTGTCCCTGCAGTTGCATCATTGTTGGAGAAGAATGGAGCCCCTTCCTTCTTAATGGGCCATTTCCTCTGGAAGGGAACAGGCTGTTTTAGGCACAAGGGGGTTCGACTTAGAAGGAAGTAGGTGCTATGGAAGGAGAAGAAAAGAAAACAACAGCTAGAAAAGAGGGGGCGAATATACTAATGAGGTGGCCTTGCAGGAGGAGAGGACTTAGCTGCAAATTAGAAGAGGATATAAACCAAACCCCATAGCAGATGAACCCCCAGCAGATGAAACCTTATAAGCCGATGAAGCCCTGGGCAGATGAAACCTTAGCAGGAGATGAAACTTAACTGCCGATGATCTGTAGCTGCCTGCTTGGCAGATAATAAATTGATTGTGGGTGAGCATATATATTTTTTGGTTATATTGCTGTTCTGTATGTAAACTCTTCTGTTACATGGCTGCCTTTTTTCTGAACTAAGCTACCTGAAGTGAGACTTATGTATGTGGAGAAATCTGATGCTAAATAAACAATTAATTATTTAAACTAATCTATTTATTGGTGTGGCCAACCGTACTTGAATCTAAGGCACGAATCCTAACTCTCTCACGAGTGAATTGCAATCTGGTTCACAATAGATAGCGGTCAGTAGGGAGGTACTTGAGATAGAAGTTCTCGGATCCTGACCCTATCTGTCATAACAGAACTCGTGATGTGGAGATGCCGGTGATGGACTGGGGTTGACAATTGTAAACAATTTTACAACACCAAGTTATAGTCCAACAAATTTATTTTAAATTCCACAAGCTTTCGGAGGCTTCCTCCTTCCTCAGGTGAACGGTGTGGAAATGAAATTTTCGAATCCTTCGCATTTGAAAATCACAGAACAATGCCTGGTGATTACTGCCCGTTGCCAAGGCAATCACAGTGAGCAGACAGAAAGGTGTCACCTAAAAGGCCACCGAATATACAAACCCCCAAAAAAAAAGAGAGAGAAGGAAGACAGTCAATGACCCATTATATTAAAAACAGATAACATTTGTTCGCTGGTGGGGTTACGTGTAGTGTGACATGAACCCAAGATCCCGGTTGAGGCCGTCCTCATGGGTGCGGAACTTGGCTATCAATTTCTGCTCGACGATTTTGCGTTGTCGTGTGTCTCGAAGGCCGCCTTGGAGTATGCTTACCCGAAGGTCGGTGGCTGAATGTCCATGACTGCTGAAGTGTTCCCCGATAGGGAGAGAACCCTCCTGTTTGGCGATTGTTGCGCGGTGTCCGTTCATCCGTTGTCGCAGCGTCTGCATGTTCTCGTCAACGGGCAGTAATCACCAGACATTGTTCTGTGATTTTCAAATGCGAAGGATTCGAAAATTTCATTTCCACACCGTTCACCTGAGGAAGGAGGAAGCCTCCGAAAGCTTGTGGAATTTAAAATAAATTTGTTGGACTATAACTTGGTGTTGTAAAATTGTTTACAATAACAGAACTCAGCAGGGGTCATTTCCAAGTTAGGCTAGTGAATTCCACTCAGGGCGGGGGGAGGGGGAGGGGAGGTAGTCCGTGTGACTAAAAGCTGACACTGGAATCAGGCTCTTAAGAAACAGAGAGAGGTGTGGATGGCAGCCAGACAGCAAAGTGCTGTGAGAAAGTTGAAACGACAGGAGCCTGGGCTGCAGGACAGAATGCAGAGGAGTTCTTCTGTTTAAATTAAGTAAGCAGTGGGGAGTGATAAACAAAACAGACCAAAAAGAAAGGAAATTAATAATACAAAGACCAAATAAGTAAAGGAATTGCGAGAAAGATAGGCGTAACCTATTAAGGTGCATATATATGAATGATAAAACCACTTGCAACAAGATGATTCAACTCAAGTTTATTGTGCCAATTGGGAAGGATCTCAGACCACAAAGTTAACCCCTGATGACAGACAAGAATACAACATACAAGAGTTTAGAATGTGCATGAAGGACAGACTGTGCAGTAAAGGAAATGGAGTAGTTCTATATGTCAGGGTCACTTGGACAGTAAAGGAAGCAAACCTGTTGGCACAGGATAAGCTTTCCAATGAGATAATCTGGCTGGAGTGAGAAGAGAGCAAAGATAATTCTTGGGGTTTGCTATTGAATGGTCAAGAACCAGAGGACACAGATTTAAGGTGATTGGCAAAAGAACCAAAGGTGACATTAGGAAAAACTTTTTTATGCAGTGAGTGGTTATGATCTGGAATGCGCTGCCTGAAAGGGTGGTGGAAACAGATTCAATCGTGGCTTTCAAAAAGGAATTGGATGAATACTTGAAGAGAAAAAAATTGCAGGACTATGGGGAAAGAGTGGGGGAATGGGACTAACTAGGTTGGTCTTACAAAGAG
The DNA here is from genome assembly GCF_035084215.1 of Heptranchias perlo. Taxonomy (NCBI): domain Eukaryota; kingdom Metazoa; phylum Chordata; class Chondrichthyes; order Hexanchiformes; family Hexanchidae; genus Heptranchias; species Heptranchias perlo. The sequence continues at coordinate 27,928,474 of NC_090349.1, forward strand.
GCGGCATGGGCTCAATGGGCCAAATGGTCTCCTTCTGTACTGCAACCATTCTATGATTCTATGAACACCAAGTCAAAATAAACAGGACAGGTTACACATGAAGAGATAAGGGAGGTATGTGGAAAGTGAAAGGTCATACTAATGGGGACTTTAACCTAACCTAAGTTGGGTATACAAAAGCGTTCCAGAATCTAAGCTAGTGAACATAATGCATGACTGCTTTCTGACCCAATATGTTTGCAATACCATGAGAAGTAACTCGCACCTTCATGTGACCGAGATATCATACTGGGACTGGAACTAGTGGCACCCATGGTGACAACAACCATAAAATGATTCAATTTGACATAAACTGGAATCAGCCAATATTGGAAACCAATTTTTGGGTACACAACTGTAAAACTACCCACTTCAAGGCAATGAGGGAAGAGCTTAAATAAATCGACCGGACGGTAATATCCAAAACCGTTTAAGGATCTCCTACTCAGCATGCAGAATAAGTACATACTATGAAAAACATGTAGGGAGAACGGTGAGCAAAAACCATTAGAAAGAATAGAGGAATCTCCAAAAAATATACAAAAAATGCAATCAGAGGGATAAAAAGTGAATTAGAAATAAGCATAGCGATAGAAGCCAAACATAACAGAAAGAAACTCCTCCAGGATTTTAATAGTAAGACGGTTATCCAAGAAGATTTGAGATCCCTGAAGGATACAAATGGTGTTGAAGTTGAGGATGAATAAAAACATACGCTGGGAATTTCCTTGGGCTTCTCCTGCTCTGCTGCCGAAACTTTGGTGGAAGTTCGACAGAAATCACGTTTACGTGGGTAAACAGAGTTCGCAACAAAATCCCGCCAAAGTTCTGGCGGCAGAATGGGAAAGGCCCTGAGGAAATTGCCAATTATAATCAACATACTAAATGCTTACTTCCTAGAAGTATTCACTAAAGAATGCCACCAATCTTAGTAGGTTTCACAACTCAATTTAATGACTTTGTTATCACTTGCATGGATGTCCTAGACAGGCTTAATGGGTTCAAAACCAATGCCCAGTACAGACTCTGTATACATAAAGATGATAAGTGAGACTTGGAACAAAATCTACAAAGTAATGTCAATCATCATGAGGGAGCTAATGAGTCAGGGATATTACTGGATTGGAAAGAAACCAACGTGGTACCTATTTTCAAGAAAAACGATAAATCAAATACACAAAACTAAAGATCCATTAGTCTTACTTCATTAACTGACACAATAATGGAATCTATTATTAGGAACAAAGTTGAGGCGCAGTCTATCAAAAGAAGCTAATAAGTGGCAGCCAACACGGTTTCAGAATGAGAAGATCCTGTCTGGCCAACTTCCCTAACTTTTTTTTTGAGGAAGTTAAAGCTCAAGTGGACAGTGGAAATGCCTAGACTTCCACAAAGCCATTGATAAAGTTCCTCATGAAAGGCTGCTATATACAATTAAGACAGTAGGTATCATAGGAAAAATTGGAGATGGATAATCAATTTGCTGAAAGAGAGGAAGCAGCAAGTCATTGTTTGGGAAGTGATGTTGGGCTGAGGGGGTGTTCTGAGTGAACTATTCCAGGGATTGTTTCTTTGGCTCCTATTGTTTCTGATCTAGGTAAATGATAAACTGGTTGGTAAACTAAGGAGTTACAGAAGGACTTGGACAATATTTGCTGGTGGGCAGAATTATGGTAGAGAAAATTCAATACAGATAAGTGCAATGCCTTATATGTTGGAAGAAAAAAGGGAGACATACTTAATGAGTGGTGTTGAACTAACTAGGGAGGAAGTTGAAAGAGATCCGGGTGTGATAGTAGACTCAACTGTGGCCATGTCCAGTCATTGTCGAGCAGCAATTAACAATGTAAACAATGATGAGTTATAATGACAGATCAGTAGAGTAAAAGTCTGAGGCATTCTTGCAGAAGCTGTATAGCTTCGAGGTCAGGCTACACCTTGAATACTTCATTCAGGTCTGGTCACTGAGGCACAAAAGAAACATTTCAGCCATGGAATGGGCCAGATGAAATGTTTCTAGAGAATGTTGACTCTGGGAACTGAGCTCTGTGTCCTCTCCCAGGTCATTACTCGTTATTTCGCCGGAGGAATGTGCGGCTATGACAAAGAAGGCAGCCCTATATGGTATGATGTGATTGGCCCTTTGGATCCAAAAGGTCTGATGCATTCGGCATCTAAGCAGGATTTTTTAAGGACAAAAATCCGAGATTGTGAACTGCTGCGAGAAGAGTGTGTTAAACATACTGAAAAGGTAAGGAGCCACGAGAAATTTTAAAATGGGAGACATTTTGAATGAATGGTCCCTGAGTTGCAAATCTTTTGGTTGTTTAGAATTCAGAATATAAAATTTTACTTTGTGGAACTCTGAGTTCTGAAGATGAATTCTGCTGTTACCAGTATTAAAATTCCAGATGCTTCATTCTAATTTGAAGTTTCCTTTAAATTACTGCATTGAAAAGTAGCATTTTGAGCTTTTAGGCAACTCGTACAATTTTTTGTTTGATTGATTTTCATTTTTAAAGAATTTGGAACTTTCCTTGTGCCAATAGCCTATTTTTGAAGTTAAAATTCCAAAGGGAGTGTGGCCTATAACATGACGAGTGGTGCACCGCGGTATTTTCTGCCACCACCACTTGTGCTCTCTGCCTGAGAGGTGGGTGTGCTGCCTGTTTGTAGGCCCAACCAATGGCAAGTTATAACCTGCCAATAGGAGGGGTGAGAGCAGGTGGGGTTTACCCTTCCATTGAATTTTCTGTGACTTTTTTGGGGAATAATCCAAACTCTGCTCAGCATCTCTCACTGATGGCATATCTTAGATTAGAATTTGTTATATAGGAATTGAGGCACAAACCTGTGGTGTCCCACCACATGCACAGGCATGCCATTGTGCCATCTTTAGTTCAGTGCAATTTAATTATAGAATGCAGTTTGAATGAATTCCTGTAAATGAATGTGCCAGCAGCTTTCCTGTTCTTTAATTGTGAGTCAGGGAAAGAAACTGTTTTGTTGGGTATGTTTAACATGCAAATCTAATAATGTTGGAGCAGTAGCGTTTATTCAGTGCTTGTTCTGGACTAGCAGATTGGAAAAATATTTGTCTCCTGCCATGATAATATATGAAACCTATAATTAATTGCTTAGCCATTCCTTTGTAGCCTTTTTGGCTGTGTGTGGGCCTGCATCTCTTTCTTGATTTGATGTATTGGCTTCTATAGTGTCAGCCTCTTGGATGATAGATCATGATCTTGACCTATGAGATGTGCCACTGTGCAATGACATCAGAAATAATATCTTGAGCTCAGGGCTGAACCTCAAAATGCCAAAAGTAAGCTATTAGTTCAAATTAAGCATTGGTCTTAAGCATCTAAAAGAGTGAGTTGATGTTTATTCATCTCTTCGTTGGAATAACAAAATATAAAATGACTTGGTTGACTATTATTATCCTAGCTAAATGTTGATTCAGTGGGGTTTTGTTTTGCAGCAAGGTAAACATATCGAGGCAATCACAATGATCTACGACTGTGAGAATCTAGGAATGAAGCATTTATGGAAACCTGCTGTTGAACTGTATGGAGAGGTAAGGCAGCACACAATTCAGGATTTACAGAAACATTTTATAGAGAATAATAAATACTGGAGAATGATTACAGGGCAGTAATCTAATGCAAGGTTTGAGGTAGTTTGTTATATAGAACATAATGGATATGGAAGAGTGATGTGATTACAAGCAGTAATCCAGTGGTGGGTTCAAATGGTTCCTTGTTCCAATGATTTCTTATATAGAGATATGTGGGCATGATTATAAGTGGTAATCTAATTGAGTGGATTTGGTGGAATAATAAATGCTTTCTGTCTACAACTGTCACCTGAATCCTGAGAACAGATTACAACCATAATATTATTGCCTGATATTATTTTCAATATGCATTGTTTGAATTTGATTCTTTTTCTAGGTAAGTTTTTGTGCCAACAGGGGCTATCAGTATGGGGATCTATACTAGCAGGCAGCTTTTGCTGCTCCACCTCCCTGCTGTATGTTGGGATACACACAAGAGGCCTGGCGATGTAATTACTGCTGGCATAATAACAGTTAATTATTAGGAAGCTCTAGGTTTAGTGTAGAATATGAGGCAATAAAGAATGGTTTGTACTTTTATCCTTTCAAACATTGAATGAAACTAATCCACCATTTTAAATGCTATGACTTGACCAGGTACTTACCATGTTTGAGGATAACTACCCGGAGGGTTTAAAGACATTGTTTGTTATCAAAGGTGAGCAAATTTGGTTGGAACCCATTTTTAACTGCATGGAGAATGATTGTCTGTGGGGCATGGAAAATATTCTGCAAATCATCTGAGTTGGTTATCTAGATAAGGGCAAGAGTGGAACAGTTCAGGTGTACCATGGAAAGCATATATGGTTCTCTATTTAAGTGTCAGCTTAGCTAAGTGATAGCACCCTGGCTTCCAACAACAACTTGCATTTATATATCACCTCAAACGTAGTAAAGCGTCCCAATGAACATAAACACATGGGTCTAAATTTTAACCTGGAAGGATGGGTGGGTTGGGGCGGGATAGCAGTAAAAATTTTTAAAATCTAAAACCCGACCCCAACCCACCTCCTTCCGGTTTTAGCGGAGGCAGGAAGAGGGGCGGGCGACCAATCTGTTCTTTGGAGGCGTGTCGGTCACTGAAAGCTTTCAAGGAGGCTGTGGGTCTCCCTTTTTACAGCTTTTTTATTCTTAACCCCTGGGGGCCGGGATTCCCGGGCCTTCAGCTTCACGCCACAAAGGTAAGTGCCTTTATTGCAATGCTTGTGGGCCCAGAGGAGCAGGTGTGCTTCCCCCAGGCCCAACAAGGCTACCTGCAGCAACCCCCTTCCCCCAAGGTCTCAACCCCACCCCCCCCCAATGACTCCTGCCCCCCCCCCTCCCCATGTACTCCGGACCCCCTCCGATGACTCCCGACCCCAACACCCCCGCCCCCCCGATGACTCTGGACCCCGACCTCCCCCATCTAAGACTTACCTTCTTGCATCCGCTTCCTTCCTCTTCTCTCGTCGGACCGACAGCCAGCCAGCCGACAAAAGATATGAAAGTATGGGTTTCCCATCAGGAATTCTCCCCCCCCGCCCCCGCCACCTTCCCGGCTTGGTGTTAAAATTTAGGCCATAATCTAGGCTAACACTTTAGTCCAGTATTGAGGGAGTGCTCCATTATTGGAGGTTCTGACCAGTCCCTTCTGCCTGTTTCGGTGAATCTAAAAGTCCCATGGCACTATCTATAGAAGAGCAGGGGAGTTCTCAATGTTTTGGCCAACATTCATGTCTCATCCAAAACAGATTTTCTGGTCATTTATCTCACTTACTATCTATGGAACCTAGCTGTGTGCAAATAGGCTAAAAAACCACAGTGATTACACTTCAAAAGTAACTTATTGGCTGTGAAGCACTTTGGGATGTCTTGAGGATGTGAAAGGGGTTATATAAATGCATGTTTGTAATGTCACCACATGCTAATGCATCCTTCATGACCTGCTAGCTCATATTAAATTTTAGATTAATTATTGCAATTTTATTAAGTATTTTCATGTGGGCCCACTTATGGTAGAGGTGATGTGGTACCCAATAGTGTCAAGTATCAACAAAGGATACAGAATTAAACAGTTTATTAGATCATGCCTGCTCCTTCTGGCCCACAATTAACCTTTTAAAAAAAGACTTACCTGGGCCTCGCGTGGCCACAATCCTGCTTGGATCCGGGACTGTGTGGGTTTTAGTCAATGTCTCTGCAATTAGGCCCCCACTTGCCTAGAGTGTGCCAAAGTCAGAAAATTGCTAGTTGAAATGGCATGTGCCGTGAACAGTTTGGGTTGGTGCGGGAAGTTCCCAAACCCGATTTTAACCCCGGGCCTGCCCACTTGGGGGGGGGGCTGGGTTAAAATCAGGGCCAGTGCCTAGGCTCACAAATGAAGAATGGCCTCACGGGCAAAGTGCATGAAGACTGTTGTCGCCAGTGCAACAACACCAGCAAGAATCAGTGCCTTCAGGAAAGGAAGGGGGAAAAATGATATACTGGTTATGAAATTTTGCTTCTCATCTGTGTCTATGAGAACTATAAATGGATTTTTCAGTGCTCTAGTCCTTTGATTACTGACTTATTCTGTGGTTATTACAGCACCAAAGATTTTCCCCGTGGCATACAACCTCATAAAGCACTTTCTCAGTGAAGACACACGCAAGAAAATTCAAGTATTAGGAGGTAAGTCCCTTCTCAGCAGTTATTATAACTTGATGCACATCAGGCCTTTCCTTTGTATTGTGAACACATGAATAATCCTGCAGACTGTACAGGGCGGCACTGTCTCTTCCAGATTGAGAGCTGTTTTTTGTTGTGAGATTCACAATGAGAATGACCTTGAGTGATTGTATGTGGGTGCATATTTAAGCTCAGAGATCTTCTGTTTTAAGCTTCATTATCCGACTATTGGACATATAGTTAAAAGTTCAAATATCAGAGAAAGCAATCAGTATGAAACTTCAGTTATATTATCAGGAGAACAGCCGCATTGAATTTAAAAAAGGAAACATTTTTGTTTACCACTATAAGGGCAAGAGCTTAGCAACAGGAAATGAGCTATAGTGTATCATCTCTAGCAATCGCAATGGTTTGAACGCAGGCTGGTCACAAATCTGGCAGTTTTAGCTAGAGCACTGCCAGAATATATATTATGGTACAGTAGCATGTAATGTAAGACTCTTGGTCACATTGCTGTCCTTTTCTCACTCACAGTCATCTTTTACTGGGGTTTAAAATATAGATGTATGACTAAATAAATTGGAGTATATTGAGAACGGTGCACATTTGCGCCCTATCGCATAATCAGTGATTCAGCACCAGAATGAAAGCCCTACACACCCCATATTTTTGTTGCGAGTGCAGTAAACTGTGCTAGACAACCCAGCACAGATGAACGTTCTGGTAAAACCTGATATAACAGGAGTGGCTGCCCTAGAAAACACTACAATTAGCTGCCTGTTTGCCATGCCTGGAACAGCAGCAGTGATAGCATTTATATTCATTGCCTTCCTGTTCCATTAATAATGAGGGATATCAGTGCACAAAAAAATTCAATAATAGAAGAACCTGGTTGGGATGGAGAAATGTGAGAGAAAGCAAAACAATAAGATTGAAAACCGGGACTAATCCAGCATCGTACCTGTTATACTACACTTTCTGGAATAGTTTTTGTAAAGCTGGTTCCGAAAGTGCAGGACGGTGCCCCTGACCATTCCGTTCTGTTAAGGTCAGGTACAAATGAACCCTAGTGGTTGTGTGGGGATCTGCGGGCTGCAGTCTATTTGTTAGCCACAGGATTCTCTTGCACTGCATTTATAACTCACACCTTGTCCTGACACAGATTTTCTGGAGACAGTAGAAGTACGTTAAATAGGCTACTAAACTTCAACAGCATGAGGATAGTTAATCAGACCACAGATGTCAAAGTTGGAGGAATTTGTAGGCATGTGTGCTGAGGCACAGAGTACAAATGTAGCACCCCTGCCCCTCTCCCCGCCCCAAAGATGCAGTGTGACGAGGCCTTCAGATCAAGTAACTTCAGGATTGTCGAGATGGATAGCGCGAGCATGGATGAATAGTGTTAGCCTTATTGGGCCTAACCCTTCTCCTTACGGGGGTGATTTTTGTTTTGAGCACTACTCGGGCGGGGATTGGCTGCACAGAGGAGTCACCATGGGACCCATGCTCTAGGGCAAAGTGATCTGGGCTTCACAAGGATGTAAATTGGGATTATGGATGGGGTAGTCTCTCAGTGTTTGTGTACATTGCATAGAGTGTAAATCCAGTACGATGTCAAACCTCATTTATAAAGTGCTCACTATCCATTGGAGCCCCCTGGGCACTTTGTAATTCCACGTAACTTAAATTTAAGTGTTTAGAGAGCCGGGACCCTCATCTCTCCACTTTCTAAACATTTAAATGTTTAACTATTGGGAGATGGTAGATGGTATCTGAGCATATGCACAGCTCGCTCCCGGGCTGGATTGTTACAGTTTCAGTCAAACAGAAGCCAGGTAATGTGAACCCACATCTGCTGGCTGGAACCTGATCTCCAGCTATTGGTCCCTGATTGCGAACTGCAATGAATATGCACCCTTAGACTTCATATTATTTTAATAAAAGAAAATGACTCGAGGTTAATGCTGTCTGTACAGACCTGTTACAAATGCCTTGTTTGGCCTTAGCTTGCTTTGCTCCTGATTTGCAGGTAATTGGAAGGAGGTGCTATTACAAAATATTGATGCAGAACAGCTCCCTGCTTATTATGGTGGAACACTCACAGATCCGGATGGGAACCCAAAGTGTACGTCCAAGGTAAATATCTCCATGCTGTTCACATTGGAGCTCTTTGTGGACTGAAGAAAATCAGAAGATTGTGAGAATTATCAATGCTACTTTCTTCCAGCATCCTAACATAATGATAAATGTCTCCTTAATAAAATCCACAGCATAGTGACACCGAGGAACCATTTGATTACTTTGCATCTTAGTTTCAAGCACTAGCATTTCCAAGACAAGTTGCCAAATCTAGGCTTCTCCTACCTTGTTTAAACAGTGGGTCTCTCTTATCCTATTTGTTTCTATTGTTTGAGTATACTGCATCTCAGTGCCCAGTATGATCTAATAAATTATGTCCCCAAGACCGACTTTAGTGAAGATATTCAACTTTCCATTATAGGTTCGTAGTGATATAATAATAAGATTGATTCATTATCTTCATTTACTTCACTGAAAAGTGCGCAAGATTAGTGTGGCACATACAGATGCTGTCTGCGTTAATATGTCTTTTTCATGGTGGTGGGGGGGGGGGGTGAGGTTTGTGGAATGAGACTAACGAGCAATACACACAAAATTGCAATCCAAGACTTTTGTTGTGACAACGTACCACATCCCAGACTGTCCCTGTCCGACATTTCAATATGCTACCCACTCCACTAAACACTAACAGATACCGTTAGCCTTGGTGACATTTTGATGCTTGTGTCTGCGAAGAACCAGTATTAGATTGTGAGAACTTGCTCATTTTCTGAGGAATTGTTCAGCGTTGCTTCTAATGTCAGAAATTGCTTTATGTTGCTGTGATTCTATGCCTGTATAAAATCTGTGGCAACAATTAATTTTAATTAAGTGTGGTTGCCGTAATATAAAAATAATAGGGGAGCATGAGAATGCATGCCACAGGAGCTTCAACGCACTGAACTATGGAGTGGTGGAATGGGGATTCACTCCCATGATCAGCCAGTCAGTGAATTCCTGATCTCAACTGTGCCACTGTGAGCAAAGGTCTGGTGCTTCCCCACAATGAGCAACAGAAAGCTGAAAGGGCTCGTCAGGTCCATGCCACTCCTCTTCAACTTCATAGCTGTCAACATCAGGAAACTCGTAGGCGTGAGATTTATGATTAAAAAAAAGTAAGATTGATCACAAATCCACAAAACACACCAGCATAAGATTTATCCTATGGAGTTGTGTTTAATTTTAAAGGTAAGATACATCAAAACAAGTTACATTTTCAAACTAAGACATATATGAAACTTTTTTCTAATTTGAATGAGACATCTAATGAGAGGCTTTAGCATATGGTATGATCAGAGAACTGCAGCCTGACCTTTAAACCAGAGAAATGCATAATGGGCAGAGTACAGAAGCAGAAAGCAGGAACTAATAAAATTAACTTGCAAAGAAACAAAAAGCTTTTGAAAATGTCTCTCACTTTTCTGCCAGCACAACTGTTTTGAAAGTAGAGGCTCTGGACCAAATTAGAAGGAAATCTTGCCCTCAATAATAAGATTGATTCATTATCAGAGCCAATTGATTCTCTGTAAAATCAGTAACTGATGTTGACTATAACGTCAGGGAGTCATAGAGCATAGAAGGAGGCCATTTGGCCCATCGTGCCTGTGGCAGCTCTCTGAAAAAGTCATATTCCCTTGACCTTCCCCCATACATTTTTAAATGTTTCTCTTTCAAATATTTATACATTTTCCTTTTAAAAGCTATTACAGATTCTGCTTCCACCACTCTGGGAAGGCATTCCATATCCTAACAACCCTCTGTATAAGAAAATTTCTCCTAACCGCTCCCTTTATTCTTTTGGTAATAATCTTAAATTTATACTCTCCAGTTACTGATTCACCGACTAATGGAAATAGTTTTTCCCTATTTACCTTATCAAAATCTTTATTTCCTGTATCAAAAAAGACAAAGAGCAAGAGGAGAAATAGCTGAAAATGTATTACTTCAGTGAATACTATAATAAAATATTTGCTGGGGGAGGATTTCATGTCTTTGTTAATTTTAATGAAAAAGTAGATAGGAATGAAAACTATGTTTAAAGTTAATAATTAGAACTAATTAATTCTTAATTCCTTCTAGGTATTGTTGATAAGTAAGTCTGATCTTAAGTTTTTGCTAAAATTAGTAGACAGGAATTTTAGTCCATGTGGCAGGGAAGTTAATTTTTGGAGTCAAAGGCTTGATTTGTTATTGGCTTTAGTCAACTTAATTTAGAATTACTCCTGTATGAAATGTTAGAAAGAACATTCATCCTGTGCCTTTAATTGAGCAGGACCAGAAGCCTAAGTGCCAGAGGTGAAAGGATGCCAGAGGTTCTGGTAAAGTACTTCACCATTTTTGCTACCAGACTTGGACAGTTGTTCAACAATAAGATGGTGGCTGCCCATAGCTCAACTTAGTGACAATACCTGTTCACCTCTAAGCCTCTATGAAATATCAAAATGTATCCAAATTCTTAGAGATGCCTTCCTATTAAAACTGTTATTGTCTCTTTTGTTAGATAAACTTTGGTGGTGAGGTACCAAAGACGTATTACATCCTTGAGTCCATTAAGCAACAATATGAAAATATGGTCACTGTCAACAGGGGTTCCTCTTTTCAATCGGAATATGAGATGCTCTTCCCTGGCTGTGTTTTGAGGTGAGGCTGAGTTTAATATACTATTTGTGCTGGAGCCTTTGGTTAAGAAACATCCTTTACAGTTTTCAAAATACGTGCATTTTGCACCCTGTATTATCTACAAAAACTGCTGCTGAATATCTTGCAATCAGAGTAACAAAGAAACTCCAAGCATGCTTGGAATCGTTATTTGTTTTGTTAATACAGACTTTTTTAAAAAATGGCTTGGGAGTATTGAACTCCCAACCACAGGGCCTGAGTCTGAATCCCCAGCCTCAACTGGCACTGGAACCTTACTACCGCTACTAGTTGAGTTCTAATCAAGCCATTAAGTGACAGATCTATCTGTGGCAGAGCAGTCGTAAGGAGTAGAAATTGTCTGGAACTCCAACAGAAGCAGTCACTGTCAGTTGGTAGTGCCTGTGGCTAAGAGTGTTTCACCCTCTTGCTGAAAGGGAAGGGGAGTAGCAATGGCAGAATTACATAGGATAGGAGGAAAATAGAAATCAAGTGGGTATTTGTACCAATTTCTTATTTACTACATATAGATTTGACTCATATCTAAATATATATTTAAAGAATATATAGTTAAAAATCTCTTATTCGTTGCTGTAGTGTAAGGAATTAAAATTCTGCAGTTTTCCATTGTTCAGTCAATATAAAAGTTATTAATGATGGAGAATGTGATCTTTTTAAAATCACAGCCCTGCACAAAATGTCATAACACAGCTAAGAATAGCACAACCCAGCGATGAGGGTGCCCAGATTAATTATACATCAGACCATTACAGCAGGTAAAGAGGAACTTTCAATTTATCTGAATTTGAACCTAGTTTCCAGAAGTGGAAGTACAGTTAATACACAGTGCCACCCAGACCTCTTCTTGTCTACTTTGTGAATAACAAAGACACCCCCCACTTAAAAATGCTACTGTGTCCTTTGAAACTTTCAGTTGAGGCACTACATGTTGTAGCTTAGTTTTTGAGACCAATAGAATTAAACTCTGCCATATTCTTGGGGACTACATAATACTGTTTTTTTAGAAAAGGGGAGGGTGGTGGCGTGATTGGGACATGAATCACGAAAGTGGGGGCTCAGCAAAAAAAGGTTTCGGAACCTCTGGCCTAGGCAGAATGCAGATAGAAAAGTCTGGCAGGGTGTTGGGGTGGTTAACTTGCTGGTAATAGAACCCGCCTGATTTTCCTTCCATTGAAATTAATAAAAGTAAAATCAGGCAGTTCCTACAAGGGCATGCGATCCTCCCTGCCAGATTTTCCTTTCTGCATTCCTCCCAGATGATATTTAATGCCCAGGTGGTAAAGACAAAAATCTACCCGAGTATATCTATACGTTAATTGTTATATGTTGGCTCTTGTTTTCTATGTCCAGGTTGAACAGAACTAGACATTATATTGGTTGACTGGCCTGCCACCTTATGAAATGAAATGTGTTAGCTCCAACATGTAATGTAGTAGAAGTATTTGAACAACAACAATTTGCATTTATATAGTGCCATTAATGTAGAAAAACGTTGACAGAATTGTAATCAGACAAAAATCGACACCGAGCCAAAGGAGGAGATATTAGGAGGGTGACCAAAAGCTTAGTCAAAGAAGAGAGGGAGGTGTAGAGGTAGAGAGATTTAGGGAGGGAATTTCAGAGCTTAGGGCCTAGATGGCTGAAAGCACATCCACCAATGGTGGGGCAAAAGGAGTGGGGCCATGCACAAGAGGCCAGACTTGGAGAAGTGTAGAGTTCTTGGAGGGCTGTAGGGCTGGAGAAGGTTACAGAGATAGGGAGGGGCGAGACCATGAAGAGTTACAAACATGAAGATGATCATTTTAAATTTGTGTTGGGCAGGTTCTATATTTCTAAATTCTGATATTGTGCTTCTAGGTGGCAGTTCATGACCGAGAGTGCAGACATTGGGTTTGGTGTGTATCTGAAGACAAAGTTTGGAGAACGACAGAAGGCTGGTGAAATGGTGGAAGTGGTTCCCAACCAGCGATACAATAGTCACCTGGTACCTGAGGACGGAACACTTACCTGCCTGGAACCTGGAGTCTGTACGTCAGTAAGCTTAATTAATAAGCTACCTCTATTAAATTCATCATTTCAGTATTTTCAGGTGATAATTCTGGTGCTGTTATTTTAACCAATGTGGTCACTGTAGTTAATGTGTATGAATCAGTAATATCTCAGCATATTTGCTGGCTTGTGATTATGTACAAGCACCTGCCAGTTACATTTTCTGCACCCAATGGCTTCCCCCAATGATTCCTAACTATTTATGATGGAACCGTGGAATTGCTCATGGGTACTCCAGGGCCTATAGTGAATTTTTGTATTTACTGCTGTTCCACTGCAGCCTTAATGTGGCAGTAGGACGGTATCCATTGCTGTAATACAGAGAATTTACTGAAGCAATATATCTCGTAACAAAGCTGAGGTAAAATATTACATAACTTATTGATACTGAAAAATACAGGCCTTACAGATATTAGCCCCGATTTTAACTGGGAGCAGGAATTGGGCAGGTGGGAGTGAAGGTCAAACCCATCCTGACCTTGGCAGCGTGAGGCTGGACAATTTTAATTCCCGGGCCTCATCTGCATGCAGCCGGTCAGCTGACTTCCCAAAACGGGCGAGAGTGGCAGCTGGCCGGCGAGCAGGAGCGGAATTTAGCTAGTTAGGAAGCTGCTAGCTGGCACTAAAGGAACCATTGCCTGCAACAAGGTAAGTTCCACCAGGCGGGCAGGGTTAAAATCGCCACTATAATATCCATGATACTATCAACTGACTACTTTATAAAACTTGCTTAAGTTGCAAGCAACTTTATTCTTCCCTTCCCAAAACCTCTTCTCGCCATACAATTTTCTTTTACTCTACCTTCCACTGTGGTTTGCAGTGTTTACTTAAGATGCAAGTATTTTATTTATCTGTGTATTCCTCCCTCCCCTCTCCTCAAAAACTTAATTATTTTTCACAGTTATTTACATCATTTTTTTCTGTCCATACTTCCCACAGTCGATTTGTAATTCTTGCTAAAACTGTCAGAACGTAGAAAGTGCCATTGGTGTAATATAGCCAGGAGAGGTGTTTCCCCACACTGCCAACTCTTCAATGACCATCAGCCACGGGTGGTCATACCCCATGCCTTGGGCCTGGCTAACAGATCATCTCACTGACTCTAGCCACTGTGTCCCAGGTCAGAATCGAAGCGCCTCATAAATATAGGCAGAAGGGTGGATGGGTTGATGAAGGGTGAAAGTAAGACAACTGTAGTTGCTTTACATGTTAGTACCAATGATCTAATGGATAGGAAATCTGTTCTCTCAAAGGAAAATTACCAGAAAATGTTCAATAAATTTAAGCATAAAGGAGCTAGATTAGTGGTCTCTGGACTGTTACCAGTTATTGAGGGTTCATAGAAAAGCAACAGAAGGGTCATTAGATTTAATAATTGGTTTGAGACGCAGAGTAAAGAAGAAAATCTTGTCTTTGTAGATGACTAGAGGACATTTTCTGGGAGGGTAATTTTTTCAGGAAGGACGCAGTTAAGTTGAACAAGCTGGGGACTAATAGACTAGCTCAAAATGTAGAAAGTGCAATTGGGAAGTATTTAAAGTGGTTGATATAGGAGACACTATAGCTCATAGTGTGTGTAGTTCCATTTGGACTGGTGAAGGCAGGGCAGCTCAGCGCCTAGATAAAGCAGGTGGTAGTAACTTAATTAATTTTAATTACAAGGAGCAAGGCAGTTTAAATAGGATGAACCAAAAAGATATGCATGGAATTCCTTGGAATGTTTAATGCTAATGCCAGAAGTATTAAAAATAAAATACTGGAATTACAGGCAAATGCTTGCATAGAGACTTTAGATTTAAAAGGTATCCCAAAAATGCGTCAAAGTGCAGTTGAAAGGTTACACAGAATCATAGAAAGTTACAGCACAGAAGGAGGCCATTCGGCTCATTGTGTCCGTGCCGGCCGAAAAAGAGCTATCTAGCTTAATCCCACTTTCCAGCACTTGGTACATAGCCCTGTAGGTTACGGCACTTCAAGTGCACATCCAAGTACTTTTTAAAATGAGTACATGAAATTCCAAAAAGATAGGTTGAGTTACAAAGGAAGGGTGTAACTTTATTTATAAAAGAGGATGCAACTGCAGTAGAGAAAGGGGATATTGTTCAGCAAGAGGGAGTTAAGGCAGTTGGGGTGCAGCTAGAGCATGGAGTTGGTCCAAGATTGATCCTTGGCACTCGTTATAAGCCTCTTCGGACAACAGGTAAAATGTGACAAGGAACTCTGATCAAACAGTGTTGTCCAATACAAATTGCTGACTAGCCGCAGGAGCAGCTACGGCGTTTTAGCCACATGCACTAATTTTAGTAGAAAACGCCTTACCTACACTCACACAATACAGGTAAATGTACTTCACAAGTGCATATTTACTTAATAAACATCTACCAACGTTCAGTAACCAAGAAAGTAAAGCACTCACAACAATCAGAAGCACTTGCACACTCTGCATTTCATCTTACCATTTTACCAACCAACGCACAAGCATATGCTGTGTGAATATGAGTATTGAGGTCATATACCCAACGAAGGTGTCTATTACTCATTTTTTATTTAGTAATCAAAAATGCAATTAGAGAACATACCTGTGCCTGTAGAGAAATTAATCTAAAAATAACATTTCAGTATGTAAAAGATTCAATTCTCAAGAAAATAAGGACAAGTAGAAAATAGGTTGAGGATAATTAAGAATGTTAAAAAGGCAATAGAAAAAAAGGATTGCAGTAGTGGGGATATTAGTTGATCACCTGCTTATATTGAAGAAGCTGCGTGAGGTGAATATAGGGATAGCAAACAGAATTTTTTGTTGTATTTCTAGGACCATTGTGTACAAAATGAGGATAATTATACTTTGGTTGTACAAGATTCTGGCACATCCACACTTAGAGCATTGTGTCCAGTTTACACTCCTGCACATGGTGAAAAATATCAAGACTCTAGAGTAATGTCCAGTGGTGGCTAATCAGGATGATACCAAATCTTGGAGCTCTTTAGTTATGGGGATAAAATACATGAGTTAGGGTTATTTACTTTGAATAAATGCAGGGGACACTATTAAGGTTTTTAAAATGATGAGGGGATTGGACGCAGTCATGTTAGGTTATTTGAAATTAATAGAGATGGTAGCACCAGAGGGCATGCACATGTAATCTGTGGACAAAGTAGTTAGGTTAGATGTTAGGAAATATTTATTTTCACAGAGTTATTGCCCTCTGGAACAAACTGCCGAAACATGGTGAGTACGGATTCACTCCAGTCCTTCAAAAGGGAACATGACGAGTTCCCAATTAAAGAGGGTATTACCACTTCTAGGAGGTGACTTGCTCGTTAGTTGTGATTATGAAGAGTCCAGGGAGTGCTATAAATGGCATGGGCACCCACACCTTTTATGTAAATGACCCTGTCCCCAGGATTTGGGACAGGATAAATACTGAGGCAGACCACTTCCAGTGGTGGAGCGGGTTCCCCGGAATTTCTAGACCAAAATCTTTTTTTTTCTTGTACCTCAAAGTTACTTGTAATTTTTTTTTAACCTGGGTCACAGTAAACTCTGTGTAGATCCACAAAAGCATGGTGAAAACGGCATCTCTCTCTCTCTCTGTCACACAGACATACAGAATTGTAGTCCCAGGTAAAAATTTACAAGCTCCGGGCTCCTGACAGAAAGCCAGCCCTCTCTGGGAAACTTCGTACAGGCATTTCTAACATTAAACTTAACCACAATGTTTAATTAGTGGGTTTTTTCAGATTTGTGCATTTTTGTGTGTGTACACTTGTTGTTTTAGCTGTGTACACTGACCTGAATGAAGAAGAAAAATTGTGAAAAAAAACTGAAGGAATTCTTTGTGCGATTTGATTTGTCTGTTTTGTGATACTTGCTGGTTAGTGAATGCTAGCTTTAAAAATAATAATTGCTTGGTTTTCTGCTGTTTTTTTCAATGGCATTATTTACTACTCTTTGATTTGTTCACATTTAGTCAAATTGTGATTGGTTCAAATAACCACTTATCTGTTAAATTACTAATCATAATCCTTTGCTGTACAGACAAAAGATTGCACTGTTGACATTTTGGAGGTGTGATGCTTTTGAAAGTTGTGATACAATGGGCTGCACTAGATGCAAGAATTTTAACTGTACAGATATACAAGCACAGCAGTATAATGACATTAGATCCATAGAAGCTAACAGCACAGAAGGGGGCTATTCAGCCCATTGTGTCTATGCCAACTCTTTGCTAGGACAATCCAAAATGAATCCCACTGCCCCACTCTCTTGTGTCTTTCTAGGCTTCAAATATTTATCCAGTTTTCCCTTAAAAGATGCAATGGTCTCTACCTCAGCCACTCTCTGTAGCAAAGCATTCCTTGCTCCAACATCCATCCGAGTAGAGGAATATCTCTTAACCTTTCTTTTTTAATGTCAAAACAGTAGGATACACTCAGAGGAAATTGTGATTAATTTGTACAGTGCTTTGGTTAGGCAGCATTTTGAGTACTATGTCTAGTTCTGTTTATTGAAGACATTCTGGAGACATTCAAGCACTGCAGGCAATGCAGAGAAGAACCATGATCCCTAATGTAAGGAATCTTACAACACCAGGTTATAGTCCAACTGTTTTATTTGAAAATCACAAGCTTTCGGAGGCTTTCTCCTTCGTCAGGTGAGTGTGGGATTTCCCACACTCACACACTCACCTGACGAAGGAGAAAGCCTCCGAAAGCTTGTGATTTTCAAATAAAACAGTTGGACTATAACCTGGTGTTGTAAGATTCCTTACATTTGTCAACCCCAGTCCATCACCGGCATCTCCACATCATGATCCCTAATGCCAGAGGTCTGAATTGTGAGGAAAGACTGGAGAGACAAGGGGCGCTAAATTGGGCTGTATAGTGCCTGTTGTTTTGGCGCTACACGGCCTCTCTGACATCCAAGATGGCGTCTTGGATGCGCATGCATGTTTCCAGCGTGACGTGCGCTGATCGCATCTTGGTATAGGAGTTAGCGCAGGTGTAGATAACGAGCGCTGGAATCATGTAAAGTAGGGAGAAAATGGTTTCAATCAGTGTGCAACGCTGATTTAAAGTGATAGACACCATTTTGGGACTTAACGCTCAACGCACAATCTTAACCCGGACCATCTGAACGTGTCTTAGAGTGCCTGGAGGACTCCCCCACCATCGCTATTTAAAGGGACAGTGCAGGATTTACAGGTTTGTGGCTGGATTATTGCTTCTGGCTGCCGAGACATTTGTAACTGTTTTTGGAGGTCTCCTAGATTTGAATACTAGGACGCGGGGACATAGCCTAACATTTAGAGCCAGGACGTGCAGGAGTGAAGGTAAGAAATGCTTCCACATGCAAGGGTGGGAGACCTTTGGAACGCTGTTCTGCAGACGGCAGTTGATGCTAGCTCACTTGTGAATGTTAAATCTGAGATTGATAAATTTCTGTGAACCAAGGGTTCACAGGAGGGATATGGGGCTAAGGCGGATATATGGAGTTAGGTGACCATGATCTCATTAAATGGTGGAATAGGCTCCAAGGGCTAAATGCCACTGCCACTTGCTGCCTCCTGATATGGTTGAATAGCTGCCAGTGTGTGTGGCCTGTGAGTCGTGGGTGGGCGGCTTGAAACAGTGGTAATGTGTAAGGGTGAGAGGAAGCATCTGGTTGGAAGAATTGAGTACTGATGGAAAGAGTTTGTTGGTATGTGGGGGATGGGGGGGTGTAGTGTATGGTGCAGCTGGTATGAGACGCCACTTGACAGTTGACCTCACTCACGTTGACCACTCATGTCAAAGCATTGAACTTCTTCCTGCACTGCATCCATGTTCATGATGCTATGTGCCTGGCATTGACTTCGTCCCCTGCTGCTTCCCACTGCCTTTGGATACATGTCTGGGGGGGCCTCTTGTCTCCCCCACTGCGGATATAGGATGTCCCTCCTTCTGTCCGCCTCTTGCACCAAGGTCTCTAGTGCATCAGCAGAGAACTTTGGTGCACACATTCTCACAGGTCTGGTACCAATTCAGATCGGCAGATTGGTGAGGTCTGACGTGCAGATTGGAGGATGTGGGATTCAGTAGTGCGCAACCTTTATATGACATAACTCGTGTGTAAACAAAGGGATGGGACCTGCATCTGTGTTTTACAGTGCGATGTCTGATCTCCGTTCAGACTCCGTGCAGACAGTAGACTGTTATTTTCAGCAAATAACTGGCACCAGCTACCTTTAAGAGATTTCTAAGAAACATCCTCCCTTTACGAGATTAAGTTCCCCCTGGTGGTGGAAAGTGCGAATTGCATTGATTCCACATGCAAGGCCCGGAATGGAACGCTGATTGCAGGCGAGTCCTCCTGTCGGCCAAAACTTGCGTCCTGCCTGCGGACGGGTCATTGGGTGTGGGGTAATAGCACATCATGCTACCTGAGCCCAAAAACGGCCCTTATCCAATTTTTCCCCAAAGGGCTTTTCAGCCAGGAAAGGAGGTGTCTGAGAAGTGATCTTCCAGAGTTATATAAAGTAGTAAATGGTATGGAAAATGTTAATCTGAAAGACAAGGGGACACAGTGATCATAGTATCATAAAGGTTTAGATTAGCTATGGAAAAGGACAAGGAGCACTCTAGAATAAAAATACACTAGAGTATCTAGAGGTGAGCCAATTTTAGTGGGTTGAGAACGGATCTGGCACAGGTAAATTGGAATCAAAGATTGGCAGGCAAAACTGTAATCAAACAATGGGCGGCCGTTAAAGAGATGAGTCGGGTACAGTCTACGTACATTCCCACGAGGGAGAAAGGTGGGGCAGCCAAAGCCAGAGCTCCCTGGATGATGAAAGAGATAGAGAGTAAGATGAAGCAGAGAAAGGGGGCGTATGACAGATGTCAGGTTGATAATACAAGTGAGAACCAGGCTGAATATAGAAAGTTCAGAGGGGAAGTGAAAAAGGAAATAAGAGGGGCAAAGAGAGAGTATGAGAATAGACTGGCAACTAACATAAAAGGGAATCCAAGAGTCTTCTATAGGCATATAAATAGTAAACGGGTAGTAAGAGGAGGGGTGGGGCCAAAAAGGAGACCTACGCAGGGAGGCAGAGGGCATGGCTGAGGTACTAAATGAATACTTTGTATCTGTCTTTACTAAGAGGCCAGTCAATTTAACCTTGGTGGTGGGGAAACTTTTAGAAACAATAATCTGGGACAAAATTAACAGTCACTTGGACAAGTTTGGATTAATTAAGGAAAGCCAGCATAGATTTGTTAAAGGCAAATCGTGTTTAACTAACTTGATAAAGTTTTTTGATGAGGTAACAGAGAGAGTTGATGAGGGCAATGTGATTGATGTGGTGTAAATGAACTTCCAAAAGGCGTTTGATAAAGTGCATTGTCAGCAAAGTTGAAGCCCATGGAATAAAAGGGGCAGTGGCAGCATGGATACGAAATTAGCTAAGTGACAGGAAACAGAGAGTAGTGGTGAATGGTTGTTTTTCGGACTGGAGGAAGGTGTATAGTGGTACCAGGGGTCGGTACTAGGACCACTGCTTTTCTTCATCTATATTAATGACTTGGACTTGGGTGTGCAGGGCACAATTTCAAAATTTGCAGTTGACACAAAACTTGGAAGTGTAGTGAACAGTGAGGAGGATAGTGATAGACATCAAGAGGACATAGACAGGCTGGTGGAATGGGCGAACATGTGGCAAATGAAATGTAACACAGAGATGTGCGAAGAGATACATTTTGGTAGGAAGAATGAGGAGAGGCAATATAAACTAAAGGGTACAATTCCAAAGGGGGTGCAGGAACAGAAAGACCCGGGGGTATATATGCACAAATCGTTGAAGGTGGCAGGGTAGGTTGAGAAAGCTGTTAAAAAAGCATACGGGATCTTGGGCTTTATGAATAGAGGCATAGAGTACAAAAGCAGGGAAGTTATGATGAACCTTTACAAAACACTGGTTCGACCACAGCTGGAGTACTGTGTCCAATTCTGGCCACCGCACTTTAGGAAGGATGTGAAGGACTTAGAGAGGGTGCAGAAAAGATTTACTAGAATGGTTCCAGGGATGAGGGACTTCAGTTACATGGATGGACTGGAGAAGCTGGGGTTGTTCTCCTTATAGCAGAGGTTGCGAGGAGATTTGATAGAGGTGTTCAAAATCATGAGGGGACTAGACAGAGTAGATAGAGAGAAACTGTTCCCATTAGCAGAAGGGTCAAGAACCAGAGAACATAGATTTATGGTGATTGGCAAAAGAACCAAAGACGACATGAGGAAAAACTTTTTTCCGCGGCGACTGGTTATGATCTGGAATGCGCTGCCTAAGGGGGTGGTGGAGGCAGATTCAATCATGGTTTTCAAAAGGGAATTGGATAAATACTTGAAGGGAAAAAATTTTCAGGGCTAGGGGGAAAGGGCTGGGGAGTGGGACTAGCTGGATTGCTGTTGCAGAGAACCGGCATGGACTCGACGGGCCGAATGGCCTCCTTCTGTGCTGTTACCAGTCTATGATTCTACAAGATCAAAGTAGTAAAAAGTATCGTTAGTAACTATATCAAGAAGTTCTTCATGCAGAGAGTAATCAATACTTGGAATTGAGTTTCTGTAAGACTGGTGAAGGCAAAAGCCCTGGAATCATTTAAGGAACGATTGGGTGCGGCAAGGGGAGAGTGCACGGTTGTTCTGGATGTATAAATTAAAATGGGCCACATTGCCTTCCTCATCTATAAGTATCTTGGTATCTTGTGAATTTTAAACTGATGTCCCCTTGTCACTGACTCCCCATCAGAGGAAATCGTCTTATCCTACTTACCCAGTCAAAACCCTAATTTAAAATCCCCAATTAAATCTCTTCATGGCCTTCTCTTCTCCAGTAAAAAATATTCCCAGTATCTCTAATGTCTGCTCATAACTGTAATTTCTCATTCCATCATGCAGGCGAATCTATGCTGTCCTTTCTATAATGGGGTACCTAAAACTGCACACATTACTCCAACTGTGGCCTAAACAATGCCTTGTACAAATTTATCACTATGTCTTTACTTTTGCATTCTGTGCGTAAATTTATAAAACCCAAAATGCTGTTGGCCTTTTCTTTTTATGGCTTTATCTACCTGCACTCGCATTATGAGCAGCAATATTAGCAACTCATTCACCTGTGTGTATGTACAGAATGGGGAAAGGAATGTAGAATATGAGCTTAGAAGAATGCTACTGCTATTGAAATAATGTGTGTTACTCCTGCCTGGTCCTGTGGTCATACATTCACTTAAAATTTCCAGTGAAACAGTGGACATTTATATTTATTGATGAGCTGCCTAGGAATGAGAAAAAACCATAAGCCTCGTTAAAGGGAAAATATGGGACCAGCGTTAGATCCATGATTTTCAAACTAGGAATCTGTTTGGATTCCCATGTCCAGTTTTCAAAAATTTGTAAACAAAAATATAGTATATTCCAGTGACATCTAGGGGCAGTACATTAACACTGTACCAATCTTTACTTTTAACACTAAAATAAAAGCATTTACTTTTAACGTCTTGACAGGAGTTCCAGTGTCCACAGCTTGGATCGCTTACTGAGTGGGATGTCAGTTGTCCATTGCATGCTCAGACACATGGCTAGATTAGTTACCCCATTATATATTTATGATTGGCATTTTTAAACATGGAAGTTGTTTTGTTTTCCTCACTTCTAGCCCCCCCTCCCAGTTTCCTTCCCAAAACTATAGCATTATCCTTGAGGAGCTGGGGTTGGTCTAGGCTGTGACCATCTCCATGGGAACCTTGAGTCTTCCTCAATTGTTCTACTGAGAGATGTTCTTGAGTAGCACAGGAAAGTACAAGACATTCTAGTCCAGATTATAATTTCAACCATAGGAATGTCAGTCACAACTGGACTTTAACTTGTGAAGAGCCTGATACTCCACAATTTTGCTTAATTTTTAAAAATAATTCTCTCCTGCCTCCTCCTCGAATACCCATGAGCTATGCACTATTCTTTGAAATATGGTGGTAAATGGGACTAGTTTGTTTTTTGATTCCCCCTTCAGTAGCTTAGTTAAGATTGAAAGACACCTTTTCAGAAAGATTTCCTCTTTTTGTAGTGAAATAATAAATCCATTCTCCGTGCGTGTGAAATAGTGAACAGAGGAATTCTGATGCAAGCCTGCAATCTTAGCACAGCGCACCACATTACATCACTGGGCAGTCCAAGCTGTGCTATTTTAGCGTAAATAGGGACATTTTTTTTTGCAAATTCTCCTTTGAACAAAAATAAATCTTAGAAAGTTAGAATAATGTAAAGCATGTTTCTTGTGCTGTTGTGATTTCTTGATATATATATATAGTGGAGGCAAAAACTTTGGAATCAGAGTTAGGCACTCTTTGGATGAATGAATTAAGATGGGCTGAATGGCCTTCCTCATGGTACAGTGTTAATGTACTGCCCCTAGATGTCACTAGAATATACTATATTTTTGTTTACAAATTTTTGAAAACTGGACACGGGAATCCAAACAGATTCCTAGTTTGAAAATCATGGATCTAACACTGGTCCCATATTTTCCCTTTAAAGAGGCTTATGGTTTTTCCTCATTCCTAGGCAGCTCATCAATAAATATAAATGTGCTAATTTTGTGCTAATTTTCTTGCGATTTTCTGATCTTGTGATTCTACATCATACTTTAAATGTGGCTGTAGAACAAAAAAAAACTGTCAGCTTTTCTGATTGGTTCAAATTTCCAAAGAACCAATCTAAATAAGCTTCAGCATTTACTTCACTGTCTCTAAGCACAACCCTCATCCAATTCTTTCCAAATTCCAGGTCTGCTTTGCTACTTTTGTTCTCTTTGTTTTTCCATATATAACAAATACTGAACTTATACCAGATGCTGCAGCTCACCATGTACAATGACACAGGAGATTCACATTTTCAGAAGGTGCAATGCTTCACATCTGCTCTTTGCTGATCTCCAGAGCTAGATTTGATCAAGTTAAGTTTGTACTTTTCACCTAAAACTGTGACTTTCTAGGGAAAAATACAGAGAGGATGTTACAAATGTAAATGACATCATTCAGTTACCCTGAAAACAGTTGAGGCAGGATTTTAAATTTTCATTGATGAGATCATGAAATCTGCACAGTGTTGTCCATTCTTTACAAACTTTTTTTCTTTCTTTCCAATTTTTTCTTCTTTTATCTCCTCCTCACTTGCAAGCACCAACTCAGACTCTAAAGTGGAAGGCTGAAAAAGTCCAGATATCCACAAAATAGTCTTTCACTCTGATTTCCAGTGCTCTATTGAGGTTTTATTGATCTCAGGCTTTGGCATGGAGTCCTGGCTCACTGCTAACAGGCAGGCACACTACCAATACCTCCTTCATAATGACATAGCAACTACCCCTATTGAAGGAAATCAGCAATGACTTGGCATTGAGAATTAGTTGAACCCTACAGGATTGCTCCTCCAAAACCCAACCCCTCCAAACACAACTATTGACATTATCTACCAATGTAAGTGCACTGCCCACAAGTTTCTTTTAAACCACAATTTTCCATCATGTAAAGTGTACCACTTTCCATTGTTCCTTTTCATTTTTACTGTTTCATTTGTGGTAGTGGGTGTCACACTGTGAAGAGAAATCATTAATTTATCTGGATCACTTCACAGGCCATAGATTGGAGACCTAGTTTTGAAACATTTGTGTGATTGTCATTCTCGATTTTATTTTCCCCAGATGTTCTAAGATTTGACAACACCTACAGCATCATTCATTCCAAGAAGGTTAGCTACTCGGTGGAAGTGCTGCTGCCAGACAAGGGGTCAGAAGCAAAAATGGATGATCTCGGAAACTAGATAAAAGAAGTGGATGTCAGTGAAAAATAACAATATTGTGGTCAGAGAAGTGAATCTGTAAGCCAACTTTACGATGAGGTGATTTCCATTTTTGTGCAGTGTAAGCAGCGTGTGCACTGAATGCAATGGCATGTATTAATGACTAGCTGTATTGTAGACACGGCAGAACTACCTGTGGTGTGTGCATCTTGTCTTATGTGGGACCCTGCTGAAGAACCTATGGATTATCATGATCCAGTCAAAATTAGGATACATTTCACACAATGCCTATCAGGCATGTTGCTTCTACCATAAACAGGGTGAATGGGATGCCGCAAAGCCTTTTTAAATAAGATTTTCGCATCTAACATTCAGCATTATGCTTTTTATTTATACAAAAAAAGCTAAATTGATCTTGGGTAATATATGTATTGGTATGTTTGGCTGCTGTACTGTCCAATGGACACACCTGTGGTATATCAACTAATTTAGAAAGGATCATAAAGATTATTATATAGTAATGGGCATTACCCTAAGTCAAACTAAATGGACAATTATTAGGTCGTCTTCTTATGGCATTAAATTTTAACCAAAGATAAAAGTACAACTTATTGTTTCCAAATGCTGTATATGGATTTCTAATTACTTTTATAGTAAATGTACCTTTGCACTTAGTCCTAATTCTGAATTAATTTTTAAAAAACTTCCAACAATATAATTTACTCTTCCCGTTCACAGGCTCATTTCAATGTCTTCTGTGACAGTCCCATTATTCAGATCAAGAATAATTGTAGTTACCCCGTTTCCATTTATCTTCCACACTAGTACAACTGAAAACATACATTACACTCACTTATCTCTCAAAGACCCAACAGGGGATGATGCCAGATATCAATCATCTCTCCTTACAAAGCCTGACATTGGAGTGATGATTGGTTCATATTTATTAGGATTGTGTTATTAGTGCTTCAGAAAGTTAGGTTTCTGAAGACCTGAATTGCAGCCTTGAGGAGCTGAACCAATTAGATTTTGCAAAAGTCATTACATGAATGATTCTGTTGCATTAAATCCTCAGATTCTTATCTGTAGCCTCTACCGTAGTTTGAATCCATCATTAAACTCACAGCTTGCAGGGTGAGAAATCCTGGACCGTTCACAAGTATTATTCTAGAAGGAATTCAGTATATGTTCTGGCATTGCACATATAATGAATTCACTCCAGACTAAAGCTTGCAGTTGAATGGGTACTAATCTCCTCGTGAATTTCCAGTAGCTAGAGATTCTTCAGTGTGGAGAAGTCCTCTCCTATAGTCATTTAAAGCTGTGGTATTCTTTATCCTGTTGCCTTCCAGACCTCTAGTACATACAAAGCCTTTTTTTTAAATGGAAAGATGGTTTTTCCTTCCTATTTGCTTCCTTAATACATTATTGGTTACCAAACTTCCTCTGTCTGGTAAGATAGGATATATGAGATTGTATAGTTTAGCACAAGTACCATCAATAATTTCCTAGTGCTGGAGCTTGATTAATGCTTCAAAGGACGCCACATTTTCCTTTGCACTGAAAGAATATCTGCCTATGTTATTGACCTTCATTGAATGGACCAGCTAAGAATTGAGAAAGTTTACTCAAGTGAAACAACTGAGTTCAAGCAACCAGCAACAATGGACTGTAGCTTATGACTCACTAGTTGGGAATCAAGTATTCAATCTTTGAAACTGCAGGCCCTCAACTTTTGTTTACAAATGTGATGAATCACCACGACTTTGTGAATGTTTGTTTAGTTGTATGATGCAAGCAGGTTGAGAAAGGCAACAATGGTCTGTGCCTCCTCCTGAGAAAAAGACCAATTAATTTGCTGCTGTGTCATCTTGGAGCCCGTTCAAGAATTAAGAACAGCTCCAAATATTTTTAAAATTATATGCTCCCCCAATGGTTCAGTACACTCTCTGGTGGAGTACTAAGCCAAACAGACCGGAAGGATTCCAAATTTTATCCACAGCTTAAGTTGAGTTAGCTGATCTCATACAATTGGTTGCAATGCTCTCCTCATTTGTTTAGCCCACTAACCCTCCTCTCTAGGCTCATAATTGAAGAATGACCACCTGGGCAAGGTACTGGAGGATTAACAGTACCCAAGGTACTATATCCAGCATGCATCCTCAGCATCAAGAGATGAAGAGAGAAAACTGAGGGGAAGAGATATCTAAAACTATAAAAATTCTCTCTCTGTTTATGACAATATCATCCCAATCATCTTATT
Source organism: Heptranchias perlo (assembly GCF_035084215.1). Lineage (NCBI taxonomy): Eukaryota > Metazoa > Chordata > Chondrichthyes > Hexanchiformes > Hexanchidae > Heptranchias > Heptranchias perlo. Next base: position 27,955,696 of record NC_090349.1, read on the forward strand.
CTTGAAAGTGTCAACATATTAGCGGTAAATTTCTGACTTTGTCCTCCAATGGGGAGTCTCACCTGTCAGGAGCGCTATTTCGGAAATTCGGGCACACAGTTTTCTAATCATTCATTTTCAATGGTCAAAAAATCATGCACATCCTATGACCAGATTTCTGATAAGTGCTCCCACCAGGGACTGAAAAGTCATAAAATTATCCCTATTATTTTTGGCAGTATTCTCTTTATTGGTAATCGCATTTCAGTGTAAACCAAAGGTTTGCTCCTGGACAATTTTCCATTTATAAAACTGAGTTTAAACTGATCAACAAACTATTGGAAAAGAAGTGCTGCACCTTTACTAGGGTTGGGCCCAGGTCACCACATTGATTTACAGCTGCAGTCATGCATTGCACACCACCGGCAGGGTCCCATTATTAACAATCGTTTTCATTCCTGTGCCACTGCTACTTGAAGTGCCATTGATTTTAGTTTATTTAATTGCAAAATCTACTGCAGAATGTAATAAATATCTGTGATATTTATGTGTCTGGACTGATATTTTGTAATTTAATATACAATTAAATGTGTATTTATCTAGTGAAGAGATATTTTTTAAATCAGGCTTGGTTTGTGGGAAATGTAAATCCTTTCCAGGTCTACTTTCTTGCTTGACAGCATGAATATCAGTAAATTAATAAACATCAGGGAATCATTAGAAGTGATATAACCTTGGTTCCTGTGAAATCACAGATAGCAAGAGTGGTTTATTAAAGTTCCAGAAACCTGAGATTGTACTCGAGCCATCTATCCAGGTCCCTACCTGTGTTATTTATAATGTGCGCTGGACACTATTATCTGTAATTGTTAATGTTAGTCATACTGTTGTGGTCTTGTTGTATGAGGCAATGAAGATATCTTAAAAAAAGCATTTTGCAGGTCTCATTTTGGATAAAAAATACCTTTTCTTCTTGTCAGTTACAAAGACAAATTTAGAGTTAACAGAAGTTGATTTATTCTAATATATATAATTTTTGAGCTGCTGATATCTGTGATGAATGAGTGTATCACAGTATAACAGTCACAGAAGGGTTTTAAATGTGATGTCAGTACTGCTGTTTACAGAGAAATAACGTGCAATTGATCAGAATAAATCATACATCCAGTTTATATCTGATTAACAAAATAAGAATGTAGAAACAGAAAATGCTATTCAGCCCATCTAACTGGCTCCAATGTCCTGTCCTTTCAGGCTCTGATCTGACAATTTTTTTCAAAACTCTTTTTGTACTCTAAATCTCCACTGTAGTTGGTATTTAATCAAAATAGGAAGATAGAAACAGGAGTAGGCTATTTAGCCCCTTGAGCCTGTTCCACCATTCACTGAGATCATGGCTGATCTGTGATCTAACTCCATATTAACCCCATATCCCTTAATACCTTCTGGTTAACAAAAGTCTATCAATATCAGATTTAAAATTAACAATTGAGCTAGCATCAACTGCCATTTGCAGAAGAGTGTTCCAAACCTCTACCACCCTTTGCTTGTAGAAGTGTTTCCTAATTTCACTCCTGAAAGTCCTGACTCTAATTTTTAGGCTATGTCCCCTAGTCCTAGACTCCCCAACCAGCGGAAATAGTTTCTCTCTATCTACCCTATCAGTTACCCTTAATAGCTTGGAAACATCAATCAAATCACCCCTTAATCTTCTAAATTCCAGGGAATACAACCCTAGTTTGTGTAATCTCTCCTCATAATTTAACCCTTGGAGTCCAGGTATCATTCTAGTAAATCTAAGCTGCACTCCCTCGAAGACTAGTATATCCTTCCTAAGGTGCGGTGCCCAGAACTGAACACAATACTCCAGGTGTGGTCTCACCAGGGCTTTGTATAGCTGTAGCATAACTTCTACCCCCTTTGCATTCTAGTCCACTAGATATAAAGGACAGCATTCCATTAGCCTTTTTAATTATTTTCTGAACCTGTTCCATGACATTTTTATGATCTATGTACATGGACCCCTAAGTCTCTTTGGACCTCCACTGTTTCGAGCTATTCACCATTTACAAAGTACACTGATCTATCCTTTTTAAGTCCAAAGTGGGTGACCTCACACTTACCTATATTGAAATCCATTTGCCACAGTTTTGCCCATTCACTTAATCTATTAGTATCTCTGTAATTTTATGCTTCCATCTACACTGCTTACAATGCTGTCTATCTTTGTGTCATCAGCAAACTTGGATATGTAGCTCTCTGTCCCATCATCTAAGTCATTTATAAATACAGCAAATAGTTGAGGCCCCAACACAGACACCACTAGTCACATTCTGCCAATTTGGGTACTGCCCATTGTCCCTACTCTGTCTCCTGCCGCTCAGCCAATTTCCCAACCATGTTAATAATTTGCCCTCAATTCCACGAGCTTCACCTTTAGCTAACAGTATCTTATGAGGGACTTTATCGAATGCCTTCTGGAAGCCAATATAAACAACATCCACAGAGATTCCCCTATCCACTCTTTAAAAAATTCATTCAGGTTCGTCAGGCATGACCTACCCTTTATAAATCCATTCTGGCTCTCTCTGATCAACTGAAAATTTTCAGCTTAATTATAGACTCTCGTAATTTCCTGACAACAGATGTTAGGTTAACTGGTCTATAATTCCCTGGCTTCCCCCTCACCTTTCTTAAATAGCGGAGTGACGTGCAATTTTCCAATCGAAAGGAACGGTTCCTGAATAAGTCAATTCTAAACATAAAGAAGTTATTCCTTATGCTAAGTTTAGTTTCTGGCTTTTCTCAGTTCATATAATCATGTACTCTGTTTTTTCTATCCTGCTTTTACCTGTCTACATTCACCTTATAAATTTCCTTTATTTTAAGAATACTTTGATCATGTTGCCTTTTAGTCTGATCACAAAGATTGAACTTTATTAGTTTCGTCTCATAGCTCAGTAACTTAAAACCTGGGATCGTCTTTGTTGCTTTCTCTTAACTCCTTCCATTTTTTCTTAAGTATAGTGACCACAATTCTACATATGCAACTGAACTGTGATTTATAACATGCCAGGAGCAATTCCTTGGACAATTATACATCTAAGACAAAACTTACATTTCTATAATGCTCTTCATGTAAAGACAAACATCTCAGAGCACTTTAAAGAGTAGAGGGGAAAAATGATGGATACCAGCCAGTAGAGAAACAGGAAGTAGAATTAGGATGAGGTCCTAAAAGCTCAGAGAGAGGTTTATTAGGAAATATTCAAAACAGGGAGAGAAAAAGAAAGAACCTGTATTTATACAATGCCTTTCACATCTCCAGGACATTGCAAAACGCTTCAAACCTAACGAACTACTTTTGAAGTGTAGTTAATTATTTTGTAATAAAACACAGCAATCACTTTGCATACAGCAAGGTGCCACAAACAGCAATGGAATAAGTGACCAGTTAATCTGTTTTGGTGGTATTGGTTGAGGGATAAATGTTGGTATGAGATGTTTTATGTCTACCTGAACAGACAGATGGGGCCTCAGTTTAACATATCATTCAAAAGACAGTATCTCCAACAATGAAGCACTCCCTCAGTATTGCATTGAAGTGTCAGCCAAGATTATGTACTCAAGTCCTGGAGTGGGGCTTTGAACAAGGCAATGGAGGAGGGATAGATTAAAGAATGGCCACATACACGGGAGCAGGGAACGAGTAGTAATTTGGTGTCCCAGTAGCTGAGTTTATAGGTGAGGCATACATTTGGAGCTGACTACTGAAGTGGGTGGGGGAAGACCATGGAAAGACAAGGATCTTAAGTTCAATTTTCTGGGGTGCAGGGAGTTGTTGCAGTTTGGCAACGACAGGAGATGCAGTATTTTGTGAGGAGGAAGATGCAGAGTGGCAATGAGAGCACTGGAGAAGTCGAGTCTTGAGGCAGTAAATCATACAACCTAAACATTTTACTTAGATTTCAAACTGCTGTCAGACAATGTGATGATACTTTTGATGATTGATCAATTATTATATCCAGATCCTTTTCTACCAAATCATGTTATTGAAGTATTACATAGAAACATAGAAAATAGGAGCAGGAGTAGGCCATTTGGCCCTTCGAGCCTGCTCCGCCATTCAATATGATCATGGCTGATCCTCTATCTCTATATCATATTCCTGCTCTCTCCCCATACCCCTTGATGCCTTTTGTGTCTAGAAATCTATCTATCTCTTTCTTAAATATATTCAGTGATTTAGCCTCCACAGACATTCATATGTATCTCTTTTATTTTGCAATCATATTTACCACCTTTAGTACAAGTATGTATTGCTTTACATTTATTATTAAATGCTATTGGAATTAATTTGCTCAGTTGTTAAGTCTTGCTAGAACTCTCTAAATCTTTTTTCCTCCAAACTTCCTTTAATATTTGGAGTTATCTGCAAACTTAGTCATAGTACTTATCACCTGTATCAATGTCATTAAGAAACATTGTGGACAGCAGAGATCAAAGTTCCCTGGGTGCTCCTTAAAATGGCTACGCAGTACAATATGCCAATTTTTAAAAAATTATTTGTTCACGGGATGTGGGCGTCGCTGGCGAGGCCAGCATTTATTGCCCATCCCTAATTGCCCTCGAGAGCCGCCTTCTTGAACCGCTGCAGTGGGTGGGTTATAGCACTGCATAGGGAGTGAAAACGACACACTGGGGGTAAAATTCAATTTCGGCAGAGGCGCAAAACAGGCGGTAGCAGATTGGCCGCCCACTATACTCCCTATCTGATTTTCTTTTCCATTGAAGACCTCAAAACTGTGGGATTCCTCACCCCCTCCCCACTCCCCTCTCCCTTTCCTTCCTCCTGCAAACTTCAGGCTCTTAGCACCCAAGGTCAATAAATTGCTAACACAATGAAAATTACAAGGCTTGTTCCCTTTATGGCAGTTTTCTACGTATTGTATTAGACACTTTGGAAGTGGCATGAACACCCTAGCTGCCACAGAGGATTGTGCAGTTATTTTACAGAGTTCCATTTTTCCATAAGAATGATTATGAAATGTGTTTTCCTGCATTTTGGTGGATACTGTATTTGTTAACTTCTGAAATATGTATTGTAAAGGTGATTCTGTGATCCTGCACCCCCAGTGGAGAGCCAGGCTGGCAAAGAACACAGGTTGGAGAGTCAGGGCTCTCATGTTGTAGCTCTTTCTCAGACTCGCACTCCCTGTAAGTGCAGCTGCTTGTTGGGGGCACGACATCATAAAATCACCGCTGGTCTATAACAGCTTAATGTCAACAAAAAGTACTGAAATAGTTTTTCAAATAATTTTGCATTTGGACTTGCAACTGTTGTGAGAAATAGATGTGATGCAAAATCAAGTGTGTATTTTGTGGAAAACAATAAAATGATCTGTGTGTTTCATGCTAAACTGGTGTTTTTAGAATTATTTGACAGTTTTCTTTTACTTTATTGGTACATTATATAGGAAATCATGAGCTGGAGTAAGATGTCTTCTATTGCCCAGACACTCATTCAAACATTCACTTTTAAATAAGAAGTGCCGGATGGACTGCCAGTGCCTACCTGGATGAAGCACCTTTGGGAACAGCTACTACACACAGAAAAAATAAGAGGGAAACGAGAATAAATGTAAGAGAAGTGTGACACCAACATGCAGTGGCATAAAGTAGCAGGGCACAAGGCTGTGCTTGTGATTTTTCACATGGTGCTTTTCCAATCAAAACTGTGTCATCACAGGAGGCCATGTACTTCCCTGCACAAAGGGAAAGAGGAGGGATAGAAATTGAAAGGCCACTGTCACACACATTTCCATAGCAAGCTTAGAGTAGCACTGGGAGGAAGTCTCCAGTCTGCTTCTTCTACCAGGGAAGATGTACAGAGTGGGGAGACTTCATGAGAGAGATTTTCTTTTAAAACTATTGAGGGAGTTAAAAAGTTGCTGGAGCTGTAGCAGAAGACTACGTGTTGAGGTGCTACTTTCCATGGATTTTGCAAACACTACACTACTGAAGAAAGCTGCTGGGATGAAGGTCATTCAGGAGGGAGGTTTGCCTTCAGTTTGCGGAGTGGATTTTTTCCTCAGTCTCCATTTTTGTGGTGTTATTTTACAGTTGCTGTGGGTAAACAGTATGGAGTGTTTTTTCAAGATGTTATAACTATTCTAGTCTTGGGCATTGTACACACTGTCTTATAGTGGAATAGATGTGAGGGTCTGTGACAAACAACCCAAAGCTTCTGGGGTGGGGTGGTCCTAAAGCAGCTTTTAAATCCCTAGCCCAAGTTACAACTTACTGTGAATCGGTTGAGTCATCAACACTGGACCTGGAGACACCACAGCAAGGGAGGAGTTGCCCTGAACAGTTTCTAAAAAAATGGATTTAAAATGAGCCTTATGGTAAAAACATTACTCTCAGGAGGGATTTAGCATCTTTCTGTAGTGTCCCAGCTCTGCTGTACCTACACTCAGAGTCTGATCAGTGCGGGTATATCCTGATTTATTTTAAAGGGAGCCAGTTCCGAAGCTCACTGACAGCGGTTTGCAGTTCGGTGCATCTCCTCGCTTCTGTTGGCCATTGATTTTGGGGGGAAGGAGGAGGCGGAAGCGCCGGGTTTGGTGCAGCAGCTGCCGGAGGAGGATCGGACCCGACCCGACCCGACCCGCCGGGGAAGATGAGCAGCCTGGGACCTCCGGAAGGCAAGCAGGAGAAGGTCGACATCTACCGGGACACTTGGGTCCGGTTTCTGGGTAAGAGACGGCGAGGAGGTGGTTAGCGTTTCGGGGAAGGAGAGTCACCGGCCTGGGTTAGTCAGAGAGGGAGATCCGGCTCATCTCACTCCGAGACCCCCGGAGCCTGGACCTGCATCTAATCCCCAATCTTAACGGATCAAATCACCGCTTTTTGAAATTAAAATATTAATTATTCGCCCTCCAAACGTTTAATAATATTCAGCGCCATAAATAACCTTGAGTAAAGTTGGTGAAACTCCACACCCACCGAGCCAGGGCGGCTGCTACTCACATTTCACACTAACAGACTTGGTGATTCAGAAAGGAAGGTCATTTTAATCACTGCTTCCTCAATATCATTTTCGGAGTTCCCTTCGTCCGTGTGACCCTGTTAAATGTGTAAGGATACCCCATCTGTGCTTCTCTCACCCTTTCCCCTTCCCCTCCAAGCTATGCAGAGTTGAAGGGCCTCCTCTCCCAGATCATACTGTCCCAAGTTTCTGAGCAAAACAAACATGGTTAGAAAATGTGAGAATAGCCAGGAATTTACTGGCTAAGCACCCATCAGTGGCGGCTACCTTGCTCTTTATTGCAACTTCTCCACAGAGACCCAGTTCTATCATTCATACTTGGTATAAAAGGATGTGTGGAGGGACCCTGATTTCAGTGAATACCTGCAGCTAGGTTACCCCACCCATAAACTCCTCTCTCTCTTTCTACCCCCACCCGTTTGTATCTGTCTGCATAATCAAAACACTTTCACTTAGTGTTCACAGACAGAAGGAAATCAGGAAGATTCCTTATTCAGCAAAGACTAGAGAGATTTGAGTTGTGGGACAAGATTTTTTTTAAAGCTGTCTAACACTCCCATCCCCTCCCTAAGAAAAAACAAACCCTAAGAGGGATTAGGTCCTGAAAGGGAAGATGAGCTGGATGACTTTTCTTGTTCATATATTTAAATTCAAAACAAAACAAAAAAAACACTTAGTGCATTCATACCACAGGTATAGTGTTGGTGTAAAGTGATTTCAGCTTTGCACTGCCGCTAAACTTGTGGGTTATAAATTAGGTGTGAAGGTCTGAAGTAAAGCAAAGTGAGACTGCCTATTCCAGGGAACCTTACTCCATTTTGCTCTGGTTTGCCCCTGACTCCCGATTCAAGCTATGTTTACACTATAACTGCAGCACTGGTGCAAAGCTATACCACTTCACACCAACACTGCAGTTGTATTGTGCTAATCTTTAGATAAAATTTTAAAAATTGCATGCAATGCTGTATGCCCAGACTTATTTCAATATATTTGTAGAGCCAAAGTGCGGTAGCAGCAAAACAAAAATCATAGAATGGAAAGATCACAGCTAGATCACAGTACATGGTTAGTTTTAATTCACTTGTAAAAGGGAATCCTAATTAAGTTATTTGCCAGCAAGGCTATTAATCAAGCCCAAAGCTGCGGTGCTGCAGGAAAAATCTTGGGAATGGATTAGAAATTGGTCAACAGGTACTTGTTAGAGAATTATGTTAGGGTGAGGGAAGTACTAAGTGGGGTGCCCCATGAATCACTGTTGGGGCCACTAATCAATGCAAACTGGTTACATTTGCAAATGATACCAAACTAGGAGGGGCAGTGGAATTGGACGAGGCAGCACAAAGAAAATTAAAGGAGTTGGACAAAATATGTAAGTGGACAGAAAAATGGAAGATAAAATTTAATCCAAACCAATGTAAGATACTGCAGGTAGAAAGGAAAAATAGGCGGCACATGTACTCCGTGAATGACATTGAAATAGATAAGGATGAAGTTGAAAGAGACCTAGGAGTCTTAGTAGACTCAATTTTCAACATAGCCAGCCAATGGAGAGCAGCAGTGAACAAAGCCAATAGAATGCCGAGCTGTATAGCCAGAACATTTGAATAGCCAGAGGAAGTTATGCTCAAACGGTATAACGCTCTAGTCAGATCACATTCTGAATACTGTATCCAGTTGTGGTCATTGAGATACAAGGGAGACATCCAGGTGCTGGATGCAGTGCAGGGTAATTCCTAACATCAGAGGTCTGAGCAGCGAGGAACGATTGAAGAAAGTTGGGCTCTTCAGCCTCGAAAGGAGATGTGTAAAAGACCATCTCATTAGAAGTATATACAATATAGTATATAACAGAATGGAAAAAGTAAATCTGGAAAATCACTTTAAAGTATCTTGCCAGTAGTATAAGAAGACATGGGTTCACACTAGTAAAAGGCAAATTTAGGATTGATATCAGAAAGTTCTTCACAGAGAGTGATCAAGACATGGAAAGGATTTCCAGAGAGGAGGTGAAACACTGGAATCATTTAAGAACTAATTGAATGCTGTAATGTGGGAACTTTAGGGTATTTCTGGATGGATGAATTAAGGTCTGAATGGCCTCCCTCATTATAATTATCTTGTGAATACTCACTGCAATGTGTGAGTGCATGTCAAAAATGTAGTAAAATACCACAAAAATGCAAAAATACCCAGACATTAAAGTCATATTTAAGTGATTTCAGTGGCTGAAAGGCTCAGGTATGCTTGTCTGTAGAAGCTCATTATTGGTTAGTTAGTAAGTTGTGCACAAACCTCAAAGTATGTAATAAATACCACTCAGACAGGTAAATCCACAGCTTCAAGTGCTGGCAGGCAAGTGCATGCAAATGTAGTACAGGGTAGTTTTTTCTCATTCGTTCGGCAATTTAAATTGTAGAAGTGACTTGAGCTGTTTCGGGTTTAGCTCCTTTCATATTGTAGAACACGTTTTCAAAGCAAATATTGGGGATAAAAATGGAGATAGCAGATAAGTTAACTAATGGCATTCACATTGCCTACTCTCCAGCCTTTGGCCCTCCATTCACCATGACATTTCTGCAGTTACCGATCTGTTTAATCACACCCTCACCTCCAGCTTTGATGCCCTTGTCCTCGTTAAAACCATTAATCTCTCTCACCCTGGTCATTGCCCCTGGAAAGGCCCTCATCTCCACTCCCTTAAGTCCAAGGGACGCAGACTTGAACACTTATGGCAGATAAGTGGTTTAGCCATTCATCGCCAGATCTGGCGGGATCACATAAAGCACTATCGAGTCCTGCTCTCCTCTGCCAAAACTGCTCACTATTCCAGTTCATTCTGCAATGCAAAGATAACCCCCGGTTTCTCCATCACAAACTGTCTTCTTCAACTCCTCTCCCCTGCTCCCTCCACCCTCAACCCTCACCTCCAACAAGTGCAAGGAGATCACGGACTTCTTTGTCACTAAGATTGAGACCATCCATTCAGCTCCCTCTATCAGTTCCCTCCTTTCCGCTTGCCCATCAAGCCAAACTTCCCCTAAGGTTCTCCCCTGCCCTAGCCCTGAACCCGCATCTTTCTCTAGTTTCTTTCCTGTTTCCCCTCATGCCCTCTCAGAGCTCACCTTGTCCATGAGATCCACATCCTGCTCCCTCGACCCTATTCCCACCATACTGCTGACCACCCAACTTCCCTTCCTGGCCCCCATGTTAGCTGATATTGTAAATTGTTCCCTCTCCTCAGATACTGTCCCCCTCCCTTTCAAGTCTGCCATCACCCCCTCCTCAAAAAAACCCACCCTTGACCCCTCTGTCCTTGCAAACTACCGCCCCATCTCCAACCTCCCTTTCCTCTCCATAGTCCTTGAACGTATTGTCGCCTCTAAAATCTTTGTCAATCTTTCCCGCAGCTCCATGTTTGAACCCCTCCAATCAAATTTCCATCCATGCCACAGTACTGAAACGGCCCTTATCAAAGTCACAAATGACACCCTATGTGACTGTGACCATGGTAAACTATCCCTCCTCATCCTTCTCGACCTGTCTGCAGCCGGTCCCACGGTTGACCACATCATCCTCCAACACCTTTCCTTTGTCATCCAGCTGGGTGGGTCTGCCCTCGCCTGGTTCCATTCTTATCTATCCAGTTGTAGCCAGAGAATCACCTGAAATGGCTTCGCTTCCTGCTCCCGCTCTGTTACTTCTGGAGTCCCCCAAGGATTGATCCTTGTCCCCCTCCTCTTTATCTACGTGCTGCCACTCGACGACATCATCCGAAAACACATCAGGTTCCACATGTACGCTGACAACAGTCAGCTCTACCTCACCACCACCTCTCCCGACCCCTCCACTGCTGCTGATTTGTCATGCTGCTGGTCCAATATCCAGTACCGGATGAGCAAAAATTCCTTTCGACCACCTACTTCCACCTCCGTAACGTCGCCCGTCTCCGCCCCTGCCTCAGCTTATCTGCTGCTGAAACCCTCATCCATGCCTTTGTTATCTCTAGACTTGACTATTCCAATGCTCTCCTGGTCGGCCTCCCATCTTCCACAGACCATAAACTTGAGCTCATCCAAGATTCTGCTGCCCGTATCCTAACTCGCATCAAGTCCTGTTCACCCATCACCCATGCTACATTGGCTCCTGGTCCAGCAACGCCTCAATTTTAAAATTCTCATCCTTGTTTTCAAATCCCTCCATGGCCTAGCCCCTCCCTATCTCTAACCTCCTCTTACAACCCTCCGAGCTCTCTGCGCTCCTCCAATTCTGGCCTCTTGCGCATCCCTGATTTTTATCACTCCACCATTGGCAGCTGTGCCTTCAGTGGCCTCGGCCCTATATTCTGGAATTCCCTCTCTACCCCTCTCTCCTCCTTTAAGAAGCTCCTTAAAACCTACCTCTTTGACCAAGCTTTTGGTCACCTGTCCTAATACATCCTTATGTGGCTTGATGTCAAATTTTGTTTGATAACGCTTCTGTGAAGTGCTTTGGGACGTTTTACTCTGTTAAAGGCACTATATAAATGCAAGATATTGTTATATACCTGAAACATTAATTTGTCTGTTTTCTCTACAGGTGCTGAAGGTTTCCAGCATTTTCTGTTTTTATTTCAGATTTCCAGTATCTGTAGTTTTTTGCTTTTTATTTATATTGGAAAAAATTCTAGTTTCTGATAAAAGATGTTTATCTTCCATCAAGAAACTTAACTATCTTGTGGCTAAAGTTCAGTATAAATTCAGCAGTATTAAAAAAAAAACTTAGTGTTTTATGTAAATATGTGCTTTCTCCTCCTAAGCAACAAAAAACTTAAATTATAGAGCTGATAATGTGCTCCTGTGATCCAGTAGAACTGCTGCGCAATGGGCACTGGCTGGTTGAATTATCTGGGAAGAGAGAAGTCTACTCTGCTCCTCTATCACACAGAGTGGTGCTGAGGGCTTGCGCACCGGTCTTGGCTAAGCCTCATTAAAGTCTCAAATTTCATGCAAAAATATTTTTTAAAATCATCTAGAACCATAATGCACACTTTTCCAATATTTGCTTAAGAAATGTGTTCTTCAAAATGAAAGGAACTAAAGCTGCAGCAGCCTGAGCCACTTTGCTCTTTCTACCCATTGCATCCACTACCATTGGAAGGTAATGAAGCTTATTTCAATACAGTGTTGGTAGAAATTGCTAATATATAAATACTACCAGTAACGTGCAAATTAAATTTAAAGGAACAGATAAGAAGCTCCACTGATCATTATGGGAGCCCAGTGAGTTGGAGCCTGCCCAAATCCAATGACAACACATGCAACATGACAGTGAACTTATCACATTAGTGCCTAAACCAGGATGACCAGGAGGCTGGTAGGAAGAGTTATACAGAGGGTGGCTGAGTTAAACACATGTAAACGTAAAGTGAGGGCTAACTGAGTTTATTTGAACAGGCAGGGCTCCTTATCACAAAAATTTCATTTTTTCTTTTTGGTGGATTAAGGATATGCTAATGAAGTTGGTGAAGCCTTCCGGGCACTAGTACCTCGGGGCCTGGTCTGGGCCAGTTACGGGATATCAACTGCATATGTGACAGCTGATGCAGTCGACAAAGGGAAGAAAGCGGCTGCTGTAAGTACTGGCTTTATGCAAATATGTTATCATACTGAACAATCCTGCTCTGCTTACTACACTCCCATCAGTGTTATGTTTTAAATTAGGATGGTCACAAGCACCTTTCTGCATTTTGTTAGACAACTACACAGGCACCTAAGATTGAGGCACAATATGTGTGTGTGTGTGTGTGTGTGTGTGTGTGTGTCTGCCTACTGTTCCACACTCTGCAACCTGTCCCTGAACTTCATCCCATTTGTCAAGTATATTTTGCAAAAGTTCACTTCAGACACAAGCTACAGAGTTGAGAAGAAAAATTGCACCCATCTGCCTCTCCATTGTTTGCTCTAATCACTTTATCGTTCCTCTGACTCAGAGGGTGGGACAGTCTAGGGAATGTGTCTCCATGGTTGCTGATCACTAACAAGAACAGATCTTCAGTGTAGTGAGACTCGTCATCACATTTCCTCCACTCCTTCCTAATCCTCTCCCCCCAAATTCTCTTCCAGAAAACCATTCTGTTGCATTTGACCAGGACTATCCTAACTTGCTGTTTTTGGAACTATTTAGGAGCTATCCATGAATTATCAGAGATTTTGACAATTTTTTTTTAATATACAAATACTCTTAACAGTAAATGTTTTGGAAGTGGTAAAGGATGGGTATGGTTTCTGCTTGTGGAGGTGACAGTTCTATTTGCCATCAGTACACCCAGTTTTAAATAATTCTGTTCCAGAAAAGCAAAGTTGTAACTTCAACAGCCAGTAGCTGGTTTGTAGGCAATTCCTGTGCACACAGGACAACGCTGCTCAAAATTGACTGCACCCTTGGGAAAGTTCCCCACCCATCAACAGGGCTTGGTTATGGTCGAACTCTAATCCAGGAGTAATGGGCTGAGCATTATAAATTAACTATGAATAATAACGAGCTATGAAACATACTGCATTTATTCTGTAGCAAAATACCCCCATAACTATGTTTCCCTACTATAGGCTGCGTTTAGTTTTTGACAGCATGTGGGAAAAATACTTGAAACTGCAGAGGAAAGATTTGAATAAAAAATGTTTAGCATATAGGAGCTGTCACTTTGGATCTGTCCTTCCCAAAAAAGGTTTAATTCTGATGGGATTATGATTACTGAGATTTCCACAATTGCTACAATCTGTGCAGTTGCTATGTAGCACCCAGCAAGGAGGAGTCAAATGTAACAATAGACATCACCACAATTTTTAGTATAATATATATAATGCCCAGAGGCTGGCCTGGTGATACAACTTGATTGTGCATTAAGCCACAGAGTTCTATCTCTGATTCCTTGTATCAGCTGGGCTACCTTAGAGGGAAAAGGTGATTTAAAGTCTGGGTCAGGGTTAACCCATGGGAAGTACATAGAGGAATTGAGAGGCCTGGGAACAGGTTGTCCAAATGACCTTAGAGCAAGGAAATTGGGCTCTAGGGTAGCAGAATTGGGGTAGGTTATCTAGGAGAGAGCCAGCATAAGAGGAGAAAAGATACCGATGGGGAAGCAGTAGCCAGACACTAACTCGGCAGGAGAAAGCAACAATAAAAACCACCAACAGTAATGGAGACCCAAAGCTCATCAATTGTAAACCTCCTCAGTGCACCAAAATGTCGTGCAGCATTGAGTCTCAGCCTTCCCAGCCATCTAAGAGAACTCTTTGAGCTTAGTTTATTGTCAAGTGTAGGTCTGCCCCAAGCAAGGCATTATTTATACTGCTTTTTAAAACTTGCAAGCTACCAAGAATGCCAATTTAATATTGTTTTTAAAAAAAGTGCTTCAAATGCCTAACAATCCTCACTTTACCCCCACTTAGGCTCATGGAGACAACCCTGGAAAAACCATGAAGGTGGGTGTAGCGGTGGTGGATACTTTTATCTGGCAGGCATTGGCCTCAGTTGCAATTCCAGGATTCACCATCAATCGATTATGTGCAGCTTCTCTTTTCCTACTGGGGAAAACTACGAGGTGGCCACTGCCGATGAGAAAGTGGACAACCACCGCTATCGGGCTGTCCGCCATTCCTGTCATTATAACTCCCATTGACAGGTAAGACCTTGCCTTGGTGGGACAATTAAGTGTTTCAGACTTTGTAATTGGTTTAAAAAGCCTAGGTGGTGGATGTATCAATAACCCACTTTGGGGGCGGGGTTACCTTGTCATGCAAATTTTTCAAACTATCAATGAAAGCAATTGGAGAAAAAAAGGGAAAGAATTGTGTCGCGACCAACGTGATACCTGCTTGACATAAACTGACGTGGGAGAAATACTGTGGTCAGTGTATATCATAACATCATAAAGCTGCCACTCTTGCCAGGGAGCTGAGCTCCATAGCATTAGCCAAGCGCTCATGCTTTGTCATTTAGTTCAGTACAATCTGTAGCAAGGCACAGGCAGCAGTATAACTCGAGCCTACTAGCTGCACATTGCATTATATAGATACTGGTCTGAGAATTATATCTGTACTATAATGGTAGTTGACATTGCAGGTATACCATGGCGATAACAGATTATTCTCTATTTTAGATCCAGTACCATTTAAGTCCTATAGACTCAGTTTACAGATTGAACTTCAATCACTTGTACTAACGTGCAGTATATAGTAAACAAAACAGTTTACAGAAATAGAAGCCATCACTGATTAGATCATGGCTTTGTGTCACAAATCATTTAACCATTTTTAAAGACCGTTCTACTCCTTTGTATACAGGAGATAAATTTTAATCTTACCCGACCAGTGGAAATCAGGCAGGTGGGCGGCTAATACTAAGAACTCCCATCCTCACCGCCTACGATCTTAACCTGCAGGCAGCTGAGGTGCTTCATAAATTTATTAAAATCGGAATCCTATTATGTCAATAGGAGTCTGATTGCATTTTAACCCGGATCTCAGTGGGGGAGCTGTTACTTCTTTGCTGCCAGGTGAAAGCAGGTCAGCAGCTGTCGGGAAGGAGGGAGAGGCCCAAAACGTAAGTCAGAAATGTTCCTTTTTGGGGCCAGGAGGAGCTATATGGTTCCAGCTATGTCATTCTAGCAACAGTTATAGATTAAGGAGACAAGTCTGGTAAGAAAACAACAGTCCAGGTGGTTATTTTATCTTGTTCTGTTTTCTGTAAGGCATTTTACAGTTCATTAACACATTCCTATTACTCTTTCCAGGTCTGTGGACTTCCTTTTGAATTCTACATTAAGAAAGTTGTATGGAGCAGAAGAAAAGCACAAACCATAACAAAAGGCAATTTGTAAAAGTGCCATCTAACCAGTTTAAGATTGGTATTACAGCTTTAAATTACATTGCAAGGCAATGAACTCTGTACTCCAACTCTGGAGACTAGTCTCCATTTTAAAACAATGGGTGTGGGGTGAAATTCCTCTCACTGAAAGGTGGTAGGTGCTTGTTTTTCCTTGTAGTTAGAAATCTGCCAGCAAAGTTTTGGAACATGTGGTTTTCCAACACATGATTTCGGAGTATCATTTTGTTAGCAGGTTGCTAATTACACAGAAAAAGAAAGAGGCATTCTCCTTGTTTTTAAAGAGGCTTTTCACCCCAATACTCGTATAACAATTGAAATGAAATAAAAAATTGTATAGATTTGGTCAATTATTTTCTTAACTTTTTAAACTTTACAACTTAAACATCTGACCAACAAACTTCTGTTTCATTGGCCACATGCCCATTTCAAATCAAGGATTTAAACCATCTCCACTTATTCTAATAATGCAGGATACTGTAGAGCATGACTGGCTGGGCTGGTCTAGGCATCTACATATGAACAGGCATGGGACAGCACTCCAAAGTGATCGTAACTTACGACTGGAGCAGTTACTCGGATCTGGCTTTTCCACTAGAAGCGGAGGGTAGAGCAATATAATAAAGCACATTTGAATTTAGCCAGTTCTATTTACAGTCATTTCCTTTCACCCTCAAGACAACAAATGGGATTTACTTCAGGAAATTTGCTGTTTGAAAGGAAGGGATAGAAAATATCTTCTCCCATTAATGAGTGAGGAAACTTTAAAACAATGTGATTTATAAATCATGCAGAAATAGTGAGGAAGCCACCTGACACAAGCTCTGTCCATCCCTGAAGTCACTCACTCCTGTAGCAGGTACAGGAAACTGGTCACCCTAGACTCTCACTTCACATAGGAGGACATATTCTCTTTACATTAACTAACCCATTTCTTGAAGGACTCAAGGACTTAGTGACTTCTAATATCTGATACTTTTGGCGTTTCACAAGCTTCCCTGAAAATTCAGGTGTCAAATGTACTCAGGATAGGTTACCACTTAGATTATTGAATTGCGCATCTGCTTCCTTTAATAGCATGAGGAAATGTACATCATAACATGATCTTTCATTGCATCGTAAAACTGGTTTGATATTGTAGGAGTTTAAATGCTTATAATCCAACTTCTTGTGCTATCTATGTGGGTATGCTCCAGTCTCAAGAGAAACACAATTTAAGGAAACTGCTGCTCAGTCTCCTTGGCCTTCTCGCTACAAAGGCCTTCTACTTTAAATCCCATGAAACACAATATTTCCGTTGCCTGGAGATAAGAAAATTGGATAGGTATACTCTGCAATATCAACCTTTTCTCTGAGAGAAACCAGATATAGATCTGTGCAGTAGCACAAGTAAGGAAGCACAAAGCCTTTGCATGCAAAATATGGTTAGTTGTTCAACACGTTTGCAGCCAAAGTTTGATCTTTTAGAGTTATTAGAAAGGAGAATGATCATATCTGTACTGTTTAATATGCTTTTTTTAAAATCAAGAAAATGTTACTTTTATACTAAGGGCATGCAGATAGGTATATCAACATAAATTCCTATTAAAATATATTAGGGTTTTCCCTGTTTTTATTATTCTATATGTAATTAATCTCATTTGCAAAACAGTAACCACTAGTAATCTATTGAGATATATTGTTGATATGGTATAACATTTTCATATTACACTATTTATCTGATGCTGTGCCCATGTTCCTGGCTCTTACCAGCAAGGTTAATGCATCAAAGGAATAGGTTCTAAATTTATCTAACTAGAAGAGAACTTTCTCCCCTCAGTTTTCATGTTAAGCTTTTGGCCCATCTCCAAGACCATATGTTAGTCCCAAGGATAGAACAGAATTCTTTTGAAGCTCGACATAATGAAACCCTACAGTGAGAAAATCTGCCTTGCTTATATTATTAGTCTCTCGGCAAGACTCCTGTTGTAGGTTCTAAATTGTCGCAAGGTGACCTAAAAAGCTTCAATTAAGACACTGTACGAAACAACAACTTCCTCTTGTGTTTCAGGTAAACTTAGCCTCTGCCCTGAATTACTTCCCTGCTCTCTATTACACAGTTTCATTCACAAAAAAAAATTATCTGCTGCAGATCATGCCTCCTGTTTCCTTGAGTTAGAATGAAAGTGTTGTGTGTTAGTTTATCATCACAGTGAGAACAAATACTGCTTGTGAAAAAGGCATTGGATGAGACCTGGACTCGAAACAAAAAAGGTCTTGTATCAGTACTGATCCACTACTGTCCAGATGCATTGACTGTAAAGTAGAATTAAGTTTATTTCTACATAGCTAAGACTTTTAAAAGATAGATTGTATCTAAAATATACCACACCATGTGTTATTAAAATCTTGAACATTCAAAAGGTAGTGTCATGGTGGTACAATGTGTTAAGAGTCCTTGGAATTGCAAGATACTCACTGCCTAGACTCACCATAAATAATACTCACTTGGGACAGAATACTCATGAACCTTACGCCAGCAACAACTACCAGTTGATAATGAGATCGAACTTGACCACAAGTACCTATTGAGGCAAAGGCTATAACATCATTTCAAATACTTATCCAGTTCCATTTTAAAAGAATTTAAACAATATGGTGAAAGAGCAGCAAAATGGGATTAAGTAGAGATATCTGTTTGGAGAACTACCACCGCACTAGCACGATGGGCCAAATGGCCTCCCTGTTCTGTAATTTCTACGATGACTTATAGAGAAATGAAGGATGAGGGAAAAAAATTAGCAAGAATAAAAGGATGAAATAAGTAACCATTGCTTTGTGTTACAGTAGCATATTTGGTAACTGGCTATAGAATGACATTGGCAATCAAAATTCAACAGGCATCCAGCTATTCCTTTGGATGGAGATGATGCCTGGTACAGTGGGATTTGAGTGGAAGAATAACAAAGACAACATTTTCACATCGTTCACCTGACGAAGGGGGAAGCCTCCGAAAGCTTGTGAATTTAAAATAAAATTGCTGGACTATAACTTGGTGTTGTAAAATTGTTTACAAAAGACAACATTGTAAGGGAATGTTTACATTTAATAGAAAAATTAATTCATTCAATACAGATGAAGGGACCGGATGTATGATTGCTAAATTTGCAGATGGCACAAAGGTAGGCAGGAAAGTAAGTTGTGATGAGGTCATAAGGGCCCTGATATTACCAAGGAGGTGGGTTGGCAACGGGGGGGGTCGACTGGGCACGTGGGTAACCCGCTCAGTAAAATTGGTGGCTTCCCTACGCGATCGCGAGTAAATTGAAGCCACTTACCTTGGCTTCCGGGTTTCCAGTTGGAAACCTGCACAGCATCGCAGGCTGTCAGCTGGAGGAGCCCTATTTAAAGGGACAGTCCCCCAATGCTGCTCCTGCAGCAAACAGCCAAAATTACAGCATGGAGCAGCCCAGGGGAAAGGCTGCTCCCAGATTTAATGATGCCTCACTCCAGGTCTTACTGGATGGGGTGAGGAGGAGGAGGAGGGAGATCTTCTACCCGTCGGACGGGATGAAGTGGTCTGCCTCTGCCAGCAAGAAGGCCTGGCTCGAGGTGGCAGAGGAGGTCAGCAGCACCAGCAACATATCCCGCACCTGGATACAGTGCAGAAAGCGCTTCAATGACCTAACTAGGTCAGCTAAAGTGAGCACACTTATTCTCCTACGCTCCGTCTTCCACATCACCGCCCCCCACCCCATAAATCCTTCTGAACTGTCAACACTATCACATCACTTCTCACACCCACTCAAACCTCATCCTCAACTTACCTGCACTTACTCACCTCCACAGTACTCATCCCACCATTACCACTCAACTCAATCCTCATGGCTCTGTCTCATACCCTCTGATGCATCTCTTTTACGGTCAGCCTCACCCAACCTGCCACTACCTCTACTGCAGCCACAGGGGCTGCATCACATATGAGTAGTAGGAAGCGTAAGCCAAAGGTTATGTGAGCACAAAGGGGATGCACAAGGGTGTTTGACGCTTTGTCATGTTTTTTTATTTATATTTGTTTTGTTTTCCATTCACAATAAATCTTATTATCACCACTACTGCCACATCTTGCCCATTCTTGACTGGCTTGTGCAATAACTCCCTTTCATGAGGTTCATCATGAACACCCACACTTGATGCCACCCATTGGGTCAGTCTACAGTGGCTGTAGGTGTAGTTGTATGACTATTTTGTGCAGGGGGAGGGGGCTGGTGTGGCCGCTCCTCTGTCCAGGTGGCGAGGACTGGACTCTTCACATTGTCTGATGTTAGGAGAACCGTTCACATATCAGTGACTCCCTGGCCTCACGAGCAGCCAGATGAGCCGCTGTTCTGCCCATGGGTTGCTCCACCTCCTCAATATGGGTGGCAGATGTGGATGGGGCCTCCTCCAGCGGCACCCCTCTCTGTTGTGTCATGTTGAGCAGGGCACAACAGACGACTATGATGCATCCCACTCTGTCAAGTGCATATTGAAGCGCTCCCCCAGAACGATCAAGGCACCTGAAGCGCATCTTAGCAGCCTATAGCCTGCTCAATGGTAGACCTAGTAGCGATGTGGCTGTCGTTATATCGACGCTGTTGCTCGGTGGTGGAGTTCCTCAGAGGTCATGAGCCACGTGTGCAGGGGGTATCCCTTGTCCCCGAGGAGCCAGCCCTTGCGGGTGTTGGGTGTGTGGAAGAGGGGCGGGACGTTGGACTCCCGGAGGATGAAGGAATCGTGGCAGCTGCCAGGGTATCTGGCGCACACGTGAAAGAATCTCTTGCGGTGGTCACAGATGACCTGAGTGTTGGAGTGATAGCCCTTCCTGTTGATGAACAGTCCTAGCTCGTGTGGAGGTGCTCATATTGCTACATGGATGCAATCGATTACACCCTGCACCCATGGGAAGCCAGCCACAGCATGGAATCCGACTGCCTTCTCCATCTGGCTGAGGTCATCCATGGGGAAGTTGATATAGTGCGAGGCCCTGCAAAACAAGCTGTCGGTGTCCTGCTTTATGCACTTGTGTGCAGACGACTGAGACCCCGGCAATGTCCCCTGTGGCACTCTGGAAGGATCCGGAGGCGAAGAAGTTGAGGGCAGTGGTGACTTTGACAGTGACAGGCAAGAAGATGCTGCTCGGGCCAGCCGGGAGCAGCTCGGCATGAAGAAGGCTGCAGATGTCCGCGACTACCTGGTGACTGACTCTGAGCCTCCGTATGCACTGCTCCTCAGAGAGGTCCAGGAAGCTGAGCCTCGGTCTGTAGACCCTGTGGTGAAGGTAGTGCCTCCTGCGATGCCGCTCTCTGTTGTTGCCCTCCGTGCTGTTGTGCAGGTGCCTGTGACGCAGCACTGTGTTGTGAAGCTCTATGTGGCAGAGGTGAACGGCGTGCCTGGTGATGTTGCTCGTCCTCGGATCAAGTGATGAATGCAGCTATGGTGCCCCCCCATCCTGACGGTGTGAGTTTGAGGGGGTGCACAAAGTAGGTAAGTATGTTTGCACAGCAGAGTTTAGGGTATAAATTAATAATTGAGTGTAAAGACAAAGGAGTTGCAGCCAAAACTTTGTCTGAAGTGACAGACTGCCCTGCTGCAATAAATGAGGTTTTCCCCCCACCTGTCAAATAATCCTTTGCATCGCCCACTGGCTGCTGGCTGAAACACGTCTGCTTAAACAGGGAGTGTTTCCCACAGCATGGGAAACATGCTGAGAATACTTGAAAATTCCACCCGTCAATGAGGTCTAGGACCTCAACTAGGTAAGCAAGTATCTAAATTGTTATCCCGCCGGCTTTAATTGCTGATGGGAGTCCTGCATGGGGCTGCGCACGCACCCGAGTGCGTTACTGGGCAACCCGGGAGGGAGTGGGTTGGAGCCGGGCTCTGGACCCGCTCCGGGATTCCCAGATTTTACGAGCCCCCCCCGCCCCCAACACACCCGCTCGGCCTTCCTAAAATCGACCCCAAGGAGTCTGCAAAGGGATATAGATAGGTTAAGTGAGTGGGCAAAAATTTGGCAGATGGAGTATAATGTGGGGAAATATGAACTCGTCCACTTTGGCAGGAGGAATAGAAAAGCAGTATATTATTTAAATGGAGAGAGATTGCAGAACTCTGAGGTACAGAGGGATCTGGATGTCCTAGTACATGAATCACAAGTTAGTATGCAGGTACAGTAAGTGATTAGGAAGGCAAATGGAATGTTGTCATTTATTGCAAGGGGAATGGAATATAAAAGTAGAGATGTTTTGCTACAGTTGTACAGGGCATTGGTGAGACCACATCTGGAATACTGTGTGCAGTTTTGGTCTCCTTATTTAAGAAAGGACATAATTGCTTTAGAGGCAGTTCAGAGAAGGTTCACTGAGGGGACAGGTTGGGCCTGTGTACATTGGAGTTTAGAAGAATGAGAGGTGATCGTTTGAAACATATAAGATCCTGAGGGGACTAGAAGGGGTGGTGCTGAGAGGATGTTTCCCTTTGTGGGAGAGACTAGAACTAAGTGCCACAGTTTAAAAATAAGGGGTCTCCCATTTAAGACGGAGATGAGGAGAATTTTTTTCTTTCAGAGGGTCATGAGTCTGTGGAACTCCCTTCCTCAGACAGCGGTGGAGGCAGGGTCATTGAATATTTTTAAGGCTGAGTTAGATAGATTCCTGATTAACAAGGGAGTCAAAGGTTATAGTAGGTAGACAGGAAAATAGGGGTGAGGTCACAATTAGATCAGCCATGACCTTATCAAATGGCAGAACAGGCTCGAGGGGCCGAATGGCCTACTCCTGCTCTTAATTCGTATGTTCATATGTAACAGCAGCACCACAGCAGTAATAACTTTGAGGATGCAGTTTAATATCACAACCAACCTAGAAACAAGTCAACTGCACATATCAGTGCTGAATCATGGATAACTCATAATGCAGATCCTTTATGCTGTTGCTCTTACGGTTATCAGTGCTGACGCCAGCATAATCAAAACACTGCCACTTCACTTGTCCCGGTGTGCCAACTTGAAGCACACTTTGAACTTTTCCTGGAAACACAGTTGTACGGGCTCAGTAGTGCTCAGAATTTTGAATGAGACTGGAGCATTCAATGTTTACTTCACCAGCTGCACACATACAGCAGCCTTGCTACTGGTGACAGCCTATCAGCTATAGCATGAGAGGAGGGTTGAAATCATGCTGATGTTGACTGGACCACTTTCACAGTCTATCAGCTGCTGGTGTTAGACTGGAGCTGATTCAGTGCTCGGAGGGAATGAGAGCAAGTGATCAGGGTATTGATCGGCTATCGGTAAATTTGGTCCCAGGTTGCTGTTATGATGCCATTAGATTTCCTAAAATGCAAGTTTGAATTAATTGAGACAAATTAATGTTGACTTATGGGAGGGCCCTTCAAATAGAAATGAACAGAAATACTTATTTTAAAACATATTTGAACATACCCTAGCAGCTAAATACTGAGCAGCAGCTGGAGCGATCAAGACATTTAATTTGACAGTAACATAACTGCTACTGCAGTTTAAAGTAGCGTCAGTTGGACCTATATAAAAATAAAGCCTAGCCCATTGCTAACCCTAGAACTCACACTGTTGTACTGGGCATTTCCCTGGGGTTGACCGCTCTGCACTACAACCTTGAGTATTCAGGGGTGGGAAGGGTTTGATGACAGAACGTGTTGAGCCTCACCAGAAGTTTCAAGAACCAGGATGCCGCTGTGAGCGAGCAAAGAAAGTCCACAGCTACGTGCAAACTACAGGCACAATGCGCAAACTCTACTTCCCTATTTGCCCCAGGGTTGGTCACAGTCGTGCCCAGGAGATTAATCTTTCATTCCTGGAGACTGCAAAAATGAAAGCGCATGGAATTGGGGGCAACCTTGTGTAATGGGTTGGAAATTGGTTGGGATGTAGGAGACAGCAAGGATAAAGGGAATGTACTCTGATTGGCAGGATGTGACAAGTGGTGTTCCCCAGGAATTTGTACTGGGGCCTCAGCTTTTCACCATATATATCAATGACTTGGATGAAGGAATAAAGAGTTGTACATGCAAGTTTGCAGATAACATTAAATTAGGAGGGATAGTAAATAGTGCAGACAGGAGCAGGAAGTTACAAATGGGCATAAGCAGATTGGGTGATGGGCAAAACTCTGGCTAATGGAGTTCAATACAGGGAAGTGTGAAGTCATCCACTTTGGATCCAAGAAAGACATCAGTATTTTCTTAGTGGTGAGAAACGAGAAGCTCTGGAGGAGCAGAGAGATTTGGGTGTCCATGTATAAAGAAATCAAAAAGGCTAATGGAATATTGGCCTGTATTTCAAGGGAGCTGAAATGCAAAGGGCAGGAAGTTATTCTGGAGAGGCTTGGTCAGACCCCATCTGGAGTACTGCATTCTGTCCTGGGCCTACATTTCTTTCCCTATGGAAAGAGCAAAGCAGGATGAGAGCATGCACTTGGCTTCACTTGCATGGCAGGTTTCCCCAGGGTACTAGGTGCCATAGATTGCAGTCACATCGCCTTGCATGCATCCCATCACCATCCTGGCATCTTTCTGAATAAGGGATTCCACTCCCTAATTATGTAGCTGGTTTATGACCACAGACAGCATTCATATGGATCTGTGGCTGGTTTCCTAGCAGCAGTTGCAGTTCAATCACCCTGTGCCAGTCCTCTGTACTGTTTTTATTCCAACCAGGTTACAGGCTGCTATTGGGTGAGAACACCTATCCCCTTCAGACTGGGCTCAAGTCACCTGTCATGATTCCAAGCAGAGCTGGCCTACAAGTCATTTAAATGTTCCCCATGGGTTTGAGTGGGGGGGGGGGGGGGGGAGACACAGAAACAGAATAGTGTGAGCATGCTTCAGTTGGTAATGCTCGTGCCTCAAGAGGTTATGGGTTCAAGCCCCATTTCAGGGCTTGAGTACCTAATCTAAGCTGACACTTCAGAGAGTACTGAATGCTGCACAGTTAGCAGTGCCATCTTTTTGATGAGACATTAAACAGAGACCCTGTCTGCCTGTTCAGGTGGACATAAAAGATCCTAAGGCACTATATGAAGAGGAATGGGGGAACTGTTCCTGGGTAATGTTTGTCCTTCAATTAACACCAAACAGATTGTGATTTCTCCAATTGGTACGTTGGGGTTTGGCTGCCACCTTTGCTTTCTAACTACACTTAAAAAGTAATTCATTGGCTGTGAAGCACGTTGAGAAAGCCCAAGACTGTGAAAATTGCTGAATAAATGCTAGTTCCTACTTTCCTTTCTAGTGACTCTCCCCACACTGGTGGGGAGATGAGTCATAGGAGAAAGGATTGAACCTTCAGACGAGGACAATGACACACCAGAACTGTGCCAATTACAACATTGCCAACAGGGTGTCTGAGCAATGATCCAGATGAAGGATCATTAAAAGTCACAGAGAAAGCACCGACCTGAAGGATCAATAAAAGGCAGAGAGAGTAGTGAAAGCAAAAAAAAACAAAAAGTGATGTCAGAGAGAAGCAGCAAGGGTAAGTCAGTGTAAGTGTTTAGATTACTGGCAAGTATTTTTAGTGGTTATAGTGTTTAGTCTGTTAGTTTAAACTAACAGACTAAACACTTTAAGTAGATTAATCTGATCAATTTAAAAATCTAAACAAAACCAAGTCAATTAGTTACATAAAAACTGTTTAATTAAATATGTAAAACAAGGTTAGATAGAGATGGCAGGACAGGTGGTGTGTCGTAACAGCAGCACGCGGGAGTTGTTGGAGACCAGCGAGATCCCGAGTAACCACAACTCCAGTAAGTGTCTGCAGCTCGAGGAACTTTGGCTCAGTTATTGAGCTAGAGTCAGAGGTGCAGACCTTGCAATGCATCAGGGAGGGAGAAGAATTATCTGGACACTGATCCAGGAGGCAGTCACACCTCTTAAGTTAGCCTTCCCGCCATTGTAAACCGAGGGGCTGCAATCAGGGGAAACCCTACCCCGGGCAGAATGTAAAATTCAAATTGATGTAATGTAGCTGTAATCAATAATCTTAATTGAGTGTAATGCAATGAGACACCCTGAGTGTCATGAACTGTAATTATGTACAACGTGTCCATTGAACTGGACTTACATAACCTGCAAATTGTATAATCTATTGTGTACATTTGGAATATGATATAACAACTGTATTGCTGCAAATTTTATGAATAAAGTATATTTTAAGAAAAAAAAGGTTCTCCCAGGACAAGGCTAGCCCATTGCACTTCGGATGTGCTGACGCCTGCGCTGTCCCCAAACACGGGATACTCGACTGCAAAATATGTGGTAGTGGGGGATTGTGTTCGCGCTCGCCCCGGTTTACAACTAAAAACAGAAATAATACGCGCTCTGTGTGGTGAGTTTTTTTTTAAAGCTCAACTTCCAAGCTCTAATCACTGTCTATCCGAGCGATCAGCGCTAAGGACTTGCTGGCCGATTAATAGTGGTGTTCGTCGTTTGCGTCCCGTTAGTTTTTCAGCAAAATACCTAGCAACCCTTAGATATTAAAGCATTTCCAGGACTGGATACCGAGATGCAGCTGCCGCAAAAACTCGATGGGGAAAGGCCACAGTATAGGACACTCTCGCCATCGTACGCGGAGGGACTAGCAACCAAAAAAAACTCCTCGTAATGAATGTGTAATGACTATAATTGATGTACTGTAACTAATCTGTACTGATTACAAGTGCAATGAGGCACCCTGGAGTGTCATGAACTGTATTTATCATGTATGACCTGTAGTTGTATTGTGATAGTTGCATTGTACTGATTACCTTTACAAATGTTATGAATAAAGTATATTTTTGAAATATAAATAAGTAGTTTAGATTTGGGCAGTGGTCAGGGACAGGATATGACTGCAAGTCAGGCAGGCATGGAGACCCAGGATGTAGTAATGGAGGAGCCTCAGCCTTTGACCTTGTCCAACAGGTATGAGGTACTTGCTACCTGTATGGATGAGATCAAAGACCACAGGGAGGATGGGCAAACTGATTACAGCACTGTGGTACAAGAGGCCATTCAAAAAGGAGGTGGAAAAAAAAAGGGACATGGTAGGGGACTGTTCTCTGCAACTGCACCCAGGCATCCCAAGCCTGTGTTACCTGCCTGGTGCCAGGGTTAAGGAGATCCTCTTGCAGCTGGAAGAACTTGGAGCATTGGGGAGGGTGGGAAGGATCCAGTTATCATGGTCCACGTAGGAATCAATATCATAGGTAGATCTAGGAATGAGGTTCTGCTGAGGGAGTTTGAGGAGCTAGGGTTCAAATTAAAAATCAGAACCTCAAAAAAAGTCATCTCTGGATTACTACCTGAGCCATGTGCAAGTTGGCATAGGGACAAACAGATTAGATGGTTAAGTGTGTGGCTCAAAGAGTGGTTTGGGAAGCAGGGGTTTTGATTCAAGGAACACTAGCACTAGTACTGGAGAAAGAAGGAGCTGTTCTGTTGTGATGGGCTCCACTTAAATGGGGCTGGAACCAGTGTCCTGGAGGATCAAATAACTAGGGCTTTAAAAAAAAATGGGGTGGGGGTTCAGGCAAGGGTAATTTTATTAGTCAAGAGAAAAGTCAAAGCTGTAGAGCAGAGTAGCAATTTGGGTAAAAACAAGCAGAGTGTTTCAGGAAGGAACAGAGTGCAACAAAAGGTAATAGGGCATTAGTGACTAAGGTCACATCAGGGAAAAAAGTAAAAAGTCAAAATTAAAGGCACTGTATCTGAATGCACAAAGCATTTGTAACAAGATAGATGAATTAATGGCACAAAGATAAATGGGTTTGATCTAGTAGCCATTACTGATGTGTGGTTGCAAGGTGACCAAGGTTGGGCACTAAATATTGCAGGGTACTTGACTGTTCGAAAAGATAAGCAAAATGGAAAGGGGGGAATGCCCTGATAATAAAGGATGAGATTAAAAAGACAGTAGTGAGATGAGATCTTAGCTCAAAATAAGGATGTAGAATCAGTATGGGCAGAAAACACTTAAGGGTCAGTAAACTACTCCCACACCAGTAGTTAGTTAGTGTTGGACAGTCTAAATCAGGAAATTAGAGGAACATGCAAGGGTAATGCAAATCATGGGACTTGAATTTCTGTAGGAAACCAAATTGGCAAGAGTAGTTTGGAGGACATGTTCATGGAATGCATCTGAGAGTTTTCTAGAATATAGAGTCATAGTCATACAGCACGGATAGAGGCCCTTTGGCCCATCGTGTCCGCGCCGGCCATCAGCCCTGTCTACTCTAATCCCATATTCCAGCATTTGGTCCGTAGCCTATATGTTGAAGAACCAACTAGGGAACAGGCTATTTTAGATCTAGTATTGTGTACTTATAATTAAAGGATCTGGGGAAGGTGTGTGGGGGGGGGGGGGGGGGTGAAGAAGAGAAAGGAAGAGAGGAGAAGGAAAGGAAGCAGCATGATCATATGATGGAATTTCACATGAAATTCTGAGTGATGTAGTTAAGTCCAAAACTAGGGTCTTTGATTTTAAAGGCGGCCAATTATGTAGGTATGAGGAGGCTAAGGTAGATTGAGAAGTTAGATTAAAAGATAATGGGAAACATTTAAAGAAATAATTCATAATTCCCAACAAATATACATACCCTTGAGGAATAAAAACCTCAATGGGAAGTGATCCAACCATAACTAGAGAAAGCAGGGATAGTATTAGAATAAAAGGCTTACAATGTTGCCAAAAAGAGAGGCTTGGAGGATTTAAAAAACCAAAAAATGATAACCAAGAAATTGACAGGACAAAAATTGAAGAGTAAACAGCAGGAAATGCAAACCCAGATTGGACGAGCTTCTACAAGTAAATATGGATCCCTTAGAGGCAGACACAGGAGAAATTATAATGGGGAATAAGGAAATGGCAGAGACGTTAACAAATTTTATTTCTGTCTTCAGAGTAAAAAGACAAAACATGCTGAAAATAAATGGGGAACCAAGGGTGTAATGAGGGGGAGGAACAAAGTGATTAAGATTAGTAAAGTATTAGAAAAATTAATGGGACTAAAAGCCAATAAATTCCATGGACCCAATGGCCTACATCCTAGGGTTTTAAAAGAGGTGGCTGCAGAGATAGTGGATGCATTGGTTTGATCTAGAATAAGTCTCTGGATTGGAGGGTAGTAAATGTAACCACTATTCTAGAAAGGGAACTATAGGCCAGTTAGCCTGACATTAGTAGGGAAAATGCTAGAATCTATTAAGGATGTAGTAACAGGGTATTTAGAAAATCACAATTACAGTCAACATGGTTTTATGAAAGGGAAAGTGTTTGACAAAAGTTGAGGGTGTAACTAGCAGGGTAGAAGGGGAGGGGTAGAGAAACAGAAGATGTAGCATATTTGGATTTTCAAATGGCATTCAATAAAGTGCCACACAAGATTAGGGAACATGGGACTGGGGGTAATATATTAGCATGGATTGAGGATTGGTTAACAGGTCATTTTTGGATTGGCAGGTTGTAACTAGTGGGGTGCTGCAAGGATTGGTGCATGGGCCTCAGCTATTTACAATCTATAGTAATGACTTAGATTGAAGGGACCAATGTATCCAAGTTTGCTGACAATATAAAGCTAGGTGGGAAAATAAGCTGTGAGGAGGACAGAGTCTGCAAAGGGATATAGACAGGTTAAGTGAGTGGACAAGGTGGCTGATGGAGTATACTGTGGGAAATCAGGTTATTCACTGATAGCAAGAATAGAAAAACAATTTAAGAATGTTGGGTGTCCTTTTACATGACAGGAAGTTAACATGCAGGTACGGCAAGCAATTAGGAAGGCAAATGGTATGTTGGCCTTTATTGCAAGGGGGTTGAAGTACAATAAGGAAGTCTTGCTGCAATTGTACAGGGCTGGAGAGACCACACCTGGAGTACTGTACAGTTTTGGTCTGGAAGGAGATACTTGCCTTAGAGGCAATGCAACAAAGCTTCAATAGATTGATTCATGGGATGAGGGTTGTCCTATAGAAGAGATTGGGCCTATCCTCAAGTTTAGGAAAATGTGATCTCATTGAAACAAGATAGAGGGGAATTTTGCCCTTCACTAGTGATCATAGATTCCAGGATGCTGCCAAACCCTGGATCACCCACCCCTTCAAAATACTGAAAGACTTGAAATCCCCATCCCAGTGCTCCTGGAATCCAAGGCCACCCCCACTGCTGATAAGTCAGTGTCCCTGGTAATACTTTGCACAACACCCCTATCTTTTGAAGAGGTGACTCCAGTGTACAGGGGGATGTCTATATGGACTTTAAGACATTTGATAAAGTCCCTCATAAAAAAAGAGATGGTTATCTAAAGTTGAATCTAATGGAATTGAAGCTGGTTAGGAAATTGGCTGAGCAGGAGACAGTGTAGGGATAATGGGCAGGTTCTCAATGGCAGGATGTGATTAGTGATGTCCCACAGGGATCTGTGTTGGGGCCTCAACCATTCACTATTAATGACTTAGATGGGATAGAGCACCACAAATCCAAGTTTGCCAATGCCAGGTAGCATTGTAAGCATTAAATTACAGCTAGATTAAGTGAACTTGCCACAGTTTTTCCCTTGGATTTCAGTGTAGGCAAGTGTGAGGTCATTCAAGGATAGATCAGAGTACTTTCTAAATGGTGAAAAAGTAACAGTGGAGGTCTAGAGTCTACTAATTAAAAATGTCAGATGGGTACAGAAAAATCAAAAAGGCTAATGGAATGCTGGCCTTAATATCTAGAAGACTAAAATACAAGGGGATAGAAGTTATGCTACAGCTAAAGAGCTCTGGTTCGACCACACCTGGAATATTTGCGTTCAGTTCTGGGCACTGCACCTTAGACCAATATATCCTTCCTTTGAGCGAGTTCAGATTTACTAGAATGATACCTGTATTCCAAGGGTTAAATTACAAATGAGAGATTATACAAACCAGGGTTGTATTCCCTGGAATTAAGATTAAGGAGTGATTTGATCAAAGTTTAAGATATTAGGGGGAACTGAAGGTAGAGAAACAATTTCTGCTGGTTGGAGAGTCTAGGAGACAGCCTAAAAATGAGAGCCAGGACTTGAGTAAAGTTAGGAAACATTTTTACATGTAATGTGGGGAACTGGCAGAAGATGTTAGCTCAATTCATTTTAAATCTGAGATTGATAGATTTTTGTTAATTAGATGGTATTAAGGGATATGGGACTAAGGAGTTGGCTCACAGATCAGCCATAATCTCTGAATGGTGGAACAGGCTTGAGGGGCTAAATGGCCTACTCCTTATTCTGACACCATGAGCAATGCGATGGGAGATCTGCAAGTAGATCTTGCCTTTATCTTCAGTTAGTCAAAACTTGTCCATTTTAAATGAAATATGTTTCCATTGCTGTTTGTGACTGGATAGTCTTGGTGGACTTTCTCTCCTAAAGCACACATCTTCAGTTGATCATGGAGCTTTAAATTTAAGCTCACTATTAGGTGTGCTGGAACTTTGATATGGTCTCATTTCAAGTCCCCATGATACTTTTTCCACTTCTCTCCAGGGCATTGAAACTGGAGATTCCAGTCAGACCCAACACATTCTATTGACTGCAGCATTTGACAATGAAAAAGTTTTAGTTGTATGCAGCTATATTCTATGGGTGTGTTCAAGAAGTGACCTAAAAAAATTAAGAAAGGTGAAGGTACTGGCACAAAAGTAGACAGTGTTATAAATGCCAGTCACAAGCCACAGCTCAGCACCAAAGAATCATCCCTTTAGTGCAAAGCATTCAGGATAGCAGTATGTGCTTGAATTAATGGAAGTCAGCAGGCTTCAACCCAACCAGTCATAAATATTTCATCTAACAAAAAAAATGTCCAGGCCTCAAATAACTGAGTTGATACTTGATGTACCAAGTGGTTAGTTTACCAACTTGCTGCTTTTACACACTATGTCCAATAATAGAGAATCAGAAAGGATTGCAAAATCATTCATACAAGTCTGTATAGAAATAAAATTCTATGTACAGCATTCATTCAAGGGCAAACATTAAAGATCACCACATCCCAAAAGAGTAAATCCTGTTTGGCTGATCAATACTGCTTAGCTGAAATATCAGAATGTGAAGCAATCAAAAATTACCTTCATTCACTACCAAACCACTTAATTTGTTTCACAAAACTAGCAGCTTCCACAAAGTGAATCAAATAATTTCTAGTTTATAAACCATCATTTTCTTTCACTCAGGTCAGCATGTAAAGCTTAAACCAACATCCATAACAATGCACTGACAACTTGACCAGGTTTTGTCAAGTGGTGAATATTAGATGGGTTAAGTCAGTGTCTCAGCAAGATATTTTCACTATGTCAGTTATGAGGTAAATTTCCTGTATTACAGCAATTGACAGACCAGCATATCTAGATCACAGGATTGTGGAGGACATTAGAAATCACACTTGAAGTCCTGAACTATGCAAGCAGTCACATGAAATCTACTGGTGATTAAATCTTTAGTGGGAATTAAGTATTTTGCCTCATAGAACCTTTACCACAAGCTGCATCTATGAGTGATAAGAGATTGAGGCTCATTACACAGATGGGCTCGTTATTTAAGATTACTAGGAGAGTAGAGTATACATTGAAATTAATTTATTTCCCTATACTCCACCTAGTGAGTAGCCTTGCTTGGATCTTATATCTTGCATCAGGTGAGTCTGTTGCTATGCCCTGACAAACTGCTTAAAAGTAAATCCTATATAAACTCCTAGCCTGGCCCTTTGGTCTCTACCTAATTTTCAACTTGAAGCAATTGGCATCTCCACTCATTATTCTGAAGAATCACATCTAAATTAAGTCAAAAAAAAAAGCTTATGGTTGCCAGGGTCACTTTACACTTGCAGCTGTAGAAAGGCTAGAAGCTCATGATGCCTTGCTTTTGTGTTTAAAGAACAAACATATGGTACAAGTCAGTTCATTAATGTTTGTGAAGGAAGCCCCTTCAGCTTAAGCTCACAACCAGTCAGATTCAGAGGGATAATTGACTAGAATAGTATTTAGCCCAAATCACAAGGACTGAATCAAGTTGAATAAAGGTTAAGATTACTATACACATTACAACTGGTGTCCCACTGAAGTTAAATCACCTTGATTTGAGAAGCACAAGATATATTTTGGTATCCAGTTCATGGAGGGTTTCCTCTGTTACATTAGGGGTGGGGATGAAAGATGTTAAATACAGGGTCCACTTGCATGCAGGCCAGTGATACCACCCCAGAGACTCCAAATCAGACATGTTTGTAATGTTCAAAGTGTATGGACCAGCATATAGGCTATTTGTCATATAGGCTGCAACCCAGAAACTAGTTTATCTTTGGAAGTGGAAAAGCAGCCAGATAGAGAAAAGGGCAAGACGGCATTAGAACTTAGTCTAAGATTAAAGCTAAATTACCTATTTCAAATGATTGGGACCTCAAAGCAATATTAACATTGAAGCTTCAGTAATTCTAATTCTCAACTGGTCTCTTGTACACTAATATCCAACTACATTTAGAAAAGTGAAATTAATGGAGCTAATACAATTTCAACTGCCACATGATTAATTACATTTTGCAAGTTACAAAAAGGCTTCAAAATGTAAACACTAGATTGATTCCTGGGGGATGAGGATTGTCCTGTGAGTTAGAGTAGAATATGTGAGTTTAAGAATGAAAGGTGATGTCATTGACATGTAAAAACTTCTTGAAAGGGTAGCAAGAGGGAAGCCATTTCCTCTGGCTGGATCGAGAACCAAGGGTCATAGTCTCAACATAAGGGATCAGCTATCCAAGACAAGGAAAAATTTCATTCAGGAATTCTCTACCCTAGAAGACTGGATACTCATTGAGTACATGCAATGTTACTAGCAATAGATTTTTGGACTCAAGGATAGGGCAGGAAAGTGGAAGTAGATAGCCATGATTTTATTGAATGGCAGCAGGCTTGAGGGGCCTTATGGCCTACTCCTATTTCTTACATACTTAATATTGGACCCTGCAAGTGTCAATGCAAGAGCAGTTAACTGCATCTCAGCACCAAAACATGCTCAAGATCTACACTAAGATTGTTTAAATATCTAATTTGCTTGCCAAGAGTGTGGTTTTAACACTTGATATTTTACCAAGGACCTGCAGACTGCCACAGGCAATCATGCAGTGTTACTTTAGTTCTGTAATCCTAAATCCTGTGTCAATAGGACCTCTTCCACCCTTCCTAAAGACAGACTATGCACAAAATCTGCAAAATGTAATTTTATTTGAGTCAAGAATTACATCTTTTAGAAGTACATTTAGCATCAAGGTTGGACACCTTGCTCCAGTTTTGGTAATTAGCCACCTTCAATTATTCGTTCTTGATCACAAGCTACGGTGTACATGCTGGATTTTCCATTTGTACAGGCCTAGGAGCAAGACCCCCAAAAAGCAAGCTAGCAGTGGGGCAGCCAAAAGTATTACTCCTTGATTTTCTGTAAAAATGAAAGTTACATCTCAACAATTGGTCATGATCACAATGTATCTATGTTAAGATATCTAATGTATTGATAAAATTGAAGTCAGTTAATTTGAGAATTGGTAGTGTGGTAAAGCATTACCCAAAACAACTAGTAATTATTCACTATAGCATGAACAAGGTTATTTACAGGCTAAGTTGTGTAGGAGCCAACATGATTTGACACTTAAATTTGATGTTACAATTTAAGCAGTTGTCAATTTGATCACAGGTTGTTACATTAGTCAGATTTAGCCAATGGTCTGGATACTTCCACTGTTGAGTTAGTAATCAATGTTGACTAAACTCAAGTTTATCCTTTACAACAGTTAAGTCCAGAGTAAGAAACTGCTTGAATGTTTTATAGCCTTTAAGGCATGCATTAGCTGTTAAGAGCAAACCCTTTACAGTAACCTCATTAGCAAGTGTACTTCAAATTTACCTCCTTGAATCTTGGCTGAAGTTCTGGATCCAGACTGGGTACTAAGCACTCTCAATGGACCAACTTTAATTATGTGACTAATACCAGTTTTTGATTCTAAAAAAAGTTAAAAGATGGTTAGCACAAATAAAATTCTAATCCCATTAATTTAATAGCTGAATGAATGGTACCTTCAGCTCGTTTATGGCGAGATTGGATAGGCTGGCAGATTGTGTTACAGCAGTCACACAGGGAACTTTGTAATGGGGCATCCAAGAGCTGCCAGCTTTAAAAAAAAACAGAATTATACATGTAACAAACATTCCAGAGGAGATTTATATAAATCTAGTTAAGAAATAAAAATTCCATTGATAAATACTAGGGAATTACTTCCAGACTTCCAATTGTCTGGAAGCTCAATTGTTTCCTTTTCTCCAAGGAAAAAAAAAAGAGCCAGACAGCAAGTATTCTAGTAGATCCTGATCCAGTCTTCAGCTTACATTCATGTGCACTTCCCACAAAAGAATAGGGGCAAGCAGTTGCCTATTTTGGTTAGCAGCTGGGAACCGGACTAGTTCATTGATCCTTGCAGCCCATTTAAAGAGAACTTAATCAGTGCTGTCATTGCAATTCCTGGTTTAATTGAATAGGCCAATTTAACTGGTTGCATAAACACAAGTGGGCTGTCCTGTAGCTAGTTCCATCCATGACTATCCAAAGTAGTGTACATCAGCACTGATGAAGGGCAGATATAACTAGCCATATTTAGGCTAGAGTACAGTCAAGTGATCTGCTTAAAGATCCTAAATACAAACTAGTCACTGGTGCCAGCAAGTTAGATATCCTTCTAAAAAGGACACAAAATACATTGGCAATGTGCACAAAATGAGCTTGTTAAAAATAACAATTTAGTTCAGTATCAAATGCATTGTATTTATCACCAAATCAATCAGTTATAATCCCTTCATTCTCTAGAATAACCCAACCAGCTCTGTACATTTGCTTTCAGTTTTTGCTATTCCTTCATCAGCACTGGGTCAAAATCCTGAAGCCCCCCCTAACAGCAGAGTCCATTCACCAGACTGCAGCAGCTCACCACCTTCAAAGTGAATTAGGGACAGGCAATAAATGCTGGCCTTGCCAGTGACAGCCACATCCCTTGAATGATTAAAAAGCTAGGAATGCATTTTTAGAAAGGCACAAAGACACCACTTGATATTTTAAGTGATTTTTCTTCATCCATCCAACTACAGGACCTGCTAATCAATCATTCAGGCTTTAATACTGACCAGAGTTTAAAAACTCCACTCAGGTGACCAAAGCACATCTTTTAATAAAAGGAAACTTGCTAGCTTGTCATGTTACTCACCTTTCAGTTTGCTGGTCAAAGGAACATGCTTTGTGTAAGAGACTTGCATCCCAATTAGGATCCCAGACCAGAGCTTTACAGTGTATATAAATCTGTAGAAATAGTGAATATAGTACATCAAGTGCTAGCCATATTAATACACAACTCTGCATTGTTTACAGTATGGTTTCAAATAAAAATCCTGAAAGCTGGCTATGACCAAGTTGTTTTGACTTATAGGATCAGTTCATGATCAAGACTTGGAGGGGATGCTATCTGCTTTTTCATTAGCTTGCCAATCATTACGTGCAAGGAATGGCTACAAGTAGCTTAAGGTTCTTCTTCAGAAAGTTTAATCTGCCACATTGAAAAGCCAGATAATTCACTCAATTTCAGTGGGGGTGATTTAAAATTAGTCTAAATTAAGGTAGATGGCAATTGTGCCTTTGGTATAATAGTATTAACAAGCCCACAGAAGGGCTTCTCACAAGTCAGTCTATCTGACCCAATAAGGTAGAACAATCTATTGAAACAACTCATTAGTAATAAAGTGGCAGACTGCCATCTTAAAAGACAGTACCTTCAACTGTTCAGTATTAGTGATCTACACTCCAAGGTCTTCAATGAGGATTCACTATACAATTTAAAATTTATGGTGCACTATTCAATAAGACAGAAACTAAGCATTAGACTCAAAAGCTTCTTTAATTGTATCCTTAAGTTGTCCCAGACTTACATCAGTTTCTTCCAGACTGATGAATTTAAATGCCTGCACAATAAATTGAAGACGTGATCCATCACTTCTGGGTACGTACTTGGAATTTCCTGTTATCCCATCAACAAGACATCTGTGGGAACAGGGAAAAAAGTTAACCCAAAGCCAAGTTACTAATTTTTAAAAATCACTATACTTCAAGTCTCATACCCATAGTTGTTTATGATGGTATAATTCTCTGGAGATTTGTCCAGTGAGCTTGTCGGGGTGGCAATACATTCTTCCATATAAAGGCGGAGAGCCTGATGATATGTGGCAATGGCAGAGGCTTCTATGTTAATGGAAGCTCCCAGGAAGAATACAGAATCTGGCCTCTCAGCAGTCCAATCATCTACAGCAAGAAGTTGCATACATTACTCCAACAATCATTTATAGTTAAAATGTGAATTCTCACCTTTTGCTTTTACATCTAGATTAAGCAATATTGATGTCATGGTCTGGCCATCAGTAGATAAGCCAGTTATCATAGTGCACTTGAACTACATAAAACACTCCCTTTGAAATCAGATCAGCCTATACTGCAGGGATCCAGATCTTTCCACTAGTGGGGAAAAGCCAGTGAATCAAGGAGTTTAAAATCAATCAGGGGCTACAGGTACAAACAGCATGAATTAGGATCAATGTAGAGGCAGTTTTACCCAATGTGGAAGAAACAGCATCTTCAAAAAGACATCTATTAAAAGGTGCAGTTATAACCACCACTGCAAAGTGATTGCTGATTTGCAGCACAAGTGACACCATTGGTTCCAAACCAGACTAGAGCAATTGGAAATTCCTTCAATGAGGAATCCTCACAGCTTGGACTTAGTACCACATTTTAAACCATATAGTTTAAAAAGCTGCTGGGTATGGGGATGGTCTCCTTGATAAAACCCCAAAGTTAGGATATACTGCTATGCACATCTCAGTAGAAAGAATATGGCTCTGCAGCCATGAGCAGCTCACAGTACAACTTGTGAATAGCTCCTTACAACTACAGGTAGCATGATCTAACTATAGCCTAGAAATAACATTTAATTTGGAGTAGACACCAAATTGGTTAAAAGTGTATAGTAACTCATTTGAATTATAGCATGAGTTTATTATTAAGCCATCTGCCAACTTTAGAAAATAAGACATGCTACAAGATCTACTTCCAGTGTACTCAATGCAGGGGAAGGAAAGAAAAAATTACTTCTACCATGCATATTCAAGAATATGCATGAGGTCACTGCACAGCAATTATGTTCTCTTTCTCCCCCCCCCCCCCACTATAGAAAAGTATCTCACCAGTCATTATTTTCATGGAAAAGACCAAGCTTCCATCTCCTGCCAGAAAACCAATTACTGGAAATGCTGTTGATGGTACAGGTACCACATCACTAGAGAAAAGAAAAACAGGAACAGCAATTGCTGAGGTGTCCTGCTCAAGAGTTGAATTGGGACACAAGATGTAGTTACCAACTACTTTAAACTCAATTTTTAAAAAAGTGTGCACGGGGTCAGAAGTTAACAGCCATGAAGCAACTGGTCAAATATAGCAATTAAAAATCATTTCCAGTTTTCTGGAACTGGGATTTTTTTTGTCCTATTACTGCAGTTATACAGGGCCTAGGTGAGACCACTCCTGGAGTATTGTGCAGTTTTGGTCTCTACCCAAGAAAGGATATACTTGCCATAGAGAGTGCAGCAAAGGTTCACCAGACTGATTCCTGGGATGGCAGGACTGTCATGAGGAGATTGGTCAACTTGGCCTGTGTTCACTTGAGTTTAGAAGAATGAGTGGGGATCTCATGGAGACAAAATGCTGACAGGGCTAGACAGACTAGATGCAGGGAGGATGTTTCCCCTGGCTTGGTGGTGGTGGGGGTCCAGAACAAGGGGTCACAGTCTCAGAATACAGGGT
This sequence comes from Heptranchias perlo, assembly GCF_035084215.1. NCBI lineage: Eukaryota > Metazoa > Chordata > Chondrichthyes > Hexanchiformes > Hexanchidae > Heptranchias > Heptranchias perlo. Next base: position 27,994,525 of record NC_090349.1, read on the forward strand.
AGGACATTTAGGACTGAGATAAGGAGAAATTTCTTCACTCCAAGGGTGGTGAACCTGTAGCATTTTCTACTACAGAAAATTAGAGAGGCCAAGTTCACTGAATATTTAAGCAGCTAGATAGAGTTCTAGACACTAAAGGCATTAAGGGGTACGGAGAGAGCAGAATATGGTATAGGGGGGGGGGGGGGATCAGCCATGATCATATTGAATGGCAGAGCAGGCTCAAAAGACTAAATGGCCTACTCCTATTTTCTATCTATTACTCGACTTAATCCATCCCGAGGAGTGTTAGTCTTTAAAAACAGCCAATATGCACAAAAAACACTTTATAACCTATGAGGCCACTCGGCCGATAGGGAAAGGGATGGTGTGACTACGGTTTACTGTTTTAAGTGAGAACCCTTAGACTGGGGTTTGTTTCTTACAGTAGATAGCGACATTCCAGGCGAGTGTTGAGCAGCAGTTGCTCCATCCCAGGGGCTGGTCTGGCTTCATACTTCAGGTAATTCCAGTAAACTATCTCCTGATCAGTCACCTAGGGGTGAGAAATCAGGACTAGAGTTAGAACAACAGACCAAGCCGAGCCGTAGAGAGTCTTTCAGACACACACCCACCAGTCGGCCAGCCCGGCAGTCTTCTAGTCCATACTGGAAGGTGAGGACTCTGGCGGAGCTGAAGCCTGAAGGGGGGCAGTTTCCAAGCCGGAAAGCGGAGGCGTCAACGCTAGACAAAAAATCCATCGACACATACACAGTCAGGGTAGAGTTGTCACAAGAGTAAGTGATGCCATGTTGAAGAACTGAAATTGAAAGAAAGTTAAAGTTAGAAAGAAGGGAAATGCAACAATTCAGGACTACAAACCATTAAAAAAAACCAACAGACCTGTTTGATGTTCTCCCGACACAGTAACTATCAAAAGTATCACTAAACTCCCGAATAGAATCATTTTGGAGAAGGCTGGGTTACTAACTACAGAAAGACAGCCCAAGGCTGTTTTATAGGAAGCCCCAGTAATTATCTGACATCAGCTCATTCACAGTCATTTAAATTCCGGAGCCAAACCATCACTCAGGCACTTGATTCAATTTACAGGGTCATTAAAAATCTCGAGAATTTGTAGTAATCACTCAGGAAATCAACAAGAACAAAAGGGATTTAGGGACAGCGGGTGAGGCGAGACACGTGCCGATTCACCGTCAGTTATTTATGCTCAGCAAGATTGAGGATTTATTCATGACCATGTATATATTGTGACAAAAGCAAGTTATAGAAAGTAGCCCATAACTATTGAAGCTGGAATTTACAGATATTTTCAATGCAATAATTGCCACTATTCTGTGTGGGCCCTGGTGACCTTGAAATGAGACCATGTCAAACCCACTGGTTTGCTCGAAGCCTTCAGCAACTGGTGGGTACTGTCATTCATAATAAGACCAATATCACCATTTAATATATGCGTCCATTTTTAGTTTAACTGAGTGGCTTGTTTTGTAGCCCAGCTGGGTGGGACTGCCCATGCCTGGTTCCATTCTTATCGATCCAGTCGTAGCTAGAGAATCACCTGTAATGGCTTCTCTTCCCGCTCCTGCACCGTTACCTCTGGAGTCCCCCAAAGATCTGTCCTTGGCCCCCTCCTATTTCTCATCTCCATGCTGCCCCTCAGCAACATCATCTGAAAACACATCGTCAGGTTCCACATGTGCGCTGACGATACCCAGCTCTACTTCACCACCACCTCCTTCAACCTCTCCACTGACTCTGATTTGTCACACTGCTTGTCTGACATCCAGTACTGGATGAACAAAAATTTCCTCCAACTAAATATTGGGAAGACTAAAGCCATTGCCTTCGGTCCCCTCCACAAATTCCATTCCCCAGCCACAGACTCCATCCCTCTCCCTGGCCAATGTCTGAGGCTGAACCAGACCATTTGCCACCTTGGCATCCTATTTGACGCTGAGATGAGCTTCCGACCACATATCCGCTCCGTCACCAAGACCGCCTACTTCCACCTCCGTAACATTGTGTCTCCGCCCCTGCCTCAGCTCCTCATCCTTGCCTTTGCTACCTCTAGACTTGACTATTCCAATGCTCTCCTGGCCTGCCTCCCATCTTCCACCCTCCATGAACTTGAGCTCATCCAAAATTCTGCTGCCCGTATCCTAACTCGCACCAAGTCCCATTCACCCATCGCCCCTGTGCTCGTTGACCTACATTGGTTCCTGGTCCAGGAACGTCTGGATTTTAAAATTCTCATCCTTGTTTTCAAATCCCTCCATGGCCTCGCCCCTCCCTATCTCTGTAACCTCCACCAGCCCTACAACCCTCTGAGATCTCTGCGCTCCTCCAATTCTTGCTTCTTGTGCAATCCCGATTTTTATTGCTCCATCATTGACGGCCGTGCCTCCAGCTGCCTAGCCCTAAGCTCTGGAATTCCTTCCCTAAACCTCTTCGCCTCTCTACCTCTCCTCCTTTAAGATGCTCCTTAAAACCTACTTCTTTGACCAAGCTTTTGGTCACCTAGCCTAATATCTCCTTATGTGGCTCTTGTCATATTTTGTTTGAAAATCATTCCTGTGAAGCACCTTGGGATGTTTTACTATGTTAAAGGTGCTATATAAATGCAAGTGGTTGTTGTATTAGTGGTGCCCTTTTGGTGGGGGGAGGGGGTCACTTTTAGTGGTATTTGTTCTGGTGACGTTGGACTCACACCCAATGTCACTCTATGTGCCCAGGCAAAAATAAAATAGTGTAGCACAGGGGACCTGCGATGTGAGATCCCTTGCAGAAGACCTTCCACACTGGTTTGTGTTCACACTGAGTAGTGTGTAACTCCAGTCTCAAGCTGCTTGTACATTGGGTTTAGTGGGGTGCTGGGGCAACCAGCTCCACCAGGTGGGTCACATGCAACCAATGGCAACCCCAAAGTAAACTTGCTGGGTTAGCTAAAGTCAGTGACTTGGGATGACTTGGTAAATACTAAATCCAATTTAAAAGTAGCTTCAAGCCATAATTATTGGAGTATGTGCTGCCTGGGACCTTTGCCAGTTGGCAAAGAAAGTCAGCCCCGTAGTCTCATTGTATAGGTTTTGCTTCTCAGTGCTTCCTGTACCTTACATACTGTGGCAGCTATTATACTGCCAATAGTGTACAAATGAATAAATGCAGAGTAATTGACATTCTACTGTTGTTTGCAAAGGAATTGCATACCTTAATTAAAAAGGGCTAATTTTATGAATCTTTATTCCTCTTGAGAGTACTGTTCTATTAATCTTTTGCCCTTGTTTTAGTTTATTTTCATTTTCTTCGCTTCTTTTTATGTCTGTCTGTATTAGGCAGCAATCATAGCTGACTGAGTGAGTAACCATCCTACTCACAGTCCTCTGAGTGATTCTTTACTTTGACACAGGGTGTCAGAACACTATCATGCCGTGCCATTCACCAGTTTATTGTTTATTTTATAAAGAATCAATTCTTTGGTCCCATCGATTCCACCTCCTTCCTCAGTGGCTCTGGGTTGGTATGGTGATAAGCTTGATGATAGTGGGCCTATTGTGTCTGTCAATGTACCATGTGGTATCTGGAAAATTGAGTCAGGGTGCAGATAGGACGTAATGTCTACTGCAGGTTTTGAATGATTAAAAATGATGGTCTTTGTGGGAAATTAAGAATGCCACTTTTATATATATTTTGTTATTTGCAATTGTGGTAGATCACAATATGGGTGATTTTACCCCATTATTGCTAATTTAAGGAATAACACCCCTTTGACATCAGGAGCAATTTTTTTTATACAGGAAACATGTTTCTATTAAAAACAGAGAGGATTATACACTAAATTAACACATTATCCTTTCATCCCAAGGACCTGGGCTTCAATTCCGTTCACACTGATAAGATAGAAAGTATTTGCATTTATATACCACCTTTCACATTATCAAGGAGCTTCACAGCCAACAAAGTACTTTTGAAGTGCAGCCATTGTTGTAATGTAGACAAGCAGAATGACAACAACAACAACAACACAACAACAACTTGCATTTATATAGTGTCTTTAACATAGTACAACATCCCAAGGCCCTTCACAGGAGCGTTATCAAACAAAATTTGACACCAAGCCACATGAGGAGGTATTAGGGCAGGTGACCAAAAGCTTGGCCAAAGAGGTAGGTTTTAAGGAGCATCTTAAAAGGAGGAGAGGTAGAGAGGCGAAGAAGTTTAGGGAGGGAATTCCAGAGCTTAGGGCCTGGGCAGCTGAAGGCACGGTTGCCAATGGTGGAGCGATTAAAATCAGGGGTTTGCAAGAGGCAAGAATTGGAGGAGTGCAAAAACCTCGAAGGGTTATAGGGCTGGAGGAGGCTAGAGAGATAATTCATAATTCCCAACAAATATACATACCCTTGAGGAATAAAAACCTCAATGGGAAGTGATCCAACCATAACTAGAGAAAGCAGGGATAGTTTTAGATTAAAAGGCTTACAATGTTGCCAAAAAGAGGCTTGGAGGATTTTAAAAACCGAAAAATGATAACCAAGAAATTGACAGAGGACAAAAATTGACAAGTAAACAGCAGGAAATGCAAACCCAGATTGGACAAGCTTCTACAAGTAAATATGGGTCCCTTAGAGGCAGACACAGGAGAAATTATAATGGGGAATAAGGAAATGGCAGAGACGTTAACAAATTTTATTTCTGTCTTCAGAGTAAAGAGACAAAACATGCTGAAAATAAATGGGGAACCAAGGGTGTAATGAGGGGGAGGAACAAAGTGATTAATTTTTCTAATACTTTACTAATCTTAATGGGACTAAAAGCCAATAAATCCCCTGGACCCAATGGCCTACATCCTCGGGTAGTAAAATGTGGCTGCAGAGATAGTGAATGCATTGGTTTGATCTAGAATAAGTCTCTGGATTGGAGGGTAGTAAATGTAACCACTATTCAGAAAGGGAACTATAGGCCAGTTAGCCTGACATTAGTCGGGAAAATGCTAGAATCTATTAAGGATGTAGTAACAGGGTATTTAGAAAATCACAATTACAGTCAACATGGTTTTATGAAAGGGAAAGAGTGTTTGACAAAAGTTGAGGGTGTAACTAGCAGGGTGGAAAGGGAAAAAAACAGAAGATGTAGTATATTTGGATTTTCAAATGGCATTCAATAAAGTGCCACATGAGATTAGGGAACATGGGACTGGGGTAATATATTAGCATGGATTGAGGATTGGTTAACAGGTCATTTTTGGATTGGCAGGTTGTAACTAGTGGGGTGCTACAAGGATTGGTGCATGGGCCTCAGCTTTTTACAATCTATAGTAATGACTTAGATTGAAGGGACCAATGTATCCAAGTTTGCTGACAATATAAAGCTAGGTGGGAAAATAAGCTGTGAGGAGGACAGAGTCTGCAAAGGGATATAGACAGGTTAAGTGAGTGGACAAGAAGGTGGCTGATAGAGTATACTGTGGGAAATCAGGTTATTCACTGATAGCAAGAATAGAAAAATAATTTAAGAATGTTGGTGTTGGGTGTCCTTTTACATGACAGGAAGTTAACATGCAGGTACAGCAAGCAATTAGGAAGGCAAATGGTATGTTGGCCTTTATTGCAAGGGGGTTGGAGTACAATAAGGAAGTCTTGCTGCAATTGTACAGGGCTGGAGAGACCACACCTGGAGTACTGTACAGTTTTGGTCTGTAAGGAGATACTTGCCTTCGAGGCAATACAACAAAGCTTCAATAGATTGAGTCATGGGATGAGGGTTGTCCTATAGAAGAGATTGGGCCTATCCTCAAGTTTAGAAAAATGTGATCTCATTGAAACAAGATAGAGGGGAATTTTGCCCTTCACTAGTGATCATAGATTCCAGGATGCTGCCAAACCCTGGATCACCCACCCCTTAAATACTGAAAGACTTGAAATCCCCATCCCAGTGCTCCTGGAATCCAAGGCCACCCCCACTGCTGATAAGTCAGTGTCCCTGGTAATACTTTGCACAACACCCCTATCTTTTGAAGAGGTGACTCCAGTGGACAGGGGGATGTCTATTTGGACTTTCAGAAGACATTTGATAAAGTCCCTCAAAGAGCCTTACCTAAAGTTGAATCTAATGGAATTGAAGCTGGTTAGGAAATTGGCTGAGCAGGAGACAGTGTAGGGATAATGGGCAGGTTCTCAAAATTGGCAGGATGTGATTAGTGGTGTCCCACAGGGATCTGTGTTGGGGCCTCAACCATTCACTATTAATGACTTAGATGGGATAGAGCACCACATATCCAAGTTTGCCAATGCCAGGTAGCATTGTAAGCATTAAATTAGATAGATTAAGTGAATTTGCCACAGTTTTGCCCTTGGATTTCAGTGTAGGCAAGTGTGAGGTCATTCAAGGATAGATCAGAGTACTTTCTAAATGGTGAAAAGTCACAACAGTGGAGGTCTAGAGTCTACTAATTAAAAATGTCAGATGGGTACAGAAAAATCAAAGGCTAATGGAATGCTGGCCTTCATATCTAGAAGACTAAAATACAAGGGGATAGAAGTTATGCTACAGGTGTAGAGCTCTGGTTAGACCACACCTGGAATATTTGTGTTCAGTTCTGGGCACTGCACCTTAGACCAATATATCCTTCCTTTGAGGGAGTTCAGATTTACTAGAATGATACCTGTATTCCAAGGGTTAAATTACAAATGAGAGATTATACAAACCAGGGTTGTATTCCCTGGAATTAAGATTAAGGAGTGATTTGATCAAAGTTTAAGATATTAAGGGGAACTGAAGGTGGAGAAACGATTTCTGCTGGTTGGAGAGTCTAGGAGACAGCCTAAAAATTAGAGCCAGGACTTGAGTAAAGTTAGGAAACATTTCTACATGGAATGTGGGGAACTCTCCTGCAAATGGCAGAAGATGTTAGCTCAATTAATTTTAAATCTGAGATTGATAGATTTTTGTTAATTAGATGGTATTAAGGGATATGGGACTAAGGAGTTGGCTCACAGATCAGCCATAATCTCTGAATGGTGGAACAGGCTTGAGGGGCTAAATGGCCTACTCCTGTTCTTATTCTGACACCATGAACAATGCTATGAGAGATCTGCAAGTAGATCTTGCCTTTATCTTCAGTTAGTCAAAACTTGTCCATTTTAAATGAAATATGTTTCCATTGCTGTTTGTGACTGGATAGTCTTGGTGGACTTTCTCTCCTAAAGCACACATCTTCAGTTGATCATGGAGCTTTAAATTTAAGCTCGCTATTAGGTGTGCTGGAACTTTGATATGGTCTCATTTCAAGTCCCCATGATACTTCTTCACTTCTCTCCAGGGCATTGAAACCGGAGATTCCAGTCAGACCCAACACATTCTATTGTCTGCAGCATTTGACAATGAAAAAGTTTTAGTTGTGTTAGCGTGGATTTTGGACTGTTGAATTAAAGGCAACGATGAAGTGACTAATGGGTACACGACAGTGGTATTTACCCTAAAACCACACTGAAATGCGCTTAGTTCAAAAGAGTAAATCCTGTTTGGCTGATCAATACTGCTTAGCTGAAATATCAGAATGTGAAGCAATCAAAAATTACCTTCATTCACTACCAAACCACTTAATTTGTTTCACAAAACTAGCAGCTTCCACAAGGTGAATCAAATTGCTCAAATAATTTCTACAGTTTATAAACCATCATTTTCTTTCACGCAGGTCAGCATGTAAAGCTTAAACCAACATCCATAACAATGCACTGACAACCTGACCAGGTTTTGTCAAGTGGTGAATATTAGATGGGTTAAGTCAGTGTCTCAGCAAGATATTTTCACTATGTCAGTTATGAGGTAAATTTCCTGTATTACAGCAATTGACAGACCAGCATATCTAGATCACAGGATTGTGGAGGACATTAGAAATCACACTTGAAGTCCTGAACTATGCAAGCAGTCACATGAAATCTACTGGTGATTAAATCTTTAGTGGGAATTAAGTATTTTGCCTCATAGAACCTTTACCACAAGTTGCATCTATGAGTGAAAAAAGATTGAGGCTCAATACACAGATGGGCTGGTTATTTAAGATTACTAGGAGAGTAGAGTATACATTGAAATTAATTTGTTTCCCTATACTCCACCTAGTGAGTAGCCTTGCTTGGATCTTATATCTTGCATCAGGTGAGTCTGTTGCCTTGCCCTGACAAACTGCTTAAAAGTAAATCCTACACAAACTCCTAGCCTGGCCCTTTGGTCTCTACCAAATTTTCAACTTGAAGCAATTGGCATCTCCACTCATTATTCTGAAGAATCACATCTAAATTAAGTCAAAAAGAAAGCTTATGGTTGCCAGGGTCACTTTAAACTTGCAGCTGTAGAAAGGCTAGAAGCTCATGATGCCTTGCTTTTGTGTTTAAAGAACAAACATATGGTACAAGTCAGTTCATTAATGTTTGTGAAGGAAGCCCCTTCAGCTTAAGCTCACAACCAGTCAGATTCAGAGGGATAATTGACTAGAATAGTATTTAGCCCAAATCACAAGGACTGAATCAAGTTGAATAAAGGTTAAGATTACTATACACATTACAACTGGTGTCCCACTGAAGTTAAATCACCTTGATTTGAGAAGCACAAGTTATATTTTGGTATCCAGTTCAGTTAATGGAGGGTTTCCTCTGTTACATTAGGGGTGGGGATGAAAGATGTTAAATACAGGGTCCACTTGCATGCAAGGCCAGTGATACCACCCCAGAGACTCCAAATCAGACATGTTTGTAATGTTCAAAGTGTATGGACCAGCATATAGGCTATTTGTCATAGGCTGCAACCCAGAAACTAGTTTATCTTTGGAAGTGTATAAGCAGCCAGATAGAGAAAAGGGCAAGACGGCATTAGAACTTAGTCTAAGATTAAAGCTAAATTACCTATTTCAAATGATTGGGACCTCAAAGCAATATTAACATTGAAGCTTCAGCAATTCTAATTCTCAACTGGTCTCTTGTACACTAATATCCAACTACATTTAGAAAAGTGAAATTAATGGAGCTAATACAATTTCAACTGCCACATGATTAATTACATTTTGCAAGTTACAAAAAAGCTTCAAAATGTAAACACTAGATTGATTCCTGGGGATGAGGATTGTCCTGTGAGGAGTGGAGTAGAATATTTGAGTTTAAGAATGAAAGGTGATGTAATTGACATGTAAAAGCTTCTTGAAGGCTTGACAGGGTAGCAAGAGGGAAGCCATTTCCTCTGGCTGGATCTAGAGCCAAGGGTCATCGTCTCAACATAAGGGATCAGTTATCCAAGACAAGGAAAAATTTCATTCAGGAATTCTCTACCCTAGAAGACTGGATAGTCATTGAGTACATGCAATGTTACTAGCAATAGATTTTTGGACTCTAAAGGATAGGGCAGGAAAGTGGAAGTAGATAGCCATGATTTTATTGAATGGCAGCAGGCTTGAGGGGCCTTATGGCCTACTCCTATTTCTTACATACTTAATATTGGACCCTGCAAGTGTCAATGCAAGAGCAGTTAACTGCATCTCAGCACCAAAACATGCTCAAGATCTATGCTAAGATTGTTTAAATATCTAATTTGCTTGCCAAGAGTGTGGTATAAACATTTGACATTTTATCAAGGACCTGCAGACTTCCACAGGCAATCATGCAGTGTTACTTTAGTTCTGTAATCCTAAATCCTGTGTCAATAGGACCTCTTCCACCCTTCCTAAAGATAGACAATGCACAAAATCTGCAAAATGTAATTTTATTTGAGTCAAGAATTACATCTTAGAAGTACATTTAGCATCAAGGTTGGACACCTTGCTCCAGTTTTGGTAATTAGCCACCTTCAATTATTCCTTCTTGATCACAAGCTAGGGTGTACATGCTGGATTTTCCATTTGTACAGGCTTAGGAGCAAGACCCCCAAAAAGCAAGCTAGCAGTGGGGCAGCCAAAAGTATTACTCCTTGATTTTCTGTAAAAATGAAAGTTACATCTCAACAATTGGTCATGATCACAATGTATCTATGTTAAGATATCAAATGTATTGATAAAATTGAAGTCAGTTAATTTGAGAATTGGTAGTGTGGTAAAGCATTACCCAAAATGACTAGTAATTAATCACTATAGCATGAACAAGGTTATTTACAGGCTAAGTTGTGTAGGATCCAACATGATTTGACACTTAAATTTGATCACAGGTTGTTACATTAGTCAGATTTAGCCAATGGTCTGGATACTTCCACTGTTGAGTTAGTAATCAATGTTGACTAAACTCAAGTTTATCCTTTACAACAGTTAAGTCCAGAGTAAGAAACTGCTTGAATGTTTTATAGCCTTTAAGGCATGCATTAGCTGTTAAGAGCAAACCCTTTACAGTAACCTCATTAGCAAGTGTACTTCAAATTTACCTCCTTGAATCTTGGCTGAAGTTCTGGATCCAGACTGGGTACTAAGCACTCTCAATGGACCAACTTTAATTATGTGACTAATACCAGTTTTTGATTCTAAAAAAAGTTAAAAGATGGTTAGCACAAATAAAATTCTAATCCCATTAATTTAATAGCTGAATGAATGGTACCTTCAGCTCGTTTATGGCGAGATTGGATAGGCTGGCAGATTGTGTTACAGCAGTCACACAGGGAACTTTGTAATGGGGCATCCAAGAGCTGCCAGCTTTAAAAAAAAACAGAATTATACATGTAACAAACATTCCAGAGGAGATTTATATAAATTAGTTTTAAGAAATAAAAATTCCATTGATAAATACTAGGGAATTACTTCCCATGATAGACTGTACTCCAATTGTCTGGAAGCTCAATTGTTTCCTTTTCTCCAAGGAAAAAAAAAAAGAGCCAGACAGCAAGTATTCTAGTAGATCCTGATCCAGTCTTCAGCTTACATTCATGTGCACTTCCCACAAAAGAATAGGGGCAAGCAGTTGCCTATTTTGGTTAGCAGCTGGGAACCGGACTAGTTCATTGATCCTTGCAGCCCATTTAAAGAGAACTTAATCAGTGCTGTCATTGCAATTCCTGGTTTAATTGAATAGGCCAATTTAACTGGTTGCATAAACACAAGTGGGCTGTCCTGTAGCTAGTTCCATCCATGACTATCCAAAGTAGTGTACATCAGCACTGATGAAGGGCAGATATAACTAGCCATATTTAGGCTAGAGTACAGTCAAGTGATCTGCTTAAAGATCCTAAATACAAACTAGTCACTGGTGCCAGCAAGTTAGATATCCTTCTAAAAAGGACACAAAATACATTGGCAATGTGCACAAAATGAGCTTGTTAAAAACAAACAATTTAGTTCAGTATCAAATGCATTGCATTTATCACCAAAGCAGTTATTTTTCCTATCAGTTATAATCCCTTCATTCTCTAGAATAACCCAACCAGCTCTGTACATTTGCTTTCAGTTTTTTGCTATTCCTTAATCAGCACTGGGTCAAAATCCTGAAGCCCCCCTAACAGCACTGAGTCCATTCACCAGACTGCAGCAGCTCACCACCTTCAAAGTGAATTAGGGATGGGCAATAAATGCTGGCCTTGCCAGTGACAGCCACATCCCTTGAATGATTAAAAAGCTAGGAATGCATTTTTAGAAAGGCACAAAGACACCACTTGATATTTTAAGTGATTTTTCTTCATCCATCCAACTACAGGACCTGCCAATCAATCATTCAGGCTTTAATGCTGACCAGAGTTTAAAAACTCCACTCAGGTGACCAAAGCACATCTTTTAATAAAAGGAAACTTGCTAGCTTGTCATGTTACTCACCTTTCAGTTTGCTGGTCAAAGGAACATGCTTTGTGTAAGAGACTTGCATCCCAATTAGGATCCCAGACCAGAGCTTTACAGTGTATATAAATCTGTAGAAATAGTGAATATAGTACATCAAGTGCTAGCCATATTAATACACAACTCTGCATTGTTTACAGTATGGTTTCAAATAAAAATCCTGAAAGCTGGCTATGACCAAGTTGTTTTGACTTATAGGATCAGTTCATGATCAAGACTTGGAGGGGATGCTATCTGCTTTTTCATTAGCTTGCCAATCATTACTTGCAAGGAATGGCTACAAGTAGCTTAAGGTTCTTCTTCAGAAAGTTTAATCTGCCACATTGAAAAGCCAGATAATTCACTCAATTTCAGTGGGGGTGATTTAAAATTAGTCTAAATTAAGGTAGATGGCAATTGTGCCTTTGGTATAATAGTATTAACAAGCCCACAGAAGGGCTTCTCACAAGTCAGTCTATCTGACCCAATAAGGTAGAACAATCTATTGAAACAACTCATTAGTAATAAAGTGGCAGACTGCCATCTTAAAAGACAGTACCTTCAACTGTTCAGTATTAGTGATCTACACTCCAAGGTCTTCAATGAGGATTCACTATACAATTTAAAATTTATGGTGCACTATTCAATAAGACAGAAACTAAGCATTAGACTCAAAAGCTTCTTTAATTGTATCCTTAAGTTGTCCCAGACTTACATCAGTTTCTTCCAGACTGATGAATTTAAATGCCTGCACAATAAATTGAAGACGTGATCCATCACTTCTGGGTACGTACTTGGAATTTCCTGTTATCCCATCAACAAGACATCTGTGGGAACAGGGAAAAAAGTTAACCCAAAGCCAAGTTACTAATTTTTAAAAATCACTATACTTCAAGTCTCATACCCATAGTTGTTTATGATGGTATAATTCTCTGGAGATTTGTCCAGTGAGCTTGTCGGGGTGGCAATACATTCTTCCATATAAAGGCGGAGAGCCTGATGATATGTGGCAATGGCAGAGGCTTCTATGTTAATGGAAGCTCCCAGGAAGAATACAGAATCTGGCCTCTCAGCAGTCCAATCATCTACAGCAAGAAGTTGCATACATTACTCCAACAATCATTTATAGTTAAAATGTGAATTCTCACCTTTTGCTTTTACATCTAGATTAAGCAATATTGATGTCATGGTCTGGCCATCAGTAGATAAGCCAGTTATCATAGTGCACTTGAACTACATAAAACACTCCCTTTGAAATCAGATCAGCCTATACTGCAGGGATCCAGATCTTTCCACTAGTGGGGAAAAGCCAGTGAATCAAGGAGTTTAAAATCAATCAGGGGCTACAGGTACAAACAGCATGAATTAGGATCAATGTAGAGGCAGTTTTACCCAATGTGGAAGAAACAGCATCTTCAAAAAGACATCTATTAAAAGGTGCAGTTATAACCACCACTGCAAAGTGATTGCTGATTTGCAGCACAAGTGACACCATTGGTTCCAAACCAGACTAGAGCAATTGGAAATTCCTTCAATGAGGAATCCTCACAGCTTGGACTTAGTACCACATTTTAAACCATATAGTTTAAAAAGCTGCTGGGTATGGGGATGGTCTCCTTGATAAAACCCCAAAGTTAGGATATACTGCTATGCACATCTCAGTAGAAAGAATATGGCTCTGCAGCCATGAGCAGCTCACAGTACAACTTGTGAATAGCTCCTTACAACTACAGGTAGCATGATCTAACTATAGCCTAGAAATAACATTTAATTTGGAGTAGACACCAAATTGGTTAAAAGTGTATAGTAACTCATTTGAATTATAGCATGAGTTTATTATTAAGCCATCTGCCAACTTTAGAAAATAAGACATGCTACAAGATCTACTTCCAGTGTACTCAATGCAGGGGAAGGAAAGAAAAAATTACTTCTACCATGCATATTCAAGAATATGCATGAGGTCACTGCACAGCAATTATGTTCTCTTTCTCCCCCCCCCCACTATAGAAAAGTATCTCACCAGTCATTATTTTCATGGAAAAGACCAAGCTTCCATCTCCTGCCAGAAAACCAATTACTGGAAATGCTGTTGATGGTACAGGTACCACATCACTAGAGAAAAGAAAAACAGGAACAGCAATTGCTGAGGTGTACTGCAGGGCTGTAAAGTTCCAGTGTCCTGCTCAAGAGTTGAATTGGGACACAAGATGTAGTTACCAACTATTTTAAACTCAATTTTTAAAAAAGTGTGCACGGGGTCAGAAGTTAACAGCCATGAAGCAACTGGTCAAATATAGCAATTAAAAATCATTTCCAGTTTTCTGGAACTGGGATTTTTTTTTGTCCTATTACTGCAGTTATACAGGGCCTAGGTGAGACCACTCCTGGAGTATTGTGCAGTTTTGGTCTCTACCCAAGAAAGGATATACTTGCCATAGAGAGTGCAGCAAAGGTTCACCAGACTGATTCCTGGGATGGCAGGACTGTCATGAGGAGATTGGTCAACTTGGCCTGTGTTCACTTGAGTTTAGAAGAATGAGTGGGGATCTCATGGAGACAAAATGCTGACAGGGCTAGACAGACTAGATGCAGGGAGGATGTTTCCCCTGGCTTGGTGGTGGGGGTCCAGAACAAGGGGTCACAGTCTCAGAATACAGGGTAGGACATTTAGGACTGAGATAAGGAGAAATTTCTTCACTCCAAGGGTGGTGAACCTGTAGCATTTTCTACTACAGAAAATTAGAGAGGCCAAGTTCACTGAATATTTAAGCAGCTAGATAGAGTTCTAGACACTAAAGGCATTAAGGGGTACGGAGAGAGCAGAATATGGTATAGGGGGGGGGGGATCAGCCATGATCATATTGAATGACAGAGCAGGCTCAAAAGACTAAATGGCCTACTCCTATTTTCTATCTATTACTCCAGACTTAATCCATCCCGAGGAGTGTTAGTCTTTAAAAACAGCCAATATGCACAAAAAACACTTTATAACCTATGAGGCCACTCGGCCGATAGGGAAAGGGATGGTGTGACTACGGTTTACTGTTTTAAGTGAGAACCCTTAGACTGGGGTTTGTTTCTTACAGTAGATAGCGACATTCCAGGCGAGTGTTGAGCAGCAGTTGCTCCATCCCAGGGGCTGGTCTGGCTTCATACTTCAGGTAATTCCAGTAAACTATCTCCTGATCAGTCACCTAGGGGTGAGAAATCAGGACGAGAGTTAGAACAACAGACCAAGCCGAGCCGTAGAGAGTCTTTCAGACACACACCCACCAGTCGGCCAGCCCGGCAGTCTTCTAGTCCATACTGGAAGGTGAGGACTCTGGCGGAGCTGAAGCCTGAAGGGGGGCAGTTTCCAAGCCGGAAAGCGGAGGCGTCAACGCCAGACAAAAAATCCATCGACACATACACAGTCAGGGTAGAGTTGTCACAAGAGTAAGTGATGCCATGTTGAAGAACTGAAATTGAAAGAAAGTTAGAAAGAAGGGAAATGCAACAATTCAGGACTACAAACCATTAAAAAAAACCAACAGACCTGTTTGATGTTCTCCCGACACAGTAACTATCAACAGTATCACTAAACTCCCGAATAGAATCATTTTGGAGAAGGCTGGGTTACTAACTACAGAAAGACAGCCCAAGGCTGTTTTATAGGAAGCCCCAGTAATTATCTGACATCAGCTCATTCACAGTCATTTAAATTCCGGAGCCAAACCATCACTCAGGCACTTGATTCAATTTACAGGGTCATTAAAAATCTCGAGAATTTGTAGTAATCACTCAGGAAATCAACAAGAACAAAAGGATTTAGGGACAGCGGGTGAGGCGAGACACGTGCCGATTCACCGTCAGTTATTTATGCTCAGCAAGATTGAGGATTTATTCATGACCATGTATATATTGTGACAAAAGCAAGTTATAGAAAGTAGCCCATAACTATTGAAGCTGGAATTTACAGATATTTTCAGTGCAATAATTGCCACTATTCTGTGTGGGCCCTGGTGACCTTGAAATGAGACCATGTCAAACCCACTGGTTTGCTCGAAGCCTTCAGCAACTGGTGGGTACTGTCATTCATAATAAGACCAATATCACCATTTAATATATGCGTCCATTTTTAGTTTAACTGAGTGGCTTGTTTTGTAGCCCAGCTGGGTGGGACTGCCCATGCCTGGTTCCATTCTTATCGATCCAGTCGTAGCTAGAGAATCACCTGTAATGGCTTCTCTTCCCGCTCCTGCACCGTTACCTCTGGAGTCCCCCAAAGATCTGTCCTTGGCCCCCTCCTATTTCTCATCTCCATGCTGCCCCTCAGCAACATCATCTGAAAACACATCGTCAGGTTCCACATGTGCGCTGACGATACCCAGCTCTACTTCACCACCACCTCCTTCAACCTCTCCACTGACTCTGATTTGTCACACTGCTTGTCTGACATCCAGTACTGGATGAACAAAAATTTCCTCCAATTAAATATTGGGAAGACTAAAGCCATTGCCTTCGGTCCCCTCCACAAATTCCATTCCCCAGCCACAGACTCCATCCCTCTCCCTGGCCAATGTCTGAGGCTGAACCAGACCATTTGCCACCTTGGCATCCTATTTGATGCTGAGATGAGCTTCCGACCACATGTCCGCTCCGTCACCAAGACAGGCTACTTCCACCTCCGTAACATTGTGTCTCCGCCCCTGCCTCAGCTCCTCATCCTTGCCTTTGCTACCTCTAGACTTGACTATTCCAATGCTCTCCTGGCCTGCCTCCCATCTTCCACCCTCCATGAACTTGAGCTCATCCAAAACTCTGCTGCCCGTATCCTAACTCGCACCAAGTCCCATTCACCCATCGCCCCTGTGCTCGTTGACCTACATTGGTTCCTGGTCCAGGAACGTCTGGATTTTAAAATTCTCATCCTTGTTTTCAAATCCCTCCATGGCCTCGCCCCTCCCTATCTCTGTAACCTCCACCAGCCCTACAACCCTCTGAGATCTCTGCACTCCTCCAATTCTTGCTTCTTGTGCAATCCCGATTTTTATTGCTCCATCATTGACGGCCGTGCCTCCAGCTGCCTGGCCCTAAGCTCTGGAATTCCTTCCCTAAACCTCTTCGCCTCTCTACCTCTCCTCCTTTAAGATGCTCCTTAAAACCTACTTCTTTGACCAAGCTTTTGGTCACCTAGCCTAATATCTCCTTATGTGGCTCTTGTCATATTTTGTTTGAAAATCATTCCTGTGAAGCACCTTGGGATGTTTTACTATGTTAAAGGTGCTATATAAATGCAAGTGGTTGTTGTATTAGTGGTGCCCTTTTGGTGGGGGGAGGGGGTCACTTTTAGTGGTATTTGTTCTGGTGACGTTGGACTCACACCCAATGTCACTCTATGTGCCCAGGCAAAAATAAAATAGTGTAGCACAGGGGACCTGCGATGTGAGATCCCTTGCAGAAGACCTTCCACACTGGTTTGTGTTCACACTGAGTAGTGTGTAACTCCAGTCTCAAGCTGCTTGTACATTGGGTTTAGTGGGGTGCTGGGGCAACCAGCTCCACCAGGTGGGTCACATGCAACCAATGGCAACCCCAAAGTAAACTTGCTGGGTTAGCTAAAGTCAGTGACTTGGGATGACTTGGTAAATACTAAATCCAATTTAAAAGTAGCTTCAAGCCATAATTATTGGAGTATGTGCTGCCTGGGACCTTTGCCAGTTGGCAAAGAAAGTCAGCCCCGTAGTCTCATTGTATAGGTTTTGCTTCTCAGTGCTTCCTGTACCTTACATACTGTGGCAGCTATTATACTGCCAATAGTGTACAAATGAATAAATGCAGAGTAATTGACATTCTACTGTTGTTTGCAAAGGAATTGCATACCTTAATTAAAAAGGGCTAATTTTATGAATCTTTATTCCTCTTGAGAGTACTGTTATATTAATCTTTTGCCCTTGTTTTAGTTTATTTTCATTTTCTTCGCTTCTTTTTATGTCTGTCTGTATTAGGCAGCAATCATAGCTGACTGAGTGAGTAACCATCCTACTCACAGTCCTCTGAGTGATTCTTTACTTTGACACAGGGTGTCAGAACACTATCATGCCGTGCCATTCACCAGTTTATTGTTTATTTTATAAAGAATCAATTCTTTGGTCCCATCGATTCCACCTCCTTCCTCAGTGGCTCTGGGTTGGTATGGTGATAAGCTTGATGATAGTGGGCCTATTGTGTCTGTCAATGTACCATGTGGTATCTGGAAAATTGAGTCAGGGTGCAGATAGGACGTAATGTCTACTGCAGGTTTTGAATGATTAAAAATGATGGTCTTTGTGGGAAATTAAGAATGCCACTTTTATATATATTTTGTTATTTGCAATTGTGGTAGATCACAATATGGGTGATTTTACCCCATTATTGCTAATTTAAGGAATAACACCCCTTTGACATCAGGAGCAATTTTTTTTATACAGGAAACATGTTTCTATTAAAAACAGAGAGGATTATACACTGAATTAACACATTATCCTTTCATCCCAAGGACCTGGGCTTCAATTCCGTTCACACTGATAAGATAGAAAGTATTTGCATTTATATACCACCTTTCACATTATCAAGGAGCTTCACAGCCAACAAAGTACTTTTGAAGTGCAGCCATTGTTGTTGTTGTCATTCTGCTTGTCTACATTGTTGTAATGTAGACAAGCAGAATGACAACAACAACTTGCATTTATATAGTGTCTTTAACATAGTACAACATCCCAAGGCCCTTCACAGGAGCGTTATCAAGCAAAATTTGACACCAAGCCACATGAGGAGGTATTAGGGCAGGTGACCAAAAGCTTGGCCAAAGAGGTAGGTTTTAAGGAGCATCTTAAAAGGAGGAGAGGTAGAGAGGCGAAGAAGTTTAGGGAGGGAATTCCAGAGCTTAGGGCCTGGGCAGCTGAAGGCACGGTTGCCAATGGTGGAGCGATTAAAATCAGGGGTTTGCAAGAGGCAAGAATTGGAGGAGTGCAAAAACCTCGAAGGGTTATAGGGCTGGAGGAGGCTAGAGAGATAGGGAGGGGCGAGGCCATGGAGGGATTTGAAAACAAGGATGAGAATTTTAAAATCCAGACGTTCCCGGACCGGGAGCCAATGTAGCTCAGCGAGCACAGGGGTGATGGGTGAACGGGACTTGGTGTGAGTTAGGATACGGGCAGCAGAGTTTTGGATGAGCTCAAGTTTATGGAGGGTGGAAGATGGGAGGCCAACCAGGAGAGCATTGGAATAGTCCAATCTGGAGGTAACAAAGGCATGAATGAGGTTTTCAGCAGCAGATAGCTGAGGCAGGGGCGGAGATGTTACGGAGATGGAAGTAGGCGGTCTTGGTAATGGAGCGGATATATTGTCGGAAGCTCATCTCAGGGTCAAATAGGACACCAAGATTGCGAACGGCCTGGTTCAGCCTCAGACAATGGCCATGGAGGGGGATGGAGTCAGTGGCTAGGGAACGGAGTTTGCGGCGGGGATCAAAGACAATGGCATCGTCTTCCCAATATTTAGTTGGAGGAAATTTTTGTTCATCCAGCACTGGATGTCAGATAAGCAATGTGACAAATGAGAGACAGTGGAGGGGTCGAGGAAGGTGGTTATGAGGTAGAGCTTGGTGTCGTCAGCGTACATGTGGAATCTGACGTTGTGTACTTGGATGATGTTGACGAGGGGCAGCATGTAGCTGAGAAATAGGAGGAGGCCAAGGATAGATCCTTGGGGGACTCCAGAGATAACAGAGCGGGAACGGGAAGAGAAGCCATTACAGGTGATTCTCTGGCTACGACTGGATCGATAAGAATGGAACCAAGCTAGCGCAGTCCCACCCAGCTGGAACACGGAGGAGAGGCATTGGAAGAGGATGATGTGGTCAACCGTGTCAAAGGCTGCAGACAAGTTGAGAAGGATGAGGAGGGATAGTTTACCATCCTCCCAGTCACATAGGATGTCATTTGTGACTTTGATAAGGGCCGTTCCAGTACTGTGACAGGAAACCTGATTGGAGGGATTCAAACATGCAGTTGTGGGAAAGATGTGTGGTCAGCAGTTTAGTGGGAATAGAGCAGGAAATGGGTCTCATGGTCAAGATGAGCTCGGAGAGGGCATGAGGGGAGATAGGAGAGAAACTGCAGAAAGATGCGAGTTCAGGCTATGACAGGGGGAACTGTAGAGGAAATTTGGCTTGGCAGGCCGGGGAAGGGAGGGAAGCTGCAGGGACAGCTAGATGGATGATCTCAATCTTAGTGACAAAGTCGTCCATTTGCTCCTTGCACTTTTCGTTGGAGGGGAGGGCGGAGGGGGCAGAGGAGAGGGGTTTAAGAAGATGCTTTGTAGTGGAGATGAGAAGCCGGGGTTATCTTTGCATTCTAGGATGATCCTGGAATAGTGAGCAGTTTTGACAGAGGAGAGCAGGACCCAATTGTGCTTTATGTGGTCCAGCCAGATCTGGCGATTAATGGCTAAACCAGCTGTCCTCCATAAATGTTCAAGTCTGCAACCCTTGGACTTAAGGGAGTGGAGATGAGGGCCATACTGGGGGAACGACCAGGGTGAAAGAGAGTAACGGTTTTAATGGGGACAAGGGCATCAAAGATGGAGGTGAGGGTGTGATTGAGTAGATCGGTAGCTGCAGAAATGTCATGGTGAGTGGAGGGCCAAAGGCGAGAAAGTTGGGAATTTGAAAGTGCCGTTTGGCCCTATCTCTGACTTCGTACTAGAGCTATGGTGCCAATGTGCAGCGGAAACCACCCTGCATCATTACTTTCTGCTTACTTTATCTTCTCTTTTTTATCCTAGTGTCCTATGAGCCGTTTGGCTTCTTAATTAAAAAAACTTGCCTCAGCTGACTTCAGTTAACTCAGTGCAGACCTACACTAGGTTTTGATCCTGCGATCTTCCTATCTCTATGCTGTGTTATGCAATATCCAGCACATTTACCAGATAAGCCATCAGGAGAACACCTCTGTGTTGCATTGTGATCAGAAGAGTGAAGAGAACTACTTAACAGGAATTAAAATGGCTCTATAGTATTACTTAATAGAAATGTATACTCTCACTTTAAAAATAATTCTCGAACAAAGTTCTTATTATTGCAAAACGTAATTTTTATTGTAATAAATTACATTGCCCATATACATGCAAACAAAAAGTGCTTAAACAGCAGTTGCTCACAAAAATTAATACTGTTTACATGTCATGTAATGAATCTTCAGATTATTATCATATAGCAGTTCATGAACGTGCTGGGCTCTGACCAGACACAATCAAAGAGCTTTCTATTGTTTGTTCATTAGTAAACAGGACTGCAAAATTTAAATGGAAAGAGTTTAAAGCAAAGAAAATGTGACACAATCAATTGTTTACATCAATAAAAACACAGTATGATTATGAACAGTAGATAATAATTATCCTTTGTGAAACTATAGTGTTAGATTGCTGCCTGCTGTTAGAATTGATGTAGCCATAACTAATGTTCATTCAATAGTTGGTTGTACCATCACATCTATAAAGTAATATTTACATTCATGAAAATGTTTAAGACAAATGGAGTCGATAGATATATAATAATGAATGCTACTGTGAATGACAATCTGTAGTCCCATGTTGGTTTGGAACTAAGAGTAGTGTAACCTGTGAATGCAAGTAAAAACTCTAAAACAACCACCCCCCATTGTAATGTAATCATAATTATCATTTCAGTGCAAGGAAATAATTAATGTATATCCATGCATATAATGTCAGACACTAACCATGAAATGTACAACAGAATTGAAACTTAAAGATGATACATTTATTCCCTATTACAGATTCTACATTATAACTTTACATGTGCATTTAGCATTCCACCAACAGATGAACATACCAAAACTGAACACAGGACCATGAAGTATGATTACCTTCCTAGTCATTGTAAAATCTGGTGTATAAGTCACACCTTTGTGCATATTTTGTGTCCTCTAAATATAAGGGAGAGGCTTCTATACTAACACAACTTGTAGGGTTTCAATGAAATGGCAACTGTAAAATAGGACAGTGACTTATGCACATAGGACTGTGACTTATACATCTAGTACAGTTGCTATTTTTGGTCTAGTATGTTCTTTACCTTTTAAAAAATTTACACCAAAATTGGTCATTACAATTACAATTTGTTTGGGTGATCTGAAGGGCCAGATCAACTTCAGGCATAGTTTCTCATTGCAAATCAAACAAATATTACATACAGTGCAATTATACTATAGGACTATTTTTTATCAGATGCACAAAGGGGAAGTACTTAGCATTTCAAACATAGTTGTATTTACAGGAAACTAGATCCTCTTAATATTTACATTAAGGTTAAGCAATAGGTACATTCAGTGCGGAAAAGTAAAATTATAAACACATGCTAATTTTTTGAAACACCTAGTTACCTATTTTGATAAATTATTGTTTTTTTTATTCGTTCATGGGATGTGGGCGTCGCTGGCGAGGCCAGGATTTATTGCCCATCCCTAATTGCCCTTGAGAAGGTGGTGGTGAGCCGCCTTCTTGAACCGCTGAAGTGCGTGTGGTGAAGGTTCTCCCACAGCGCTGTTAGGTAGGGAGTTCCAGGATTTTGACCCAACAACGATGAAGGAACGGTGATATATTTCCAAGTCAGGATGGTGTGTGACTTGGAGGGAAACATGCAGGTGGTGTTGTTCCCATGTTACCTTGAAATGTACTTTTTTGGTGTATTGTATTGTTTATTACCAGTGTTTACAACAGATCACAATATTTGAAGTACTCAAATTAGGCTAGAAATGTCGCTGAACTATTTGCTGCTTGAAAATCCAATTGCTGTGATTTTTTTGCAGGGTTGCAAATAGTTTTTTGCCAAATTGTACGTTTGCAAATGGCAGGTGCTAGGGCATGAGGGTTCTGCAGATACGGTATGTTTCAGGGTTGGTTGGCAGAATGAATGATCCACCAACTCAAATTCTCCTTTCACTTGCAAGACAACTGACAATGGAGGCAAATCCAGATAGAAAGCAGACTTGTCCTTCCTTGAAACAACACAAAAGAATAGAAAGTAAAATGTGTGATGTGAAAATATTCAGTTTCACAGTATTAAGTCTAAAGAAAAGCCAGTGGACAAATTTACGGATTCAATTAACTGACCATAAACTGAGGGGGTGGGGGGTGGAAGTGAAGGATGAGGGAAAATTGAATCACTGACAAACACAAGCCACCTAACACAACACAAATGTACTCAACCACATGCAACCCTAATCTTTTCACAAGTCAGTTCTACATTTGTGGCTGTAATTTTTGTTAAATGTTTAAATAATCCCGTCAATATAGCTTCTGATTGAATTCAGGACTGCTTCTCAACAGCATTATTTATTATTCAATCACGCTCTGTCAAAACCTAGTGCAGCTTTTCAGCTGAACAGATTTTAAATGGGGAGGGACGAAACATAATCTTTAACGTTAATGGAAAAGATTTATTGTATCAAAAAACACAACATAATGGTGCATATACAGTGCAGTCAATGACAATCTATTTTATATTCCTCAAAATCCTTTAGTAGCCTTTAAGGAATGACAGGGCCAAAAACACAGTGTGTATTTGCATCAAAATATTTTACTGATGACCTGCATTTGTCAACGCCACAATGATGACTTAATGCAGATAAGTCCAAGCTTTTATTTCCATGGGACACTTGGATGTGTAGCATGGATCCTCGTGGCTACGTTTGAAGATTCAAACAATGATCCCATTAATTTGAATATATCTCACTAACAGATCTCAGTGTTCAGATTTGGATTTTATCCATCAAACAAGAACAGCCCTTTGCAAGGCCCACAGAATTGAAACAGGACAAACCAGCAAGTTAGTAATAGAACTGAATTGTTTGGGCTTCATGGGCCGTACTGCTTATAGCTGTATTGGTCCACAGTTTAGATAGCGCTGGTTTAATGGCTTTCATTCAAAGTAATGAGTAGGAATACTTTCCAAATTACATAGAATTACATAGAAAATATAGCACAGAGACAGCCCATTCTGCCCACTTGGTCTATGCCAGCATTAATGCTCCACACGAGCCTCATTACACCCCTCTTCATCTAACCCTAACAGCATATCCTTCTATTCCTTTCGCCCTTCTGTGCTATCAGCTTCCCCTTGAATGCATCAATGCTATTCTCCTCAACTACTCCCTGTGATAGCTCGTTCCACATTCTTACCACTCTTTGGATAAAGAAGTTTCTCCTGAATTCCCTATTGGATTTATTTTTCCGTTTATCACTTTGCTCAATGAAATAAAAGGGGCGATGATGTCAAAGCAGCTGTGAAAGCTTAAGGGATTGATTTAAGGGGCTAACTGTTATAATTTAGCATTCCCTGTGCAGGGCTTCACACGACGGGAGCGTATATTGGGAATTTAGGCATGGAAGCCAGCTCGCTCAATTCGGGGCCTGCCCAATTTTCCATCCATCTCAGGCTGCACTCTTGCGTTAATTTTTCTTAATTAAAAAACTGGACTCCTTAATGCTTAACGCTGTTTTGTAATTGAATGGTAGCCATATATAATGTGTACATACATATTATGTATATGTTATGTATTTGAAGAAAGGCATCTTAATGCCTTTTTGTTCCATTGTGATCATATAAAGGGATCATTTTCCCCGTCACACATTTTGAAGTACTTGATCGCCATCCATACAGTACAGCCATTACATTTTAAGACTGTGTTGTAACCATTGCTGCAACAGTATATCATCTTCTCAGTGTATCAATTAAACAAGATCTCCGTGTACTACATAGATACATAATCTAACTTTTGAACAGTTTGTAATTTTCTTTGATTAGCACCATATGTTTATATTTTTATAAAGACATTGCACTATTTTGTTTATCAATAAGATTAAATATAGAATTGCAGATATACAGCTTATGTAATTTTGCAGTATCAAACTTTAAAAAAAAATAAAGTCCATATGACTGGTTCTCTTATTGTGAAATGCTGAAGATTTGCATCGCAAACTATATCATACTGCCTCATCCTGATATGTTCCAGTCCTCTTAACTTTTAAATGCTGTGCTATTTCAAAGGGAGCTCATTCACATCAAATGAGGAAAATCTACTGTGTAATAGCATTAACAAAGTCTGACCAGGAACCCACAAATGGTTGCTGAAAACACAAATAAATGAATGCATGTTCTATCCATTATCCACCTGCGACAGACAATAGCAAACCCAACAGCCCAGGAACCACATCTGAACCTGAGGCTTTTTATATGCTGTCTGTATTTATAAAGAGTAATAATTAGGTCAGGGTGAGGTGCAAGCTGTCATCAGGTCCACTGATTGTGTGATAGCCTTTCAACAGACTCCAAATCAACTGCCATATCACTAATGATACTCATTTGATAAGTGTTCTCTTTGCCACCACAATTATTATATACAAATAATCAGTGCCTCTGCCTTTGAAAAAAAGACAAAATACTGAGTGGTTGATACAGAAATGGTGAACAGTGTGTTACTCTTCCAACAACTGGTCGTGTATTTTAACAGCATTCACAGAGAGCTCCAGTTATTTTTACCATTCAGTTGTTTGATTAATTATTCAAACACATTCAATAAGCGCACAGGCAAATTAATGCTTTTAAAATTAATTTTCTTCTCTTGGGTTATGCATCCTGGTCTCCAGCTGATAGGGTACATAGATGACTATGCACAGCTCCATATCTCCCACTATTTGCTGCTGTAAGGGTGTGGTTAAATTGTCTCTAAGATGGACGCCCTGATGTTTTCTTTCCTGCTGACTAGAAAATTCATCTCTACTCAGTGCTGACCTCTGATAACATTGTCTAGATTTTTGTCTGATTACACTCCTGTGAAACAAAACGCCTTGGGATGTTTTACTATGTTAAAGGCACTATATAAATGGGAGTTGTTGTTGTAGTTTGATAGCTTATCATAAGGAGAAAACAGGAAAGCAAATGAATCCTATATGTTTGCTAAATGTTTGTGTATGACTAGGCTGGAAGTAATTAGTGATCAGGGTCTAACTTGTAGTATATGAATGAGTGTCACTATCTACAGGATCAAATGATGATTTACTTAAGGTATTAAGCCAATTCATCAATCATCAGCCACTCAGATAATCAAACCATTCTGAAAGATTTGATATACATATACATATATGATATATGTGCACATAAGTACGTTTTGCTCTGAGTAAAACATGGTACTTAAGAAGCAAGTATTTCGTATTATAATGAGATGCATCCCATCCTGAACATTCCCATTAAGCCATGTCCCATATATAAAAACACTCAGCACATAGTGTTATAAATGAGAGCTTTATACGTGGATGGGATATACATATAAAAACAAATTTTATGTAGAGCCCTATACATTCACCAGCTTGCTTTGCTCAGCCAAATTGTGAGAACTTCATAGTGACTGAAAAATGTGTTATTGTTGTAATAGTTCACAGGAATGATAGGCACTAGCACGATGGGCTGAATGGCCTCTTTCTGTGCTGTATCATACTATAAACTAGGATTGTTACCCTACAATGTCACAAAGCATTGCCATTGATATGGTCATGCACAGTAAAGTCTCCAAAAACATGACTGTGCTTTTAATATATGAAAAAGCAGATGTGCATTCCTTAAAGTCATATCTGTCTTGCATGGGATTTTTTAAGTGCTTTCTGGATACTAAGGATGAGTAAGAGGTTCCTTATAAATATGTAGTAATTCATTATGTAGGTCATATGTTATTGGACAAGCATCAAGTGGGCGATCAATTGCTGCCTTTCAGGAATAGTCCATATGACTACAGGCATTGGCCATAGATTTCTAAGCACTTGTTTGATGTTCTGATTTCTCTGATCATACTTTTAATTCACAGTTATTTCATTTGTGATCCTTCACAGATCATAGTTGCAACTAGAAATAGGGATGGGATATTTTATAGAACATAGTATGGTAGTACCTATTACTCCATATTAATGACTATTTTACTAATAGAAGTTTAAAGAAAAAAAGCAAAACATTAAACTGTACCCCGGTGTGCTAGATATTACATTTTTGAATGATTGCCTGCGGTTATACGGCAATCTGGAATGCCAGCAACATAATGCCCATAGATCTAGTAGTCTGTGGCAGTAATCAAGTTCTGCTATTCCCTGTGGCTGTCATAATGACAGCGTGTGAATAGGAAACTCATCAAGTTTCAAAGTCAGCCAGCTACCATTTTAACAGATCCCTGATATAGGACCATAATTTTGTTATCCAGAGATTAACTCCTAATTCAGTCAAATATTGTAGCTCAGGCGTGAGCATTTTCCTGCAGAGCTTCCTATGTTTTCGGCTGATGTTCTTCTTGAGGTTGTAGCCCATGATGGAGCGTTCACCTAGTGGTTGCCATGGCTGCAAGGATGCCTCCTGAATGGCGCTTGCATCCACTGGGCGCCCACCATCTATGCAAATTGACTGCATGTTATCATTGCGCCTGCGCAATTCTGCCACGTCACGCTCCATGCGATCAAACCCATATTGTTCCACTTTTCTCCAGAAAGTTGCATTAAAGTATTGGTACAACATGGAGTCAATTTGGTTCCAGTTTGTTGCCTTTTCATATAATTCTCCAGTCATTCTTGATACAGTGGAATCTTTCCTTACATTTAACTTAAAATACAAAATATCATCCAGACCCCAGCACATTACATCCTTCAAAAGAATGAGCGATTCATCAAAATGTTCTAGAAGCATCACCAGCTGGAATCTTTCATCTATAGTTTTAATGTGCTTCTCTACTTTGGGATCATCGAGATCCAAGTTATTATCGTAGCCAAAGTCAAAAAATAGCAAATTCTTCAAGTAATGGGAGTTAAAGCCACTTGGATCATAATATTGGTTGGGTTCCCTGAGGAATTCAGCCAGTTTGTCCTCTCCACTTATTTTCCAGGTGAAAGGGATCACCCGACCAAAATAATGAAAAGATGACTCAAATAAATAAGCAGGGTTCCTGAGGATGGTGAAATAAACAGTGTCTTCAGGGAGCAGCTTGTGGACCTCTTCATTGTTGAACCTCATATGATTACAGATGATATTGAAACATGTGCCCGGCCTGTAATCCTTCACCTGGCTCCTGTCAAAGTAGGATGGGTAGTAGAAATCATTCCTGCCATTGGGAAAAGCAAACTTCAGGCGGTGTTTCTGCCCAAAACGGAAGAGGATGTTGAGGATAGTGCTACTGGCAGTCTTGTGTGTCTTCATGAACATGATATCTTCCTTAGGGGTGCAGGTTTTGCTTATCTCGGAGCTGGAATGGGAGCCATTTACTCGGGGAACATTCCTGGCATGTGCAGGTTTATAGGAGCAGGAATAAGGAACAGGAATTCTAATAAGAGAGGCAAAATATATAATTAGAAACACTGTACTGATAGTACCAGTTTTAGTAGTATACAAGACCTTTCAACATTCTGCTTATAAATGTATCTGTTAAATGCAGTAAAGCCCCCATTCATTTCTGTGAAAGGATTTACTGTTGCCTATATACTACATAATAACATGGGTTTCTTGGGATTCTCATAGTAATTTTAGCACTCAGCATGAAATTTAAACAGTTGATTAACAAATCTCATTTGTCACTTTTCTTTGTGACCTCTCCCTGCACTTCTAAGCAATCCTTTATTGATAATGCAGCATTTCGTAAACTGAGATTTCTTTCCTCTGCTAATCTGAACAATGGTTAATGAATCTGATTAATTAAAAGGTGTGAAACGAGATGCCCAGAAATAAGGTCATGTCTTTATGAGCATTACCCATAATGATGAGAGGGATATACTAAATAAACATGTATTAGTGTGGGAAACAACTACACACGAAAGAAGACTGCACTGAATAATACAGAGGATTATTTTTTCAGCATTAAGAACCAAATTTGATATTGCAAAGCCAGCATTAATGCAACATTACGCCGTCAAAATAATTTCAGTGCCCTAGTGATGGTGCCAAAACCATGTGGGTCAGTATCAAGTAAATTAGGGACGATGCTGCTGAATCTGTCCCTGGTAGATGGAAACACATGCTGATAGTATTATCGTAGAGACTCATATTTACATTAAAAGAAAAACTGTGGTCCATATCAAAGTCTCTAAACTCAAGATTCAGAAGATATTGCTCATTATGGTTGCTTAGAACTCCAGCTACAGGACCTTTGCAAACAACACCACAGCCAGTATTGGGAAAGAGAAGCTGAGCAGTTGGAAGTGGAAATGTCAAGCTCTCATTCAGCTGAACTATTCTGTAAGGCTGCATTTGCATTACAGCTTTAGTACTGCTATGAAGTGGTTTCTGCTTTGCACCAACACTAAAGCTGTAGTATAAATCCAGAGTCAGGGTAAGCCTGACTTTTGTGCACCCCGACTTCCTTTGCCCCACCTTGGCATCCTGACTTCCTTGGCAGCCGAGCCTTCAGCTGTCTAGATCTTAAGCTCTGGAATTCCATCCCTTAACCTCTCCGCCTTTCCACCTCTCTCTCCTCCTTTAAGAACATAAGAAATAGGAGCAGGAGTAGGCCATACGGCCCCTCGAGCCTGTTCCGCCGTTCAATAAGATCATGGCTGAACTTCGACCTCAACTCCACTTTCCCGCCCGATCCCAATGTCCCTGGATTCCCTTAGAGTCCAAAAATCTATCGATCTCAGTCTTGAATATACTCAACGACTGAGCATCCACAGCCCTCAGGGGTAGATATTTCCAAAGATTCACAACCCTCTGAGTGAAGAAATTCCTCCTCATCTCAGTCCTAAATGTTCGACCCCTTATCCTGAGACTATGTCCCCTAGTTCTAGACTCTCCAGCCAGGGGAAACATCCTCTCAGCATCTACCCTGTCAAGCCCCCTTGGAACCTTATGTTGCAATGAGTTCACCTCTCATTCTTCTAAACCCCAGAGAGTATAGGTCCAATCTATTCAATCTTTCCTCATAGGACAACCCTCTTATCCCGGAATTAATCTAGTGAACCTTTGTTCCACGCCTCTAAGGCAGGTATATCTTTCCTTAGGTAAAGAGACCAAAACTGTGCACAGTACTCCAGGTGTGGTCTCACCAAAGTCCTGTACAATTGCAGCAAGACTTCCTTACTCTTATACTCCAACCCCCTTGCAATAAAGGCCAACATACCATTTGCCTTCCTAATTGCTTGCTGTACCTGCATGTTAACTTTCTGTGTTTCGTGTACAAGGACACCTAAATCCCTCTGAACACCAATATTTTATAGTTTCTCACCATTTAAAAAAAAATTCTGTTTTTCCATTTTTCCTACCAACGTGAATAACCTCACATTTCCCCACATTATACTCCATCCGCCACCTTCTTGTCCACTCATTTAACCTATTGATATCCCTTTGCAGACTCTTTGCATCCTCCTCACAGCTTACTTTCCCACCTAGCTTTGTATTGTCATCAAACTTGGACGTTACACTCAGTCTCCTCATCTAACTCATTAATATAGATTGTAAATAGCTGAGGGCCAAGCACCAATCCTTGAAGCACCCCACCAGTTACAGCCTGCCAACCTGAAAATGACCCGTTTATTCCTACTCTCTGCTTTCTGTCCATTAACCAATCCTCTATCCACGCTAATATATTACTCCCAAACTCATGAGCCCTCATCTTGTGTAACAACCTTTTATGTGGCACTTTATCAAATGCCTTTTGAAAATCCAAATATACTACGTCTACTGGTTCCCCTTTAAGACCCTCCTTAAACCTACCTCACCTGTCCTAATGTGTCCTTACGTGGCTCGGTATCAATTTTTGTCTGATTACCCTCCTGTGAAGTGCCTTGGGACATTTTACTATGTTAAAGGACCATAAACTATATAAATGCAAGTTGTTGTTTGTGTTCATCTATATTTATCTTGTGATTTTGTGTTGAGTGTTGAACAGATACTGTTTCTGCTGTAAAATGACAAGCGGTCTTCCCTTTTTTTGCCAGGTTCTGTGACTCAATGCTGCAGTTCACTTTGAAACATATCACTGTACCAAAAATATCTTTGGAATGAAAATTCCTGCCTACCCTAATTTTAATTCATAAGAACATGAGTAAAAAGCAATGGAAAAAATAATGGGAAAAAGAATTCTGGCCCTAGTGATGTTGTTGACGTATTAATGTGTTTCAAGGTGAACAGCATTACAGTGTCACAATATTAGGCAAACAGAGAAAAATGTTTTGTCATTTTACAATAAAGATGGTGTCTCGAATTTTCTTTAACTTTAGTGAATGAGTAAACATAAGTATAAAGTAGTGGAAAAACTGATGAAGACGCGTTGTTGCAATGAAAATAATGCAAGGATAACCCTCCGACGATTCAGTGGGTAAATGAGCCCTGCGGTGTGCTATTGAGTCACACAGACCAGAAAGATCCCAGGTTTAATACCTGGATTGTGCTGAGGTAACAATCTTAGCTGGGATGGCAGTGGGAGCATTATAAATGGCTTCTATTAGGTCCATTCTGTCTCAGAGCTCTAGAGAATAATGGAGGGGAAACATTAGGCAGAATTTCCAGATCTGTAAGTAGTGACAACTGCCAATTAGACTGAGGACAGGATTGGAATGGAATCATAATGGACACATAATGGGATTACTGTATTACAATGGTAAGTAGGTTGGAAAATTTTAATTCTATGATTGGAGTGGAATTATGCTGGAATTTTTACCCGAAGTTAACTGCTTAAAATGCCTTGTATATTTAACAAAATTTCCTAAGGATACACTCAAATCTATCTGCCGACAGAGGGCGCTTTCTGAGCATGTTGATCGAGTTCAATGTAAAATGAACATCATCCCCTGGAGATAGAACGAACTTCAAAGACAGTCGGTGCTCATTTGCAGTAATCTCATATAGAAAAATTATAGTGCGATATATATTGTGCAAATAAAGTCACTGTGTCACACTTACTTTGCACCACCTGTTCAAAGAGGAAATGAATGATCCCGAGCTGTATATCACCCAGCAAGTTTTGCTAATTTAATAACCGAACGTACTACTAGTCACTGCAACACGCTTTAAACTTAATTACAATCTCTGCATCAAGTTAAGAGAAATTTTAAAACAAAGACTTACTCCTGCAGGCTGAATTGGTGAGGAGGCGCCGCATATGAATACAGTAAGATCATGCAGGTTGTCAGCAGAGTCCCCAGGACAAGCCCCTTGCACATTGACTTCCATTGCTTCACTTGCTTCAACATGATCTGCAGTAGTCCTTTACCTGACTGATGAAAAGAGAACAGCCCGAAGGTCAGTTTCTTGGAAGCAATGCAGCTGAAACGGATCAGCGAGATGGACGAGTCTGCATTTTGCTTCTTCAGCCGCCTGCGCCCCATCGCGACCTCTCCTCGCTTAGAAAACCACCCCCTGCTAGAAAGGAGATCCTTTACAGCTCCGGATCCCTGCCGTCACAGAGCCGAGTGATCGGTGACAGCACAAAGCTCGCTGAGACCCGCTGCGCTCAGGTGGCCGCCGCTAATTGTTATGTTCCCAGTGAGCTGGGACCTGCCCGAGTTCGAGCACAGCGAGTTAGTGTCGCTGGAGACCACAAATCAGATCTCTGTGGCCTTCCCCCCCCCCCCCCCCCCCCAAAAAAAAAATCGAAATCGCAGCTTTTCATTAGCAGATCAAGAAATAAAACAATCAGGACATCTCCCCCCTCCCCACCCCACCCCGGGGGCACTAAATGAGGGAGACGTGTGAGCGAGGAATGGTGCTGTATTTAGTGTGTGTTAGCTGGGCTTTGACACTGAAAGATTCCCTCCGAAGTTTTTACCCCTTAAACATCTTAACTGAACGCTATCGGACTTTCAACCCGGCAGGAGGTAACTCTCTCTCCTGGACTATTTGTCAAGAGGAAGCAGTCTTGCACTTCTTGAACTGGCTTGTATTTAATTGTTTTTAAAAAAATCATATTTTGGCGCTAGTTGTGTAACGTGAACCCGAGTCTCAAATCAAACATCTCGAAAGCTGCAGCTGTCCCGAGCCTGGACAATAAACTCCCAAAACAGATCCCGATTATTCCGTCTTTAAAGCGTCCCATCGCCTGATCTGACGGCTATAAGGGAGTGGATGGAAAGGAGACATTAAACTCGGACTGAAAACAGTGAGTTTTCCAAATATCTTTTAAGGATTCAAAAATCGCAAAAATGAAGCCACCAATACTGGAAATATTCTGCAGCTTGTTTTAAACAGTCACGGTGTAATTTTGCCAGATATATATATACATAATTGCGCCTTTTTTTGCTTTATTTGAAACTTTTCCTATGTTCTAAGATGCAGTACTGGGTTCGAGTTTCTCCAGCCAATAAGGCTGAGATTACTTTTGCCTCAGAAGCGGCTTGCACATAAATGCCCAAATGCAACATATTATTAAATGGGCAGAAATCGCTGAGATGGCGGGTTTTGGCGGCGAACGACATTAATTGGACTTTTATGCTCACCATCGCACTATATTTGCGCCGCAAATTGCTGGAACGTCAATCAGATAACGGCGTGGCCATGTTAATACCACATCTGGGACGCCAACAGCTTATCTCCCTGACCAATGAAAGGAAAGGATAGAAAAAGAAACAGAATGAAGACAGAGAAGGAAACATGGTGAATTAGAGTAAAACAAAATATCGACACAGAAACAGGAATAAAAAGAGGGTAAGAGAGTGGATTAAGAAAGAGAGGAAAATGAGACAAGGGAAAAGTAAGAACAAAATTTAAAAGAACAACCAGAAGAAAAGGACATTGTAACCCAGTTGTGTTTGGGAATTGCAGTATTGGTCCTTGAGAAGTTAATGAGTCAATGGTGTGCAAAATGCACAAACATTCTTAACCCATGAAGTATAGAACCTGTACCATGGCCATCATGATCAGGAACAGTGGAGAGAAAATGCTAGATGAGAAAAGGCCAAGATCCATCTAGTTTGCCTTCTACCATCCTGGTAGTTGCACGATACACGACAGACCCAGAAATGACATGAGAAGAACCATAGTCGTGGAAAGCTTTGGGAATTATAGGTCCAAAGTCACTGTTTTCCTCCCAAGCATGCTACATTTACTACATGTCATGTCTCAAATTATTCATATACTATATCCCAAAATTTCTGAAAGAAATCTAACTAATTTGCATTTGAATGAGTAACCCTCTTCTGAGTGTCGAAACATCTTTGTGTCCTGAAAATTATTGTCATCCGACATTAACAGAAGTGTGGATGGCGAGACTGGCACAAAAGGACTGCCAAGACGGATAAAAATGAAAAATCTCTAGGAACACTTCCCAGCCTGCTGGAGTGAGATTTCACAGCTTCATTGGTCCCTTTATGGGCCGCCAAGGTTGAGTGTCATGTGAGGACCATAAATCGCAGTTTATAGGGTTCTCTACCACATTAATTACCAGCGCAAATGGCTGCGGTGGGAATAATTCGTAATAATGTTGTAAATCTTGCAATTTGATGATTGTCATTACGTTGAATGGGAAGCCTCACAGCGAGAATGGACTTTTATCGGCTTTGGCGAGGCTAATGGCGGAGCGGTGCAAATCGTCCAATAATTTGTGGAGAACCGGAACTCATGCGTATCTCTTTTACTCCGCAAATTGCTGGATTTTTTAACGAATTAATAATCTTGAGTGACTTTAATGCGTCATTACATCCCAGCAATTTCTGGCACAAGCTGGGAAGGCTGGATTAAGCCGGTGATTAGCTAAACCACACGGATAAAGAAAGTCCCAAGTTGCATCCGTGGTTTCTGCTCAGTTGGCTGATCTCAGCCAGGGGAGCAGTTGGAATGCTACAGTTTGCCTCAGCACCTCTCTCCTCTTCCCCCCATTAGGGAGGGGATATTGGGCGAATTTGTGTGTCATCCTTGCGCAGGACCTAATCACTATTCAGCGAGCCCTTCTGGAAATGTATGTGTGTGTATATGTATGTAAGCACCTACATGAATGGAGGTACAATACGGATATGGGCTGTTATCCCCCCACCATATTACTGAATAACCTGCTAATACTCATTGGCCTCACGCGTGAAAAAATAGCCAATTGGACCAGATACCAAAGGGCAAACAGCAGGGAAAGAGGGGAGAAAATGTAAAAATGGAGAGAAGTGTTTCTTGCAGGATTATCAGACAGAATATGGACTATGAATTACCAGTGCAATAAAACAATGAAGTCAGTGTAGGAAATTAGGGGGTAGAGCACTTTCTGAATCACATACACGGACAAAGGAAAGGATATTTGTAGATCATCCGGTGGATACATGTATAGACAATCAGCTTCATGGTTGCAATGGGAAGTCCCTAATGTACTAGATCTGCAGTAATATTGCCCGGGGCAACACCTTCTGCAGGATGCCAGACATAACAAACACCTGTAATCAAGTAGTGGGCCTGTCAGCTTAAAAATGATCTTGAAACAATCTTGTCTTACTCCTCTCAGCTCACTGGGAGACACTTTAGCATTTCCTCAACTATTTAAGGTAGTTTTAAACATTGAAAAATCACAGATTTGACGGGATTCCATGATTTTTTTCTTAATAATCTTCAGTATTAAAAAACTAAAATATGTTGTCATACTCGTTCTACGAAATGATATCGTATTTTGAAAGCCGGTTAGTTTTCAGAATTCGTAAATTAATAAGAAATAAAGCAATTATTGAAAATGGGACACATGATCCAAGCAGTAAAATCACTAAAGATCACTAATGATTTTCTTACCATGAATGATGATCACAGCGTTGAGTATCAGAGAACTTGGAGACATGTCCTCACATAGACTCTCCAGGTCTGACGCTCAATTCCGCCTTGGTCAAGGAAAAGAAACAGAAGAACAACAGAGTTAACTGTGATCCCGGCAGATACTTGCAACGAGAGAAGCAATATTGTCATTCCTGGAGAGCCGTGGTTCTATAAATTATTTACGCTGCAGTGTAAATGGAAACATTTTGGATTACACACAACCCCAAAGCGTTATAGAAAAACTGAAGTCATGAGTACACGTAAACAAGGCTGCAACACGTCAGAAAGGCCTAAATCCTCATTTCTATGACCAGAAATGACTACACAGCTAACTACAACCCCTTTATCTACTGTTTATCTCCTGCAATTGTTACTAATATAAACTCCTCCTCTAGGCCAACTACATAAACTGGAAGGTGCACAGTGCAATACTGACGCATAATGATTAGGGAAAAAAACACTGAAATCTAAACTATTAAATATTGTGAAACAAAGCAAAAATATGCCTGATTTTAATTTCAATTCTGAATTGTGTTTTACGCATTCTAATCATCGGTGGCTGTCTTTTCTTTTGGTCCAGAGTGAAAATTTCACATTGAAGGTAGAATCTGGGAGAAGTTCACTAATAATCATTGAGAGAAAGCTCGATGTGATAGATGGTAAAACCGATTTTTTGTAGCTTTGTGGAAATGATATGGCTTTTAGTTCTTTTTTTAAATCTTTGGCCTGGTTGATTATAAATAGCAGTGAACTCATAACTGTATTTTCCGGCAGAGGCACCCTTTAAAATATAGCAACTAACTACTCCGTGCTTCTGCTTGCGACAAAAGGAGTCTCGGGATGAGCCCCCCGTACACCAGAGTGAGTAAAGTCCCCCTTCCCTCTTCCAACAAGTCTTACTGAAAACTCACCTGTTCCCCGTCAGAGCTCAATGCTGAGTTATCTGTTTTACAAATAAAATTTAAATTGGTTAGGCTGTTGAGTGGGAGAACGGTCAAAAAAGGCTACTAGCTGCAGCCGGTCGGGTAAGTTGTGGGTGTATGTTTTAGAAACAAAACTTGTCAGTTCTCTCCACTGATGCTGACTGACCCGTTGAGTGTTCCCATCATTTTCTGTTTTTGTTTCAGATTTCTAGCATCTGCAGGGTTTTATTTATTTTGTTGTGCGTTTAGACACAACTCAGTTCACGAATTAGACGCAACAGATGTCCAATCTGTGGATTCCAGAGAAAAACGGGACAAAAAGTGTTGTTGACAGAGGACTGAGGGGATGTTTCCGAGTAATTATTAAAAGCCAAGTAATGAGATCCCATTCGCTGGATCGGGTTATCCATTATCAGAATGAGCTGCTAATTATATTGCGGGTTAAAATTAAACACGCCCCCACTGCAGAAGAGGAACCCAGGGCACGCGGGGACATCTCCAAATTGCACTAGATTACCAGAGCTCCCTCGGTTAAACCTGAACTGAAAATTATCAATTTTTCGCCAAATTGCAAACTTTAGAAAATCACAGATTAAATTTAAATATTCAAAGAGTGAGAAATGATCCCCGTGACAAGCGGGAAATATAGAGTCTTCATTAGGTTTAAAAATGACACACTGGGACCTTTCTGACTTAAAGACCATAAGAAAAACCAAGGAGGAAAAAAGACCCTTCAGACTATCAAAGTTTATCCTTTAGGTATCTTAACCTCGCCAGAGTCCAGCTGCATTTTAAACAGCCCTTTTTTCTCTGTCAGCCCTTCTTGTAGATCATTGCAAACATTTCTCACTGAGTAAAGAATTCCTCGCTAACATCCGTTTTAAAGGTACTTGTCACTAATTTAAAATGATTCACCTAGCCCTACTTTCTTGTCTTCACCCTAAGTAATATTCCGGTTTGTTTATTCTATTTATTATTTAAATGCCTCCATGAAGACCCCCCTCCCTCTGTTTTCTCTCCAGACTCTGGAGCTTAATCTTTTCTAATATTTCTACACGGTTTTTCGCCCTTTGCACTTGGAATCAGTCTTGTTCTGAGGTGCGCCTAGCCCTCTCCAAAACTTGTTTTCGTACGGCACAATGACCCGAACTGAACACCCCACTCGCTCTGGTCTGACCAGTGTTTTGCAGAGCCCCGCCATGGTTATATATCCCAGCATCTCATTTACTTTTAAAAAAAATGTCCAGACATTCAAAGTTGTAACAAATATTATTTTAATCCTTCCTATTCGATGATTTGAAATGATGAAAACGGCAAAGATCTGTGTTTTTTAAAAGTTTTTTTTATCAATGAAGAGATTTTAAAGCAGCGTGACTTTAAGAAATACAAGAGTGTTGTAATGACATTGTGTAACCTCAGTGTAGACATTTGTATCAATATCCTTAATTAATAGTTAATATATCGTCAGACAACGGTCAAGTGGCTAGTGCCTTACTGTAGCTAACATTTACCTTGTGTTATCAATGGGCTCCTTAAGCTCAGGCTGTGGCTGTTAATGTTTGGACCGGCTCGATGCTCCGTGTTCTCCCAGCGCTGCTGAATCCTGGCAGCCAAGGAGCCTTCTCCGCAGACCTCGGTAGCACCTCACTGGCGAGCTGCCCCGTCCTCTCCCGTCGCCACCGCCATCAGCAACACCATTGTAGCTTTTAATAGTCAATGAAGCCGCGCTCCTGAAACTGGAGCTGACCGAGCAAAACAGAAAAAATTCAGTTGCAGAACTTGATCCAAAGTTCAATGAAAACTGGTACAACATGTCACCAGATCTGTTTGCTGGTCTGTGAGCTGAGTGAGACCTCCCCCGTGCCACTTACTGACTCATTGACAGGCACAACCAACGTCAATCAATGAGGCTTTCTTTCATTTGCATTCATAGATCAGTCGGAGGAAGGCGATGCCGACTCCACTACATTAGTTCCATTAATTCTTTATAGAGGATTGACTTTTAAATATCACCAGTTGTAGTTCCCCAGGTAAATGAATAGTTCTTTCGCGCGTTACTTGGCGTGATTTACTACTGCTTGCCATTCGGGAAACTGCATGAAGTTCTACACACGGTACATGGATGTTGCCTGCAGCCCCAGCTCCGACCCACGGGGACTTTAGAAATACAGTGAAGGAAATTTACATCACAAACCCACCTAGTACTGTCCCAGGTCCAGCAGGTGTGGCCATTACTGCACAGTTTGAATGTTCAGTGTTAGTCATAATTAACTAGACTGTAACGATAGAGAGAACGGGAGAGAGAGGGACAGAAAGACCTGCAAAAGGATGTTAACTTCGCTAAATCGGATCACTATGACTTACTGAATAATATAGAACTGTAGAATGAAGGACATACAATTCCTCTGCTTCAATCTCTTAATGTTCAACATTACTGTCCTTATAGATCTATCCGATAAAAAATAGTGACTCGAGTATTGCTTGAATTAATTCAAAATAAATTACAGTTTTCAAGGAGTGATCTATTTCATGTACTGTTATCTCATTCACTCCCATTGTGCACCCTCGGTTCTTGCTAAGAGGGCGGCGAGAGGACATCCCTCCCAGGCTCCACTCATCGTTGTGGTTGGTGACCCTTTTCGAGAAGCTGCATCATAGAATCAGAGTTGGGACACTTACAAACTTTTTTTTTTCAAAAAATATACTTTATTCATAAAATTTGCAGCAATACATACAATACAGTTCTCATATCACATTCCAAACGTACACAATGAATTTGATTGAGTTTTTTGAAGGGGTAACCAAGAAGATAGATGAGGGCTGTGCAGTAGACGTGGTCTACATGGACTTCAGCAAAGCCTTTGACAAGGTACCGCATGGTAGGTTGTTACATAAGGTTAAATCTCATGGGATCCAAGGTGAGGTAGCCAATTGGATACAAAATTGGCTTGACGACAGAAGACAGAGGGTGGTTGCAGAGGGTTGTTTTTCAAACTGGATGCCTGTGTCCAGCGGTGTGCCTCAGGGATCGGTGCTGGGTCCGCTGTTATTTGTTATTTATATTAATGATTTGGATGAGAATTTAGGAGGCATGGTTAGTAAGTTTGCAGATGACACCAAGATTGGTGGCATTGTGGACAGTGAAGAAGGTTATCTAGGATTGCAACGGGATCTTGATAAATTGGGCCAGTGGGCCGATGAATGGCAGATGGAGTTTAATTTAGATAAATGTGAGGTGATGCATTTTGGTAGATCGAATCGGGCCAGGACCTACTCCGTTAATGGTAGGGCGTTGGGGAGAGTTATAGAACAAAGAGATCTAGGAGTACAGGTTCATAGCTCCTTGAAAGTGGAGTCACAGGTGGATAGGGTGGTGAAGAAGGCATTCAGCATGCTTGGTTTCATTGGTCAGAACAATGAATACAGGAGTTGGGATGTCTTGTTGAAGTTGTACAAGACATTAGTAAGGCCACACTTGGAATACTGTGTACAGTTCTGGTCACCCTATTATAGAAAGGATATTATTAAACTAGAAAGAGTGCAGAAAAGATTTACTAGGATGCTACTGGGACTTGATGGTTTGACTTATAGGGAGAGGTTAGACAGACTGGGACTTTTTTCCCTGGAGAGTCGGAGGTTAAGGGGTGATCTTATAGAAGTCTATAAAATAATGAGGGGCATAGATAAGGTAGATAGTCAAAATCTTTTCCCAAAGGTAGGGGAGTCTATAACGAGGGGGCATAGATTTAAGGTGAGAGGGGAGAGATACAAAAGGGTCCAGAGGGGCAATTTTTTCACTCAAAGGGTGGTGAGTGTCTGGAACGAGCTGCCAGAGGCAGTAGTAGAGGCGGGTACAATTTTGTCTTTTAAAAAGCATTTGGACAGTTACATGGGTAAGATGGGTATAGAGGGATATGGGCCAAGTGCAGGCAATTGGGACTAGCTTAGTGGTATAAACTGGGCGACATGGACATGTTGGGCCGAAGGGCCTGTTTCCATGTTGTAACTTCTATGATTCTATTCTATGAATACAGATTATACAATTTGCAGGTTACATCAAGTACAGTTTAATGAACACATTGGACATAATTACAGTTCATGACACTCTAGGGTGCCTCATTGCAATACACTCAATACACATTTTTGATAACAGGTACGTTACAGATTCTTTACAGGTTCATTACAGATTCATTACAGTTACATTACATCAATTAAAATTTTACATTCTGCCCGAGGGGATAACGCTCCTTTTTCCTGCGGTCAAACCACTTCATCTGTACTTAACCCCGCACCTAGCGCTTGGTCGATATGGCGACTTGCTCTTTGGGTAGATGTGACTTTGGAATTGACAGAATTAATATTCTGCACGAAATTCGCCGTACTTTCAAACTGACCCGCCAGGCGAGAAATTGACGGGATCGGGTCCAACGCCAGTTTTACACCCCGCGGGATTTTCGTCTCCAGAAGTTAAAATTAACCATTTCCGTTGCCTCTTTGGCACTGAGCTTCGAGAATTGTTTGATCTGAGCGAATGAATGGCACCAACGTGTTTTCTGTAGAAAGTCAGAATATATATAGGAATTTCTTAAATAAATATTGGCACAGGTAAATTGACAATGGGCTAAAGATAGTAAACACAGGAGTTAAAATAAAAACAGAAAATGCTGGAGAAACTCAGCAAGTCAGGCAGCAGCAGTGGAGAAAGAAACAGAGTTAACGTTTCAGGTTGAAGATCTTTCGCCAGAACTGGAAGATGTTAAAAGAGTTAAAGTTTTTGAGCAAGTACAGAGCCAGGGAAAGGGGAGGGGAGGAAAGAACAAAAGGGAAGGTCTGTGATAGGGTAGAGGGCACCAGTGATTAAATGACAAAAGGGATGATTTTGCAAGGCAAGGAAGGTGATAATGTGACAAGTTAAGAAACAAAAGATTGATCAGGAGTAGCTGTAAATGGCAGCAGCAGAACCATTACCAGAACTAGCTGACCGAAAAAAGTGGTTATGATCTGAAGTTATTGAATTCAATGTTGAGTCCGGAAGGTTGTAAAGTGCCTAAACGAAAGATGAGGTGCTGTTCCTCGAGCTTATGTTGAGCTTCATTGAAACAGTGAAAGAGGCCAAGGACAGAGAGGTCAGAGTAGGAGTGGGAAGGGGAATTAAAATGGCAAGCGACTGAAGGTCAGGGTCACGCTTGCGGACAGAGCAGAGGTATTCAGCGAAGCGATCACCCAGTCTGTGTTTGGTCTCCCCAATGTAGAGGAGACCGCATTGTGTCCAGCGGATACAATATATTAATTGAAGGAAGTACAAGTAAACTGCTTTTTCACCTGGAGGTGACAGGAGTTAAAATGTACACATGGTTATGGTTTGTTAATAATTCATCTAAGGTCGTAATTAAATGTAATGGTTTTAGCTATTGCCTTACCTTAAACTGTTAGACATAGTAGTACTTAGGTTCAAGGAGGAGGCCCATCTCCACCTTCCCAGGGCAACGAGAGATGAACATAAATAAGCCTTTTCAACATAAGAACATAAGAAATAGGAGCAGGAGTAGGCCAATCGGCCCCTCGAGCCTGCTCCGCCATTCAATAAGATCATGGCTGATCTGATCCTAACCTCAAATCTAAATTCATGTCCAATTTCCTGCCCGCTCCCCGTAACCCCTAATTCCCTTTACTTCTAGGAAACTGTCTATTTCTGTTTTAAATTTATTTAATGATGTAGCTTCCACAGCTTCCTGGGGCAGCAAATTCCACAGACCTACTACCCTCTGAGTGAAGAAGTTTCTCCTCATCTCAGTTTTGAAAGAGCAGCTCCTTATTCTAAGATTATGCCCCCTAGTTCTAGTTTCACCCATCCTTGGGAACATCCTTACTGCATCCATCCGATCAAGCCCCTTCACAATCTTATATGTTTCAATAAGATCGCCTCTCATTCTTCTGAACTCCAATGAGTAGAGTCCC
Organism: Heptranchias perlo; assembly: GCF_035084215.1. Classification (NCBI taxonomy): domain Eukaryota; kingdom Metazoa; phylum Chordata; class Chondrichthyes; order Hexanchiformes; family Hexanchidae; genus Heptranchias; species Heptranchias perlo. The sequence goes on from NC_090349.1 coordinate 28,036,952, forward strand.
AATCTACTCAACCTCTCCTCATATGTCCACCCCCTCATCCCCGGGATTAACCGAGTGAACCTTCTTTGTACTGCCTCGAGAGCAAGTATGTCTTTTCTTAAGTATGGAGACCAAAACTGTATGCAGTATTCCAAGTGCGGTCTCACCAAAACCTTATATAACTGCAGCAATACCTCCCTGTTTTTATATTCTATCCCCCGAGAAATAAAAGCCAACATTCCATTGGCCTTCTTGATCACCTGCTGCACCTGCAAACTAACTTTTTGATTTTCTTGCACTAGGACCCCCAGATCCCTTTGTACTGCAGTGCTTTCCAGTTTCTCGCCATTAAGATAATAACTTGCTCTCCGATTTTTCCTGCCAAAGTGTATAACCTCACATTTTCCAATATTGTATAGCATCTGCCAAATCTCCGCCCACTCACCCAGCCTGTCTATATCCCCTTGTAGGTTTTTTATGTCCTCCTCACTCTCTACTTTCCCTCCCATCTTTGTATCATCCGCAAACTTTGATATGTTACACTCGGTCCCCTCCTCCAAATCATTAATATAGATTGTAAAGAGTTGGGGACCCAGCACCGACCCCTGCGGAACACCACTGGCTACTGGTTGCCAGTCCGAGAATGTACCATTTATCCCAACTCTCTGCTTGCTGTTAGATAACCAATCCTCCACCCATGCCAGAATATTACCCCCAATCCAGTGATTCTTTATCTTGAGCAATAATCTTTTATGTGGCACCTTGTCGAATGCCTTCTGGAAGTCCAAATACACTACGTCCACTGGTTCCCCTTTATCCACCCTGTACGTTATATCCTCAAAGAACTCAAGCAAATTTGTCAGACATGACTGCCCCTTTGTAAAGCCATGCTGACTTTGTCCTATTAAATTATGTTTATCCAAATGTTCTGCTACTGTCTCCTTAATAATAGACTCCAAAATTTTACCCACCACAGATGTTAAGCTAACTGGTCTATAATTTCCAGCCTTCTGCCTACTACCCTTTTTAAATAAGGGTGTTACATTGGCAGTTTTCCAATCTGCCGGGACCTTTGCCGAGTCCAGAGAATTTTGGAAAATTATTACCAAAACATCCACAATCCCTACTGCCACTTCCCTCACGACCCTAGGATGTCAGCCATCAGGTCCAGGGGATTTATCCGCCTTGAGTCCCATTAATTTACTGAGTACCAATTCCTTAGTGATTTTAATCGTATTTAGCTCCTCCCCCCCTCGAGCCCCCCGTTTGTCCAGTGTTGGGATATTCTTAGTGTCCTCTACCGTAAAGACTGAAACAAAATATTTGTTCAGCATTTTTGCCATCTCCATGTTTCCCACCATTAATTTCCCAGTCTCATCCTCTAAAGGACCTACGTTTGCCTTAGCTACCCTTTTTCTTTTTATATAACTATAGAAACTCTTGCTATCTGTTTTTATATTTTTTGCTAATTTATTTTCATAATCTATCTTCCCTTTCTTAATCAATCCTTTCATTACTTTTTGCTGTCTTTTGAAGACTTCCCAATCTTCTATCCTCCCACTAAGTTTGGCTATCTTATATGTCCTTGTTTTTAGTCAGATACTATCCTTAATTTCTTTACTTAGCCACGGATGGTGTCATTTCTTTTACACCCTTTTTTCCTCAGTGGAGTATATATTTTTTGAAAGTTGTAAAATAACTCCTTAAATGAACACCATTGCTCATGTACCGTCTTACCCTTTAATCTATTTTCCCAGTCCACTTTAATCAATTCCGCTCTCATACCATCATAGTCTCCTTTATTCAAGCTCAGTACGCTTGTTTGAGAACCAACCTTCTCACCCTCTAATTGGATATGGAATGTAACCATGTTATGGTCACTCATTCCAAGGGGATCCTTAACTAGGACATTATTAATTAATCCTGGCTCATTACACAGGACCAGGTCCAAGGTTGCTTGCCCCCTTGTAGGTTCAGTTACATACTGCTCAAGAAATCCATCCCTAATACACTCAATAAACTCTTCCTCAAGGCTACCCTGCCCAATTTGATTTGTCCAGTTAATATGATAGTTAAAATCCCCCATAATTATAGCTGTTCCCTTATTACATGCCCTGACTATTTCCTGATTAATACTTCTTCCAGCAGAGTTGCAACTATTAGGAGGCCTATATACTACGCCCACGAATGTTTTTTGCCCCTTATTATTCCTTATCTCTATCCAAACTGTTTCATTATCCTGATCCTTTGTCTCATATCTTTTCTCTATTACAGTGATTCCTTCCCTTATTAACATAGCCACCCCACCTCCCCTTCCTTCCTGCCTGTCCTTCCTGATTGTTAAATACCCTGGCATATTTAATTCCCAGTCGTTGTCACCCTGCAGCCATGTTTCTGTAATGACCACAAGATCATACCCATACGTCGTTATTTGTGCCGTTAACTCGTCCATTTTGTTACGAATGCTACGTGCATTCAGATAAAGAACTTTCAAATATGTTTTGTGACACTTAGTTCCTGTTTTTCCCTTTTTTAACACTTTACCTTTTACTCCATACCTTCTGTCCCTTCCTGATACGCTTTCCTCTGTCTCCCTGCTCAGGTTCCCAACCCCCTGCCACAGCTTTGATGCTGGGTTAATCGCCTTACGCCTTCTAGTTTTCATTTTATCTGTCATGCCTAAAGTACCTAAAGTGCCTAAAGTACACTTTCTTTCCGCTGCTCTATGCTTTTCCCTTTCACTTGTTCTTGAACAACTGTTTGTACTATTTGTATTGTAGATTTCCCCTGGGTCTTCCCCTCTCTTGCTGCTCTCAACTTTATTCCCTTCTGACTCCCCGCTCAGGTTCCCATCCCCTCAGGTCACCAGAACAAGCAGAAAAAAACTTGCGTACTGATAAAAATACAAGATTTCAGAGATTATAAAACGCTTACAGTAAAATGACTTGTGCAAACCGGTCTGGGCTCTGTTCACATATTCAGCTAATTATGTTGGTCTGGTGTTCCCTCCGCAATCTGGTTGCAAACAAATTACATGGCTTAAAAGATCATGGATCTTTGGGTGTAAGGTGAGTTACCCGTGTAACTACAATACGCCCAAGTCTCCTAGATCTTTTACATCCATCCATCAGACCCACCGTCCGAATAAATCTCCGCCCACTAAACTGGCCACGCCCCCAACTCTCAAATGCGTGTACCCTCCAATAGCATTTGTTCAAGGGTCTCTCATCATTGTGACCAGATTTTCAGGCACAGCAGGAAACAAAATCATTTTTCTGGTCTTTTAATTGCAATTTTTTGAGCCTTTAAAAAAGAATGTATCCCCACTGCGACCCACTCTGCATTTTCTGTTTGTTATAATGCATTTTTATGGCTTAAGTATGTCATATTCAAAATTGAAAAGCTTCACCAATTGCAGGTTCTTAAACATGCTGTACCTGATGTGTATGAATGTTAAATTAGTTGAAACTTTAACACTCAAAGAAGAAATATACTGGTCTGGGTTTGGCGTTTCCTTGGCCCCTGATTATGCTGATTTTTGCCCATTAATGTTCCGGCACATTCTAATGAGATTGGGGAGAATACTTGGGTGTAACTTGACATCAGCAAAATGGACGCAACATTTGGCACATTTTTGGGTCTAACTTCTTGATTGTGCCAAAGGAGGAAACTCCAGGCCATTATGTTATGTAACTAGAATGACAAAAGGACATTACACCAGTACAATTTCCCAATTTTTGGTCTGATCTTATCCCCATGTACCAGCCCTCGCTGTCCCCCACCTCCTGGGCAGAGGCAAAAAACAGAGACCTATAGCCAATTCAGTATTTCTCGGTCAAAAATTTCTCTCCAACACCTCACAGGCAAGACCAGGAGCCTCCAAACTCTTCAGTTATCCTTCAGAATAATTAGTCTTATCTTCCATATGTCATGATCACCTCAGTTTCCAAAAGATCCATTTAACACCCTCTGTAAAGCGTCAGTATTACAGTTTTATCTCTCCTCTTGGGTGAGAAAGCAACTTGTTCCAAATGTTCTTCTTTCACACACAATGCGCAGCTTTGAAACATGTGAATTGTGAGAATTTGATTTTGTTGGTGGGTTGTTAATTACAGAGCAAAATAGGCATCCTTCCATTTTTCAGTAAAACAATCTACAACTACGACCCTGTTACACCTAGACTCCGAATCTGAAAATAAGCAGCACAATCACTACAACTAGTTCTGTGTAACTGGCAAGAAGTTACCTTCACTGAATTACAGAGGAAAAAATTACTATCATTAGCCTAGTCTGGAGCTCTAAAAAAAAGGGAGTTTATATCAACCTGGCCTAATGTAAACACCCTATTCAAATCTTCTGAAGATTTAAACCGATAATCAAAAGCCCAGACAATGTAAATCTCTTGGCGCTTGAACTCAGCTGTGAATCCCTCCCAATAAACTCTGGAGGATTGTGTTCGAAAACCTAAATGAGTTACATGTGTAGGCACAGAGTCAAAATCATTTACATGAGGACACACTATAATTAAAGTAGTTTTTGTTCTTATCTGAATATACTCACCGAGATGAAAGATAAAATGCAGCACCCCTTCTTTGTTAGACACAGTGAAAAACCACTGGCTATTTGTTCTCTTAATCTAATTCCAGCACTGAAGAAACAGTTCATTAATGGGCCAATATTGTTTCTTTACTCCTGTGTAGATAGCGCTATGTTCTGAAGGAGAAAAGTAAACCCACACCTGCGGAATAAAATCAGTCCAATTAACAGGCACTAACCTGTACAGACAGCTATATTGTTAATTCAACCATGCGCCCTGTCATTGTCTTTAATGAGTTACAATTAACATGGCAATATTGTAATAACAAAATAAATGTAGAAAAAAGTTCTGAAATTCTTTGATAAAAAGCTAATCTTTGCAGACATCCTGGGAAAGAAAATCTCCGGGCCTAATAATGCATTCATATTGGAGAACAGTTTCTGCAGTGATATTCTCATTCTGCTCATAGACAAATCATCAGTGGACTGCTCCTAACATAATTGGAATATTACTCTCTAAAAATATATGGCTACTATAATAATACCAAATGTAGTATGCCTTTTACTCCAAACTTACATATCTACCACTGACATCTCAAAGCAATTTCACAATTTAGCCATGCAGATATTTAATTGGGGATTTTCAGAGTTTGATGATGTTCTGGCTCTAAGTTAATCTCCCATATTCGTGCTTTGGCCCTTGGTTGGGAGGGCTCTACCATTCTGCCTTTGGACATCTCAAAGTTATTAGTGGGACAAACTATCAAAAGATAGAGATATTATCACCCCAAGAGAGTTTCCTATTGCTTCAATTTAACTCAGATAGGCAATCATTTTACATTATAACAGTGACTGCATTTCAAAAAGTACTTCATTGGTTGTAAAGCGCTTGGGGACATCCTGAGGTCATGAAAGGCACTATTATAAATGCAAGTCTTTCTTTTAGAGAAAATTCTGAATATCAGTTTAAAATTTTGTCTCTGGGTCAGAAGCCCCAAATCTCTAATAGGGAACTCTGTGGAATCACCATTTCACAGCATCACTTGCATTACTGGTAGCAAAACATAATGCTATGCAAAAAGTTAAACACATGAAATTAATGGGATTTTGCATAGTTTGCAGTTATTATTAACTGGATTTTAAAATGGTGTTGTTGATTTTAAAATTGTGTTGTTTTTACTCAGTGCGTGCATGTGCATGTGTGTTTATGTGTGTATGTGCATGTGTGTGTATGAGTGTGTGCGAGTATATGTGCATGTGTGTGTTTGTGTGCGTCAGTGTGTTTGGGAGTCATTTTTATTAGTGCTTGGAAATACAGCTTAAGGAACACAACAAAATAGATATTTCCACTGGCGGGAGGGTCGGTGACCACAATGCACTAGCTGAATGGGTGGTGGAAGCAGATTCAGCAGTAACTTTCAAAAGGGAATTGGATATATACGTGAAAAGGAAAAATTTGCAGGGCTATGGGGAAAGAGCAGGTGACTGGGACTAAATGGATAGCTCTTTCAAAGGCACGATGGGCTGAATGGCCTCCTGTGCTGTATGATTCTATGATTCTATATTGTTTTTCAAACATACTCCTCATAAATTGTAAAGATGTTTCGCCAGCTGGTTCAATGTAACAGAATAAATTTGGGCAGGGCATGATAGATAGAAACATAGAAAATTTATGGCACAGAAGGAGGCCATTCAGCCCATTGTGTCTGTGCCAGTCGAAATAGAGCTACCCAGCCTAATCCCACTTCCTAGCACTTGGTCCATAGCCTTGTAGGTTATAGCATTTCAAGTGCACATCCAAGTACCTTTTAAATGCGATGAGGGTTTCTGCCTCGACTACCCTTTCAGGTAATGAGTTCCAGACCTCCACCACCCTCTCGGTGAAAACATTTTTCCTCAGCTCCCCTCTAATCCTTCTACCAATTACGTTAAATCTATGCCCCCTGGTTATTGACCTCTCTGCTAAAGGAAATAGGTCCTTCCTGTGCACTCTATCTAGGACCCTCATAATTTTATACACTTCAATTAAATTACCCCCCAGCCTACTCTATTCCAGAGAAAACAACCCCAGCCTATCCAATTTTTCCTCATAGCTAAAATTCTCTAGTCCTGGCATCCTCGTAAATTTCCTCTGTACCCTCGCGAGTGCAATCACATCTTTCCTGTAATGTGGTGACCAGAGCTGTACGCAGTACTCAAGCTGTGGCGTAACTAGTGTTTTATATAGTTCTAGCATAATCTCCCTGCTCTTATATTCTATGCCTCGGCTAATAAAGGAAAGTATCCCGTATACCTTCTTAACCACCTTGTCTACCTGTCCTGCTACCTTCAGGGATCTGAGGACATGCACTCCAAGGTCCCTCTCTTCCTCTACACTTCTCAGTATCCTCCCATTTATTGTGTATTCTCTTGCCTTGTTTGACCTGCCCAAATGCATTATCTCACACTTCTCCGGATTGAATTCCATTTGCCACTTTTCTGCCCACCTGACTGTCCATTGACATCTTCCTGCAGTCTACAGCTTTCCTCCTCATTATCAACCACACGGCCAATTTTTGTATCATCTGCAAACTTCTTAATCATGCCCCCTACATTTAAGTCTAAATCATTAATATATACCACAAAAAGCAAGGGACCTAGTACTGAGCCCCTCGGAACCCCACTGGAAACAGCCTTCCGGTCACAAAAACACCTGTCGACTTTTACCCTTTGCTTCCTGCCACTGAGCCAATTTTGGATCCAATTTACCACTATCCCTTGGATCCTATGGGCTTTTACTTTTTTGACCAGTCTGCCATGTGGGACCTGGTCAAAAGCCTTGCTAAAATCCATGTAGACTACATCAAACGCACTACCTTCATCGACCTTCCTTGTTACCTCCTCAAAAAATTCAATCAAGTTAGTCAGACACGACCTTCCCTTAACAAATCTATGTTGACTGTCCTTGATTAATCTGTGCCTTTCTAAGTGACGGTTTATACTGTCCCTCAGAATTGATTCCAATAATTTGCCGACCATTGAGGTTAGGCTGACTGGCCTGTAATTACTCGGTCTATCCTTTTCTCCCTTTATAAACAATGGTACAACGTTAGCAGTCCTCCAATCCTCCGGCACCACGCCTGTAGCCAGGGAGGATCGGAAAATGATGCTCAGAGCCTCTGCTATTTCCTCCCTTGCTTCTTTTAACAGCCCGGGATACATTTCATCCGGGCCAGGTGATTTATCTACTTTCAAAGATGCTAAACCCCTTAATACTTCCTCTCTCACTATGTTTATCCCATCGAATATTTCATACTCCTCCTCCTTAACTACAATCTCTACATCGTCCCTCTCCTTTGTGAAGACAGATGCAAAGTATTCATTAAGAACCATACCCACGTCTTCCGCCTCCACACATAGGTTACCTTTTTGGACTCTGATAGGCCCTGCTCTTTCCTTAGTTATCCTCTTGCTCTTTACGTATTTATAAGACATTTTTGGGTTTTCCTTAATTTTACTTGCCAGTATTTATTCTTGCCCTCTCTTTGATTTCCTAATTTCCTTTTTAATTTCACCCCAGCACTTTCTATACTCCTCTAGGCTTTCTGCAGTATTGAGCTCTCGGTGTCTGACATAAGCTTCTCTTTTTTGCTTTATCTTATCCTGTATGTTCCTTGTCATCCAGGGGGCTTTAGATTTGGCAGTCCCACCCTTTTTCTTTGTGGGAACATGTTTACTCTGAACCCCTTGAATCTCCCCCTTGAATGCCTCCCACTGCTCTGACACTGATTTACCTTCAAGTAGCTGTTTCCAGTCCACTTTTTCTAAAACACTTCTCAGCTTTGTAAAATTGGCCTTTCCCCAATTTAGAACTTTTACTCCTGATGATTTTTGCAATGTTATGATCCTTTTAATAAATCCTTAATGTTCCTTCTCATGGACTTTCTATGCACTCAATGTTTAAAAGGTTAGGAATACTGGCAGTGCAGTAACACAACACAATGGTGCTCCAACATACAGACTGTGGTCTTTCACGTGACGAGTTCCAGTCTCAGTTGCCTCCCTCCTCCTTAATTACACATCACTCCTGACTGATGAGGCATGCTGCTCCCAGGCTGCTGTGTAACTGACTGTCTGGAGGGTTGCCTTGCCATCTGTGTTTCTTTTTCTCCTTGCCACCTGTAGGGAATCACATCACCTGCTCAGCAGTTCCCTATTATAGGACTGCACATGAAGTAGACTGTACCTTTTATTAGAGTATCTTTGTAAGGAAAGTTATGTTTACATTTTGAAACCATTGGTTGAATTATCAAACAGATACATTTTTAAAACCAAAAGTAGCAGTTAACAGATTAAAGTGAATTCTTGTTCAAAACCCGAACAGTAAAGAAAACTATAACGAAACATTTTAGAATTTTGTTTTATCCCTACCTGTTTTTGGTAAATTGTATAGTAATAAAGAAAGGGTGGGGCGAGTCCATGAAGCGATTTAAACATGGGGGTGAGAATTTTAAAATCGAGACGTTCGGGGACCAGGAGCCAATGTGGGTCAGCGAGCGCAGGGTGAACGGGAATTAGTGCGAGTTAGGATACAGGCAGCAGAATTTTGGATGCACTTAAGTCTTAAGTCTATAGAGGGATATAGACAGGTTACTTGAGTGGGAAGGTGGCAGATGGAGTATAATCTGGGGAAATATGAGGTTATCCACTTTGGTAGGAAGAATAGAATAGAATAATAGAAAAACAGAATATTTTTTAATAGTTGAGAAACGATTAAATGTTGGAGTTCAGAGATACTTGGTATCCTCGTACAAGAAACACAGAAAGTTAGCATGCAGATACAGCAAGCAGTTAGGAAGGCAAATGGCGTGTTGGCTTTTATTGCATGGGGGTTGGAGTGTAAGAGTAAGGAACTCTTGCTACAGTTGTACAGGGCTTTTGATGAGACCACACCTGGAGTACTGTGTACAGTTTTGATCTCATCTAAGGAAGGATAATCTTGCCTTAGAGGTGGTGCAACAAAGGTTCACTGGATTTTTTTTCTTCATTCATGGGATGTGGGCATCGCTGGCAAGGCCAGCATTTATTGCCCATCCCTAATTGCCCTTGAGAACGTGGTGGTGAGCCGCCTTCTTGAATTGCTGCAGTCCGTGTGGTGAAGGTACTCCCACAGTGCTTTTAGGTAGGGAGTTCCAGGATTTTGACCCAGCGACGATGAAGGAACGGCGATATGTTTCCAAGTCGGGATGGTGTGTGACTTAGAGGGGAAAGTGCAGGTGGTTGTGTTCCCATGCGCCTGCTGCTCTTGTCCTTCTAGGTGGTAGAGGTCGCGGGTTTGGGAGGTGCTGTCGAAGAAGCCTTAGCGAATTGCTGCAGTGCATCTTGTAGATGGTACACACTGCAGCTATGGTGCGCTGGTGGTGGAGGGAGTGAATGTTTGCGGTGATGGATGGGGTGCCAATCAAGCAGGCTGCTTTGTCCTGGATGGTATCGAGCTTCTTGAGTGTTGTTGGAGCTGCACTCATCCAGGCAAGTGGAGAGTATTCCATCACATTCCTGACTTGTGCCTTGTAGATGGTGGAAAGGCTTTGGGGAGTCAGGAGGTGAGTCACTCGCTGCAGAATACCCAGCCTCTGACCTGCTCTGGTAACCACAGTATTTATGTGGCTGGTCCAGTTAAGTTTCTGGTCAATGGTGAACCCCAGGATGTTGATGGTAGGGGATTTGGCAATGGTAATGCTGTTGAATGTCAAGGGGACGTGGTTAGACTCACTCTTGTTGGAGATGGTCATTGCCTGGCACTTGCCTGGTGCGTATGTTACTTGCCACTTATCAGCCCAAGCCTGGATGTTGTCCAGGTCTTGCTACATGCGGGCTCGGACTGCTTCATCATCTGAGGAGTTGTGAATGGAACTGAACACTGTGCAATCATCAGCGAACATCCCCATTTCTGACCTTATGACGGAGGGAAGGTCATTGATGAAGCAGCTGAAGATAGTAGGGCCTAGGACACTGCCCTGAGGAACTCCTGCAGCAATGTCCTGGTGCTTCCAACAACCACTACCATCTTCCTTTGTGCTAGGTATGACTCCAGCCACTGGAGAGTTTTCCCCTTGATTCCCATTGACTTCAACTTTACTAGGGTTCCTTGGTGCCACACACGGTCAAATGCTGCCTTGATGTCAAGGCCAGTCACTCTCACCTCATCTCTGGAATTCAGCTCTTTTGTCCATGTTTGGACTAAGGCTGTAATGAGGCTTGGAGCCGAGTGGTCTTGGCAGAACCCAAACTGAGCATCCGTGAGCAGGTTATTGGTGAGTAAGTGCCGCTTGGTAGCACTGTCGATGACACCTTCCATCACTTTGCTGATGATTGAGAGTAGATTGATGGGGCGGTAATTGGCCGGATTGGATTTGTCCTGCTTTTTGTGAACAGGACATACCTTGGCAATTTTCCACTTTGTCGGGTAGATTCAAGTGTTGTAGCTGTATTGGAACAGCTTGGCTATGGGCTTGGCTAGTTCTGGAGTACAAGTCTTCAGCACTACAGTTGGATGTTGTCGGGGCCCATAGCCTTTGCTGTATCCAGTGCACTCAGTCGTTTCTTGATATCACGTGGAGTGAATTGGATTGGCTGAAGGCTGGCTTCCGTGACGGTGAGGATCTTGGGAGGAGGCGGAGATGGATCATCCACTCGGCACTTCTGGCTGAAGATGGTTGCAAATGCTTCAGCATTGATTGATTCCTGGGATGGGAGGATTGTCCTATGAGGAGAGATTGAGTAGAAGGGCCTATACTTTCTGGAGTTTAGAAGAATGAGAGGTGATCTCATTGAAACATATAAGATTCTGAGGGGGCTTGACAGGATAGATGCTGAGAGTTTATTTCCCCTGGCTTGTGAGTCTAGAACTAAGGGGCATAGTCTCAGGATAAGGGCTTGGCCATTTAAGACTGTGATGAGGAGGAATTTCTTCACTCAGAGGGTTGTGAATCTTTGGAATTCTCTACCCCAGAGGGCTGTGGATGCTCAGTCGTTGAGTATATTCAAGGCTGAGATAGATAGATTTTTGGACTCCAGGGCAATGTTTTTAAAACTTTTTTTCTTGTGACCCAGGGGAAGAAAAACACTTACCCCAGGGACCCAAAACAATAATATCTTCTGACTAGAGTTTTCATAAAATCATAATAAAGGGCAATACATTCTAGCTTTAACCACTTCACTTCAAGTAATAAATAAAATTAGACATCGACGTTACTTGAAAAACATTTTAAATACAGTATGAATACAGTAAAAAAAAGATCAGGATGAGTTTCACTTACTTAATGTGACGGGTGGGTCTGACTGTTGTTCATGATCTCGTTCCAATCTGGATCACAAGATGAAAGCGTTACTAACATATCAGGTGCGCTGTTGAGTTGGTTTCTTTCTCTTGTTTTTAACCTTGTCAAAGTCGAAAATCCCAGTTCGCACATGTAGATTGTTGTGAACGGCAGCATCAGAACACTAATCTTACTTAACAGTGGATATTCTTTGAAAGCACTGATCCAAAAAGATGTCAAACTTAATGACTTGTGGCGTGTTTTCAGTATGCTATCACAGGTGAGTTGCACCAGCTCATTTTATTGCTCAGGCATCAAGTTTAGCTTCTTTATTGATTCAGGATTAACTTATTAAAGTATATATTTAAAAAAAATAAACCAGGCTTTCCCTGCTGCTGGACTGCATCTAAATTTCTCAGCTGATAAGCATAGCTCTGTGCAAATATTTGGAGCTCTGCTCTTCCCCAATCTGAGTGGTTCACATGGACACAGATACTGCCAACTTGCTGCAGTCTCAAATCTACACCAGTACAAAACAAATACAGGGTAGTTGCAATATAATAGTACAAATAAATTATAGTAGCTGAGACAAACTTCTATGATTCTAAATAGAGGGATATGGGCCAAGTGCAGGCAATTGGGACTAGCTTAGTGGTATAAACTGGGCGACATGGACATGTTGGGCCGAAGGGCCTGTTTCCATGTTGTAAACTTCTAACATTGACGTTGAAGACTTGAACAGTAAATTTCTAAATACTTTTTTGGAGGAGTGGGCGTGAGGGTTTGACAAGGTACCTTCACATTAGTTGCAACTTGTAAGTGTCAGATATGTTCACGTCCGCCAGCTATATGTGGAAGAACAAACTTTCAGGTTGTAAACTGCTACTGTTTCCCGTGGGGAAAGAAACAGGGTCACTTCCTAAAAAGCGGCCAACATTACAGCACAAGGTGAAACCAATTCAATCCAGTTTATATCTGAAATTAGATAACTAGAATATAAAATTGCCTTTAGGAGGATTGCATTTTCAGTCCTTTGTGCAGGCCTGTTTTCAAAAAAGAAAAATTGCGACACTGACAAGATGACCGGTAGCAGTTCGGGAAGAAACTTCTTAAGAGGAATCAGAGGCGACCTTTCCCCCCCTCAAAAAAACCTCCAGGAAAACACACGGCCTGGAGTGGCCCTTCTGGGTTGATCAGTCGAAGGAGCGGCCGCCGCGCTGCTCCCAGTATGTGGTGGGTTTTTTCATTTTAAAGAGCAGCAGGACAAGGCCTATTTTCTGAGCCCAACAAAAGGCGCGGGGGCGAGTGAACAAAACGGACTGAAATTAAACTCCGGATTGGAAACCCAGATCTCTCTTTACAAACATGTTACTCCAGGTCCGCCTCCCATTTTCACCCGGAGACGTCACAGCCACCAGGATCAGGTTGAAAATGGTTTAAAATTTACTGAGAACATGAACCACATCACCTATATTTTAAAAAAACTATTGCATTATTTTCTGCTCCCTCTCCGTTATTTTAAAAAATCGAACTGCACCCCTCCCCCCCTTACCTCTGCTGCTTCTCGTCCTCCTTTATCTTCTTTACCATAGAATACTGGAAGATCACCTCGATGTTGGTCGCTATGGTTGTTCTCCAGCCTGTGGCCTATAGCACCCACAATGCACCTGCTTGTCTCGTCCCCTCACCCGCCGCCAGGGGAGCAGCGTGTAGCAGCAATAAGGGAATGAGAGGGCTCAGCAATAAGGGAGTGAGAAGGTTCAGCAATAAGGGAGTGAGAGGGCTCAGCAATAAGGGAGTGAGAAGGTTCAGCAATAAGGGAGTGAGAGGGCTCAGCAATAAGGGAGTGAGAAGGTTCAGCAATAAGGGAGTGAGAGGGCTCAGCAATAAGGGAGTGAGAGGGCTCAGCAATAAGGGAGTGAGAAGGTTCAGCAATAAGGGAGTGAGAAGGTTCAGCAATAAGGGAATGAGAGGGCTCAGCAATAAGGGAGTGAGAAGGTTCAGCAATAAGGGAGTGAGAGGGCTCAGCAATCAGGGAGTGAGAAGGCTCAGCAATAAGGGAGTGAGAGGGCTCAGCAATAAGGGAGTGAGAGGGCTCAGCAATCAGGGAGTGAGAGGGCTCAGCAATCAGGGAGTGAGAAGGCTCAGCAATAAGGGAGTGAGAGGGCTCAGCAATAAGGGAGTGAGAGGGCTCAGCAATAAGGGAGTGAGAGGGCTCAGCAATAAGGGAGTGAGAGGGCTCAGCAATAAGGGACTGAGAGGGCTCAGCAATAAGGGAGTGAGAGGGCTCAGCAATAAGGGAGTGAGAGGGCTCAGCAATAAGGGAGTGAGCAAGCTCAGTGCGTCCTGGTTGATGCTCGACATGTCGGGGCAGCTCTTCATGATGAGCTTGACGCAGGACGGAGGTAGCGCGATCATGGCAGGCGGGGGACTCAGCCTCGCGGGGAAGTTACCCAGTGATTAATATTCCGTGACCCAGGAGATTTGGCGTGAAAGTGGAGTTGTGGGCGAAGATCAGCCATGATCTTATTGAATGGGGGAGCAGGCTTGATGGGCCATATGGCCTACTCCTCTCCTATTTCTTATGTTCTTATGGAAGATGGGAGGCTGGCCAGGAGAGCATTGGAATAATCGAGTCTGGTGGTAACAAAAGCATGGATGAGTGTGTCAGCAGCAGATATGCTCAGACGGGCGATATTATGGAGGTGGAAGTGGGCGATCTTGGTGATAGAGAGGATATAGGGTTGGAAGCTCAGCTCACGTCTTTTTGAGGTCCCCACTGCAAGATTGGTTTGCCCTGAGTTAATGGAATTGAAAATCGAGTGGAATTTAAAACAGGCTGTTGATTAGTTATCGCTCATTTTGCACTACTGCCCAAGACCAATTTCAACCACCCTAGCACCTTGGTGTTGAAGAACTGTTTTGATCTCTGTGGCCCAGGGAGAGAAGCTTTTTAAAAATTGTCTGGGGCAGTTGGGCAAGATAGAGAGAGATTTCGCTTTTAAATTGGAGTTAGATGACCCTCTGGAGTGGGCTAGTTAGTGCTTGCGTTTTCTTTATTTTTATAACAGTACGCAGACAGAAGTTGTACCAATTGTATCAAGCGACGACTGTGAAATAAAACAGCTTGTGTATCGAACCAAACCATGCCTCACCCAATATTAACTTGGTCTGCCATCCGAGAGATTGAAGGAATGGGAAGTTCAATCCAGATCACATTTTGATGTCAGCTGTGGCTCAGTTGATTGCACCTCTTGCCTCTGATATTAGAAGACTGTGGGTTCAAATCTCACACCAGAGACTTGAGCACATAATGCAGGCTGACGCTCCAGTGCAGTACTGAGGGAGTGCTGCACTGTCAGAGGTGCCGTCTTTTGGATGGGACGTTAAACCGAGGCCTCGTCTGCCCTCTCACGTGGATGTCAAAGATCCCATGGCACTATTCAAAGAGCAGGGGAGTTCTCCCCGGCGTCCTGGCCAATATTTGTCCCTCAACCAACATCACTAAAACAGATTATCTGGTCATTATCAAATTGCTGCTTGTGGGATCTTGCTGTGCGCAAATTGGCTGCTGCGTTTCCTACATTACAACAGTGACTTCATTGATTGTAAAGCGCTTTGGGATGTCCTGAGGTGGTGAAAGTCTTTCTTTCTTTCTTCTTTCTTATATTCCTGAGTCCCACACAAGTGATAGAGGTCAATGGGAATCAAATTCCATAAAAAGTAATCACTCAGGAAGCGAATGACACCACTGCATTCGAGAAGATATCTACAGTAAACCTGAATTTGTAACATTTGAGCCGATCTATATACTTCGTTAAACATACAGCAAATCATTCCAGCGATAGAACATTTTGGCCTAGAGGTTGGATTCCGCCCGATTTGGCGCATGGTCTCAGTGATGCCCATGAATCTGTTCTGTCTATATTTACAGTACAGTCCTGGTGAATTGTCTGGATAGTACCCTAATGTGGAGCTTCAACAACGTCATTGCAACCCTGCGGTCAGCTCCCACGCAGATCACAGAACATGCTGAGGGAGTGGTAGAGAACTGAAGAGAGGGGAAGAGTGTCTTTGGGAACTAGTAAGAGGAGGAGAGTTTCTGTTTGAAGGGGAGCAGAGAGCATTTGTGAAGGGAAAGGGAATGGGAGAGTGACTTTTAAAGTTGCGTTTGCATAAATGATGATCAAGTTGACATTCTGTTGGACCTCTTAGAAACACCTATACCAGTCCTGATAGGAGGGATAAGGGCAACATTTGGACGGAGTGTGCACAATTCCAAATTTGCAGCCTATACCTCGAGTTATATGGTTTCTTGCAAAATGCACAAGAGATTTGCTAATCTAGAAATCATTAACAGAAAAAGCTTCAAAAGTAAAGGGATAATTTTCACATTCTCCCCCCTTGCCCTTTAAAAATGTGACCAGAGACCACTGAAAACTTTGAGAAGTCTCCTCTGGTTTTCATGTTTACTTTATGAGCACTGTATGGTTATTTGCAGCTACAGGCTAGAAGCATTAGTGGTTCAATCATTAACACAGGTTTATGTAGCCAGTATAAGTTTTCTTCTGCCTAAGATTGCATTGTTGACTTGAATTCACCACACAAACTGCCAACAGTGAATTGCTATACACTGTATTGTGGTAAAGATTACTTCACCTATGGGAATGACTAGAGCTGAAGACTATGGAATGACCTAATATCAAGGTCATCATCTAGTGACTGCCAGGTTTAAGATGTGCATGAATTGTGCAGGATGCATTCCTATCATCTCAGTTTTAAATATATACATCTTTCCCCATGAAAATGTTTGGCATAAAGCTTCAAGGTTTCCAGTGGTACATTTATCTACAGCTTACAAATATATCCTCACTATTCCAAATTCAATAGGGCACCTTTAGTCAGACCGGGGTGGTTATCGTTTGAATCGAATTGTCCTTCAGCCACTTACTTTAATAAAAAAAACAGGAGCCAATAAAAGCTATTGCTTATTGAAACAAAATAATCTGCATAAAGTGACAATTTAGTCCTCTCAGTTTATAGGAATATGCACTTTAAACTCACAAAGCTCAAATTTTACTTATGTCAGTGCTAACACCAACACAAAACATAATTCCATGTACCACTTTCATTGGGGGATACTAAGAACAAGGTCATGCTGCCAAGTTTCTAATACAATAATTGAACTTACATTCCAGCATGCCTTTTTTGGTCAGCTGCTGATAATTACAACTGAATGTCGGGGAAGCAACAGCCCGATACAGTACGAGAAATTTAAAGGGCCATTTCCTTTTCAGTTCTGGCCATGGGAAAAAATATCCCAACAAAACAATGCTAAGGAAAAATTGGTAAGCAAATTATTCAGGTTGTTCTCCTACACCTCCTAGTGATCACTCACAAAGCAGTGTAATTAGAGACCTGGGTAAAAAGTGGCAGCATAGCATCAGTGATCTCAAAATAGAAATGCTGGAAACATTCAGCAGGTCAGGCAGTATCTGTGGAGAAATCATCAGATCTGGAGAAAGGTCATTGACCTGAAATGTTAACTCTGTTTCTCTCTCCACAGATGCTGCCTGACCTGCTGAGTGTTTCCACCATTTTCTGTTTGTATTTCAGATTTCCAGCATCTGCAGTGTTTTGCTTTTAGTGCCAATGATATATTGCTTCTGGGTGGCACCATTGAAAGAAAAAAATGGAATTATCTAGTGCCCTTACCATCATCAGAATATCCCAAAGCACTTCATAATCAATTAATTACTTTTGAAGTGTATTGGCTATTGTTTTGTAGGGAAACACAGCAGCCAATTTGTGAACAGCAAGCCCCCACAAACAGCAAATGAGATAAATACCAAATAATCTATTTTGGTTGTGTTGATTGAGTGATGAATGTTGACCAGGACACTCGAAGAACCTCCTGCTTTTCTTTCAATAGTGCCATGGGCTCGTTTATATCCAACGAAGAGGCAGATGGGTCCTCAGTTTAACATTTCAGATACTATTAGATTGTTGACAAAAGCCTGAAGTAAGTGCACCCCAACAAAAATCTGCAGGTTGGCATGGCAATAACATCAGTACCATAGTAATACTGCCTCTTTCCCTTCCATAATGGGTACAATAAGAACCCTGCACAGCTTCTAACAGAAGAAAAAATCATGACCCATGCTAAACCAATTTGGCAGCAGTATAATACCAATATGATTTAGTCTAAAGCTTCCATAATATTTTACTATCAAAGAGCTTAGTAAAGTTTTATATGTAGAGGAATTCATTACATTTACATGGAAACGTACTAACATTTTAATTTAGGTGCATAAAGGAATGTAAGGAATTTATAAGCTAGCTTTTTAGACTTATGCCCTTGACTCTTTACAGTTCTATAACTTGTTGAATAACATATTAGAGTCATAATTTGCTCTAAGTGAACACTAAAAGTTCAATGAAGCCTTTATATAAAAGTCTCATATATTCTTCTCGGGAATCAAGGAGAAACAGGTGAATCAAGGGATGAAACCAAACAATCTCTCTCCCTCAGCTCTTTGTCACAATACAGTGTATTGAAGTTCTGGGTTTACTGAAGTTCCTTGGTGTCGCACATTTTGACAAGACAGATCTAGTCTACAAAATGTTGCCCAACAATTGAGAAAAAATAAAAATACTGCGGCTAAAAATTGACAGCCCTTCTGGCATATTCCCACCGTAACTCCACTGGTAACTTAGAATGGAATACATCAGGTGTACCTCCTGCCAGGATCAGCTAAGACTGGTGGAAATGAGGAACGTTTGAGCCTTGAGGAGTGTTTTGTTTTTTCCTATACAGCACCAAACCTACCTTTGATTGCCTGTGGGACTGTGAAACAATCATGGTGAGAAGTTCTCAGGACCAGGTATGGGATTTCCAATGGACATTTCTTTGTTTACCATTATAAAGGAGGAGGAGCAGGAGAGGGTGGTGAAAAGAAGAGTGAGGCAGCAGATAAGGATAAGATATTATCCCCACCCCTGCTGCCTAATGAATTTACATGCCACATAAGACCTGTGCAGTTCAGCCTGAGACTATCTGGTTCAGCCTGAGACAGTAGCCAGGGACAGAGATAGTTTGTGGTGGGGGCTGAAGGCAATGGCTATGGCCTTCCTCATGTTTAACTGGAGGAAGTTAAATTTCAACCAAGACTGGATGTCGGACAAGCATGTGACCGCACAGAAACAGTGGAGGGGTCAAGAGAGGTAGTGGAAAACCGGAGCTAGATATTATCAGTATACATGTGGAAACTGATCCCATGTCTGCAGATTTTGTCACCAAGGGGCAGTATGGAGATAAAGAAGTGGAGGGGCCCAAGGAAGGACCCTTGGGGGACTCTACAGACGGTGGTACAGGGTTGGGAAAAAGCAATTGATAGAGATGTGCTGACTGTGATTAGATAAGTAAGAAACAAGCAAGGACAGTCCTGCAGAGCTAGAAACAGAGGAGTGGCATTGGAGAAGAGTACTGTGGCTAATTGTATCGAAGGCTGCAGAGAGGTCAAGGAGTGAAAATGCACCATGATCACAGTTACAGAGAATGTCATTTGTGACTTTCATTAGGGCTGTTTCAGGATGTGGAAGAAGTGGAAGCCTCATTTGAGGGATTCAAGCAGGGAGCTGTAGGAGAGATGGTACAGAATTGGGAAGTGACAATGCATTAATTTCTCTGCTGGCTTCTGGGCTTTACTTGTGACCTCCATTTCTACTGAGACTATATTCTCTGTTGGACTGCCTCTAATCCAGTACCTGGTCTGCTTCTAAGGGCTCGGTTTTCTGCTCCTTTGCTGGGAATTTTCCACTTTATGTTGAGCTAAATTTAATTTGTTCTTGCTGGTTTGCACTGGACTCCCAGTCCACTGGAGCCGTTCAGTCTGGCCAGTTTTTAATGCTTCCCTTTCTACCTATCACCCTTTAGCTATTCACACATTCTCTGTGTCTCATATATGTCTTTTATTTCTTTTAATTTCTCTCATTATGCCTAATTTTGTCTCCTGCTATTGCACTCTGCCATTCAACCATCTTCTGTTCTCCATCTAAACACTTCACAGGCCGTTCTATTTCTTTTCCCTTTGCCCTTCCCCTTGTTCGGTTCCCTTTTAAATGCTGGTCCATCTGTAATATCGTCCAGTTCTGAGGAAGCGTATTATACCTGAAATGTCGACTGACTGACTTCTGATTCTCCACAGATGCTACCTAACCTTTTAAGTAATGCATGCGGCAGTAACACCCAGTGCAAAAAAATATTTACAGGATGGGACATTATATGGATGGATCATAATGGGGAAAGATCTTACTGATGACAAATGAGACATTTGTATTCTTCATGTCATATTATGTAAAGACAGAGCTGTCAGAAGCAGCACTCAGAGAGGTGGCATGTGTAAACAACTTTCTTCCAGTCGGGTTTAATGACCCGTGAATCATTCATTGCTATTTTTGCCAACCTGTTATAAATAAATGAGTTTGCGAACATGATATACATCATTAACATCAACAGCACCTGCAACCAGCACCTAATGATTGGACTGACATTCTCTGATATAAATTAGACAAAATTAAAGATTATCAAACTATAAAGACTTCCTTCCAATTTCCAGTTTTCAAAATGAAAAACAAACTAAAGCTTTCCAATGAGACGTATCCTGGTTTCCATGGCTCAATACCACAGTGCATGGTACATTCTCTCACTAAACCACTAAAGGCAATGCATCTTCAGTGTTATCCTTGGCACCATTATGGTAGATTTAGTGTGTGGCAGACTGCACTTCAATGGAGACATAACATTTAAATTAGGAAATTCATTAACACAGGGCAAAGAGCAAATGACTAGAGTATACAAATTCAGTGCTTGTGGGAAGTTCTATGGTCTTACACTTCTGATTATTTCCCCCCTTTTACAACAGTTTTGTGCTCAATTAATTAAAAGTTTAAAGGTGCCTGACTTAATAAACTTTAAAAGCACAGTTAACTGTAGCACCTGTGACCGACTTTACAAGTCTGAGGCAATTTTACAAGTTTGCATGCACTGCTCACAATTTTCTGACCATTTATTTTATTGATTGAAAAATCATGGGCAGTACTCACCCAAGTTCCCGACATGCACTCCCAATGGGCAAGTTCCTGACCAGATTAATGCTCCCATCAGCTAATCCTTAGAAAGGAGGTAACCAAGAGCTCCCATGATGGATAAATAGGGACATGCACTACCCAGTCTGGTACTGACCTACGCAGACCAGGAAGATCTCAGATTTGATTCCTTATGCCGAGTTTGCTGTTAGCTGATGCGGCTACAGTTGATCTTTTGGGGGGGAATCAGCCATGGTTCCGCTATCCAGTGACCACTGCTGGTACGTGTACACGTGTGAATGTAGGGAAGAATGGATTGGGCTCAGCTGTGAAGCTTTCCAGTCCAATTGCCTGCTGACACTCACCACATAAGTTGGGTCATGAAGAATGAATACTTGGGTAGATAAAATCCTGGAGGACTACTAGCTCCTGTGGAAATGTATCCAGTGCCTTCAAAGGAGGGGAAGAAAATTGGGAGGAAGAAACATTTTAAAAATGAAGTCAGTAAGGTAAGGCCGTACGATTATGTAATGTGCGTAATCTCTCTGGACTAACTTGTGTTGTAGGTAATTGGGGTACAAGTAGCACTGAAACTAATACAGTCATTGTACTTTTCTGGAGTAGAACCGCACTTCATTTAGTGGTACAGAAATACAATGCATTTGCATCAGTTCTACTGTTCTGCAAAAAGAACCCATGTGTCTAACCAGGATTCGAACTCTGTAATAGCTCAGAAGCTGTCGTCTAAAATTGGAGTTCAGATTCTCCACTTCAAAAATTGGATGCTCAGTTGGCTAATTATTTTTACCATGTGGAAATATATGATTCACCTTCACCACTTCTATCTATTTTAGCCATCACAGATGATAAATGATGGCCTTGTGGAGATTGTTACTAGCTTCAGAAGTTGTGAAGCAAATGAAGAGGGTTGAATTAGTTTCAAACTAAATGGACACGATCGTATGATTCAGAACATTTTCTTGGGTTATAAAATTTGATACATTGACTGGCTAACAACACAAAACACCAGCTTAATTGTGAAGTATTATTGGGTTTCGAAGGAAGTGTTAAATCTACAGGTAGTGGTATTGGTTGTGCTTGGTGATGTGAAATTTGTTGACTAATTGATGAAAGAGTTTAATTTGGCCCTGGCGAAAGAGCTAGCCTGAATATATCTCCTTTCTCCGATTTAAATCCATTTGAGACAAGTGTTCCCAGGAGCTCCCTACTGGAAAGGTTGAGAAGAGGGCTGAAGGACCTGGAGAAATTACCAGGGAAGTAGAGGCTTCCCTCCAGATTGAGAGGATCAGATGACAATGAGATGCATCTGAGCCCTTACTGGTCTTTTCTGAGGACCTATGAAGATAGGCGGTCTAGAAGGGTTGGTAGGGAGACCCTGGTCTCCATTCTTAGCCATATCTTTTGGTTTTAATCTACATTAATAGAATTATTATAGGCAACTACTTAACTATTTTTAAACTAATACAAGTTAGGCTTTCTGAATAGGTTGGTATAATAAATGAGAGGTTAAATTATATAATGTATGAGTGGAAAATCTGAAGTTGTACTTCATTTTAATGTTGTAACATTTATATTAATTATAGTTTTGTACATTGTTTTGGGCATGATCATGGGTTCAGGCATAAAGTCCTACTACCAAGGAGCCAAAACATCATTGTGCAGCGATAATTTTAATGGACAACTGGCCTACATTTCACAGGGAATTTTTGTTGTTGTATGTGAGATAAAACAGAATGGTTCAGTGCTTCAGATGAAGCAGTAGCAGAGAGGCATCATATTGTTACTTTTTTTCTCCAATTGAATGGCACATATGGAATATTGCTCTTACGCTCCGATGTGCAATGCTTGGTTTTCTCTCAGATGTACAAGTGTCAGGAGAGCAGAATTTGGGATTTTTCAGTGAGATGAACAGCAACAAGTTATTCAACATGTCCCAAGAGAGTGATATGTGCAAATTTGTAAACACAAAATATGAGAAAACTTGTTAACGCTTGCTGTGTGTTTTCCAGAGGTGATGAACTGCTGACAGTGAAAGAAGTGCCAATATTCTGTAGATCTCCAATCTCCCATCACTCTGCAGGTACTCTCTCTCACCCCCTCAGATCTCTACAAGCTCATTTCCCACATAAGATCCACCTCTTGCTCTCTCAAACCCCTCCCCTATCAATTCTTGACAACTCAGTTACCCCTTGCTCAGTCCACACTTGCTAATAAGGAACAATACCTCTCCCTTTCAGAACTACCATCATCATCCTCCTCCTTAAAAAAGCCTGTCCTTAACCCATCTGTCCTCTCCAACCACCAGCCCATCCCTAACCTCCCATTCTCTCTGTACGGTCTTCAAATGTGTCATTGCTTTCCAACTCCCTGCCCACCTCTCACAAACCTCCCTGTTTGAATCCCTACAGTCTGGCTTCTACCCTGGACACAGAACTAAGATCATCCTAGTGAAAGTCACAAATGACATTCCGTTACTGAGCGTGGTACATTCTCGTGCTTATTTCCACCTTTGCAACATCATCTGTTTCTGCCCCAAACTCAACCTCATCCCCTTCCCACTCAAACCCCTAACCATGCTTTTGTCAACTCCAGATTTGATTGCTCCAAGATTATGCTTGCTGGCCTCACATTCTCCACCCTCCAAGCTGTGTAAAATTCATCTGGCACTGTTGTGTCCTGCACTAAGCCCCACTTATCCATCACCCCCGTCCTTGCTAACCTACACCGATTAAGTGTCACCTTGACTCTAATCTCTGATAGTCCCTCCCTAAACGCTAGTACTTTTCTATTTCTCTCTCCACCTCAAGAAACCTTCTTAAAATTCATCTCTTTCAGTCAATTCCAACTCTTTATTTATTTACTTATTCCTTTTCATTCTGTTTTTCATGTTAAACACACGAACATATGGACCATCTGATCTTTTCTTGTCAAGAAAAGATCGGAAGGTCCATCGAGCCTGTCCCAAACAGTCATGGTGTAACTAAGCGTCACGACCTCCAATATTCTTCCCACTAGCAGTTATGTAATCTTCTGGGATAGGGACAAAAACAGATTTTTAAAAACCCCAGGGAAATTCCTCTCTGAGTCCCTAAGGCATATCAAAACAAGATCATGAGATCACAGTGACCATGAGGTACAGACTCAATATCCCACCCACCTTTTGTATGGAGTGATATTAGCTACAGCAAGGAACACGCCCAGCTCCTTTTTGAATTGTTGTAGCAGATCAGCATTCACATTCCGATAATTCATTTGAAGCATTGATAACCCACTGCATAAAGAAAAACCTCCAGATATCTAACCTAGTTCTATGTCTACATATCTTGCATGCATGGCCTCTTGTTTTCAGTAACCTCTCTAGTCCACACAGACACAGTCTAGTCCCTTCGTGATTTTAAATAAAATTTCAATTATATCACTCCAAGGTCTACGCTTTTCTAAAAAGCTCCAGCTCTCCAAGACTATCATGATAACTAAAGGCTTTTAAACTAGGAATCATTCTAGTGGCCCTTCTTTGCACTTTTTCCAGGGCATCTACATCACCCACCGTATGAGGGAACCAAAACTGGACATGGTATTCCAGATGAGGCCTAATCAGGGTGTTGTACACTATGGTCCTTTAGTTTTAAACTGAATCATCCTCGCTATATAATCCTAGTATTTTACTTGCCTTTGCAATAGCCTCTGGGCACTGGTCGTGTACCTTCAGACACTTGTACTATAATTCCCAGATCACTTTCCTGCTCAACAGACTTAAGTTCTGTACCAAGCATGGCATCTACATGCTTGGCGTTAGCCATACCCAGATAAATGACACTACATTTATCTACATTAAAGAGCATCCGCCAGATGTGGGCCCATTCCCTCATTGCCTCTAGATCAGATTGTAGTCTCTTTTTTTCATTGAGGGTTCTAGCACTAGCACAAATGTTCTTGGTATCTCCAAACTTGCAGATGGTATCCACAACAACTTCATTTAGATCATTAAGAGCAGCTGTCCTAACACGGATCCCTGGGGGATTTCACTAGTAACTAGTGTACACGCAGAACCACTTCCATTAATAATTACCCTCTGCCCACAAGAACTCAACCAATTCTCTATCCAACCGAGGATATGGCCTCCTAACCTATAGGACTCTAACTAATGAAGTTATCTGTTGTGTGGCACCTTTTCAAAAGCTTTATGAAAATTCAAATATGCAATGTCAACAGGGCTACTTTCATCTACCAGCCTAGTTACCTCCTCAAAAAATTCAATCAGGTTGGTGAGACATGCTTTTCTTTTCCAGAAGGCATGTTGCGAGTTTCTGATAATGCCGACTCTGTCCAGGTCTAGAGCTCTCTAATCATCCTGTCTAACAACTTTCCAATAACTGAATGCTTCCATCATTTCCCAATTCTGATTTGTTTTCCTTTTTTAAATATTGGTACTGCATTAGCCTCCCTCCAATCCATGGGAACAATCCCTATCCCAAGTGAGCTATTAAATAGGTAAGGTAAGGGCACTTTAACACATTTCCATTTTTTCGAGAACCCTGGGGTAATGTTGTGAGGCCCAGCAGCCCTATCAGATTTGAGAATCATAAAGGTGCTATATAGATGCAAGTTATTTATTATTTTATTAGACAGTAAAAGTAGTCACAAGGCACGACCAAAGATTTATAACCTTTCCAAACTAATTTCTTTTAATTATTTACTTTTCAAACGACGTATCTTGTAATCTGTAACAATTTTCTAAACAATTTTTGTCTCATTACGCTCCCGTGAAGGGCCTTGGGATATTTTCCTACGTTAAAGGCACGATATAAATGCAAGTTGTTGCTGTTGTAACGGTCTTATCTTAAGAGGTGCCTTGAGGTTTCAAGCCCGTATCATAAAACCTTGGTTAAAAGTCTCTCGTATATATACATAAATACTGTATATTTTTGAAGAATATTTGTCATATTTTTAAGAAGAAATCTCTTATAAGAAATTGTTATTTGTCATGTAACTGGGGAGTATGAGATATATTAAGCTTTAGCAAGCAATGTTAAAAACATAAGGAGGTTCCTCCTTACCTATCCACACCTGGGAATTGTATGAGTCTGGATGGTGGGTGCCTCTATTATCCAGAGGATTGTGCATTTGTTTCTGTGGGATTTTAACTGTACTGAGGATTGTGTATAAATGGTTTTAACGTTGAAGGCTGGCATGCAACATATATGCGGAAAATAGATTATGACAAACTCCACAGTTGCAAGACCATTATACATTCTTTTCTATTCATAATAGCAAAAAAATAGACATTAAAAAAATCTCCTGACCTGATAGGAGCTGCTGTTTTTAATCATAGAAATTTACGTCACAGAAAGAGGCCATTCGACCCATCGTGTCTGTGTCGGCAGAAAAAGAGCTATCCAGCCTTATCCTGCCTTCCAGCTCTTGGTCCTTAGCCTTGTAGGTTATGGCACTTCAAGCGCTCATCCAAGTACTTTTTAAATGCAATGAGGGTTTCTGCCCCTACTATCCTTTCAGGCAGTGAGTTCCAGACCCCCACCACCCTCTGGGTGAAAAAATTTCTCCTCAACTCCCCTCTAATCCTTCTGCCAATTTTAATAGCGTCCTTGTCTATAAAGGAGACTGAGGTAGGACATCTTAGGATCCTGCTGAATTCAGGCAGCACGCCTGTTATTCATTCTGCATCATCACAAATTTTATAGGTAGTACATCATATCTAAAACAGAACGCAGTCACATACTTTTCTGAAATCTGGTATTACTAAATTGCTAATCATAGTATTATACAGCATAGGAGGAGGCCATTCAGCCCATCATGCCTGCTCTTTGAAAGAACTATCCAACTAGTTCCACTCCCCTGCTGTTTCCCCATCGCCCTGTAAATTTTTTCCCCTTCAAGCTTTATCTAATTCCCATTTGAAAGTTACTCTTGAATCCGTTTCCACCAAACTTTCAGGCAATGCATTCCAGATCATTACAATTTGCTGCGTAAAAAAATGTTTCCCCATATCGCCTCTGGTTTTTTTGCCAGTCACCTTAAATCTGTGTCCTCTGGTTACCAACCCTTCTGCCGCTGGAAACAGTTTCTCCCTATTTACTCTGTCAAAATTGTTCATGATTTTGAACACCTCTATCAAATCTCCCCTTAACCTTTTCTGTTCGAAGGAGAACAATCCCAGCTTCGTCAGTCTCACCACATAACTGAAGTCCCTCATCCCTGGCACCATTCTAGTAAATCTGCACCCTCTCCAAGGCCTTGACATCCTTCCTAAAGTGCGTTGCCCAGTTGAGGCCTAATCAGTATTTTATAAAGGTTTAGCATAACTTCCTTGCTTTTGTACTCTATGCCTCTATTAATAAAGCCCAGGATCCTATATGCTTTTTTAACAGCCTTCTCAACTTGTCCAGCCACCTTCAAAGATTTATGTACATACACCCCCAGGTCTCTCTGTTCCTGCAATCCCTTTAAAATTGTACCACTTGGTTTATATTGCCTCTTCACAGTCTTCCTCCCAAAATGTACCACTTCACACTTCTCTGCTTTAAATTTCATCTGCCATGTGTCTGCCCATTTCACAAGTCTGTCTATGTCTTCCGGAAGTCTGTTACTATTGATTACTACATTTCCGAGTTTCGTGTCATCTGAAAACTTTGAAATTGTGCCCTCTATACCCAAGTCCAGGTCATTAGTGTATATCAAAAAGAGCAGTGGTCCTAATACCGACCCCTGGGGAACACCACTGTATACTTCCCTCCAGTCTGAATGTGGCTTAAAACCAGTAATGGAATTAAATTCATGAAGGTCACATCAATAGAGAAAAATTTCTTGCTCAACTCCTGACAACAATGATCTCACACCTTATAGATAAATAGGAAACTTTTAAGTATTGATTTAACTACCAAAACAAAACTGTGGAATGTCTTCTCCAAGTAAAGTCATGGGGCATGATTTTAACTTTGAAGTCCGAGTGCGTTGGGGGCGGGGGTGCAAACAAAATTGGGGATTTCCGGAGCGGGCCTTCAACCTGCCGAAAAACGCGTATGACCCAGACCCATCTGGGTGCGCACGGTTCAGGAACCCTGAAGTCCCACCGACAATTGAAGCCGGCGGGATGATATTTAAAGCAGGAATTAAAGTACTTAAACTTGTTGAAATCTTCATTAATCTTGTTAATCATGCTGGGAAACGATTTCAACGCTGCCTCATCTTGTTTCCCATGCTGTGTGAAGCACGCCATGGGAAACTAGGCGGGTTTGACAGATGGGGATAAAAGGTGAGTTATTGCAGCAGGGCACTCAGTTCTCTCAGACAAACTTTTGGCTGGGAGTTCTTTGCGCTTAGACTGGAAATTCTTGGTTCACACTCAGAATGATTCTGTTTACACATGTTTACTTACTTTTTGGACCCCCTCAAACTGACAACATCAGGATGGGGGTGTGCAATGGCTACATTCACCAGTACATCTGAGGAGGAGGAACATCACCATCCTCGCCAGGCACGGCGTGCACTTCCACCACTTGCAGCTCCACAACAGAGATGCGCCACAGGCACCTGCACAAGAGCAGAGAGGGCAACAACAGAAGGACTGCCATCGCAGGAGGCACTACCCTCGTGAGAGGGTCAGCAGACCGAGGCTGAGCTTCCTGTACCTCTCTGAGGAGAGTGCCTACGAAGGCTGAGAGTGAGTCACCAGATGGTCGCAGACATCTGCAGCCTCGTTCATGCAGAGCTGCTCCCAGCTGGGCCTGGTAGCATCGCATTGCCCAGGGCAGTTAAAGTGACCACTGCCCTCAACTTCTTTGCCTCCGGATCCTTCCAGGGTGCCACCGGTGACATCACCAGGGTCTCTCAGTCATCTGCCCACAAGTGCATAAGACAGGTCACTGATGGATTGTTTTGCAGGGCATCCCACATGTCAACTTCCTCTTGGACGACCTCAGCCAGACGGAGAGGGCAGTGGGTTTCCACTCTGTGGCTGGCTTCCCTTCAGTACAGGGTGAAATTGATTGCACACATTTAGCAATCCGAGCACCTCCACCCGACCCAGAAAGGGATATCACTCCATCAACGCACAACTCGTTTGTGAACACCGCAAAAGATTTCTTCACCTGTGTGCCAGATTTCCTGACAGCTGCCATGATTCATTCATTCATCCAAAAGCCCGGCCCTCTTCCACGCACCAAACAGCCCTAAGGTCTGACTCCTCGGAAACAAGGGATACCCCCTGCAAACGTGGCTCATGACACCTGTGAGAAACTCCATCAGCGAGGCACAGCATTGATACATTGATACAATCACATCACCACCAGGTCTGTCATTGAACATGGAATAGGACTGCTGAAGATGCGATTTCGGTGCCTGGATCGGTCTGGGGGAGCACTTCAATACACACCAGCGAGAGTGGTAGTATAGTTATCTGTTGTGTCCTGCACAACATGGCGCAACAGAGAGGGTTACCAGTTGATGAGGCCCCACACCTGGAGAGGAGGCAGCATTGTGGGTACTGGTTGTGGGGGGCGGGGGGGGGGGCAATGGGTGAGACTTGGGTGCGCTTTGAGTGGCGTCCCCACTTCCATGTCCCCTTTCGCCATCATCCCTCTCCTGGGCCAGGGCCACATCACTCCTACCACCCTGCTGGACAACAGTTTGGAGGACATGTGTGATGTCATGGAAGCCCACCTGTAAAGTTTCTGACTGCCTGTAAGGCGGCAGAATGTTGTTCACTCTGAGTCCGTACGGCTGTTGTCAGGGCTGATGAATGGACTTATTTGTGAGCCGTGCTTGAAGCTCAATGGAGGCTGGCCTTCTCTCCATCGCTGACATTCCTGCACTTACCTGTGCCACCAGTCCATTAATGCAAGAGGTGGACTCCTCCATCCTCTCAGCAACATTGTATGGAGAAGGGAGCTTTGTTAGACTTCGTGGCCTTTTACGGTTCTTCAAATGTCTTATCCATGATACAAAAACAGAATTCACAAGTATGTCCATTTCAGCTGCAGCACTGTAACATTCCAGGAAACCAGTTATCAGATAGTAGAGGATAATGTGCCCGTACAGGCCAAGAAAAGGCTCATGCCTAGGCAATATGGTTATATATCCAAACTTGCATAAGCTTATTGGAAATCTTCAACTTAGCCCATTTAATGTACTCTATCAGATAGGACTGCTTAACTTTGCATCAAATGTAATGCCTTTGGAGCTCTTATTAATCTGGAATACAGATTCATCGACCTGAGACACTCACTTCAGGATTGGAATTGGGAGTGGTATACATGGCAATATCATAATTTGGACTCCATGGCACCACAGTAGTTTAGTAAACAAGTAACAAAAAACATCTGAAACAGGGCAAACACCTGAAAATACTTGAATAAACATAAATGCAAGAGACATGGTAGTACTGTCATATAATGTGTCTAAATACACATTTCTAATTTAAAAAAAATATTACCTGTGGACAGGAGATTGTGTTACGTTTTGATAGTATGTGCAGATACTGTATTGGGCTAAAAATATTTTTAAAATTAAGCAAGGCAGTCTCAATTTTAATTATTCAATGTGTAGTATATTTGAAACCTCACTAAATAATTCAAAACTTCATTTTAATGCCAAAGTATTGTTGCATGGTTTAATTATATCTTGCAACTTGAAGTACCAACATTAAAAATAATTGAGTTCAAACTTCATCTTTATTTTGACTTTTCACAACACAGCCAGATTTATTTTTAGTGCCTCGATTGACATTTATTTTCACAATGAGTGGTATCAAGTCGTATCTTTCAGAAGATAAGATAAAAATGGTTTAAAGGGTTCAGACAAAGCTCTGCATTTGCAGAAAGATTATATTGCATCTGTTTTGGTAGTTGGCAGGCTGATTACTGTGAAGATCAAAGGCCACTATAACAACAATAGCCATTATTTTTGGCTGGTTAAAAATCTGTCTCAGAAGATATTTGCAAAGCAGCCATGTGAAGTAACCACCGCACCTTCATCAAAAGGATGCATAACAAAATCTTTCAACGTAATTTCTTAAAGGAATATGCAGTTCAGTGAATGTTCCTCACTGTGTAGGATGTTATGCAGAGATTTACTTTTTGCTCCCCTCTCCCCAAAAAACAGTACTTTGGAGCCATAGCCTCCCCCCGCCACCATGCGTGCTCACAACCTCTCAACCCCCCCTCCCCCCACCATGCGTGCTCACAACCTCTCAACCCCCCCCTCCCCCCACCATGCGTGCTCACAACCTCTCAACCCCCCCCTCCCCCCACCATGCGTGCTCACAACCTCTCAACCCCCCCCTCCCCCCACCATGCGTGCTCACAACCTCTCAACCCCCCCTCCCCCCACCATGCGTGCTCACAACCTCTCAACCCCCCTCCCCCCACCATGCGTGCTCACAACCTCTCAACCCCCCCCTCCCCCCACCATGCGTGCTCACAACCTCTCAACCCCCCCTCCCCCCACCATGCGTGCTCACAACCTCTCAACCCCCCCTCCCCCCACCATGCGTGCTCACAACCTCTCAACCCCCCCTCCCCCCACCATGCGTGCTCACAACCTCTCAACCCCCCCTCCCCCCACCATGCGTGCTCACAACCTCTCAACCCCCCCTCCCCCCACCATGCGTGCTCACAACCTCTCAACCCCCCCTCCCCCCACCATGCGTGCTCACAACCTCTCAACCCCCCCTCCCCCCACCATGCGTGCTCACAACCTCTCAACCCCCACCTCCCCCCACCATGTGTGCTCACAACCTCTCAACAAAAACATTCAAAAGTCCAGCAAACAAGTGAATGCAAGGGCTGTAAGATCTAGAACCCTAGCACTTAAACTTGCACTTCTAGCCTCTTTTGGTTGACAGAACTGAAAACCAGATGAAGGTACATTCTCGTGGAACCAGAGTAAATTTCGTTATTTCTGTGTTAGAGATCTCTTCCCTCTCCAACAATCTCCAATAAAAACCCAACAGATCTTATTCATATTATGTGTAAGACTTAAAAGTTTGAGAATCACCAGCTTCTAAGTGAATGGGAGGAAAATCACAGCCAATATCTCTAAATATAAGTAATTGTAGACTAAGCAAATATGACTATAACTATCTGATCAATAAAAGGAGCGGCGAGAGCAGACCTGAGGATCAATAAAAGGAGCGGCGAGAGCAGACCTGAGGATCAATAAAAGGAGTGGCGAGAGCAGACCTGAATGATCAATAAAAGGATCGGTGAGAGCAGACCTGAATGATCAATACAAGGAGTGGCGAGAGCAGACCTGAGGATCAATAAAAGGAACGGTGAGAGCAGACCTGAATGATCAATACAAGGAGTGGCGAGAGCAGACCTGAGGATCAATAAAAGGAACGGTGAGAGCAGACCTGAAGGATCAATACAAGGAGTGGCGAGAGCAGACCTGAGGATCAATAAAAGGAACGGTGAGAGCAGACCTGAAGGATCAATAAAAGGAGCAGCGAGAGCAGACCCAAGGATCAATAAAAGGAACGGTGAGCGCAGAACTGAAGGATCAATAAAAGGAACGGTGAGAGAGGACCTGAGGATCAATAAAAGGAACGGTGAGAGAGGACCTGAGCGATGAAAATAAAAAAAGACAAAAAGTGACATCACAGATCAATGCTGAGGGTAAGTCAGTGTAAGTGTTTGGTTTATTGGTGAGTGTTTTTAGTGGTTATTGTGTTTAGTGTTATTTGTGGTTAGTCCGTAGGTTTTAGTTAAAAAGCCTAAAAACTAAAGTTAAAAAGAGCAGGAAACTAGTTTAAAGTAAATTAATTAGTTTAAAAAATAAAAAGTCAATTAATTACATAAATACTTTGATTAATTAAAAATATAAAACAAGACTAGATAGGGATGGTGTGTCATAACTGCAATATGTGGGAGTTGTTGGAGACCAGCGAGATCCTGAGCAACCACATCTGCATAAGTGGCCGCAACGTAGGAACTTTGGCTCAGAGTTGTTGAGCTGCAGTCAGAGCTGCAAATGTTGTGATGTATCAGAGAGGGGGAAGAGTTATCTGGACACTTTGATGAAGGAGGCAGTCACACCCCTTTGGTTAGGCAGTCGTTTAGATTTGGTCAGTGGTCAGGGACAGGAGGATGTGACTGCGAGTCAGGCAGGTATGGGGACCCAGGATGCAGTGATGGAGGAGACTCAGCCTTTGACTTTGTCCAAGTATGAGCTACTTGCTACCTGCATGGATGAGATCAAAGACTGATGGGCAATTTGACCACGACATCGTGGTACAGGACACCATTCAAGTGGGGGGGGGGGGGAAAGTAAAAAGGAATGTGGTAGTGGATAGTAGTCAGGGGGATACTGTTCTCTGCAGCCACGACCGGGAATCCTGAAGGCTGAGTTGCCTGCCCGATGCCAGGGTTAGGGATATCTCCTCGCGGCTGGAAAAGAACGTGGAGCACGAGGAGGAGAGAATTCAGTTGTCGTGGTCCATGTTGGAACCAACAACATAGGTAAAACTAGGAATGAGGCTCTGCTGAGGAGTTTGAGGAGCTAGGGTCCAAATTAAAAAGCAGAACCTCAAAAGGTAAGAATCTCCGGATTACTACCTGAGCCACGTGCAAATTAGCATAGGCACAAACAGATCAGAGAGTTAACTGCATGGCTGAAAGAGTGGCGTGGGAAGCAGGGGTTATGATTCATGGGGCACTGGCACCAGTACTGGGGAAAGAGGGAGCTGTTCCGTTGGGATAGGCTCCACTTAAACTTGTCTGGGACCAGCGTCCTGGCGAGTCAAATAATTAGGGCGGTTGATAGGGGTTTAAACAAATAACTGGGGGGGGGGGGGGGGGGAGGATTCAGGTAAGGGCAATTTTATCAGTCTAAAAAGAAGTCAAGGCTGTAGAGCAGAGTAGTGATTTGAGTAAAAACAAGCAGTGTGTCAGGAAGGGACAGAGAGTTTAACAAAGATAATAGGGCATTAGTAACTATGGTCACAGCAGGGAAACAAAAAAGGAAAAAATTAAAATTGAAGGCACTGTATCTGAATGCACAAAGCATTCATAACAAGACAGATGAATTAATGGCACAAGTAGAGATAAAAGGGTTTGATGTGGTAGCCAACACAGGCATGGTTGCAAGGTGACCAAGGTTGGGAACTAAATATTTCAAGGTACTTGACTGTTAGAAAAGATAGGCAAAATGGAAAAGGGTTTTGGGGGGGGGGGGGGGCAGTTAGCCCTACTAATAAAAGAGATAAAGACAGTAGTGAGAAAGATCTTAACTCACAAAATCAGGATGTAAAATCAGAATGGGTGGAGCTAAGAAATAACAAGGGGCAGAAAGCACTAGTGGAAGTTGTTTACAGGCCCCCTAACAGTAGTTATACTGTTGGACAGAGTATAAATCAGGAAATTAGAGAAGCATGTAACAAGGGTAATGTAATAATCATGGGGGACTTTAATCTTCATATAAACTGGGCAAATCAAATTGGCAAATGTAGTTTGGAGGACAAGTTCACGGAATACATCTGAGACAGTTTTCTAGAACAGTATGTCAAGAAACCAACCAGGGAACAGGCTATTTTAGATCTAGTATTGTGTAATGAGACAGGATTAATTAGTAATCTTATAGTAAAGGATCCTCTGGGGAAGAGCAATCCTTATGATAGATTTGTCAAACACGATTTCCCTATTAGTTTTTTTGAGGGTGTAACTAGCAGCTTAGATAAGGGAGAAATCAGTGGATGTAGTATATTTGGATTTCCAAAAGGCATTCAATAAGGTGCCACGCAAGAGGTTGTTACACAAGGTTACAGCTCATTGGATTGGGGGTAATATGTTGGCATAGACAGAGGATTGGTTAACGGACAGAAAACAGAAAGTAGGAATAAACAGGTCATTTTCGGGTTGGCAGGTTGTAATTAGTGGGGTGCTGCAGGGATCGGTGCTTGGGCCTCAGCTATTTACAATCTATATTAATGGCTTAGATGAAAGGACTGAGTGTAATGTATCCTAGTTTGCTGGCGATACAAAGCTAGGTGGGAAAGTAAGCTGTGAGGAGGACGCAAAGGAACATAGACAGGTTAAGTGAGTAGATAAGATGACAGATGAAGTATAATGTGGAGAAATGTGAAATTATTCACTTTGGTAAGAAAAATAGAAACACAGAATCTTTTCAAATGGTGAGAAACTATTAAATGTTGGTGTTCAGAGGGATTTGGGTGTCTTTGTACACGAAACACAAAGTTAACATGCAGGTACAGCAAGCAATTAGGAAGGCAAATGTTAATTTGGCCTTTATTGCAAGGGGGTTGGAGTACAAGAGTGAAGAAGTCTTGCTACAATTGTACAGGGCTTTGGTGAGACCACAGCTAGAGTACTGTGTGCAGTTTTGGTCTCCTTACCTAAGGAAGGTTATACTTGCCTTAGAGACAGTGCAACAAAGGTGCACTAGATTGATTCCTGGGATGAGAAGGTTGTCCTATGAGGAAAGATTGAGTTGAATGGGCCCATACTCTCTGGAGTTTAGAAGAATGAGAGGTGATGTCATTGAAACATATAACATTGCTTCGAGGGCTTGACAGGGTAGATGCCGAAAGGATGTTGCACCTGGCTGGAGAGTCTAGAACTAGGGGCCGTACCCTGAGGCTAAGGGGTTGGACATTTAGGACCGAGATGAGGGTCGTGAATTCTCTAGGCCAGAGGGCTGTGGATACTCAGTTGTATATTCAAGGCTGAGATCGATAGATGTTTGGACCCCATGAGGTCGAAGATCAGCCATGATGTTATTGAATAGCGGAGCAGGCTTGAGGAGCTGTATGGCCTATTCCTGTTCCTATTTCTTATGACCATGGGATGACAGGGTGCTCCTTTGAGCAACACAGAAATCAATGCATAAAAATCAAAGATTTGTATGCAAAGTTTGTCAGAAACCTCCAGCAGTCCAGATTATGGGCCCAAATCTGTTACTTGTGTATCTGGACTCCAGGAGAAGCTCAAACACAAATATCAATGGACAGTGCCATTCAAAATCAGTGTCTAATGCTTGGAGTCCAGACTCCACACTATTTTGGGCACATGTATTCTCTTTGGAACCTGTGTTTTAATCTAGATGAGACTGAATGAAGGTTTCCTTCTCTGTTGGATGCAAGGGAACTATATGAAATGAACACGGGTAGTCACAGCCCAACTCTGAGCAGCTACAGCACAAAACAACCCAAATGGCATGGAATTGGCAATTTTGCACAGCAGTTACAAAAGGAGTTAGTGGGAGAAATGGAAATATTTAGACTGACACAGTAAGGGTGGTAGAGTGGAGAGAGTATGACAATGCAACTGGAAGTGCTCATTGCTGACACCAAATACTTGAAATGAAAAAACTGTTCCATTTTCCAGTACTGACATTCCTTGCCTCAATCAGCACAAAAAATAGATTAAAAAAAAAGTATATTGGCTAACACTATGGAAAGATTCAATAAAATTGGAAGCCAAAAAAGTGTCATGGCATTTCTGTAAAAAAAAAAACAAGTTGGCAGGCAGTGTCTTTTTATACATGATGCTGTTTCTTTGCAGATTAAAAAAAGGTACTTTAATTCCTAGGATCTTGATACCCTGATCATTGTTATTTACATAAAGGGCAGTAAGTGAAATTTCAGCTCACCTGCAATAGGCTGTTTGTTGTCTCCATTGTGTAGTTTATTTCAAGCTTTTTAATGGCTATAATTTTAATAGTTACTGGTTTATTTGGCTAGTTTGACTTCAATTTTAAAAAGTGTCAATAAGAGAAAAGGTTTCAAATTAAGTGGAGACCTGAAATCTTTTAAACTGCTGACTGTACAAGAAATAAATTTGCAATTACAAAAAGTGCAACATTAACAGTCAGATCACACCTCGTTTTTAAATACATTTATGATTCCACTTTTGACTTTTCCCATTCTTCAGTGCAAGCTGCACGCAATGTACTACATATTTCTGCAGACTGAGATTGTTCTGCTTATGATAGGTTTACAATGCCAAAATGGCACACTCAGATTTTAAAAATAGTAGAATAGAGTTTATGTAATAGGACAAGAAATCCATAAGCATAAGGCAGGCCCTGTAAGGACAACACTTCAATCTTGCGTAGAGCAAGTAATCTTGCAGCAAAGTCTTAAATAACTTTTTACAGTTAGGATTTTTTCTATTTGGCTAGATGGTAACTCATGGAATCCAGCTCACAATGAGACTGCCTAAGAGGGCGTTGAAAGGCTTCAAGATACCGTACTATCACCGTACATGGAATCCGTACTGTCCACTTATCGGAATTCAGTTTAAATCTTCAGACGTACAATGGTTTTCAATATTTTATTGTGATTTCATTTTCTTGCTCTTCTTTTTCTCAGCTTTAAGCATGTCATCATGAGCCTTCCTCTTAGCTGCCAACTTGTTTGTCTGTAGAGAGGGTAGATAAGATGCAGTTTGAATGGTGTAATAATGGTGCTAAAAAACAAGTCTTCAACTAGTTAATAGGATAACAATTCAAATAATCCACCACATAAATGGTAATTTGGTAAGAATAATGGAAGATTTCACATCATAATCTAGAAATCATGTTGATCCCCTGGGCTGCCCTTTATTCAAACCTTCTGCCCACTACACTACAAACCTTTTTGTCAGTTTATGCTATTAAGTGGTGTACTTGGAGACCGGCAGTTATCCTATAGAAAAAGCAACTGTCAGTATCTCTCATCCCAGCTATCAACTCTGAGTGACACCAGCATTAGATGCAACAAAATCTTCAAGCTGAAAGTAGCCACATAAAAGTCATATTTTGGGACGGAGGGAAGGGAGAGAAGGAATGCGAATTGAACATAATCAATTTGAAAGACTGTTTTATTCCCACTAGTTGGGCCCTTCTTGCTTAAGAATTCTAGGAATTTCGATTATTTTCAATGGGAATGTGGGCCTGATGCTTTTTTATAACTGTATAAAAATACTTTATGCAAAAATAAACTTCAGGTATTATGTTACAAAAGGTTACATGAAGGTCAAACAGCATCTAGTACATATTGTGGAAAATGTTTAACTCCTGAGCTGAAGCAGTTACAAAGGCTTTCAACTGAATTTAAATAGAATATTAGGGTTAAAAGTTGCAACTCAAATTCACTGTTGAGAAGATTGATAAATCTCTTGGTTTTTGACTGGCCTGCTCAATAAGGTCACATTTTTAACTTGCTCCCAATTATTCTGTACGCAGTGCTCTCCAGTCAACGTACACCAGGAAGACATTCAAGCTTGGAGGCAGTGCGGAGAAGGAAAATGAGCTAGTCAGCCTCAAAAGGAAGTGACTTACAGCACATTCGCATATTAGTTCAGTGTTGGTACGGAGCAGTTTCAGCTAAACAGGCCTTTTAGTTCTAGCTTGTGCTCCCTTGTTCTATTGTCCTGTCTTCATCTTCTAGTGCTCAGGATTTAGCCTATTGATAGAATTTAATATCTTGTATAGCTTTATAAGCTCCCCATCCCCAATCTTCGAGGGTCTTCTTGGACTCACTATGACCTGAATGTGTCCCTTTCATTGGGTGACCAAAAGTAGACAAAATAGCAGACATATAAATTGAAGGATTGAAACAAAAAAATAACATTTTATAATTTAAAAAAAACTTATTAACCCTCAACACTTCAAGTAAACTTAATTACCCTGTGACAGTTTCATTCTCAGTGTGACCCCCCCCCCCCCCTCCAATTTGTAAGGAAACAGGAACTAGGCTTTTAAGTCTTAAAAAGATAATGGAAGGGTTCTATTTAAGAAAATCCAGAAGATTTGTAAAATTACTATACAACTCATTTAAAAAACAAGTGCTCCAGCACTTAAAATACAGACCCGTGGAGCATTTTAGATAACAGAAATAAGAAGAACTGAATGAAACACAAACCTCACGAACTTTTCTCTTCTTGCCAAACATGATTTTATTGTACAAATACTTCTCCTTCTTCTTCATCATCATGATAGCTAGGCGCTTTTCCTCGGCTTGTTCTCGTTGGGATGCCTGGGTTTTGTTCTCCACCTTCACGGTCCCTGCAGTTACCTTCACATTCAGTTTCTGTGGAAACAGTATCACTGATTCAGTAACCAAAAGAAAATATCAAATGCCCTGTTAAATTTTGGCACTCACAAATAATCAATGCACAGATCAACACTTTGAAAAGACATTCAGAAAGATTCTGAATTGCACCAATTTTATACGTACATTCTTTTTTTAAATGCACATATCATCATGGCATAATGAAACACTGAATTTTACACAAATTTAAATAAAAGCCGTTTCTACTGGAACTCACTTTGCCTTTCACCTTCTGAGTCTCCATATTCTTCAGTCTTTCCTCATCTTGTTTTTCTATTTCATCCATATCTTCATCCTCAGATTCTTCGGCATCCTCTTCCTCCTCCTCTTCGGATTGAGTTTCGCATTCATCTGTAATAAATGCAACATGAGAAACGCAAGTTTTATGATATCAGTGATCAGAGTAAGTTACATAATAGGCGTACACATTGTTGCTGTAATTGTATCCTGTCTTCTATGCATGCTCACAAAAGGTTGATTACTTAATTCCGCTTTTTAAGAAAAGTGCTGATATTTGTGAAGAGGTATTCAGTGGCAATATTTAACATTTTAAACACTTAACTTGTAGTCACATCAGGTAAGTTAAACACTTTTAAAAAATCCCTTGCCTTGTTGATTCCAAATCACTTGTTGTGCTCTCATTTTTTCCTACCGTAACCCTGCCATTTCCTCCTAAATTACCACTCTTTCTCTTTTAATCTAATTAACCCCACTAATTCTTTTCTTGGTTAGCCAAAGCACAATACTAGCAGAGTTATTCAATCAGGAGACAGAAAATCGTCCAAGGCGCTTCACAGAAGCATAATCCTGCAAAAATGGACGTTGAGCCAAAGGAGGAGATATTAGGAGGAGAGACCAAAAGCTTGGTCACAGAAGTAGGTTATAAGGAGGGTCATAAAGGAGGAGAGGGAGGTTAGAGTTTAGGGAGAGTATTATAGAGTCCGAGGCCAGTGTTGGAGGAGTGGAGAGTTCTGGGGATGGAGAAGATTTGAAAACAAGGATGAGAATTTTAAATTGGAGGCACTGGGTGACAGAGCCAATGTAGGTTAGCAAGGGCAGGAGTAATGGGTAAGCAGGACTTGAATGCATGGTAGAGAATGGGCAGCAGAATTCTGGATCAGCTAAAGTTTACAGAGCGTAGAGGGAGACCAGCCAGAAAAGCATTGGAATAGTCGGGTCTGGAGGTGACTAAGGCATGGATGAGTTTCATCAGCAGATGAGCTGAGGTGGGATAGAGGCGGGCAATGTTATGGAGGTGGAAATAGGCAGTCTTTGTGATGGATAGGATTTGGGGTTGGAAACTCAGCGTGGGGTTAAATAGAATGTGGACGTTGCGAGCAATCTGGTTTGACCAGAGATGGTGGCTGGGGAGGAGGATGGAATCGGTGGTATGGAGTTTGTGCCGGGGGCTGAAGACAATTGCTTTGGTCTTCCCAATGTTTACGTGGAGAAAACTGTGGCTCATCCAAGACTGAATGTCAGGCAAGATGTATAAAAGCACAAAGATCTGTTTCTATCTTAAGCAGACAATCAGGGTACTGTTAATAATGCTCAGAGAGGATATTTGAAAATGAATTACACATAAATTAATGAGTCAACCAGCTTACATGTACTCTCGCCTCTCTGAATGGCCAAGAGTTTGAGTTTCTCTGGTGGAATGTAGTCCCCATCTTTCTCTTCCACAAATGGAGAGAGATGAGGTGGTAAAGTCACTCCTAGAAAATAATCTTCGACAGGAAGCAGCGTTTTGCCATTAACACAGTCAAAGACCCACTGGGGCTGGATATAATACCTGTAAGTTACAAAAAAAAGAGCTGAGCAATGTTAAAAATAATTTTCAGCAGTGGACAAATACATGTAGATTTTTAGTTAGTTATAGTTCTGTAGCCGAAAAAGAAAGCAGGCAAATAAAGAGATTCTGCACACTCATTTTTTTTTAAAATGGCTTGTTTCAGAGCATCTCATCACTTGTAATGCCAGAATGCCAGAATGAAATAGTGGGAGCACAGATTTGAATCCCAATCCAACTGACATGAATTCCACTCCTTGGTATGCAAGTTCTGCTATTTTCAGGTGAGTACACTAGCTGAAATGTCTTACTGAAAAGGAGAAAAGGAAAGGGAAACTTATTAGAAAGAGAATCTCAGCTATGGTACCCAGCAGTCATAATACTGTTGCTGGCTGATATACATAGTCACCATGAATGCCACACAATAACTACCTGTTTCAAGGATGGCGGTGAAAAGCAGCAGATATGGCAACATAAAGAGAGGGAAATGACTTAATAAATTGTTTGGATCATCTTAAAAGCTGTTGATGGAAACAGTCATTTTTCATGACACTTAGCTCATTATATGAATGTTACAGGTTAGGCAAGCAGATAGTATTCTTGTTATATTTTTCTTCACTTCTAATACCACAAGCAAGAATTTATTTGTCAAAATTTAGACATTTCACACTGTCAAACTACTGAGTAAATTACCCTGCCAGTCCAAGGATAATAACAATTTATGCTGAGAGATCAGCAAGAGTACAATAAATCAAAAGCAAAATAGTGCGGATGCTGGAAATCTGAAATGAAAACAGAAAATGCTGGAGAAGCTCAGCAAGTCAGGCAGCATCTGTGGAGAAAGAAACAGAGTTACCAATTCAGGTCGAAGACCTTTCGTCAGAATAAATGTAGTCTGCATTACAATTTAAACAGAAAGATTAAATCTCAGTTAAAATAATGAGTAAAATTGTCCCAAGATAGCGTAATAATTGCTTTCTAATGAAGTTCTGCTTCACCAGTCCATGA
The DNA here is from genome assembly GCF_035084215.1 of Heptranchias perlo. NCBI lineage: Eukaryota > Metazoa > Chordata > Chondrichthyes > Hexanchiformes > Hexanchidae > Heptranchias > Heptranchias perlo. The sequence continues at coordinate 28,078,734 of NC_090349.1, forward strand.
ATAAGGAACCTAAGCCAGCATCATTTATTGTTATTTTGGGGGAGGGGGTTTAAGGGCGAGAAGGAACTTTCTCTAAACTTGGGAGAGCTTTGGCATGCAGCCAATATCTTAGTTCTGTGACTGGTTTCTAGGAAGGCAAAAATGGTACAGGTTAACATGCCCTATTGCCGGAAAGTGCAACAAAGTGCCATGATCAGGAATTGTTTTTATTTCAGATTTCCAACATCTAGAGTATTTTGCTTTTTGTTTCATGAACCTTTCAAGCTAGGCTCTACTCCTATAGCATGTGGAGGATACAGAGTGAATTGTGCACTCTCAGGTTTAATGGAAATAGAATATTTGCCACCGGTGAAAAAATATAACTCATATTCAACTGAAAATTTAATTTCATATAAAAACGTACCTATTGATAAACTGTTTATCAAGATTTGGCCTGTCCACTATCTGGTGAGTAATGGTTTCATCTGTAACAGGATAAACAGCACCTATACAAAGTGACTTATCCCACGATACCTTGCCTCCAAAGCACCTAAAAAAGCAATTGATAAAAAAAATGTTTTTGTTCAGTTTAGAAAATATATTTTTTCCCCCTAAAACAGAGTTCTCTTGAACAAACAAGTACGAAAGGAAAGAAATGTCAGCCACAGTTCCCACTGCACGCTGCTATCCAGTGACCCCTGCTGCAAATTGTGTATTTGTGAATATTGCGCAAGAACAGGATTGGGCTAGGTTATGATACCCTATATAATCAATTAAACCGTCAACATTCAGAGTCTGGGCTCATATGAAAATGGCCAGATTGTGGAACTATACCGTAGCAAAACTCAACTCAAAAGGAAGGGACAAAAAAAAAAGTATAATAGTATTTAAATTAGTAAAAAAAGTCACATTTAATCACTGTTGCAGACAACAACTTCAACGAATCAGCAAGTTTATCACACAAATAACAGAGCCGTACAAAACCAGGAAGATACCAGGTTTGATGCCTCAGCTGGGGCAGCTGTAGAGTGCTACAATTGGCCTCAGTGTGCAAGGTGGGGCGTAGAGAGGTGAAAAAAGTCAGCTAGGGTTCCCACTCACGATCGCTATCCAGCAATACAGGTGGAAGTGTGCATACGCAGGCGTTGGCCGAGAACAGGATTGGGCTTGGACGCACGGTCAGACAGCCTGCCAAAAGCAAATGAATAATTGCCACCTGTGTGACGTACCAGTGGGTACATAGCGCTTGTTGAACTATACCCCAGCAAGGTGTCGACACCATCAGTAACGATGGCGAGGGATTAAAAAGTTGTTTACCCATAACACAACCTGGTATACGTACCTTATAACAAATGCCAGTGATTCCCGTGGTACTTCTCTGTTCAAGAAAAACTTCATCCCCTCAAACAATTTCTTCTGTTTTTCTAATATTTGTTGCTCTTTTTGCCTCTCTTCAAGCAGCTCTGCGTTTTCCTGAACAAATTACAGAAGTCATTCCTGGGTACCTTATTTATTTTGCTGCTGAGGATAACCTCATAACACACCAGTAACTGCCACAAACGAGTTGTGTATGTAACCTAGTAAATATTATGTTTATACCAGATATACATACACCATTAGAATTCTAAGCATCAACTTAGTTTTTATACTTTAAATATCAAAGAGCTTATTCAGATACCCTAAAGTCTGTGTAGACATCAAAGTACCACTCTGCATTTCACTGTTAACAGATTTGTGGTATAAATCATTACCCCACGGCACAACTAATTTTGAAAACAATATTTTACCTTCTGTTGTTAACACTTCAACCGGGCAGCAAAATCTGACATCTACTTTGCATTCATATTATTTAGGCATCTTCAGGTTGTTACTAGGGAAGGGAGCGCTAATAGAATAAACCTAAGGGAAGGTTAAACACTTGCTGAAAAAAGATTTTAATAAACAATCTGGTTCAGTGCACAAAAACAAACTAAAAGGTGGATGCTCCTAAAAATCATCTTGGAAAAGAGGCCAATCTAGGTGGTTTTGTAAATCATTCAAAATGTCACAAGATCACATCTGGTACATGTAAATGGTATCTGGCAATAAAACGGCAATTTTATTTTTAAGTACTATTTTTGGAGTAGGCATGCTTGTTTGTGCACTATTGTATTATATTTTTATGCCCTGGGGAAATTAAACAGTACTTTTTTTTAATTTTTCTTGAACTTTCCCTCCCTCCTCTCCTGAAGGTTTGACTTCTGGCTCTTATGGTTCCTTAGCTAAGCAGCCGCTATTCATGTGCAACTCTCAACGGTGAACGTGAACACCAGTAAGCACACAAGTTTTGAAAATCTGTTTTCTAAATCTTAAACTAACTTTTCCTTCCATTTGTACTTCCATGCTCTCCTGGGAAGTTAAAATGAAAGCAATTTTGTCATGAACCTATACAATTTAATGCATTTAAAAGTCAGCAGTGTTCTCTTTAATTAAACTTAGGACCCATGCAAATGAATAGAACTCTTGGAAAGCTAGAGGGGAAAGATTCTCAAACAGAATAACTTCAAACTGATTGAATTCTATGTTCAATGCACTATGAATGTTACATGCATATTTTATGGCTGATATAGTATTTTTCTTTCAGCATGTGACTGGTGTACTTGGTAAGGATGCATTCTGATAATTTAGAGTGATAGCAAGAATCACTGTTGGGTGATGGTCTCCAGAGGAACTTCAACAAAGCAATGGTCCTATATTTTCCATTTTGTACGTCGCCTACACAATAAAGTGACAATTAGCCCAAATATAAATATATTTTGTCTGTACTGATGCAAAGGAGTCTGTGCTACAACTATAGAAGTGATGGGACAGTTCTTGTCACTCGTGGAGCAGTTCTGTTTGCACCAAGCTGCCTAATTTTCCTTTCATCATATAAAAATATAGTGAAGCAGCAGTCAAATTGACTGCAAAAAAACCCTGAAAATCTAAGTTGAGCAACAAAGGAAAAAGAACGTTCCCTTCTTACTGTGAAAAAAATGCTGCTCAATAATGGCGAGCAATACAATTTAAGACTTACTCCATCAGCAGGGAATTCATCAGGCATCACATCATCTTCATTTGAAGAAACCACACGAGCTAAACTTGCACTCAAGGCAGCCAGTTTCTACAAAGATTATAAAACTCAAATCAGTACAGTGAATAATGTGACAAAAAAATTTAAGGTTAGACCTCAGTCAGGTTCGCCACTTACCTCCATATAACTTTCCGAGTCCATTGCATACTTCTCTTCGTCGTCTTGCTTCAGCTCATTTTCTTCTGGTTTGTTTTCAAGCTGAAGATAAATTTACAATATAGTTAATTGTGCCAAACATATAAAAGATATGAATCCTTCAGACTTTTCTGACCACAAATCTTTAATGAATCATGGAATCACAATGGTAGATACAACATGGACTGCAGTCTGTAAAGTACCAAATATTACTACTAAAAATACGAACACATACACAGGCATAATAAAACCATTAACTACCACAAAAAAGGAATTTATTGTTTTATGGGCAAATTCTACAATTAAAAGAATGAATGCTGTTGCACGCACAAACCAGTCACATTTATGGGATACTATAGGGCAGTAAAAATGTCAAGTACCCGCTAACATATATGGAACAGATCACATTTACAGCGCTGCTAATTAAAGGTAATTGATTACATTGTTTTGTAGCGCACACATTTTATGATATTTTCCCAGTTTGTAAACATTAGCTTTATTTTATTTCAATGATGAGTTCTTTTTTGCATAATTTTGTACTGTAGTGATTAATTCCCCAAACTGAGATAGGGTTTCTGTATTTTGATTAGCCAGATCTGATTTATTTCCTTCTTCAGCTCATTTAATCTGACCTTTAATGTTACTGGATCTTTGTGATGACTGAACATATTTTGAAGTCAAAAATAAGTTTTTTTTAAGCAAACTTTTACACTGGGTTCAGATAGTCTATAAATTATAGAAGATAGCTTCCATATTTCCAAAATCTATCAAATTAAGTTCTTTCCAGTATTTTGGATCAAAACTGATTTAGCAGGTGTGTAAATTTGATTATCAACTTCTCCAAAGATGGTATTTTTATGAAATAAAATCTTATTAGTTAAAAAGTTTCTGCCACTATAGCGTTTGCTCATAAAAAAAAAATCAGAACTGATTTGTAGTTAAGGAAAACATTTCAAACAGCATATGTCCTGATCAACAAATATCAGCAAGGGAATATTACTAATTTTAATTCATGAATGTTGTCAGCTCATAACTCAAAAGGTCACAAATGTAAGTGAAACAAGAACATTTTGCATAAGGAGAGGAATGTGCACACATCCAACAATAGAACAGCAAGGGGGCTGAAAGAAATGCATCATGTTCCAACAGAACAGTATTTGTATGTGCTATCCAACAGTGTTCAACGTGAAAAGAAAGCACTTTTCCTAAACCAGATCAGGCAGAGTGTTCCAAAGGATTGTTCCACAAAGCAGCAGAATGCTGCTTCGTGCTCAAGATTCCCCACATGGTAGGTTATCAAATCTCGCTGTGCAGGTGGGGATGTTACTGACAAAGTAGCAAGCAATTTCCCATAAGGAGAGTCCCTTTGCTCCCAGGCCACACATTCATTTGTCTACCAGCAGCCAACGTAAAGGTAGTGCTGGAAGAGACTTGCTGGATGATTACTCACCAGCCTTCTCAGCCAGGGAAACCTGGCTAAAAATATATCAATTGATGTGGAATACCATGTATACCTGGCAAACATTACAACTATAATTAACATTCCAAAAGGGTTTATTCTGGTAAAGGGCACAAAATTAGAAAAACACAGTCACACCATGTGCTTGTACCAGCTCGAAGAGGACCTAGTCCAATACCATGTACATTCATTATGAACAGTATAGTAAGTGGACTGCCACTCCACACATGAAAAGTCACAAGCAAGACTTGAGCTGTTCTAGATAACTAGATCAAATATTTATTGACCTATTAAAATCTCCAATTCATTTTTTTTTGTGAACAGTTTTATTTTTTATTATTTTACAATAGTTGAATCGTTCACTCAGAAAGAGCATTACCTTTATGGGCTTCAAACTATTGAAACAGACAGAATAAAAGTACTTTGTACTCTTGGTGATACACAATGATATAACAGATGTTTGTGCAGTCCTAAATATACCTCTATCATACTAGGCCTACAAAACAAAGACAGCATAAAATATACAGCAGAAGGAAATTTGAAGAAGGAAAACTGGTTCATGCATAATCTGACCCAGATTGTTCACAAACGGTGCAGAACAAATCTTATAAACTTGAAGTTTCAAACCATCTCGGACACTTTGAAGGATGTTAAATTTAGTTACTGGAAATCTAATCTACCTTTGGAGGATAAAGAAGATTGAGGCTCTGGTAGAGTCTGAAATTGACAAACCCTAGAAGGGTTGTGAAAAACTCAGTGAAGGTAGCCATCACTCTGTAGTCCACATCTGTTGGATGCTGAAAACACATACATAATTTTAGAGCGTGAGTTAAGAAGCTTAATCAAGATACAAGAACAAACATTATGGAATCATTTCCAGGATAAAACTGCAGTTTAAGAAATTGTATAGCTTAAAACCAGAAAACCGTTTACAGGCTTTTGTATAGTTGAACAACAGTTTATTTTAACAGAAGCCCAAGTGAAAAAGGACTTTCTTTACTATTTAAACTACGTAATTCATACAATAAAATCAGGGGAATCCCCCCTGTTGCCCGGTATAAAGGAGCAGCAGAGAGAGAGGGGGCAGCCCAGAGAAAGCACGGGAATCACCCACCCCCCCCCCACCGCGGCCTGGTACAAAGAAGCAGTGGAGAGAGCACGTGCGGGAATGCCCCCCCAGTATAAAGGAGCAGCAGGGGTGGGTGGGTGGGGGGGGGGGGTGGGTGGGGGGGCGGAGTGTGGAGAGAGAGAGAGAAAAAGAGAGGGAATCTCCCCAGTGACCTGGTGTAAAGGAGCAGCAGAGAGAGAGAGAGAGAGAGAGAGAGAGAGAGCGCCGCAGCCCAGAGAAAGCAGGGGAATCCCCCCCAACGGCCACCGGTGTAAAGGAGCAGCAGCGGGGAGAGTGAGAGAGAGAGAGAGAGAGAAAATAATCAAGGTGTGGCATCACAGGACAGCAGGTAGGTGATTTGTTGGTGAGTATTTCCTTTTTTTTGCTCTCTAAGCTAGGGCAGTGGTTTAAACTAAGAGCTGGGAAACTATAACTATTACTTTATTAAATCAATAACTTAAACTAGATAAAATAGTTAATAAAACTAAAAATATTGAGTGAATAAAAACATTAACTAATTAAATATATAAAACAAGGTTAGAGAGAGATGGTGTGTTGTAACTGCAGCATGTGGGAGTTGGTGGAGACCAGTGAGATCCTGAGCAACCACATCTGCAGTAAGTGTCTGCAGCTCGGGGAACATCGGCTCAGAATTCTTGAGCTGAAGTCCGAAGTGCAGACATTGCCATGCATCATGTCGGGGGTGGGGGGGGAGGGGGGGGGGGAGAAAAGAGTTATCTGGACACTGATCCAGGAGGCAGTCACACCCCTTAGGTTAGGTGGTAGTTTAGATTTGGTGAGTGGTCAGGGACAGGAGGATGTGACTGCGAGTCAGGCAGGTATGGGGACCCAGGATGCAGTGATGGAGGAGCCTCAGTCTTTGACCTTGCCCAACAGGTACAAGGTACCTGCTATCTGTGTGGATGAGATCAAAGACCGCAGGGAGGATGGGCAAACTGACCACAGCACCGTAGTACAGGAGACCAAAAAAGAACGTGGTAGTGGTAGGGGACAATAGAGTCAGGAGGCTAGATACTGTTCCCTGCAGCCACGACCAGGAGTCCCGAAGGCTTTGTGGCCTGCCCGGTGCCAGGGTTAAGAATATCGCCCTGCGGCTGGAAAAGAACTTGGAGTATGAGGGGGAGGATCCAGTTGTTGTGGTCCACGTAGGAGCGAACGACATAGTAGAACTAGGAATGAGATTCTGCTGAAGGAGTTTGAAGTGCTAAGGTCTAAATTAATAAGCAGAACCTCAAAAGGTAATAATCTCTGGATTACTACCTGAGCCACGCACAAATTGGCATTGGGACAAACAGATCAGAGAGTTAAATGCGTGGCTCAAAGGGTAGTGTGGGTGACAGGGGTTTTGATTCATGGGGCACTGGCACCAGTAATGGGGAAAGAGGGAGCCGTTCCATTGGGATGGGCTCCACTTAAACGGGCTGGGACCAGTGTCCTGGTGAATCAAATAATGAGGGCTGTAGATAGGGCTTTAAATTTAAAAAAAGGGGGGGGGGGGTGGAGGGTTCAGGTGAGAGGAAAGTTATACATCTAAAGAGAAAAGTCAAGGTCATACAGCAGTGTAGCAATTTGGGTAAAGATAAGCAGAGTGTGACAGGAAGGGACAGAGAGTTTAATGGTAATAGTACATCAGTGAATAAGGTCAAATCAGGGAAAAATAGTAAAAAGTTAAAATTAAAGGCACTTTATCTGAATGTACAAAGCATTCATAACAAAATAGATGAATTAATGGCACAGATAGAGTTAAATGGGTTTCATCTAGTAGCTATTATTGAGACGGTTACAAGGTGACCAAGGTTGGGAACTAAATATAAGAACATAAGAAATAGGAGCAGGAGTAGGCCAATCGGCCCCTCGAGCCTGATCTGCCATTCAATAAGTTCATGGCTGATCTGATCCTAACCTCAAATCTAAATTCATGTCCAATTTCCTGCCCGCTCCCCGTAACCCCGAATTCCCTTTACTTCTAGGAAACTGTCTATTTCTGTTTTAAATTTATTTAATGATGTAGCTTCCACAGCTTCCTGGGGCAGCAAATTCCACAGACCTACCACCCTCTGAGTGAAGAAGTTTCTCCTCACCTCAGTTTTGAAAGAGCAGCCCCTTATTCTAAGATTATGCCCCCTAGTTCTAGTTTCACCCATCCTTGGGAACATCCTTACTGCATCCACCCGATCAAGCCCCTTCACAATCTTATATGTTTCAATAAGATCGCCTCTCATTCTTCTGAACTCCAATGAGTAGAGTCCCAATCTACTCAACCTCTCCTCATATGTCCGCCCCCTCATCCCCAGGATTAACCGAGTGAACCTTCTTTGTACTGCCTCGAGAGCAAGTATGTCTTTTCTTAAGTATGGAGACCAAAACTGTATGCAGTATTCCAGGTGCGGTCTCACCAATACCTTATATAACTGCAGCAATACCTCCCTGTTTTTATATTCTATCCCCCGAGCAATAAAAGCCAACATTCAGTTGGCCTTCTTGATCACCTGCTGCACCTGCATACTAACTTTTTGATTGTAAACAATTTTACAACACCAAGTTATAGTCCAGCAATTTTATTTTAAATTCACAAGCTTTCGGAGGCTACCTCCTTCCTCAGGTGAACGATCACCGGCATCTCCACATCATAACTTTTTGATCTTCTTGCACTAGGACCCCCAGATCCCTTTGTACTGCAGTACTTTCCAGTTTCTCGCCTTTAAGATAATGATTTGCTCTCTGATTTTTCCTGCCAAAGTGCATAACCTCACATTTTCCAATATTGTATTGCATCTGCCAAATCTCCGCCCACTCACCCAGCCTGTCTATATCCCCTAGTAGGTTTTTTATGTCCTCCTCACTCTCCACTTTCCCTCCCATCTTTGTATCATCCGCAAACTTTGATATGTTACACTCGGTCCCCTCCTCCAAATCATTAATATAGATTGTAAAGAGTTGGGGACCCAGCACCGACCCCTGCGGAACACCACTGGCTACTGGTTGCCAGTCCGAGAATGTACCATTTATCCCAACTCTCTGCTTCCTGTTAGATAACCAATCCTCCACCCATGCCAGAATATTACCCCCAATCCAGTGATTCTTTATCTTGAGCAATAATCTTTTATGTGGCACCTTGTCGAATGCCTTCTGGAAGTCCAAATACACTACGTCCACTGGTTCCCCTTTATCCACCCTGCACGTTATGTCCTCAAAGAACTCAAGCAAATTTGTCAGACATGACTTCCCCTTCGTAAAGCCATGCTGACTTTGTCCTATTAAATTATGTTTATCCAAATGTTCCGCTACTGTCTCCTTAACAATAGACTCCAAAATTTTACCCACCACAGATGTTAGGCTAACTGGTCTATAATTTCCAGCCTTCTGCCTACTACCCTTTTTAAATAAGGGTGTTACATTAGCAGTTTTCCAATCTGCCGGGATCTTTGCCAAGTCCAGAGAATTTTGGAAAATTATTACCAAATCATCCACAATCCCTGCTGCCTCTTCCCTCAAGACCCTCGGATGTAAGCCATCAGGTCCAGGGGATTTATCCGCCTTGAGTCCCATTATTTTACTGAGTACCAATTCCTTAGTGATTTTAATCGTATTTAGCTTCTCCCCCCCTCGAGCCCCCTGTTTGTCCAGTGTTGGGATATTCTTAGTGTCCTCGACCGTAAAGACTGAAACAAAATATTTGTTCAGCATTTTTGCCATTTCCATGTTTCCCACCATTAATTTCCCGGTCTCATCCTCTAAGGGACCTACGTTTGCCTTAGCCACCCTTTTTCTTTTTATATAACTATAGAAACTCTTGCTATCTGTTTTTATATTTTTTGCTAATTTATTTTCATAATCTATCTTCCAGGGTACTTGACTTTTCGAAAAGACAGATAAAATGGAAAAGCAGGGGGAGTAGCCCTGATAATAAAGGATGACATAAAGACAGTAGTGAGAAAGGATCTTGGCTCGGAAGATCAGGAAATAGAATCAGCATGGGCGGAGATAAGAAATAACAGGGAGCAGAAAACATTGATGGGAGTAGTTTATGGGCCCCCTAACAGTACTTATACTGTTTGACAGAGTATTAATCATGAAATAAGAGGAGCTTGTAACAAAGGTAATGCAATAATCGTGGGGGACTTTAATCTTTATATAGACTGGACAAGTCAAATTGGCAAAACTAGTTTGGAGGACGAGTTCATGGAATGTATTAGAGATAATTTCCTAGAACAATACGTCGTGGAACCAATCAGGGAACAGGCTATTTTAGATCTTATCTTGTGTAATGCGACAGGGTCAATTAGTAATCTCATAGTAAGGGATCCTCTGGGGAAGAGTGATCATAATGTGATAGAATTTCACATTGAGTTCGAGAGTGATGTACTTAAGTCCGAAACTAGAGTCTTAAACTTAAACAAAGCCAATTACATAGGTGTGAGGGTCGAGTTGGCTAAGGTAGATTGGGAAATTAGATTAAAAGATATGGTGGTCGATAAGCAATGGCGAACATTTAAAGAAATAATTCATAATTCTCAACAAAGATACATTCCATTGAGAAATAAAAACGCCACAGGAAAAGTGATCCATCAATGGCTAACAAAAGAAGTTAAGGATAGTATTAGATTAAAAGAGGCCTATAATGTTGCCAAGAAGAGTCATAAGCCTGATTATTAGGAGAGCTTTAGAAACCAGCAAAGGATGACCAAAAAAATTGATAAAAAGAGGGAGAAAACTGAATGAGGGTAACAAAGGCAATGCGATAATCGTGGGGGACTTTAATCTTTACACAGGCTGCGCAAATATGAAAACAGATTGTAAGAACTTCTACAAGTCTGTAAAAAGGAAAAGAGTAGCAAAAGTAGAGGCTGAGACAAGAGAAATTATAATGGGGAATAAGGAAATGGCAGAGATGTTAATCAAATATTTTGTATCTGTCTTCACAGTAGAAGACACAAAAAACATACCAGAAATAGTGGGGAACCAAGGGGGTAATGAGAATGAGGGTCTTAAAGTAATTAATTAGTAAAGAAAATGTACTGGAGAAATTAATGGCACTAAAAGCTGACAAATTCCTTGGACCTGATAGCCTACATCCTAGGGTTCTAAAAGAGGTGGTTGCAGAGATAGTGGATGCATTGGTTGTGATCTTCCAAAACTCCCTAGATTCTAGAACGGTCTCAGTGGATTGGAAGGTAGCAAATGTAACCCCGCTATTCAAGAAAGGAGAGAGAAAACAGGGAACAACAGGCCAGTTAGCCTGACATCAGTCGTCAGGAAAATGCTGGAATCCATTATTAAGGATGTAGTAACAGGGCACTTAGAAAATCATATGATTAGGCAGAGTCAACATGGTTTTGTGAAAGGGAAATAGTGTTTGACAAATTTATTAGAGTTCTTTGAGGATGTAACTAGCAGGGTAGATAAAGGGGAACCAGCGGATGTAGTATATTTGGATTTTCAAAAGGCATTCGATAAGGTGCCACACAAAAAGTTGTTATACAAGATAAGGGTTCATGGGGTTGGGGGGTAATATATTAACATGGAAAGAGGATTGATTAACATACAGAAAACAGAGTGGGAATAAACGGATCATTTTCAGGTTAGCAGGCTGTTATTAGTGGGGTGCCACAAGGATCGGTGCTTGGGCCTCAGCCACTTACAATCTATATTAATGACTTAGATGAAGGGACCGAGTGTAATGTATCCAAGTTTACTGACGATACAAAGCTAGGTGGAGGAAGTAAGTTGTGAGGAGAACACAGAGTCTGCCAAGGGATATAGACAGGTTAAGTGAGTGGGCAAGAAGGTGGCAGATGGAGGTTATTCACTTTGGGTAGGAAGAATAGAAGAACAGAATATTTTTTAAATGGTGAAAAACTATTAAATGTTGGTGTTCAGAGGGATATGGGTGTCCTTGTACATGAAACACAGAAAGTTAGCATGTAGGTACAGCACACAATTAGGGAGGCAAATGGTATGTTGGCCTTAATTGCAAGGGGATTGGAGGTTAAGAGTAAGGGGATCTTGCTGCATTTGTACAGGGCTTTGGTGAGACTACACCTGGAGTAGTGTGTATGGTTTTGGTCTCCTTACCTAAGGAAGGATATACTTGCCTTAGAGGCAGTGCAACAAAGGTGCACTAGATTGATTCCTGGGATGAGAGTGTTGTCCTATGAGGAGAGATTGAGTAGAATGGGCCTATACCCTCTGGAGTTTAGAAGAATGAGAGGCGATCTCATTGAAACATAAAAGATTCTGAGAGAGCTTGACAGGGTAGATGCCGAGAGGATGTTCCCCATGGCTGGAGAGTCTAGAACTAGGGGGCATAGTCTCAGGATAAATGGTCGGCCATTTAGGACTGTGATGAGGAGAAATTTCTTTACTCAGAGGGTTGTGAATTTTTGGAATTCTCTACCCCAGAGGGCTGTGGATGCTCATTCGTCGAGTATATTCAAGGCTGAGATCGATAGATTTTTGGACTCTAGGGGAATCAACACAATACGGGGATCCGGCGGGAAAGTGAAGACGATTAGCCATGATCTGATTGAATGACAGAGCAGGCTCGAGGGGAAGTATGGCCTACGCCTGCTCCTATTTCTTATGTTGTTAAGTTGTGTTGTGTTTGTGTTGTGTTGATATAATGAAACGGGGATTACCAACCTTGGATGGAATACATCCAAAGCACATGAGCATGACTTTGTTGTAACCCAAGCAGGATCATATGTTCAGATATCAAGATAAGTCACACTTTAGACAAGAATGCAAATCAAAAAAACAGGGAAGTTAATAGTTTTCCATATAGACACCTATACTAGTAGCTCAGAATAAACCAATTGAACATATTCAGATGCATCACTACTTTTGCTTAAAAAGCCAAATGAACCGAAAAACATCATTGTAATTAACATAAAAATCGTTCAGTATTAACAGATTGCTGTCATGTTCTCAAAGGAAAAATAATTCTGCTTACAACTAGATGATAACCCATTTCTCAGTGAATTGTTGTGCTAATCAGGATGGGGGAATAGAACACTGCCATTTCAAGCATCCGGTGTCAACATCAAGTTTTTCCACGTCATGCACAGCTCAGAATAAAGCTACTCTACCTCAACCACTATCACAGAAGGACACCCTCATTGTACCAAGGAGGATTTTTCCACTTGCCACACTAGCCATCCTTTTGGACTAAACGAAGTTGCCAGCTAAGCACAAAATTGTGGTCAGTTTTTTGCTACAAGTCCACACACATTAGGAACTGGATTCAAGCTGGACAATCATTTTATGCAGGAGCCTTGAAGTCAGAGAAGACATTCCCCATCAGTCCTGACTGGATTTTAACGTGGATTGCAAAGGTAAGTATGTTGAGCCATCGCATCATCCAGTCCCTCGGAATAACTTTTCTCAAAACAATAGGTTATCAATGAGCAGCCCCACAATCAGCAGTGCAAATAAATAAAATTATTTCAAAGTTCACCCTGCAACTGCAACAGACTGTTTTCTACAAGGACAACTGTTCTGCTTTAGAAAAGCTTGTACTTAACATACTAATGTTAAGAAATGATTCCTAACTGTAACCATGAGGTACAATTAGTTTCAACTGACTGTTGAGCTTTTTCTGGGTTATTCTTTAACCCAATTCATTTGACTCTTGAGAAAAGGACCAGCAAGCTTCGCCAAACAAGAAGAAAACTAAGATTTATGACAGTACAATTCTTTCCAAGTAATTATCAAAGGAATGCAAAAGATCATCTTCAATATAAGGAAAGGAAGTAAAATGTTTACTGCTTTCTCAGACATTGTTGGAGAACAAAACTTTTCACCTTCAAATCTGGTTGCTGCAAACATTTGCTGCTATTTGTGGTGTGTTTTTAATAAGCTAGGATTTGCAAAGAAGAGGTAAGACCCGGAGCCAGAAATTCACAATCAATCTGAAAACTTCCCTCGCCAACAACAATTACATGACTGACATCAGGATCTCCTTGATTCATTTGTTTACAGTCAGTACTGAGCAGTGGCAGATTAACAGTTAAACATCACAACTGTACTCCAGGTCCCTGTCTACCAGTGAGTAATGACACAAGATCAACTAGTACTGCTATAAAAATTCATTCCAGCAAATTGATCAGTTACTATTTCACAGCTTTTTAATTATAATAAACTTCATTATGGGGCGCAAGCAACTTAAACCTCTATACAATGTCCTCATAACTACCTTTATCGTCTGGTTTTGCCAGATCGCGCCAACTTATTTGCCACTATTTAACAATTTCAGAACTGTTCATTTTCAAACTTGGCTGCTGCAAACAGCTACTGTAATCTACGATGGTGAGCTTTTAACAAGGGATTTGGGTTTTTCTCGTCTTTCTTCAATGACTGCAAAATCAAGATAAGCTTGTGGTGTGTAATACATGTGACCAACATTTCTCCTTCATGGTTCAGAACTCCTAGGCATGCAATGAGAGATTCCTCTGGCCCACGTGGGAGATCCGGAACCATGCTGTGAGATGGATTCGTGACAGAATGGGAAAGCAGCTCCAGGGTGGGAGGGCTCTGGCCTATTAAGTAACCTGGAGGCAGAGTCAGCTTCATGGCAGGCAAACCTCTATCAAAACATGAGGATTGTGTTTAAGCAGTCGGTGATGAGCAAGTCTGGCATAGTTCAGTGCTGAAGATTCAGTTAGTGGAAACAGTAAAACAAAGGCAAGTGTGCAGACAGTGCAAACCGATTCCCTAAATAAAAGTACACTATCGCCATTTCTGTAAAACACTAATCATTCCACTGGACTTCAGATTGGTAGAAGGGACTAACATCCCCATCCTTAGCTAGGCTGCCAGAAACAGACTGCTCATTTTTGGATCAGCAGTGCCACCAAGGTTAAGAAATATCACATGATTTACATATGGGACCATTTGAACAATGGATAGAAGGAATTACAAAGTTCTTTGTTCATCTACCACTAGGGCATAATGGAGGCTTTATTGCTAGAAGCCAGCTGCAGTGCCCCATACCAATGTTACAAGGGACCCTTTTCAGTATATGAAAGCTTTTAAAATATTAAAAAACGCCCACAGCATTGCAGTTGGCTAAATGAACGACAGACAAATAGTGGTCTGAGCCTAATAGCTGTCCAACACTCTGAAGAATGCAACACAAGAATTTAATTTCCCAGCAATTTGGGCAAAGTATTCATTCAAATTAAAACTTGATCATGCCACTAGCGCAGTAGTTCCTGGTTTAACTGCACAATCCCTGCATGCAGGCCTACTTATAGAGAGAGATTTCGAAGTGTACACAGACTTCTAATACAATCCTTTTTATAAACAAAAAGTAATTCTGGTCAATTTTAGTACAATATTTTTGAAAGATATCTGGGATCCTCAGCTGACCAATAAAATGACGTCAGTAAATTTTTATTTAGTATAAATGCAGTTCTTAATACAAAACAAATTTCTGGTTTAAAACATTTATGGTCGCCTTTTGTATCTAGATGATGAAAGCTTGTATGAACACCCACCCAGCCCATAGACAGCATATCTACAAGTTTGTAGGGAGACTGTAGTACCCCCTGAACCAAAAGAAACCCATTAGAGCAAGCACCCCTCAGGCATCTGGTTGCAGGCATAACTGTGCTACTGCAAGGCTACTTTAAGGCAGTGTAGCTCAAATGCTTCTCCCTTCATGTACGAGGTAAAGCTAAGGCTCAGTACCACTGCACAGTTGGAAATATTGGACAGAAAAAGTTAAATAATCAGAACTGAATGTTCTGCTGGTGGTAAATAGATATTAAATTAATTAACTGGACTTTTCCCACTCTTTTTCAACTTTGCGAGATGACGGTTTGTTTTTCCTCATTTTTAACTAAATTTGGGTTCATTTATATGAGTGATTAGTATTGAGCTTGAGAGATTATTGAAGTGCACTTGGCTACAGTGTGGTGTTCAGCCTCAGAGAAAGATCAGCCTTGAGATATGGTAGGCCTAAAACTATATTTGAGGGGTTAAATTACTAAGTTTTAAGAGAAAACTGTTTTTTGGGGGGTGGGGGGAGGAGGAGCGTAAGCCTGTAATGTGTAGATCTGTGTGAAGGATAAATATTTAGAAAAAAAAGTTTTAAAAAGTCAGGGGAATGGGATTAAGTGGCTAGTTCTTTGAGAGCTGGTGCAGGCACAATGGGTCAAAATGGCCTCCTTCCTTGCTGTAAAATTCTATCATTGTAATCAAATTTGAGCTTCCCTTCAAAAGTAATTTTGTGTAAGCTTTTTGTTTCTGGTGACATTGCAACCTTAACAGAGTGCTGAACTTTTGCTATCTAGCCAGTCTGTTTTTAAAGTTGGACTGAGTTGTGGTACAATATCGGATCTGGACTATTAGAATAGAATAGTTACAGCACAGAAGGCGGCCATAGGGCCCATCAAGCCGGGTCTTTGTAAGAGCAATCCAGTTAGTCCCATTCCCCCGCTCTTTCCCCGTAGCCCTGCAAATTTTTTCCCCTTCAAATGTTTATCCAATTCCTTTTTGAAAGCCACAATTGAAACTGCTTCCACTCGTCCTTCAGGCAGCGCATTCCAGATCATAACTACTCGCTGCGTAAAAAAGTTTTCCCTCATGTCGCCTTTGGTTCTTTTGCCAATCGCCTTGAATCTGTGTCCTCTGGTTCTTGACCCTTCCGCCAATGGGAACAGTTTCTCTTTATTTACTTTATCTAAACCCTTCATGATTTTGAACACTTCTATCAAATCCCCTCTCAACCTTCTCTGCTCTAAAGGAGAACAACCGCAGCTTCTCCAGTCTATCCATGTAACAGAAGTCCCTCATCCCTGGAATTATTTCTAAGGCCGTCACATCCTTCCAGAATTGGACACAATACTCCAGTTGTGAACGAATCAGTGTTTTATAAAGGTTCAACATAACTTCCTTACTTTTGTACTCTCTGCCTCTATTTATAAAGCCCCTATGCTTTTTATCCACTTTCTCAACCTGCCCTGCCACCTACAAAGATTTGTGCATATACCCCCGGGTCTCTGTTCCTGCACCCCCCTTAGAATTGTACCATTTAGTTTATATTGCCTCTCCTCATTCTTCCTGCCAAAATGTATCACTTCGCACTTTTCTCCGTTAAATTTCTTCTGCCATGTGTCCACCCATTCCACCAGCCTGTCTATGTCCTCTTGATGTCTATTACTATCCTCCTCACTGTTTACTACACTTCCAAGTTTTGTGTCATCTGCAGATTTTGAAATTGTGCCCTGTACACCCAAGTCCAAGTCATTAATATATATCAAGAAAAGCAGTAGCCCTAGTACCGATCCCTGGGGAACACCACTGTATAACCTCCTCCATTCCGAAAAACAACTGTTCACCACTACTCTCTGTTTCCTGTTACATAGCCAATTTCATATCCATGCTGCCACTGCCCTTTTTATTCCATGGGCTTCAATTTTGCTGACAAGCCTATTATTTGGCACTTTATCAAATGCCCTTTGAAAGTCTGTATACACATCAACCGCATTGCCCTCATCAACCCTCTCTGTTACCTCATCAAAAAACTCTATCATCAAGTTAGTTAAACACGATTTACCTTTAACAATCCATGCTGGCTTTCCTTTATTAATCCACACTTGTCCACGTGACTATTAATTTTGTCCTGGATTATCGTTTCTAAAAGCTTCCCCACCACAGAGGTTAAACTGACTGGCCTGTAGTTGCCAGGTATATCCTTACACCCTTGTTCAAAAAAGGGTGTAACACTTGCAATTCTCCAGTCCTCTGGCACCACCCCCATATCCAAGGAGGATTGGAAGATTATGGCCAGCATCTCTGCAATTTCCACCCTTACTTCCATCAGCAACCAAGGTTGCATCCCATCTGGAATGGGTGACTTGCCTACTTTAAGTACAGCCAGCCTTTCTAGTACTTCCTTTTTATCAATTTTTAGCCCATCCAGTATCTCAACTACCTCACCTTTTACTGTGACTTTGGCAGCATCTTCTTCCTTGATAAAAGGCAGATGCAAAGTACTCATTTAGTACCTCAGCCATGCCCTCTGCCTCCAAGTATAGACCTCCTTTTTGGTCCCCAACCGGCCCCACCCCATCTCTTACTACTGTTTACTATTTATATGCCTATGGAACACTTCTGGATTCCCTTTTATGTCAGCTGCCAGTCTACTCTCTTACTCTTTGCCCCTCCTATTTTCTTTTTCACTTCTCCTCTACTTGCTATATTCAGCCTTGTTCTCACTTGTTTTTATCAACATGACATGTGTCAGACACCCCCTTTTTCTGCTCCATCTTACTCTATCTCTTTTGTCATCCAGGGAGCTCTGTAATTTCCCTGCAAATTTGCTCTTCTATATCCTTCCCACTAGTTGGTGGCCTATAGAATACACTCAGTAGTCTAATGGTGTCTCTATTGTTTCTTAACTCTAACAACATAGATTCTGTCCTTGACACCTCAAAGACATCCTTTCTCTCCAGCACTGCAATATTCTCCTTAATCAATACTGCCACCCCCACCTCCCCTCCTTTTTTTCCCCTTCCCTATCTCTCCTGAACACCTTGTATCCAGGAATATTTAGTATCCAATCCTGTCCTTTTTTTGAGCCAGGTCTCCATTATTGTCACTACATCATATTCCCATTTGGCTATTTGCACCTGCAGCTCACCAACCTTATTTACCATGCTTCATGCATTTACACACATGCACTCTAAACCTATCTTAGGCCTTCCTTCTCATATTCTCCCTTAGTCTGATCCCACCTAATACTGTACTATTTCTTACACATGCCATCTGTCTCTCCCAATCCTTTGTGCACTTTGGTTCTCCTTTCTAATGCTACATCCTGCTGCCCATCTCCCTGCCAAATTAGTTTAAACCCTCCCCCTCAGCACTAGTGAACCTCTCCACGAGGACATTGGTCCCAGCTCTGTTGAGGTGCAACCTGTCCGTCTTGAACAGGTCCCTCCTGCTCCAGAACTGGTCCCAATACCCCAAGAATCTGAAGCCCTCCCTCTTGCATCATGTCTCCAGACACGCATTAACCTGTCTTATCTATTTCTGTACTCACTAGCGTGTGGCACTGGGAGTAATCCACAATTGCATTGACTTGTCCCATAAGGCAATATGAAACCAGCTTCCATCATAACACACCTGATGTGAAGTAGCTCATCAATTGCACATTGCATAAACAAGGCTTTAGTTGAATATGAAAGGAAAGGCCTCTCCCATCCAAATTCGATGCTTAAAGTGTGAAAGATTAATTTTCTACAAAACAAGAACTTTGGCTTTACGCTGCGGGTAACAACGTCTGTTTTTTTTAAAAAGCTGTACTTATTTGTAAAATGTACAGTGTGTGCAGGTAAACATGTTCCCTTGAAAAGCATTTAGACTTGGGATGAGACTTCCTATCTAATCGTGGAACAGTATGTCAACAAAGCTGCTTCTCCAGCTCTTTGCCACTATGCAAGAGGCTGACAATTTCCCCAATTTCTTTTCAAAAGAAACATTTCTATGGCTATTACAAAATTATTGCAACATTATGGAATTTACAAGGTCAGATTAAGGTACAATATTGAGTGCTGACTAACGCTAACCAATAGATTTTTATTATGCTATAGACATTTATCGGTAACATTGCCTGCCTGAAACAATACACACCATACTCCTGCATGTTAATTCACTATTACTTTAAGGATTCAGCAAGAGCTATTGAATAGCAATACCACAATCTGCTGGCGTGCTGTCTTGATACTTACATCATGTGCAAATGAATAGGGCACAATCCAGGTTATCAGCTGACCAAGAATTTCGGCCTGGTAGTAAATTCCTTTTATAGACAGGAATACCTAGCAAGAAATTATATTCCATTAAGTTAAAACCCACAGGAGAAAAGCTTATGTCAGTGAAAAAGAGTAAAGAAGGGCAGAGTATGCAATTTAAAACAACTTTATTTCTCATCAATGTTGAGCAGTACGTGCTTGTTGCCATGTAACCAAACTTGGACAGAGTGAACTCTTTTTAAAAAAAAAACATGCAGTACAACTACACCTCCAACAACACATTACATTTTTGCAGTATGTAAAAGATGAAGTACAGATTATTAAACTTTTTTTGAATATTGGATTTGGCAGATCAAAGTACAATTATAAAAATAGTAAATGATATACCTCTTCAACTCAATTGTCCCGTTCACTCATCAGTTAAGCTGCACATCTTTAAATGTTATCTTTTGTGCAATTTTCTTAACCAGTCTCCAGATCTTATTACATTCCTCTTGTATCCCATTTCCAGTAGACTGCCAGCTCCAGTTCTCAGTTTACTAACTAACATGCCATCAGTCTATTGAGGTCAGTTCTGTTGTTACAGAATAAGATCTTCCCCATTAGAAGTACCAGGAGCACCTGCCAACTCTTCGCCAATTTTATGTCCTTAGCTTCTGAAGCCGTTGACTATTTGCTGTGCACGGTTTTACAGCTGTCAAACGCTTGACTACGTGAACCAGCAGATTATTTGACCACATTACATTCAAGCACACATGCTGGGCTATGGTTCCACAGGCAACAATCTCACAGAACACTGGCCAAGGTGGAAATCTTTGTCTGTGAATCTGGACAGTGAGCCAACTGACTCTTTAGAGTGATCCTTGGGCTAGTTTGAAGTCTGATTTCCCCACAGTTTGCAAATGGAGGATCTCACAGTTCACCATAATAGCCACAAACAGAGTAATGTATGAAGGAGGCAGAATCTACTCAAGGTTCTCTGGTGGCAATAACTGGAGCAGACTAGGAGTCTTCATGGTGGTGATAAAATTAACTGTTTTTAAAAGAATGGCAAAGAAATATGTATCAAGTGTTTTAATTTACCTGTATAATAATAAAAAGGGAAAAGCACTTCATTTGTTCAAAGTATTCCCTACACTTTTCTTCCCCTTCAAACTGCTCTGGTTTTTCCATCAAATCTTATCTCCTTTACACTTGGGATCAATCTCATTGCTTTTTTCCACACCTCTTCGAATATAAATATAATTTTTTCCTTGCAAAGTGAAAAAAAAATAACTGAACTTAATATTCTATCAAGTCCATCAAGCCTCCTAACTTCTGCATTTTATATTCTGTTCTGGCTAGTACTTCATTGGCTATGAAGCGCTTTGGGACATCCTGAGGTCATGAAAAGCTACAAATAAAGGCAATTTCTTTCTTTCTTTATGTCCTTGCATTCTATTAGTACTTTTTAAAATGTCACCACCACGGTAGACAGTGAGGTCTTCAGGTCTCCTTGTGCTAATTCAATACTTATACTTTTGTCTTTACACTCATGAATTTCTTTTGCCATGTATCTGCCCAATTGGATCTAAAGCTTTTTTCAAGTTCTTTCACTCCTTTGTTCTTACTTTTGTGTCATTAGCCAGTCTGACCAGCGTCTCAGGTTTTCCGGTGAGATCATGTCGCTATTCATAACCTATGAATGGCATATTGATAATCAATGTACTGAATTCTTAGCTGGGTGAAACTACTGCAGTTTACTAAAGTAGTTTCAATACAAGGATTATAGGATACGAAGAAAAAATGTCTTTCAGCCTGTCCAGCTTTACCAATTCTTTTCAAAACCAATGCAATTTTCAACTCTTTGTTAGTAGCCAATATTGATGTACTTTTTTGAAATCGTCCATGAGTATTTGAATGCTTTCTGTCAACAGTCACAGCATCAGCTAGATTACTATTCCATAGATCTACTCTCGAATAGTTACTCATACATATTCAGTTTGCAGGTTTCTTAGCTGATAATCATGACCCAAGTACTTCTCTAGAGCTATTCCACCCATAATATACATGGCGTACATGGTTTCCTTAGTACAGATGGAGCACTTCCACCCTCTCGTTACATCTTAACTTTGTAAATCTTGGAAACATGCACCCTACCAGATCTTGTATTGTTCCATGTTGACACTGGAAATAATGCTACATTCCCCATTACTGATAACCCATCTTGCTGAAGATCAAATTTATATCAAAAATAAATTACAAAAAAGTGTCAGCATGTTTAAAATAATGCTCGCCTTTTTCACCACCCCTACATTCCAGAAAACTTACTTATACAACGCCCGTTTAGCTGATAACTCACCTTATGTAGTGATCTGGAGGCAATAACAAAATTCATAAATTCCACAGTTAGGCGGCGACACAACTGAATTGTCTGTACATGGCATTTACCCGTGCGAGGGAATGTTGCAAATAGGAAGCACATGGACAATGCATCATCCAGGTCACGGAGTGCATCTACAAAGGTTGGATACCTTAAAGGAGAAGAAAAAAAAATTCAAAGCTTAATCTTATTTTTCAAAATTTTCACTGGGGAAAAACGCGAGTCATAAAATTCAGAAAGTTTGATGAATAACGTATAGATTGTGGTTTACCAAATTGGGTATTGGTAGATTTGTACATGACCTCATTATAACTAGGAATAGACAATGGTATTTCTTTTAGCTGAAAAAAGGCACATCAAATTTTCTTGAGAACAAGTTAACTATTTTGAGATACTTCTGACTTTACTGAGACACTGCGTTGGGAGGGGGGGGGGGGGGGGAAGGAAACGAAGAGAGAGAAAAGAGGTTGAAGGACTTGAACAGGCTTATTGGGGATGAAGTGAGATAAGTATCACAGTTCAAGTCTGTTTGTAATACAAGTCTGTGTGCAGCTAATGCTGCTTCATTGCTTCTGCTACACGCCAATCGTACTCCACTGCCTTGAAGTCTCCGAGTAGGGTGAGGAATCATTCTGATTGCATGTTTGAGGACGGTCCTAAAATGAATGCTGTGGTCTATGTACTCACTACTCATCAGGTCATTAATCAGGATTGCTCTTCAGAAAGGATTCACTGTGTAATCTGCTAAATGAAGCCATTGTGAGCTAATCAACAACAACTTGCATTTATATAGCATCTTTAATGTAGAAAAACATGCCAAAGCACTTCACAGAGGCGTAATCAAAAACAACTGATGCCAAGCCAAAGGAGGGCGTATGAGGATGTTTGGGCAGAGAAATAGCTTTAAGGTGCATTTTAAGTAGGGTCTTAGGGTCCCCATGACATTCAATGGCTTTACCATTTCTGAGCCCCCCACCATCAACATCCCGAGAGGGGAGGGGGGAGTCACCATTGACCAGAAACTCAACTGGAACAGCCACATAAATGCTGTGGTTACTACAGCCGGTCAGAGGCTGGGTCTTCTGCGGCAAGTGGCTCACCTCCCAACTCCCCAAAGCCTCATCACCACTTACAAGGAACAAGTCAAGAAATGATGGGATACCCTCCATTTATCTGGATGGGTGCAGCTGTATAAACACTCAACAAGCCTGACACCATCCAGGACAAAGCAGTCAGCTTGTTTGGCACCCCATCTACCAGTTTAAACATTCACTCCCTTCACCACAGGCGTATCGTGGCTGCAGTGTGTACTATCTACAAGATGTAATGCAGCAATTCGACTTCAGCAGCACCTCCCACAACCGTGACCTCCACCATCTAGAAGAACAATGGCAGCAGGTACATGGAAACAGCATCCAAAGTTTCAAGGGTGTTAATTTCAGAACTGCCAGAATTTGTGGATACTACTAGCATTGACCTCTCAATGTGCTTCACAAATAGGAGAAAGGAATGGTGCCAAGTTAGGAAGGGAGAGATGGGGAGGGAAGAAGTGAAAGTTTGGTCAAATAGTTTTGAGGACGACTGAGGTGGCTGAAGGCTTTGCTACCAACATTGGGACAAAGGGATGGGAAAAAAGACACAGAAGGCCAGAATCACAGGGAATGTAGGACTGGAGAATATTGCAGATAGGGTAGGGCAACGTCATGGATGAAATTATAGGTGAGGATTTTGATTTTAATGCACTGGGGACCAGGAGACGTCTGTGGTTCTAAAAGGTCTGAAGTATAATTTACTTTTCAGGTTTACACATCCGTTTGTCTGGAATGCAAACAGAAACCAAGATAACCGTGCAAATGCAGGCTATATTAATAGATGGCATGTCAATCATTAACAGTTGTAAGAGCACCATGAATTAAGATATTTCTCCTCCTTAAAAAAAAATTACAATTTTGAACAGGTCTGTTAAATATATAAACTACACATATGAAGTATTAAGTGTCCAGAAAGAGTAGTTTTTAAGAAAACATGATTCCACCTCTGCCAGCACCATTACAAGCTTGTTCTAGCATCAAAATCATTTTTTGGAAAAACAAAAACACTTTCTGCATCAAGTAATTTAATACCACATGGGAAAAATTCAGCAGTGAATAAGAGCTGGTACTGGTAACAGAAGATGCAAATTCCCAATAAAAACGAAAAAGGAATACTCACTGTTGGAAGGGGTGCGAAGGAGGAGAGAAACAAAAGTATGAGTATATATATTAAAAGTAGACACCCGGGAACAGACAGAGTGCTCCAACCTGTGGCAGTACAGAGCAGTGGAACAGAAGTATGCACCACTAATACGCTACTTGCTGAGTTTTCAATCTCAGCCAAGCTGTTGGGGAAACATTGTGTAATGCAAAGGTTGGGGGGGGGGGGGGGGGGGTGGGTGCGGAGGAGGAGGGAGAACAGAGAAAGAGAAAAGATCACAAAGGAGATAATTAAGATTTCAAAAACGAAATGTCTTTGAGGACATCTGATTGGTGTCACTTGAGCTTTGCTCTTTTGCGGTTATCCAAAACCCTTGAGATTATTATAGCGTTGTGACATTCCTAGCCATCTTATTTTGTTTTCTATATCAGAACATTGAGTATGCAACAGATGAATAAAATTTGAAGTGTTAACCTAGCATTCTCCATTAAACAGTGACTGACTGTGCATTTTGACCATTTCCTGTTTTTATTACAGTCAGTTCTGACAGTGAACGTGCATTTTGACCATTTCCTGTTTTTATTACAGTCAGTTCTGAAATTGAAGTTGCAGTTTTAGCTCCCATCTCAGGCATCATGCCTTTTCACAACTGTCTTGACTATTTAGTGGATACAGATAGTGGAATGCAGAGTGCTGCTATTCACTGCAATGAGGCAGGTAGGGGGAAGAAAAAAGATGAGAAAGGAAGAGCTTAAGGAATATCGATCAATGAGAATTGAAGTAATTTTTGGCATTCGTTATGGCAAAGCAGGGCTGCTCCCTATCAAATGTATGGATCCTTCAAGAGATCAGACAGCGACAACATAAAATGGTCTCCTCAGCACACAGAAGTGATCTTAAAACTAACCTCATCAGTTGTCACTCAGCTGGTAGTAAATTTCAATGTGTTTTTGGGTGGTGGGTGGGAAAAGGAGCAACAGATGGAGATAATAGTTACCAAAATTAGTATGGTAAGAAATATTCACATTCCCATCTCCTCTTCCCTCCACCAGGCTGAAGACCTTCTCTAAAGATGTACCAACTAACCCATGATCATTTAGTGTTTCAGACAAATTTACCTACATAATTAAAAATCTTGTCCGGGTCTGCAGTGCATAGGAAAATGTACGTCACACTCATCTGTTTGTCAAACACAAACAGCATATTTGCTCAAATAGATAGATAGGAAAAATTATGAATGATGAATCACAAAGTAGTAGCTAAGTAGGATAAGCTAATAAGAACACAAGAAATAGGAGCAGGAGTAGGCCATATGGCCCCTCGAGCCTGCTCCGCCATTCAATAAGATCATGGCTGATCTTGAACCTCAACTCCACTTTCCTGCCCTATCCCCATATCCCTTGGTTCCCTTAGTGTCCAAAAATCTATCGATCTCAGTCATAAATAATAAATCAGCAACCCTCAAAAACCCAACCAAAATTGTTCTTTTATCCCCCCCAAAGCCACCAATTGGGAACAAGAAACTGCCATAAAACAAAACACTCAACAATTTTTTTTTAAAAATTGCTTTGATTATATTCCTTCCTTATTTAGATCTGTATGCACAACTAAAAACAACATTTATACAGTTGGGGCAAAAAAAAATCAAACTTACTCATAAAAGCAGTTGTTTAATAATGTTAGCAATGCATGCAAGAAGGTCCCCTTACACATGCCGACCCTTCTCTTTGAAGCTTGGGACTCCAATTCAGCTTCAGGCCCTGAATTAGGAATTTCTCTTGGGCTACCACGTAAAGTTTTTAGCAAAACCAATGCTGTTGGTTGGGCTCTTTTTTACATGTCACTATGGGGGACTAATGTTTATGTTGGGGCTGGAAAGGGATCTTTAAGAGGTGCTTTGATATCGAGTTTGGACATTATGGCAAGAATCAGTCAGTCTTGGACCATGAATGTTAGACTTAACAGTGGGAACATCACTGGTACAGTGCTATAACACTACACTAATGAGAGCTTAAAACTTACTCTGATATAAGAGTCAAAAAGTTTTGGGGAACACTGAAGAAATAAATAAAAGCACTTGCATCTTAAGAAAATACTGCAAATTCACCTTTGGGAGTAGAGCAAAACAAAAAATTGAGGAGAAAAAAAAGGCTGTGACGAAGAAAATACAAAAGTTACTTGCATCTTACGCAAGTTTTCTAAAGTGGTAGGTCTGTGAGGCCTGCACCCAGTAGCATCAATAATGTGTAATGTTTTCAACTTCGTATCAGCCATATGGTATATGGCTTGAGTAAATGTGCTGCATTACAGTGATGTTGTCTTGTGTTTAAGTTACTGCAGAATCACAGTAAGCATGAATAACCAGTGCCAATTCCCAAGCTGCCTTTAAGAAACTACTCCTAACATTTGGAATACATTATACGAATAATTTGAGTCTTGACATTTAGGTGCAGCATGCTTGGAAGGAACAGGTGACTTTGGACCTATTGTTGCCAAAGCTTTCTACCACTGGGGTTTTATTTGCATTATGTCTTGAGTCTGTTGTAGGCTAATTGATGGAAAGTGATTGCTATGATGAATCAACAACACCATTATCCTTGTATCATGAGACCACCAGGATGGTAGAAGGCAAAGTAGATGGAACTTGGGTCTTTTCTCATCTAGCAATTCCTATGTTTAAATACATAATTCCTTAAAAGTGCAGGTCAATAAAAAGGCCAACAGCATTTTGAGTTTATAAATAGGAGCATAGAAATCTAAAAGCGAAAAGGGGATGGATATATACAAGGCAATAGTTAAGCCAGTCACAGTACTTTGTGCAGTCTTGGGCGCCCATAAGAGAAACTTCATTAGAGCTATGGACAGCATACAGCATAGATTCACAGGATGCTATCGGTGATGGGAAACTATAGTTCTGAGGAAAAATGATACTGGGGCTATTTCCACTGCAGAAGAGAAGCCTAAGAAATTTAATGAAGGCTTTAAAAATTTTGAAGGGGGAAAGAGTTTTCTCTGATTTGAATGTCAGCAAAAAGAGGGTTATGAATTTAAAATGGTCACAGAGAATTGAGCAGTGAGGGAGAAATTTCTTTACGCAGAGGACTGTTGGAGTGCGGAATGCTTTGCCGTAGAGAGTGGTTGAGCCAGAAGCCATTGCATATTTCAAAAGAGTAGATAAATATTTGAAGCCGAGGAAGATTCAGAGCCAAGGGGAAAAACAGGACAGTGGGATTCATTTTGGGTTGCTCTAGCAAAGAGCCAGCTGACGCAATAGCTGAACGGCCTCCTTTTATGGTTCTTTCCATTAAACAGTAGTAGTTCTTGTTCTGGAGGTCGCGCAGGGCACTTATAAATGCCTTAAATTCTAAGTTCTGTTCATGTAAGAATCACTGGATCAGAGGCATAAATGGGTACTAGTTAACAGAAATGAAGTTATTCCATTTGTAACAGCGCCATGCCATAGCCCAACTTAGCAACTGTAAATTAGATGGAAAACAAAAGATTTGCTGCTAAAAAAAAAGTTTTAAATTTATAGAAAAAAATATTTTTAAACTTTACACAAGTCTAGTGCAAGGATGTGAAGATCTGACTATGTTTAGAACATTGCTGTTGAAAACTTTGGTGATTCACTTATCATTGCTATGGACATCTCTTAAGAGGTTCTGGCACCATGTACTTCTAAACAATTCCCACTCCAGTGCTTAGACCATGGTTAAGTTTCCCCTCAAACAGTTTCATTTATGGTGCACTTGATAGCTTATCTACTGATTCTTTATCCATTAACTTGGGGGGTGGAGGTGGAGTTCCCAGGAGCTCTGCCCTCTCCCACTAAGTTCCTTCAACATAACCACCTCCTTCATTTATCACCCAACCCTATCCAGTCTTTTGGATTCATCAACTTCAGATCGCATCCCCCCAGTTCATACAATCTCCATTCTTTTTGCAATGTACTCGCTGAATTAACATATCCCAACCTCTCCCACAACCTTCAATGGGCAGTGAAAATTTCACTGTTCAATATGTCAAAACCAGTTTCTTCATGTCTCCCTCTTCTGTTCTCCTCAATAACATTATTAAAAAAGTCCAAATCTATCCAAGACTTGAAAACTGCTCCAATATTTGGAAAGGCTTTTCTAGCAAAACTCTCGCACTCTCAGACAGAATATAAGACAACAGACCATGATAGACAATTCCTCTCTTACTTTTAGGCTGCAACCTCTCATCTCTTTATTTTAGATGTTTTAATAGTTGGTGAGATCAGGTAAAATCTGGGATGATCAATTTTTGGTCATTAATTGTAAAATAAAATCTACACATTTCAATGACATTCAAGGCATCCCTATATTCAGAGCACCAAAATAGTGAGTGTGCACCTTATATGTTCTTCTCCTCAGATTCTTGATTTTAATGAGACAAAATGGGGGTAAAAGACATCCTGAAAAGTAGATTGCTGTTCAGTTCAAAACTAAATAAATTAACAGCACCTAGTCAGCAACATGCTTTCCCAGGAACAGGTGGCTCCAGACCAGTTCCCCACCAGGTCAGAGTTGTGGCCTTATTGCTTTCAGCAAATCAGTCCTGAGGTATTTCCTGGTCAGCAACTTAATGGAGTGGCCCACCCGTGATAAGACCGGGTAACAGACATCGTTCCAATGTAGGTTAAAAAAAACTGACCATTTTTAAAGAAACCAATTAATTTTTTCTTGCTGTTCTTTTCCATTAATATAAAATACAGGAATATTTCAATCCAAATATACCCTTAGGATTTCCTTTTCCTTTCAAATGAAACTCTAAATTAAACTCAAAACTGCTGCCCTCCAGCAAAACTGTTTTGAGAGTCAGTACATTTTATAATGTTTTTTAAAAAGGTATTCGACATACCAGAATAAGAATTCTCAGAAGGGTAATAAGATATTCTGAAAAAAATTGCTGCCTGCATTTCAAACATTTTGAAATGCAGGCAGCAATTTCTAAATGTATCTTAAGAGTTCCTCTAGGGTCAGATTGTGAAATGTATAAGAAACACAAAAAGATTGGAGTTACCTGTATCTATTTAATTGGGTCTAAAAATAAGTTTTTGAAAAGAGCTATATAGTTCTGGATAACCATTATACCAGTTTATTTTGTTCTCACCAGTGAAAAAAAGGGAACATACCACCCATTTAATTAATAGTATTGGTGTTCCTCGAGAGGCACTCATCCAGTTTTGGAATTTTACTGTGTTTAATATACTCCAAGGCTAAAAAGTGAGGCACACCTTTCAGTCATTTGAAATACATTTAACGTACAATGGAAATAGTGCAACAAATGGATAGAAATAGATTGCCTTTATGAACACAAGTTACTCCACGCTTTACCTTTCTTTGATAACATGATCCAGTTTGTACACAGGTTTATTGTCCTTAAGCCTTTCAACTGTACTCCATTCTGCTTTTCCATAGGCCTTACGGAGTTTTCGGACAAATACCTGAAAAAGCATAACCAAACATTACAGCTTTTCTTTATCATCAGTCTAACAGACTAAATTACGAAACAATCGAATGTCAGTTTCCTGCAAAATGGTTATAGAATGAAATTTAATCCATAGATAATTAATAAGAGTTTTGCAGCTTTCAAAATTCCAAAAAGTATTTTCCATAAAATTTCTATTGAAATAGAATTTGAAAAAAGTGGAAGTAAAACAAATATTCTTGGAACAATTGTTGCTTTAATTCATGTTGAAATCTGCTCAGAGGGTTAATCATTTTGCTGTTACGGTAATTGTAATTCCATTTAAACAGGTCATTCAAGGGCAGCAATAGAATGAATATCTGCTATTACACAAACTACTAGAAAGAGTTTCTTGCCCCAGTAAATTACAGCATGGTCAGAAATATAGAACTATTATTGTAACTAGTTGAATTAAAACAGAAATGGTCGCCAGAATCAGAAGAATGAAGAGTTTGGATGTAGAGCTGAAGGTTATAGAGATAGGGAGGGGAGAGGCAATGGAGGAATTTAAACATGAGGATGAGAATTTTAAAGTGGAGGCATTGAGGGACCGGAAGTCAATGTAAGTCAGCAAGTACAGGAGTGATAGATGAGTGGGACCTGGTGTGGGATAGGATACAGGCAGCAGAGTTTTAGATGAGCTGAAGTTTACATAGGGTGGAGGGCTGGATGCCGGTCAGGAGAACACTGGGCCAATCGAGACTGGAAGTGACAAAGGAGCAGATGGGCTGAGGCAAGAGATGTTGCAGATTTGGAAGTAGGCAGTATTTGTGATGGAGTGTATATGGGGTCAGAAGCTCAGTTTGGGGCCGAATAGGATGCTCATGTGAACAGTGCAGTTCAACCAGAGACCATGACCACAGTGAAGGATGGAATCAGTGACGAGGGGACGGGGTTTAAGGTGGGGGCCAAAAACAATACCTTCAGTCTTCCTAGTGTTTAACTGGAAGAAATTGTACCTCATCTAAAACTGGGATGTCAGACAAGCAGTCTGACAACATACAGGCAGTAGAGAGTCAAGAAAAGTGGTAGAGAGGTGGAGCAGATTGTTATCAGTGTACATGTGGAAGCTGGGTGTCCGGAGCTAACAGTGCAGGAGTGGCAAGCAAAGCCATTGTTGGAGATGTTCTGGCTACGATCGGATAGGTAAGAATGGAACCAAGCGAGGGGAATCTCACTGAGCTGGACAAGGGAGGAAAGGCATTGGAGAAGGCTGATGAGGTCGACCATCTCAAGGGTGGCAGAGACCGAGGAGGGATAATGCACAACGGTCACAGTCACAAAGGATGTCATTTGTCACTTCGGTTAGGGCTTTTTCAATGCCGTGGCAGGGGTGGATGCAACAACACGTTCAAGAACTTGAGGAAAGGAAGGTTGGAGATGGGCAGTAGTGTGCAAGGATGGAGGGGTCAAGAATTGTTTTTTTGAGGAAGGGGTAATGACTGTAATCTTGGAAGGGGACAGTGCCTGTGAAGAGGGAACCATTTACACTTTCATCTAGCATGGGGGCAGGAGGGGGGGTCTCATGGACAAGATGAGATGTCAGAGGGCACGAGGGGAGATAGAAAAAGATGAGAGGTCAGGGCTAGCGCAGAGGTTAGGTTTGCCTTGGTGGTCAAGGGGTTGCAGTTCAACAGATGGTCTCAAGCTTAGTGACAAAGATGTCCACGAGCTCCTCGCACTTGCTATCGGAATGGAGGGAGGCGGGGGCAGGGGTTTAAGGACAGTTGCTAGTGAAGAGAAGCTACGGGTTATCTTCGATTTCCAGGATGATCCTGGAGTAGTAAGTGGTTGTGGCAGAAGAGAGCGAAGCTCAATAGTGCTATTATGCTCTAAGTCTTAAGGGTCTTCTACAGGAAATTAGAGATACCCTGAGATTCTACAACTGTATGCCATTTTTAGATTTAAAATGAAAACGTGTTCTAGATGTGTAGGTTGAAGGAAAACAATGCTTCAAATTTCTACTTCAGCACTACAAAAAAAATTACAATAATATTTTAAACTGGCATTTTGTCTGCATTTACAATAAAACTACAGTAGCCTTAAAAATACATGCAAACTATTCCAGAATGTGTTTCAGAGTTTTGCAGAAAGAGGGACAGTGAAAATATAAAATACTACTGCTGTACTTTTGAGCAGTTTGCTCACTGGCTTCACACCAAAGAGACCAGGGAGCCTGGTATTAAAGACTCATCTGCCTGTTATAGCATCACAGCAAATAATTTCCCTGCCACAAATCACACACAAACTACAGCTATTCAGAAACTGATTTTTAGAACTTTCCTGAAGATATAAGGCAGAGGAAAGGCGCCCTTAGAATGCAAAGAATCCAAGCTTTCTGAGTAATTAATTTAAAAGAAAACAAAGAAGAACAGGCCTTATGATTTAAGGGTTACAATTTACCGTGAAAGTCTGAATGTTTCTGAAACACGCATATTCCACATCTTTTATTTAAGAGAAGAATTACATTGGAAACAAGAGAATGCATACTTACTTTATAATCACGAAACTTGTTCACAATAGGCTCATGCAGTAAGAACTTGATATCCTTGATGAGATAAAAAGTACGTGGAGCTGTTGAACCTTTATTAACCTTTTTCTTGTGTTTGGGCTCATGAGGATAAATACCCTTCAGAATGCATAGTCGCCTATTGAAAGAAAAAAAATGAACATACATGCAGTAACTATTTCCTGGAACAGAAATTAATAACAGGAAAAACTGTTTGGCCCAAAGTCTTTTCTGATGGGCCTTTGCTGGTAGTTCACTCTTGAGCCCATTTATATTGAATACTTCTATTACTCTTGTATAAAATGGTTCTACCTCAATTCCCTATTTATCCCCATTTTTGAAGGTGCATCCTGTAACTGTTGAAAATTTTAGTCTGGACAATTTATCTGAATCGCATCAACTCGCTTCATAATTTTGAAAACCTAATAGGTGACTGAAGTTTTTTGCCCTTTACAATGAGAACTTGTCCAACGTCCTTAATCTTTAAGTATTAGATTTCTACATCAACAATAACTTGCATTTACATAGTGCCTTTAATGTCGTAAAACATCCCAAGGCGTTTCACAGGAGTGTTATCAAACATAATTTGACACCGAGCCACATAAGGAGATATTAGGACAGGTGACCATAAGCTTGGTCAAAGAGGCAGGTTTTAAGGAGCACCTTAAAGGAGGAGAGAGTGGTAGAGAGGCGGAGAGGTTTAGGGAGGGAATTCCAGAACTAAGGGCCCACACAGCTGCTAATGACGGAGCGGTTAAAATCGGGGATGTGCAAGAGGCCACAATTGGAGGAGCGCAGAGATCTGAAGGTTGTAGGGCTAGAGGAGGTTAGAGAGATAGGGTGGGGCAAGGCCATGGAGGGATTTGAAAACTAGGATGAGAATTTTAAAATCGAGGCGTTGCTGGACCGGGAGTCGATGTAGGTCAGCGAGCATAGGGGTGATGGGTGAACAGGACATGTTGTGAGTTAGGATACGGGCAGCAGAGTTTTGGATGAGCTCAAGTTTACCGAGGGTGCAAGATGGGACACTGGCCAGAACAGCATTGGAATAGTCAAGTCTAGAAATAACAAATGCATGGATGAGGGTTTCAACAACAGATGAGCCGAGGCAGGGGCGGAGACGGACGATGTTACAGGAGGTGGAAGTAGGCGGTCTTGGTGATGGAGAGGATATGGATTGGAAGCTCAGCTCAGGGTCAAATAGGATGTGAATGGTCTGGTTCAGCCTTAGACAGCGACCAAGGGAGGGATGGAGTAGGTGGCTAGGGAACAGAGTTTGTGGTGAGGAACGAAGACAACAGCTTTGGTCTTCCCAATATTTAATTGGAGGAAATTTCAACTCATCCAGTACTGGATGCCGGACAAGCAGCATGACAAATCAGAGGCAGTGGAGGGGGTCGAGAGAGGTGGTGATGACTTAGAGCTGGGTGTCATCAGCGTACATGTGGAACCCGACGTGTTTTCAGATGATGTTGCCGAGGGGCAACATGTAGATGAGAAATAGGAGGGGGCCAAGGATAGATCCTTGGATGACTTCCAGAGGTAACCATGCTGGAGTGGGAAGAGAAGCCGTTGCTGGTGATTCTGTGGCTACGACTGGATAGATTGAAATTGCACCAGGCGAGGGCAGTCCTACCCAGCTGGACAATGGAGAAGGGGCGTTGGAGGAGGATGGTGTGGTCAACCGTGTCAAAGGCTGCAGACAGGTCAAGAAGGATGAGGAGGGTCACAGTCATATTGGATGTCATTTATGACTTTGATATGGGCCGTTTCAGTGCTGTGACGGGGCAGAAACCTGACTAGAGGGGTTCAAACAACTGGTTTCATCACAATGTACCATAATCATTGATAGCCATCAGAAACACTTTCTAGTATAAAACTAGATACGATGACATCAACGATCCACATTTTCATGAATTCTGAGAGTTGCTAGTCACATCTCCACTTTGCTCTTAATGGTAAGCTTTTTTCAGGTGTAGCTACACCAAAGAATAAATAGTGGGAAGCAGTGCAGAGGTCAATTGACTGCTTCTCCTCACAGACATAAGTAAATTTTGAATAACATCCTCAAAAAAAAAAATATCCTTCCTGTAGCATGATGGCTTGTATGAGACACAATACTCTCGAAGTGGTTTAAATGCAGTCTTATCCAATATCATCACCTCTTGATTTGCAAAAGTAAAACATTGCAGTGACCGTTTAACCAGGGCAATAAGTAATGTAATCTTCTGAATAACTTACACCCTTTCTAAAAACTTCCTCTGTGAGACATTTAAAAGTACGACATTTACCTGAAATCCGCAAGACTGAGCTGCAGTTTCTTCCTGGCTTTATTTCTGGTAATGTAGTTTGTGGCGGCTCCTCGTTCATGCTGATGAAAAAGAAACACACGTTTTATTTTCTGCAGAAATCATAACCCGCTCAGGTGTTTAGCACAGTCAATGTAACACCTGGGAGGAACACGGTAAATATAACACCTGGGTGGTGGTGGTGAAGACATGGTCAATATAACAACTTGGGGAGGGGGGGGGGGGGGGTCACAGTCAATATAACACCTAGAAAAGGGGGGGGGGTCACAGTCAATATAACACCTGGAAAGGGGGGGGGGGGGTCAGTCAATATAACACCTGGAAAAGGGGGGGAGTCACAGTCAATATAACACCTGGAAAAGGGGGGGGGGAAGAAAGAGAAGAACACGGTCAATATAACACCTGGGGGGGGGGGGAAGGAAGAGAAGAACATGGTCAATATAACACCTGGAAAGGGGGGGGGGGTCACAGTCAATATAACACCTGGAAAGGGGGGGTCACAGTCAATATAACATCTGGAAAAGGGGGGGTCACAGTCAATATAACACCTGGGAAAGGGGGGGGTGTCACAGTCAATATAACACCTGGGAAAGGGGGGGGGTGTCACAGTCAATATAACACCTGGAAAAGGGGGGGGGTGTCACAGTCAATATAACACCTGGAAAAGGGGGGGGTGTCACAGTCAATATAACACATGGAAAAGGGAGGGGGGGTCACAGTCAATATAACACCTGGAAAGGGGGGGGGGAAGAAAGAGAAGAACTAGGTCAATATAACACCTGGGGGGGGGGGAAGGAAGAGAAGAACATGGTCAATATAACACCTGGAAAGGGGGGAGGGAGGGGGAGAACACGGTCAACAGAACACCTCGGGAGGGGGGGGTCAAGGTCAAGGTCAATATAACACCTGGAAGGGGGGGGGAAAGAGAAGAACACAGTCAATATAACATCTGGAGGAAAGAAATTCCAAGCAGCGGACGCCGGCTCGTCACGGTTAAAGGCCTAGTGTTAGTTGCCGCACTAACAGAGGGAGCGAGCGGCCAAGGCTAGTTCGAATTGCGCATTAAAATAAAAAGACTCCGAGGATGTCGAGCGCGGTGAACGGCCGGCCCCGCAGTACCTTCTTCTTCTCCAATCCTCCCATTTTCACCACCGACAAGCTCCGCACATGGACAGCAAAGCAGGACCCTGGGACCTAATCATAGCTGGCCGCACAGATGCCTCACACCGCACTCTCGACAGGCTCGACTATCCTTTAGTAATACATTTTTTTCATGGATATCGTTTATAGTTTTTTTAAAAAAAATATTGCATTGAAAAGAAAAAAATCTGTCATAAATTAGTTACAGGAAGTTTGTGGACTGCTAAA
Source organism: Heptranchias perlo (assembly GCF_035084215.1). Classification (NCBI taxonomy): domain Eukaryota; kingdom Metazoa; phylum Chordata; class Chondrichthyes; order Hexanchiformes; family Hexanchidae; genus Heptranchias; species Heptranchias perlo. The sequence continues at coordinate 28,114,539 of NC_090349.1, forward strand.
TATGCCGGAGTGGCGCTTTATCTGTGACGCTGGTTGTGGGGCCCAGGGGATGAAGCGTTTGTATTCCCTTGAGTTTGGAAGGTAGAGGGTGATTCAATTGAGGGTTTAAAATGTTTTAAGAGAGTCAATAGGGTAGAAACTATTTCCTCTGGTGGGGGAAATACAGAACAAGGTGGCCCCAACTTGTTTCATGGGAATTGTGAGCATCATTTCCTGTTGTAGCAATGATGTCTTTTGCTGTTCCTTGCTTCCCATGCCACTTGTGTTAACAGCTATCTTAAAAGCTGTGTTCTATGTATGATCGTGTTAATGATCAATTCTGGCACATAAGAATGGATGTAAAATATCCCTGTCTCTAAGCTGTAGGGTGCTGCTTGACACAATGCCTGATTGAATCAGTTGAGCTGGTCATGTATGAAAAAGTACACACAAAAGTACATTAGTACAGAATATGTGTCAAGTACACAAGAATGTTTTTAAAAATGTATTTTGGGGCTCTGGATGACGCTGGCAAGGCTGCACTTTTGTGACAATGAAGGACTAGATATGTGTCCAAGTCAGGAAGGAGCATAACTTGGAGGGGAACTTGGAGATGATATTGTTCTTATCCTTCTTGGTGGTGGAGGTCACAGGGATGGGAGGTGCTGTCAAAATAAGCTTGGTAAATTGCTGCAGTGCTTCCTATAGATAGTACCCACTGCAGCCGCAGTGCATTGGTGATGGAGGGGATGGATTTGGGTCCAGTGGCAACAGAGCAGATCGAACAAATGTCTCCATCCTGAATGGTGCTGAGCTTCTTGAGTGTTGTTGTGGCTACACCCATCTAAGTGAGTGATAAGTATTCCATCACACTCCTCTTGACTTGAGCTTTGTAGATGGTGCAGAGGCATTGAGGGGTTAGCAGATGGATCACTTGTTGCAGAGTACCCAGTCTCTGTCCTGCTCTTTGTAGTCACAGTGTTGATATGGCAGGTTCAGTTAATCTTCTGGTCAAAAATGATCCCCAAAATGTTGGTAATGGGGTACTCCACTATGGTAGTGCAGTTGATGGTCAGGAGGTGATTGTGGTTTTTCTTGTTGGAGATAATCATTACCTGGCACAAATGTTACTTGCCACTTGTCAGCCCAAGCCTGGATATTGACCAAGTTCTGTTGTAGGCTAATATAGGCTGCTTTGTTATTGAAGGAGTTGTGAATGGAGCTGAACACTGTGAAATCATCAGTGAACAGACCCACTCCTGATTTTATGACAGAGGGAAGGTCATTGATGAAGTAGCTAAAGATGATTGAGCCAAGAACGCTTCCCTGAGGAACTCCAGCATTGATGTCATGGGGCTGTAATGATTGGCCTCCAACAATCATGACCAGCTGGAGGGTTTTCCCTTTGACTCCCATTGACCTCAGTTATTCCCTGGCCCCTTAGAACCATAGAAAAGATACAGCACAGAAGGGGGCTATTTGGCCCATCGTGTCCGCGCCAGCTCGAAGAACAACCAGGTGCCCATTCTAATCCCACCTTCCAGCACCCGGTCCGTAGCCCTGCAGCTTACAGCACTTTAGGTGCAGGTCCAGGTACTTCTTAAAAGAGTTGAGGGTCCCTGCTTCTACCACCAATTTGGGCAGTGAATTTCATACACCTACCACCCTCTGGGTAAAAAAGTTTTTCCTCATGTCCCCTCTAATCCTTCCGCCAATCAGCTTAAATTTATGTCCTCTAGTTCTTGAACTCTCCGCTAGGGGAAACAGGTATTTCCTGTGTACTCTATCTGGGCCCCTTATAATTTTGTACACCTCAATCAAGTCACCCCTCAGCTTCCTCTGCTCCAAGGAAAACAACCCCAGCCTATCCAATCTCTCCTCGTAGCTGCAATTTTCAAGCCCTGGCAACATTCTTGTAAATCTTCTCTGCACTCTCTCCAGAGCAATTACATCCTGCAATGTGTCATACTTGGTCAAACGTTGTTTTGATGTTGAGAGCAGCTGCTCTCGTCTCTCCTCTGGCATTCAGCTCCTGTTTTCATGTCTGCATCAAGATTGTAATGAAGTCTGGAACCATGTGGTTCTGGTGGAACATGAACTGAATGTCAGTAACCAGGTTATTGGTGAGTAAGTGTCGCTTGATGGCATTATTGATGATTCCTGTTATTTTACTAATAATTGGGAAGAGGTTGACCGGATGGTAATTGGCTGAGTTAGATTTATTCTTTTATTTGTGGATGGGACACATCTGGGAAATCGTCCATGTTGTTGGGCAAATGCCAGTGTCATAGCTGTACTGATCAGCTCGGGTTAAGGGGATGATTAGTTCTGGTGTGCAGGGCTTCAGCACTAGAGCCAGGCTGTTGTCAGAGCCATAGCCTTCGCTGTGACCAGTGCAGTCAGCTGCTTCTTAACATCAAGTGGAGCAAATTAGCTGGACACTGGCATCTGTCATGGTGAGGACCTCGGGAAGAGGCTGAATAAGATTGCGAACTCAGTATTTTTGGCTGATAATACTTTTAAACACTTACATGTTGTCTTCTGCACTTGAGCTGGACTCTACCATGGTTCAGGATTGGTAAGTTCATGGAAACTTCTCCTCCCATTTATTGCCTGATTGTCAAACGCAATTCTGGATGTGGTGGAGCTAGAGAGCTTTGCTGTCATCCATTAAAATCATAGAATGGTTACAGCACAGAAGGAAGCCATTCAGCCCATCGAGCCCTGGCCCAAGAATCTGAAGCCCTCCCTCCTGCACCATGTCTCTAGCCACGCATTGACCTGCCTTATCTTCCCATTTCTGTACTCACTAGCGCATGGCACTGGGAGTAATCCAGAGATTATTACCTTTTAAGCCCTGCTTTTTAACTTCCTCCCTAGCTCCTGAAACTCTAACCGCAGGACCTCATCCCTTTTCTATGTCGTTGGTACCCACGTAGTCCACGACTCCTGGCTGTTACCCTTTCCCCCGCAGAATGCTCTGCACCCTCCCCATGATGTCCTTTACCCTGGCACCAGGGAGGCAACGCACCATGCGGGACTCACGTCGGCAGTCACAGAAACGCCTGTCTGACCCCCTGACTATCGAATCCCCTTGACTACTGCATTTCTACACTACACTGTGCCCTCCCCATTGGTTGTAGGCCTGCTTACCTTTCTCTATGGCCTGTAGCTTTTGATGTTTATCATGCAGGTCAGTCTGTGTTGTAGCTTCAGTAGGTTGGTATCTCATTCTAAGGTAAACCTGGTGCTGCCCTTTTACATCCCATGCTGAACCAGTATTGGTTTTCCAGCTTTATAGCGATGGAGTAATGAGGGATGTGCTGGGCCATGAAGTTTACAGATTGTGATTGTATACAATTTTTTGGCTGCTGTTGGCGCACAGAGCCTCACAGATGTCCAGTATTGGGCTGCTAGATCTGTACATAGCCTGTTTCTCCTAGCACGGCAGTTGTGCCAAACTACACAATGGATGACGTCCTCACTTTTGTGATAAGACTTTGTCTTCACATGACCATGGAGTGTTCACTCCTACCAGTGCTCTTGTGGACAAATGTGTAGGTTGGTGAGAATGAAATCAAGTAGGTTACTCCCTCTTATTGGTTTCCTCACCACCTGACACATACCCAGTTTGGCAGCTAGTTTGGTCAGTGATTGTACTACTGAACCACTTAGTGCTGTACGCTGTAGTTCCCCAATCCAGAGTACATTCTGTGCTCTTGCTTCCCTAGGTGCCTCCTCCAAGTGATGTTCAACAGTTGAGGGGACAGTAGGTGGTGATCAGCAGGGATTTTGTTGGTCTTGTTTGACCCGAAGCAATGAAACTTCATGGGTCTGAAGTCAGTGGTGAGGGCTACTGTAAACCACTATGTCCACACCTCTAGAAGAGCCTGGGATGTTGGCTGATAGATATAATTCTGTGAGTACAACTATGTCAGACTGTTGACTAGTCTGTGGGACATTTTGAACAACTTGGGCACTAAATGTTAGTAAGCAGGACATTGCAGGTTCAACTGGGCTGAGATTGCTCAAGTCTGATACGTTGCCGGTAAAATCCAATCTGACTTTTTCCCTTATTATTGAACTTTGTAGGGATAGGGCCAGCAGGCTTCACTCTCTAAAGGACATTATTGAATCATTTACAAATATACGAATTAAGAGCAGGAGTAGTCCATTCGGCCCCTCGAGCCTGCTCTGCCATTTGATAAGATCATGGCTGATCTGATTGTGACCTCAACCCTACTTTCCCGTCTACCTACTATAACCTTTGATTCCCTTGTTAATCAGGAATCTATCTAACTCAGCCTTAAAAAATATTCAATGACCCTGCCTCCACCGCTCTCTGGGGAAGGGAGTTCCACAGATTCACGACCCTCTGAGAGAAAAAAATTCTCCTCATCTCCATCTTAAATGAGAAACCCCTTATTTTTAAAGTGTGGCCCCTGGTTCTAGTCTCTCCCACAAGGGGAAACATCCTCTCAGCATCTACCCCTTCTAGTCCCCTCAGGATCTTATATGTTTCAATAAGATCATCTCTCATTCCTCCAAACTCCAGTTTATACAGGCCCAACCTGTCCAACCTTTCCTCATTAGATAACCCCCTCATCCCAGGGATCAGTCGAGTGAACCTTCTCTGAACCACCTCCAAAGCAATTGTGTCCTTTCTTAAATAAGAAGACCATAACTGCACACAGTATTCTAGATGTGGTCTCACCAATGCCCTGTACAACTGTAGCAAAACATCTCTACTTTTATATTCCATTCCCCTTGCAATAAATGACAACATTCCATTTGCCTTCCTAATCACTTGCTGTGCCTGCATACTAACTTTTTGTGATTCATGTACCAGGACACCCGGATACCTCTGCACCTCAGAGTTCCGCAATCTCTCTCCATTTAAATAATATACTGCTTTTCTATTCCTCCTGCCAAAGTGGACAAGTTCACATTTTCCCACATTATACTCCATCTGCCAAATTTTTGCCCACTCACTTAACCTATCTATAGCTCTTTGCAGACTCCTTATGTCCTCTTCACAACTTACTTTCCTACCTACCTTTGTGTTATCAGCAAATTTAGCAACCATATGTTCGGTCTCTTCATCCAAGTCATTGATATAGATTGTAAATAGTTGAGGCCCAAGCACTAATCCCTGTGGCACTCCACTTGTTACATCTTGCTACCCTGAAAATGACCCATTTATGCCTACTCTCTGTTTCCTGTTAGCTAATCAATCCTTTATCCATGCTAATATGTTACCCCCTACACCATGAGCTCTTTGGGATTTTATGACAATGTTGCAGTTTTCATGGTCATTTTTCTGGTTCATAACTTTGCCATGGTGGAACAGTTTTCCATATTAAACCCATTCCTTGCAACAGACCATATAAAATGTGTCCAATAGTGGACTCTACCCAATTTATTTAATCTATTGCGATAATTGAATAACCGTAGGTTAAACTTCCAAGGAGATCAAACTGAAAATTTTCCATGACTTCTTATGGTAATCAAACAAAAACTCCCAGATAGTAAACACTTCAATAGCCTGTTGAATATGATACTTATTCAATTTGTAGATCCAACCAAATAAAGCGCAAGCAGGTACGTGAATACGTGTTGGATAGGGTTCCAAGTGTTATGCATGATATATGACTGTAATAATTAAAAATAGTGAACTTACTGACCAAGTGGTTTGAAATGTGGAAGCACGAGTACACTTCAAAGCAATAATACATCCTGGATGATTGGGTCATTGATAGGCCATTCAAGTTTGTTCTTTCAATATACAATGTTATCTGAACCCCTTGATATATTACTGCCCCTGAATTAAGTATGTGATCAGCAGCACAAATTTTTTAATTGCTTTAGTCTAGAAGTCATACTGCACACAGGACAATCACAGGCTGAGAAAATGAGTGCAGAATTAATTTCACTGGAACTTTTAAAAACATTGATAAAAGCCTATTCATATCATAGAACATCACTTGAGCAATGCCTTTTCCTGTTCAATTGCTGGATGTTTCTTATTTTAATTTCTTTTAGTTTTGGACAGGAGATTGTTTTGCATGTATGCCTAGGGCCAGGAGTGAATTTGCTATTTACTGTTTGCTAAAAGGGTGTGCACTCTGACTCTTTATGAACAAAATAAAAACGCCAGTAAATAACCTAATGAAAACCAGGGGTTCTACTTCCCCTTCCGACCTCATTCTATGCAAATCTCACACATCTTATTGCTTCAGTAATAGAAAAAGAATATTCTGTGCTATATTTACATCAGTTTTAGTGCAGTGTTAGCCAAGATTGTTACTAAATAAGAATGCAACAACATTTTTATTAAAACAGTGTCCTTGGGAACTTTGAATTTTAATTCGTTATGTCAATCCAGAATTGAAAAACAAATTAAAACACATATTTGTGAGGTTTTTGTGAATATCGTGTAGCAAATGGTATTGTGGCAATGTGGTAATTATTCAGTGAGTTTTGCTTCCGGGTGGGGAGTGGTTTTGGGGGGGGCTGGTGGTGGGGTGGGGGGGGCATGCAGGCTTATGGTAGGCCAGGTATTTCCATCTGCAGCCCCCAAGTGGTGAGTTTGTGATCTCAGGCATGCTGCCAGACAAACGCACAGAAAAAAGGTCAAGCACTTCTGCACAGGAGGTAAGGGTAAACCATACAGCACAGAATTCGGGATCATTCTTTCTAACCTGTGTCTACCTCTCAATATTGGCAGAGGCCTGAAAGCAGGTAAGCATCAATAACTTCTTATTATATTGTGGATGAAATCCAGAACTCTCTTGAACTCTATATATTGATATCAGTGAAGCCCATTTCAGTGTACAGTACTCTTCCACACTATCATTTCCATGCATTGAGGCCAGTTACTGTAATTTGCACTATCCATAACACGGCCATCCCTAAGTCTCGAAGGCACTAATAACTGGGGAACACCGAAAATTTAAGAGGACCGCACGGAGTTGCAACAGTATGATATTCTAGTGCCATCATGTGGCTCTGATAGTGTAATAACAGACACACTTATCCAAACATTGATGCAGTCACAGGTCTGCATAATTTTTGCTCAGGATGCTCCCTATGCACCTTATCAAATGGAACCTCACAGTTTTACCCTTTGTAATGATCCTGAGGGAAAGAAAGAAAGAGGTGAAGTGCTTTTGCAGTTGATGATTCTGTCTTTATTTGGAGATTTTCTTCTTCCCTGCACCTGGGGAATTGGTGCTTTCCAGGGTAGGGAAGAGGAAAAAGGGATGGAAACTTGTTATGTCAGGTCTTTTTAAAAAAAAAATTAATTCTTGTGATGCGGACGGCACTGGCAAGGCTGGCGTTTGTTTTCCATCCCTAGTTGCTGTCAAAAGGTGACGGTGGGCCACCTTCTTGAACCACTGTAGTCTGTGTGGTATTCATTGTAGCGGATTTGATACAACTGAGTGGCTTGTTAGGCCACTTCAGAGGGCAGTTAAGAGTCAACCACGTTGGTGTGGGACTGGAGTCACATATAGGCCAGCCTAGGTAAGTACAGCAGATTTCCTTACCTAAAGGACATTAGAGAACCAGTTGGGTTTTAACAACAATCCGATAGCTTCATGGTCACTTTTTTATTGATATCAGCTTTTTATTTCCGTATTTTTGAAAAACCGAATTCAAATTCTCAAACTGCCACGGTGGGATTTGAACTCATGTTCTCTAGATTATTAGTCCAGGATTACTAGTTCGGTAACATAACCACTACAGTAATGTACCCCATTATGCTGCCCTAGGGGCACCCGCTGTAGTAGCTGCAGGCCCAACGTACCTATTTTAATGAGGCGGAAGGTAATTTCCCGGCTTCATTTTCCAGGGACTATGTTCAATGGGCGCCTCAGCAGAGGTGCCAGAAAAAGCTGGAGCATTGGCCTGCTTTTGGAACCCCGCAGATTGGAGGGTCAATAGTGGCACTGGGGGCAAGCTGAAGACATAACAGATATGTGAAAACTTTTCATCTAATAACCCCAAGCGACAATCTCCAGCATTTGGACCTGCTCCCAAACAGCAGCCAAAAGGCTGCAACCTCAGCAGCCAGGTCTGATGTTATGCTTCTATTTCCTCCAGGATCTTTTGACACAAGGCCCAGCCAGGCGATAGGTCTGCACCTGGAGTGTGCCAGGGCCAAGCAAATGACTTGTGGCAGGGGAAATGGAGGCGGGGGGGCGGGGGGGTTAAGTCAAAAATAATCTGCACATTATCTTAGTGAGCGAGTGGTAAATATATGGAACAGGCTCCCTAAGGAGATGGTGGAAGCAGATAGTGTCATTCATTCAAATACAAACTAGATAAATTTCTTTCAGAAAATAACATTTTGGGATACAGTATATGAGTAATTTGAGACATAACATATGGTAAGTGTAGCAGCTCGGGAGGAACAGGTGACTTTGGAACTATGATTCTCAAAGGTTTCCACCATTGGGGGTTTTCCTCGCTTCCTGTCTGGGTCTATTGTAGATTAATTGATAAGAGATTGATTGCTGTGATTAGTCAACAGCTGTTTTATTGTGACTACTCGGATGGTAGAAGGTGAACAAGACTTGGTCTTTTTTTTTATCTAGTAATTCCTTTGTTCCTAAGTAAAGGAATGCATGCATGGAAAAGGACAGTTCATGATAGTAACAGTTGGTACAGTGATGTTGTAGTGGTGAGGCTATTGAATTTCTTGTGACACTGCAGCCATGTACTCTGGATATTGCTACTGGCATTTATGGAGTTGGCCACCTCTTGTCAAGGTCTGCGCCCCATTATCTGGGTGACCCATCATCCATCTTATGGAAAGAGGAGGTCTGCGTTAAGCTGCTGCAGGCCTTTAAATTCCCTCCTTCGATTGGGCTTGTATTTAATCCCCAGACGCTAAGCATTTCACAGAATGGCATGGTATTATAGAAAATTGATTAGAGATTGTGCCATTATTTCAGAACCACAAATTGCAATTACTCAATGGAATATGCCATTTGCACAGTCTACGAAGCGCCAAATGCCTTCTTGGTTTTGAAGAGAAACCTGTGTATAACAATTTTACTAGTTAAACACTATGGTTTGGAGTACACGCTAATGCTTCAGATTTGGGTCGAGACCATGACGAACTGTTTCATCTCGACCAAAATAGAACCAGAGGATATGGCCTGTGCTTGGTGGGGGGGGGGGGTTTAAGTCAAAAATAATCTGCACATTATCTTAGTGAGCGAGTGGTAAATATATGGAAATGCAGATCACCTGAACCTGGATATACAGATGGGTTCAGGTGTGTTCCACTCGGGCACATTTCGGTTCCATGCTGCATGACTTACACTCGGACGGAAAGGGGTGGAAAATCAATCCCCCATTGTGCCCACATCAGTGCTAATTTTAGATAATGTAATTTTACATTAATTTGGTTTTATATTCCTTCATACAATGAAAGGGCCAGAAAACACAAGAAGGCTCTTCATTTAATAGGGATGTTGCAGCATTTCTTTTTTCATGTGTTATATTGATGAGTGATGTGTTAAATATTAATGAGAGTCATTGACAAGCACTTATAGCTGTTTCAAATAATAATAAGTTGCTGTCAATGACTAAAAAGAACAAAACGCTTCTGGTATTACCTTAATTCATTTTTAAAGGGATCAGCGACAGTGATTACAAAACAGCAAGACTAAATAACTGGTGTACGTTTCTCTTGTGTTGGGTAAGTTGTTTTAATTAGCCCAAAGGCTTTTGCAAGGCCATTGTATCTACTGGAAACATTTCATATGTACCTAAGTCTATGCTCCCATGAAATTATGGTGTTTAATTTTGGCTGTTTCTTAGATGATGAGTCTTTTTAATACAGTGAAATCCTGTTCGATTAGACAACAAAAGTTTTTTATAACCAGAGTTGCGTATATCGAGAATGATTATATAAATACTGTACTGACGGACTTCAGAACAGGTGGAGATTTGTTTAAATGTGATCAAGTGAATTATTTTAAATCAGATTTGTTTCACACAGTAAATGATAAAAAGACAGATGAACTCTGTAAAGTTTTTTTGGTCAGTTTTTGTGCTCATCTATGTGAGAGATGTTAGCGCTGAGGAATGAAATACTTCCCCCATTTTGGTCACTCATTGTCAGTATCAAACATTCCCAATTAAGATATAACTTGGATGAGATACAGTGCAAATGTCCCAGCAATGTGTCTTAACTCCAACATCAGTACAGCATCCCCTACTGCAGCATCGTAACATTTCCATTTCCATCCTGGAGACTTTTCTGAGTGAGATTGCCAAATTAGGAGCAGGTTAGTGCTTTGGCCCCATGCTCACTGGTAAGAACTGAGTTGAGACTGACCAAACTCATTTCACTGAAGGAAAACTTTGCCTTATTTGGGCTCGGGATGTGGGTGACACTGCAAAGCCACATTTTTATTGCCCATCCCTAGTTGCCCTAAGAAGGTGGCAGGCTGTGCTTGAACTGCTGCAGTCCTTGTACTGTTGGTCCCCCCCACAGTGGTGTTAGGTTGGGAAATCCAGAATTTTGATTCAGCAGCGATGAAGAAATAGCGGTATATGTCCAAGGCAGGATGATGTGTGTCTTGGAGGTGATGACATTCTTACAATCTTGTTATTTTGCTGGATACAATAAAAAAGTTATTAATGAGTTTCACAATAAAATATACATTTAAAATAGCTAATGTCTGCATTATTCTCAAACCAAAGTTCATTGAATTTTTATAATATTTTATTCTCTCTGGATCTTTCTTACTTTAACCTCCCAGGACAACCCCCCACCATAAACATTTATTTTAAAACAAAAGGTAAACATCTGTATTTTGAAGAAGTTAGTTACAACATTATTATTTTGCCTATGAAGTGTCCAAACCTCCCCCATCCCCAAGTCCCACTATGCTTCTTTCAATGATGTGTGATAACAACATGGGAAACTCCATGATGTGCTGTGTGATGGACCATTAGTTTCCAAGAGACACCGAACAGATATTATTGCAGCACTGAAACTGGAGCCGCAGCCTGACAGCTTCCCTCCTTACCGAGCCTGACAGCTGCACTAAAAGATGCAGTTTCATGGCGAGCTTTCTTCTAGTCTTGACTTTTATTGACTGACTTGACAATCATATTAGGAAACAGGAGCTAATCTGGCAATTAAAAAAAATCTGTGTTCTTTCAACTTAAGCCAACATTACTCCTTTACGAAACAAACTTTTTTCCAATTTGTATGAAGCAAGTACGTTTTCCTTTTATTAGAGATAAAAGGAAAAACATCAAGTGCTGGAATCTGAAACAAAACCAGATAATGTCTGAGAGAAACAGAGTTATCGTTTCATGTTCATCTCCAACATCTTCCAGTTCTGATGAAAGGTCATTGACCTGAAACGTTAACTCTGTTTCTCTCTCCACATATGCTGCCTGACCTGCTGAGTGTATCCAGCATTTTTTGTTTTTATCTCAGAGTTCCAGCATCTGCAGTATTTTGCTTTAGTTTGACCATTAGTAAAATGTTTTCAATCAGCAACTGAAAGAGAAAACCAGACCAAGATTTCATATGTGATCCTTCATCACAACTGGAAAGATCAGCTGGAGAATTGGGTTTTGTAAGACTGACAAGGACAAGTCAGGACATGCACAGGAAGACAGGGTGGGAAGAGGAGAACAACGGGGAGAAATCAAGAATGCAAATACTGTATATTGACTCTTTTCTTAAAGTGTCTGCTAATGGGTTCAACAGCCGACTAACCGATTTTAAAGTGCTGGAAAGAGGCATATGATGTTTTACACTATATGAGGATCAATTCAGGTAATTGGATATGCAGAAATTTTAATGGCATTGGAAAGACAAAGAGGGCAGCCAGACATGGCTAAAGGATAAATGTAAATGACACCTAAATAGGATAGACAGCTGAGATCTAAAGTTGCTGGTTTTAATGTTTGGACTAGAGGGCTGAAGGGTGATCATGAAGAAGATGAAATACTGTTCTCGAAAGTTTGCACTGAGCTTCAGAAATAGTTCTTCATCCTCCTCTTGTGAACTCTTCTTGGAAGAAGAGAAAATACAAATGAGAGTTTAGTGAATTGCTTTTTCATGTACAGATATTTTAAAGTTAGCATAGGGGAATATATCTATCTGTTCAGTAACTAGTGCAATATTCATAAGAATCTTTCATTAGTCATTTGTTAATTTAGTCCTTAAATGTATACATTGAAGTTTGAGAGTGATCATACATGTAGTGACTAAGTAAAAGTCATACTGAATGATGGATACCTGAGCGATTACAGGACAGTAGTCTGATCTGATGTCGTAGACCACAAAAGCAACATCAAATTGTTTATAATTATCTGGGTCTCGGAAAAGATCTGGTTATAATATATAAATTCAGAACTTCAAGGGGTGGTTTTATTTTCTTCTGGATCCATGTTTTGGTAGTAGCTGTGGATGCCTGTGGTTGGTCATTCAGGCCCTCATTGTTATTGCATGAGGATATCCATACTGAATGATTATGTTGTATCACTGCTTGTCTATTATACACAATTTGCAATTGATTGCCAGGAAATAATATGACATCTGGATCTTTGTCATGCATCATTTTATAACAAAAAACATCCATGAATGCAACAGAAATGAGAAAACAGGTATAAAAGCCATTGACGAGTGTCTATGATCTTCAGATTACAGACTGTCGGAAATGAAAGGCAGCAACCAGCAGCTATACCATTGCCGCTGGGAACAAATTAAGTAATTCCTGTAATTAGTGCATGGGTGGAACGTTTGATAACATCTGCCGCCTATAGGTGTTTGTGTCTGACTCAGAAACATTAGGGTAGATTTTCCAATCGGTTACACCTGACATGGGTATAAAGTGATCATAACCAATTGCAAATATGCTGAATAACCATTATGCAGGATTGGAGTTTGTTATATTAAAACTAGGCTCCAATGATGTAATTTAGATGTCCATTCAATTTACCAGCATTTACACTATAGTGCTCTGTCATCTATCCTCCCATATAAAATGGGCATCCGGGACTGCCAGAGACTGCTGGATTTAAAGAGTCCTATTGTAAGATTTGTGGCATTTTGACACTGAACCTTTTACCTTGTTTCCTCTTAGCTGGTCAAGAGATTTTGTTCAAGAGCTACTTATACGTGATTTCCCACATGCCACCTCCCCAGCAAGTTCCCAGTACCCGGTCCAAAATGGACTGGGAGCGTGTCCACACTATTTAAATAAAGTTGACCCCAAAAAATCAGGCAGGGTCAGCACATTAATTGTTGGGAAGCTGCTAATAAGGCACAGGCCAATTAATATTATATATAAAATAAAAACAGAAAATGCTGCAAATACTCAGCAAGTCAGGCATCACCTGTGGAGAAAGAAACGGTGTTAATATTTCAGTTTGAGAACTTTTCGTCAGAACCGTCTTTGACCTGAAATGTTAACTCTGTTTCTTTCTCCACAGATGCTGCCTGACTTGCTGAGTGTTTCCAGCATTTTCTGTTTTTATTTCAGATTTCCAGCATCTGCAGTATTTTGATTTTGACAGGCCAATTAATGCTGGGTTGGAAACTCTAACCTTCACGTTTCATATTGTAAGAGCTCAAATTTGTTGAAGTCCCTGATATCATCTCACTCTTAAAGGAAATGAGTCCATTTGCAATCTGATCAAATTCTGACTTTAATTAAGAGGACAGGCAGAGAGATTGGTCGCAGATGACAATCTACAGAAGCTATGTGGGATTGAAGACACCGTGCATGCTCTCCTGAATGCAAACCTATAAATTTCAGCCTATTACATGTGTTAAGTTTCACTATTTTGACTATATCAGCAATTGAGTTGTACATAGTAACTTAATTACTCTTTACTAATTAAAAAAAAACATATTGGTTGCATTTCAGTTTTTTTTTTACCATTTAATTTAGTGCTATTGTTAATAACTATTGTTAATAGAGGCATGGTGTGTGTCCGTGCTGTGTTCAGGAGGATGATAGTAATACACTCACACAGTTATGGTGAGTTATCCTGCTCATCATGTCACTTGTGAAGAGATTCTGGTGTCTGCTGTCTGTCTAGTGACGACCCACACTAGTCAGTTGGCTGTTTGATGGATGTGGTAACTCCCATCAGTATGACTATTTTAACCAGAGATTTTATTGTGAAGAAATAGTAAAACACATTTCTTAATTATTTTTTTGAATCCAAGAGTTAATTGTTATAAAGCTTATACTTTCCTCCTTTAGGAGTCTGCTATCGGAAACAACCCATTGCTAGGTTTCACTATCATTGCCATTCCGAAAGTGGCAACGAAATTCCTCAAAAACAGACAAAAGTTCTCTCTGATTTTTCTCCCTCCTTATGGGGCAACGTCTAGGGCTCTTCATGGCAACTTCACAAGACTGCATATCTTAGACTGAGAATTCAATTGTCAGAGAAAATCACAGGAATGGTCCACTCTTCCACCACTATGTGGCACAATACACTAACATGCCACTCTTCATTTTATCTGGCCACCCAATTGTGCCAAGAACCATTGTTTTTGTGTAATTTCTGGCAGGCCTTCCAAGGCCTATTTAAGTGGAAATGAACCTCTTAAAGTGAGGTTGCATTCCCTGCTTTCACATATCACTATTATACTGCTGCAAAGGGGGAATCGTAGATATCTTCCTGGAGGTCCTGGTGGAGGAGGCCAGGGCAAGGAGGGTGGTAGTGTTCACAGCACCTGCAGGGGCATTGCCAGAATGACTATCCAGCAGGCCTGGATAGAGGTGGCTGAGAGGATTAGTGCCAACAGCATCACCCCAGGACCTGGCTTCAGTGTAGAAAGAGATTTAATGACCTAACGAACAGCAAGGGTAAGTACAGCTCGTTATCTCTCCATCTCTTTCAATAATACTTGCCAACATTCTTTTCACCCCTTCCCCATCACTTGCAACAATTCCATCCCCTCCATCACATCCATTACCATGCAATCAATGACACACTGCAACAACCCTCTCATTCCAAACACATTCACCTCTTCCTTTCAAAGACTAGCTGGACATTAATGGAGTGGTAACCCATCCTATTGACGAAGGCTGCTGGCTGGTATTTGGTGCCCTGATAGCAACATGTGTGTAGTCAATGATGCACCACTTTTAACTCAAGGAAGCGTACGGGAGGGTGCGAGGCAAGCGGCAAACCGTCCCGACCTCGGCAGCATGAGGCCTGGGAGATTTTAACTCATGGGCCTCAACTGCATAGGACCCATCAGCCTCCTGCCCGAAACTGATGGGCAGTGGCAGCTGGCCGGCGGGAAGGAGAGGAATGTTGCGCGGCTAGAGGCCAGCACTGAGATAATTATCTGGGAGGAACTTCGGAAGGGCTGTACGGTCGGGGTAGTAGGGAAGCCCAAGGCAAGGGAGACCTAAACATTCCTGCTCCTAACCCCACAAGCAAAGTAAAAAATAAAGCAAAACCACTTGCTTTTTTAGGCCTTTTTTGGCCATGACTCCTCTTCCCGCTAAATTTGCCTGATGCCTTTGGAGCCAGATTTGCATATTTAAAGAGTTTCTGGCAGGTAACTCGCAGGTTAAAATAGGAACATGTGGGAAGATAGTGGGATCTCAGCGGGCAACGCGAGTGGGTGGGCAGGGTTACAATCTCCTCTTGTCCTACCTTTGGAGTAGAGCCATCTTAATAGGATCCCTCTTGGTCAGCAGCTGCTTTTGTTGCTCCTCCTACTAAGAAATCAGCGTTAAGAATATGTGTACTGATGCTGAATAACAATGTCATGGTCTGTGTGCCCCAAAACTAAAATGTTAACGTGTATAACAAGTTTGCATCAGGCAAGTTCAAAACTGTTGCAGTGAGCTCCTTTGGAATTGGTTTGCTATGTACAACTGCATTAGTCAATCCTATGCATCATGTTAGTGAACTATCTCATAGAATGAACATAATTGACGCAGTCAGCCCAGGAAATGGGCAGTCAGCTCTGAACCCTAGAATATGAAACAAAACATTTTTCACTCAAGTTCAGTATCAGAAAGCTTCCGTTGGGAAAAAAAAGGTTGGGCTATGTTTGAGACTCTAATTATACAGCTCAGGGTGTCTTTGAGCATATGGGTGGAGATCTGTGTTTCCTGGTGAAATTAGAAATACACATGTAAAGAAGCAGTTATGCTTTACTAGAAATAGCAACCGGGGGAAATCTCCCACCAAGCCAGTTTAATGGCAATTCATTAAACACTGGGACAATGGAGAATAAATCAAAGATTTTTTTAGAGATTAGATTAGAAATAAGGGCACTGCCGTGGAAATTGTTTAGCGATGGTGGTACCAGAAGATTGGAGAGTAGCTAAGGTTATTCCAAAAGGTTTCATTTTTAAAAACAGTTCAGGAACATGATCATCGGAATCACAGACACGTTAGCTCGTAGCTTGGTATCTATTGTGGGAAAACTACTATAAAGGAAATTAATGACCAGCTTCTCTTGACACTAAAGGCAAAAAATTGAAATTAGCAGAGATTTATGAAAAACAACTGGGGACTTTCATCTAACTGAGCTAGTGGAAGAATGTGATCTAGTTGATATATATTTTGACTCCCAGAAAGCATACGATCAGTCCCTTCATAACAGACTTAAGGGCTAAAGTGAAATTTTGTAAGATCAAGAGCAAAGTTGTAAACTGAATAATAGGATGCAGTTACTAATTATAATTGCTCTAATTGAGTTGGTTTGATCAGAACCTATCTTGGGACTACGACTATTCATAATATTTGATGATGATGTTGATAAGCACATTGTTAATCAAGTTTGGCGATTGTGTGGTACAGTAGGTCAGCACACAGTTCTTGGACCTGAGATGGAATCCAGCCCAAACTGATGGGATGAAAATGTCCTGTCTCCAGTAGTTGTAAAAGTCTGATGTGAAATAAATTAAGGAGTTTCAACCCCATTCCTAATAGGCACGAGTTTACAATATCCAAGTAATCCTAATTTAGCACCAATTGGCAATGGATTGGAAATATGACTCAGAGGTCAGAGAGATTGTTGATGTAGAAAATTGAAAGAGGCACTCTTCTGAAGTCGAGGTTGAGACGCATTATTCAGGAAGAGCAAAGGGAGCTTTATTCTGCATCTGATGAAGCAAAAAGGGAACTGGGCATGCTTGATACTGGCAATAAGTAATAAATATTAAAAACT
The DNA here is from genome assembly GCF_035084215.1 of Heptranchias perlo. Classification (NCBI taxonomy): domain Eukaryota; kingdom Metazoa; phylum Chordata; class Chondrichthyes; order Hexanchiformes; family Hexanchidae; genus Heptranchias; species Heptranchias perlo. Next base: position 28,131,712 of record NC_090349.1, read on the forward strand.
GTTCCATTCCTCCACAATAATAAGAAAGAAAATGACTCTTAATAAGTTATTAAAAGTAGTTTTCCTGTCAAAACTTCACCCCATCCTCTCATCCTCAATCCCATTCCCTTCCCATCTTTTTTCCCATATTCCCATGCTCCTATTGCCTCCTCTACCTCTTCCCACTATTCCCTTGCTTCATTGCTTTCCCTACACCTTCACGTCATCAAATCACCCCGTATACTCCTCTATAGGAGAATATATTGCCTCTACTCTCCCTTTCATCTCCTTGTAACAGCACTTCACCTTCAGCCCCCATTCCCTTTCGTCATATCACCCACATCCCCATCACTTTACCCCATCATTCCCTCTCCTCCCCTCTCCTTCATTTCCTCAACCCCCTTCCTCTCCCCTCACCTCCCCCATTTCCTTTGTCCCACACCAGCTTGACCCCTAAGTCAGTTTCCCAAGACTAAGCCTAGTGGCCCAAAGGTTGGTAGATGAGCATCGCCAATGGGGAGAGAGAGTAGTTAGGCAGCAAGAGGGCCAAATGGGGCAGTGGAGCATATGGAACAGGGTGGGAAAATGGGCAAGTTTTAGAAAGAGGGCATCAATGATGGGGACAGGAGAGGGGGCAAGCGTTCTGAGTCTCAAGGCCCCACGATGGTGAGAAGGGAAGTGGACAGTCAGGAGGAAAGACCCATTGAGGCAGCAGTGGCAATAAATTAAAAATAATGCTTATAAATTTAAAATAAAACATACTGCAGGGAACATGGCAGCCCAGGAATAAATATTACATTTAAATAAAACTTACATGTAGCATTACCAAGGTGTGTGGAACTCTGGGTGTGTATGTGTGTTTATTTCTTTCCATCTGTGTCTGCCTATCTGTCTTTTTTTCTTTCCTTGCTTGTCTGTATATGTCTTTTTATGTGTGCTGTTACAATGCAGCTGTGTGAAGTGGTTTCAGTTCACATTGTGCTACAGTTATGGTGTAAATCCAGTCGTGTAAATCCAGTCTAATTACGGAGTCAGGGCCTGAACTGACTCATGCAAAATAGAGTGTGACTCTGGCGGACGGAGTCTCACGTCTTTTTGTCCTTTTGGGCCATAACTCTGGATTTGCATTACACATTTAGCATTAGTGCTAAATTTAGCACTGTTTAAAAACAATGCTAAATTTGTAGTGTAAATGTACCCTTTGTCTGTCTTTGTTTCTTTCTCTTCCTGTCTGCCTTTCTCCTCTATCTTCTTCGTTTTTCTCTTCCCTGTCAGTAAGTAAACAATTCCTAGGAAATAATTTTCCCATTAAAACTTGCCCCAAAATTAGTTTTGAAAGTTCATGCTTTAATTTGTGTTGAGGTTTTTGAGAAAAACAAACTCAGAATTATTGTTTATAATCTCTTAGCTTCAAATACTACATAGGTTTTCTGCACAGACAAATACTGATGCATGATGGGAAACTCTTCCACTGTGTACATGTTCAGACTGCAGCATGCTGGGAATTGTAGGCACAGATGCGTGCTGGGAGCTGCTGGTGGTATCGTTGGTCTTTCTAATCAATGAATTCTAGGTTTTCATTGTTATGCACATTGAGCACGGAAAATGCTGTTGCATGGGCAAATTTAATCATTTTCTTGTAATTTTTAAAATTGTTTTTATTTTATTATGGTACAATCCTTACTTCCAGTTTTCAAGATGGCAGACGAAATGATTTTCAAAAGTGTTTTGAGCAATTTGATTGGCTTCTGCTTCTTGCTATTGGTTTATTGTTGCTGACTACCAATTTTTATTTGGAGATTTTTTGAAATTGCTTATTAGTAAGTTTCTTTCCTGGTTGCTACTTGTTGATTGGCATGTTCTGTACCTGTTCAGTTGTGATTTGTCACAGTTTTAAGAATATGAAATTTGATTGTGACACAAAAATTTGCATGATTTACACAGACGCTGAAGTGGGATGCCTAAGCATGGCCCTGAAGTGTGACACAGGGAGTGTGACAGACAGGACATAAGCAGTCGTACCAATTTTATTTTAATACTAGTAAATTGCCTGTGGCATTGCTCACTCTGTCTGTTGATGAATAAGTTTTTTTTATGTACAAGATGGCAATGGATTTGGGAGGAAATTCAGAAACTCACTCCACAGAACTACCTACTGGCCAGAAACTGAAACTACATTTTGTTATAGACAACCATTTACATGCAAGATTTGTATTCTAAATGTTTATGTAGGCAGTTTCAATGTTAAAACTGTGACCAAAAACTGTAACAACAGGTGTGTGCCAACACAAGACTTTTAATAATATGTTATTTAATAATATATATATAAAATAAAGAAGGAAGGAAAGACTTGCATTTTATACAGCACCTTTCACAACCTCAGGATGTCCCAAAGCACTTTACAGCCAATGAAGTGCTTTTGAAGTGTAGGAAATGTGGCAGCCAATGTAGGAAATGTGGCACTCAATTTGTGCACAGCAAGGTCCCACAAACAGCAATGTAATAATGACCAGATAATTTTTTTTAGTGGTGTTGGTTGAGAGATAGTATTATTTAATATATAGATACTAATGGATCTCCCATAGTATTGCTTAAGGTAATTCAGAGGATACACTGATTTGTAATGACAGGAGAGTTATTCCATTAAAATGTAATTTAAATCAGCAGTATGTTTTAAAGCATTGATATTCTGCCTCATTATTATCTGTGATGTGGAGATGCCGGTGATGGACTGGGGTTGACAAATGTAAACAATCTTACAACACCAAGTTATAGTCCAACAATTTTATTTGAAAATCACAAGCTTTCGGAGGCTTCCTCCTTCCTCAGGTGAATGTCAGGAAATCCTGACATTCACCTGAGGAAGGAGGAAGCCTCCGAAAGCTTGTGATTTTCAAATAAAATTGTTGGACTATAACTTGGTGTTGTAAGATCATTATTATCTGATTAGGAGTGAAAGAAATTACAGTATTAGCTGCCCGTACAGTCAGCACATACTTTGGTTACTGGCAATTTAATCCAAAGTCTGATTTTAAACAGTGCCAGTGAGCTGGAACTAAACTGCACCTACATTTATGTTTTACTTTTTAAAGTTAAAAGTGTAAAGTTGAAACTACGCAAATCAAAACAATAAAGGGAAAAACCTGAAACACCAACAATTCCCAAAGGCTGCTGCTGCAAAACACATGCTATTGGCAACTGTAGCCCAGAATTTGCTGTAGCCGGTCTAAGAACGGTGCCCGCCATTAGTTAAGACTTGCCCTGCCCGTTTAATTTCCATGAGATTTTGAACTGCAAGTTGTTGGATCTGCGAGATGGAAATGGCTTGGCGCCCTCTACAGGGCATCTGGGATCTGAGTGAACAGGGCAAACAACTGTGTATCTCCTTAACCAATCAGATTGAAGGATTGTTAAATGACCAGCACAGAGTCCGTCTGTCTGTCTACAAGGCAGTGTACGTTAAAATAGTGAATTCAATATCAAATCAGGTACAGAAAGAGAAATAAAGAGAGAGAAAGAAAGATTGGATTAAGAGAGAGAGAAAAAAAGAGACAGAAGGAAAAAGTAAAAACCAAATCTTAATTTTAATTTTAAAAAAAATTCTCCCAACAACAATTAAAAGCTGAATAAATGAGACTCCACACTTGTAATTGTTAATTTTCAGTGCCAGAGAGGTTGTTTGGCAGTAATTAACACTTATCACGCTGTTAAAAAGGATACTTAGACTGAAATGGACAAGCCCTATCTTTCTGTGGCGAGTTTGGTTCGTATCTACCATGCACTTACAGGAACTTCACATCGTTCAATGCATTTGAATGGTGAGTCAGACAGTGAGATGCCGTTCTCGCGAAGCTAATGGTGGAGCGGCACATCTCGGACAGGAACTTCCGGATTTTCATGTTTAACTGCGCATCTGCCCTCGCCTGAAGTTACTGTGCTATTTGTGCATAAGTAATGGTGAGCGCCGTTAACCTCCATTATTTTGACAGCAAATTCTGAGCCAATGTGATTAAAAGACACAAAACCATTCTGAAATATGTAACATTCAAATGTTGCTTTGTACTAAGAGCTCACTAAGAACGGTAGCCTCAGCTAGAATCATAGAAGTTTACAACATGGAAACAGGCACTTCGGCCCAACATGTCCATGTCACCCAGTTTATACCACTAAGCTAGTCCCAATTGCCTGCACTTGGCCCATATCCCTCTATACCCATCTTACCCATGTAACTGTCCAAATGCTTTTTAAAAGACAAAATTGTACCCGCCTCTACTACTGCCTCTGGCAGCTCGTTCCAGACGCTCACCACCCTTTGAGTGAAAAAATTGCCCCTCTGGACCCTTTTGTATCTCTCCCCTCTCACCTTAAATCTATGCCCCCTCCTCATAGACTCCCCTACCTTTGGGAAAAGATTTTGACTATCTACCTTATCTATGCCCCTCATTATTTTATAGACTTCTATAAGATCACCCCTAAACCTCCTACTCTCCAGGGAGAAAAGTCTCAGTCTATCCAACCTCTCCCTATAAGTCAAACCATCAAGTCCCGGTAGCATCCTAGTAAATCTTTTCTGCACTCTTTCTAGTTTAATAATATCCTTTCTATAATAGGGTGACCAGAACTGTACACAGTATTCCAAGTGTGGCCCTACTAATGTCTTGTACAACTTCAGCTAAGCCAAGGTATATTTGATTTTTCATCGATCCAGAATGGAAAATCCAATAATTCAGGCCAGAACCAAAACTTACTGAATTATGAATAATCAACACAGATCATATTCTGGAAAGGGTGCAGAGGAAGACCACAAGATTGAGTCCCAGTTTAAAACATCGTAGCTTCCCAGAAAGGCTTAAAGAGCTGGGTCTGTTTACTTTAGAGAATACATGATGCAATATCTATCCTCATCCTTCTTGAGCTCTCTGCAGCCTTTGACACAGTTGACTATGCAATCGTTCTCCAATGCCTCTCCTCCGTTGTCCAGCTGAATGGGACTGCCCTCGCCTGGTTGCCCTTTTACCTATCCAGTCGTAGCCAGAGAATCTCCTGCATTGGCTTCCTCTTCTCGCTCCTGCACAGTTACCTCTGCATCTATCCTTGGCCCTCTGTATTTCTCATCTACATGCTACTCCTCGGTGACATCATCGGAAGACATGACGTCAGGTTCCATGTATATGATGACGACACCCAGCTCCACCTCACCACCACCTCTCTCGACCCCTCCACTATTTCTGTGTTGTCAGACTATTTGACTGACATCCAATCCTGGGTGAGTCACAATTTCGTCCAATTAAACATTGGGAAGACTGAAGCCATTGTGTTTGACTCCCACCACAAACTCTGTTCCATCTCCCTCCTTGGCCACTGTCTCAGGCTGAACCAAACTGTTCACGTCCTTAGCGTCATATTTGACCCTGAGCTGAGCTTCCGACTCCATATTCTGTCCATCACAAAGACCACCTACTTCTACCTCCGACTCCTCCCCTGCCTCAGCTTATTTGCTGCTGAAACCCTCAACCATGCTTTTGTTACCTCCAGACTCGACTATTCCAATGCTCTCCTCGCTGGCCTCCCATTTTCCACCCTTCATAAACTAGAGTTCATCCAAAGCTTAGTTGCCCGTATCCTGACCCGCATCATGTCCTGCTCACCCATCACCCCTGTGCTCGCTGACCTACATTGGCTCCTGCTCCACCAACACTCGATTCTAAAATTCTCATCCTCATGTTCAAATCTTTCCATGGCCTCGCCTCTCCCTATCTCTGTAACCTTTTCCTTTCCTACAAACCTCCAAGAACACTGTGTTACTCCAATTCTGGACTCTTGTGCATTCCCCACTCCCTTCGCCCCACCATCGACAGCCGTGTCTTCTGCCATCTAGATCATAAACTCTGGAATTCCCTCCCTCAATCTCTCTGTTCTACCTCTTTCTCTTTCTTTAAGACCCTCCTTAAAACTTACTTCTTTGACCAAGCTTTAGTCACCTGTCCTAATATCTTCTTTGGCTTGGTGTCAACTTTTGTCTGATTATGCTTCTGTGAAGTGCCATGGGATGTTTTGTTACCTTAAAGGTGCTAAAGAAATGCAAGTTGTTGTTGTTGTATACTTAATCACCTCTACTTGGTATCAGGTTACAGCTTGCATTACTTAGCATTGACTGCAATAACAAGTATGTTCAATAAGTTCAATAAGTAAATAGCGCCTGGTTAAGGTCCAATTACCTTGTGTATTTAATCTCCTCTAAATGGTGTGGGGTTACAGTTTGCACTATTCAGCATTGACTGCAGTAGCAAACATGACTGGAAAGAGGAAAGTCATGAATCTCAGCACTAAAATCAACCTACTGAACAAAATCAACGCAAGGGTAAGGATGGGGAAGTCGAGGAGGCTCTTCTCTGCTGGTTTCAGAATGCACGTGGGAGAGATGCACCTATGAGTAACCCCCTTCTAGCCCAAAAAGTCCAGCAGTTGGCTGAAGCATTGGAAAGCCTCATTTAAATCCCTCAGATAGCTGACTACGGAAAAGGAAGTCTCTGTTCCGCCCTGCACACGGGTAAAAGTTTAACTCAGATGCTGCAGGTGCACAGCTGTGGTTAGAAAATGTGGGTGCTATACGAGCCCAAAATAAAGAGGAGGGACAACAGGAACAGAAACTGGATCTGGACAATAAAGAGATTATGGTAACACTGATCGATGTTCGTTTTGCGGGTCTCATGTTGTGGTTATGGAGCAGTATCTGATGTAAAATCAGACTGGGAGGCCCTCGAGGGCCAACGAGATGCCTCGCTGCAGCAATTTCTGGGCCCCTATGTTTTAATCCCCATTATTTTCCACAGTGGATTTGTGGGTCTTGCTGAAGCAGCTGTTGGTGCAGGAATGTCCATGGAGGTTTTTACCACTGTCGAGTCTCCAGTGACCAACAGACGATCAGTTGCTTAGCTATCTGGCAGACTCCAGCTATAATGTCAATAATCAGTAATGATGTGGAGATGCCGGTGATGGACTGGGGTTGACAAATGTAAGGAATCTTACAACACCAGGTTATAGTCCAACAGTTTTATTTGAAAATCACAAGCTTTCGGAGGCTTTTTCCTTCGTCAGGTGAAGTGTGGGATTCCTTGAATGTTACTGCATTTATAGTCAGAGAACAATATCTGGTGATTACAGATAATCTTTCCAACTGCCCGTTGTCAAGGCAATCAAAGTGTTCAGACAGAGAGATGTTACATACAGGACCACCGAATATACAAACGGCCAGAACAGCAGTCAAGGACATTCAGCCACCGATCTTCGGTTAAGCGTTCTCCAAGGCGGCCTTCGAGACACACGACAACGCAAAATCGTCGAGCAGAAATTGATAGCCAAGTTCCGCACCCATGAGGGCGGCCTCAACCGGGATCTTGGGTTCATGTCACGCTACACGTAACCCCACCAGCGAAAAAAGAGTTATCTGTTTTTAATACAACTGATCATTCTCTCTCTTTCTCTTCCTTTCGGATGTTTCTCTCTCTCTCTCTCTCTCTGTCTGTCTTTTGTTCTGGCCGTTTGTATATTCAGTGGTCCTGTGTGTAACATCTCTCTGTCTGAACACTTTGATTGCCTTGACAACGGGCAGTTGGAAAGATTATCTGTAATCACCAGGTATTGTTCTCTGACTATAAATGCGGTAACATTCAAGGAATCCCACACTTCACCTGACGAAGGAGAAAGCCTCCGAAAGCTTGTGATTTTCAAATAAAACTGTTGGACTATAACCTGGTGTTGTAAGATTCCTTACAATAATCAGTAACAAAGCGTATCATAACCAGTCCTTCCGTGACTGGTGGGCACCGCAAGGAATGGAGTGTCTTATAGACACGAGTAATAATATTATGATTTAGATTTATAAGTTTCTCTTTGTTGAAAGTACATTTTATATTTGAGTTTCTTTATTCGTTGTACCCCTTTTATAAAAAAAGTGAGGGGGGGGGGCGAGCACGTGTACATATTTTCTTTCTATTGTGACACTGGGGCAAACCATTGTTTGAAAAAAGGCATAAACCGTTGTCCTCTGGCCCCGATGCAAACATCAGTCACCCTCGGCGACCAAAAAAATCTCATCCCGAACACCATTAGCCAAGAATTTTTATTCAACAACTTAATCTGTATGGAGCATGGAACAAAATTAAATCTTTTTAAAGTTTGATGGATTTTTTTTCCACTGATAGTGCCTCATAGTTGTTATTTGAAAATGTTCTGTTTGGTTGTCAGTGCATTCTGGGTATTGTAGTTACAGAGGAGTAAGGCGAAAACTACAATTCCAATAATGCATCTCCCACACACAGACACATAACTAGTCCACAGCAGCTGGAAATCTGCATCACAGAGACACAATGAAATTTCCAACTTAAAACTCAGGCTGGAGATAGAAAAGCAGGCAGAAAACTTCTTGGAGAAATTTCTAACATTAGGTAACCAAGTTTGTTGATTTTATTCAGAACTATGTCATTTTTAATGGTTTTTTTAAGTAAACGTTATTCTAGTTGTATAGCTGATTCGAATGAAGAAGGAAAATTGAAGTTGTTCATTGTGTGAAGAAATTATTGGGGTGATTCAAACAGTTGGCTTTATGGAACCTGCAGTTTGTGAATTGTAGGTATGAAAAAAATTGAGCGATTTGATTGTTTGGTTTTCTGTTAGCTACTCCTTCCCCTTGGCGGTACTATTTGTTACTTTTTGATTCGTTGACATTTAATCAATCAGATATTTGATTAATAACAACAGCAAAATGGTCATTTCAGCTAATCATATGTTTGTAGGTTAAAAAAAATAATGACACTTTGGAGCTGTGACACTTTTGAGGCCACACTTTCAGGTGTGATGCCTTTGAAAGATGTGACATGACAGACACACACTGCATACAAGAGTTTTAATTATACAGATAGATAAATTTGTAAGAGTTAGTACTGATTAAGGTGTGCCTGGTAGGGAGGAGCTAAACCAAGGTGGAGATAATGCATCTCAAGATAGTATAGTGTATACACTATACTATCTTGAGCTAAACTATATATAGCCAGAGAGCTAAACTATATATACAGAGCCAAATTTGAAGGTACAGTGGCAGACCGCAAGGTAACTATATACATACATATTATATATATGAACTACTAGTACTGAGGTATGACTGCAGATCATAAGGTGGTAGCTTGGTGGTTGATAACCTTAAGTAGGGTCTACCAAGTTTGCAGGTACATCAACAGGCTGACTAATGGCAAAAATTAGGCTCTAGAGTTAAGACAGTAGGCCAAACTACAAATAGAACTATGGGCCATAAAGTCACACAGTACAGCAGTAGGCCAATTAACAAGGAACAAGGTCCATGAATTCTCAAATTAAAGTCTGTTTTATAACCAGAATGAGGATCCAAGGTATTATCAAGGAGATCATCGGTTGACTCGCCAGTGTAAATAGTGTTTTCTTTGTCCCACTATAAGATAGTGAGCTAAGGTGTTAGAAACATAGTGTCCCAAAGCTAAGATGACAGGTGCAAAGGCATATAGACAAGGTCAGGCTGCAGACACAATGGGAACCAAGCAAGGGTCTCAACCACAAATAGAGGCAGAGAGAATTCTAGGGGAAGATTAAGTGAGCACTAGACACAAAACTGGCAAGAGATGGTGGAGGAGAATAGCTGTGTAGCAGTGATTCGGGACTGGGAAAGCACCAGGAGCAGCTAGATATTCACTAAGCAGTTATTCTATTATCCATAATAGCATTCAAAGCAGGCAATCCAGAACTTATTTAAAATTAATTGAATTACAAAGCTAGGAGTTGGCCACTGCTTCTGGAAGACAGTTTGGTGCATTTCACCCAATAGCTAAGGTGTTTTAGAGGCCGGTGATGCATGCAGTTAGAAGACGACAGACATTTTAGCCTTCAAAAGCCTACAAATTAAGTGGAAAACAGGAACCATTGTACTAAAACTGCAAAGCAGGTCTATCAACTTTCCAATATTCAGCAGAGATCTTGACTATCTGCCTTTCCCGTTTCAGGATCACAATCTCAGGCTTGCATGCACTAGGCCAGTAATTCTCATAATTACTCTTGCTTCTTTCTGTAGAGAGTGAGAGAAAAGAGAAATACCCAGAAATTATCAGCACAGTCAGTACATGCACACTTCAAATTCTGATCCTGAAACAGGAAAGCAGGAGATCAGATCTCACACGTGAACCTCCTGTTGAACATAGGAGAGTTGATAGGCCTGTCTTCTGACTGTAACAACAGTAGTAAAGGCCCTGTATTAAGTGGCAGTGATAATTGACTTAAGGCCACTGTGCTATAGAACACTCTCCTCCCCAATAGTGCTCAGCTTGGATATAGTCTTAGTTTCATCACATGACCTCCCATCACCCTGCCTCCACACTCCTGCCATTGGCTGCCAGACACATCCATCCTCGCAGTGCCCCGCCTCCCCATGTCAATTGGATGATTCTTGACTGTCAGTCAAACAGCCTATTCCCCATCTAAACTATTCGTATAACCAATAAATGAAAGTTCAAAGAAAAGTAAAAAACAATACACTTTTTTTAATGGCCCTATGATTGTTCTTCCTGGTTACTCGCAGCAGTGTCCCAAAGATTAATCTTTAATCCCTGAAGGCTCCAGGACAACCCTAAGTGATACCAGCACTCCAAAAAATCAGCCCAGGAATTCTATAATGGTTGCATTTTCTCTCACTGCACAGGACAACCATTGGAGGAGCACAAAATTGAACAGGTCCTGAGGGTAAACTTTAAATTTAATTTTTGGCCTCAGAAAACCCTGGCAGCTCGGGAAACGTTGTCAAAACACCATTGAAGTGTTATCTAGGTGTTCAGAAATATTGGAGGAGGTAGACTCATGTAAATTTCCTTGCAGGGTCCCTGTCACCCTAACACTAACTCTGTCCAAGATAGTTTCAGGGAACGGTAAAATTTACAGGTTAACTGAACTAATTTCCAATCTGATAGAATCGAACATTTTTGGTTAAAAACTTTGAGGTGGCTTTCTGCATTTTGCACATTGTTCGGTTTGATTTTCAAGAGATCAAAACGATTCTCATCTGTTCTTATTTTCTCAATGCAACAGAAAGGTTAGTGGGAGGAGCGTGCTGTCCCTTTAAAAAAAAGTGGCTCGGAAGTGAACCATTGCCTGTTCAAATGGTAAACGCGAGGCAGCCCGGAACAGGAGCTTTACAGAGGATTGGAGTCAGGTTCGTCTGATGCAACAACGCTCGGATCTGGTGCAGCGCTTCCCTTTCAACAACGTTGGTTGTTTTAAGAGCAGATTCTAAGTAAACCGATGCGATTTGCTCGGGCGGACCGGACTCTTTCATTGGATTTTAGCGTGTGAGAGAGATGGACCTTCACATCTTGGAGCACCGGCTCAGGGTAACGAGCCTCAGCAAAGCCGGGCTGGAGCGTTACACACACGGGCTCATCAAACTGGTCTTCCTGCGGGACAGGACGAGGTAACAGCGCTGACATTGACACTCGCTTGTTTCACGCTCTCGGGCTTGCATTGCAAAGCAAAACTGGCCCCGTTGTTCTAATAGTTTTTAAGGATTTGGAGTAAAGATGCATCTTAAAAGGTCTAATTTTCATTGCATATTAAGTGGAAACTGGGAATCCCGCCCCAGAATTAGCCCTTTTTGTTGTGTTTATTTTGAGGTCAGCCATTCTGACAACTGGACCTCGGCTCAATGTATTGTTCAGTCTTGGGTTTGTATACAGTAGTAACCATTTTTTTTAAATTTAAAAAGTACGGTGACTTTGTTCACTTTGCCTTAGGATTGAAAGCATGATTTTTTTTTAAAGGCGATTTTATAGTTAAAGGGAAATAATCCAGTGATTGTGGTGGGGTGCTGTCAGCCTTTAGGTTAAATAGTTACCCTAATTTTTACATATTTTAAAAACGGTCTTCATATTTTATGCAGTATTAAAGGGGCTTGGCACACCCACCCTCCTCATGCAAGAAGTATTCCCCTGTTGTGCAATGAGTTCTACAATTCTTCTCATTAAAGCGTTGCGACATGGATTTTGTTATTTTACTTAGCTCAGCATCATTGGCATATTAATCTTTTTTTTGTTTTTCTTTAAGCACGAGGCAAACCCTGGCAGTTCAGCTGACATCCAGAAGGCCCCAGATTCATTTCATGGCCTGTAGTTAGGTGATCTCAGTTGGACAGTGGTGGGGGTATTGTAGTACTCCTCTGTGAACTGGGAGAGGGGGGAAATCTGACCAGGGGCCCTATTCTTTATCGTGAGCCAAAAACTTCTGAGAGTGCAAATGTGAGGACAGAATTGAGATCAGCTGTGGTATGTTTGATCTGCAGATTTAACTGTCTATCATGGCATAAGTAAAGGAAGAAAGAACTTGCATTTATGTAGCACCTATCACATCTTCATGATGTCCCAAAGCACTTCCTATTCAGTAAATTGCTTTTGAAATGTAGTCACCTTTGCTACGTAGGCAAATGTGGCAGCTAATTTGTGCACAACAAAGTTCTACAAACAGCAATGAGACATATGACCAGGATCTGTTTTTACATAGAATTACATAAAATGTACAGCACAGAAACAGGCCATTTGGCACAACTGGTCTGTGCTGGTGGATATGCTCTACACTAGCCTCCTCCCACCCTACTCAATCTAATCGCATCAGCATGACCTTCTTCTATTCTGTTCTTCCTCATGTATTTATCTAGTATCCCCTTAAAGGCATCTATGTTATTTGCCTCAACTACTCCATATGGTAGCAAGTTCCACATTCAAACTGCATTCTGGGTAAAGAAGTTTCTCCTGAATTCCTTATTGTTTTTGGTGGTACTTAAGTAATAAAGATTGACCAGGACATTGGGAGAACTCCTGCTCCTCTTTGAAAAGTATTATGAGAGTTTTTACAGCCACCTGAAGAGGTGGGGAGCCTCTGCTTGATGTTTCATTTGAAAGGTAGAATGAGAATTAATAACTGAGAATGGTGTAACAACAATTTCAAGGATGTTGACTGCAAAACCTCTGAACCACATTCTTTCCAATGGCAGAGGGCCCCAGACTTTACCACTGCTGCTCTTTTATGCCTTTGTAGTGGTGGCTGATCATGGTCATTTGTAGAAAGTTTTTCAGTAAACTAGAGAAGACCAAATGATCTTTCTAATTCTTGCATTTGTCAGTGAGACCCCTTTTGTAAGTTTGCAATTCTAGCCTTTGTGGTGAGACAACCTGCTAGTCATGTGTAATGTCCCAACATGGCCTCATTCAGCCAGGAGTGAGGGGCATGCTAGATTCTGACTCTTTCACTGGCCGTGGTGAATAAACAGAGATTGAAATTGTGACGTTAACGGGGCCCGTCAACTTGGGGAGAAGTATTTTCAATATGAAATGCTCCCTCTCCCGATTCTCGTACCTGTTCAGAGAAATTACGCCTAGTCTCTGCCAGCCACTCGCTGAAATCCTGCCATGTTTCGTTGTTCACGTGGCAGAGAGCCGCTGTGCTGATTATATGGTGGATCTGTTGGTATGTGGACCTTGCTTGTGGAGAACGGATTAACATCCCTTCTACTCCTAGATACCAGTTTGAAAACTCAAACAATGCAGGCTAGTACTGAAATTGGACCTTTTTAGGGTTGACTTTTGGGGACTGGGGGCTCCAACAGGCTCCTAGCGACTTATAGAGTAACTGAAAAATAATTACTTGCAATGTTTCTTTTATTTTTCTAAGTTTATTCGTAAAGCCAATTATTACAAATCCAAACAGGAAGCAGTTGAATAGTGTTTTCCAAACTAAGTGCTGAGCATACATACTTTCTTTTTATTTCTGCGCACTTCCCCCAAAACACATGGACAAAATAATGTTAATTGGGAAATATTACTGCAAAGCTCAAGGCTGCCAGCAGCTCTGTGCAAAATTAGTTTTGATGAGAGAGATTTACGTCCAGAGCATAATCTCCCCTTGGAGGAACCTTTCAACAGTACAAATTATTTTAAAATGTTGTAATTTTAACACTTCCTGAGCAGCATCCGCTGATATTCCACACGATCTTGCATTTACACTCGAATGAGGAAATTTATGTTTTAGAGAATTCTGCATTGAATTTAATTAACCTTTTCCTACTAATACACAGTATGTTACTCTTTTGCTATTGGCTCCATTATCACTGCAGGAACAGCAAAGAGCACAAGTTTTTGTCAGGAATTTCTACTGCAAATTAGGAAACTACTGTTACATTCATGTAGAACTTGGAATATTAAAATTTAACTAAATGTACTTGACAGGGGTAATTCACCAATTTATTGCTTCCCTTTTAAGTGACTTCCAGTGCCGTACTGAGGGAGTGCTGCACTGTCGAAGTTGTCGTCTTCAGATGTTATGTTACGTTACACCGAGGCCCCATCTGTCCCCTCACATGGTTGTAAAAGATCCCATGGCACTTTCTGAAGAAGAGCAAAAAAGTTCTCCTGGCCAACATTTGTGTCTGTCAATGTCACTGAAACACTTTCTGGATCATTTATCTCAATGCTGTTTGTGCAACCTTGCCATGTGCAAATTTACTGCTGTTTTTCCCTACATTACAACAGCAACTACAATTCAAAAAAGCAATTAATTGGCTGTGAAGCACTTTGGGATATCCTGAGATCATGAAAGGTGCTATATAAATGCAATTTGTTTGTTTCTTCCTCCAGAGTCGTTTCCCTTTTACTGTCTTATTTATAATTCTGTAATGTGTAAGGGAGTTTTAGGACTACAGCCCTAAAAAAAGTGGAAATTTTCTCTTCCTGAAGTTCCTATGGAATATGTTAATTCTATATTCACCCTATACTTTATTTGAAACAACACTGTGTGGTCTACTTCATTTTCCGTCAGGTGTTTCCTTCAATCTGCCCAGCATGATATTGAAGGAAGGAAGGAAGGTGAGGTAGAGTTATTTATTATTGTGGGTGTACATATACAGTAAATTGATCCACAACTTGCACTTTTTGCAAGTAACTTCATCATTATGCTATGATACAATTATGAAATAAGCAGACTGTTGATAGTAAAATCAGATAGGGCTCTTGCCCTACAGAACTATCTATTTAATCTGACTCATGGGTAGATAATTGCAGGATTAATGCATGGTATCTGATGGTCTTAATGCAGGCTAGGCAGTGATATAATAGTTGTAAATGTGGCAAGTGAAACTTTACATTTGAAATGTTGCTTTGCATTGTTTATCTTGTGTGTTCTGAGTGGTTTGGGGCAGCTGAATCTCCTTTTTAACGTGTGTCTGAGAGCGCACAAACCAGAACAACAGAGAAAGAGTTAACTTAACTTAAAGGAGGGAAATCCTGGAGGGACTGTATCATAATTTGAGCACGATGTGGAGATGCCGGTGATGGACTGGGGTGGACAAATGTAAGGAGTCTTACAACACCAGGTTATAGTCCAACAGCTTCATTTGAAATCACAAGCTTTTGGAGCTTGACTCACCTGACGAAGGAGGAAAGCTCCGAAAGCTTGTGATTTCAAAGAAAGCTGTTGGACTACAACCTGGTGTTGTAAGACTCCTATAATTTGAGCAGGGAGGGAAGTTAGCAATTTTAAAAAGTTTCACTTGCCACATTTACAACTATTATATCATTGCCTAGCCTGCATTAAGACCATCAGATACCATGCATTAATCCTGCAATTATTTTTTTAAAACTAGGAATGGCATGTAAGCAGGAGGTCTACAGTAACAGTAAGTATTATTATAGAGACATTTGGTCAAGGAAAGATGTAAGTTAATTTAAGTTTGGGATTTTTGGTTCTTTGTAAAAATTCATGTACTAGCCTGATGGAACAGTTTGTTCATTGGTTTTAGTTAAAGCCTGATTGTCAATAAAGATGCTATGATTTGTATTAATTTTGTTCTGCACAACATATGTTGTGCTTCTAACCATGCAGGAACAATGGAGGGAATTATAAGGCAGATTATTTAATATCATCAGTCTGCTTATTTTATAATTGTATCATAGCATAATGAAGTTACTTTGATGATAAAATAAAAACTGTTTTCAACCATACTTCGCTGATCTCCTGTGTCAAAGTAAGGTGGAGAGAGACCATAGAGGAAGGAAAGAATAAAATGCAAGCAGATCTGCAACAATGGCCAGATTCGCTTGACACAAGCTTAGGCTGTGTCGATGGTACTTCAGTCAAATGAGTTACAGGTTTTGGTATTACTTGCTACATTTAATCTATACTAGACAGTTTATTTGGACACTGTTAAAAGGATTAAATTAACTTTTTTGTTGCTGATGGCCTTCCTATAATCATGGAGAGAAATGTGAAAGGTGGTTCAGTGGGGTCAATTTATGAGCAGCATTTACAGCCATTTCATCAAATTTATATGAGGCTTGTTTTGACTCAAACATACTTTACATTGGTGCCATAGTTTCTACCTAGTTTCTGGTGTCAGTTGAAATAATGGATGTGATAGGCTAAGTATTACATTAGTGTACCACACAGTACCTGAGAAACGGGCCAGACTGTAGCTGGCAGCAACATGCTCCAGAGCAACCTGCCAACTCCACACCTACCTGCTAACTGACAGCTATGGCAGGCTAGCAGAAATGCTCATCCACTTATAACATTTAAAAGTGTCTTTAATGCATATTAATGTGAATTCCTCTAAGTTCACTTTTACTGTAAATGTTATGAAATAACATACTTGCATATGGACAGAACAGTTTTAAGATCAGTCTGTAAAAGAACACTTTCAAGGCTACTGTACAAATACTGGACTCCACTGTGACTTAGAAGGTAACTGTTTGAATTGGCTTTTCCTTAGATAAAATATGTTGTTGGCGAAATGACTTCTACAGATGAATGATATCTGATAGAAATGGAAAATTTTTACAGCGTTTGCATTAGCATTTCCTGGTCAGATATAGTGCAGGTTGCTCTTGTTCGTGGTTATTACCAGGTAACATTCATGCAAGATAATGATCATCCAAATAAGAGAGAGCCCAGTCATCTCCCTTTGACCTTTGACCGAGTCCCTCACCATCAACATCCTGAAGGTCACCATTGACCAGAAGCTGAACTGGACGAGCTGTATCAACACCATGGCTACAAGAGTTGGGCAGAAACTTGGTACTCTATGATGAGGGTTTCACCTCCTGACCCCTCAACGCCTCTCCACCAGGATGGAGTTGATGGTGCACCACCATTCTCAAGCTCATCTTTGAGTTTGGTTTTGTTTTGGCACTTTTGTGAGAATGAGATGCACATATTACAGTTTCACCGAGATGCTTCTGGGTGTAAGTTCCAGACTCGTTGCCTCCTTGAGGTGTGCGTGTGCGTGCGTGATCGGCTAATGTATTATACAGAATGACAATGTCCCTGTACAGTATTACAGAACACTCTCGGTATACACATTGACGGGAGAGGTTTCCTGCTGTCTGAGCACTCGTGGTGCTGACTGGTTTAACAAAATTAAATTGCTAATTGAGATGAATAACTGTCTATTTTTCTCCATTCAGCTAGGAAGTATCCTGAATTGTGTATTGCTTGCACTGTGTTGTGCTAATATTCCTTTCCTTTGCTGCTGCAGGTGTAAGTTTTTCAGCCTGACAGAGATGCCTGATGACTACACACTGGTATTGGATGAGGAGGGATTTAAAGGTATAAAGTTATTTTGCCTCTTTTTATTAATAAAAGTATCTATCTATCTATATCTATATCTATCTATCTCAGTCGAAATGCTGTAGTACTGGTATTTGTGCAGTAGGATATGTTATTACCGAAGACAATTGAACGGTTGTCCTAAACAACTATGGATGTCATTTCCTCTGTGCAATTGGTTAGTTTAGTTCCTCTGTGTGCTACTGTAACAAGCATGTTAACCTACCCTAAATATATGCGTTTAACCTTCTCTTATATGTAGGACATTGGTTAACATGTTGCTGTCTGCCCTGCTTTAAATCATTTTTAACCTGTTACTTTAAATGGGTTAGCAATTGCATTTAAAATAACGTACAGAAGATTTTTGCATGATAGCCAATACACTAATGGACACAGTTTAAAATAAGCATTTGTACAGCACTTCAGTACATTGCAAAGTGCTTCATAGCCAGTTAATTACTGTTTTGAAGTGTCATCACTCTTCATCGTCGCTGGGTCAAAATCCTGGAACTCCCTTCCTAATAACACTGTGGGAGAACCTTCACCACACGGACTGCAGCGGTTCAAGAAGGCGGCTCACCACCACCTACTCGAGGGCAATTAGGGATGGGCAATTAATGTTGGCCTTGCCAGCGATGCCCACATCCCATGATCCAATGAAAAAAATTTTGTAGACAAACATGACAGCCAGTTTCTTAAACTGTAAGGTCCCACTGACAGTAGTGAGATGAATGACCAGTTAAACTGTGTTGATTGAGGGACACTGGGAGAGCTCCCTGCTCCAGGATCTTTTACATTCACCTGAACGGGCAGACGGGGCCTCTGTTTAATGTCTTATCTGAAAGATGGCACCTCCAACAATACAGCCCCCACAGTACTGTACAGCACCCCCACTGAATTGTCAATTAGATGATGTGCTCAAGTCCTAAAATTGAACTTCAATCCATACCCTTTTTACTGAGGCGAGAGTGCTACCACTGAGCCAAGCTAAAGCTTAAACCCCACTCTTAAATATAGCGGTGAAGTTGAGCTGTATCTATTTGATTTAGATTCTACAAAATGCAGGCTCTTTTTAAGTCAATCTGAAACACTCATTTCATTAAACACATTTTTGTTTCAATAAAATTCTTTTCTTTTTTGCCATTCTTGAATCTTTTCCTACTAAGATGAGAAAGCATAAAATGAGAAAAGGCCACTTGGTCAATCAAGCTGGTTCTTTCCACTGTACATAACTCTGTAATGTATTTTAAACTCCCAAACAACAGTTCTGCTGTCTTTTTCCCTTTTTTGAGTATCTATCTAATTTTAAATTGTACATTATTCATCCACAGACTGATTTGATTTTTTTTTCCCCCCCTTCCTTGACATTACTGAGGCTCCAGTAGCTTAAGAACAATCATGTTCCACGTGGCATCCAACTTGAAGGGTACGCAATCCTGTTCCTAATCAGATAGTCATCCAGTTAAAAGGTGCTAATCAGTACATTAACTATTATTAAACTTTTTAATGTTACTGACTACTTCTGTTCCAATAAATTGTCAATAGTCTTGAGTCTTTCATAAATATTAAATAAGATATGTGACTTTGTTTCTCAGTTGCAAATTGGCATGCTCCAAATAATCTTCATTGGAATGTGCTTTTAAAAATGAACTCTTGATTTCAATGGTGTAAAGTTTTAGAATCTGATTGGCCAGTCTGCTGGCCTTAAATCACTGAATTTCTTTTCACAGAACGTGCATGGTTTACATTGGGAAATCGTGCAGAACCCAGGTGTGTGTTATGTGACTTTTTTAAAGCATCAAATTGTATTTGATACCTTTTGGAGTATTCAGTAATAAAATTGAACCACAGCTCACTGAATTGGTGAGGAGATACTCTTGACTCCAGTTTAGATTGATTTCTTCCTACTGAGACTTCCTGTTTCTCATCTTCCCAGTCAGTACTGCCCTTATTGTGAGGGTCGGATGGTTTAAGTTTTAATACTTTTTCACAGGAAGGAGCATTTGGATAGTGCTGGAAGGGGAGTCTGCTTCAAAGAAAAGGACATTTAGATCCCCTGACAGCCTAGTGTAAAGGTACTGTCTGATGTATCACAGAGCAATAAAAACCAGGTTCAATCACTGATTCCATTAAGTTTACTGCTGTCAGCCAGAACAGCAGCTGGGGCACTGTAACTGGTATTACTACTACGATTCCTACTCTGTACCATTGAGCTAGGAATGGGAAAACTCAGCCAGGGTTCCTGTCCCTGATTGTTATCTGTTGACCGTGCTGGTAAGTGTGCATGTTTAGACACAAGTAAGAACAGGATTGGACTTGGCTGTGGTCTGCTTCTTGATTGAATGTCCTGCTGACATTTTTTGTCTAGGCTCACTCCTGACTGGCTGCTTGGGTAAGGTACTGCTGGATTGCCAGCGCCAATGAATCCACACATCAGTAGGAAATTGCACCTTTTTTAAAGAGAGAGGTGTATGCGCAGTGGGGGAAATTATACAAACTACCATCTCACTGAGAGTGATGCTAACATTGACTAAAAAACATTGTTGCCAGCAATGACATCTCATTTTGGTGACTGAAGAATTTACCAAAGATTTTTAAAATAAAAAATATAAATTAATGCACTTTACAGCTGAGTGATGCTGACAGGGGCTGGAAACAGTGCAGCAGTTTACTTTCCCAGTCGTGGAAGTGGTTTATGTGGAGGAACCTAAAAAGGAAGGAACCAAAAACATAAAATGGGTGAAACCATGAAAACCTTGACACATGAGCCCTTACCAGTTCCTGTGTGAAGCGAACATCTTTTCACTGATCACTCTACAGTCAGGCCACAGTTGAGAGCCCAGCGCTGCAATAGTTACTGCGCTGCTGCAGAGTTTGCTATCTTTTTCTTGTTCTAAGTGCTTGCAATTAGCTGCATGATAATGATGTAGTGAGGGGCTCTCAAAACCCTATCCTGGGCTGTGGATAAATCAACTATTTAATGGAAGTTTGTTTTTTTTTTCTACAAAAACTAGATTAGCAAATTTTTGATTTCCAGAATCCCGTACGATGGTCCTTCCTGAAAAATGGATGCATGGGATCACCTCGTGTGGAGATTCACAGACTAAACACAGGTTCCTGCTAATTTTTAATTCATCAGCAAGACAGATCAGGATGTCCTTCTGATACATGTAACAACTACTCATTAAATCTATGTTAACTAGCTTCATTCTGCACATGGTGTGGGGGAAGGGTAAGGGGGAAGAAGTTAGCATCAATTTAACTAAAAAGTGAAATATATTGTGTGAAAGCTGCTGGTGTACATGATCTGGAATCAATCAGGTAGAGAATTGTCTTGGTCCCGCTGTTGTCAGTCATGTTGAATGACTTATCAGAGCAAATAGTTGCTTGTTGCCAGGCAACTGATTAATTCCATTTCAGAATCTATTTGTGTCACTACAAAGAAACTGTAGTCAGTCCAGTCATGTACCAACTTGAAATACATCTTGGTGGAGTCTGTGGGCCACATGGGAATCAGTCTGAGATGTTTAAATATTCTGCATTTTACAATGAATGAAGCCCAAATACAATGCTTAGTCCATTACTTGCTCAAACCATTTGGCTCTTTTCTGGATTACAGATTGAAGAGTTCACTTTCCCACAGCTGTTGCCTCAGCACTGTGTTGATTTCTAAGTTAATTTCTTACAGACGTAACTGCCAGCCTATAAAAGTAGCATTAGTTGCAGACAAATTGACCCAATTCCCTAAAAATCTGACACTTCAAGAATGAGCCAGATTATAAAACGATGATGTGTGCAGGCAAGTATCTACATAGGTTTGTAACTTACCTGTAGATTATACCCTCCATTCCTTCACTTATACTGTAGAAAACATAATGGCCCAGAAATTGCTTAAAAAAGAATGGTGAACTCAACAGCAGAAACCTGGAACTTGCTTCTCCTGGTTTGCCGGCGATATGACAGCTTCGAATTAAAGGTCTATCGCCGGCTGGGATCAGTGGAAACAACGTTCCTGCGCCAACTTGCTCTTCTGGCCTGCTGGAAAGTAACGAATATCACCACAAAACAGGTATGCTTAAAAATACCAGGTCTAAATTAAGTTTTAACAGTGCGGTTAGGCTTAATGACTGCCAAACAACTAAAAATTAACTTTTTAACTATGTGGAGTTTCATTTCTCATTTTAATAATTTTTGGTCATTTTAAAAAAAAAAATTATTTTAAAAAAACTTTTTCCTTCTGCCTCTTTTATTTAATTTGATTATTTCTTGCCCTCTTCTTTTGCTGCCTATAACTGTTTTTACAAATGATTTTTAGTGGTGTACCTTTTCACTTCCTGGATTTAACGTTGCAGCTTACAGAAACTGCAGCTTGTCAAAAATGCTGCAATCTGATTGGTCAAGGGGAGAGAGTGAACCTCTCGCTTCTCCCATGGGTCCTAGCTTCGCTGGAGCTAACGCCGGGCTCGGAGAGCTGAGCACTGTTGGTTCACCACTCAGAGCAATTTCTGGGCCAATGAGATTAAAACCTGAAGGGGGACATCCAAATCTTAAAGGCATAAAAGTAGTGGTTCATTTCTTGGGGCCTGCTCCCCCGGAAAATGTTGAATTTTTACATTTATAATGATGCATTCAGGTTAGAACAACAACGACCTGCATTTATATCGTGCCTTTAACATTTTAAAAAAAGGTCCTGAAGTGCTTCATAGAATTGTAATCAGATAAAAAATGTTACTGAGCCAAAGCGGGAGATATTAGGAGGGGTGACTAAAAGCTTGGTCAAAGAGGTAGGTCTTAAGGAGGATCTTAAAGGAGTAGAGAGTTGAGAAGTGGGAAGCTTTAGGGAGGGAATTCCAGAGCTTAGGGCCTAGGTGGCTGAAGGCACGGCCGCCAATGGTGGGGCAAAAGGAGTGGGAGATGCGTAAGAGGATCCAGAAATTCCTATTCCTACAGTATATGGACTGGGATCACTGTCGTTAGTGATGCTGAGAAGAGAGAGTTCTCAGTCTGATCCATTATCATCAGGCCTTGGATAGGAGCAGGGGGATGCAGAAAGACAGGAGTGGCAGTATTGAATTTAGAGGGCCTGGTCAGCACTGATTTGTCAGCCAATGCTGACATGTTGAGCAGGCACCCAAAACACTGACTGGCATGAAACACTGGTGATTGGCATCTATGTACAAGTGTTCAATGTAACTGCCCCTAAAATACCAAATGTGCATGTTTAGTTAAAGTAGTTTACAAATTTTATTAACTGTTCTGTAGGGCACCAGTACAATGAAAACTTTCAAAAAACAAGACTAGGAATTAGAAGAAATGTAATTTCCTGTAGTGCTTTGAATAAATGAAATAGACTCCATGAGAAGCAATTGATGTCAGTTTGCCAAAGGTCAAATTCTGGAACCAAGTGGTTCCCGTGCTGCTAATATCGTCAATCATCATCTGTGACTTCAGTAACTTGTCAGACTGGAATAGAATTTAAGACTGGAGGAATATGGTATTGTCTTCCTTTTTTTTTTATTCGTTCATGGGATGCGGGCATCGCTGGCGAGGCCGGCATTTATTGCCCATCCCTAATTGCCCTTGAGAAGGTGGTGGTGAGCCGCCTCCTTGAACCGCTGCAGTCCGTGTGGTGAAGGTTCTCCCACAGTGCTGTTAGGAAGGGAGTTTCAGGATTTTGACCCAGCAACGATGAAGGAACGGCGATATATTTCCAAGTCGGGATGGTGTGTGACTTGGAGGGGAACTTGCAGGTGGTGTTGTTCCCATGTGCCTGCTGCTCTTGTCCTTCTAGGTGGTAGAGGTCGCGGGTTTGGGAGGTGCTGTCGAAGAAGCCTTGGCGAGTTGCTGCAGTGCATCCTGTGCATGGTACGCGCAGGTGGTGGAAGGGGTGCCAATCAAGCAGGCTGCTTTGTCCTGGATGGTGTTCAGCTTCTTGAGTGTTGTTGGAGCTGCACTCATTCAGGCAAGTGGAGAGTATTCCATCACACTCCTGACTTGTGCCTTGTAGATGGTGGAAAGGCTTTGGGGAGTCAGGAGGTGAGTTACTCGCCGCAGAATACCCAGCCTCTGACCTGCTCTTGTAGCTACAGTATTTATATGGCTGGTCCAGTTAAGTTTCTGGTCAATGGTGACCCCCAGGATATTGATGGTGGGGGATTCGGCGATGGTAATGCCGTTGAATGTCAAGAGGAGGTGGTTAGACTCTCTTTTGTTGGAGATGGTCATTGCCTGGCACTTATCTGGCGCGAATGTTACTTGCCACTTTTCAGCCCAAGCCTGGATGTTGTCCAGGTCTTGCTGCATGCGGGCTCGGACTGCTTCATTATTTGAGGGGTTGCGAATGGAACTGACCACTGTGCAATCATCAGCGAACATCCCCATTTCTGACCTTATGATGGAGGGAAGGTCATTGATAAAGCAGCTGAAGATGGTTGGGCCTAGGACACTGCCCTGAGGAACTCCTGCAGCAATGTCCTGGGGCTGAGATGATTGGCCTCCAACAACCACTACTATCTTCCTTTGTGCTAGGTATGAATCCAAGCACTGGAGAGTTTTCCCCCTGATTCCCATTGACTTCAATTTTACGAGGGCTCCTTGGTGCCACATTCGGTCAAATGCTGCCATGATGTCAAGGGCAGTCACTCTCACCTCATCTCTAGAATTCAGCTCTTTTGTCCACGTTTGGACCAAGGCTGTATTGAGGTCTGGAGCTGAGTGGTCCTGGTGGAACCCAAACTGAGCATCGGTGAGCAGGTTATTGGTGAATAAGTGCCGCTTGAAAGCACTGTCGACGACACCTTCCATCACTTGCTGATGATTGAGAGTGGACTGATGGGGCGGTAATTGGCCAGATTGGATTTGTCCTTTTTGTGGACAGGACATACCTGGGCAATTTTCCACATTGTCGGGTATTTGCCAGTGTTGTAGCTGTACTGGAACAGCTTAGCTGGAGGCGCAGTTAGTTCTGGAGCATAAGTCTTCAGCACAACAGCCGGGATGTTGTCGGGGCCCATTGCCTTTGCTGTATCCAGTGCACTCAGCCGTTTCTTGATATCACGTGGAGTGAATCGAATTGGCTGAAGACTGGCTTCTGTGATGGTGGGGATATCGGGAGGAGGCCAAGATGGATCATCCACTCGACACTTCTGGCTGAAGATAGTTGCAAACGCTTCAGCCTTGTCTTTTGCACTCACGTGCTGGACTCCGCCATCATTGAGGATGGGGACGTTTGCAGAGCCTCCTCCTCCCGTTAGTTGTTTAATTGTCCACCACCATTCACGACTGGATGTGGCAGGACTGCAGAGCTTTGATCTGATCCGTTGGTTGTGGAATCGCTAAGCTCTGTTTATAGCATGTTGCTTCCGCTGTTTAGCATGCATGTAGTCCTGAGTTGTAGCTTCACCAGTCGGCACCTCATTTTTCTGTATGCCTGGTGCTGCTCCTGGCATGCTCTTCTACACTCCTCATTGAACCAGTCTTGATCCCTTGGCTTGTTGGTAATGGTAGAGTGAGGAATATGCCGGGCCATGAGGTTACAGATTGTGCTGGAATACAATTCTGCTGTTGATGGCCCACAGTGCCTCATGAATGCCCAGCTTTGAGGTGCTAGATGTGTTCTGAATCTATCCCATTTAGCACGGTGGTAGTGCCACACAATACGTTGGATGGTGTCCTCAGTGCGAAGACGGGACTTCGTCTCCACGAGGACTGTGCGGTGGTCACTCCTACCAATACTGTCATTGACAGATGCATCTGCGACAGGTAGATTGGTGAGGACGAGGTCAAGTAAGTTTTTCCCTCATGTTGGTTCGTTCACCACCTGCCGCAGGCCCAGTCTGGATGCTATAATCCTTCAGGACTCGGCCAGCTCGGTCAGTAGTGGTGCTACCGAGCCACTCTGGGTGGGGGACTTCAATGTCCATAACCAAGAGTACATTCTGTGCCCTTGATCCCCTCAGTGCTTCCTCCAAGTGGTGTTCAACATGGAGGAGGACTGATTCATCAGCTGGAGGAGGGCAGTAGGTGGTAATCAGCAGTAGGTTTCCTTGCCCATGTTTGATCTGATGCCATGAGATTTCATGGGGTCCAGAGTCAATGTTGAGGACTCCCAGGGCCACTCCCTCCTGACTGTATACCACTGTACCGCCACCTCTGGTGGGTCTGTCCTGCCGGTGGGACAGGACATACCCAGGGATGGTGATGGAGGAGTCTGGGATGTTGGCTGAAAGGTATGATTCTGTAAGAATGGCTATGTCAGGCTGTTGCTTGACTAGTCTGTGGGACAGCTCTCCCAATTTTGGCACAAGTCCCCAGATGTTAGTGAGGAGAACTTTGCAGGGTCGACTGGGCTTGGTTTGCCTTTGTCGTGTCCGGTGCCTAGTGGTCTGATGCTGGGTGGTCCGTCCAGTTTTATTCTTATTGTGACTCTTTTTGTAGCGTGATTTTACAACTGAGTGGCTTGCTAGGCCATTTCAGAGGGCAATTAAGAATCAACCCCATTGCTGTGGGTCTGGAGTCACATATAGACCAGACCGGATAAGGACGGCAGGTTTCCTTCCCTAAAGGGCATTAGTGAACCAGATGGGTTTTTACGACAATCCGGTAGTTTCATGGCCACCATTACTGATACTAGCATTTTAATTCCAGATTTTTATTTAATTAATTGAATTTAAATTCCCCAGCTGCCGTGGCGGGATTTGAACTGTTGACTCCGGATTATTAGTCCAGGCTCCTGAATGTTGCCTTTTACTTATGTTGGTTGCCTTCTTCAGGAAATTGAATAGACTGAGAGTCTACAATAGATCAAGTTGTAGAGGAAGGAATGGGCTTGAATGTGTTCTATTTCTCTTGTATTTTACGTAATCTAAAAGAGTTAAACAATTTCCAGATAGCCACCAATGAGCAAAAGCTTTGAAATATCTCCATGGCCTATTCCTCCCATCCCCAAAGATAGTTGAATGAAAACTCCCTAAAATATTAATTCAATTTCAACAGCTTGCACTCATCGACCCTGACATTCCTGTGATCACAAAAGCAGTGGAGTCTATCTGCGTCTGTAGCAATCCTTATATAACCGTCTGTTCCTAAGCAGATATTTTCAAAGGAGGTAATTAACAATATGTCTAGTCTACTTCTTCTTATTCCCATTCTCCTTTCCTGCTCCAGCCACCAAATTTTGGAGTTCTCAAATGTCTGGGGAAATGTTTGGGCCGAAATGTACAACTCAGTCAAACTGATAGTTTGAAGAATAATGATAAAATTGTCTTCCTGGTCACATGACCTTCTCATGTTAACGTATCCCAGATGAGGATTGCCGCTCATTGAACACAAGTGGATGTTTAAAACTAAATGATCAGCATTAAACAGATTTGAATGGGTTAACTCAAAATAAAACTGTACTCTTTTAACTGGCAAAATAAATAATGTTTGTAACTTTTTGAGCCATGGTTTAACCTTGTAAATAAGCCAGCTTTCTTTGTGACCTATGATATTACAAACACTTTGTGGAACTGCAGCAAATATTTGCTAACTTGAGTACAATAGCTTCTTGGCAGTCTTCCGATGAAGGTTATAGGCTTTGGCAGACTGCGGCTTTATTCTGTTAAGTTTTAGCTAAAGGGACAGGACCTTTGGTATTGCTTGCTATTTATGCAAAACATAGTTTTGCAGAACAGTATCCGAGTACAGTGAAATGGAACAACTTGTGTTTTTAAAAAAAAAACAAACTGCAATGTTGGCCAATGATCCCATACCACAGATGTGATTTTTTTTTAATTGCAAGGATTTTCCAGGATTTATTTCCACCGTTGAAGTACTCGATGGTAACTAAAGATAAATGTTGTTATTTAGCCACAAATTTAATACAAAAAGTATGGTTTCTAAGATCCAAAGTTTATATGGTTAATGTAAAGCTGTAACAGGAATCGAGAACTTTATCAATATCAGTTGTATGCACAAGGTTCTCAAGTCATAAAACAAGGAATTGACTTTTCTTACAGACTCCACAATCTGTTCTAGTTCAGTAGAAGGTCTGAGTTCCATTTTCATTCCTTTTTTTAAAACAAAAAGTAGGAGCTTTAACTGTTCTTATGCAAATCTTCTGTAGATCACGACTGACAAATCTCCTTTTTAAAATTTAGTTTTTAAAAGGAATAGAAAACTAGTAAGTAACTACCCACGGATATGTTCCTCCTGTTCATTTCCTAATAGTTTCATGTGTACTGGGCTTCCATTGTTGGCAATGATGCATACCTGAGGTCATTTGGGTTAAGCTTTCACAGAAAAATAAACCGAATTGTGGAATGTGGTCCCAAAAACACTTTATTGAAAAAAAATCCTGAAATAGTAAAGTAAATAGTGTAGTAAAAAGAAATGTAACTTATTCAGTTGCTTTGAGGCAGTGGCCTTGATAATAGGATTTTATTCTGACCTGTTCTTCAGTTGTACATTTTTTTGAGTTGTCAGCTTTTCTGAGGCAGTCAGCCTTTTGAAGCTGTTTCAGCTTTTCTGGTTTTGTAAGGTGGCATGTATGCACTCTTAAGAATGGGACTCTGTAGCTTGTGTTTTTTGTTTTTTTTGTCTGTCTCCAACTGCAACAGTGTAAGTTTTCACATTCCCTTCCAGTCTTAATTGGTACTGAGGGATTATTAATCAATAGTGTTTGTCATAGTCTATCCTGTTTTATTTTTGTATAAAACCCCTCAAACTAGCCACTGATGCAGCAGTCAAGTGTGTTATAGACTTACAAACATAATCTTCACCTCGCTCCGTGCTTTTTAACTTTTTCTCTTTGCCGTTCCCACACTATTATTCAGTCATGCGTAGCCAGAGAATATTGTAGGGGATTACATGTGTGAACTTGTGTACTATTATTCTGTTGGACTATGTCTTGGAATACTAATGCATTAAGACAGCTCAAAATGATTATGGCTGTCATCAGCCTGAATAACATTGCTAATTGGAAATACTCTTCAGAATTGATGTAGAAATATAAACTGTGCTATTTTGCCATTCTTCAGTCTGCTGTAGACAGTAGATAACAATAGACATGTTATCTCTATTTCTGTCCTGATACGTAAAAACATATCAAGATGCTACATACAAGTGACTTGTGGTTGGGTTTCACTATGGTTCATGTCATTGTTTCTAAAGAGTGTTTTGGCAAACTCTTCACACCAAGGGAAATCTACACCATTGCTGCTCAGACAGCACACTGACTAGTTATTGGGAAACAATATTTTATGGGAAAATTGTGTGCGAATGTTTAGAAACAAAGCCAACAGATTTCACCAAATTTCCATAAACCTCATTATTGTGAATTTGGTGGGGTTTAATAGCCTTTACACAACAATTCATGCTGCTGACTTCCTTTCTTCATGAGGTAAAAGGTGAATGTGGAACTGAATGAAGTGACATTTTGGTCATGAGACTTGTCACTTGGATTAGACGAGGGGCCATTCGCTAAATCTGAACTTTCTGGGCCTCTTTTTAGGTACCCTATTTCTATGAGGGTTTTTTTGTTTGGATCTGCATGTTTAGTTTCTATGGCTATGTTAAATATTTGGAAGTATTTAATTCGTGAACAGGTTGTTCCTCATTAAATTCTTGCACATAATTGAGGTTGGATTTTCATTGTCTATTTTTGTGTGTGGGAAGGGGTAGAGGAGGGGTTGAACCTGAATTCCAAATTTAATTTAAATGCTTATTGCTACTGCTTGGTATTTGGTTAATAGAGGCCATCAGGATGGGAGAATTTGGAACTCCCTTGTTTAGAAGTAGTGCACAGAAGCTAATTTTAAGGAAACTTATTGAGTACAATGATAATAGCTTCACAAGGCACTTAATATGTGTCGTGCTTCAGAGGATTTGATGCTACTGTTTAAACGGAGGGAGAAATGTGTATCCTCTAGTAAACAACCCATGCTAACATGGATCCAGGTTTCTTGAAAGAAGATCAATTTATAAAGATGTGCTGTATGTGTTTGGAGACTGACCTCTCATTGTACCATTCTTTCGTTGCACCGGTTTCAATATTTACCAAGCTACTGTAATGTTTCCAGCTTTTAGCACCCTTCAATGTCACTGGCTGTGCCTCTATAACTGGTTGCCAAGATGTGCTGATTTGAACTGTTGGAGTTGTGGGAGATGAAGTGTGTGCCATGTATTGAATTTCTGTGATGAATGCAGTCACAGCAAGTGCCAGCAGCGTGATTGTGAGCTAGCCTGGTTTTATCCAGCAATGAGAATGTGATAAACCATGTTTCACATAAATTCTTTGAGCAGAACTGTCGGTGGTGGGGGAAATCTTTAGGATTGAGATTCAGAACCAAAACAAATAAAGTAGATCACAATGACCTTTTAAATGTGGGACTGTTCTTTTTAGGAGTGAGATACATTTTGAGCAAACTATTTGATCTGCCTTGGTGTTACTCAAGTTAAAATGGAACCTTTTTTTCCCCTGAAAGTTTGTCTAGGAATGAATGATAAGTAACTTGCTTTTATTTATAACTTTAGCTTGTAAAAGGATTTTTTATGCTATTTACAAGCCTACTGTAGTGGATATTTCACAATGTCCTTGTAATTACAGAATGTGGACTTTTCTAGTGAGTGCAGAATTACTGTACACACATTGGGAAATCAGCACCTGAAATGAAGGCACTTCTGCGTTTTGATACTGCTGCTCCTTAATGACGTACTTAGTTGAAAATTGCTGGGGTTTTCAAATCCCAATAACTTCTGGGACTGGCTTTTCCTTTGTTTGCAGAGGACACTGAACTTTGTTTCAATGCCCTTACTCTGAAGCCCTTAAGAGAAAATCTGCCACAACCCATTATAAAAAGTGGACTTTTTTGCTAGGTGATTCCCATTAAAAATTAAAAACTACCTGCTGTACATGGCAACCTAGAAAACAAACAAAAACTGACCTTGCCTCAAAAAAGTTGACTCTTCTGAATCAATCCTGAATGGCCTAATGATGTGGTAGACAAGCACTTACATTAAAAGTATAGTAGGACGTGGATTATCATAACATGTGCCTAGGGTTACGTTCCAACGGAAGGGACTGCACCCTATAAAGTTGTACTGAAGTCGTTGCTTTAAATATGAAAATAAAAGTATTTATCATATCTAACATTTCTTGGATAAAGCATTTCTTGCTTGAAAGATTGATTGCTCCAAAATGTGTAATTGCAGGTTACAGCTACAGTTTAATCACTTATTGCAGGGGGCAAAAAAGTACAAAGTGCTGTTTGAAGCAGCAATTCATTGAAAGGAATGTAGGTGGTGAAGGGTGAGGTTTTTTTTGGGGGTGGGGTGGGGGGGAATGGCTGGGATCATGCCCCTCTTCCAGAATTTTATTTGGTACATTTTCTGGCATCTTGGAACCTACTTTAATTCTGCCTTTCAAGCCAAAGTTTATCCTGGATAATCTTTGCAGAAATGTTAAATATGAAAATAAAAGTAGTTTTAGGCACTTAAGGATAACTTTAAAGCGTCCAGTTCCTTTCATTGGGAATATAACCACAGATATAGTACAATTTGTGAATTGTAAGCTCTTGCAATATGCACCTACAATAATCCCAACTGGCAGTGGATTCCACATTCCACACTTGCAGGCAAAACTGGCTCACTAGCGCATCGGTCCCTGTCCCAGACCTCGTGGCAGCTCCGAGGCAGACAGGGGATTACATGGATTGAGAACATGCTGATTAACTCTAACTTTTTATTTTTAAGTAGTTCAAAGTATCATTAAGAAGGATAAGGACGAGTCAAAATCGTCAAAACAAAATCTTAGAACGGAGTTTGATGAAGGGTCACGCCCAAGCGAGGTGGGAGGTAACTTTGGTCGCTAAGTGTCGCCTTCGTCATGGGACTGATGTGCAGCAAATTCAATCTTTTTAGTAAACCTTTCACACTAGAAATTCCTGGTCTGGAAAAGACTAAAGATTGTGGACTAAGCCAAAAAATAATATATATGATAGTACTTGCA
The DNA here is from genome assembly GCF_035084215.1 of Heptranchias perlo. Classification (NCBI taxonomy): domain Eukaryota; kingdom Metazoa; phylum Chordata; class Chondrichthyes; order Hexanchiformes; family Hexanchidae; genus Heptranchias; species Heptranchias perlo. The sequence goes on from NC_090349.1 coordinate 28,163,339, forward strand.
TGCTTGAAATTTGTTTTGCATCTCTAGAGAAAGAACAAAGAATGAATTTGCATTTTTATGTACTTCTCACACCCTTAGCATGTCCCAAAGTGCTTCTCAGTTGAAGAATTAGTTTTGAAGTGTAGTCACTGTTGTTTTGTAGGTAGATGTGACATGTGGTAAGGTTCTACAAACAGCAATGAAATGTATGACCAGATAATCTATTTGGTGGTGTTGGTTGAGGGAGGAATGTTAGTCTGGACATAGAGAAGAGAGCTCTCCCATTCAAAAGTGCCATGGAGTATTTTATGTCTACCTGAAGAGGTAGACAGGGCCTTGGTTTAACATCTCATCTGAGAGACAGCGCCTTCAGTAATGCACATGTCAGCCCCAGCTTTTGTACACAAGTCCTGGAGAGGAGCTTGACCCACCACCTTCTGATTGAGAGGCAAGAGTGCTGCCGTTGAGTCAAGTTGTCTCTTGCATATACAAGATTGAAGCCTATAAATGTTTACAAATAAAGCTGCAGGCTCTTTTAACTTGAGGATGCCCAAATAATTGGATTCTATTGTGTGTACTTCTAATGGGTATAAATCATACTTTTAAATTTTAACACCTTTTGAAAGGTGAGGAATATAAAATGTGAATATCTCTAACCCAAGTGTAGAGGATATGGTGCTAGGTGGTATTAAGTTTGATATTTTGTTTAACAGTTGTCTCTGGTGTGGGGGTGAGTTGTTAATTTTGAGCATCTAATAGCGGTGTGTCTATTGACAACACTATCAGCCACTGAGTTGGAGGCTGGGTGGGACTTGCAGACGGCAGAACTTGCACCCAACCCCCCCCCGTGTATTTTACAGCAAACAGCAAAGCAAACAGCCTATTTAAAGAGAGTCTATTTAAATAAGAGTCTATATGAACTTCGGCAAACCGACCTCGTGCTTAAAATGAAACCCAGTCGCTCCAGGTGTGATTGACGGGGGAATTCCCCCATCATCTCCATTCTGGCTGGGAATAGTGGTGTTACCTTATGCAGCCATCTAATGGTGGGAGGTTTTTCAGAGCCCATCACTGTAATGATAGGACCTCTAAAATACTAAGAGGCTTGAAAAATCCAGGATCTATTGAGACTATCATTTTTTTTAAGCCCCCCCCACCCTACCAAACCCATAAGATTTGTTGTGTGCTGCAAACATCAAAAAGGTAGTAAAATCCTGGGCTTGTGTGCAGTTCTGTAGCAAGGTCGTATGGTTGCTGGTAATTTAAGGATATAATAAAGTATTTATTTGATTCAGATTGCCTTGCTTGACTGTATACTGGCGGAGGCTACTAAAACAGGCCTGCTTATCTTTATTGATAGTGTCAACATGGTGTGTCTGACTGACCTGCAGTGAAACCTGGAATGTACATGGGTTCATTTGCTTTCTGCTTTTGTTTGGACGCAACTGTGCCCAATATATTTTCTGAACTTGCTTTCTCCCTGTATTGATGCCTGCCTGCTCTCTGAGGCTGATTTTTCACTTGGGGAAAATTGGCGTTAACAAGGCGGTAAGAGTCTTAAAATAGGGTCTGTATCCTTACTGCCGTGCTAACTCTGATGATAAGCTCACCGCCATTTTGAAAAGGGCCTACCACGGCCGAAACACCTGCCTGTTATTAAAGCAGTGGGCTGCTTTTAATATGCAAATAGGGGTCCTATGCCATTTTAGGAGAGAACAGATCAGAGCGAGTGACACTGTACAATCAGTTCCACAGGAGATAGAGGCCCAGCAAAAGTAAGTTTGAAATTATTGTGGGGCTAGTAGGAAGAAGAGCGGTTCTGGGCCCCTCAAATAATCTGGGTTGCTGCGACCACCTACCTTGTTGCTAGCCGGGGCGGCCCGATAGTGGCCAGCCTCAATCTGGCAAGCTGCATCACGCTCCTCATTTGGCGCCCTGCAGCTTGATGATCCGATGTAAATGAGGCCGGGGCCTGAAAATCATGGCTGGCACGCTACGTCGGACAGCCGCCTAAAACTCAATCTCCAACCCCCACCTGCCTAAAACTCAATCTTCTCCCCCCCCCCCCCCCCCCCCTGCCAAGTATTTGACATAGATTCATGGAGCCATGCTTTCCCCAGCTTCACAACAATGTGACCAGATCTCACATTAAGTGTCAGCTGTGGCTCAGTGTCTCTCCTCTGAGTCAGAAGGTTGTGGGTTCAAGTCCCACTCCAGAGCACATAATCTTGGCTGACACCCAGTCGCTCCAGGTGTGATTGATGGGGGAATCATGCACAAGCAGCCCTCCCTCAGTGCTGTACCAGTCAGAGGTGCCGTTTTTCGGATGAGATGTTAAACCGAGGCCCCGTCAGGTGGATGTGAAAGAACTCACGGCATTATTCGAAGAAGAGCAGGGCAGCCGGTATTTATCCCTCAAACTAACACTTCAAAACAGGTCATCTGGTCTTTTATTTTATTGCTATTTGTGGCACCTTGCTGTGTGCAAATTGGCTGCCCTGCTTCCTACATCACAACAGTGACTACAGAACAAAAGTTCTTCATTTGGCTGTAAAGTGCTTTGGGACATCCTGAGGTCATAAAAGGTGCTATATAAATGTAAGTTCTTTCCAGGTGCCAAAAACATGGGGCCCACTTGCATCACTGTGAAAATGGAAACAGTAATGCAGCCATCAGTGCAGGATACATGTGGTATTAATATGTATTTCCTTTTTACTTCCGTTCTACTATTTTTCTTTTTGCACTTCTCTGTCTTTCAGGCTGAAAGGCTATGTGCTGCTAGTATAATGACTGCAGTCAGATTCCTTTCACTAAACCAGTTTATTGAGAATTTTTGAATAAGGCTACCCCTTAAAATGCCATGCAACAGAAATAAAGACATTCCAAATTCTCCCCTTCTACATCAACACTTCTACATCCTGAAATGACGATTAAGGCTATTTGTTTGCTGAGGAGTGAGAGAAAGCAAAAGAAAACTAGAGGGAGAAGTATTCCAGAGTTCATGGGTACTGAAAGTCTTCTATTAAAACGACAGTATATGCAGTTTTAATGACAGGTGTTCAATACCACTATGGATGCTGAGAGAGCCTTCACCTCGGGCTTCATTTTTCAGCAAAACAAAGGAAAAGAATAGTGCAAGGCCAGGATTTACCAGCCTAATGAAGGGATGATGAGAGCAAGGTCCTCCAGTGCAAGATTGCAATCTGATGCAGAGTGCTGATGCATGTGTACTGTCTGTTGGAAGGAAAAGGCTGGATGGCCTTGTCTTATTCCATACTGTATATTCAGCTCTAGTGGCAATCTGCACTGCAGTAAATCCTGGTTATCACATCATAACATTGTAAATCCCATTCATTGCAAAGATAAAAGCTACTTTGTAAAAAGATGTGGCATGTAAATCAGTGGGTTATCTGCTGCTTATTACTTCTGGGTTACATAATACTAAAAAGAGGCAGACTGGATTACTGATGGATTGTATTTTTTTATTATTGTGGAAATTTACTTCCTTGGTGTTTTTAAACTCTTTGTAATTCCTTGTGTAATGTTTTGAAACATATATTTTTCTTTACAATGGAAATTTTTATAAACAATTAGAAAGTGCAATCCATGCAGGCTGAAACATGCTGTCCTCCCTCCACTGTGTTTTAGTTCCAATCCAGATTAGATCATATCAATGAGCATTTATTGGGGTGTGGGTGAATGGGAGGGTTGTCTATTACGTGACATTTTTTAACATGCAGTAGGAAGAGTGTCTTCAGTGTTTATTTGTATGTGATTGTTTCCACTTTTTGTACTAGCTGCCTTTTATGGCCTCTTTGAGATTGTTTTTATGGGTACTAAATTGGCAGCTTTTGTGCTGTGGATTTGTGCCAACCTGGATCTGAGTTGAAAGTTGTTAAAGTCATATATCACTTGTGGTACTGGCACCAGGCAGAGTGAGGAAAAACTCATCCCCGACATGGGCTGGATTTGAATCTGGTGCCAGATACGAGACGGTGTGCTCTACTCGTCGCACCACCCAGTTTCCTTTACGTTCTTCATTTTGATTTTTAACCAACTCTCAGTACCGTTTCCCTCACCATCACCGCCCCCCCGCCCCACTATCTGTCTATTGTGTAAATAATTCTTTAGGATTCGGGTGTTAAATATTTGTAGCTCGGCGCCATGTTACCTAATACATATCAGAGTTTGGTTGATGCAATAATTTTAATATGAGGGATCTGAGGACATTGTCAGCCCATTTTGATGTTGCTCCAATTTTGGTGTTTTGTGAACCATCGGTTTGCATTCTGTTTGGTTACTAGAGATGGGCTCTCTCTAATGGTCTAATCACTATAATGGCCCCCCTCATCCCAGAATTGGAACAACGACCAGGACGATGGGCAGTTATATAGTTGCAGTCGGCCTGTGTCATAGTCTACAAAAGCTTTGAAGTTTTAACTCCTGTCCCTTTTTAAAAAATAGAATAGATTTGAATAATGTTTTTTTTCTGAGAATTTGGTGACACACATACTTTTCTGGAACCAGTTTGCTGTGTTTTATTTCTTTCCCCCCCACCCCCCCCCAACATCTGATGAATTAAACAGTCAAATTAAAATAGTTTTGAATGATTCTCTTCAATATGATCTCAATTATGACCTTTTTTCTGAAGCTTCCATGTGTTTGTCTCAATTCTCCCCCCCCCCCCCCCCCCCCATCTCTCCTGAAGGCCCTGACCTGTCATGTTACGAGGTTTCGTGGTGCTGGCAACTAATCAGTACCTCACTGAAGTGTAACTGTGTTTAGACAGTGAATGATGGGAGGCCATTCAACCATTTGGGCCTCACCGTTCAACTGGATCGCCACACATGCATATTTTTCTTGCAGAAAACCTGCAGACTTTTAAATTTTTTTTTCTCCAGTCCCTTGCGAAAGGCATTCACTCCTTTGCTGAGATATAATTCCATGAGAGCCAGTAACTTGCCCAAGAGGCCATTATTTGTGTGTGTCTGGATAGCTAGTGGTGAGTGTTGATCTGATTGACTGTTGGTGCTATCACACCTGAGCTTCATCTTGTCTGCCTGACATCCAAATGTGCATTTCCAGAAGGGGCATCGCGATAAAGATCAGGAGCAGGAACCCTAATTTCCCCCTTCTCCCTAATCCAGGAAGGCAGAGACCATTTGTAATGCTGCTACCACTGCCTTGAATGAATCAAAAAACTGCATGGACTGGAGTTCAAATCTTGGATTTTTCTGGTCGGTTCCACTTAGTTCAGCAAGTTTAGCCAGTAAGGAACTATCGGGGAACAGTCTTGCTGAGGCCAATTATAGTGCTCTGGCTAAGGACAGCTAACTCAGTGTGGACGGGATCTGTGACTTAATACAACAGCAACTTGCATTTATAGAGTGCCTTTTAACATTGTAAAATATCCCAAGGCGCTCCACAGGAGCGTTATCAGACAAAATTTGACACCCAGTCGCATAAGGAGATGTTAGGCCAGGTGGTCAAAGAGGTAGGTTTTAAGGAGCGTCATAAAGGAGGAGAGAAGTGGAGCAGTTTTGGGAGGGAATTACAGTGCTTGGAGTCTAGGTAGCTGAAGGCATGGCTGCCAATGGTGAAGGAAATCGAGGATGTACAAGAGGCCAGAATTTGAGGACCACAGAGTTCATGGAGGGTTGTAGGATTGGAGAAGGTTACAGAGATAGGGAGGGATTTGAACACGAGGATGTGAATTTTTAATCTGAGGCTTTGCTGGCCGGGTGCCAATGTAGGTCAGCGAGCACAGGGGTGATGGGTGAATGGGATGGTGTGAGCTAGGATATGGGCAGCAGAGTTTTGGATGAGCTGAAGGTTATGGAGGATGGCAGATAGGAGGCCGGCCAATAGAGCATCGGAATATTTGAGTCTGGAGGTAACAAAAGCATGGGTGAGGGTTTCAACAGCAGATGGGCGGAGGCCGGGGGGGGGGGGGCATGGCAGGAGATATTACGGAGGTGGAAGTAGGTGGTCTTAGTGATGGGGAAGATATGGGAGCGGAAGCTCAGCTCAGGGTCAAATAGGACGCCGAGGTTATGAACAGTCTGGTTCAGCCTCAGACAGTGGCCAGGAAGGAGGATGGAAATGGTGGCTAGGGAATGAAGTTTGTGCCAAGGGCTGAAGATAATGGCTTTGGTCTTCCCAATATTGGAGGCAGTTCCTGCTCATCTAATGTTGGATGTCGGACAAGCAGCATGACAAATCGGATGCAGTGGAGGGGTCGAAAGAGGTGGTGGTGTGGTACGCTGATGGCACCCAGCTCTACATGTGGAATCTAACATCGTGTTTCCAGATGATGTCGCCGAGGGGCAGCATGTAGATGAGAAATAGGAGGGGGCCAACGATAGATCCTTGGGGGACTCTAGAAGAAACTATGTGGGGGCAGGAAGAGAAGCCATTGCAGGAGATTCTCTGGGTACGAATGGATAGATAAGAATGGAATTAGGTGAGGGCCGTCCCACTCGGCTAGACAATAGAGGAGAGGAGAATGGTGTGGTCAACTGTGTCAAAAGCTGCAGACGGGTCGAAGGATGCAGAGAAATAGTGCACCACAGTCATATAGGATGTCATTTGTGACTTTGGCCATCTCAGTGCTGTGGTGAAAACCTGACTGGAGAAGTTCAAACATGAAGTTGGCGGAGAGATGGGCACGGATGTGGGCGGCAACAACATGTTCAAGAACTGTTTCCTCCCCTGCCTCAGCCCATGTGCTGTTGAATGAGGAAAGGGAGGTTGAAGATGGAATGGTAGTTTGCAAGGACAGAGGAGGTGATGGCAGATTTGAAAGGAAGGGGGGATAGTCCCAGAGAGGGAACTGTTAACAATATCAGCTAGCACGGGGGCCAGGAAGGGAAGTTGGGTGATCAGCCTGTATATCTAAGTATAGTCCTGGGTGGTGCATTTACCCATTAAACAAACTGGACAACTGATGTTGGTCTATTCAGTTGACTTCCTTATCCAAAGTTGCCTAATCTCCTTTCAAATTGGGTGATTCAGAGAAGGTCAAAGCTACCTGAGTTTTATTTTTTTTTAAGATGTTAGTAAGGATTTTACTCAATTTTTTTAAGTGTTGTCTATGGTGAAGTGGGTTTGCCTTTGTTCAAGCGGTTGAGTCTGTTTGAATATTAATTTATCCCTTTCCTTTTGCTATGTGAAACAATATTTTTTTTATATAAACCGTGATGGCTTTTGTTTTTCTTGCATTTTTTTTGCTTTTCTTTCTAGAACATGGAAATACTTTTTTTTGAGGGCGTTAGTTGGATTTTACTGTTTCTAACTCGAGTCTTGAAGGCAGTGATTCCTATTGTGTACCTCACCCAGTTAAGGTGAGTATCTCATTGGGGGGAGGTTGGAAGTGTGCCCACTTTATGTTCCCTGAATAAGCACTTCCAATAGGGGTTAGAAGCAGAAAATATAATTGTATCATCTAATCCATCTTCCTGCTGTCTTAGCAGTTGTAACTGACTATGTGATTCTCTCCAAGACACTTTTTCAATTTGACTTTGAAGAAATCAAAGCTTCTTGCCCTCTACAACCGCCTTTGGTAAGGTATTCCAAAAACCAACCACCTTCTCAGTGAAGTAGTAATGTTTTACATCCCCGCCTGAATCTACCTCTTTTCAGCTTATATTTGGGTCCTGTTCTGCTAAATCAAATCACTTGATAGGAACCAGGAGCAGGAACATTTTCCTTAATCCAGGAAAAGATGCCTCTGGTAGCATTTCCTTTGGTGGATGTATGTTAACGGAATACAGAACAGGATTGAGCTGGGACCTTCATTGATTTTGGCTCAGTACCACATCATAAAGGGCATTTATCCACTGAGCCATTGAGGGAGAGGGATCGGGAGAGGAATGAAGGTTTTTAAAAAAAAAAGTTGATGTAATTGTCGATATTCGCAGCTGTGAATCTAAATCATTTGCTCACCCTCAATTTCTTAAGTAAACAAAATGAACTTGATCAAGGATATTGTAATTGGACACATGCCTGCAAATACTATATTTACAGAGACTAAGGATGATATAATGTTTCTTTTTAAGTGACAGCCATTCTGGAGAAGTTGTCTCCTTCCTGTTGTTGGAGTGATCCACACTCTGTGAATAAAGGTACTCTATATGAATAAAGGCTCGAGACCCAGGAGTCAGATCAACTTGCCAGATTTTATTGGACAGCACACGTGAATAATACAACCAAGCCTTCCGTCTGTACACTTACCAGCTGGAGACTCCACGGGGGCTAAGCATCACCAATCGAGGTTGTTCCTAATGCTGAGTTCACCTAACACAGCTTTTCGTTACGTTTTTATACCTTTTCTTGAAACACATCGACTTGCATTGTTTCTTTGTCTGCAACTGTCACTCATGCTGACTCAGCAGATGTCACATGACTAGTTTCGGCGCAAAACCATGGGAACCAAGGGCCCCAATTCTTATCTGTACTTCTCAAGGCTATGCTCCTTGCATTGTTCGGCTGAGCACATCCATTTTCTCAGTAATTTGCCACTTTCTCTAGGCCCCAATTGTGTTAGTTTACTATAATTGTGCTTTAACTTAATTGAGCCTTTCCATTGTGCATTCTATATTTTTTTTTTTTATTCGTTCACGGGATGTGGATGTCGCTGGCAAGGCCGGCATTTATTGCCCATCCCTAATTGCCCTCGAGAAGGTGGTGGTGAGCCGCCTTCTTGAACCGCTGCAGTCCGTGTGGTGATGGTTCTCCCACAGTGCTATTCCGTTTATATTGTGTTTAGCCATAGACTGTCACATCTGTTTCTGCTTCTGCTTTCTCAGTCTTATCTTTCTTTTCTTCCTTTTCTAACTGGTTTGCTCAAGAGTGTGTCTCCTATCTGCACTCAGGAAAAAGCAGTTATGTGCATGTGTCTGGCTGAGTTCAGCTAATGGATTCCCATGCTAATTATCCCATCATGCTCTATGCTTATGCCAGGCCATTTAACTTGACCTGATATACTTCCCTGCACTTTCCCTCCCCCTCGGTCGTACGTGGCCCTGGATTTTAACTTGGAGCTGGGAAGAGAGCGGGGGGAGGGGTTTGTGGACAGGAAGTATGGGTTTCCCACAGGTCCGACTGAATTTAATGGTAGGACCTGCTTTAACGTTTTTTTTCAAATGTTTTCCTGCCCGATAACCAGCTTGATTGATAGGCTGGCTGCCTGTCTGGCGGGAAAGCAGCCGGGGAGCGGATAGAAGGTAAGTCGGAGTTTGGATTGGGGGTGGGGGGGTTCGGGGAGAAATCAGGATCTTTTGGGGGTTTGATTGTGGGGAAGTCGGAGATCGTTGGGGAACTGAGCAGTAAGAGATTGTTGGGGTGGTGAGCAGTTGGACGTGGAGGGTGATGGGGGAGGGGGGTGGTCTCGGACATCCGGGGCGGTCAATTGTGGAGGTCTGATCACAGCAAGTAAGCTTGTTGGGCCTGGAGGAAACGCTGCTGGCCCATAAGCAGTGCAATAAAGGCACTTACCTCAAGATCCGGGCTTTCTCGCCTCCTTTTCACTGGCGAGATTCACAAGCCCCGGGAAAACTACGCTGGAGGCATTAAATTTGAAGGTCAGTAAAATTCAATTTAAAAAGACCTAATTAATGTCTCCAAGACATTAATTGCTGCGATAACTACCCGCCTGCCTGAACTAATTAAGGTTCGGACTGTAGCGAGTAGGTTACTTGCACACATCCAAATGTACCTTTGTTAAACCCGGAAGTGGGCGCGTTGGGGCCAGGTTGCGGTTGCCCTCAATCAATTATTTTAACTGACCGCCTGCCCCCAACCCACCCGTTCTCGGGGGGGGGGGGGGTTAAAATTCCCCCCATGGTGTCTAGAACAGTGAGGTTTGCCTTTGGTAACTGACTGAAATTGGGTGAATGTAAGACATTCTTAAGATTGAGATTTCTAATGCAGCAAATTCTTGATGTCAGGCAGCCACATTGGACAGAGGCACACAGAGTGGACAGGGATGAAATGGCAGGCATATCTCTCCTTATGGCTGGCACTGACCGCAGCATTGGAAAACATTTGAAAGAAGGCTTCCCGTCTGTCCTTTTGGGCTCGGGTGTGGGCAGAGAAACTTTTTTATTGTGTGTGGGATGGGGGTGGGGAGAATTGCAGCACTGACTTCAGTCTGAATTGCAAGCTTTCTAGTGTCCTGTATTTGTTTGGCGAACAGTTGAAGTGAATTTGTAAATATTACTAAACTGCATATTGGACAGATTCAGGATGGAATGTTCTCCTACGTGGAGTCTTGCCATCTGGAAACAACAAATTGCAGCCTGTCTTGCTGGTTTTGTGAATTAGTACCTTACTAGATTTTGATATAATTTAATGACTTGGTCTTGAAGTAATCTACTTCTCACAGTAGGTAGATTCAAGCTCTCTTCCCTTGTTTTTCTTGGGACCCATTATTGTCCATAATGACCTGTGTCATACTTGTGAGAACATGCTTTAAGGGGACTGGTAAAGTCCCACACTCAGTAACCTCAGACTTCACTGCAACACCATTGGCACTGGATTGTCATGGGGCTTTGGGGATTAAATGATGTAGAGCACCAAATCATTTTAAATTGGTAATTGAAGGAATATATGTTACATCAGCACTTTCCGATACAGCAAGTAAAATACACAATTGTGTTTGCAATTCTCTCGGCGTGGGGACCATGTAACCTAGAGATCGACTTGAATAAATGTGTAATTTGAATATGTTCTGCATTAAGTGTTCTACACTGTGCTCTAGTTTGCTGCCTACAGGCTAACTAGTTGTAAATAAATCCGTTATCTAGACTCTGTACTTTAAAAGGCAAAGCATGGTCTTGGTCTCATCCAATAATTCTGAAACTAAGAACATACATTTACATTGTAATAAGAGCAATAAAAATGATGTAGTCCTTGGAAAGCTTTCCTTTCATTGAGAGTGAGCTGGTTAGTTGCAGCAAAAAATTATTTTCATTCATAGGAATAAAACAATGCTTCATGTATGAGATTTTAGTAATCTGTAGTAGCAATGATAAGAACATAGTCATTCAAAGCAAACAATTATAGCCCTCTATTCCCAGCTGAATTGGAAATTAATCTAATTTTAGTCATGTGTGGTACACTAGATGGCAGTACATGCCATAAGTTGATGACTTTCTAAGTATTAAGAGGTAATTTATTAAAACTGGATTGACTTTGTAAAAATTTGCAGCAGATTATGTGTTTGTAAAACACTTGTGATATTTTCACAAATATGATGCACAGATCTTCTATACATTAACATTCATTGAGTGGAAAATCTAGCCCATTATTTAAAACAGCACTTGGATGTGATATTGTGGGGATGAGATGCTGTCCGCCCAATGATCCAGACAGTGTGACTAAAATTTTGGTTATGATATCTTTGGCTTATTATTTAATCTCGTGAATTTTCCAATTCTGGCTTCACATCCACCTTTTTATCAACTTTCTAGATTTGCTTAAAAACACTCATTTTGTTTCCTCCTCCAATGACCCTCATAAAAAGAATCATTTTGTCCAATTAGAATAAATTGTTATTGGGATGTGGGTGTCACCGGGAAGGCAGCATTTATTTATTGCCCACAAATTACATTTATTTCAGTTTCACAATTTACCATGGTGGGATTTGGACTTTCAACCTCTGGAATGTTAGTCTAGTACCAAAACCACAAGGCTACTATAGCCATATGTATTTAATATAGAAAGAATATCTCAAGGCACTTCAGAAGCGTGATGAAAGTGGATGCTCAGCCAAAGGAGCAGGAGGGATGACCAACAGCTTGGTCAAAGAGGTATGTTTTAATGAGGGTCTTAACCGAGGAGGTAAAGGGTTTATGGAGGGAATGCCAGAGGAATTCTGGGACCCAGATAGCTGAAGGCACACCGCCAATGGTGGGGCAAGGGGAGTGGGGGAGGAGACATGAGGCCAGAGTCAGAGAAACAAAGTTTGGGGGGTGGGGGGGGGGAAATGTGGGTAGTAGGGCTGGAGGAGGTTAGAGATGGGGAGAGGCGAAGCCATGGAGGGATTTAAACACACTTTGTGTGCTTCTATATTCTTATACATCTAGATACAGTATTCAGCATAATTTTCAGACTTGCAGTCTGTGTATCTACTCATATATTGTTTCATTTTGTTTAACTTTGCTGTGGTTAGTACTTGTCAATTGTTCATCAGCTATTGCTCCACACGTCCATAAGCTGATCTCGTATCCTTATTATCCAGAATATATCTTTTTTTCTGCCCTATATCTAAACCAAAGCGGAACCCAGGGATCGCAACAGAGAACCCTTACTCTGTTCGTCAGCTATTAGAATGTATCATGTTAATTGTATGATTTTAAATTAGCGATTGTTAATTGTATTCAGGTGGTGGTTATCAATTGGGGACTCTCTAGTATCCTTTTTAAAGAAGAGCTTATCTAGGATGTGTGTGTGTAAGGGGAATCTCCGTGAATAAAGACTTGGAAGCAGCTAAAGACCTTTATCACATGGCTATCCAATTTTAACATCATGTGACACCAAGTCATTCTCCTCTCTCCAGAAAGCGGAGTAAAAATACACTCTCTTAACAGGCTTAGATGACTTAGTTAAGTAGAACAGGTAAATAAACAGTATAAAACCGTGAATTGTACACTTCACTACTCTCCTCGATACAAAAAATAATTAAGGTGACATTTTGCGTCTGTTTATAGGCTTTAAATCAGAAGCTAATTTCTTATGCTATGAAACATGCTGTAGCTTGTCTGCTGGCTGATACAAACTTAAGGAACAGAACCTTTCTACTGGCAGAAAGCTGAAAACTAACTGGCATAAAACCAATCCGACAGATCGTTCAACTTCTAAACTCCCTGCTCTTCCACACAGAGTACCAATACCTGCTGATTTTAAACATTATGCTTTTAATATTTTCTGCCACACAATTTATGACCGTTGTGAACGGCAAAGGCCCCAGGACTGATCCTTGGGGTATTCAACTGGTCACAGAATTATTAGAATTTCTCAGTACTGTTTGTTTCCTATTACTTTGTCTCTTTGTTTTCCATTTACAATATTAATTTATCCCAATAACTTCTATTGTAGCTGCAGGTCTCTTGTGAGATCCTTTATTAAATGTCTTTGACAATCATGATACATCATATCCAACAATTCTTAGACCCAGAAATTGTCCCATGAGATATTAGTATACAAAGCTTAACTGTGCTTGTCCGAAATTCCCCTCTCTGCTATGTTGGCAGAGATGTTAATCTATTTAACACCTCTGCTATAGTGGGCTTATTCTGTAGCTGTTCATTTGCTTATTTTCTGCCCTTTTAATTCCTTTTCTGGCTCTCCTTCCATTTTCCCCCTTCAAATCTTTTAGGGTATGCATGCAGATCAGATATGGCTCAATGACTCATGTATTGGAATGCAAGCTAATTAGAAGAACCAGTGATGCATAATTTATCTTTTACTACCCGTATAATGTTCAAATTCATGGTTGTGCATGGAGAAGAATTAGTCACCGCTCTGAAAGAACCCAACGGTTCATTCAGGTACTTTTATTGGATTGGAAATTAATAGAAAGGGAACATGCCTTTTATATTGCGCCTTTCACAACCTCAGGACGACCCAAAGTGCCTTACAGCCAATGAAGTGTTGTCGCTGTTGTAACGTAGAAAACACAGCAGCCAATTTGTGCATAGCAAGGTTTCACAAAAAGCAATGAGATAATGATCAGATAATTTGTTTTAGTGATGGTTGAGGGATAAATATTGACCAGGACATCAGGGAGAACGCTCCTGCTCTTCTTCGAAATAGAGCCATGGGATCCTTTACCTCCACCTGGGAGGGCAGACGAGGCCTCGGTTTAACATCTCATCCGAAAGACGGCACCTCTAACTGTGCAATTCTCCCTCAGTACTGTCGGCTTACATTTTGTACTCTAATCTCTGGTATGGGACTTGAACCCGCAACCACCTGAGTCAGAGTGCTATCAGCTGAGCCACAGTTGACATTTACAGAATTTTGCAATTTACAATATGCAGCATTGATGGCTTTTGATGTGTAAGAATATTTAGATGCCATTATCACATTTTTTATAAACATGATCAGGGTGATTCAGATACAATGACCCCACATATTCTGTAGGAATAAACAATCCACTCTTGATTCAAAGACACTTAATTCAAATTATCTCTTTTAGCACTAAATTCTTTTTGCTTTGTTATATACTTTGCTTAATTCAGATTATTGGGTAATTCAAACTTTTTAGTGCAAAAAGTTACTGAATTGTTCGATGTAGAGTGTAGTAATTTTTTATTTTGGTCATACCATTTGAAGTTAGTACTGAGCAGCTTTCAAATTTATTTTACTATAAATGTACAGAAACAGGCATGCCTCTTTCATCCAGATAAACATCTCACATACCATTATTGTTGCAGCTTTGTGCTAGGACTGGTTCTGAATTTGAAGACTTGTTTTTAGAAATTGAAACAGAGAAGAGTTACCAGGATGATTCTGAAACTTAGGATTTATTTTTCACTACAGGAGTGTAGCTAATAAGAGACCCATATGTCTTCCTCCACAGCGTGGACAAGCTCAGTTTCTAGGGGGATAAAATGTGGGTCTTCAGTTTCTGCTGGGGCGGTAAAGACAGCTGATTACAGTAATGTAAATGAGTGGGGGCTGTGGTCACCTCCTGAAACAGGATACGATCTTCAAACGGAAAGTAAAGATCTTAAAAGGGGTTTTCAGAATGTAACTCATTTCCATGGACGAAAGGATAGAGAGGGGACAGGAGCCAAGACTTTGTCTTGCGACAATTTGATATAGATATAAGCAAGTTATTGAATTTGGACTGTGGTCAAGGAAGAATTTATTTTTTCTTCAGAATGGCGGTTAGTGGAGTAGACTCCCAAACCAGACGAGTTCATTGATCAGTTCCTTTTAAAGAAGGAGCTGGATGAATATCTAATTGAGAATATTATTCAAGTTTATAAGAAGGATGTTGATCAAATAAATGAGGAAATATGGTTCCTGTGTTGCTGAGAGTATGGAAATGTCATCTGTGGAACGCAACTTATTAAAGATGAATGACGTAGGTTGTTGAGATGATTCTCTGATATTCCGAAGATTCCCTTCGGGGCAGAGATACGTTTCGCCAGGATTTATCTTGCAAATTTTACCAGTGGTTATTCACCAACTTAAGTTATTGAGTGGGTTGGAACTTTGTATATGATCTGTGGAAAGAAAAGTTTTTATGGTTGAATTACCATTTCTTCTTCCATATTATGTTCTGACTGTGCAAGGTTGAACTAGCCTGTACTGTTGGAAGCCTAAATATATATATTTTTTTCCTTCTCCCTTGGTTTCAGAATTGCCTCAAACGGACTATTTACAAGTGGCAGAAGCAACATGGCTGGCATTGAATGTTGTATCCAATGGTCATTCTTCTACCAGTTCTCAGACGATTGGAGTGACGAAGATAGCGAAATCAGTGATTGCTCCCCTAGCACAACATAATGTCTCTGTGTTCATGTTGTCGACCTACCAGACTGACTTCATATTGGTGAGAGTGCTCTCTATCTCTTTCTCAGTTTTGTACAGTATCCTACGGGAAGCAGTACTGAATATCATTTTAGGCGCATGCAAATGTGCGTTTGGCAAACCCATTTATTTACAAACAAGTGCTATGATTAAAATAGCATTGTAGTGTCTCTAGTGTACAGCATCATGGTGATGTGGTACATGAGGCATGGCAATGCTATTTAATGCATTGCTCTTGTTCCTTCTGAAATGAGAGGTTTACCAAACATTCTTTCATTAAACTGTACAGTGCCTTGTGTACTGTGTTTAGTTCTGGTCACCAAGAACCAAGGGAAACCCTAGGTGATTCCTAGCATCAAAGAATTGAGATATGAGCTGGAGAAACTGGGGCTCTTTTTAGCCTTGAAAGGAAGCAACTGGAGAAAGGAGCTTTTATACTTCAATAAGATATTTAAATGGCACAGATGAGGTCAATCTGGAGCCCTGCTTTAGAGTATGCCAAGATACTGGAACGAGGAACAGAGGTGAGAACTGATGAGAAGAAAATATAAGGCAGATGTCAGGGAGAACTTCCTCGTGCAAAGAATGATCAGAACTTGGAAGGGACTCCCTGGTAGAATAATGGAGGTGAAGACTTATTCAGGAGTCAGTTAAATGATGTGATGGGGCAAAGTAGGTCTCATATCTGGATGGATGAGTTAAGATGGGTTGAACAGCCTCCTTCATCTGTAACTATTTTGTGATCTTGTGTGGTGCTCCTTTTAGATACTGTAATACAGTTTTTGATGCAGTTTAATCATCATCCACTCGAACAACATGGCATTAAGCCAACTGATACAGGGATGATGCAATCTTGTACATATATTTGCATCAGATCTTCTTGTAAGGTGACGCAGATGTGATCATAAATATTGAATTCTATTATTCACTCATAAATCAAGTTATATTTTAGTTGCAAACTTATCTGAATGAATTGATTGATTTAAGACTGACCTGAAAAGTACTGCACACTTAATCAGGGCCTCCTAGCATTTTGTTGTAACCTAAAGTATGTTTTTTTTTAAACCAGCTCCTTTGTGTTTTGGGAGAGCACCTTTTAATGTCTGTGCTGAAGCTCCAATTATGCAATGGACAAGCTAATTACTATATAACCTGAGTATTGGTTGCACCGCAATCAGTACAGCACTTTTTTATAGAGGGTACTTCTATACAGGCAGAGCACAGTATGTTCATTTTAAAGGCACTTCTTGCCTCTTTTACAAAGACCAACCCACCAAAGTGAAACTGAGCAGAATTTAAGTACTTATGATCAAGTCAGGAACAACAAAATTAGGGCAGTTGGGTTGAGAATTTTGCTTTGAGCTCATTCTATAAGGACACATGACATACTCCACTACATATTGTAACCGTGAGAAACCCAGCATTTCACAAAACCGTTTTTTCTAGTAGTATTGATTTATTTTTGCTCAACGATGTTAATGCTAGTGAATTCATCACATTTTGTATCCAGTGTTGGCACCAAGCATTTTTGGGTCCATTATAGTTAAAGTATAGACCAGGAACAGAGCAAAGACCCCTGTCCACTGCTCAACAAGGTGTATAGGCCTCCAGCTTATAAGTGCATTGACTGCACCAATGACTATCCTTAAGGTGTGTCATCTAAGGGTGCAAAACTGATGACTTACTGTGACACTAGGTGATTTTATGCTGTGGGTTGACACTTACTAAGAGCTGGGCTGTGACTGTTAGCAAATTTACTTCACATAGGACCCCTAACACCTGTGTAAAGAGACTGCACTATTTTGTCTTCTGCTTGTGTATTTAATATCTTCTTTAATTTGTGCGCCCAGGTGCGGGAGAGTGACTTACCAGCAGTCATTCACACCCTGTCTGAAGAGTTCAGTATTTACAAGGAGGAAAATGGTGAATCTGTCCCTGTGGACAGTAACAATGTCACAAATGGCTTTATAAAACCCAAAACTGGTAAGATAAAATTGCTAGGTTAGAGTGTTCATAATTGTCATATTTCCACAAGAATAGAACTGGTGTTCCTCTCCACTTAACTCTCATTCCAAAACATAGCCTTTGTTTTTTTTTAAAAAAGAGGTTGTATTAAGTTAATGGAAACATGCATAGAGCATTAATTTATCCCCTCCCTCCACACCAGTATACAACATGACATTTAAAATAATTATATTTATGAAACCTGGTTTGTTTAGACTAGGCTAGTAAAGTTAATCCCATTTTAGGTAGTGTTCTGAGATGCTTGCACGAGTGCTCCTAGAATTCCTATTCCCCTTAGCAACAGTGTCTGGATGATAAATTTGATTGTAACCAGACTTGTATAAATTGACGGATTTGGCGTGAGCTGGACATTTCAACCCATTACTGTGCTCTGTGATAGACACATAAGGGTTAATTCAAAAACTCCCTCCCCATTTACATTTTTCTGTTTTTAAAATTGCTTTTTTCTTATCTTGGCCCTTTACATTCTATTTAGGCCTGATCAGATAAAAGGCTTAGAAAGATAGTCCTGCACTCATTCTTTGCACTTGAAAGACCATTCCCACAACTGGTAAATTCATAAATGTAGAATATATAATGTAAATACTATGAGCATGTATATTGCAACTAAGAATTCTTGAAGGATGTTCCATCTCTACTGCAGGCATCGGTATCAGTGACAGCTTTACTTAATTTCTGGAACTATTTGTGTTTAAGGGAGGGCAAGCTAGGCAAACACAAAGGACTTTTGTTTCATACAATTGGGCTTTATTCTAAACTTAGTTTACTCCCACAGGGACATCTGCAATGTAATTTAAATTAAATGGTCATTGAAATTTGCTGGAAGCTGAAGCTTATTAGAAGAAAAAATAACTTGTGTTTAAAGAATGTTTTTTTAAAAGTGATTTTGACAGAACAAGTGTCAAGATGTAAAAGCATTAACCCTTGTTGGTCATAAAAGGAGAAATGGAAGGGGAAAGCTAAAGTAGCTGCTTATTTTAATGATTATTAGAGGCCAGAGAAGACAAAGGGTTCATAGTCTGTTCTTGGGAGTGAGCTCCTAACCAGAACCCTAACTACACTATTCTCTGTTACAGCTGCCTGCCCCACAGTTCATCCAGTGATAAGTCCCAAGAATCAGTTCTGTGTAATGAGCTTGGACCCAGATACTCTTCCCGCTATTGCCACTATTCTCATGGATGTAATGTTCTACTCTGCAAGGTATAGATCCCCTGATAAATCCCTTGATATATGGTACTTAATAATTGCTTTCTGTAATACTCAAACTGGGAGTCCATTGTACTTGGGCCTTTTTTAAAGTAAATGTGATGGGCTGAATGACTGCCTTCTGTGCTGTAATTTCTGTAATTCTATTTTCGCTCTTTTATTAGAAGTTACAGGTAAGCGTATTCAGTTAAGTAAAGTAAATATGGCTTTTGCTCAATCTTCTGTGTAACATTTTGCATGGCCTACCAAATTTCACCACGTGACCTGAAATAGTTAACGTGGGGAATCTTCAATTAAACGTCAGTCCTTTTTCCTTACAATATCCTGACGTGAATAAAATAATATGAGAAGAGCTGAATGAGCTGCACCTGTGTTTGATTTGTAATGTAAAAGATTTAAATAAATATATTTGTGTTTGTTTGACAAAAGGAAAGGCTGAAGTTTGTCTACCCTTCTGTTGCAGTTTGAAGGCTCGATCTGCTGATCAGGATCTTGATTACATCCGTTTCTTTTCTTTTTCCTTGATTGATGGCTATATTTCAATTGTAGTGGACACGCAGACACAGAAGAGGTTAGTTTACTGAACCTCTTTTACGACAATTTTGTTACAGTACAGATTTGGAGATGTTTTGTATTGTAAATGCTACGATTTGTCATTTCATGCCATTTGACCAGGTTTTTTTTTTAAACATTGCATTGGGATGATCCAAAAGAGGGAGTGAACATTTCAGTTTGGGTTAATTTTAATCTGCCTTGTAAGTGTGGCAGCAAATGATTACTGAGATTGTGCTGGTTCAAACAGCCCTAGATGAAACTGGTTTTCTGCTATTCGTTCTCTCATTGAACATAGGATCATAGTGCACAGAAGGAGGCGATTTGGCCCATCATGCCTGTGCCAGCTCTTTGAAAGAGCTGTCCAATTAATTCCATCCACCTGCACTTTCCCTATAGCCCTGAAAATTTTACCTTTTCAAGTATGTATCCAATTCCCTTTTGAAAGTTACTATTGAATCTGCTTCCTCCACCCTCTCAGGCAGTGCATTCAGATGATAACAACTCACTGTGCAAAAGAATTTCTCCTCCTCCTCTTTCCCCCCCCCCCCCCCCCCCCGCCCCCTGGTTCTTTTGCCAATTATCTTAAATTTGTGTTCTCTGGTTACTACGCCCGCCCACCACCCCCCACCCCCCCCCCCCCCCGCCCCCCTGCCAGTGGAAACAATTTCTCCTAATTCATCAAAACCCTTCATAATTTTGAACAGCTCTATTAAATCTCTCCTTAACTTTCTCTGCTCAAAAGAGAACAATCCCAGTTCTCTAGTCTCTCCATCTAACTGAAGTCTTTCATCCCTAGTATCATTTTAGTAAATTTCTTCTGCACCCTCTCCAAAGCCTTGGCATCCTTCTCCGAATTGGACACAATACTCCAGCTGAGACCTAATCAGAGATTTACAAAGGTTTAGCATAACTTCCTTGCAGCTTCAGTTGGCCCATTATACAGGGGTAGATAACTTGATCAGCTTCTACTAGCGGATGAGTTTAAAAGCAATGGTCAGTATTTCAACCAGTCCTGGTTACATGTAGCAACAAAGTTTTCCCCCCCACCCCCACCCCCCCCGCCCCCCCCCGCCCCAAACTGCTGTCTGTACACCATCCATTCTTTCAAGGGGTTTAGATTAATGTGCTAGCAACATCTGCTTTGGGCTGAATGGCCTTTTCCCATCATTGGCTTTTCATGTGTGCTGAGGTTGGGGTGTATAGAGGACAGCACACCAGGGTCGAATAATGCAGAATGTAAGGATGCATGAGTATTTGATACTTCAGCTTGATTATCTTTGAGGATTATTTATTTTTATGCTGAGCTTTCCCTCGTGTGATTTGAGTGGTTGAGGTCAATGACATGGACTGATGGCCTTTTTGGGCCAAATGGGCCCTTTTATCATTCCATGTTTTCACTTGACCACCTGCTTCCTCTCTCAACAGATTCCCCAGCAACCTGCTGCTCACAAGTGCTTCGAGTGAGCTATGGAGGATGGTGCGAATAGGTGGGCAGCCCCTGGGATTTGGTAAGTATGAATGTCTGTTGTCTTTTCACTAGTTGGATAGGAGTTGAAAAGTCTTGAGATTTGACGGGATACTGAACCTGGTTTTAATATTCCTACAATGTGCCACTGAGTAAATAGGTCTTGTGCATAGATGCAATAATTTTCAGAGTGCGTTACAAGCTGAAGACAGCCTTTAGTATAGAATCTTGCAGGACAGAAGGAGCCCATTTGGCCCATCGTGCCTATGCCGGCTCTGAAAGAGCTATCTAATTAGTCCCACTCTCCTGCTCTTTCTCCATAACCCTGGAATGTTCTCCCCTTCAAGTATTTATGCAGTTCCTTTTTGAAAGTTACTATTGAATCTGCTTCCACTACCCTTTCAGGCAGTGCATTCCAGATCATAATAACTTGCTGCATAAAAAAAATCTAATTTCACCTCTGGCTCTTTTGCCAATTATCTTAAATCTCTGTCCTCTGGTTACTGGCCCTGCTGCCAGTGGAAACAATTACTCCGTACTTATTTTTTATCAAAACCCTTCATGGACACTTGAAGTACTTGAACAAAAATTAAACACTTTTCTCTAAAGAATGTACCAAAAATAGAGTTGGAATGAAAGATTTTTTTTTTGGAAAGAATGTAAGCTCCAAATTAGGTACATTTAGCGAATGCATTCTGTAATCGGGTTTAATGGAATGAAGATATGCAGGGGTGGTACTCTGGTCTATAGGACCAATTTTACAAAATGATACTCCTGACACCAAGCTTCATTGCCAGGCACATATCTCCTGTCTTGTCTGTCACCTTGTTTTTCTTGGTGAACCTTAAGATTAGCTGTCCTTTTTTTTTTCATGTTGGCTTCAGATTTCAGCAACTGAATTGTATTTTGTAACTTTGCAGATAGGTCAATAATATTCATAAAAACTTTGCAATGTCAGGGGATACAGTTGATTATGCACATGCATAAGAATGTAGGCAGGGTAGTAGTGCTAATGAACACACGCATGCACACCTGGAGTCATGAGTTCAAATCCCGCCACGGCAGCTGGGGAATTTAAATTCAATTAATTAAATAAAAATCTGGAATTAAAATACTAGTATCAGTCATGGTGGCCATGAAACTACCGGATTGTCGTAAAAACCCATCTGGTTCACTAATGCCCTTTAGGGGAGGAAACCTGCTGTCCTTACCCAGTCTGGCCTACATGTGACTCCAGACCCACAGCAAAGTGGTTGATTCTTAATTGCCCTCTGAAATGGCCTAGCAAGCCACTCAGTTGTAAAATCTCACTGAAAAAAGTCACAATAAGAATAAAACCGGACGGACCACCCGGCATCGGACCACTAGGCACCGGACACGACAAAGCAAACCAAGCCCAGTCGACCCTGCAAAGTCCTCCTCACGAACATCTGGGGACTTGTTCCAAAATTGGGAGAGCTGTCCCACAGACTAGTCAAGCAACAGCCTGACATAGCCATACTCACAGAATCATACCTTTCAGCCAACATCCCAGACTCCTCCATCACCATCCCTGGGTATGTCCTGTCCCACCGGCAGGACAGACCCACCAGAGGTGGCGGTACAGTGATATACAGTCAGGAGGGAGTGGCCCTGGGAGTCCTCAACATTGACTCTGGACCTCATGAAATCTCATTGCATCAGGTCAAACATGGGCAAGGAAACCTACTGCTGATTACCACCTACCGTCCTCCCTCAGCTGATGAATCAGTCCTTCTCCATGTTGAACACCACTTGGAGGAAGCACTGAGGGTAGCAAGGGCACAGAATGTACTCTTGGTGATGGACATTGGAGTCCCCCACCCAGAGTGCCTTGGTAGCCACTGACCGAGCTGGCTGAGTCCTGAAGGACATAGCAGCCAGACTGGGCCTGCGGCAGGTGGTGAGCGAACCAACACGAAGGAAAAACTTACTTGACCTCGTCGTCACCAATCTACCTGTCGCAAATGCATCTGTCCATGACAGTATTGGTAGGAGTGACCACCGCACAGTCCTTGTAGAGACGAAGTCCCGTCTTCGCACTGAGGACACCATCCAATGTGTTGTGTGGCACTACCACCGTGCTAAATGGGATAGATTCAGAACACATCTAGCACCTCAAAACTGGTCATCCATGAGGTGCTGTGGGCCATCAGCAGCAGCAGAATTGTATTCCAGCACAATCTGTAACCTCATGGCTCGGCATGTTCCTCACTCTACCATCACCAACAAACCAGGGGATCAACCCTGGTTCAATGAGGAGTGTAGAAGAGCATGCCAGGAGCAGCACCAGGCGTACCGAAAAATGAGGTGCCAACCTGGTGAAGCTACAACTCAGGACTGCATGCATGCTAAACAGCGGAAGTAACATGCTATAAACAGAGCTAAGCGATTCCACAACCACCGGATCAGATCAAAGCTCTGCAGTCCTGCCACATCCAGTCGTGAATGGTGGTGGACAATTAAACAACTAACGGGAGGAGGAGGAGGCTCTGCAAACATCCCCATCCTCAATGATGGTGGAATCCAGCACGTGAGTGCAAAAGACAAGGCTGAAGCGTTTGCAACCATCTTCAGCCAGAAGTGCCGAGTGGATGATCCATCTCGGCCTCCTCCCGATATCCCCACCATCACAGAAGCCAGTCTTCAGCCAATTCTATTCACTCCACGTGATATCAAGAAACGGCTGAATGCACTGGATACAGCAAAGGCTATGGGCCCCGACAACATCCCAGCTGTAGTGCTGAAGACTTGTGCTCCAGAACTAGCTGCGCCTCTAGCCAAGCTGTTCCAGTACAGCTACAACACTGGCAAATACCAGACAATGTGGAAAATTGCCCAGGTATGTCCTGTCCACAAAAGCAAGACAAATCCAATCCGGCCAATTACCGCCCCATCAGTCTACTCTCAATCGTCAGCAAAGTGATGGAAGGTTTCGTCGACAGTGCTATCAAGCGGCACTTACTCACCAATAACCTGCTCACCGATGCTCAGTTTGGGTTCCGCCAAGACCACTCTGCTCCAGACCTCGTTACAGCCTTGGTCCAAATGTGGACAAAAGAGCTGAATTCCAGAGGTGAGGTGAGAGTGACAGCCGTTGACATCAAGGTGGTATTTGACCGAGTGTGGTACCAAGGAACCCTAGTAAAATTGAAGTCAATGGGAATCGGGGAAAACTCTCCAGTGGCTGGAGTCATACCTAGCACAAAGGAAGATGGTAGTGGTTGTTGGAGGCCAATCATCTCAGCCCAAGGGCATTGCTGCAGGCGTTCCTCAGGGCAGTGTCCTAGGCCCAACCATCTTCAGCTGCTTCATCAATGACCTTCCCTCCATCATAAGGTCAGAAATGGGGATGTTCGCTGATGATTGCACAGTGTTCAGTTCCATTCGCAACCCCTCAAATAATGAAGCAGTCCGAGCCCGCATGCACCAAGACCAGGCTTGGGCTGATAAGTGGCAAGTAACATTCATGCCAGAAAAGTGCCGGGCAATGACCATCTCCAACAAGAGAGAGTCTAACCACCTCCCCTTGACATTCAACGGCATTACCATCGCCAAATCCCCCACCGTCAACATCCTGGGGGTCACCATTGACCAGAAACTTAACTGGACCAGCCATATAAATACTGTGGCTACAAGAGCAGGTCAGAGGCTGGGTATTCTGTGGCGAGTGACTCACCTCCTGACTCCCCAAAGCCTTTCCACCATCTACAAGGTACAAGTCAGGAGTGTGATGGAATACTCTCCACTTGCTTGGATGAGTACAGCTCCAACAACACTCAAGAAGCTCGACACCATCCAGGACAAAGCAGCCCGCTTGATTGGCACCCCATCCACCACCCTAAACATTCACTCCCTTCACCACCGGCGCACTGTGGCTGCAGTGTACATCATCCACAGGATGCAGTGCAGCAACTCGCCAAGGCTGCTTCGACAGCACCTCCCATACCCGCGACCTCTACCACCTAGAAGGACAAGAGCAGCAGGCACGTGGGAACCACACCACCTGCACGTTCCCCTCCAAGTTACACACCATCCCGACTTGGAAATATATCTCCGTTCCTTCATCGTCACTGGGTCAAAATCCTGGAACTCCCTTCCTAACAGCACTGTGGGAGAACCGTCACCACACAGACTGCAGCGGTTCAAGAAGGTGGCTCACCACCACCTTCTCGAGGGCAATTCGGGATGGGCAATAAATGCTGGCTTTGCCAGCGACACCCACATCCTATGAATGAACTAAAAAAAACACACACACATTCTCTCTGATGTCATGTCCATGTCCTCTTATACTGTTACTACTGTAGAGCACGGCACTGGACTGTCTAATTTTATGAGCTGCAGTAGTACCACCGTTTTTCATGCGTTCCTTTCGAAGTGCACAGTATTTGTTTTGGAACCGGATGTAAAAGTTAAGAAATAAACAAACCGTGGGGCCTTGGACGGAACTTATAAACAATAACCAGACTGAAAATCAGCAACGTACAGATAATGCATTGCAACGTCACAGGCTGTTGTGTCCAGTGGCTCCGACTAAATGTCCTACATTGGTCTTCATAGCGATCAGAGGAGCCACTGCCTAGGATTTAGCCACTTGTTGAATTTTAACTATCACCTGTGTCACAGAGAAGTATACTGGAGCCACTTAACTGGCAATTTTGAATAACAATTCAAGGTATAATTAATTAAAATACTTAAATATTCTGCAGCTGAAAATTATTGCTTTTCCAGAACAGTAAACAATGTTGGAACATACAGTAAAATGGTTTGTTGCAGTGTTCTAAGGAACCAAGTCGAGAGATGAAACGAATAGAGAATGCAGACATAACTGGTTACTATAGCAATTGGTGAGCAAACACTTGTAGGTATTCATGAGTATCTTTTAGCATCTGTTGGATCAGCTGCATGTTCTTTGTGGGTTTCCTTTTAATGTGCAATGTCCGATTGTGCCAAACTTTACAGTAGCTATAGCTCACTAGAAAATGTTGTAAAAACAACTACACTGGCAGTATGGAAGAATTAGGTGAATCCAGCAGCTTCAGGCACAAGCTAACTCCTGCCCTCTTGCTGCAAAGTGCAGCATAGCAGGTTTAGCAAATGTGTAACATACACATGGTTGGGAGCCTTTTAATTCCATACCTTTTTATTTAAAAGATGTCTGTTCACTCATTCTACTAAATGTAATGGTTTGCTTTTTTAGCAACACTAAAGTTAAATGAGGAGGAAAGTTATTGATTGGACTAGCAATATTGTAAATTGATCAGCTTTTATTTACCTATGTCATTGCTGCAAAGGCTTCTAACTGTTCATAGGAAGCAAATGTAGGCTAGTGATTGGGGAACATGTGCAGTTGCTTTTACTATTTTTTAGTTTTATTTTTTAAATCGCACAAACTCACAATCTTTGTTTTTAGGAGCTAGATTTACAAGAAAGTGGTCCTTGTAAATGTACTGTTCAAGTAAATTCTTGGTATCCTATTAAACCATATTTAAATACTTTTTCTTTCAATTTGGAGAGGAATATGAGAAATTCAGTATCGGCTTGAAGATGGGGCAAGTTCTGCAACAAAAGTCGATTAGGCTCAGTGGTAGCACTCTCTCCTCCTGCGTCATAAAGTTGTGGGATCAAGCCCCGTTCCAGGACTTGAACGCATGATCCCGGCTGACACGTCAGTACAGTGCTGAGGGAGTGTTGTGTTGTCTTTCATAGGAGATGTTAAAGGAGGCCACATGCGCAGTTCAAGCCACTGTCGAGGAAGAGTACAGAGTTCTCCTGGTATTTTGGACAACATTCATTCCTTTACCAACATCACCAAAACAGAGTAACTGATCATTCATCTCTGTGCTGTTTGTGGGCCTTTCCTTTGTGCTGTGTTTGCCTGTGTAACAACAGTAACACCCTTTCAAAATTCATTCTTTGGCTCTAAAGTGCTTTGGGATGTCCTGAGAAAATGAAAGGAACTGTGTAAATTCCAGTTTTATAGTACTATCATCAACAGCTTGCATTTATATAGCTTCTTCAACGTAGAAAACGTCCCAAAGCGCTTCAAGGGGGCATAAGAAAAAATGGACACCGAGCTAAAGATGGAGGTATTGGGAGGGGTGACTAAAAGCTTGATCAAGGAGGTGGGCTTTCAGGAGGGTCTTAATGGAGCAGAGAGAGGTACAGGGGTTTAAGGGGACTAGCAGCCAATGCTAGTGCATCTGTCTTATTTTTATTTACTAATCAAAACTGCAATTAGCCACATCTGAATTCCCTGTTATCCAATACATTAGATGCAAGGCACATGTGGCTAACACTGGTGTAGTTGACTGTGTGAAAGGCTGCAGGGAGGTCAAGCATATTGAGGAAGGATACTGTACCACGGTCACAATCACAGAGCATGTAATTTGTGACTTTGCTTAGGGCTGTTTTGGTGCTGTGGCAGGGGGCTGAAACCTGAGTAGTGAGATTGTAATGGAGTTCTGGGCGTTGTGGCAAAGAAGAGTAAAGATTTGGGAGGCGACAAGATATTCAAGGACTTTGGAGAGGAAAGGGCAGTTGGTGATGGGGTGGTCATTTGCTAGGTTTGAGGGGTCAAGCATGGGCTTTTTGAGGAGGTGGTGATGATGGCAGTTTTGAAAGGGAGAGGGAAGACTCTAGGCCAAATGAAGATTCCATTCTCATTTTATCCAAAGATGGAAGAAAGTACTCAATGCCTGTAATATAAGAGAGAATTTCAGTAAACCAACGTTTGCCCCAGACCTACAAAATAAAATCAGAATGTTGATCATCTCAGGAAAGAGAGAACCATTTACAATGCCAACTAGCATGGGGGCCAGGAAGGGGATTTGGGGTGGGGGGTGGGCAGGAGTTTAGTGGGAATGGAGCTAAGGCAGCAGGAGGTGGGTCTCATGGACGACATGAGCTCAGAGAGGGAATATGGGGAGATCGGGCAGAAACTAGAGAGATACACAGGTTCAGGGCTAGGGCAAGGGGGAGTGTGTGGAGTAGTGGGTGGTTTTGGTGGAGAGTGTGGCCCAGCCAGATCTGGTGATAGGTAGCTAAATCTTAAATTTGTTCAATGCCACCCATTGAGCAACACAATCGAGTACACTACAATCAATTCAGACAACCTCTTAAAGTCCTGGTTTCCATTTCCATTTAATTAATACTTTGGTCTGTTTTAATGTCTGTGTCAATGTACAAATTCCAGATTCACTGTATGCTTAGAGGAAAAAATAGTGTGTAATTGACATGGAGCGATGATTTCAATGGATTGTGAATGCAGGTCTGAGACAATAACAAACTGTAATAGCCCTAGTTGACTAATGGCTGTTGCTCATTTATGAGCTAGTTTTTTTTTTGTCTGTTGACTATGAATGGTTGAAAAATATAAATGGATATCTTTCATAGTGAATGTTTAGCAGATTGTGATTCTTTTCCTTTTTTTAATATGTGCTGCTGTGTAATGGGATTACAGTTTCATTTATTTGCTTGCAAACAGTTTACATTCCAAGCATCTACATGCCAAATTTCCCTTTTGTATGGCATTTTATGATTGAGACAGAAATTGCACAAAATCAAAGATCGGCATCCAAGATTTTGTTCTGTTTTTGATGCTTTTTATCGGTCCATCAGTTATCCCTCGCCCTTTGAATAAAGAGAGAACCAGACCGTAATTGCTCATACTCAAGAAAAAAAGTACAACATTGTAACCCAAGTAGATTCTGTATCTTCTGATCTCTTCCATTTTAGGCCTGATTTTAGAAGTTTGTGATGCCATCCTGGGTCTATCTTCATGCTATCTTAAGTACAAATTTAATCTGTGCAGTAAGGCGTGTAGCTGCTGATGTTGAGATCTCTACATAAAAAGCAACCAATGATCTTTTCTGTTCAGTAGTTTGTTCAACTTAAATGTCAAATGAAACTCCCTCAACTATCGGCTCTTCACTTGTCCATGTGAGAAGATGACACCACTGTATATCATTTTTACCAAACGCTGGAGTTGAGATTACAAGTCATTTACAGGGTTTAGGTTGGTGGAGGAGCCATCCAAATGGTAGTGAAATGCAGTGAACATAGTTTTTAAAAACCACTTCATTAAGTCTGTTGTCAGTGAGCTGCGATACAGTGATGTCAATTGTTTGATCTAAATGTTTTCTTATCTGTAAACCCTGATTGTTTTAATCTGTCTCTTCAGATGAATGCGGGATTGTTGCACAGATCTCTGAGCCTCTTGCAAATGCTGACATTTCCGCTTACTACATCAGCACCTTCAATTTTGACCATGCGCTGGTAAAAGTCTGTTTCTCTTTATGTATTTATGTATCGACTGCTATATCTGGTGCCAGTTTTTTTTTAAAGATAATGGACATTGTAGCATATCAGTTCAAGATAGATCAATGAATGGAGAAAGGCGGAAGAGGTTTTTGTCAAACAGCAGGTGGAACTTAGTGGCTTTTCATGATTTATTTAGTGTCTGGGCTATAGGATTTCTTTTACTGCTTGCATTCTGTGATGGGCTCTGAACCTGCTCCTGGGAGTGGCAAAGGAACCTTTTGTCTGAGAGAGACTTGGCACTTGAGGCTTTCCTTCAGAAAACTGAAAACATGTTGCTGAGAAGAAGAATGAGCCATTGGGCAATGTGGGGCTGGGTAGTGATGGGAGGATGAGACTCTGTCCTGGGGGAGGAAGAATTTATTCACACAAACTAGTGGAAAACAAAGTTCTTGGGGAGGAGGAGAGAAGGTTAAAATCTTGTCATTTCAGGCTAAAATCCTAACTATTCAATATATCCTTCCCCATTCCCCCCCCCCCACCATATTAGTGTAATTTATGTTAGTGTTAAGACAGATATAAAGCAATCGTGGAATAATCGATGGCAGGGTATAAATCCTTTGTGGATTCTCCCAGCTTTCCTATAACTGAAGCTCTGCCCCTGCAGTGCAATAATATAATCATTCCATATTACATAGGATTCTGTTACATAACTACATTCTATGTAATATTTAAAGAGCGCTACCTTTATGTTATGATGTCTAAACCATTCTCCTTTATGGCTTATAATTCCTAGGCTTGCAACAGGAGAGCTTCCTCCAGTCCATGTGCAAGATCCAGGGCTAAGCTGTCTGGAGGATTTGTGGGACTAGGGGAAGTAGTGGCAGAAAGTGAGGCTTCCAGCTTACCCGACCTGACACTGAGAACCCTGGAAGTCACAGCAACAACAACATACGAACGTTTGAACTTACAAAAATGACGGGCAGGAAAAGACCATCTGGTCCATAAGGCCTGCCCCACACAATCATGATGCCTGAATCATCATGATTAGATACCCCCAGCAGCCATGTAATCTCCTGGGAGAGGCAAAAAAAAATCAGATTAAAAAAAAACCCCAAGGCGAATTAGGGGGGGAAAAAGTGGAAAATTCCTCCACAACCCCCTTAGGCAGATGAAAACTAGTCAAGGAGACCACATTGACTATGTTTCTATGACCTGGTACTTCACCTAACTTTTATGAGGTGTAATCTCTGCCCCAGATAGGAACTGGTCCAGCTCTCTTTTGAAGGTTTGCAGAGTGAGTACTCGCCCCAGAAGCCGGCAACATGCTCCGATAGGTCTAATATCCTCTAGGAAAAGAAGAACCAGCTAACAGCTAATCTAACCTAGCCCCTACCCTTGCATAACATCTAGGCATGACCCCAATCTATTACATAATCTTATCAATATGAATACACAATCTAGTCCTTTAACACTTTTATATACCTCTATCAAATCACCCCTAAGTCCATGCACCTCTAAAGTGAATAGACCAATCTTTTTAAGTCTCTCATTTATGTGCATTTATATACCGTCTTTAATGTAAATGAAAATCTCATGGTACTTAAGAGGTATGAGAAAAAATAATAGACGCTGAGACAAAAAAAGGAGTTATTGGGAGGTGTGACCAGCAACTTGTCAAAGAGGTGAGTCTTAAGGATGGAAAGGCAGGTGGAGAGGCAGAAAGTTTAGCTAAAGAATTCCAGAGCATGGGGCAGACTGACACTAGTGATGGGACAAGGTGGGAGGGGAAGTTTGTACAAGAGGCAGGAGTTAAGAGGAAAATCGTATATTTTTGGATGCAAGCACTTTTTTAACTGAAGATGATACCCCTGCATTGGTTGGAACCTGGTGGCTCGGCACTTGAGGAATAGTCAAGGTGTGGGGTTTTGCTTAGGAAGAGGTATCTTTATAAAAATGAAAACATTTGAATTCTTTTTGTTTGGGCAGATTAGTCAGCTTATTTTTTCTTTCCCCCTCAGGTGCCTGAAGAAGATATTGATAGCGTTATCACAATGCTGCAGAGACGTCAGAATGGTGAAAGATAGCAGAGATCTGCTGACTTTATATTCACAATGGTTTCATCCATCAAGTTGATGTGTAAACTTTGAAGACCAGGAATTGTTATCTTCAAGATGCCTGTGCTGTCAGCATAAAACAGACATTTAGGCCTCTGGTTTTCTACAATATTTAGTAGTTAAACAGTTTACTTAGAATAAGATTAGCTAATTTTCTTCAGGAAATTCAGTTGAATTCTGTTTACTACTTCAATTGATTGAACTCTTGCACACAGTCGTGAAACTTTGTATCACTGTTTTACACTTACACCTTTAATGTGTGGAATGTCCTTCAAAAGTGCCCCGTTTGCTACTTAAGGGTAAACTGAATATAGTGTATGAAGTAGTTAAAAGGCCATGTAATGCAGGTAAGGCAGGCAATGAGCCTTAAAATGTTTGAGCTGTTACGAGCATCCGACCCGGGGTCTTCTAGAAACTAAGGCTGAAGAAAAATGAAGGAGGTGGGAGGAAAGAGACTTTAGGTCTAATCAACCCTCTGTTATATTATTGGAATTAGTTTATGGATGATTTTTCAGCCTGAAGTATGGCTCAATGAACTATATTGTTCTTTAATTTTCCATGAAAGTCTTATTTAATTATACTTAGTTTCTAAGTATTTTCATATGCTTGCAGTTATAATCCTCCAAGATATGTATTGTATTTAAGTGGTGCTGCTACTCTTCCACTACAACAAGCTTCCTTATTCTCAGGAGGCAAGAGAGATGAAAGTGAGGAGTTTGGAGTAAGGAAACTGTCATTTTGCAGTAATTTCATCATCTAAATGTTAATGTCTAAGATTTTATTCATGAAACCTTCGACAGGTGCTTTAGTCGCATGGTAACCAGAGTGTGCTGATGTCTGATATAAGCTTAAAGTTCGTTTTTTTTTGGTTCAGGAACTGATCCAGTGCTGGGCCCTGTAGCTGTGATGTTAAGTGTTGGACAGGCCTCTGGTTGCTAGTTGTAAAATGTAAATTGATTTTTGGGATTGCTTAAATGTTATTAAAATATGAATTAATTTACAAAAAAAATGGTGCGTGCGTGTGTTCGTCCAGAAAATGGAAAAGTGTACCATTTAAAGGAGTAGGTAGCTGGGTCTGGGTGTGACAAGTACTTTCAATGTTAGGTGCTCCTTGATCTAGTCCTTCTCCCTTTTTCCTACTCTCCCCACCCCCCACCCCCTATTTTCTTCGCTTTCTGAAGGAAGCTGCTCAATTGTCACCAATTACGGGAGTGTCGGTGGGCACCTCTGAGCAGATCATCACCCTTTTCCAGTGTTGGATGATTTGGAGGGTGTCTGATAATAGAAAACTGAGCGCAGGCAAAGTACACTATCTCATTCATCCAAACCTGATCTATCCTGACTGACGGTCCCTCCCTGGCATTCAGGCTGGAAAGGATCCTCCTGTCCCTGAGCATGGCTGAGTGGCTCCTTGTAGAGGGGGAGAGCCACAATGTTGGGTGTTCACAGGGAGGAAAAGATGCTAAATGTTACCAACAAAGTAGAAATAATTAACTTGCGTTCTCTAGATTTGAAGAGGGAGACCATTTTCTTATCATTGAAAGTTCACCTCCCTTCACCCCAACTGCATTTCTGCTTTCAGTGACTGGTGATATTGGGCATAATGAAATATGTAGTTTCATAATACAATTCCATTGAATTAAAGCATAAAGCAATGAACTTTCTGCTTTAAAAGTAATCAAGTATATTCTGGTATTGTGACAGTTCTACATAGCAAAACTGATAAACATTCAAGCTCCAACATTGTGTTTCACCAGTGGCAAGTAATTGGATACAGCGGTAAGTAAATTCCCTGCAGTGCAAATATTACAACAGTGTTGCCTGTTGGATTTAACATGAACTCAATCGTGGGCCCGAACAGTGACACAAACTTCTTGAGCTTTGTTTTCTCCCAGATTTTAACCCATCTGCTTCACAACTCTTTGCAGTATAGATTATCCTTTTTTTTGGTTTAAACTGGTTTGTTTGTACTTGATTTGCTTCAGAGGCCCCACCTGGATCTCCTGTGGGAAAACATTTCTGAAAGGAAGGTCATGTTTAACCTATCTAATTGAATTCTTTTGACTAGGTAATAAAGAATAGACCAGGGCAATGCAGTGGATGTGATATACATTGACTTTCTGAAGGCCTTCAATAATTTGCCACATAAAAGAATTGTGTTTAAAGGTCAGGAGGCATGTGGAGTCTGGAGTCAGGAGCCAGGTAACAGAATGGATTGAAAGATGGCTACATTATACATCTACTTGTGGGTGAGTCCAGAACAAGGTGACATAAATATAAGATGATCACTAACAGATCAAATAAAGAATTTAGGAGGAATTTCTTTACACAGTGGTGAGAATGAGGAATTTGCTGCCACGTTGTGGATGGGGTTGGGGGCAATTGAAGCAGATAATGTTAATCCCGGCCTCAACCGGGATCTTGGGTTCATGTCACGCTACACGTTACCCCACCAGCGAACAAATGTTATCTGTTTTTAATATAATGGGTCATTTGCTGGCTCTCTCTGCCTTCCGGATGTTTCTGCCTCTCTCTGTGTTTTTTTTTTCTCTTTTTTTTCCCTGTTTGTTTTTTTGTTGAATGTGTATTCGGAGGTTCTGCAGGTAACACCTCTCTGTCTGAACACGGTGATTGCCTTGGCAACGGGCAGTTGCAGGGGCAGTCTGTAAACACCATGTATTATTGTTCAATATGTATAAATGCGTAGGCTTCAAGGAGATCTTGAAACATTTGCCTGAGGAAGGAGAAAATCTCCGAAAGCTTGTGAATTTAAAATAAAATTGCTGGACTATAACTTGGTGTTGTAAAATTGTTTACATTATAGAAAACAGAGGGTAGGAGTTAAGGGAAATTTCTCGGACTGGTAGAAAGTGGGAAGTGATGTCCCACAGGGATCCTGCCCGGGACCACAGTTGTTCACTGTACACATAAATTATTTGAACTTAGGAATTGGAGGTATGGTGTCAAAATTTTCAGATGATACCAAATTGGGGGATGTGGCTAATAATGTGGAAGACAACACCAAAATACAGGAAGACTCAAACGGGCCTGCAGAGTGGGTGAATAAATGGCAAATTACTATATTGAATTTAAAGTGTGAGGTGGTTCATTTTGGTTGGAGTATCTTCCAAGGCATAAGGAGGCCACTTATTCCTTGGAAGATAAGAAACTAAATGGGGTAGAGGAAGAAAGAAGATTTGGGATTACTGGAAAAGAGGAAACTAAGGAGCACTGATAGACGGTTCAAAAATTCCCAAGAGGGTTTGATAGGGTGGATATGGAGAAACTGTTTCTACTTGTGGGTGAGTCCAGAACAAGGTGACATAAATATAAGATGATCACTAACAGATCAAATAAAGAATTTAGGAGGAATTTCTTTACACAGTGGTGAGAATGAGGAATTTGCTGCCACGTTGTGGATGGGGTTGGGGGCAATTGAAGCAGATAATGTTAATTCATTTAAGGGGAGGCTCGATGCATTCATGAGGGACAAGGGAATGGAGAGATATGGGGGGCAGGGTGGGAAGAGGTAATTAGAGTGGGAGGAGGTTCGTGTGGAATAGACCAGTTGGGCTGAATGGCCTGTTTCTGTGCTGTAGATGCTATATAATTCTTTTGTAAAGTAAATTTTTGGTGGTAGCAGGTTTTTAAATATAATTTTGTATTCTCACTTGTAGAGAGCTCCTTCTTGGGTGGAAAAATGAGCTCTGAAAACCTGTCCTGCATGTACAGGAAGGAAACACCCTTGGA
Source organism: Heptranchias perlo (assembly GCF_035084215.1). Taxonomy (NCBI): domain Eukaryota; kingdom Metazoa; phylum Chordata; class Chondrichthyes; order Hexanchiformes; family Hexanchidae; genus Heptranchias; species Heptranchias perlo. The sequence continues at coordinate 28,198,256 of NC_090349.1, forward strand.
TTCCTGCAGTAATATTGGACAAATTATTATTTTCTGTAGGATATTTTATTTATTTATTTATTTATTTAAAAATTGCAGGTTTTTTTAATACATACTGACTTGTCAATATACCTCTGAATCTCCAGCAGTGTCCAAGATCTTCAGATCTAACAATGCACCTGCAGCCTTTCTCTGTTACTTCACAGCCTGTGGTGGTGGTTGAAGTGCAGCAAGTGCTTTACTCCAGTTTGCCTCTTTTGGAGAATAATGCTGCAGGTGATGGCTTATTGTGCTCAGTGGGCTGAGATACAAAAGCAGGTGAGCCACCTCCACTGTAAAATGCTCATCATTTTGTTGTGAGGCAAAGTGGAGTATGAAAGTGCATTAAAGCCTGGATAAAATGCACCCCTTTTAGAATTTATTTACTGAAATAGTAACGTAATGTTTTATAAATATGTTAAGAGCAAGAGGCTAACAAAGGAAAGAGTAGGGCCTATTAGAGACCAAAAAGGTAAACTATGTGTGGAGGCAGAAGATGTGGGTATGGTTCTTAATGAATACTTTGCACCTGTCTTCACAAAGGAGAGCTTTGATGATGCAGGGATTGAAGTTGAGGAGGAGGAGGAGGAGGAGTGTGAAATATTGGATGGGATAAACATTGTGAGAGAGGAAGTGTTGAGGGGTTTAGCATCTTTGAAAGTGGATAAATCACCAGGGCTGGATGAAATGTATCCCAGGCTGTTAAAAGAAGCCAGGGAGGAAATAGCGGAGGCTTTAACAATCATTTTCCAAACATCACTGGACACAGGTGTAGTGCCGGAGGATTGGAGGACTGCTCACGTTGTACCGTTGTTTAAAAAGGGAGCTAAGGATAGACTGAGTACAGGCCAGTCAGCCCAACCTCGGTGGTGGGCAAATTATTGGAATCAATTCTGAGGGATAGGATAAACTGTCACTTAGAAAGGTATGGACTAATCAAGGACAGTCAGCACGGATTTGTTAAGAGGAGGTCATGTCTGACCAACTTGATTGAATTTTTCGAGGAGGTGACAAGAAGGATCGATGCGGGTAGTGCAATTGATGTAATCTACATAGATTTTAGCACGGCTTTTGACATGGCAGATTGGTCAAAAAAGTAAAGGCCCATGGGATCCAAGGGAATGTGGCAAATTGGATCCAATATTGGCTCAGTGGCAGGAAGCAAAGGGTAATGGTCAACGGGTGTTTTTGTGACTGGAGGGCTGTTTCCAGTGGGGTGCCGCAGGGATTGGTACTAGGTCCTTTTGCTTTTTGTGGTATACATTAACAATTTGGACTTAATCGTAGGGGGCATGATTAAGAAATTTGCAGATGACACAAAGATAGGCCATGTGGTTGATAGTGAGGAGGAAAGCTGTAGATTACAGGAAGATATCAATGGACTGGTCAGATGGACAGAAAAGTGGCACATAGAGTTCAATCCAGAGAAATGTGAGGTAATGCATTTGGGGAGAGCAAACAAGGCAAGGGAATACACAATAAATGGGAGGATACTGAGAGGTGTAGAGGAAGTGAGGGACCTTGGAGTGCATGTGCACAGATTCCTGAAGGTAGCAAGACAGGTAGACAAGGTGGTTAAGAAGGCATATGAAATGCTTTCCTTTATTAGCTGATGCATAGATTATAAAAGCAGGGATGTTATGCTGGAACTGTATAAAACACTAATTAGGTCACCGCTTGAGTACTGCCCACAGTTCTGGTCACCACATTACAGGAAGGATGTACTTGTACTAGAGAGGGTGCAGAGGAGATTTATGAGGATGTTGCCAGGACTGGAGAATTTTAGCTATGATGACAGATTGGATAGGCTGGGGTTGTTTTCCTTGGAACAGAGGAAGCTGAGGGGTGATTTGATTGAGGTGTACAAAATTATGAGGGGCCTAGATAGAGTGGATAGGAAGGACCTATTTTCCTTAGTGGTCAATAACCAGGGGGCATAGATTTAAAGTGTTTGGTAGAAGGATCAGTGCGGAAATGAGGACAGTTTTTTCACCCAGAGGGTGGTGGGGTCTGGAACTCACTGCCAGAAACCCACAACTCATCTAAAAAATATATCTGGATGTGCATCTGAAGAGCTGTGACCTGCAGGTCTACGGACCAAGTGCGGGAAAGTGGGATTAGGCTGGGTGGCTCGTTTCTCAGCCGGTGCGGACACAATGGGCCGAATGGCCTCCTTCTGTGCCGTAAATTTTCTATGATTTAGCTAAGATTGTTTTCTGTATGAGATATTGGTGATCAAATAGATTGAGCAGAGTTGTGCTATTAGAAGGGATGATTGTTTCAAGACCATTACAATTCCAATCTCCATTTCTACCCCCTAACCCTGCCCCCCCACCCCCCCAACACTAAACTTAGAAAAAATCTACCTTCTCTTAAAGTCCTTGTTTCCACCTTTTTATTGTGTCTTGGCTCTGCCAATCAACCAGTTTGGGAAGATAGTTTCTGGCCTAGATTTGCACCGTTCTGTAACTTGCGTCTGGCTGAGCACAGTGTGCCAATAAATCGGGATCCATCTTTAGCAAAGCTCATGCACTAAAGCATTATCGAAAGTATACAATTATCGGATGCCATATTTCCAACATATTTAGATGTTTGAGATATTTTGTCAACCTTTATAAGACTGGCTGAGAATGCACACTTTTAACAGTACTCCTCGTGAAAAAATAAAATCTTTTTAGGAGGCTATAATTGTTAAGTGACTAGAGTTTCCAATCTGCCAGATGTTTCAATCTGTTTATTTCACCGCAGTGTGCTGTATCAAACCCTTGAGCACAAGCAGTGCCAAATGTTTCTTAAACTTTTTATAAATGCTTCTATTGTTGTAATTCTACCTGGGCAAGGCTACTAATCTAATGTTTCCATAGGAGTTAGCTTTACTGATGCACATGGTTCATTAGTATTTTAATTAAGGTCCCTGTTCTCTGCACAAAGGCAGTTTAATCTGCAAATCTAGGAGTGTAGCATTCTATATGACACATGTTCAATTTATTTTCTGTTTGCACTTGCGTTTAGGCTAGATTGTGTTCATGAAACTAAAAGGAAATCATTACTGAAGTGATCCAACCAAAGCTGTGGCTTTGAGAAGTGATTTTTGTCATTGAAGTTTTTTTCCATTGAAAATTACATAATTTCTAATGAAAAAATAATTTTGTATATTTGCATAGAGCTAGTGTTCAGTTCTTGTTCAGGGGCTCCCTCTGGTGTTGGAGAGTGGGAATAAGAGGCATGAAAAAAATTAATGTAATTTCAATAGCTGATTAAGTGTCTTGGGACATTTTACTAGTTAAAGGCACTATATAAATGCACGTTGTTGTAATTATTAAAGTATTTTAAGGAGAGCTGTAATGACAGTGAGCAGATTGTGACCATTTCAATTTGCACTGATATCTGCAGGTTCCTACAATAGTTTGTACTATTTAACTGTACTTAAAGGGCTTTGAGTGGCCTGCTGTAAATTTGCCAATTTAATTCTCTGAACAGAAGAACTCTAAAGCAATTTTTGCAAGAATTGTGCAATTTTCATAGTCTGTGTGCCAGAGTTAACTTGAACTGCTATTCTTTTTTGGTACATTTGACCTTTCACTGACTTTTTCCATTCATGCTTATTCTGTTGCATCAACATTCTGCAAGAGCGTTTCAGTCTAGTTTTGTTATTAGCAAAAATGATCAATAGATTAAAAAAAGATCATTTGTGCCAAGGTCTGCTTCTGCTTTGTACTGTCACGGTGGAGTGAATGTTTGCTGAGATCGGTTAGAGACCAGCATTGAAAATTGACCAATCATTACTGCAGTAGAAACCTTTCCACAACAAGGAAAGGATAAAGTGAACATTCCCTGTAGCACATGTATTAGTGCAGACACTGGTTTGCCATTCCAAGGATTGCATTCAGTAAAAGTGTGTAGAAGTACTTTTATCAGGGGTGTTTCTCGAGACAACTGTCTTGTATTAATAGAGAATCTATTGGATATAAAAATCATAGAAAGATTACAGCACAGAAGGAGGTCATTCGGCCCATCGAGTCCGCGCCGGCTCTATGCAACAACTATCCAGTTAGTCCCACTCCCCCGCCCTATCCCCGTAGCCACGCAAATTTTGTTCTTTCAAGTACTTATGCAGTTACCTTTTGAAGGCTATGATTGAATCTGCCTCCACCACCCCCTCTGGCAGTGCATTCCAGATCCTAACCATTTGCTGTGTTTTTTAAAAAAAAGTTTTTCCTCATGTCACCTTTAGTTCTTTTGCCAATCATCTTAAATCTGTGTCCTCTGGTTCTTGATCCTTCCACCAATGGGAACAGTCTCTCTCTACTGTCCAGACCCTTCATGATTTTGAATACCTCTATCAAATCTCCTTGCAACCGGCTCCGTTCAAAGGAGAATAATCCCAGCTTCTCCAGTCTATCCACGTAACTAAAGTCCATCATCCCTGGAATCATTCCAGTAAATCTCTTCTGCACCCTTTCTAAGGCCTTCACATCTTACCTGAAGTGCGGTGCCCAGAACTGGACACAATACTCCAGTTGTGGCCGAACCAGTGTTTTATGAAGGTTCATCATGACTTCCATACTTTTGTACTCTACGCCTCTATTTATAAAGCCCAGGATCCTGTATGCTTTTTAAACTGCTTTTTCAACCTGCCCTGCCACCTTCAATGATTTGTGCACATATACCACCAGATCTCTCTGTTCTTGTACCCCTTTTAGAGTTGTGCCCTCTAGTTTATATTGCCCCTCCTCGTTCTTCCTACCGAAATGTTCACTTCGCATTTTCCTGCGTTTAAATTTCATCTGCCATGTGTCCGCCCACACCACCAGCCTATCTATATCCCCTTGAAGTCTATCACCATCCTCCTCACTGTTTACTACCCTTCCAAGTTTTGTGTCATCTGCAAATTTTGAAATTGTGCCCTGTACACTCAAGTCCAAGTCATTAATATATATCAAGAAAAGCAGTGGTCCCAGCACTGACCCCTGGGGAACACTACACCTCCCTCCAGTCTGAAAAACAACCGTTCATCACTACCCTCTGTTTCCTGACCCTTAGGCAATTTTGTATCCATGTTGCTACTGCCCTCTTTATTCCATGGGCCGTAATCTTGATGATAAGCCTACCGTGTGGCACTTTATCAAATGCCTTTTGACAGTCTCTCTACACCACATCAACTACATTACTCTCATCTACCCTCTCTTGTTACCTCATCAAAAAACTCTATCAGGTTAGTTAAACACAATTTGCCTTTAACAAATCTGTGCTGGCTTTCCCTAATCAATCCACCCTCATCCAAGTGACCTGTTAATTCTGTCCCGGATTATCATTTCTAAAAGTTTCCTCACCACTGAGGTTAAACTGACTGGCCTATAGTTGCTGGGTTTATCCTTACCCCTTTTTGAACAAGGGTGTAACATTTGCAATTCTCCAGTCCTCTGACACCACCCCCGAATCTACGGATGTTTGGAAGATTACGGCCAGTACCTCCGCAATTTCCATCCTTACTTCCCTCAGCAACCTAGGATGCATCCCATCCGGGATGCACCCGAGAGCCAGCTTTTCAAGTATGTCTTCTTTATCAATTTTTAACCCATCCAATATCTCAACTATATCTTCCTTTACTGAGACTGTGGCAGCATCTTCTTCCTTGGTAAAGACAGATGCAAAGTACTCATTTAGTACCTCAGCCATCCCCTCTGCCTCCATGAGTACATCTCCTTTATGGTCCCTAATCGGTCTCACCCCTCCTCTTACTACCCGTTCACTGTTTACATGCCTGTAGACGACTTTTGGATTCCCTTTTATGTTGGCTGCCAGTCTATTCTCATACTCTCTTGCCCCTCTTATTTCCTTTTTCACTTCCCCTCTGAACTTTCTATATTCTGCCTGGTTCTCACTTGTGTTATGAACCTGACATCTGTCATACCCCCTTTTTTTCTGTTTCACCTTACTCACTATCTCTTTTGTCATCCAGGGAGCTCTGGCTTTAGTTGCCCTACCTTTCTGCTTCGTGGGAATGTGCAAAGACTGTACCCGAAACATCTCCTCCTTAAAGGCTGCCCACTGTTCAATTACAGTGTTGCCTGCCAATCTTTGATTCCAATTTACCCGGGCCAGGTCTGTTCTCATCCCATTGAAATTGGCCCTCCTCCAATTGAGTATTTTTACTTTAGAGTGGTCCGTGTCCTTTTCCATAGCTATTGTAAACCTATGATACTATGATCGCTGTTCCCTAAATGCCCTCTCACTGACACTTGCTCCACTTGGCTCACCTCCTTCCCAGAACCAAGTCCAACAATGCCTCCTTCCTCATTGGACCAGTAACGTACTGGTTAAGAAAGTTATCCTGAACACATTTCAAAAATTCCTCCCCCTCTGTGCCCCTTACTATTATTATTAGGCGAGTTGAAGTCCCCAATTATCACTACTCTATAGATTTTGCACCTCTCTAATTTCCCTGAAAATTTGCTCCTCCATATCCTTCCCACTAGTTGGTGGCCTAGAATACAATATATTAATAGGTTTGAGGTTTGTTCCATTTCCATGACTTATAGATTATTGAAAACAATTGGAGAACAATATAGGCTGCTTTATCAATCACTTTACATATAGAACGTCTTAAAGCTGAAAGGCTTTTTCACTGATAAAATCCAGAAATGTATAAAGAGACTGCATTTCTCATCTAGAGATCATTATTTGATGACTGGTTAATTTGGCCCAGATTCTTAGTTGGGAAGCTTATAAATGGTTGTTGGAGAAATCAAAAATGATTTGGATGAAACTTGTATGCTCACTGGATTTTATTAACTACCATACAAGCTTCCCGGTGTCTGTTTACCCTGCCCTATGAACAGGTAACATGTTGTATTATTAGCGATAGAGTTGAGAGTGAGACCTGGAGGAGCTTGATGTGGTTCAATCAGATCTGGTGAAGGATGGCTAAGCCAATTGTCTGCCAGATATGCTCAAGCCTGCATCTCTTGGAATGAAGATGGGGCTATACCTGGGGAACAACTAGGAAGAGAGACAGTGAAAGACTTTGCTGTGGACAAAAGCACCATAGGTGGGAGTGTTTGGGCAAGTTGATGGCTGCAGATGTATTGTGGTAAATAAAGGGTCAAAGGGTAGACAGTTTTTGGAATTTGAATGCAGTTTAAGCAATGTTCCTACTCTAACCACTGTCATTGCCCATGTACGCTGTTTCAGTGAAGGCACTATATAAATGCAAGTCTTTCTTTCAAAGGAAATTGGAGATATGAAAAACCTGGAGTTTAGATATGAAATTGAAACAGGTTTGAGAATGAAGATAAAGGTAATGTCTGAAGTTACTGAAATCAGTATACAGACCAGAGAGTTAGAGTGCCTAGGCAAAAGTTTTTTTTAAAATTTATTCATGGGATGTGGGCATTGCTGGCAAGACTAGCATTTATTGCCCTTCCCTAATTGCCCTTGAGAAGGTGGTGGTGAGCCACTGCTGCGGCCCGTGTGGTGAAGGTTCTCCCACAGTGCTGTTAGGTAGGAAGTTCCAGGAATTTGACCCAGCGACGATGAAGTCTCAACACAACCTTCAAGGACAATATCTCAACTTTCTCTTCAACGAGCGCAGCTCCAACAACAGCTTGACACCATCCAGGCCAAAGCAGCCCGCTTGATTGGCACCCTATCCATCACCTTAAACATTCACTCCCTCCACCATCGACGCACCGTGACTGCAGTGTGTACCATCCACAGGATGCACTGCAGCAATTCGCCAAGGCGGTTTCGACATCACCTCCCAAACCTGGGACCTCTACCACTTAGAAGGACAAGGGCAACAGGCGTATGGGAACACCACCACCTGCACGTTCCCCTCCAAGTCACACACCATCCTGACTTGGAAATATGTTGCCGTTCCTTCATCGTCACTGGGTCAAAATCCTGGAACTTCCTACCTAACAGCATTGTGGGAGAACCTTCACCACACGGGCTGCAGCGGTTCAAGGCGGTGGCTCACCACCACCTTCTCAAGGGTAATTAGGCCATTTCAGAGGGCAATTAAGAATCAACCACATTGCTGTGGGTCTGGAGTCACATATCGGCCAGACCAGGTAAGGACGGCAAGTTTCCTTCCCTAAAGGACATTAGTGAACCAGATGGGTTTTTACGACAATCCGGTAGTTTCATGGCCACTATTACTGATACTAGCATTTTAATTCCAGATTTTATTTAATTAATTGAACTTAAATTCTCCAGCTGCCGTGGTTAAACTCCAGGTTTTTTATCTCTCCAATTTCCTTTGAAAGAAAGACTTGCATTTATGTAGTGCCTTTCAAATCCTCAGGATGTCCCAAAGCACTTCACAGATAATGAAGTACTTTTTGAAGTGTAGCCACTGTTGTAATGTATCAAATACTCTCCTGTCCACATTATCTGACTTGCATTCAGGCTATGATTAAAGACAGATTTATTTACAAGTCTCCATCTCTCCAATTTCCTTTGAAAGAAAGACTTGCAGCAGCCAATTTACATACAGCAAGGTCTCACAAACAGCAATGAGATAAATGACCAGATCATCTGTTTTTTTAAAAATATTGGCTGAAAGAGGAACGTTGGCCCGGACACAAGGAGAACTCCCCTGCGGTTCTTTGAATAGTGGTCTTCAGTCGACCTTAATAGGCCGACATTGGCCTCGGTTTAATTACTACATGGCGATGATATTGACCCTGAATTTCCTCAATGTCTGTTGTGCTGGAAAGTTATCCTGCTCACCACTAGAGGGAGTTGAACGCAAGTTTCCTGGGTAAGTTGATTTGTGGCGCAGCCTCTGTAAAGACTGCAGTCTTCATTGGAGCACTTGGGGACAGCAAAGGGAGGCTGCAGAGATTCTTTCCTTGACCCCTTTGCATTTGCCCACTCAGGGCATCTCCCACCCTCATCTAAAATGCTTCCTGCCAGAAACATGAACAATCACAGACCAGCTGTGTACATGGGGCACCATGCCAGGGGCAGCATCTCGCCAAAGGACTGTGAATTTTTTCATAGGAAGACCTGCAAGCCTTCCTGGAAGAGGTGGAAGACAGGAGGGGCTGACTCGTAGGTGATGTTGCATAGATCCCCTGTGGCACCTTGAAATTCAGAACTGTGGCCACTTTCATAGTGAGAGGTAGAGCTGCTCTGGCAAAGGAGCGAGGCTGAAGATCTTTGCGAAGATGGTCACAGATGTGCAATGGCAACCTTGGACAATCGCACCCTTTAAACACGAGAACTCCTCTGAGAGGTTCTTGAAGCACCTGTGCTGCCTGAAAGCACTGTGTGGGAGGGTAGTACGTGCTGGGCAGGTGTATTTTGCCATGCTGCCTTATTCTTAGCTCTACACTCTGTTGTTCCTCCTTCTCCTCTAGGGAGAGGTATGCCCATGGAAAATGCAATACCTTCTTCAGAATTGTGTGTATGTGGGGGCTGGGAAAATTGGGGGGGGGATGGTGGAGGTGGTAAATGTAGAGGTGGGGTGAGAGTGAGTAAAACTGTTCGGGGGGGCGGGGGGGGAAAGGGTTGAAAAAACATATGTGAAGCCAGAAATCAGTAAGCAAACTTTGGGGACTCTTCGTAGTGCTCAAACTCCTAACTTCCAGCTGAAAGAAACGACTGGGGGAACCGCTGCACCTGTTTTATATGGGTCTAACTTTCCCAGAGAGCAGTCGTGGTGTAAAAGCAGGAAATTCCGGGCACAGCACCAACAGGTGAGTGGCGCTCCTATGCTAATAAACCCCACGGGGTTTGGGTGGGTGGATTATCAAAGCTGCCAAAAATATTGAAGAAACTCTTATCTAACACTTTAACGGTGTAATGTGCTAAACTGGACTTGCCTCGATCATTTTTAGTGCAATAATCTTAATAACCGTGTAAGTGCTGAGGATAATGAGGATATTCAGGGCATTATCTGCTTATCTAGTCGATTTCTAGGTCTTAGTCCTGCCCTGTCAGATGAGTGGTATCCTTACTTTGGCAATCTGGAGTAATTAGTTATACTTGGTGTTCATGATTGGCACAGACACTGTAAACTAAATGCCCTGTAGTACAGGAGCAGCACCATGCATCTCACAATCCACAGGCCACTAGTTCTAGTTCCAGGCCACTCATGCATGGAAATGATTTGCCTTTAAGCAGAAACTTCCAAGTCTTCAACCTGCTGTCTTGGTAGAACTCCCGATAGTCAGCCCATTCACCATTGTAAGTCAGCCTTGGCCTCCATCTCAATAATCCTTTTAGGGATGCACAGCACTGGCTGAGGCTAAGGGCTGTGTATAGCACTGATGGATGTGTAAAGGAAGAGAGAGAAATTTAGAAATGTGAATGGATATCCAGATCAGTTTTATATAAAACTGTATCTTGGGGAAAACCCATTTCAATTGTCTATTGATTCTTCCCAACGTCTGGAATATTGCTTCCCAAAAGAAGATGTGGATAATTTTACTTATCGTACACTTGTATGTTAGAGATATAAAGGATGTAACATGAAGAGTAGAAAAAAGATCAATTAGGCAGATTTTGTAAATGATTTTAAGAATATTGATGCGTTTTGTGAAGTCGCAAATTTTTTTTCATTTGCTTTAAAATGATTGAGTGGAGATCCAATTCTAAACCAGTCAACACACCAAGATAAATTTTAAATCTCGCAATACAGTGTAGACAAACGTGACTGGTTGAGGTTGAAACTGTGTCTGATGTGTTTTTAAGAGTCTAATGGTGTGATTACACCTATTACTCATTAAATCTAAATTCCTAGTCTAATTTTCCTTAATTAACTCCAAATGTAATGAGCAATAAATGACGTAGTTTTGATTTTAGCCGACACTTTTATTCAGGTCTGTAAGATATTAGCCACATCATACTTATGGTGACTTGAGAATGTTATCACTACGAGAGACAACTGCCATTAATAGAGCTGAAATTCTCTATCTTGGAAAATTGGTCATTTAGGGTGACCTTATGAGATGTATGGAACTGTGTTCCAACATCAGTCACTCCCTTGGGGGAGATGGAAAGAAAGAAAGAAAATGGAAGGGGAAAAATCCTCAATGGTCTGCAGATAATACCCACTTTTGAAAAGCTTTCTCAATGAGTTCAGGAACAAAAACCATGACTAATTCAGATGGAAGAAGAGGTGAGATCAAAGAATGAGCAGGATGAGACAGCCTCCATGGAAGGGGTCTCACACTGCAGGGTAGGTGTGCTTGGTAATCTTATTGCCACTTTTGTGATGCTGTGAACCCAAGACAGCTTTGCACTGATGCAAAAATAGCCAAATAAATGTAGTCTTGAGATTGCATAGGAAGTACATTTACTGTGCTCTAGATTGTGATGTATTAATTGGGGTGTAAGGTTTAAATAAAGCAGACAAATTAGAAACTCATGCCACAAGCTGCAATCATTTGATTTTTAAAGTGACTGATGCACAAAGTGTTAATGTGAAATATTTCTCCATGTACTGTAACCGTTAAACACTTGAGGGTAATTTCCTGAGGTTAGTTTTAAAAACATTTTTTTTCTCTGTATTTCATATGAAAAGTGAAGTGGCCACATCAGATGGCTATAGTTGGGGACCGGATAGATTAAAGATTTTAAAAGCTGCATTATCAGTTCCACCTAGAAAACCAAGACTTCATGATTCTCAGAAGAGCTTAAATTATCTATCTTATCAGTCATCAAGTATATTAAGGTAAGGTATCTGCCAAGGAGAACCAGTGATCTTTAATAAAATTCTTTGTTCAGCTCTCCCGATAACTCTAGACAAATGCACTACATGTATGGTATTGAGGTGCACTGATAAGGAAAGTCCCAGATTTAATCCTGGTCTGTGCTGAGTTAGATGGACTCAGCTGGAGCAATGGGTTGAAATGCAACAAGTTGCCTCAGCATCTGGTGGTTAGTGTGGAGGAAAATAAACTGAACCAGTGTTGCTACGTTTAATCATTAACTATTACACTGGAAAGTATGTGCAAGGATGCAGGTGAGGACTTGTCTGGGGCGAATGTTACTTGCCACTTATCAGCCCAAGCCTGTATATTGTCCAGGTCTTGCTGCATGCGGGCATGGACTGCTTCATTATCTGAGGGGTTGCGAATGGTACTGATGCCCAACACAGTAGAACAGACTGCCAACGCTCAACGGTTAAACGTCTGCAGGAAAATTGGTCACTTATGGCAGCCATATGAGATGAATGGAACTGTGCTCCAACATCAGTCACTCCCTTGGAGGCGGTGGAAAGAATGAGAGAAATTTTTTTTTTTACACATTCATGGGATGTGGGCGTCGCTGGCAAGGCCAGCATTTATTGCCCATCCCGAATTGCCCTTGAGAAGGTTGTGGTGAGCTGCCTTCTTGAACTGCTGCAGTCCGTGTGGTGAAGGTTCTCCCACAGTGCTGTTAGGTAGGGAGTTCCAGGATTTTGACCCAGCGACGATGAAGGGGCAGCGATATTTTTCCAAGTCGGGTCTTGGAGGGGAACGTGCAGGTGGTGTTGTTCCCATGTGCCTGCTGCCCTTGTCCTTCTAGGTGGTAGAGGTCGCGGGTTTGGGAGGTGCTATCGAAGAAGCCTTGGCGAGTTGCTGCAGTGCATTCTGCGGATGGTACACACTACAGCCACGGTGCGCCGGTGGTGAAGGGAGTGAATGTTTAGGGTGGTGGATGGGGTGCCAATCAAGCAGGCTGCTTTGTCCTGGATGGTGTTGAGCTTCTTGAGTGTTGTTGGAGCTGCACTCATCCAGGCAAATGGAGAGTATTCCATCACACTCCTGATTTGTGCCTTGTAGATGGTGGAAAGGCTTTGGGAAGTCAGGAGGTGAGTCACTCGCTGCAGAATACACAGCCTCTGACATGCTCTTGTAGCCACAATATTTATGTGGCTGGTCCAGTTAAGTTTCTGGTCAATGGTGACCCCCAGGATGTTGATGGTGGGGGATTCGGCGATGGTAATGCCGTTGAATGTCAAGGGGAGGTGGTTAGACTCTCTCTTGTTGGAGATGGTCATTGCCTGGCACTTGTCTGGGGCGAATGTTACTTGCCACTTATCAGCCCAAGCCTGGATATTGTCCAGGTCTTGCTGCATGCGGGCACGGACTGCTTCATTATCTGAGGGGTTGCGAATGGAACTGAACACTGTGCAATCATCAGCGAACATCCCCATTTCTGACCTTATGATGGAGGGAACGTCATTGATGAAGCAGCTGACGATGTTTGGGCCTAGGACACTGCCCTGAGGAACTCCTGCACCAATGTCCTGGTGCTGAGATGATTGGCCTCCAACAACCACTACCATCTTCCTTTGTGCTAGGTAGGACTCCAGCCACTGGAGAGTTTTCCCCCTGATTCCCATTGACTTCAATTTTACTAGGGCTCCTTGGTGCCACACTCTGTCAAATGCTGCCTTGATGTCAAGGGCAGTCACTCTCGCCTCACCTCTGGAATTCAGCTCTTTTGTCCATGTATGAACCAAGGCTGTAATGAGGTCTGGAGCTAAGTGGTCCTGGCGGACCCAAACTGAGCATCGGTGAGCAGGTTATTGGTGAGTAAGTGCTGCTTGATAGCACCGTTGACGACACCTTCCATCACTTTGCTGATGATTGAGTGTGGACTGATGGGGCGTTAATTTGCCGGATTGTATTTGTCATACTTTTTGTGGACAGGACATACCTGGGCAATTTTCCACATTGTCGGGTAGATGCCAGTGTTGTAGCTGTACTGGAACAGTTTGGCTAGAGGCGCAGCTAGTTCTGGAGCACAAGTCTTCAGCACTACAGCTGGGATGTTGTCGGAGCCCATCGCTTTTGCTGTATCCAGTGCACTCAGCCGTTTCTTGATATCACATGACGTGAATTGAATTGGCTGAAGACTGGCTTCTGTGATGGTGGGGATATCGGAAGGAGGCCGAGATGGATCATCCACTCGGCACTTCTGGCTGAAGATGGTTGCAAACGCTTCAGCCTTGTCTTTTGCACTCATGTGCTGGACTCCACCATCATTGAGGATGGGGGTGTTTATAGAGCCTCCTCCTCCCATTAGTTGTTTAATTGTGCACCACCATTCACGATTGGATGTGGCAGGACTGCAGAGCTTTGATCTGATCCGTTGATTGTGGAATCGCTTAGCTCTGTCTATAGCATGTTGCTTCCGCTGTTTAGCATGTATGTAGTCCTGTGTTGTAGCTTCACCAGGACGGAAAAGAACCTCAATGGTCTGCAGATAATACCCACAGACCTTTTGATGTACTATAAGTTCACACCTTCATCTATCATTTTTGTTTCTATTTTAAATATAGGAGAGTGGCACATACAATAGGATGGCTGCAGCAGCATTAAGGCTCTTGATTTTTGGCACTTCAGCATTTGTAGTTTCTTTAAATGCTGAGATGTTCAATACAGTTGAATGGAAATACTTGTTGTACAGAGTTAAGGAATTTGACACTGGAGCTATTAGCCTTCACTTTATGCACAGGATCCTACACATTATGTGTAGAGACTCCAGTTCCTGATTTGAATTGAAAGCCACTGATAAAACTGGCACTAAAAATCTCAAACTTGTTTTCATGAAGAAAAAGAAAATCGTGTTTCTTATTGCAGAATGAGTGTCATGTTTACTGACATCAGCACAGCCACTACACTTAAAACTCTAAAGATTTAGGTTTGGAGAAGGTGATATAAAAGGGAAATTGAGGTGCAGTGACTACAGGATTTGTATTTACTTTTCCCAACTTTGGGGAAAAGTTTGATCCAATTGAGAACAGCTTCATCAGTACCTGCAGGTACCATCAGCAGTGAGGTCACTTCTGGGATGTGAGCTGCAAGTCTGACCAATCGATGACCCAGGGATGAAATTCATAACTGTCAGCCATACTATTGGAGACTATCTTTTGTTTTGATGTAAAGTTAGAATGATTGAAGCTTGAAGTGGAGGAAAGGCTTGGAGCTGGGCATTGAACATGTGCTGACATCGAGCACACTCTATAAGTGGTATTTTCAATTGGGTATCTAACTGACGAGTGGTTAATTGTGTATGCCAGGAGTGATACCCAGACCACGTGGGGGAACATAAGGTAATTGGTGCTTTGAGATGCTTATGACAGATTGTGGGAGGGATCAATTGTGGGAAAAAAATGGATTTGTAAATGTAACAGTAAGAAATGGAATCTTGTTTATGTTGCTCAGGATTGAGCCAGAAAAGTAGTGTGGCAACAAAGATTCACACAGACTGGTTCTGCTTGTTCTTGCCTGAATACAGAAATTCCCTCTTAACATCCAGCAATTGCATAATAGAAAAAGTGACTGCATATCACTGAAGCAGGATGAATGCTTATGTGGGAACCAGTATCAAATTTAATCCAATGTGAAGAGTAATAGAAGAATGGGGACCCAGAGCAGGGAAATGGCATTAGAGTAGATGGCTTCAGTTGAAGAGCTAGCACAGCATGATGGGCTAGATGACCTCTGTTGGTGTTGTAAATTATGATGCAGGTTGAATGCTCAAGAGAATCTCTATAGATTAGAAAAGGAGAGGAAGCTATAGGACGAGATCCAGCCCATGGTATTACTGACTAAAGTAAAGGGTTGATTGTTGTCTTAGCAAAAAACTAAACTTCGATGCGTATTATTTGGATGAAAACCTTAATGAAAATAATATTTTTTTAACAGACAATAACTTAAGGCAGAACAACTTTGAAATTAAGATGACATTGGGCCATCAACATGGGGAGGAGTTCAGGAGAGATGTAAAGAACTGCCTGGTCAGAAAAGACACCTTGCATTCTTCCAAAATTTATCAATCTTACCATCATATTGGGAGTAGTAAGATAGAGGTAATTTATACTGTGCTAATAGATGTTGGTTTTAAAGTGGGTAAATATAATTCATACAGCATGTTAATGATGGGAGAGCTGGTATTTATTGGATTAACACCGTGAGCAACTACAGCAGGTATATAAATGGCACATCTCCTATGCTGATTTATTTTTCCAGCATTACTTGAGCCAATTGGAATTTCTCAATTCAAAGCATGATACATCCACCATTCCTGCACAGTCTTCTGTATATTATGATCAGTCACTCATTACTAAGCTGGCTATCGTGCTCTCCCCTTTTGCCAGTTACCACAGCTGTGAGCCTGATGACACTCTTCCATTCAGGTCTCCCTCTACAGCATCTTGTCATCTTGGCTTTGGTCTTCCACAATCTTTTGCCATTCTTAAAACACCTTTTGAGGAAGCCGATCTTCAACTGTGCCCTTACTGTTGCAATCTATATTGTGTTAGAAAATTAATTCTGGATTGGTTACTGGAGAGCTAGATGCAATTGTGAAATTAATTCACCCTGAAATTCTTTTCAGACAGATGTTATGACGGCCATTTCCCATTGAATCTGCAATACTACATATGTTTGTAGTTTCTAAGAAGAAAGAAAGACTTGCATTTATATAGCGCCTTTCATGACCGCAGGGCCTCCAAAAGTGTTTTACAGCCAATGAAATATTTTTGAAGTATAGTCACTGTTGTAATGTAGGAACTTGGCAGCCACTTAAAGTCCCACAAACAGCAATCTGATAAAAAGATAATTTGTTTGTGATGTTGGTTGAGGGATAAGACACTGGGAGAAATCCCCTGCTCTTCAAAATGGTGCCATGCGATCTTTTACGTCCACCTGAGAAGACAGAAGGACCTCATGTTTAACGTCTCATCTGAAAGACGGCACCTCTGACAGTGCAGCACTCTCTCAGTATGGCACTGGAATGTAGGCCTAGATTTTGTGCTCAAGTCTCTGGAGTGAGACTTGAACCTATGACCTTCTTGACTTAGAGGCGAGAATCCTACTCATTAAGCCACGGCTGACACCAAAGCATTCTAACGCATTAACTTAATTCTGTTTTTTCACACATACGTCACATTGAACAGAATCATTAATTCTCAGGCAAACCAACTGTTCAGACCTCCTATAAACACAGGTCACACCATGCAGGAAACAGTTGTACCATCTATTAGTGACTTTCATTTATCACAAAACAGACAATTCCACGTAACTGAATTACCTGATAAGCACATGTTTGTGGTTACTCACTTCCTAACACATTCAATCTACTGGTACACTCATTCTCTTTATTCCTTTTAACGGTGTATATTTTTTCACAGTAAATTCCAGCTAAGTGCCACCTTGTATGTTTTTGCTGCCTTGGGACGTTTTACCATTTTAAAGGAGCCTTATAATTGCAAATTGTTTTTGCTACATCCTGCCTGCCATTCTGCTCTGCATTATTTCAGGCAAAAAGCTGCTTGGGAATCCATTTTAAAAAAAAACTTCCACCCAAAAGAAGACAAAATATAGTCCAGCACCACCCCTAAAGGCCCACAATAGAACTGAAGGGAAAGGAAAACATGTCTGGAGTAGTTACTGTTGCAACTGTTTGAATGTGGGAGCACCGAGCCATCTCACACCAAATGTTGCACAAATCAAATCGTTTTTACACAATCGTGCATTTCAGGATTCCTGAACACAGTTTCTGCAGTAAATTGTCCATCTGTGCTAAACCCAAGCTGTTTACTGCCGATAAAAGGGGAGCTGCAGATTTACTGTTTGCAATTAAAACAAATGAACAGCTTCAGCGAGCACTCCAAGTAAAAAGCCTTCTCGCCCACGCTTATAAAGTTTGTGACCTCAAACTGTTATTTTTGTGTACACTGATGGACACAACAAAGTGTGGTTTTGCACTGCCCCAACGCCAACAAAATCAAACCCGATTTATTGTACGAAAAATTACCTGGGATATAAATCACTTTGACCTGGATTTTCCTTTTGTGGGGGGGGGGGCTGCAGATTACTGTAGTCACATGATTCCCCAGGTTTTTAGAAAAACCTTGAACAAAACATCCGGGGTGAAATTCCTCGCAATCGTCAGCAGTAACACCATAATTGCACAGTTATGGTGCTAAAAAGATTGAGGAAATTTGCCTCTCAGCACATTACGCTGCTTATGTGCTGTTAGTGCACTAATTGCAAATTTCCTGGATCTTTTTGTCAGATCCAAAAAGATCCATGAGAATTTTCTGCTTTAACTGTACTATTGCACGCTGGGTAAATGCAACCCATATAACTCGAGCATAACCTGTTCCCGCACTCACCTGATACAACTGGGAGCGAGGAGTTTGAGGGATTTGAAGAATGCCCAAACTTTCTTTCCTGATTTCTGGCCTCTAACATTTTTTCGACCCGTTTATTTCACAGTTTTGCTCACTGAGGCTTGCACCTGATTTCCCCCCACCTCCTCAGCCTCCTGCATACTC
Organism: Heptranchias perlo; assembly: GCF_035084215.1. Classification (NCBI taxonomy): domain Eukaryota; kingdom Metazoa; phylum Chordata; class Chondrichthyes; order Hexanchiformes; family Hexanchidae; genus Heptranchias; species Heptranchias perlo. The sequence goes on from NC_090349.1 coordinate 28,216,563, forward strand.
CGAAGGACTTTGGAGCAGGTATGGGATTCCCCCTGAGCATGCATCTCTGGGCTATCGTCATGGAGGAGAAAAAGCAACAGCGCATCGAGCTGTGGAGAATAAGGCAGCATGGTAGAAGACACCAACCTTTCAGGTACCGGCCTCAGCCACGTGACTATAGGCAGCACAGGTCCTTCGAGGACCTCTCAGAGGAGCTCTGTGGTTGAAGGTTTCCAGATGCCCAACGCTACCGTTGCACATCTCTGTAACTTTCTCCACAAAGAGCTTCAACCTCTCTCTCAACTGCCAGAACAACTCTATCTGCTGCAACGAAAGCGACCGCTGCCCTGAATATTTTTAGCGCTGGATCCATTCAAGGTGCCACAGGTGACCTGTGCAACATCAGTCAGAGAGAGGACATAGAAGCCATTCGACAGGTCATGAACATGCTTTTCAGCAGAGCTCATCCACTTTGGCATCATATCCAGGCAGTAGAGGGAGACAGCCAGGGAGTTCATAGAATCATTGAATGAAAAAGCAGAAAAGAAGGCCATTCGCCCCGTCGATCATGTGCCGGCTCTTTGAAAGAGCTTTCCAATTAGTCCCATTTCCTTGCCCTTTCCCCATAGCCCTGAAAATTTTTCCCATTCAAGTATGTATTCAATTCCCTTTGGAAAGTTATTATTGAATCTGCTTCCACCACCCATACAGGCAGTGCATTCCAGATCATAACAACTTGATGCGTTAAAAAAATTCTTCATGTCGCTTCTGGTTCTTTTGCCAATGACCTTAAATCTGTGTCCTCTGGTTACCGACCCTTCTGCTACTGTTCCTTATTTACTCCATCAAAACCCGTTATACTTTGAACACTTCGATTAAACCTCCCCTTAACCATCTCTGCCCTAAGGAGAACAATCCCAGCTTTTCTAGACTCTCCACATAACCAAAGTCCCATATCCCTCGTACCATTCTAGTAAATCTCTTCTGCACCCTCTCTAAGGCCTTGACATTCTTCCTAAAGTGTGCTGCCTTGAATTGGATAGAATATTCCAGCAGGGGCCTAATCAGTGATTTATAAAGGTTTAGCATAACTTCCTTGCTTTTGTACTGCATGCCTCTGTTTATAAAGCCAAGGATCCCATGAGCCTTCTCAACTTATTCTGCCACCTTCAAAGATTTGAGTATGTACACCTCCAGGTCTATCTGTTCCTGCACCCCCTTTAGAATTGTACCAGTCAGTTTATATGCCTCTCCTCATTCTTCCTACCAAAATGCATCACTTCTACCGCTAAATTTGCCAAAAGAAGATCCGCTGACAATCGAACGGGAAGGGGTTCCATTCACTTAATGTTGTGATTGTTTACGATGCCAACCAGAAGATCCTGCATGGGAGTACTAGGAATGCCGACAGCTACAACAATGCTTTGTGCCCTAAGTAGATCAAATGCACGGCTTCTAAATTTTCTAAAATTTCCTGGGGCTTACACTGCTCACAGTGCCTTTACAACGTTATTAAGCCACAGCTAGAGAATCTGGGGTTGTTCTCCTTGGAGCAGAGAAGGTTAAGGGGAGATTGGATAGAGGTGTTCAAAATCATGAAGGGTTTTGATAGAGTAAATAAGGAGAAACTATTTCCAGCGGCAGAAGGGTCAGTAACCAGGGGACACAGATTTAAGATAATTGGCAAAAGAACCAGAGGCGACATGACGAAACATTTTTTTATGCAGCGAGTTGTTATGATCTGGAATGCACTGCCTGAAAGGGTGGTGGAAACAGATTCAATAATAGCTTTCAAAAGGGAATTGGATAAATACTTGGAAGTAGAAAAAATTGCAGGGCTATGGGGAAAGAGCAGGGAATGGGACTAATTGGATAGCTCTTTCAAAGAGCTGGTGCAGGCACAATGGGCTGAATGGCCTCCTTCTGTGCTGTATCATTCTATGATTCTATAACTAATACCACTTAATATGCAAATTAAGTTACCCAAGAAATTTCTGTGCTACTCCCCCTGCTGGTGAATGCCGATATTTTCTGGCACTATAACCGTGCCATGGACTTCGAGGAAATTCAGGATCATGGGTCCCTGGACACTGAGGAGTCTGCAAGGTGTCTGAGATTGTCTGATTCCTGTATTTTTCTACATTTGTTCATTTACTAGCACATAATGTCTGCTGCTGTGTAGTCATTAAAAAAAACATTTTAGGCAACGATAGCACTGACTTGTTTGAGGAGCTGGTGTTGTTTTTTTAGAAGTGTAGGGGTATCTGCAAGCATGTCAATATTTACAGGGTGTCCTGGGAGAGGGGGATTGTGTTAATATTTGCAGGCGTTCCCAACACACACATGGTTGAAAAGTGTTTCCTCTGTCATGTGTAATGAAATTGTAAACCGGTTAATAAAATTGGCGCTTGTAATTTTTCTACACACAGTGAGTGCAGAGACGAAACCATTCCCTACATGTTTTATTTATGAGGTTCATTGCTGGCCCTAATAGTCATATTTTTAGTTTTAGTGAAATCGAGGATTAATTTTATTGCGGTTGGATATTATTATCAGAGGTTTTTCTTTGAAGGTCAGGAAGAAAATGAGTCACTCACTCATAATTCACAGGGCAGTTAAAATGATCTTGCATCCTTTGCCTATGTTAGGGATATTTATCTGAAACTGACTGCATCTCTTACAAATTGAAATCTTTGTCTTTTACTCTCTGCCTCGCTGAATTAGTGATTGTGATGAATTGATTGCTGGATGATATGCAGGATTCCCACTATACTTCTGCCAATCTAGAGGATGGAAAGCAACATACTGTCAGGCAAGCTAAACTACTGTTCTGATTTACAGATAAATTACACAGACAGCACAATCAGCAATTTATACTACATACAAACCAGATCACCTGTTTTAGTGCACTGCTCAGTGAGCTCTTGAATTCCTCTTCATACAGCCTGAGTTTTGAGGTGGGGATTGGGACAGGGGGCCCAAGGCTGAATCCCCACCCATATTTTACACCCACCTGATTTTCAGACATTATTTCCAGCAGAAGTGTCTGCCCAAAAAGGGGGCAGGCAGATTTAGTAGAGGCAGTAATGACGTGGTGATGTCATGTTTCCCAATTTCCATTATTACTGCCTCATTAATGCTGGACATTGATCACGCCCATATAAAACAGGCTTTGTGTTGCTAGACAGTAAGTGAAATGTGAAAGTACATTTAAAGGGCCCAGATCTGGTTATAAAATAATTTTTAGAAACTTTTTTTAGGTGTATTGATGAATATTTTTGTTTTTTCGCTACTGATAACTGCTTCACCATCTACCCTTGTGCTTTCTGCTGTGGGGCTCCAATTTCTATCCCCCTTCAGACCACTTTGGGTTTCTCATTGGGATTTTTGTATTTTGGAGGAAGATGATGAGTAACTGGGGCGGGGCAGGACAGGCTGGTCGGGACCATTGGAGGTGTTTGGCACCTACCCAATAGAGCCCCTACTTCGGAATATACAGACCAAGATTCTCCCATTTCCAGCTGACCTAGAGCAATGCTTGAGGAAGCTGCACTTTACAAGGGAAGCCATCAATGAGTTAAGCCACATGCTGCAATGTGACCTGCGGCCCACCTGCACTGTAGGCACTGCACTGCTTGTAGATGTTAAGATCGCAACTGCCCTGAATCTTTATGCTACTGGGTCATTGCAGGTTGCCACTGGGGACCCATGTAACATGAGTCAATTACCTGCGCATAGATGAAGCAAGCAAGTCAACAGCTGTGGTTTGCTAGAGCAAGCCAGTTCATTACCTTCCTCGTAGACAACTATAAACAAATGGCCATCTGTGTCTTGCAATTAATTCACAGATGCTGGAATACCCACCTTTACTAATATTAACACATCAGTTGCAGATAGCATACCTGTCTGGATGTGGTTCACAGAAATAGCATTTAAAGTATCCTTTCCTCTTTCAAAAATACCCTTTGAGTAATTCTTCATCAAAGCTTTTTGGGGCTCTGTCACAGGCAAACCATTTTCAATGCAGCATTTAGAAACCATTTTAGGATTGGTTACTCCCACTTTTAATAAACATATGTACAAGATATACACAACTAACAGCACAAAAGTTTTATTTTTTATCACCAGTGCATCCTTTTGCGTGCGTTAGGGATACTTGTCCGACACTGCGCTCTGCTCCTGGAGTTGCTGCTAGAGTGCCATTGCGAGCCTCACAAGCAGTTAATTAAAATATGACGAGTGATGCTTCTGATCGCCCACGTGCTCAGGTCATGATGTTGGCCTTGGCCTCAGGAGAAAAATAGAAAGCAACGGTTAAACACCTTCCCACAGAGAGGGAAAGCAAACTAGAGTAACAATATGGTCCATTCTTCTACATTTTCTAGTGGTTAGCTATAGCGTGGCACTAGCCAAGGTCTCAGAACAAGCTACTTGCCCACTTTATGGCCTAGGAGTGGGAAAAAGCACAGGGAAACAATTTAAAATAACTTATGCCTCCCCCTCCTGAAAAATGGAAAATTCTAGCTTACCAATGATATTCTGCCCACCCACATCCTCTTACAAAATCTCTCCACTCCCTTTAAAGAATAGAGTAACAGGAGTGGAATTTTGCTTCTCATATATATTTTGGGGGATGGGTTCATCATAGAAACCTGGAATTTGCTGAATAACTGCACTAGAACATTTTGAAAAAGACTAGAAATATTTAAATTCTGAGCTTGCTGGAATGAACCTCAGGAATTTGTTGTTCTTATCTACCAGGTATTTCTTAATTCTATGTATCTATTTTTTTTTAAAAAAGTTGATCTTCCAAAAAGCTCAAATGCTCTACCAGAGAATGAGTTCTGATGAAACGTCCCACCCAAAACGTTAAGCTATCTCTCTCTTCAGATGCTGATCAACCTGCTGCGCATTTGCAGCATTTTCTGTTTTTATTTCAGATTTCTAGCATTCATAATTTTTCTTTTTATCTCAGCTAAAAGGTTGATATCTACCGAGAGCAGCACACACTATGTTGTAGTCCAAGCCTCTCCCTTTCATTCAGGAGTCCAGAACTTTTGATTATTCCTAGAATGGTCGTATAAAGGAGAATTTCATTATGTTTGAAAGCAGTAAGCTTAAAAAAAATTTAAAATCTAATTTACGACTATTCAAAATCAATTTTGTTCGGGAGATTGTTCGAGCAAGCTAAATACTCAAGTGTTCCAATGATTTTTTAAAAATTCGTTCATGGGATGTGGGCATCGCTGGCGAGGCTGGCATTTATTGCCCATCCCTAATTGCCCTTGAGAAGGCGGTGGTGAGCTGCCTTCTTGAACCGCTGCAGTCCGTGCGGTGAAGGTTCTCCCACAGTGCTGTTAGGATGGGAATTCCAGGATTTTGACCCAACGACAATGAAGGAACGGCGATATATTCCCAAGTCGGGATGGTGTATGACTTGGAGGGGAACGTGCAGGTGGTGTTCCAATGTGCCTGCTGCTCTTGTCCTTCTAGGTGGTAGAGGTCGCGGGTTTGGGAGGTGCTGTCGAAGAAGCCTCGGCGAGTTGCTGCAGTGCATCCTGTGGATGGTACACACTGCAGCCACTGTGCGCTGGTGGTGAAGGGAGTGAATGTTTAGGGTGGTGGATGGGGTGCCAATCAAGCGGGCTGTTTTGTCCTGGATGGTGTCGAGCTTCTTGCTGCACTTATCCAGGCAAGTGGAGAGTATTCCATCACACTCTTGACTTGCGCCTTGTAGATGGTGGAAAGGCTCTGGGGAGTCAGGTGGGGAGTCAGGAGGTGAGTCACTTGCCACAGAATACCCAGCCTCTGACCTGCTCTTGTAGCCACAGTATTTATGTGGCTGGTCCAGTTAAGTTTCTGGTCAATGGTGACCCCCAGGATGTTGATGGTGGGGGATTCGGCGATGGTAATGCTGTTGAATGTCAAGGGGAGGTGGTTAGACTCTCTCTTGTTGGAGATGGTCATTGCCTGGCACTTGTCTGGCGCGAATGTTACTTGCCATTTATGAGCCCAAGCCTGGATGTTGTCCAGGTCTTGCTGCATGTGGGCTCGGACTGCTTCATTATCTGAGGGGTTGCGAATGGAACTGAACACTGTGCAATCATCAGCAAACATCCCCATTTCTGACCTTATGATGGAGGGAAGGTCATTGATGAAGCAGCTGAAGATGGTTGGGCCTCGGACACTGCCTTGAGGAATTCCTGCAGCAATGTCCTGGGGCTGAGATGATTGGCCTCCAACAACCACTACCATCTTCCTTTATGCTAGGTATGACTCCAGCCACTGGAGAGCTTGCCCCCTGATTCCCATTGACTTCAATTTTACTAGGGCTCCTTGGTGCCACATTCGGTCAAATGCTGCCTTGATGTCAAGGGCAGTCACTCTCAGCTCTTTTGTCCATGTTTGGACCAAGCCTGTAATGAGGTCCGGAGCCGAGTGGTCCTGGCGGAACCCAAACTGAGCATCGGTGAGCAGGTTATTGGTGAGTAAGTGCCTCTTGATAGCACTGTCGACGACACCTTCCATCGGATTTGTCAGATTGATCAGTTGCCAACTTATTTGTGTGTTTTTGTTTTAAAAGAGATCAAATCTTAATGGCATCCTTTGAATATGAAAGCACCTGTACAGAATGTTTGAAAGAGAAGAGAGCATGGAAAGTAAAGGAAAGAAATAAAAGGCACAGAGGCCAAAAAAAACAAGTGATCAAAAGGAGTGAGAATGAGATAAAGAAATGTGTTCTTTCTCTCACATTTTTTGACAAGTTCCTTGTACAGAGGGTCATTTACTATCTCTCTATAATCAGGGCTATAATTATATGACTTATGTCTAATTTTGGTTTTCAACATTTTCAAGTAAAATTCCGATTATCGCACTTTGGTTAATCGCCCTTCCCCCCCCCACATCTTTTTGCATACTAGTTCCTGGATTTTCCCTTTGTCGATAATATGATAAAAGGATAATCTTTTATTCTGTGTTCTGACAATTTCAGAATGACTAACCTATTTTATTTCAATATTTGATATTCAAATTTTGCCCTAGTTTAAATGAATAATTAAATGCCCTTGATACTTGCAGCATACAAAGCAACGACGCTCCCAGATCACCTGGAGGGCACGTAGATTCTTTTCTGCACACTAGGAAAGAAGGCAGTGCAACTTCCGAGTGAGGAATGTCAATATTCTGTAGTTTAAGAACATAAGAACATAAGAACATAAGAAATTGGAGCAGGAGTAGGCCAATCGGCCCCTCGAGCCTGCTCCGCCATTCAATAAGATCATGGCTGATCTGATCCCAACCACAAATCTAAAGAACACAAGAAGTCGGAGCAGGACCCGGCCACATAGCCCCTGGGCCCTCTCCGCCACCCACAGGGCATTGACCGATCCGAACTCAGCTTCATGTCCAATTTCCTGCCCGCTCCCCATAACCCCTAATTCCCTTTACTTCTAGGAAACTGTCTATTTCTGTTTTAAATTTATCTAATGATGTAGCTTCCACAGCTTCCTGGGGCAGCAAATTCCACAGACCTACCACCCTCTGAGTGAAGAAGTTTCTCCTCATCTCAGTTTTGAAAGAGCAGCCCCTTATTCTAAGATTATGCCCCCTAGTTCTAGTTTCACCCATCTTTGGGAACATCCTTACTGCATCCACCCGATCAAGACCCTTCACAATCTTATATGTTTCAATAAGATCGCCTCTCATTCTTCTGAACTCCAATGAGTAGAGTCCCAATCTACTCAACCTCTCCTCATATGTCCGCCCCCTCATCCCCGGGATTAACCGAGTGAACCTTCTTTGTACTGCCTCGAGAGCAAGTATGTCTTTTCTTAAGTATGGAGACCAAAACTGTATGCAGTATTCCAGGTGCGGTCTCACCAATACCTTATATAACTGCAGCAATACCTCCTTGTTTTTATATTCTATCCCCCTAGCAATAAAAGCCAACATTCCGTTGGCTTTCTTGATCACCTGCTGCACCTGCATACCAACTTTTTGATTTTCTTGCACTAGGACCCCCAGATCCCTTTGTACTGCAGTACTTTCCAGTCTCTCGCCATTAAGAAAATAACTTGCTCTCTGATTTTTCCTGCCAAAGTGCATAACCTCACATTTTCCAATATTATATTGCATCTGCCAAATCTCCGCCCACTCACCCAGCCTGTCTATATCCCCTTGCAGGTTTTTTATGTCCTCCTCACTCTCTACTTTCCCTCCCATCTTTGTATCATCTGCAAATTTTGATATGTTGCACTCGGTCCCCTCCTCCAAATCGTTAATATAGATTGTAAAGAGTTGGGGACCCAGCACCGACCCCTGTGGAACACCACTGGTTACTGGTTGCCAGTCCGAAAATGAACCATTTATCCCAACTCTCTGCTTCCTGTTCGATAACCAATCCTCCACCCATGCCAGAATATTACCCCCAATCCCGTGATTTTTTATCTTAAGTAATAATCTTTTATGTGGCACCTTGTCGAATGCCTTCTGGAAGTCTAAATACACTACGTCCACTGGTTCCCCTTTATCCACCCTATACGTTATATCCTCGAAGAACTCAAGCAAATTTGTCAGACATGACTTCCCCTTCATAAAGCCATGCTGACTTTGTCCTATTAAATTATGCTTATCTAAATGTTCCGTTACTGTCTCCTTAATAATAGACTCCAAAATTTTTCCCACCACAGATGTTAAGCTAACTGGCCTATAATTTCCAGCCTTCTGCCTACTACCCTTTTTAAATAACGGTGTTACATTAGCAGTTTTCCAATCTGCCGGGACCTCTCCTGAGTCCAGGGAATTTTGGAAAACTATCACCAAAGCATCCACAATCCCTACTGCCACTTCCCTCAAGACCCTAGGATGGAAGCCATCAGGTCCAGGGGATTTATCCGCCTTGAGTCCCATTATTTTACTGAGTACCATCTCTTGAGTGATTTTAATCGTATTTAGCTCCTCCCCCCCGAGAGTCCCCTGTTTGTCCAGTGTTGGGATATTCTTAGTGTCCTCTACTGTAAAGACTGAAACAAAATATTTGTTCAGCATTTTTGCCATCTCCATGTTTCCCACCATTAATTTCCCGGTCTCATCCTCTAAGGGACCTATGTTTGCCTTAGCCACCCTTTTTCTTTTTATATAACTATAGAAACTCTTGCTATCTGTTTTTATATTTTTTGCTAATTTCTTTTCATAATCTAACTTCCCTTTCTTAATCAATCCTTTAGTTACTTTTTGCTGTCTTTTGAAGAATTCCCAATCTTCTATCCTCCCACTAAGTTTGGCTACCTTGTTTTTAGTCGGATACTATCCTTGATTTCTTTACTTAGCCACGGGTGGCTGTCATTTCTTTTACACCCTTTTTTCCTCAGTGGAATATATTTATTTTGAAAGTTGTAAAATAACTCCCTGAATGAACACCACTGCTCATGTACCGTCTTACCCTTTAATCTATTTTCCCAGTCCACTTTAATCAATTCCGCTCTCATACCATCATAGTCTCCTTTATTCAAGCTCAGTACGCTTGTTTGAGAATCAACCTTCTCACCCTCTAATTGGATATGGAATTCAACCATGTTGTGGTCGCTCGTTCCAAGGGGATCCTTAACTAGGACATTATTAATTAATCCTGACTCATTACACAGGACCAGGTCCAAGGTTGCCTGCCCCCTTGTAGGATCAGTTACATACTGCTCAAGAAATCCATCCCTGATGCACTCAATGAACTCGTCCTCAAGGCTGCTCTGCCCAATTTGATTTGTCCAGTTAATATGATAATTAAAATCCCCCATAATTATGGCTGTTCCCTTATTACATGCCCCGACTATCTCCTGATTAATACTTCTTCCAGCAGAGTTGCAACTATTAGGAGGCCTATATACTACGCCCACTAATGTTTTTTTTCCCTTATTATTCCTTATCTCCACCCAAACTGTTTCATTATCTTGATGCTTTGTCCCAATATCATTTCTCTGTATTACAGTGATTCCTTCCTTTATTAACATAGCCACCCCACCTCCCCTTCCTTCCTGCCTGTCCTTCCTGATTGTTAAATACCCTGGCATATTTAATTCCCAGTCGTTGTCACCCTGCAGCCATGTTTCTGTAATGGCCACAAGATCATACCCATACGTAGTTATTTGTGCCGTTAACTCGTCCATTTTATTACGAATGCTACGTGCATTCAGATAAAGAACTTTCAAATCTGTTTTGTGACGCTTAGTTCCTGCTTTTTCCTTTTTTAACACTTTACCTATTACTCCATACCTTCTGTCCCTTCCTGTTACGCTTTCCTCTCTCTCCCTGCTCAGGTTCCCAACCCCCTGCCACTTTAGTTTAAACCCTCCCCAACAGCACTAGCAAACACTCCTCCTAGGACAGCGGTCCCGGCCCTGCCCAGGTGCAGACCGTCCGGTTTGTACTGGTCCCACCTCCCCCAGAACCGTTTCCAGTGTCCCAGGAATTTGAATCCCTCCCCCTTGCACCATTCCTCTAGCCACGTATTCATTTGAAATATCCTCCTATTTCTACTCTGACTAGCACGTGGCACTGGCAGCAATCCTGAGATTACTACCTTTGAGGTCCTATTTTTTAATTTACCTCCTAACTCCCTATATTCTGCTTTTAGGACCTCATCCCCTTTTTTACCTATATCGTTGGTGCCTATGTGCACCACGACAGCTGGCTGTTCGCCCTCCCCCTCCAAAATGTTCTGTAGCCGCTCCGAGACATCCTTGATCCTTGCACCAGGGAGGCAACACACCATCCTGGAGTCTCGGTTGCGGCCGCAGAAACGCCTGTCTATTCCCCTTACAATTGAGTCCCCTATCACTATAGCTCTGCCACTCTTTTTCCTCCCAGCCTGTGCAGCAGAGCTACCCGTGGTGCCAGGAAGTTGGCTGCTGCTGCCTTCCCCTGATAAGTCATCCCCCCCAACAGCATCCAAAGTGGCATATCTGTTTGAGAGGGGGATGGACACAGGGGACCCCTGCACTACCTGCCTGCATCTCTTACTCTTCCTGGTGGTCACCCATTCACTTCCTGCCTGTATACCCTTTACCTGCGGTGTGACCAACTCGCTAAACGTGCTATCCACGAGTTTCTCTGCATCGCGGATGCTCCACAGTGAGTCCACCCGCAGCTCCAGCTCCGAGATACGATCGGTCAGTAGCTGCAGGTGGACACACTTCCCGCACACATGGTCGGCAGGGACACTGGTAGTGTCCATGACTTCCCACATCTTGCAGGAGGAGCATATCACGGGTGCGAGGTCTGCTGCCATGACTTGCCTTAGCTGAGTTACCCCTTTTAAATTACGTTGAAATTAGAAAATGTTAACTATACTAGGGACCTAGGTTCACTAAAAAAAACACTATCTGCTATAAAACCTGCAGATCTTCCCTTTCTTATTACTTTACTTACAGTAAAATGGTAGAAATACTCACCTGAACCTACTCACCAATCAGCTGCCTCCCCTGTGCCGCGTCACTTTCTGACTGGTGACGTCACCCCGAACTGCCGCTGGTCTCAGAGTCTCGCTCTCAGAGTAAGCTCTGGTCTCGCTCTCTCCGCGCTGTTTATATCTCCGCTCTGGTCTCGCTCTCTCCCGCCGCTCACCGACTGGACTCTCGCTCTCTCCGCGCTGTTTATATCTCTGCTCTGGTCTCGCTCTCTCCGCGCTGTTTTTATCCCCGCTCTGGTCTCGCTCTCTCCCGCCGCTCACCGCTCTCAGGTCCACTACCGCTCTGCAGGAAAAGCAAGGCAAAGCAGCACCTCCTTCCCCCACTTCACCTAACTCCCACACGTACCGAACTCTCAGCACACTGTGTAATATCCGCACACCGTTTAAGTGAGACGTTATTCCACTGCTGGATGGGAACTATGTTTATGTACATCAATATGCCCCTAAACATTGATGTGTGAGCTCTGTAACCACAATTTTGTGAGGCTGCGCTGATGGCTGGGAGCAAGTGTGGGTCATGAAATCAGGCACACAGATCTGTGTGTCTGATGCATAGTGCACTGCATTTTGCGGCAAATAAAAATCTAAGGCAAAGGTAGGCCGTGCTGGTGTATTGTAATATTCAAATTATGGTAATCAAATACCATGCTAAATTTTATGTCCTTTGGGCAAACACTTCCTCTAGCACTTGCCTCTCTCATATAAAATGGGTGCATGGCAAATCCACTGATCTGGCCTGCTAAAATAGGATTCTTATAGCTAGGTTTCTATTGAAAATGTTGATAGTAATGCCTTCATTACTTTCCCTGCAGAAAGGAGGCATCATCTGGACAGGGCACAGAACTGGATGGCAGGGTTGCCAAGAGCCAGGGCTTGGTAGACAGCACCCATGTTGGGCATTATGGCTCCACCCAACAACCCTACAGCCTATGTGACCATTATCCAGGAAGCACCAAGGTGCCTTCATTATGTGGCTGTCCATGGTGTCCACATTATCTGAAGCATAATATAGACTGACTGGATGGGTGACCAGGGCTATCCTCTGCAGACATGGCAAGAAAGAAAGACTAGGATTTATATAGCGCTTTTTGTGACCTTGGGATGTCCCAAAGCGCTTTACAGCCAATGAAGTACTTTTGAAGTGTAGTCACTGTTGTAATGTAGGAAATGCAGCAGCCAATTTGCACACAGCAAAATCCCTCAAACAGCAATGTGATAATGACCAGATCATCTCATTTTTAGGTGTTGGTTGAGGGATAAATATTGGCCAGGACTCCAGGGAGAACTCCCCTGCTCTTCTTCAAAATAGTGCTATGGGATCTTTTACATCCACCTGAGAGGGCAGGTTTAACATCTTATCCGAAAGACAGCACTTCCGACAGTGCAGCACTCCCTCAGTACTGCACTGAAACGTCAGCCTAGATTTTGTGTTCAAGTCTCAATAGTGGGACTTAAACCCACAACCTTCTGGCTCAGAGGCAGGAGTGCTACCACTGAGCCATGACAATATAAAGAGTAAACATGATGAAAAAGAGGGCCATGTTGCAGCAGTATTAGAGGAGGAGGAGATGGAGGAAGCAGTGCTGCAGCCAGGAAGATTGGCGTGGCTCATTGATAACTGCTGCCAGCAATTCCCAGAACTGGCCCTGCAAAAATATTGCAGATGAAAGAAACACCACAGCGTTCCCAGAAACAATGTGCTGTACAATATGCTGTACATTTCTATTGACTCGAACTTATCCTACCATCGGTTGTTAGCTCAACATAAGCCTTCCTAACAAAGACTGTCAGCACTAAGGAGAAATAAAATGCTCAAAATTTATTCAGTGAGACGTGGGAAACGAGGTGCCACTCTACCGGCCACCATGATTCCCTTAGTGGACTCTATAAGTGTGCTTCACTCACTACTACATCTAAATGCTCTGTCAGTGGGAGGAGCACTTAGTCATAATGGCTTGGAAATTCCGTGTCAGTGGTAGCAAGTCTCTAAACTGTCCCTCTCGAACTCCTTCAATAGACTTCAGGCTGAAATGCTTTGGGCCACCTTCCGAAACCTGGACAGGCCTTTGACATAGGGAAGCCTCCTGCCCGTAGGCTCCCATTTGCAGTGTGCAGCCTTTTCATGGAAGCACACAGGCGACATCAGCACTGGGGGCCTAATTGCACCGGTGGGGCCATTCCAACATCATAAGCCTGTTTAGAAATTGGTTACAGCACCAGACAAGGACCCCTGTGGCTAGTTGAAATCCCTCCTAGCTTCTTTTGACAGTGCTGCTTCAGAGCACAACTTTCCAAATTTATACTGCACAACACAAGCTACTTACGTCTCATAAAAAGTATGGCCTTTAGATTTTCTGCAATAATGCCTGTAGAAAGGGAGAAAAGAGTCTGCAGCTCAAAATTTTGGTTTGTGCCATGCAAATTGTGCCTCAATGGTGTAATAATGTACACAAAAATTTGCCACTCCTCCTGATACCACAAAATCTCTATCTTTGGTCCTAACCACCTGGGAGATTCCATTCACTCTCTCCGTAACCTCCATCCAAATAGCGCTAACCTTTGCTTTGACATGGGGTGGCCTTCTACTCCAAACAGGGTCAACAGGTCCTGCAGTAGGATCTCAAAGGCATCATACTCAAAACAGGGAGTTCTTCCCAAATTCTTCCTTACCTTCGTTATTCTTACCAGAAAAGGCCTTGCTAAGGCAGCAAAAAAACCCCCGACAATTTCCATTGCTGGATTTCCCACCCCCTCCCCTTGCCAGGCTTCCTGTGCCTGTTTTGCTTGCGAAGGGAGCCTATTGAAATTAGAATTAGGGTGGTAACCTTGCAAGGTTTGGTGGGTACAGCCCAAATTTTGCTGTAATCGCAAATTGGGGCTAGTGGGGTAATAAATTCGTCTCGGGCGATAGCACAAAACGGGCGGGATCGCATTGGTCACCTGTTATAGGCCCGGCCCCAATATTCAGACCCGTTAAAGTCAATTGAATGGAATATCGAGTGGGGGCGATAGCAGGCGGCCTGTGTAATATCGGGCAGGGCCTATAACAGGTGGCCAGTGTGATATCGGGTGGGGCCTATAACAAGCGGCCAGTGTGATATGGGGTGGGGCCGATAACAGGCAGCCCGTGTGATATCAGGCACGGCCTATAACGGGCGGCCCGTGTGATATCGGGCAGGGCCAATAACAGGCGGCCAGTGTGATTTGGGGTGGGGCCTATAACAGGTGGCCTGTGTGATATGGGGTGGGGCCTATAACAGGCAGCCCATGTGATATCGGGCACGGCCTATAACAGGAGGCCCGTGTGATATCAGGCGGGGCCAATAACAGGCGGCCTGTGTGATATTGGGCCAGGCCTATAACAGGCGGCCAATGTGATATGGGGAGGGGCCTAGAACAGGTGGCCTGTGTGATATGGGGTGGGGCCTATAACAGGCGGCCTGTGTGATTTTGGGCCGGGCCTATAACAGGTGGCCTGCGTGATATGGGGTGGGGCCTATAAAAGGCGTCCCATGCGATATCAGGCCAGGCCTATAACAGGCGGCCCGTGTGATATTGGGCACGGCCTATAACAGGCGGCCTGTGTGATATCGGTCGGGGTCTATAACAGGCGGCCCGTGTGATATCGGGTATGGCCTATAACAGGCAGCTCATGTGATATTGGGCACGGCCTATAACAGGCGGCCCATGTGATATCGGTCGGGATCTATAACAGGCGGCCCATGAGAAATCGGGTATGGCCTATAACAGGCAGCCCATGCGATATCAGGCATGGCCTATAGCAGACGGCCCGTGTGATATCGGTTGGGGCCTATAACAGGCGGCCGTGCGATCCCGCCCGAGACGAATTTCTACCCAGTACGTTCAAAGATTTCATTAATGATGCCAATAATGCGACATAAGGTCAACAATTAAAGAGAAGAACCATGACCTGACCTACAATGATGTGTATTGCAGAGCAAGGGGACATGAATTCGATTGTGTTGGATTTTGCTCAGGTGTGAATTATAGTATAGTTTTTGAGATATCTTTGAAGTTTACAATCTCAATTATTTCCAACTGAGTCAGGTCCCTATCGGCATGCATTGAAGCTGGGGGGTCGGGGACAGGCGTTGCACTTTTGGAAATCAACGCAAGGTAGTGGTTTTAGAGAATTTGCATTTATACAGTTCCTTTCACTACCTCAATGCAGTGAAATTTTTGAACTGCTTTTTTTTATTTAAAAAAATATACTTTATTCATAAAATTTGCAGCAATACATACAATACAGTTGTCATATCACATTCCAAACGTATACAATACAGATTATACAATTTGCAGGTTACATCAAGTACAGTTCAATGAACACATTGTACATAATTACAGTTCATGACAGTCTAGGGTGCCTCATTGCATCATAATCAATGCAGGTGATTCATTACAGATACATTACAGGTACATTACATTTCATTACATCAATTTGAATATTACGTTCTGCCCGAGGGGGTTTACCCTGATTGCAGCCCCTCGGTTAATAATGGCGGGAAGGCTCTAAACGGTTGCCTTTCCCCACAGAGCCTTTGCGGCAGCCGCACCCAGCTTCAGTGCGTCCCTGAGCACGTAGTTCTGGACCGTGGAATGTGCCAGTCTGCAACACTCGGTCGAGGACAGCTCCTTGCACTGAAAGACCAGCAAGTTTCAGGCAGACCAAAGGGCGTCTTTCACCGAGTTGATGGTCTTCCAGCAGTTGATGTCCGTCTCGGTGTGTGTCCCAGGGAACAGCCCGTAAAGCACAGAGTCCTGTGTTAC
This sequence comes from Heptranchias perlo, assembly GCF_035084215.1. Lineage (NCBI taxonomy): Eukaryota > Metazoa > Chordata > Chondrichthyes > Hexanchiformes > Hexanchidae > Heptranchias > Heptranchias perlo. Next base: position 28,232,788 of record NC_090349.1, read on the forward strand.
GGAACTGCTCGGGACGAACCTGGACAGATACCACTGCATCTCTCTCCAGACCTTCTTTGCAAAGGCATATTCCAGAAGGAGATGGATGACGGGGACAGCACGTGGTGGCGCTGAGACTCCGGGAGTGCATGAAGGATCTGACAGGAAGGGCCGTTCTCAACACCAGCCAAGCTAGGTCTTGGTGCTTGTTTGACAGCTCTGGCGATGAGGTGTTCTGCCAATTGACATTGACAGTCTGCTCGGGGAACCAACCGACAGGATCCACCATCTCCTTTTCCCGCAGGGTCTCGAGGACGTTACGTGCGGACCACTTACTGATCGTCTTGTGGTCAAAGGTGTTTCTCTGCACAAACTTTTCCACGAAGGACAGATGGGGCGGAACGGTCCAACTGGATGGAGCGTTCAGTGGCAGCGTGGCCAGGCCCATCCTTCTCAACACCGGGGACAGGTAGAACCTCAGCATGTAGTGACACTTTGTGTTTGCGTACTGAGGGTCTATGCACAGCTGATGCAGCCGCACACAAAGGTGGCCATCAGGATGAGGGCCACATTGGGCATGCCTTTCCCCCTTTTCGCTGGCGATTTGTTCATCGTGTCCCTGCTGACACGGTCCATTTTTGATCTCCAGATAAAGTGGAAGATGGCTTGGGTGACTGTCGCGGCGCAGGAGCGAGCTATGGGCCAGACCTGCGCCACGCACCTGATGACCAGGTTCTTGCCCACGATCGCACAGTCCCAGTTTCTGCGTGACCTTGGCAATACGCTCCTCCCAGTTTTTGGTGCACGCCCGGACCCCCCCCCGAACCAGATCCCCAGCACCTTCAGGTAATCCGACCTGACGGTGAAGGGGACAAAGGATCGGTCGGTCCAGTTCCCAAAGAACATGGTCTCGCTCTTGCTACGATTTACCCTGGCCCCCGAGACCAGTTCGAACTGGTCGCAGAAGCTCATCAATCTGCGGACCGACAGCTGGTCCGAGCAAAAGACAGCGACGTCGTCCATGTACAGGGAGGCCTTGACCTGAGTGCCTCCGCTGCCTGGGATCGTCACCCCTCTTATGCCCGCATCCCTCCTGATGGACTCGGCAAAGGGTTCGATGCAACACACGAACAAGACGGAGGAGAGAGGACAGCCCTGCCTGACTCCAGATTTGATCGGAAAGCTTTCTGATTCCCACCCGTTGATTGAAACGGCGCTACTGATGTCTGTGTAGAGCAGTCGGATCCAATTGCGGATTCCCTCCCCAAACCCCATTTTGGAGAGCACGTCCATCATGTATGTGTGGGATATTCTGTCAAAGGCCTTCTCCTGGTCCAGGCTGATCAGGCAGGTGTTCACCCCCTGTCCTGTACGTAGGCGATCGTATCCCGGAATAGCGCCAGGCTATCAGAGATCTTCCTGCTGGGGACAGTGCAGATCTGATCGGGGTGGATCACCACCTCCAGGGCTGACTTGACCCGATTGGCGATGACCTTGGACAGAATTTTGTAGTCCACGTTAAGTAGTGAGATGGGTCGCCATTTTTGATTTCTTCCCTCTCCCCCTTCTGCTTGTAGATGAGGGTGATGATGCCTTTCCTCATGGAGCCTGATGTTGACCGGAGGTCACCGGTTACGGTTATTGGCTTAGTACACCAACACTGACATGCTGCCTGCCAGAAGCATACCCCCGTACACTTCCAGCAGATCTGGGCCTATCCAGTCCCACAGAGCCGAGTACAACTCCACCAGTAAGCTGTCGCTTCCGGGAGTCTTACTCTTCTCGAAGGAACAGACGGCCTTTGTCAGTTCGTCCAGAGTTAGCGGGTGATCCAGACTCTCCCGTTTGCTGTTGTCTAGAGCCTCCTTGATAGACGACAAGAAGGACTGGGAGGCCGTGCTGTCTGTGAGCTTTGCGTCGTACAGTCCGGCATAAAAGGATTTGCAGATCCTCAGTATGTCGGGCTGCGAGGACGTGACTGAGCCGTCCTCTTCCTTCAGGCTGCTGATCACAGAGCTCTCTGTGTGCACCTTTTGGAAGAAGAAACGTGAGCAAGTCTCGTCCTGCTCCACGGAGTGGACTCTGGACCGGAAGATGATCTTGGAGGCCTCAGAGGCAAAGAGCGAGGCTTGCTGGTCCTTCACCTCTCTGAGTTCCTCCCCGACATCGATCCCCATTGACTGCAGCAGGAGAAGATTCTGCATGCTGTTCTGGAGTCGGGACGTTTCCCTCTGCCTCTCTCTCGCCTTCTGAACACCTTTGAGGATGAAGAACCTCTTGATGTTCGCCTTGATGGCTTCCCACCAGTGCACTGGGGAATCAAAGAGGGGCTTTACGGTTCTCCAACCTTTGTAATCCCTCTTCAGTTCCTCAATATTTCCCAGGGTCAACAGTTTCACGTTCAGCTTTCATATCCCCCTGCCCACTCTGCTGTCACTGTTGAATCTGAAGGACAGCACCTCTGACAATGCAGCACTCCCTCAGTACTGCACTGAGGTGCCAACATAGATTACACGCTTAAGTCATTAGTGGGGCTTGTTGAATCCACAACATTGTGACTCAGAGATGTGAGTGCTACCAACTGTGTTTAATGCATCACAACCTGGAGTGATATTACCATCTTACCCAAGTCGGCTCAACTGTTTTTCTAGATTATGCAGCTAAGATACAGGTGCTACAGAAATTAAAAGGCGTGGGTGGTGAAACTCATCAGCTTCAGCCAGACTGCAAGTCTTTTTTTTTGTCTCAGATGCTTGAAGCTGGAGCTTTTGTGGTGTGACATGACAGTCATAATCTTCACTTTGTGGACCGCTCTAGTTTTGAGTTTCTGCCCAATTGCCATGAATGTAATTTTAATAATAGGGTCACGGTGTAAGGTCAGAGGCATTGTAGTTGGTATGACTTACTGTATACAGTGAGTTGGACTCATCAAATGTGCCTGACCACTCCTTCCTCCTTCCCTCAAAGACGGAATAAGAGACCTGGAGATTTTGTTAATCAGTTGCTGCACTGCAGACTCGACCCAGTGTTCAAGCACAGTGCAGTATCAGAAGAATGTACAAGTTTGAACAAGGCATCGGATGACCAGGAGCTCAGTGTGCTATTGTGATTCTTGTGTATCATGACAGTATTGTATTGTAAATGTCTTATGATTCCACCTGTATTTTCATACAAGATAATTAAAATTTAACTAACCTGGTTGGTCATATCATAAGAGTTGCATATTTTAAAACATATTTAACAGTTTACAACGGAAGTCCGGAACAAGTCTGTACTATCTGATCAATGCTGTTTCCATATGAGTAATCTTGGTTTATTGTAGAATCTCATTTTGGTGATCAATGTAGCATCTTTGCATCATCAATAATTCTTTGCTGATCTCTGCATGTTAATTTTACATTAAGATCCTATGGTAGATTTTAATAACAAAATCTTAAAAAAGGAAAGAAACTTGCAGTTATATAGCACCTCATCTCTTACAGTGTCAGACAAATGCAGCAGCAACCATTTTGTCCACAGCAAGATCCCACAAACAGCATTGAGATGAATGACAAGTTTATCTCTTTTTTTGTTGGTATTGGAGTGTATTATCCAAAACACCAGGAGAACTCTCTACTCTTCCAATTGTGTCTTTAGATCTTTAGCATCCTCCTGAAACTGTGGAACATGCAGGTGAAGCCTCACTTTAATGTCTCATCCATTGCAGTGTCACTCTAGATTATGTGCTTAAGTCCTGGGGTTGGGTTTTTGAATCCATACCTTCTAATTCAGAGGTAAGGGCGTGGCCAACTCTGCCAATTTGACTTGAAGTGAGCCGCGTTAAATGTCACTGCTGCAGGTCTCAGGTGGCAAAAGATTTATGGGCTGAATGGGTATCTTAATTTGTACTCCAGTATCCTGTTTAAAAAAAAAACAAGTTTTTTACTTGCTAATTTTCTCCCCTCTTGAAGGATTTGACTTCTTGCTGGGATATAGTTTTATAGGAACCATTGTGTTTCAGTGGAAAAATGTATATATATTTTAAAATTTGTATTTGTGGAGTATTACATGCATCAAGTTATAAAGAAATGCATCGGAATATGCCATGATTTAACTACAAGTACCTATTGTCAGCATCTGGCACTCCTAGGTAACCCAATCAGATGTAGAATCCAGCTCCCTCCACTCTTCACTAACAATATGCTGTAACTTCCAGTTCAAAAACATCCACCTATTACAATATTATGGATATTTTCATTTCCCATATCTGTTATTACTACAAACTCCGAGACTGCTAATTTGTATAGAGCCGTGACCAATTTTGTGCTGCACCTATTAGAATCCGAGTTGAGACTGCCAAAGCCTCTTTTAGGTAAGATTCTACAATCAGCAGAGAGAGGAAACTGTCAACCCATTAATGTGGGCTGGATTTAAATCCACCTTCCACAGCTTAAAGGGCAGCTTGTCGACCCACTGACTATAATAAGTTCAGATGGCCATAAATAAACCATTTTTTCTCTTGACACAAGTTTTAATAGTGCAAAATCTTTTTAGTTATATTGAGTAATATGTTTGTCTTCATGGCTGGGGACTCATGTTATTTCAACCATTCCTGCTTCTAGTCTAGGGAACGTTCTTCCCAAGCTCCCTAAAATATTCATTAAAATACGGTCCCCTCATACTGTCTTTTCCATTGGTTTACAAATAATTAAATATTGTTCAAATTCCTCTTTAGTCTGATCATAGGATTGTTCTAATTTGGATCAGAGAAGCTCTATCAATTCGTTCACCATGCCTTTTGGTCATCATAACAAACTGTACTCTTGTTCCTTGAGTAGTGTGCAATCACTTGGTGTTACTTCCAGTCAATTGGAATTGGGAGGAGATTCAATACTAATGTCAGAATAGGACAGTGAATGAATATTACCACTTTGTGAATCAAACCACCACGTTTGATGTTAATGGAATATCTCTGTACTAGTCAAGGCAGAAAACCAATGAAACAAATGTTTCTCTAGCATTGCTTGTTATGTAATTTGATATTTTGCCATATTTGACATGTTTATTTATCTATTCATCAGTAAAATTAATCTGTCCCTTACCCCATCAAAATTTAGAAGCTTAAACTGAGACCTAGTGGTAAATCAGTAATAAGCATGGTCAAACTATGTATGGTTTACTCCTGTGATTGAAAGTGTGATCCCTGTTCTTAACTAAAGATAAGGATACTGTAGTTATCTCTGATACATATTATTACAATCGATAATACAGTTTCTACAGTAGCATAAAGTAAATATCCATTGTCACTAGGCAAGGAGTCTTGCAAGGCAACGTTAGAAGCACACAACTATTAATGCCATCTTGTGGCACCAACAATCTGCTGTTACCTTTTAAAGTAAATTTGGTATTAAAGATCACATTGCAAATGTTTGTGTTACAGTTTAGCAGCGTAGACTTTGGGTGGAATTTTAGGTCCAGACTGTTTCTCATTTTTACAGGCAGCTTGTCAATGCCTTTTCAGGCCAAGAAAATAAATTGTGTATCAGAATTGGGATGAGGATTTCAGTGATGGTGGGGAGAGGTGACAATGAATATTTACTTTATGCTACTGTAGAAACTGTATTATCGATTGTAATAATATGTATCAGAGATAACTACAGTATCCTTATCTTTAGTTAAGAACAGGGATCACACTTTCAATCACATGCTTCCACTACACAAAACTACAAAATAGCCACTTAAAAATATATACATCTGGAAAGTGTTGTCATTCACTCAGATTACCAACTTTTTAGCAAAAGTATTAAACTGTTAGTTTATTTATCAGAACCACCCAATGGCCCCACAATTCTGGCCTATATCAAGGGCAGAGAGGGAGCTGCCTGTGGCTGCAATTTGGGGCAGAACCTGATCCAGCTGGGATTCTGCCTTTGTCCAATAGGCAGGGATGCAGACAGATCTTCCATTCACCCATCCCCCCACATCAAGGTGGGGGGGGGGGGTGGTGGTGTCAGTCACAGTTCCCAGGCTACCCCGGGAATTCTGCCCTTTACATTCTTAAAAGACCTCAGCTGAGAACTTATGCACACGAGTCCCTTTGAGACTTTTTCAAAGGCCCCATACATTGTTTAGACTAAGAAAATCGATCCCAGAGGGGTCCATTACCTTGTTCGGAGGAAGAATGGCTCCTTTTGGAGCCAATAACTCCAAATTTTTTATTTGGGCCTGATGATTCTTGGGTCACCTCAGTTGGAGCAGATGTGGGCTGCTCCCCTTACAAGACCAGATCGGAGAGGGCAACTGGTTTATCCTTGCAGGCATTGATGGTCCTCGGATTTGGGACGGGGTCTCCAGCCTGGGGCTAGGGTGGACAGGGATTTTGCTTCACTGCACTTGTGCCAGAAAAGTAGGCCCTCAGAAATTTTGTGGCCACTGTTTATCCATTATCTTGTTTTTGTAGAAATTTGCCAATGAATTTGCAAAATTAATTAAAAAAAATTCTGCAGTGAATGTTCACGTTTTAATGCTTGAATCAAAGATTCTCTTTTTTATGTCTGGCTTTCTCGTGGCCTTTGGGTCTCTATTATCAGGCATACATAGGACTAAATGTTCCTGTGTCAACTTGGCTCAGTCGGTCGCACTCTGCTCTCTAAGTCAGAAGGTTGTAGGTTCAAGTCTCACTTCACAATTTGAACATATATGCTATGCTTGTCAGAGGTATTGTCCCTTAAACCAAGGCCCTGTCTGCACAGACCAGTGGCTCAGATCAACGTTAAAGATCCCATGGCACTATTTCAACAAGACCAAAGATTTGTCTTGGCCAATGTTCCTTTCTCAACCAATATCACCACAAAAAAACACTTAACTGCCTATTCATCTTGCTGCGTGCGAAATAGCTATTGTGTTTCCTCACATAGCAACAATCACTGCACTTCTGACTAATTGTGCATGAGATGTCGTGAGATTTTTCTCAGAGATGTGATGAGGCAATTCACCAAGTTTTCTGTTGATTATACTTGTATTCTATGACTAGGACCGTGTTGCACAATATATTATGGCTTGTGCTTCAGCCCATTTCCTAGAATCCCGTTCCGAATCCTGCATTCCATCCATCCTTCCCAATATTGCAACATTAAGCAGCACTATTAAGAGAAGCTGCAGATTCCTGAACTGGAGAAATAAGCCAATTTGATGGTTTCATAGGAAACTGTGCTTCCACAGGACTGCTCCGAATTCTATCCTTTCAACGCAGATTGAGAGATATGATCTTACTACAGTTAAATCCTAGCAAACGTGTCGAAAAAAGAAAAGAATATTTAGCCCATTAAGCCTGTTCCCTCCAGAGGTCATGTACAGCTGGCCTCAACACACGCAAGTCCCCTAAGGGAGGCAAAAATACCAGGGGTAAAACCTCCAGAAAGCAAAACTCTGAAATTCTCCCTAACCTTCAAAGGTAACTGAGCATCTCTAACACATTCATCTATCCTTATAGGCAAGCATGCCCCTCTGACGCTCAGGGAGTTTGTATCCTTGGGTTGGTACTGTTACTATTTAAAAGGTGAAAGAGGCCTTTCTGGAATTAAATGAATCTGGATCAGTTCCTGACCGATCTGAAGCCCCATCCCTCTTTGCAGTGAATGGAACTCATCTAGAATGCATGTGCTCCCTCACTGAGAACAGCTGAGGAACATAAGAACATAAGAAATAGGAGCAGGAGTAGGCCAATCGGCCCTTCGAGCCTGCTCTGCCATTCAATAAGATCATGGCTGATCTGATCCTAACCTCAAATATCTCCCATTGTCCCCCCATATCTCCCATTGCTCCTCCCCATATCTCCCATCGCCCCCCATCACCCCTCCCCATATCTCCCCAATCCCCTTCCCCATATCTCCCATTGCCTCTCCCATCACCCCTCCCCATATCTCCCCAATCCCCTTCCCCATATCTCCCATTGCTCCTCCCCATATCTCCCATTGCCTCTCCCATCATCCCTCCCCATATCTGCCCAATCCCCTTCCCCATATCTCCCATCACCTCTCCCCATATCTCCCATTGCCTCTCCCATCACCTCTCCCCATATCTCCCATTGCCCCTCCCCACATGCATCTCCCCACCCCACTCCCCCTCCTTCCTATATCCCCCATATTCACCACCCCCTCTTTAAATGCTGCCCATCTGTAATATCTCCCAGTTCTGAGGGAGCGTCCACACCCCAAAAAAACACGGACGTGTTAATCTCTTTTTCCCCCCCCCCCAGCAGACGCTGCCAAGTGTCCCCTCCGGTTCCCTCCCCTGCGTCTGCAACAGTGTCCTTTGAACGAAAGCCTCCCTCGCCATCAAATCCCGTGTCGAGGAAGCAATGAGGATGGCGGGAGAAAAAAAAAGGGGGGTGGGCCGGCCCGGCGCCGGTAGCCCCTGCACACCCCCCCCTTCGCCTCTTCCCCTCCCGTGCGGCCAACCAGCAGGACGCCCGGCAGCGCACAGCAGGAGGTGAAGACTGAAAATGGGTCTGTGTGAGGTCACAAATCGATATTCTGAATTTTATTTATCTAAACTATGTCCATAACTAAATATTTTTAAGACAGCCCTGCGGGGGGAGTATAAATGTAAGCTGTAGTTGTTGTATTCTGTGTTAAGTTCAAACCTGCATATAAGAAAAGTTAGTTTGTTAAAGTTAGTTTGGGGTCCTAGTGCAAGAATATCAAAAAGTTAGTATGCAGGTGCAGCAGGTGATCAAGAAGGCCAATGGAATGTTGGCTTTTATTGCTAGGGGGATAGAATATAAAAACAGGGAGGAATTGCTGCAGTTATATAAGGTATTGGTGAGACCGCACCTGGAATACTGCATACAGTTTTGGTCTCCATACTTAAGAAAAGACATACTTGCTCTCGAGGCAGTACAAAGAAGGTTCACTCGGTTAATCCCGGGGATGAGGGGGCGGACATATGAGGAGAGGTTGAGTAGATTGGGACTCTACTCATTGGAATTCAGAAGAATGAGAGGCGATCTTATTGAAACATATAAGATTGTGAAGGGGCTTGATCGGGTGGATGTGGTAAGGATGTTCCCAAGGATGGGTGAAACTAGAACTAGGGTGCATAATCTTAGAATAAGGGGCTGCTCTTTCAAAACTGAGATGAGGAGAAACTTCTTCACTCAGAGGGTAGTAGGTCTGTGGAATTTGCTGCCCCAGGAAGCTGTGGAAGCTACATCATTAAATAAATTTAAAACAGAAATAGACAGTTTCCTAGAAGTAAAGGGAATTAGGGGTTACGGGGATCGGGCAGGAAATTGGACATGAATTTAGATTTGAGGTTAGGATCAGATCAGCCATGATCTTATTGAATGGCAGAGCAGGCTCGAGGGGCCGATTGGCCTACTCCTGCTCCTATTTCTTATGTTCTTATGTAATACCAGGGAACATTCTTCTGTATGCTAGATGTATCAAAATCAAAACCTGTTCTTTTAGGCAGATTTACGATTTCACTATACATAGGGCTCAGAAGTTGTTCTCCAATAAGTCTGAATATAAAGCCAATTAAAACAAATCCAAAATACACATTGCACAGATGGGTTCAAGATGAGCTGTGTTTGGCATCCAGTGCCTGCATGCAAGTGCTAAGGTCCTAGCATTTTAACAGCAGTGTGTTCATTGGCTGATTACTGATGGTGACTAAATAGTGGCCTTTCATCTACTTTTACTTCTTCAAAATAAAAATAATCTCACTAGAAATGATTGGGAGAATAAAGGATTAGCATGGAACACTTTGCCTCACATTATGCAATAACTATTTTTAAAAAAGGAACAAATAACACTAAGGCAAACAGGAAATCACTTCATCCTCACTACAGTTCTATTCACTGGACTTTCACATGACGTAGGTTTGATGCCACTAATCTGATGAAAAGTTTCCAAGTTTCAAGCTTTATAAACTTTTGCCCTCAATTTGTATTAAGAACTAGATCTTACAAATGAACACTTTTCTCTAAAAGTTATTAAGCATGCAGCAAAGTCTCCACTACAAAAATGATGTAAACAATTTTAGCATCATACATTTAAAATGTGATGAGATCTGAATTAGGCAGTAGCAAAAATGCATTGTAAGATGAATGCTCAGCACCATGAAGTGGTGGGATTTAGCTTTGCATCTGTGTGCTCAGATCTCAGCTGTGGAGAGGTCTTCTTCCCCCGATAGTGTAATTTCTGGGCTGCTCTTTCACATTTCCTGGCATGAAACTGCTCACAGAATGAGAATATTAGGTTGCAGTGGTTTGTGATATGTAAATAAAGCAATAGTACACATGCAAATCAGGCTCTTGAGCATGTAACTGGCATAAATAAAAATACACTTTGCATAACATACTGTTAATGGAAATGGATGCAGCCTTAAGGAGGAAGGTGGGCCAGACATCACACAATACAAACCTACTCTTAGAGATAAGTTACTGCCATTAATCCTTAGAATTAGGATTGCACATACAACTACATAATTGGAGTGCGTCACGTGTTTTAATGCGCTTCTTTCGTAGAAATAATTCAATAAATAGAATATTTTGTTCGATACACAATATAATTTCTTCAAGAGCTCACATTTCAAATGAACATATGACAAGTAGTTTATGATGGTGAAAGGCCTTGTCTCACATTTTTTTACATACAATAAAACTCATTCATACACTGGGGATAAACAATTTTCCTGGATCTGTTCATAACCTCGTTCAAGTTGAAGAAATGATCTACATGGGTGCATAATTACTACTCACTACTCAGCAGGCTCAGTGGTATTAATCTGACTTACATGCTTACAAATGTGTAAAACTGTGGAATTAATTTGCCAAGGAAGGGCAGGTGACAGAAGTGTTCGTGAGGGATCACTTTGGGACCAGTGATCATAATTCCATTAGTTTTAAGATGGCTATGGAGAATGATAGGTCTGGCCCAAAAGTTAAAATTCTAAATTGGGGAAAGGCCAATTTTGATGGTATTAGACAGGAACTTTCAGAAGTTGATTTGGAGAGTCTGTTGGCAGGCAACGGGACGTCTGGTAAGTGGGAGGATTTCAAAAGTGTGCTAACCAGGGTTCAGGGTAAGCACATTCCTTATAAAGTGAAGGGCAAGGCTGGTAGAAGTAGGGAACCTTGGATGACTCGGGAGATTGAGGCACTAGTCAAAAAGAAGAAGGAGGCATATGACATGCATAGGCAGCTGGGATCAAGTGGATCCCTTGAAGAGTATAGAGATTGCCGGAGTGGAGTTAAGAGAGAAATCAGGAGGGCAAAAAGGAGACATGAGATTGCTTTGGCAGATAAGGCAAAGGAGAATCCAAAGAGCTTCTACAAATACATAAAGGGCAAAAGAGTAACTAGGGAGAGAGTAGGGCCTCTTAAGGATCAACAAGGTCATCTATGTGCGGAACCACAAGAGATGGGTGAGATCCTAAATGAATGTTTCACATCGGTATTTACGGTTGAGAAAGGCATGGATGTTAGGGAACTTGGGGAAATAAATAGTGATGTCTTGAGGAGTGTACATATTACAGAGAGGGAGGTGCTGGAAGTCTTAACGCGCATCAAGGTAGATAAATCTCCGGGACCTGATGAAATGTATCCCAGGACGTTATGGGAGGTTAGGGAGGAAATTGCGGGTCCCCTAGCAGAGATATTTGAATCATCGACAGCTACAGGTGAGGTGCCTGAAGATTGGAGGGTAGCAAATGTTGTGCCTTTGTTTAAGAAGGGCGGCAGGGAAAAGCCTAGGAACTACAGACCGGTGAGCCTGACATCTGTAGTGGGTAAGTTGTTAGAGGGTATTCTGAGAGACAGGATCTACAGGCATTTGGAGAGGCAGGGACTGATTAGGAACAGTCAGCATGGTTTTGTGAGAGGAAAATCATGTCTCACGAATTTGATTGAGTTTTTTGAAGGGGTAACCAAGAAGATAGATGAGGGCTGTGCAGTAGACGTGGTCTACATGGACTTTAGCAAAGCCTTTGACAAGGTACCGCATGGTAGGTTGTTACATAAGGTTAAATCTCACGGGATCCAAGGTGAGGTAGCCAATTGGATACAAAATTGGATTGACGACAGAAGACAGAGGGTGGTTGTAGAGGGTTGTTTTTCAAACTGGAGGCCTGTGACCTGCGGTGTGCCTCAGGGATCGGTGCTGGGTCCGCTGTTATTTGTTATTTATATTAATGATTTGGATGAGAATTTAGGAGGCATGGTTAGTAAGTTTGCAGATGACACCAAGATTGGTGGCATTGTGGACAGTGAAGAAGGTTATCTAGGATTGCAACGGGATCTTGATAAATTGGGCCAGTGGGCCGATGAATGGCAGATGGAGTTTAATTTAGATAAATGTGAGGTGATGCATTTTGGTAGATCGAATCGGGCCAGGACCTACTCCGTTAATGGTAGGGCGTTGGGGAGAGTTATAGAACAAAGAGATCGAGGAGTACAGGTTCATAGCTCCTTGAAAGTGGAGTCACAGGTGGATAGGGTGGTGAAGAAGGCATTCAGCATGCTTGGTTTCATTGGTCAGAACATTGAATACAGGAGTTGGGATGTCTTGTTGAAGTTGTACAAGACATTAGTAAGGCCACACTTGGAATACTGTGTACAGTTCTGGTCACCCTATTATAGAAAGGATATTATTAAACTAGAAAGAGTGCAGAAAAGATTTACTAGGATGCTACCGGTTTGACTTATAGGGAGAGGTTGGATAGACTGAGACTTTTTCCCTGGAGAGTAGGAGGTTTAGGGGTGATCTTATAGAAGTCTATAAAATAATGAGGGACATAGATAAGGTGGATAGTCAAAATCTTTTCCCAAAGGTAGGGGAGTCTATAACGAGGGGACATAGATTTAAGGTGAGAGGGGAGAGATACAAAAAGGTCCAGAGGGGCAATTTTTTCACTCAAAGGGTGGTGAGTGTCTGGAACGAGCTGCCAGAGGCAGTAGTAGAGGCGGGTACAATTTTGTCTTTTAAAAAGCATTTGGACAGTTACATGGGTAAGATGGGTATAGAGGGATATGGGCCAAGTGCAGGCAATTGGGACTAGCCTAGTGGTATAAACTGGGCGACATGGACATGTTGGGCCGAAGGGCCTGTTTCCATGTTGTAAACTTCTATGATTCTATGATTCTATGTTCTCCCTGTGTTGAGAGAGTTACTGTCTCAGCCAGCAACGAGCACAGCCCTAGGCAGTCACGGGGCGCTGGAGGAGCTCTTCAATTTTCAGATTACTAGTTTCACCAGATAATGGCAGAGAAGCTACCCCCGTCATTTTGGGCATGAGAGAAAGTGGCAATATACTTAAAGTACTTTAGAAATATAGGAAAAGGAAGGTATTTGTTTGTTAGTGGTTTAATGGGGCTTTCAATCATTGGGGCACCACTGTTAAAATCTTGTGTTTGTGGTAAGAGGTTGGGAGTGCCAGCCAAAGAGACTGGCTACATGGTGGCTCCTCCATTATCTCCGCCCACCTCCACCCCCTCCCAACCCGTGAGTACCAATCACACCTTATTTTTGGGAAGTTCAGTGAAATATCACAAAAGTACTCAAACTCTTGTATCCCTTTGTTGGAGCCATGAGGTAAAGCCTTCTTGGGGGGGGGGGGCGGGGGCGATGTTGGGGAGGGGGCGGGGGGGGTGGGGTGGATTATATTGAACCCATTGTGATTTCCTGTTATAGTTTCAACCACACTTAATGGCAGGGCCTCCATGTCCTCGAACTCTCCGGGTGCGCCGCCTGCTACCGGGCTTGCTCTCCCCCGTCCTCTTCTCCCCCCCATAAAAATCGAGGCCATTGAATTTGTGAATACAAACAAAACAACTCTAATCTGAGCAGCCAAGATCAATTCAGAGATCAAATTTATCCTCCATCCTTGTGAGTAATGGGAAATTCCAAGCTTGGGATAACGTTTGATTGTGGGTAGACAGTCTAAAGCCTCTTTGTGAGGAATGTATTAATCAGAAAAGATGCAAGTCTAAACACTAACCACATGTAAAGTATACAGTGTTTGTCATTGTCCTGCGAATATGCAACATTGGTACAGAGCACTAATTATCTGATATTTATAAACAAAAATGTTTACATCTATGCACCACAGATCAAAACTATTTTCAGGCTGACTATCTAAATACAGTGATAGGATGTTAAAAATTATGTTTGTGATTTTATCGGCCTTTTTTCTCCTACTGTGCTGCAAACTTGCTTGACCAGGAGGTAGGACAGTCCAATCCATAGATTTCTTGTTGGACCGCATCAGCACCACTCCTCAGCCAGGGTTCCAGGAGGGAGAGTGTGGCCAGCAATATAGCTGAGACTGGGGTTACTCATCTTCTGGAAAAACCCCGAGTGTGATCTTGGTTGAATCAGTGACGATGAACTCACGGCTTCTGGTTGCAAGTCAAATGCTCTAATGTTATAGCAAAGGGGCTATCCTCCTGGGATCTAAATTTGAAAGCTTGCCATTTTTAAGATGACAATGTTCGTAAGACACTAACCAAAGTACATGTAATCACATTATATCCAAAAGGTTAGAGGCAGAAATCTTTGTCTGAAGATTCCATGTCAGCAAACACCAGCAAATAAATCCTTGTGCAAATCTCCAGTACAATTTCAATCATATTGGAAAATACTACAGCCAATGTAAACAAAGTTTTATGGAGTAGATTTTGATCTTAATGCCTGGGCGGAACACAGAGAGGAAGATCTGGCTGGGAGGATTGCACGTCCCTTACAGAATCCACCTGATTTTCCTTCCATTTAAATTGATGCTTAATGCCCAGGCCCTGAAGATGAAAAGCTACCCCCATATGTCCACTCCACCTGCTACAAATGGTCACAAATTCCAAACTAATCACATCTCAAATGTAAGATCAGCAGGGCCTGCTTCTAATCAAGGTATAAATCAAAACCTCTGGTCAGTCTCCTTAAATCTGGCACTGCATATATTTTTTTTACATTAAGTACAGTAATTCCAATTACTTTGCATTAAATTTGCAATTATACCAACTAGTGGTACTAGTCCCTTGTGCTCACTTTTTCTACCTCTGCAATGAAGCTGTTCTTTCTGTATCTATTTCTCTTTATTTTTCCTCTCTCTGCATCAATTTATTTACATCTTTCACTCACTTTTTCTTTCTTTTTATCTTTCTCATTCTTTCTGCTTGTGTTTTTTTCTTTGATTTACCATTTCATTTTTATTTTACTTTTGCATCTTTTTTTCTGACAATTACTTTTCTATTTCCCAGTCATTTTTATGTCATTATTTTCTCATTTTATTTTTCATTACCATATTGATTTCTTCATTAGTATCTTGCTTTCTTTCCATTTTATTCTCTTTCGATTTTTCTGTGCCTATGATGTATGGTTCTGTTCTTCTCCATTATGTGTCTCTATCCCATGATACCTAGGCTGGCGGGGATTGCTGTTTTCTTGGGTTATTCCCGAGATCCCCAGACTCTCTTTTTTTCTATTGCTGTCTCGACTCACTTCCTCCCTACAGCTAGTTGGCTCTGTCCTTTCTCATCCTCAGGCTGTGTCCTTGGAGGTTTCCCTTGCTCTGGAGCCATGATCTCCTGCCTCAGTCTTTCTCTCCTACTTCTATCTCCAGGTTCCACCAACGCTGTCCCTTTCCATTTCTCTCCATGGATCATTCTCCTTTCTCAGGTCTATCCACAAAATTTATCACATACATCCTTCTCTATCCCTATAATTTTTATAAGGCTTTGATCAGCACTCAACACAGATGAATACTGCTTACTGCCAATCTTGTGACACCCCAATAGTGATGAAGCTTCTATCACTATATTATACAGAAATATTTAACCTTTGATCTTTAATTCAACTGTTAAATATGAAGCTCCAAAACTAGTACCAATGTTTTTTGTGCTTTGAGGTGTATTTCAAGACAGTTATTTACTCAATACTTAAGTTATTTGAAATTACTACAGACACTGATATGCAGATGGACAACAGTACCCTAATGGTGAGATCTTTCTGGCTCCACACAAAATTTCTTTGTATACTGTAAACAAATAGTAAATTCTTTGAGGTTAAAGTAATCTACTGCTTTGATGCCATGATGGTTGTCCTATCAGTTTTGATGTGCACTGTGATGCAAGTATCTGATAATATTTTTGTCTGTGTTCTCCCTTTATGTGAGCGAACTCAGATGTGGAAAACTCTCCTGCATTTGTAGCACTGATAGTCATCACTGCTAGGTTGAGGTTTCAGATGGGCCATCTTTTCTGGTGCACGGCTGTTGGCTGCTGGCTGTTGAAGTGTGCCACTCCTTTGCAAAAGCCAGCACCTCCAGTCTGACTGATCCATGACAGCACGTTCTAACACAGTTGATTATATTTTGCATGAATATTTCCTTGACCTGTTTGTGCAGCCTGTCTCGCTTGTGATTTGTCTCCTTGACATTTTGGGAATTGGTCCTTGTCCATACTCATCATATCCAACGCAAATGTGTCTTTATCAACATCACCTCAGTGGCTGATGTTACAAATTTTGTGTTGTGTACTTTGTCCTGACATGGTATTCAGGATGCCATGGAAGTGCAATATATGGTACATGTTGATATGCTAGCTGAAGAAGGTCCAAAACTTGCAGCCATTCCCAAAGGTGAAGACGAGGGCTGTATGGTAGATTTTGAGCTTGTTATCGTAGTATCATAGTATGGTACAGGACAGGAGGAGGGTATTCAGCCCATTGTACCTGTACCGGCTCTTCCCCATAACCCTGTAAGTTTTTTCCCTTGTTGTGCACCTTTATACAGGTTTCCTGAACTGCCCAAAGGTTACACTCACTTCTTCAATGCAGCTGGCATCCTCTATGTCAATTATGCCATTCAGGGAGATGACGCTGCCTAGTGCTTGACCACATTCAAGTGGTTTCCATAAAGGTCACTCTCGGCAGGTTGTACAACTTGGCTTGACTTTATTTCATGTCACTACAAAAAGGTCAAGCCACTTTGAGTTTTTTTTCTTTTGTGACCATCTTCCTAACACTGGTTCAGTGTTAAACACAGGAGGCTCAACAGGCATATGACATTAAACCTGACCTCAGGTGACCATGCATGGCAATTCACAGGTATGGCAGAAAAAAACCTGCATGTTTCATCTCATTATAGCTGAATATAATTTTGAATGAATCAAAAAAAAACATACTTTAGTACAATATATAAAAATCCTGTTCTGGTATACTAGATCCTCTCAGCCTTTACAAGGCCAAGCTAAGTGAAATTATTAGTTGTTGGGCCTGTGACACTGACAGAGACTTAATGCATAGACTATAGGATTCTTTTAAAATCAAACAACTGTGGTAAGATATTCATAAGGTCATCTGCTGACTACTGAGATAATCTTTACAAGAATGATATTTTAGGGACATAGTTCCCTAATTCTTTTAGAAAAGACGACGGTTGGCTACTTGTTACCATACTTTCTGCAATGGATTTATCTGTATGAATATATGCCTCTGTGGTCCATTATTTTTACTGGTCTTTTGATCCATTAGTTACCCTTGTAAATAAAGATAGGGGTTTATGTTGCAATGCCATGTGTAATCAATCTGTCAGTGCGTGGATCATTGAAATCGGAAAAGATTGCACTTTTCATTACCAAACACAAAATAATTGGATGCAATAGGCACTCCCCAGTCAAAGACATATTGCACTGCATGTCATGTAATTTCCTTCCTTCCTTATTCTCTCATTGAAACTTTAACCTTTTCCTTCAAAGGAGAAAGTATTTTCTACTCATTGTTGCTCTCACAAGTACCTGAAGAATGTGAGAGTCTCTGGGGCCAATTTTCTACCGCCCTCCCCATCTTTGGATGCTCTGCCTGACATGACTTGAACTCACCTGTATTTCTAGGTTCAGGGCTTTAGTCTAGGTCATGTGCTCCCCCCTGGCATAGGCCTAGTTCCCCAATAGGGCCTTGCACCTGGAAATGGGGCTGAAAATCCATGTTGCTGCAGATGAAGGCCTGGAGCAGCAGTAATGGTCACCGGCCATGGGGCTTTCTGGCTGTTGTCCAAAAACACCAGCCAAAAGGCCTCCAGGTTCGAACATGGTGTCCAGTATCTGTAAAGAAAAGGTACATAGATTTTTCCTAGCTCCATCTTTTGATTCCTGGGGCTGGCACAGGGTCCAACGCCCATCTCTAAATGGGCACCCGTAAATGATGATGGGGGAATAAACTGAGTTGGGTGGCTGGTTACATCATCTCCCACCTCATTTGCATGGCTGCATCTACTTGGGGTCTATCTCCTTTATTACGCCCAACCTAGGAATCCCCTGGAATTTCCTGGGCAACACAAAGGGAGCAAAGACCTGGTGTACAATGTCTCTGGCCCTTTTATCTCCGCATCTGGGAACTAAGTGTCCCTTGGACACAAGGAGAGGAAACTCATCCCTTTTATCTCCGTTTGATGTGCATAAGATGATATCACTCCACATCATACTGCGTGGGAGTTTATAATCTACTTAAGAATTATAGACATGAAAGAACTGGTGTCCCACAGATTATACACTAGATTATAGTATGTTGGTTTCTATCTTGCATAATGGCCTCAAACTGCTGCTGGCTATGACATATTTTCCATATTTTTTCACCACTCAATTCCTGCTCATGTGCTGACCTAAAGTTACATTTCCCTAAGATTCTGTTTCTGCAGTTTCCAGAAATATTCAAAACAAACTCTTTGAAGTCCCTTGCATCCTCCATCAATGTCATTTTGTTTGTCAGTCTAGTGTTTACCAGATTTTATATTCCGATTCTTATTCTTCACAATGATCATATTAGTTGATTTATTTTTCAATTTAACTGAACTTTCTTCTGTTTACTTGTTCTTCTTTACGTTACTGTTTTATAAATTCTGGAGTGCTCTGTGCTTGCTTTATTCCTTGGTTTATCATGTGGAAGCATTAGCTCTGTGCTGACAGTGCTTTCACATGCTGAAACTGCAGTGTTAGTACTGTTAAGGGTTAAGATAAAGCAGTCTGAATATGGAGGCACGTGCTCCAAACACTGTTAGAAATGTACTATATATCGTCCCACAGAATGTGAAGCACTGCCTTGGAAGCTGAAAGCTGACTTTGTGATAGTGCATACTCAGATACCACTTCACTCATTCAATACGAATTATTATTTCTCCTTTTTCCTTTTTTAACACATTCTCAGGAAAGCACAAGTTTACCAGGGGTGCGTTTTCAGTGGAATATGGTGCGTTATAAGAAACATTCAACTGAAAAGGCAGTCAGGCCACACCTCTAATAATGGTGATGAGACAATCGACAACTATGTGAACATCCATTTAACCTGTATAGATGGAGCACAGTGGGACAGTGCTATATTGTGAGAGAGGCCACTACCATAATCTTATAGTTGAGAGAGTGAGGTCCTAGCAAGGTGCTCTCATCTTGACAGAAAGGACGCAGAAGGCCTGTGAGGCAATCATGTAGATGATATTCACAGTGTCACATGTGGCAGGATGTTCAGAAGCAAGTGTCAAGCCAGTGGCTAAGGTAGATTTTGTTACAAAGGACACTCTCACGTCTGCCGCTCTTTGTGTACCTGCGACCCAACCTCTGTGATGATTGGCCCCACTCCCAACGCTTTGACTCTTACCCCAGCAACCTTTGACCTCAGGGAGCAGCAGCAGCATAGTCAGCAGTAAGACTGTTTTTAATGAAATATATAAAAATATATTTCCCCTCTTGCTCCAGTAAATCCATTCAGTGAACACTTTGTTGAAATAAACACTCATTTTCAAAATGAATTCACCTTAACTATAAGGCTAACCCTAAACTCAACCCTGAGCCCTAATCTTAACTCCCAGCCCAAACCGAAGTTCCACCTTAAATTTAAAACCAGGTTCTCCAAGTCTTAACCCGGAAAGATTTTCTAGCAACAAGGTTGGTGGGGGTGGCAATAGAGTGGGAGGGAGCAGCAGCAAGATGGCCAGGGGTGACAACAAGTAAAGCAGGAGTGGGCACAAGTTCAATTAGGATTAGCAGAAACCTGATAAAAGGTAAAAAATGTAAAGTTAGCTGCACTAGTAATGGGCTGGTCAGAGACAAGCTGCTAAAGGAACAAACGTAGAGAGATATGGGTGAGAAAGATAGATAATGGCCCATCATTGTTCACATAGCATGCCAATGCACTAAGTCTGCTATTACAAATTCAGCCACTGAAGCCCTTTAAATTATATTAAACTACAAATAAAATAAAACCACACATTAGCTGCAGTGTGAACTGACCACTAAATAATAGCTGCTCATTTAATGCATATTGTTGTTATTTTTGCAGTAGAAGGTGGGCTGAATGAGATCCAGTGCCTCAGAACAGGTGGAAGCAGACAGAAACCCCTGTCTTCTTTTAAAGAGGCAACAATGGAGTCGGGGGCCTGGAGGTCATAGAAGGCTTGGGTAGTGTACACTCCCGTTGGTTTGTATAATTATACTCACATGTCTTAACTGTGCCCCAGCAAAAATTAGTCTCAGTGGATGTAAAGCAATGATTGTTCTGCGTCACAAAATGGGAGTTTTGTGCGAGTAGGAATTCTTGCCCGCAGCTTGTAGCAGAGTTTTGATTCCTGGAGCAGCAGCTTCAGGTAAGGGGTGAATTGGGGAAGAACAGTGCCAGTGTAAACTAGCGGGGAGGAAAGCAGAGTGTCAGTGAGAACTTGGAAGGTAGGGAGGAGAAGAGTATGGGGATGGAGAGGAGAGTGTTTCTACATTATTGTGACAATCATATAAATAAGTTTAAATTAAATTTAGCAAGAGAGTGTACCAATATATATCCATAAGCCAGTATAAAACTTTCAAAACGGAATTGGATACATACTTGAAAAGGAAAAATTTGCAGGGCTATGGGGAAAGAATGGGGCTAAGTGGATACCTCTTTCAAAGAGCTGGCACAGGCACAATGGGCTGAACGGCCTCCTTCTGTGCTTTATGATTCTACCATTCTATAGAAGCCAGCTAACTGCGCTGCTGTGCACGCTATCAAGTTCTGCAAATGCACAGATAAGGTTCCGGCAACATTCTGGGCCGACTTCTGGTCAGCTGCCCAACGGCATAGCCCAGGTTACATTTTCGTCAGCAAACATTGCCACATGCATACAATGCTAGAAACGCTGACTGTGTATGTGAAATGCTCATGCTTTGCATGTATGGAACGTCATTTTTTCCATTTTTGTCAATAATGTTTTCCCAGGAAAATAAGGAAAAGTGAAGCTGTCTTACGGCTGGAGATTAGGACAACCCTGGGTATGATATGTAGCCATGTGATATGGTCTTAGTTGACAGCCTTGGCTCAGTAGCAGTAGTGTTGCTTCTGAGTCAGAAGGTCATCAGTTCAAGCCCTACTTCAGAGAGTTGAGCACATAATCCAGGCTGACACTCCAGCGCAGTACTGAGGGAATGCTGCACTGGTGGGGGTGCTGCCTTTTGGATGGGTCATTAAACCAAGGCTCATTCTGCCCTCTCTGGTGGATGTAAAAAAAAATCCCATGGCATGATTTGAAGAAGTGTGTCGGAATTCTCCCAGTATCCTGGCCAATATTTATCCCTTAAACAACATCGCTAAAACAGATTATCAGGTCAATTATCTCACATCTGTTTGGCGGACATTACTGTGTGCAAATTGACTGTGTGTTTGCTTACATTGCAACAATGCCTACACTTGAAAAGTATTTCATTGGCAGTGAAGGACGTCCTGAAGTTATGAAAGCTGCCGTATAAATGCAATTTCTTTATTTCTTTCTTTATATCTCACTATCGATGTTGATTCATGACTGTGGTACACATCACTCACCCGCAGTGTTACCACTTGTGCGTAATCAGATCGCCCCTTAATGGATATTTTAGATCACTCTTTCCGCATATTTTCTGTGTAATATCAAACCCTTCTGCTCTCTGAGTCAGATGTTTTTCCATGTAATGCCTGCTTCACTTTGGCAAATTGGAATCAGATCAAATTGATTCTCTTGAACATAGGACATTTTATTTATAATTTTTCCTGGACACAATTAGGGTTTATGCTTTTTGATGCTTCCATGAAAGGCTTGTTCATGTACGATGTTTGAAGGAATACAACACTGGGATTGCAGTAGCATGGAAGAGAGCAGATTGTCAAGCGTTTGTGGTCAAAAACAGTGCTTTAAATGTAAGCTCGATTTACGGAAACTGTGAAGATACTTAAATCAAATGACTTCAGTAAATAGAACTTTGAACATAAAAGTTTCAGGAAGCACACAGCACTCATTGATGTATATGAACAGGAATAAGGTTGAAATTGCACTTTGGCAGATTACTGTGGACCAGGGTTCAGGGTCCACGAAGCATTGGTTTGATTGGTAGGCAAGTAGCTAAGCTGATTTTAGTGATGGTTGGGCATGTAGTTTGTGCCTCTTGGTTTCCATGTCAGACTTGGTCTCCCTAGGTTTACGGGCTGGGGGTGGGGGGGCAATGGAAGGCTGCAGTGTTCGGTGAATTTGGTGGAGTGGATCTTCTGGGTAGGGCCCTACATGGTTTAATGTTTGTCCAGGTCTAGGTGCAGCCTGTATATCAGTCACTCAGACTGATATCTATAGTATCCATTCCCTGCAATTAGTGATAACTGCGCGAGCTATAGACGTCAAAGATAGGACTAGTAAAACTTTTCACCTTTCACACTTGCACTCTACGTAGTTACTGTAAGAAATTTACAGCTGCGACTGTGGCTTTGCAGAACGCACACAAATGGTCTGTGTCGGCTTACCTTGGGAAAGTGTCTGCTGACGTGGCTTTGTGCTGAGATCAAGCACTCACCACATGGGAAATTCAAGGTTTCAGCCTGACATTGATTGCCCTGTAGCATAGTGCACTTATCTACAACACAACAGGACTGCCTAGCTATTGAGATATTCTTACTGTAAGCATCACATTATTATAGGCGCATATTCACAATCCAATCTCTATTTTTATATCATGAACTTAGAAATAAAAAGTAATTAATGTCTTGAGTCACCTGCTGAATGAAGTTCCTAAAAATTGAGGTCATTGTCCATAACGATGCGAGTCAGAGCAAAATTCACTGTTTGTTAGCTTTGGGTTGATTTCAATAATAATGGTTCACGGGAGACAATCCTGTCAAATGAGCCAAGCTAGCACATCACAGTGAAATCAAAAAATAAAATGATCATGTATTAGTTTGATACTCCATAAAGATATTTTATTTATTTGCCTGTAATATTTTTTGTAGCTGTTGAATAAAAATTGGTTATCTTTTTTGCTCACCTCTCGGTCTCATCTTTCCTCCTCCATGCAGTCTTTCAATTCTATTTCATATACCACCCTTCACTACACTTGCTGTTTTCTCTCCTGATGAACCTGTAACAGTTTCTGGAATGTTCAGTCACATGTGGCGCACTTTTATCTTGTGTGTCCTGCGGATGGTAATACATTCATGTTCAAGGAGTCTTGAGCTGTGCTGGTTCTAGTCGAATACTTTTCCCTCCAAATATTTTGTACTTGCACATTTGTGTAATGTGTACATGCTGAAAACAGCACTGACATAAATGATGCACAGCGAATGTATTGCATACAGCACAGTGCACACCAATGTGAGGCCAAATCATCATGTCAGAATTGCATACATACTCATTAACTGACGTTCTTTGCATGATTTAAAAAAAAAGACTTTTATCCTTGTCGTGTGAGGAGGGATTGGGTCGACTCGGCCTGTATTCACTTGAGTTTAGAAGAATGTGAGGGGATCTCATTGAAACATATAAAATTGTGACAGGGCTAGAGAGACTGGATGCAGGGAGGATGTTTCCCCTGGCTGGGGGGGTCCAGAACGAGGGGTGACAGTCTCAGGATATGGGGTAGGACATTTAGGACTGAGATGAGGAGAAATTTCATCACTTACAGGATGGTGAACCTGTGGAATTCTCTACCACAGAAGGCTGTGGAGGCCAAGTCACTGAATTCATTTAAGAAGGAGCTAGATAGATTTCTAGACGCAAAAGGCATCAAGGGGTATGGGGAGAGATCGGGGATCAGCCATGATCATATTGAAACATAGAAACATAGAAAATAGGAGCAGGAGTAGGCCATTCGGCCCTTCGAGCCTGCTCCGCCATTCAATATTATCATGGCTGATCCTCTATCTCAATACCATATTCCCGCTCTCTCCCCATACCACTTGATGCCTTTTGTGTCTAGAAGTCTATCTAGCTCCTTCTTAAATATATTCAATTTTACAACACCAAGTTATAGTCCAACGATTTTATTTTTAATCCCACAAGCTTTTGGGGGCTTTCCCCTTCCTCAGGCGGTGTGGAAATGACAATTTCGAATCCTTCGCATTTTAAGATCACATAACAATGCCTGGTGATTACTGCCCGTTGCCAAGGCAATCACAGTGAGCAGACAGAAAGGTGTCATCTAAAAGGCCACTGAATATACAACCCCCCAAAAAAAAAAGAGAGAGAGAGACAAGGAAGACAGTCAATGACCCGTTATATTAAAAACAGATAACATTTGTTCGCTGGTGGGGTTACGTGTAGTGTGACATGAACCCAAGATCCCGGTTGAGGCCGTCCTCATGGGTGCGGAACTTGGCTATTAATTTCTGCTCGACGATTTTGCGTTGTCGTGTGTCTCGAAGGCCGCCTTGGAGTATGCTTACCCGAAGGTCGGTGGCTGAATGTCCATGACTGCTGAAGTGTTCCCCGACAGGGAGAGAACCCTCCTGTTTGGCGATTGTTGTGCGGTGTCCGTTCATCCGTTGTCGCAGCGTCTGCATGGTCTCGCCAATGTACCATGCTCTGGGGCATCCTTTCCTGCAACGTATGAGGTAGACAACGTTGGCCGAGTCACAGGAGTATGAACCGTGCACCTGGTGGGTGGTGTCCTCTCGTGTGATGGTGGTATCTGTGTCGATGATCTGGCATGTCTTGCAGAGGTTACCGTGGCAGGGTTGTGTGGTGTCGTGGACGCTGTTCTCCTGAAGGCTGGGTAATTTGCTGCGAACGATGGTTTGTTTGAGGTTGGGTGGCTGTTTAAAGGCGAGTAGTGGAGGTGTGGGGATGGCCATAGCGAGGTGTTCGTCATCATTGATGACATGTTGAAGGCTGCGGAGAACATGGCGTAGTTTCTCCGCTCCGGGGAAGTACTGGACGACGAAGGGTACTCTGTTGGTTCTTTCTTGGACACACGAATCTCCATCAAAGATGGGCACCTCAGCACCTCACTCTACCGCAAGCCCACGGACAATCTCACAATGCTCCACTTTTCCAGCTTCCACCCTAACCACGTCAAAGAGGCCATCCCCTATGGACAGGCCCTGCGAATACACAGGGTCTGCTCAGACGAGGAGGAACGCGATGGACACCTACAGACGCTGAAAGACGCCCTAGTAAGAACGGGATATGATGCTCGACTCATCGTTCGACAGTTCCGACGGGCCACAGCGAAAAATCGCGTAGACCTCCTCAGAAGACTAACACGGGACGCAACCAACAGAGTACCCTTCGTCGTCCAGTACTTCCCCGGAGCGGAGAAACTACGCCATGTTCTCCGCAGCCTTCAACATGTCATCAATGATGACGAACACCTCGCTATGGCCATCCCCACACCTCCACTACTCGCCTTTAAACAACCTCAAACAAACCATCGTTCGCAGCAAATTACCCAGCCTTCAGGAGAACAGCGTCCACGACATCACACAACCCTGCCACGGTAACCTCTGCAAGACATGCCAGATCATCGACACAGATACCACCATCACACGAGAGGACACCACCCACCAGGTGCACGGTTCATACTCCTGTGACTCGGCCAACGTTGTCTACCTCATACGTTGCAGGAAAGGATGCCCCAGAGCATGGTACATTGGCGAGACCATGCAGACGCTGCGACAACGGATGAACGGACACCGCGCAACAATCGCCAAACAGGAGGGTTCTCTCCCTGTCGGGGAACACTTCAGCAGTCATGGACATTCAGCCACCGACCTTCGGGTAAGCATACTCCAAGGCGGCCTTCGAGACACACGACAACGCAAAATCGTCGAGCAGAAATTAATAGCCAAGTTCCGCACCCATGAGGACGGCCTCAACCGGGATCTTGGGTTCATGTCACACTACACGTAACCCCACCAGCGAACAAATGTTATCTGTTTTTAATATAACGGGTCATTGACTGTCTTCCTTGTCTCTCTCTCTCTCTTTTTTTTTTGGGGGGTTGTATATTCAGTGGCCTTTTAGATGACACCTTTCTGTCTGCTCACTGTGATTGCCTTGGCAACGGGCAGTAATCACCAGGCATTGTTATGTGATCTTAAAATGCGAAGGATTCGAAATTGTCATTTCCACACCGCCTGAGGAAGGGGAAAGCCCCCAAAAGCTTGTGGGATTAAAAATAAAATCGTTGGACTATAACTTGGTGTTGTAAAATTGTTTACAATTGTTAACCCCAGTCCATCACCGGCATCTCCACATCTTAAATATATTCAGTGACTTGGCCTCCACAGCCTTCCACAGGCTCACCACCCTCTGATTGAATGGCGGAGCTGGCTCGAAGGGCTGAATGGCCTACTCCTGCTCCTATTTTCTATGTTTCTGTGTTTTTCTGTGTAGAATACGACCTAGTCTAAATGTAATTGGTATCTCTGGTTTTAATATATTACAGAACTATTTACAACATAGCTGAAGTGAAATGGTTCTACCTCATCCCCTGCCCAGTAGTTGGTTTAATTGATGTTTTACTCCTCCAGTGTTAATTACGTACCAGCTTGGAATTTACAAACTTGTACAAATACCACCAAAATATAGACTAATGCCTGGACTGCGACTTTCTGCTTTATGTTATGGCGGTGTTAAAATCACTGCCCAGCCAAAAATTGCTCCTTTTTTTTTTGTACAAAGGTCAGCACCCATCTCAGGGTCATGTGCTTTGGTTATCTGGCAAATTATGTCCTACCTTAACTTTATCCTTGGTATCAGCAGAAATAATGATGTGAACAATGTGTACAAGGCTTTTAGCAGGAATTTGGTTTCCATGGTAACTCACAATCCTGCTGGTCAGGTCTTTCTGGAAATAACATTAAGTGTAAACAGGAAGGCCTGCTTACTCATTCTGCCAGTAATTCAGTGCTGTGAAAGCCCAGGTTTGGAGGTGTGTAACTGGAAGTAATTTATTGATTTTTCCACATGTTTTCAGCAGGCTTGTCCAGCCTCACTCATTAGGAATGACACTCATTTTAGGGTTTGTGTTCCTGATTGCTAACCAGTCATCCCTGCCAGTAAGAGTGCATATGATGGCTGTGATGCCTAGCATAGATGAATATCCTCACACACTGGTCACCTGGGTTCACAAATGAAGAATGGCTACCAGTGAAGCTGTACCCCAGGGAGGAGTCAATGAGGAGAATATGCACCAGAAATAATTGTAACCTATTTTGTTGCATGTCATTCTTAAAAAATAAACAACAGCAGCATGCATTAATATAGCATTTTTACAATGAAAAACATTCCAAGGCACTTCAGAGGGGAAAGGAAAATTGGACTCTGAGCCAAAGAAGAAAAGATTAGGAGAGAGTTTGGTTAAAGAGGTGCGTGTTAAGGAGGATCTTAAAGGAGGAGAGAGGAGAGAAACCAAAAAGTTGAGGGAAGGAATTTCAGAGCATGGGCCTAGTTGGCTGGAAGCACAGCTGCCAATGGTGGGGTGATGGAAGGGAGGATGCACAAGAGGAACAGGGAGTTCGAGGGGCGTTATAGCGCTGGAGGAGGTTACAGAGATGCTGAGGGTGACGGGCCAGCATAGGATACGGGCAGCAGAGTTTTGGGTGACCTGAAGTTTACAGAGGGTGGAAGATGGGGGGCCTGCCAGGAGAGCACTGGAATAGTCAAGTGTGGAAGTGATAAAGGCATGGATGAGGGTTTTATCAACAGATGGATTGAGGTCGGGGCGGAGGTGGGTGATGTTACGGAGGTAGAAGTAGGCAGTCATTATGATGGAGAGGCTATGAAGTCGGCATTTCAGCTCAAGGTCGAACAAGATGATGAGTTTGCGAACAATCTGGTTCAGCTTGAGACAGTGGCTCGGGCGTGGAATGGAGTCGATGACAAAGGTACAAAGTTTGTAGTAGGATTTGAAGACCACGGGCTCGTTTTTCTGATGTCCCAGCGGGTGCATTCATGGCAATTAAAGCCGGCGGGATCCCACTTAAATCAATTAATTGGATACGTCAGGTCATTAGGAGACCTGATTTGTAGGATATTTGAGGACGGGTGGGATTTTCAGGTCAACTGAGACTGTTTCCCGTACTGGGGGAAACACTCCAAGTTGAAACGGATGGGTTGCAGCTGCAAAGGTCCATTTGACAGGTGGTGGGGGGGGGGAGACCCTCACTCATTGCAGGAGGCCACTCTGTCACTTGGACAAAGTTTGGCCGCGACCACCCTCCTCCTAACACTAAAATTCACCAACTTGCAACATCAACTCCGGTGTGCAGATACATGTACCTACCTTGCGGACCCCCTCAAATGTACATCTTCCGGATGGGGGCCGCCGTAGCTGCAGTCACGACCTCCTCGGAGGATGAACAGCATCACCAGCCTCGCCGTCCACGCCGTCCACCTCTGACACGTGGAGCTCCACAACACAGTGCTGTGACACATCAACCTGCACAGCAGGAGGGAGGGCAACCGCAGAGAGAGATGCATCACAGAAGGCACTACCCTCGCCACAGGGTCTACAGACCGAGGCTCAGCTTCCTGGACCTCTCTGAGGAGCAGTGCATACGGAGGCTCAGAGTCAGTCGCCAGGTAGTCGCGGATATCTGCAGCCTCCTTAATGACGAGCTGCTCCCGGATGGACCAAGCAGCATCTTCTTACCTGTCGCTGTCAAAGTCACCACTGCCCTCAACTTCTTCGCCTCCGGATCCTTCCAGGGTGCCACCGGGGACATCGTTGGGGTCTCTCAGTCGTCTGCACACAAGTGCATAAGGCAGGTCACTGACGGCTTGTTCTGCAGGGCCTCGCACTATATCATCTTCCCCATGGATGACCTCAGCCAGATGGAGAGGGCAATGGGATTCCACGCTGTGGCTAGCTTCTCATGGGTGCAGGGTGTAATCGATTGCACCCATATAGCAATACGAGCACCTCAACATGAGCCAGGACTGTTCATCAACATGAAGGGCTTTCACTCCATGAACACTCAGCTCATCTGTGACCACTGCAGGAGATTCCTTCACATGTGCGCCAGATACCCTGGCAGCTATCACGATTCCTTCATTCTCAGGGAGTCCCACTTCCACTCACCCAACACCCGCAAGGGCTGGCTCCTCGGGGACAAGGGATACCCCCTGCACACGTGGCTTATGACACCTCTGAGGAGCCACACCACCGAGCCACAGCGTCGATATAACGACAGCCACATCGCTACCAGGTCTACAGTTGAGCAGGCTATGGGGCTGCTCAAGATGTGATTCAGGTACCTTGATCATTCTGGGGGAGCACTTCAATACGCGCCACACAGAGTGGGACGCATTATAGTCATCTGTTGTGCCCTGCACAACATGACCACAACAGAGAGGGGTGCCGCTGGAGGAGGCCCCATCCACATCTGCCACCCATATTGAGGAGGAGGAGGAGGCCGAGGAGGAGGAGGATGAGGAGGAGGAGGGCGAAGAGGAGGAGCAACCCATGGGCAAAACAACGGCTCACCTGGTTGCTCATGAGGCCAGGGAGTCACTGATATGTGAACGGTTCTCCTAACATCAGACTGTGTGAAGAGTCCAGTCCTCGCCACCTGGACAGAAGAGCGGCCACGCCAGCCCCCTCCCCTGCCCCCTGCACAAAACAGTGGTGACACCTACACCCACTGTAGAATGACCCAATGGGTGGCAGCAAGTGTGCGTGTTCATGGTGAACCTCATGAAAGGGACTTATTGCACAAGCCAGTCAAGAATGGGCAAGACGTGGCAGTAGTGGTGATAATAATAAGATTTATTGTGAATGTGAAAGAAAGCCAATATAAATAAAAAACATGACAAATCGTCAAACACCCTTGTGCATCCCCTTTGTGCTCACAAAACCTTCGCCTTACGTTTACGGGAACCCTTACATGGTGCTACCCTTGTGGCTTCAGCAGAGGTAGTGGCAGGTTGCTCTTGCCCATGCCCTGGCCGATGAGATGCTTTGCGCGGAGGCCTCCTGGGTTTCGGTGCCCGTGAGGACCCCTCCAAAGACTGCTGCCCCTGCACCTGTGCAGGGGCAGACTCGAGCACTTGGAGAGGAGGCAGCACTGCGGGTACTGGTTGAGGGGGGGCAACGGGTGAGACATGGAAGCGCTTTGAGTGACGTCCCCACTTCCATGTCCCCTTTCGCCATCATCCCTCTCCTGGGCCTTCTGGCATCTCTTCTCCTATCAAGGCAAAACACAGAGAGGCGTGATTGAGTAATGGTTGCATAGTGAACCGCTGCATGCATTGGTGTGGGTGGGGGTGACCGTGAGGGAGATGCATGGGAGGGTGCGTGTGAGACATAGCCATGAGATTGTATGAGGATTGGGTTGCGTGGTAGTGTTCGAATGGGAACTGGGGCGGTGAGTAAGTGCAGGCAAGGTGAGGATGATGGCTGAATGGATGTGAGGAGTGATGCGAGAGCATTGTGGTGACAGTGCAGAAGGAGTTGTGTGGTGGTGGAGGTGATGTGGAAGACGGAGTGTGGGAGAATGCGTAAGTATACTCATTTTGGCTGACCTGGTCAGGTCATTAAAGCGCTTCCTGCACTGGACCCAGGTTCGGGAGATGTTACTGCTGCTGCTGACCTCCTCTGCCACCTCGAGCCAGACCTTCTTGGTGGCAGAGGGAGGCCACATCCTCCCGTCCGCTGGGAAAAATGTTTCCCTCCTCCTCCTGACCCTATCGAGCAGCACCTGGAGTGAGGAGTCTGAGAACCTTGGAGCAGCCTTGCCTCTGGCCTACTCCATGCTGCCAATTTGGTTGTTTGTTGCAGGAGGAGCATTGGAGGACTGCCCCTTTAAATAGGTCTCCTCCTGCTGACAGCCTGTGATGCGGGTGCGCAGTGTGCCCACTGCGCAGGTCTGGAACAGGAAACCCGGAAGCCATGGTAAGTGCCTTCAATTAGGCTGCGATCGCATGCGGAGCACCCCAAATTCACTGGGCGCGTTACCCACGTGCCCAGACAACCCCCCACTGCCAACCCGCCTCCCTCCTAATATCGGGCCCCATGGCTTTGATCTTTCCAATTTTTAGCTGGTGGAAATTGTGGTTCATCCAAGACTGGATGTCGAACAAGCAGTCTGGCAGCACAGAAGTAGTGGAGAGGTAGAGAGAGGTGGTGGTAGAGTAGGATCTGGGTATCATCAACGTATATGTGTAAGTTGACCCCACGTCTGTAGATGATGTTGCCAAGAGGGAGTATGGAGATCAGGGAGAGAAGGGAGCCTAAGATGGATCCTTTGGTAGAAATGCTGACTACGGTTGAATAGGTGAGACATGTTCAAGGACCTTGGAGAAGAAAGAAAGGTTGGAGATGGGGTGCTGGCTAGGGAAGGCAGAGTAGCCCATGGTGGACTTTTAAGATGAGTCGACAATGATGGAGATTTTGAAAAGGAAAGGGACAGTGCATGAGGAGAGGGAATCATTTTGAATGTCAACTACCACTGGGGTTAGGAAGAGAAGTTGGGTGGTCAGCAGTTTAGTGGGAATGGGGTCAAGGAAGCAGGAGATTGGGGGATCTTATGGATGAAATGAGTTCGGAGAGGAACTAGAGAGAAAGCGGGGGAGTTCAGGACTAGGGTAGGGGCTCCTGGGGGGAAGTTTGGTTTGCTCATCAAGGGAAAGCAGCGGAGACAGCTGAATGGATGGTCTCAATCTTGATGACAAAGAAACCCATGAGCTCCTTGCACTTGTTATTAGAGGTGAGGGTGGAGAGGGCAGGGGATAAAGGTTTAAGGAGACATTTGGTAGTGGAGAAATGGAGCTTGGGTTTACTTTTACCCTCCATGATATTTATTTTTTTTAACAGAGGAGAGTGAGGCTCTGTAGAGCTAGATGTGGTCAAGCCAGATCTGGTGATGGATGGCTAAGCCAGTTGTGTGTTAGGTATGCTCAGGTTTGTACCCCTTGGGCTTGAAAGAACAAAGAAGGGGGCTGTACCAGGGGGAATGACTGGGATGGGAGGCAATGAAGTTTTTGCTGGAGACGAGAGTATTGAAGGTGGATGTGAGGGTGTTTGAGCAAATCGACAGTTGTAGAGTTATTGTGCAGGATCAAAAGCTAGGCAGTCAGGAGTTACCGAATGCTTGTGCAAGCAACTTGGTGGTGGTGGGGGTGGGGGGAGTTGTTTCCCCAGGGGAAAATGCATAAGAAAATGGGGTTGAAAAAGTTTGGAATCGGATGTGGGTGGTAAGGGATAATAGTAAGTGGTCAGAGATGGCCTATTTAAATGTTTTATGACCCATCTCATTCTTTGTGATTAGAATCTCACTGCTGACATTTCTTTAATGTTGGCAGCTTGTACTGGCAGAAAAAAAGGCCTCTCTACACAGCTTGATGATAGAGTTTTTCCTTCTGTTGCAGTTGATCCTGTTTTAACATAACTTTTTGCTCAACCTCATTATTGCAGAAAATGAATTGCCTTAGGGAGATGAGAAAAAGGTTTCAAATTTAGACAATTTTGTGTAAATATCTCCTTTGTGTGTGTATATATATTAGCCAGTACCACATGATCAAAATATCGAGTGACAAGATGATAAACAGTGCCCTTACATTCTCCTTTTTAACACCATCTCCTTGCCCCAGCAGTTGATCTTTGGACTCAAGTAGTTTTAAAGCAGAATCAGTTTGTGAGTTCAGGAGTGCACATTAAACATGTGTGGGAAAATCACCAAGGTCCTAACTTCAGGACAGTGAGCCTGACACTGTCAACTCCCAATGTATGGTCCCAGGGTGATCCTTTCATCCCAATCCCCATACATACAGTAAACATAAAAAAACGAGAGCCTGAATCCCCTGGCCAGCAGCACACTCGTCTTTAATTCTGACAACAAATGATAAGGTGTAAATGGTTGATATTCTGAATGTGTTATATTGAATACTGAATGTGATATTACCAAATTTGTGCTGTTTCCAATCCCAGTTGTTATTTGAACTGTATTCAGTTATGACCAGAGATGGTATCACTTACATGAGCGGAATATGAGATCTCTGTGCTCCTCTAGTTCTGGCCTCTTGTGTATCCCTGATTTTCTTCGCTTCACCATTGGCTGCCGTACCTTCAGCTGCCTAGGCCCTAAGCTCTGGAAGTCCCTCCCTAAATCTCTCCACCTCTTTACCTCTCTCTCTTTATTTAAATTGCTCCTTAAAGCCTACCTCTTTGACCAAGCTTTTAGTCACCTGTCCTAATATCTCCTTATGTGGCTTGGTGTCAAATTTTGTTTGATAACGCTCCTGTGAAATGTCTTGGGATGCTCTATAAATGCAAATTGTTTTTAGAACAAAGAGCATGGCTTTCATTAATAGCAAGTGTGAAGAAAGGAGATCAGGTGGAAATATCACACAAGAGGATAATTACAGTCAGTTTACACAATTGGGGGGTGGAGGGGGGGGGTTCTACATTGATGGGTAGCCAGAATAAGTTGTTTTCTTTTATTATTGATTTCTTTTCCTCTGAAATATTTGTTAAAAGATGCAATATACTTTTCAAGCCTTTACTGAATTGCATTTATCTTAGTTTGTTTTTTCTCAACTTAATCCTATTTGAAGTTTTGGGGTTGGAATTGTCATGGCTACTTGGAAGAGGTCAGTGCAGATAACAATACATAATCACCCACGTTTACAGCCCAAGAAATGCGATGGGTCACTTTTCAGCATTTTAGTTCCCGACTACCATTGTGTTTTGCCATTCAGGAAAATAACAGGTCAGATGTTATTTCCACTGGTGGCAAGAGAAGAAAGTGAATTCCAAACTCCGCTGAGGTATTAATCATGAATTAGAGAGTCACCTACTGGGGGAATAAAAGTTCTATTTTGGTGAAAACAGAGACCGAGGAGAATTGTGTGAGATTGGTACACTGACCTTTCACCTCTAATGAAGAGTGACAGGATGAAAGTCTTCTCTCTCTGCCACTTCAAGGGTCCTATGTAAATTCAGTTTGAGCAGTTTTAACCCAGCTACTAGTGGGCAAAGGCCCCTAACAAAGTATAAAGATGTTCTCAATTTAGCACAAATTGACAGTACCACTTACCAGAAAGCAGAAGGTTGGCAGATTTGAGGAATGGAGGTACAATGGGATACCCTTCTGGCTAGTATGAGAACAGTTCATTAAATAATGCTGCCTAGTCTCAATGGTTAACACATACTTGCCTCATGCACTGGGAGCTCTAGTTTCCTCAGCATCATTGTGCAGGTGCAGGCAGATACACACTGAACCGTGCATTGCTCCATGTCTCTGTGTGTGTAATGAACTCTGCATTTTGGAGGGCAATAGAGCAGCCAGCGTACGCAATGAGTGTTACCTGGCAGCATGGCTAAGGTATATAAACCATGGAATGTTCATTCCACTTTTATTTTGCATTCCACATGGTTTATACATTTGATGGTTTATGATGCGGGCATTAAAAACAATCACCCTCAAATGATACAGAGGCTAAAGCCCTCCAATCAGTTTATCAAGTTTAAATGTCTACAGGTCCAGATTCAAACCATGTCTGATGCTCCTGTACAAGCTGCCACTGTCATGTTTGAGGAACAGGATGAAGGTGAGGAGGATGTGTATACCACTGTCTATTAATCAAGACCACTGGAAAGCAAGTGCAAAAGCTTGTTTCCTGCACAGGTTAAGAACATAAGAAATAGGAGCAGGAGTAGGCCACATGGCCCCTCAAGCCTGCTCTGCCAGTCAATAAGATTATGGCAGATCTTCTACCTCAACTCCACTTTCCTGTCCTATTCCCATAAGCTTTGCTATATTCAAGTCTGACCCCACGCAATGATTTAGTTTATGAAAATACATTTGTGTTTACAAATATTGCTTTAGTTCATTCACTTTTGTTAAATTATCATCTCCCATTTAAAACTTACTCTTCTCCCTCTCTTTAGATCTGGTGTGCCGTACATACATATTTAAAACCTACAGACAATTCATACCATCCCATAATAGTCACACAGCTGCAACACATTTACTGCTCCACCCGTGTGATACAATACCAGTTGTCTCCACAGTATCACGTAAGTAGCAGTTCTGACAGATGAGAAAACCAACCTCACTCTGGCTATTTGGTTTCGATGGACTCAAACCGGTTCAGACCTGTCGAACATGGAGTCAGAACTTCGTCTACACTGAATGGCTTTTCAATCTATTGAAATCTGCTCACTCATGACACTCAAGGGAATAAAGCATTATCAGAGGACCAAAGGCATGGCGTCAGCCCACCATCAAGAATCTTATGAAATCATTGCACTTATTTTCCTTATTCTTGATTACCGTTCAGTTAGAAACCACCAGCCACATGGCCTTGAAAACATTAGTCTGCCCTGCAGCTGAGGGAGTTTCCTACTGCTGGCAAAGCTTTCTAAGAATTTGCAGTGGCCACAGGAAGTTCATTAAAGTGCTAATGTCATTGTTTTTCTTAGAACAATTAAATAATGAAGAATTCTGAAGCACACGCATGACCATTTTTCATTAAAAAGTTGCGTGGAATATTCAAATTATTAGTTGTATTTCTAATTTTAATTTATTAAATGTTTTAACGTTCAATTAGGATCAAAGGGTTGAGTAGATAGAACTGCCCCAGCAACATTTTATTTATCAGGAACTTACTCCTTGACATGTTCTTTCACTCATTACCTATTTCAACATTTCTATGCCCTGAATATCAGGCAGGATATTGATGGTTGGGGGCTTGGTGGTGGTAATGCCATTGAATGTCAAGGGGAGGTGGTTAGGCTCTCTCTTGTTGGAGATGGTCATTGCCTGGCACTTGTGTGGTGCAAATGTTACTTGCCATTTATTAGCTTAAGCCTGGATGTTGTCCAGGTCTTGCTGCAGGTGGGCATGGACTGCTTCATTATCTGAGGATTTGTGAATGGAGCTAAATACTATGCAATCCTCAGTCAACAGCCCCACTTCTGACCTTATGATGGGGGTAGATCATTGATGAAGCAACTGAAGATAGTTGGGCTTAGGATGACCAACTAACCTCCATAACGCTGGCAGGACATGGACATAAGTCCCAAAATCCGTCTGCATTAAAGCCAATGTTTCTATGCAGCTGTTTAAAATAGCATGCTGCTCATGCAAAGCCAAGTTAACAGCAGCGTTTTATGCCTCCAGAGTCTGCAAGCCAGGAATCAGATGAGAAGCATGATAATGTTAAGAGATTGCAGCCCCCTGTACCTCTGACAACACTGGCGTCAACTCACCTACCCTGTCATTCATCCTCTTCCTAGCACTCAGCAGCCCGAAAGCACTAACTTGTGGGTGTGCAGATAGTTCAGATGAGGAACTGATGCATGGTGAGACAAGGAGCACAAGGAAGCCAGAGGGTGCAAATGTAAAAGTGGAGCCTGATATAGCTGGGTGGAGGTTTAAGAAATGCCAACTGCAGACTGCAGAGCATGTGGATGATGATCTCATGAGTCCTTCCTTGAAGAGAAGAATGCTAATAGACCTTCAGACACATATGGAGGTGCT
This sequence comes from Heptranchias perlo, assembly GCF_035084215.1. Lineage (NCBI taxonomy): Eukaryota > Metazoa > Chordata > Chondrichthyes > Hexanchiformes > Hexanchidae > Heptranchias > Heptranchias perlo. The sequence continues at coordinate 28,269,483 of NC_090349.1, forward strand.
GTGCAGTCTATACCAAGGTGTGCAGCAGATGGTCGAGATAGTGGTGGAGTGCACTGCTTGTTCTGTGTCAACATTGGAGAGGATTTCACCTCATTACAGGGCAGCCTGAAGAAAGTGGCAGCTACAGGAACATCTGCAAACCTTCCCCTGCTTTATGAGAGATCGAGGCAAGTCACTCAATTCAATGTGGAGGCATTGAATGAAATATTGCAGGTCTTGGGGGTCTGTCTGGAGAGGTCCATGTCAACTGGATTGCAAAGCATATTGGGCAGCATCTCAGAGGGACTAGAGGATATTGGGTTGATTCTTTCTGAGGGAATTAAGAATCTTTGTGATTTCTGAGGACCGTTCTCCCACTGACTGATGGTAACCAGAATTCTGTTCCTGACACCAGTGGAGCAGTAGGTGTGTGCACCGAAGAAGCTGCCTTCCCTTACAGCAGCAACACAGAGGAGCACTCAGTCCGCTCACTGAGGAACCCTTCATGTTTGCAAGATCAGGGAACCAAGGAACCCGTCTGTCTTATATCCATCCCTGAAATTGGAAGCCCTGAGAAGAAGGGCCATCTCAATCCCAAGTGACTCCTAATATTTTACAGAAGCATCCTAGATCTCAGATCCCAGGCCCTAACGTGACATGTAGAAAAAGTGTTAGAAAAGATTGTGAGATCACAAGGGTTGCGCATGGTGAAAAATAACAAATAATATCTTTAAAAATTTTTGTAATAATTCACTGGATTCACTGGAATATTTGATACAAGAACCGCATAGATAATGTGCAGATGTTGAAGCTCATAATTACGATGTCATAGCTAGCTGTGAAGAGCAAGGATTTTACTTGGAAATAAACAACTCACATTTATATACTGCCTTTTATGACCTCAAAATGTCCTAAAGCCCTTCACAGCCAATGAAGTACTTTTGAAGTGTTGTCACTGTTGTCATTTAGAGGAAATGCAACAGCTAATTTGTGCATAGCAAGGTCCCACAAACAGCAATGAGATAAATGACCAGATAATGGGGTCAATTTTCGGATGGCCGAGCGGGTGTGTTCGTGGTGGGAGGGGGCTCCTAAAATTGGGGATTCCCGGAGCGGGTCTGGAGCCCGGCTCCAACCCGCCCATTTCCGGGCTCCCCAATGACGCGAATCGGTGCGCGTGCAGCCCCCACATGCGGGACTCCCACGGGCAATCAAAGCCGGCGGGATCCCACTTAAGATCATTATCTGGGCACTTGAGGTCATTTACAGACCTCATTAGTTGCAGATTTTAAGAGGATTCGGATTTTGGACTACCCAGAGCGTGTTTCCCATGCTGGGGGAAACACTCCCTGTTCAAACAGACGTGTTGCAGCCAGCAGCCAGTGGCAGCTGCAAAGGTCCATTTAACAGGTGCGGGGTAAACCCTCATTCATTGCAGCAGGGCACTCTGTCACCTCAGACACAGTTTTGCCTGCCACACCGTTGTCTCTACACTCCAAATTATTAAATCATACCCTAAACTCTGCTGTCCAAACACATTTACCTACTTTGTGGACCCCCTCACACTCACACCGTCAGGATGGTGGTGGGGGGGGGGGGGTTCCATTGTTGCATTCATCACTCCATTGGAGGACGAGCAACATCACCAGCCTTGCCAGGCATGCCGTCCACCTCCGCCGCATGGAGCTACACAACACAGTGCTGTGCAACAGGCACCTGCACAAAGTAGTCGTGCAACTACACAGACACCCACTGTAGGGTGACCCAATGGGTGGCATCAAGGGTGTTCATGGAGAACCTCATGAAAGGGCATTATTGCTCAAGCCAGTCAAGAATGGCCAAGACATGGCAGTAGTGGTGACAATGTAATTTGTAATGTGAGTTGATCAGAAATCAAATATAAGTAAAAACCATGACAAACCCTTAAACACCCTTGTGCATCCCCTTTCTGCTTACGACACGTTTGCCTTACGCTTCCTACTACACATACGTGATGCATGCCCTGTGGCTGCAGCACAGGTAGTGGCAGGTTGAGTGAGGCTGACCGTGAAAGAGATGCACGAGAGGGTGAGTATGAGACAGAGCCATGAGATTGTATGAGGATTGGGTTGAGTGGTAGTGGTGGGATGAGTACTGGCGAGGTGAGTAAGTGCAGGTAAGATGAGGATGAGCTTTGAGTGGGTGTGAGGAGTGATGTGATAGAGTAGTGTTGGCAGTGCAGAAGGAGATGTGGGGTGGGGGCGGTGATGTGGCAGATGGAGTGTAGGGGAATCAGTAAGTGTACTCACTTCGGCTGACCTACTTAGGTCATTGAAGCGCCTTCTGCACTGTTTGTAGGTGTGTGATATGTTGGTGGTGCTGGTTACCTCCTCTGCCACCTCGAGCCAGGCCTTCATGGTGGCAAAGGCAGGTCACTTCCTCCCGTCCACCGGGGAGAAGATCTCTGTCCTCCCCTTCCTCCTCACCCCATCCAGTAGGACCTGGAGTGAGGCATCATTAAACCTGGGAGCAGCCTTCCCCCTGGGCTGCTCCATGCTGTCATTTTGGCTCCTTTCTGCAGCATCAGTCAGTGGAGGACTGCCCCTTTAAATAGGGCTCCTCCAGCTGACAGCCTAAGATGCGGGTGCGCAGTCCGCCCACTGCGCAGCTTTCCAGCGCAAAACCCGGAAGCCAAAGTAAGTGGCTTCAATTTATTTACGATTGCGCCGGGAACCCACCGATTTCACTGGGCGCGTTACCCACGCGCCCAGTCGGCCCCCGCTGCCAACCCGCCTCCCTCCTAATATCGGGCCCAATGTTTTTATTCGTTATGTTGGTTGAGGGATAAATATTGGCAAGGACACTGGGAGAATTCACCTGCTCTTTAAATAGTGCCATGAGATCTTTTACAATCAACTGAGAGGGCACACAGGGCCTTGGTTTAAAAGGAGAGAGCATCTCTGAGAGTGCTGCACTGAAGTGTCAGCCTAGATTATTTGCTCAAGTCCTGGATTGAACCCACGACCTGCTGACTCAGTGATGAGAGGGCTACCCACTGAGCATTAACCAAGATAACAATAAGGGTTGTGGAAAATATGTTGATGAAGACTGAGCATACCACACTATATTTAATGCCTCCTTCATATCTAATTAGGAATTGTAAAATAAATTCAATTAAAAGCCACCGAATTGAGAACAAAAATCACAGACAGTGATTCTTAATGGTACAGGGCAGCCCTGATGAGCCATCAATTCACTTGTCTTATCTTAGAGAAATCAAAGACTTGACTTTAATGGAGAGTATTATTGGGCGGGGTGTGAAACCAGCGTTGCACCCAATCTCGTCAGTTTCCCAATGGGTGAGTTAAATTAAAGTTGCCCCTCTGCGGGGGTTCTCCCAAGTCTCCCGCTGAAGTTACGACAGGTGACCAGGAGAACCTTCGCTGAATTTCAGGGCCTCCATGTCACCATTCAAAGAACAGCAGGGAGATTTCCTAGTGCCCTGACCAATATTCCTTCCTCAACCAATAACTACAAAAAAAAAGACAAACGAACAAGTCATTCATCTCACAGTTGTTCGTGGGATCTTGCTTTGTGCAAAATTGCTGCCGCGTTTGCCTAGCTAACATCAGTCACTCCACTTCAAAGTGGTTTCAATGTAAGTGAAGTGCTTTGAGACATTTCTGAAAGAGGTGACAAGTTGCCAAATAAATGTGGTTCTTTGTACTGCAGTGCGTATGAAGTCGAAACAGCATGACACGATCTCCATGAGGTGGTCTCACAGCTCTACTCTTTACTGCACCAATCTGACTGCCGAGTTAATACTACTAGTCTATAATGCACCAACACAAAAGGTTTAGCTGGCCATACGTGTCATGGCGATGAGACAGCAACTTCATCAATGATCTGCAAAAAATACCACTTTAAAAAGATTAAACCAAATATGTAGTTCCTGTTGATGACGTTTTTGTGGTTTGGAGCACTTCCGCAAGCTACAAAAGGCAGTGCGAGCCTAAATCTGGAATAGTTGTCCAATAATTGAGCAGAATACAAATCAGTCCTCCTTTCCACTTTCTTAAAGAGGTCTGCCACTTGTCTTCTACAATCATATGTCTGAATTGTAATAGAATGGAACTTGGAGCAGGTAACTCCCATTTGCACAGCTGTTATTTTGGTCTCCAGCAGTTTTGGATGGTTACATTTTATGTGACATTTAGCACTTAAACTTTTAGAAATGACAATTTGTTGTAAATATGTGTTTAAAATAATTGAAAAATTATTTTCTGCACTTCAGAAAACAAGTGCACAAGATGTTACTTTAAGGGGTGATCGCATTTGTAAGAAGAGGTCGGGATTGTCTTTAACCTGTTTATTTATTTGTTTCAGGGATCTTACACGTACTTCTGCTGCTGTCTTTATCTTGTCTCAACACCAGTGCAGCTCCTGTGTTCAATAAAACAATAAAAATGTGCTATCAGTTGGCAGCTGAACTGAACTGCTCTGCTCCTGCTCTTCTACACTCATACGTAAGAAGTTTTACCTTTTCGATATAATTTTGAATTTTAAATGTTTAATTTGAAATTGCAGTTCTGCGTGTGTTTTTTTTAGTTTTAGTCCTCAAACTATTAATGCATAATTTATTGAATTTCACATCAATGTTTTCCTGCAGACTCTATAGCCTTAAATTTTATTATGAGCATTGGGATATAATAGTCAGTGGATTAGCAAACTGACCTTTTATTGCTGGGACCTGGGATTAAATCCGCCCCAGGCTGATTGGATGAAAATCATCTGCCACTGCCAGTGGTAGTGATTCAATTTGAAATGAAAGCATCTTTCCATCATTATAAGGGGTTCAGGGGGAGCAGTGCTCAAGTGAAGACCTGTAACCTGTGTGCACTGCTGTCACTTATCCAACTTCCTGTTGCTGCTCTAATCAAGGCCTGGTGATGGCTGGAGATTGGCGATTCCAATAGTCAGAAGGGAGAGAATCTGGTTCTGCATGTTTGTTATAAGTGGAGATCTGATGGCAGCTCATGAAATCAATGAAAATCTGAGTCTTCAATTCCATGTGTCTCCATTGTGTTGGATCCATTATATTAAAGAGTACCATTGATGGTAGGAGTGCTATGTGTTTGCTTTTGATGTCATCCTTCAATGCATAAGTATCTTGAAACTGAGCAGAAGCAGCTAGTCCTGATGGCTGCAATTCCGTACCTCAAATCTTCACATAATTCTTCACTAAACTGGCAGTCTTGCTCAGTAAAGGTGATGTTCTGATTTAAGGCAAATTTTTTGGACCAGAGTAGAAAAAGCTTTTCTATGCATCTAGCTGAGGCTGTAACTTACCTAAGAGCACTTGGTGCTGAGACTGGTTGCAAAATTGGGAATGACATCTCTCAGATCGATAAATGCGAGTTCACTCAAAATAAATAAATAAAGCTGGTTTAAAATATTGCAGCAGCTTATGTAGGTGACAATGCTGCAGCACATTGTTGTATCAATGAGATGAGATGTGTCATGGAGTAGAAAGATACGGTTTATACCTGTAGTTTCTCAAGTGCAATTCCCTGATCTTGGACATAGGGAGAGAGAGAGAGGGAAAATTACAGGGTGAGTCAGCCTCAGCCACTCTTATGCACCCCCTCAACAGCCTAGGATTCAGCTTCCTTATCTACTCTTGTGGCCATAGATTTGCATGTGGAATGAGGAGCAACCTGAAGGGGAGATAGGAACATAGGAACAGGAATAGGCCATTCAGCCCCTTGTGCCTGCTCCGCCATTTGATAAGATCATGGCTGATCTGTGATCTAGCTCCATATACCTGCCTTTGGCCCATATCCCTTAATACCTTTGGTTGCCAAAAAGCTATCTATCTCACATTTAAATTTAGCAATTGAGCTAGTATCAGTTGCCATTTGTGGAAGAGAGTTCCAAACTTCTACCACCCTTTGTGTGTAGAAATGTTTTCTAATCTCGCTCCTGAAAGGTCTGGCTCTGATTTTTAGACTGTGCCCCCTACTCCTAGAATCCCCAACCAGCAGGAATAGGTTATCTCTATCCACCCTATCTGTTCCCCTTAATATCTTATAAACTTCGATCAGATCACCCCTTAACCTTCTAAACTCTAGAGAATACAACCCCAATTTGTGTAATCTCTCCTCGTAACTTAACCCTTGAAGTCCGGGTGTCATTCTAGTAAACCTACGCTGCACTCCCTCCAAGGCCAATATGTCCTTCCGAAGGTGCGGTGCCCAGAACTGCTCACAGTACTCCAGGTGCGGTCTAACCAGGGTTTTGTATAGCTGCAGCATAACTTCTGCCCCCTTGTACTCTAGTCCTCTAGATATAAAAGCCAGCATTCCATTAGCCTTCTTGATTATTTTCTGCACCTGTTCATGACACTTCAATGATCTATGTGCCTGAACCCCTAAGTCCCTTTGGACATCCACAGTTTTTAACTTTTCACCATTTAGAAAGTACCGTTCTATCCTTTTTTGATCCATAAATGACACCCGATGAGTGTTGGTCTTCTCTGGAATAAGAAAAGCATACAATTGGCCTCTTAGTTGTTGTTTGTCTTAATGTTGTTGTATGAATAATATATCTGGGTGCAAAGTCTTTTAAAAAGGAATGGTTGATATGGCATGGCATGGCTACTCCAGTAATTCAAGTAGCTATACATGTAGCACAAGGTCAGGGCTGCCTCACTGATGTTGGCCTAGCTGAGATATGCTACTTCCCTAGGCAGAATGCTGTCAGTGGTGTGTTCACTTACCTCACCCCACCTGGAGTCAGTTACTGATAGTTACCTTGGCTTAGGCTTCACTGTAATCATACTGAAGATAGTTATGTGGGGACTAGAATTATGTGGTGAAGATGAAAGAAAAACAGGAAACGATGCAAGTCATAAAATGAGTATAAAGTGTAAATGCATCTCATATAAAGTCTGTAAAAATAATATAGAAAGACATACATTTCCAATGAAATAGTGACAGTTGTTTTGCTAACAAAAACATTTCCTGTTTATTTAGCAAGCTAACAATTAAAACTACTTCTTAACATATTCTTTTGATCTGTAATGAGAAAAGTAGAATTTATGGTGTAACAACTGCATTAATTGTGCTGTAGCTTTCAGCTACTACCTTTTAGTATTGCACCCCTTAAACTCTCACTTTCTTCCTTTAAGACCCTTCTTGAAACCCACCTCTTTGACTAATGTTTTGGTTACCCCTTCTAATATCTCCTTCTTTGACTTAGCATCCATTTTTGTTTGATCACGCCTCTGTGAATTGCCTCGGGATGCTTATCGATGATAAAGGCGCTATATAAATGCAAGTTGTTGTTATCTAATCCCATTACTAATATTATCCTTTTCTTTCAGCTCCTTGCCCAAGGACATCCCTTTGATAATGCTAATGCTGCTCTATGCAAAGTTGGGGTGAAGTGTCTTCCTGAAGGACATCTGGCCAATATGGAGGAAAATGAAATGCTTAAGAAAATATATATTGGTGTGAAACAGTTTGATTTGCACTTGAAAAACGTACTGGTCCAGCAGAGGAATATGAACCCTCATAAGAAAAAATTGCACAATGAACTTGAAAATACTCGGACTCAGCTAATATCACTGGAGTCAAACATCCTGTCCATTCTACACACCAGAGGTTATCCTGTTCCCAAAGAATTAGAGTGTTCACCAGAACACAACGGTAGCCCAGATAATCTGTTTGTACAAAAGCAACAAGGATGCGCAATACTACAAGAGTTTAAACGGTATGTCAAGAAAGTGTTAAAGAGTTTTCATCATTTATTGAGGAATATTCCTGGTAAAGCAGCTGTCAATCATTACTCTGCGTGCAGTACACCGTTTGGTTTACATAGCTCCTGACTATAATGCACTTTCTACAATTTCCACTGCAGACATTTAAGGGGACTTGGATGAAAAGAAATCATGGAAATGTAACATTGGGCTGTTCAGATACAACACGAAATCTCCTTACCTGGGCCAACATTTTAGTTGAAGTTGCCGAGTAGATTTATTGCATGGCAGTGACATTAGAAAATCTGATTTTAAGAAGAACGAGTTCTGCCTCATAAATGTGTTGAGTAAGAAGCTATTTCAGCTGGTTCAAATTGTATTTTCAGGAATAAAAATACCAAAACTTTTGACAAATCTTACATTTAGAAAAGTTAGAATCAAGTAGAAAGTGTCCTAAATGGAGCTGGCAATTTCTGCAGGTCAATCAATGTACCCAAAAGGACTATTTCTGGTACAGATCTGATCCTAAAAGTGATCATCTCAGGTAGTCTCTGTAACACAATTTCTGTCTATACAGGAGAATGTTTCTTTCATTTTGAAGTTGATGTTTTTTGCCATATTGGCTAATAAACAGAACTCCGAATTAGTATATATATATATATTTTAGACATTGGTATTGAATATATTAATTATTACTTTTCATTGGACTTAAGCCCCTTTTACAAGTAATATTTTTTGTAGACCAATTTGAAAGTATGTTTCCCACCATTACTGGCTTATAAATACCAGTAGCCTCCGAAAGCTTGTGAATTTAAAATAAAATTGCTGGACTATAACTTGGTGTTGTAAAATTGTTTACAATTGTCAACCCCAGTCCATCACCGGCATCTCCACATTATAAATACAGGTAATCGTACCTCTTTCCAGCAGCCTCTGTATAACAACGGCTGTTTCCAAACCTTCCTTTACATCCACCTGTATTTGATCATTTTGTTCAGGATACAGACTTCCTCGGGCATCTCCCTGAAGTACCCATGTTTCTGGTTCACCAGATACTGCCCAGTAGTGGTATTTATTTATTTGAGGTACAAGGGTATCCTTTTATTATGCAACTGATTGCAACACAGGAATGCTGCAGTAACTGATTGATGTTTACTAAAACTTTGTGAGACGACAGGATGCTTAAATTGTGTATTGTTTCAAAGGCAGACTCTTTTGAAGTACAGCCATAGGCCAGCATCCTGGATGCTGTTTTGTTACCATTATTTATTTAATTATTATTGAATCTTTAAGGTATTGAATTTTTAAAATTTTGTACACAAAGGCTTATTTAATATGTATTTTTTGTATTTATTTATATGATGGATTTTTAAATAAAGAAATGAACTGAATTCATGCTGCCGCTGTTTCTACATTGTATCTTTGTTCACTGAATTATTTCTGATACCCATACTCCTGGCTAACAGTGCAGAGAAATCAAAGTACTGAATTAACTGCCTTCTAGTAACAAACAAATTTATTTTAGAACATGCAGAATTCATGATCTTTTTCTTGATATTTTTATCTAACATTCCTTTCCAACATTATTTGTCTGGCATCTCCTTTCTCGTTTTCTCATTTTAGTGGCTTTCTTTTTGCTTTCACTGATTTAAATAAGAATTTGAAAATCATAACCTGGTGTTGTAAGATTCCTTACATTTGTCAACCCCAGTCCATCACCGGCATCTCCACATCTTAAATAAGAATGATATAGCTCTTTTTCCATTACAATAGAACTAGGGATTTGTTAACAGGAAAGATGTCATAGTGATCCAGTGCACCTAAGGAATGGGCACTACGTGCTGTGACTAAAGGGTAAGAAGACGGTAGAGAAATTGGCAAAGACACTAAATTAAGACAAAAGCAAGTATTAGAATGAGAAGTCTGAGAGCCCACCTGGGTTTTATTTCCCTTTAAAACACACAGAATTACTGTGACATATGTTTTAATTGTAAAAACCCAATTGTTTCACATCCATCCTTCAGGTACCTGCCACTCCTACTTGCTCTGGCCTACACGTGACTCCAGATAAAATCTGGGTTCTGATCTGCATGTTATAAATTAGCCTCCAACAGGTTTCAGCCATGGCTCAGTGGTAGCATTCTTGCCTCTGAGTCAGAAGGTTGTGGGATCAAGTCCTACTCCATGAGACTTAAGCACAAAATCTTGGCTGACAATTCAGTGCAGTACTTAGGGAGGTACAGTCTTTCAGTATGAGATATTAAACTGATACTGCATCTGCCCTCTCAGGTGGATGGAAAAGATCTCATCGCACTATTTTAAAGATAAGCAGGGGAGTTCTCCCCAGTGTCCAGGCCAATATTTATCCCTCAACCAACATCACTAAAACAGATTAACTGGTTATTATCAATTTGCTGTTTGTGGGACCTTGCTGTGCACAAATTAGCTGCCGTGTTTCCTACATTATACTAGCGACTACAGACTACACTTCAAAAAAAAGTACTTCATTGGCTGTAAAGCACTTTGGGAGGTCATGAGGTTGCGAAAGACGCTATATAAATGTAATTTCTTTTCTTTCTTTACTGGAGAGTGAAGGCAAAGGATAATAAAACCAATTCTTTCCTAGTATTTTTTTTATTTGTTCTTGGGATGTGGGCTACCACTGGCAAGGTAGTATTTATTGCCTGTATCTAGTTGCCTTGAAAATATTAAGACTCAATCACATAATGTGGGACTGGAGTCATATGTATACCAGACTGGGTAGGGGTAGCAGGTTCCCTTAATGAACCTGTTGGGTTTTTAAGACAATACAGCAGCTTTCACAGTCATTTTTTCCCCTGGAGCTAGCCCACAAATTACCAGATTTATTGAATTCTATTTCATAACTTGTCATGACGGGATATGAACTCACGCCCTGTGGGTTTTTAGTCGTGTTCCATAACCACTACACTACAATAGGGAGGAATTTCTTGCCGTTGTCATTAGTGTCCATCATGATAGAATGGACTGTACATGGTTTGCTATGGAAGGAATGGTTGATGGTTGGAATGGCCTTTTCTTATAGTATACTTTACTGTGGTTGTATATCCTCATAGTGACATGATGGCATAATGAATGAGTGTCCATAATCAATGAACAAGTGTTTACATTGTTCTGATATGAAGCACATGGGCTGATACAGCCAACATTCCTTGATGCAGTTGCAGAATTAGTGGAATCGATTATTGCCTCAATTGTAGTCACTGGGTCAGAATGTTCAATAACTCCCTCTAAAAAAGTGCAGCTGAATTCTCCTCTAGCTACAGGGACATTACAAAAGCTTTAAAATTTTTATTTTAGTTTCTACAATGTCCTGTATCAACAAGTATCAAATATATTTGGGACATAAGGGGTAGCTTTTAATAGGGCTTACACAATACCCTCATATGGATTGATACCTTTGTTATGTGCAATACTTTTCCCATTCCTGATATAGGCTGATAGACCAGGAAAAAATTGTTCAGTTCAGTAGAATGTACTGTAAAGTTTTGGTAGGTTAGGGGTTAAAGTTTGATTCTGCTTTGGATTAATTGAAGGAAGTTATTTTTTCTCTGGTTTGGGTTGCCTGAAAACCACACCTGAAGCAAATCTTAATTATAATTTGGGTTGTTACAGTGTGGGGTTGTGATTATTGAGGAGATTCTTTCTGGATTCATTAAGGTTTAACCATTGTCTGGATTGCAGGCGGCACCAGCTCTATGTGTTTGAATATTTTGGAACTGTCTGGAGAGATGGGAAACTGACTGTTTATGATTCTATGTTGCTGGAAGGCTAAGTGTTGTCTCCAGATGTTTTTTGTGCTGGACTGAAATAACCCTAGGAACCAAGAGATTGTCTACTTTTATTTTAGAATTGATGTAAAGATCCTGTAAACAGTTTTTAGTAAAACTAAATTATAAATAACCCTTTGAGACCTTTTGGTGACTATTTGGCTCGAGGATTAAGTTATTTATCACAAGTGATGCCCGCTACTAAACTTGGATGGAACTTTTGCAGAATCCTGATGTTACAAGGTAACTAATTTGAGGATTGTGTGAGAGGAATTTCAATAGCTTGAGAGAATGTGCTTTGTTCAGTTGACCAACCTTAATCTGCGAAGGCAAGGTCTGTCAGAAAAACAAGTAATTTTACAAATACTTCATGTATTCATGGATTCAAAGTTTGAGAAGTAAATATTCACAGCCAGTGACAGATATGGAAAATGTTTCTGGAACTTCATACAACACTGCCTAATCTGATAGAACCAACTGGTTGACTGGCATTTAAAAACTTGAGGTAAGACCACAATGAAAAGCGCAGACCAACAGATGATTTAGAGAACAGATACTGGTTATATTAATAAAAGCCTTTGAAGAATAATTAGATTATTTCCTGGATGATCTGGCAATTGAAATTCTGGACTTACGCTTCGATTTGGTTACACCAACACAATGTCCACTCACCATTAGGAATATTCTACAAGGATTAAGGTTACATTTGCTAAGCAGTTCCCTAACATGTAGTGAACTGATGTTAAAACTACAATTTTGAAGGGTGATTTGGTGGTTCATCAGGTTAAAGAATTTAAATGCTGTGCCATGAAGCAGTAGGGTATGGATTACCTCCCGTAGGAAGCTTACGATCTCACTAAAACCTTGAATGATGCCAGCCTCATGCCACTTTGTATGCCACTGGCAGTGAGCTTGACAAAAGATTATAAGAAAGCATCCTCCCTGGCAGAAAATTATACCATCTGACAAAGGTGAAGTTCTGTAATGAAAAATTCTGTAGTTGGGGATTCTTCCCAGCACCCCTGGTGATGGCTGGGTGTTGCCATGGTGTGCAACAAATACTTGAGCCATTTTACCGATGCCCGCTCCACTTGCCTTTTTTTGCAATGACAATATTTTGCATGTATATGTAGTGCCATAGGTTGTAAATCATATTTCTTGAAAGAGCTGTTCCTCAATTTTGGCTCCATATCTTGTCAACCATGTTCATTTTTGTTTAAATCCCCAGGACGTATGTATCTGAGCTTGTGCTTGGGAAGAAATGAAGGGCAATGTGTGTGGTGAAGTGTTGGCATGACTGGATGCAGTGGAGTTGGCCCACCTTCCTGTGGCATATCTACAGAAAGGGAAGAGGAAGACAGGTTACAATGGTGTCCTTTAGATTGGCCTTCATATATAGCTTTGAGTACAAGGAGTGACATGGTAAATGATTTAAGCATATGCTTTACTGATAGTGAATTAGAAAATAAGATGAGAAAGAAAGCAGCAGAAGTATAAAACGAGCCCTGAATTGGCAGTAAACCTGCTACTCCCCATCGCCAGTACCCTCTTTGGCTTCCTTTTCCCAGGATTTCAAGGGCTTCTTTCTCATACACAATTAGAAATCTAAAGTTCAGGGGCCATCCCCCTGTAAATGATCTCACAGCTTTTATGGGTTGTCTTCTCCACCAAGCAGAGTAAAAGTGAGAAGCTCCAATTGTTAAGATAACATGCAGCAACAACACAAGTGTCAGCGTGCAGCCCACAGCGTGAAACATGTAACGTTCAGCTACAGTAGACAGAAAGATGCTTCTGGGCTGAATACATGTATGAAAGCGGGTGAAGGAATACTTGTGAAGGCTGGTGGTGTAAAGGGTACCTCCAGGGCCATGGGCATTCATGGTAAGATCTGAAAGTACTTTAAGATTGTGTGAAGGGAAGGCAATTTCAAATGCCATACATGCTTAATACGCAGCATTAATGGAAAGTCATTGGTGGGTCCTCCTACCTTAGCTGATCTGGTACGGTCATTGATCTTTTCTCTGCATGACTTCCAGGTGTGCGTGCGGTGGGGGTGGCATTCACACGGGTGGCCATCTCCTTACAGTCTTCTGCGGTGCTCACTGCCAAAGAGGGACCATCTCCTGCCTACTTCCCACAGGAGAACCACTATGGTCCTATCAGAGAAAAAGGGCTGTCCCTTTTAAGCTGCTGCAGGGTGTTACATTCCAGCAGCAGCCCACGATTTCCCGGTCACCATTAGGTGAGCTCCAACCACAGATATGTTCCACACCTGGAGCTTGCCCAAAATACTAAAATTAGGTCGATCCCCAAAAATCGCATGTGGTCAGCGAGCCATGGGACATGTGGGTGTGATTCATGTAAGGCTGCACTTCGGGTTGGGCATGTTCTTGTTGGGAAAGTCCACACTCCTGTGTCTTCAACAGGTTCAGGAAATAAACACCAATGAACCAGGTTTGCTTTCTGTTGTTTGTGAACTCACGTAAATACAATTGTAGCAAACTTTCTGTTACTCAAACTATGAAGATTTTCCCTTGCTTGCAATGTTTTCTAAATTTTTTGTTGTGTGACTGATTCTGTTTCTGAACACTCCACTACCTGAACTTTTCTCCTGTTAGCAGTGCCTGAGGCTTTACGCTGCCTTAAGTGTCGAGCATTGTATATGTTTCATGTACAAACCAATGTCCTATTTGCTATAAGGGCAGGGGTGGGTCTAAATGCAGCAAAATATATTCAGAATCATTCTTCATTCATGATGGCAAGATTTCTTTATGTCAGCAGTTTAAATAATCTGAATATCTATCTGGTTCAATGCAAAGTGGAAGTGTTATATGGCCTGTTGCATGTTATGATGGGGCTAGATAGAATGGATAGGGAGGACCTATTTCCCTTAGCAGAGGGGTCAGTGACAAGAGGGCATAGATTTAAAATAACTGGTAGAAGGATTAGGCGGGAGCTGAGGAGAAATGTTTTCACCCAGAGGGGGATGGGGGTCTGGAACTCACTGCCTGAAAGGGTGGTAGAGGCAGAAACCCTCAACTCATTTAAAAAGTACTTGGATGTGCACTTAAAGTGCCGTAACCTACAGAGCTACGGACCAAGTGCTGGAAAGTGGGATTAAGCTGGAAAGCTCTTTATCGGCTGGCATGGATGCGATGGGCCGAATGGCCTCCTTCTGCACTGTAACTTTCTATGATTCCTAGAATACAGACTTGTAACAATCCAGACACTCAACAAGATACCACAGTGTTGCCTGCCACTCCAAATGGTGGAACTGATGAACAAGTGTGAGCACATTGCAATATTTCAGGAACATGAAAAACATCTTGAAATAGCTCCTATTATTGTAAGTACTTTTTTGACTGTGTGAAAATATATTTAAAAAACACATCAAGGTGTCAGATAAATATAGTGTCAGTGCACAGGAGAGAACATAAAACGTGGATCATTATAACTGGCTGCTACTTTGTGCATTATCTCTTCATTTTGCTTTAACAATAAGGCCTGAATAATTACATTAGTGTTACAATGTAAATGCATTAAAGATGTATTTTGTGGTCATCAATGTGAAGACATTAGTATTGAGGAATGGAATGATTCTCCACTTTTGGCTCAGTGTCACCATCAAGCACTCCCGTATCAGTTATAAGAACATAATAATAAAGGGAACAAGAGAAGTCCATTTGATTGATCAAGCCTGTTCCTTCTGCAAACTTTATGCGGTCTACTTTATCATGGACTCCACCTAATCCAGTCAATCTCCTGACAGAGCTGACTAAGCACAGGCAAAAAGTAAAGTTACGTGAGGTTATTTCCTCCCCCTTCTCCTTAAGTGTCAGCTTTGGCTTAGTGGTAGTATTCTTGCCTCTGAGTCAGAAATGGTTGTGGGTTCAGGCTCCACTCCAAGAGAACTGAGCACATAATCTAGGCTGACACCTCAGTGTAGCACTGAAGGAGTACTGCATTGTTGGAGATGCCGTCTTTCAGATGAGGCGTTAACCCGAGGCGCTGTCTGCCCTCGCAGGTGGATGTAAAAGAGTCCATGGTACTATTGAAAGAGAGCGGGGGAGTTCTCCCTGATGCATACTAAAAACATTTATTTGGTCATTTATCTCACTGCTGTTTGTGGAATTTGGCTGTGCGCATATTGTCTGACTACAAGGTGGGGGATGGAATTTGACTCAAAATGGCTACAAAGTACAGCAGAGCAGTCGTGCTGCCCACCCAAAGCTGTTGTTGAGTTCAGGCTTCATTTAAATGCTGCCGGCTCAAAACGGGCACCCCCTGCAGCTCACCATTGGTGGGAGAGCAATGTGCTGGCCAGCAGATCGGATCTGCAGGGGGCGGGGGTGAGGCAATCTCTTGGGGGGCTTTGCTTGGGCCAACAGTACACTGAAATTTTTGTGTGGGCTCCTCCTGGCCCGACAAAAACAAGAATTAAAAATTTCCTGGGCCATTTACTGAGTGGCCTCCAGTGGTCCCTTTAAGAATAGGCTGCTCAACACCTGGTACAAATAGGCAGAGCATGCACAGTGCACACTCCACTGATTTGTACCTAAAAATTGCAATCGGGGTCTTATAACTGGCGTAAGACTCCAATTGCATATTTAAGCAGCTGTACGCCTGTTTCAGGCAGGCTGCTCGCCCACAGGCGCATTTGAAACTTGCAAACAGGCCTTAGGTATCAATGTAACAGCCGAGGTGTCTCCCCCAATTTTCACTGTTGGCCGCCTGTTTTTCAAGTGAGAAGTTGAAAATTGCCCCTTCATTTCAAAAGTACTGGCTTTTGCTGTCCTGAAAACATGAAAGGCACTATACGAATGCTTGTTCTTTTTACTTTTCTTTCTTTCTCCTGCATTACAATTGACTGAAAATCCAGAATATCAATTTAATCTTATACCCCACGCTATTCCACTGTGACAAAGTTCTTCCTCAGACTAATCTCTAAACAATATAGCAACTATCATGACCTGTGGATTTTCATTTATGTCTATCTTGCATCTATAACCTTCAGCCGTCTTTCATAACCAAATAACTCATTATATTTGAAAGTGTATCAATGTACCATTAATTGATTGTTTGAATGTTGGTTTTGCCTGCAGCTTAAGTTATGATTAAATTTATGTCCCATTCTACTTTCAGTGCAACTGCTTATTTTCATGTCATAGGCCATTTTAAGGGCTGTTTTGATGGTGTCAGTAATTTTTTTTAGGGGTGACAGATGAGTTTGTTTGAAGTTGTTGAGCTGCTCTTGCTAGTGTTTGATGTTGGTATATATGCAATCTTAATCTCTGCATGTAAACAATTTCAGTTCTACAAGTCTGGAGCACTAAAGTCATCATTGCTGCGCTTCTATGAACCACCAATATTCTTTGGAAGGTAAGTTGCACAATATTCTGAAACTGGCCTTACAATTGACGCATTGAATTATACGAATACAGCAGTTGCAAAGTAAGGTTTCCTCCAACAATGAGCTTACCTCACCCTGAATAAAGCATAGGGATCTAAAAAAAAACTAGAAATCCATTCCACTGAAGGTTCAGCACCAGAAACATCAGCCTATGTTATCTTTTCAGCTGCTGACGGACCTGATTTGTATTTAGGAACATGGGAAAATAGGAAGATAGGAACAGGAGTATGCCATTTAGCCTCTTGAGCCTGTTCCGCCATTCAATGAGATCATGTCCGATCTGTGACCTAACTCCATATATCCACCTTAGCCCCATATCCTTTAATACCGTTGGTTAACAAAAATCTGTCAATCTCAGATTTAAAATTAACAATTGAGCTAGCATCAATTGCTGTTTGTGGAAGAGAGTTCCAAACTTCTACCACCCTTTGCGTGTAGATGTGTTTCCTTACTTCACTCCTGCAAGTCCTGGCTCTAATTTTTAGGCTGTGTCCCCTAGTCCTTGACTCCCCAACCAGCGGAAATAGTTTCTCTCTATCTACCCTATCAGTCACCCTTAATATCTTAAACTTTGATCAAATCACCCCTTAATCTTCTAAATTCCAGGGAATACAATCCTGGTTTGTGTAATCGCTCCTCGTAATTTAACTCTTGGAATCCAGATATCACTCTAGTAAATCTATGCTGCACTCCCTCCAAGGCCAATATATCCTTCCTAAGGTGCGGTCCCCAGAACTGTATGCAATACTCCAGGTGTGGTCTAACCAGGGCTTTGTACAGCTGTAGCATAACTTCTACCCCCTTGTAGTCTACTCCTCTAGATATAAAGTTCAGCATTCCATTAGCCTTTTTAATTATTTTCTGTACCTGTCCATGACATTTCATGATCTATGTACATGGACCCCAAGTCTCTTTGGACCTCCACTGTTTTGAGCTTTTCACCATTTAGAAAGTACTCTGATCTATCCTTTGTGAATTACCTCACACTTGCCTACATTGAAATCCATTTGCCACAGTTTTGCCCATTCGTTTAATCTATTAATATCTCTGCAATTTTATGCTTCCATCTACACTGCTTACAATGCTGCCTATCTTTGTATCATCAGCAAACTTGGATATGTGGCTCTCTATCCTGTCATCTAAGTCATTAATAAATACAGTGAATGGTTGAGGTCCCAAAACAGATCCCTGTGGGACACCACTAGTCACATCCTGCTAACTTGAGTACCTGTCCATTATCTCTACTCTCTGTCTCCTGCCGCTCAGCCAATTTCCTAACCAGGTTAATAATTTGCCCTCAATCCCATGAGCGTCAACTTTAGCTAAGTCTCTTATGAAGGACTTTATCAAATGCCTTCTAAAAGTCCATATAAACAACATCCATAGAGATTCCCCTGCCAACTACTTTAGTTACCTCTTCAAAATTTCAATCAGGTTCGTCAGGCATGACCCACCCTTTACAAATCCATGCTGACTCTCTCTGATCAGCTGAAAATTTTCAAGGTGTTCAGTCACTTTACCCTTAATTATAGACTCTAGTAATTTCCCAACAACAGGTGTTAGGCTAACTGGTCTATAATTCCCTGGTTTCCCTCTCTCACCTTTCTTAAATAGTGGAGTGACATGTACAATTGTCCAATCTAAAGGACTGGTTCCTGAATCTAGAAAACTTTGGAAGATTATAGTTAGGGCTTCTGCAATGTTCTCACCTACTTCCTTTAAAACTCAGGGATGGAAACCATCTGGTCCTGGGAATTTGTCACTCTTTAGCACCATTATTTTCTTCATTACTGTTAATTTTCTTATATTAATTATGGTGAGTCCCCGTCCCTGATTCAAAATTAGTTTTCTTGGGGTGTCCGGCAAGCTATCCTCCTCCTTTACTGCAAATACTGATGCAAAGTTATTATTTAACGTGTCTGCAATTTCCTTATTTTCATTCACCATTATCAGTTTTTAAGAGGCCCACATTACTCTTGACCACCCTCTTTTTCCTAATATAATTGTAAATTTTTTTTGTGTTGATTTTGATATCCCTTGGAAGTTTCTTTTCACACTCCCTTTTTGTAGCTCTTACTATCTGCTTTGTCATCCTTTGCTGTTCTTTGTCTCTCTCTCCCAGTCACCAGGATCTGTGCTTTGTTTTTGCATTTTTGTATGCTTTTTCTTTTAGTTTTATGTTGAACCTTACCTGTTTTGTCATCCATGGCTGTTTTTTTTGGCAAATAGAGCTCTTGCCCCTAAGGGGTAGAAACTGGTTCTGTATCATGTTAAATTCTTTTTTGAACACCTCGCACTGATCTTCTGTCATTTTACCCATTAACAGATTTGCCCAGTTTACTGTGGACAGTCTCTGTCTCATTCCGTTGAAGTCAGCCTTACCTAAATTTAGAATCTTAGTAGTTGATACGGGTTTCTCCCTTTCAAACACAACATTGAACTTGACCATATTATATCGCTATTAGATAAATGATAGAGGAGGAGTAGCCTTGGTGATTAAGGGTGAAATTACTTCAATGATAAGAGAGGATATAACAAGAGGTAAGCAGGCAGTGGAGACTTTATGGGTAGAATTAAGAAATAGAAATGGATTTAAGACTGTGGTGGGAGTTGTGTACAGGCCCCCTTCTTAATTCAACCCGATGGTAGATTCAAGGCAGAGACATCTACTGCAGATGTGTTCGCTCTGGACATTCTCAATGTCCACAAACTCCCACACTCTGCAATCCAGACACAGAACCTGTTCTGCCATAACTTAGTCTATATTTATTTATAGATAATTACTTTTTAGTCTGTTTTGTTTTTTTTTGCTTTTAAAAAAACTTAGCACATCCTTCCCCATCCATATCTAATTCCTACTCTCAGCAAATTCTCAAATTCCCACTCAGTTCATGATCCACATTCTTTGTGATGCCTGCTCTGTGCTTTAGTAAATAACCTTCTACTTTATACACCTTTTGAGAATTGCAGTGAAACTGCTCAATCAGCTTCCAGCTCACAGCAATTACCCTCTATTCAGGCAATCACTTCCAGTTGGTTAACTGTTAACTGCCACTGACTTGCAGATTCTGTTAACCGTTAAGTAACTTGCAGTTTCTTTTAAAGTTCTAAGTTAAATTTTAAACTAAATTTTTCAATTTTAATTCACCCACTTCCTTACCAGAGTCCCACTCTCACCAAATTCTCAAGTTCCCACTCAGTTCACGATGCACTCTTTTAGCGATGCCTGCTCTGTGCTTCAGCCTTTTCTGTTTGTTATCTTAGTAAATCATTGGACCTTCTATGGCATGTAAAGTGAGTTTGAGGGATGTGAAAGGAAGGAGGGGGCAGACACAGGTAACATTGTCAATGTAAATACATTTAATGTGGGAATCCAATGTGAAATTAAAGTGTGAAAATCCACCATTTTGTAATGTCAGAATTATTGAGCAGCTATCTTTAAAATCTTTAACATGGTGACTAATTTCACATATCAGTTAGAAACGATTAAATCATGAACAAGTACAGTTTGCGTTTTTTTTCTAAGCAGAATTATATCTCTAATGAGTGGAAAGTTTGGTTATTTTTGCACTCTAGTTGAAAGATAATAGTGCTAGAGCTCAGAATTGTGTAATTTTGCAGCTTATAATAACACTGAGCATTTTCAGCGAGATTTGTTTTGTGCATAAGAAGCAGGAACCATCTTAAATGAAATTGCAAACTCTCAGCATAACGAGCCACTTCACACCATCTCTAGACTGACTCCCGGAGTGCATAACCCAGGACTAATATGGTTTAATTCAAAGAATTTTGCTTCCCTGTGAGCTCACTGAAACTGAGGTGAATAAAATGAATGTGTATGGCAGCCGTGAGTGCAGATCTAGCTTCGTTCATACCTCCCGTGGAGTTGCTGATGTTTCGATGAAGAATATGCTGTTAGATAAGAATATAGGTTTTTATACCATGTAAGGGATAACATCAGGGCCACTGATTTACTGTGACTGGTACAGTCCAAATTCCATTTTCATTGAACCGTGACTGAATAAGTCAAATTCGATTTTTATTATTACAATTCCATTGTATTCTGGGGTTTTTCCTGGTGCTTTGAGGATTGAATTCTACAAATCTGGATTCATCTGTGAAAAGCGTAAAAGAGTGGCCATTACCAGTACATCCTGTAAACCAGCAAGATGGTGTGCAGGATGTACTAGTTGCAGTTGGCATCTGGGCCTGTAATTTCCCCAAAAATGAGTTCCACCACCGGTGCCCATTTAAAAAAAAAATTGTACCAGCTGGTGGCTGCAGAGGGAATAACACATAGGTTTCCTGGGTCTGCTTATTTGCATTCCCATTGGTGTAAAACCTGTATAAAACTGGTGTAAGCAGCTGAACTGCCTGGAAACTTCTGTGTAGCAGCAGACTGGGGGAGAAACAGATAAGTGAGGAATAGAATCATAGAAAGGTTACAGCACGGAAGGAGGCCATTCAGCCCATCGAGTCCGCGCCAGCTCTATGCAAGAGCCATCCAGCTAGTCCCATTCCCCTGCCCTTTCCCCTTGGCCCTGCAAATTTTTTCCTTTCAAGTACTTATCCGGTTCCCTTTTGACGGCCATGATTGAATCTGCCACCACCACCCCCTCGGGCAGTGCATTCTAGATCCTAACCACTCGCTGTGTAAAAAAGATTTTCCTCTTGTCATCTTTGGCTCTTTTGCCAATCATCTTAAATCTATGTCCTCTGGTTTTTGACCCTTCTGCCAATGGGAAAAGTTTCTCTCTATTTACTCTGTCTAATCCCTTCATGATTTTGAATACCTCCATCAAATCTCCTCGCAACCATCTCTGTTCCAAGGAGAACAACTCCAGCTTCTCCAGACTATCCATGTAATTAAAATCCCTCATCCCTGGAATCATTCCAGTAAATCTTTTCTACATCCTCTCTAATACCTTCACATCTTTCCTGAAGTGCGGTGCCCAGGACTGGACACAATACTCCAGTTGTGGCCGAACCAGTGTTTTATAAAGGATCATCATGACTTCCATACTTTTGTACTCTATGCCTCTATTTATAAAGCCCAGGATCCCGTATGCTTTTTTAACTGCTTTCTCGACCTGCCCTACCACCTTCAATGATATGTGCACATATACCCCCAGACCTCTCTGTTCCTGTACCCCTTTTAGAGTTGTGCCCTCTAGTTTATATTGTATATAATTATAATTATATTATATTGTATTATAGTGCTTGGCTCTTTCATTTCACACTCAAATAACTTCACTGCATGTCTTAGCAATATTTTAATTATTGTGTGTGTCAATTCCCTCATGCTCAGGACAGCAGATCAATGCCGCAATGAGTTCACACTGCCTTTTTTCTTTGACCACCTTGGGTAGCAGCACACTCATCACCCTTGTGAAGCAACACTTGCATGGGCTGCTTCATTATCGGAGAAGTTGTGCATGAAGCTGAACACTGTGGAATCATCAGCGAACAGCCCCACTTCTGACCATATGTCCTTTGTGCCAGGTATGACTCTAGTCACTGGAACATTTTCACTTTGACCTCCAATGACTTCAGTTTTGTAAGGGCTCCTTGTGGCCATAGTCAATCAAATGTTGAGGGCAGTTACTCTTCCTTCCCCCCTCTGCCGTTCTACTCTTGCATTCTTGCCTGGATCAAAGCTGTGATGAGGTCTGGAGCCAAGTGGTTCTGGTGGAACTTGAACTCAGCATCAGTGAGCAGATTATTGGTGAGTAGTTGTTGCTTGATGGTGCTATTATTGACTCTTTCCAATACTTTACTGATGATTGGGAGGAAGCAGATGGAGCAGAAATTAGCTGTGTTAGATTTATCGTTTTTTTGTGGATAGAATATATCTGGGCAATCTTCCACATTGTTGAGAAATGCCAATATCGTTGTTTTACTACAAATATCATGAGGTTCTATGCAGTTTCATTCTCAATGTACTGTTGGTGCCGATCAGTGTGAAATCTTACTACCTTGAAACTGCCTGTTATCACTGTTATCTTTGCTTCTCATTGTAGCTGCAGATTGAACATGCTCAGCGTTCTTGTGGCATAAAAATAAGTGAATGCATGTAAGAAGCAGTGACACTCAGACAAACTATCCATTCCAAACAGATCCAGAAACAGGTAAAATATTTCAGGAGTAAAATGAAAATTGGAGACTAAAAAAAGACCTGTAATGCCTTCATTCTGTCAGCACTAGAGAAGTACAAATCTTTTGATTAACAAAACTTGAAAGTGTTATGACATGTTGCCAGGAAATTGAGGAAAGTAAGATGATTTGCAATTTTTGTTTCTAAAACATATTTCATGTCTCAGTTTTGGGCTAAGACATTGAAAGTTTAAAGATATTATACGTAATATGAGGTTCTGAGAATTTGTTCACCAGTTTCAGAATTTGAGAATCGTACATCATACTTGGAGTGTTTTTCCTTAATGTTGGTGCCATAGACACATGAAGGAATATAATTGGTATAGCCAATGTACTTCTAAAAACATAAAAATGGCCCCTTGAAATATTTATATATAAAAGTTTTGAGTCTATTGTGCTTCAGATGCTATTTTTTAAAACAAAATACAAAACCAGTCATTTCCTCCTGCTGGCAATCCAGGAGAAACAATTTCTCTCATTCACTTCAGGATTTACAACAATTAGACAGATTGTACTTGAAGGAACAGGTGAGGTCACCCACAACAGAATAATATATTGTGTATTACATGGTACAATTCATCTGTCCTCATAAAAAAGCATATCCTCTGATGTACAGTGAGCAATGCCACAGCAGATCTGGTAGTATTAGATGACATATATGCAAAATTAAATGTATATAGATTTATATGTATATTAAAATGCAGTAGGATTTTAAGCACTACCAAATATATATTTGAAAAAAATGATTTTATTTTGTATAATATATTGAACAGATATTTAAGTTCACAGCTGTAGAACTCAGTTGTTGTGTGCTCGCGCTCATCAAGACTGGATGATTTTTCTGGGGACCAATGTAATAGTGCTCATGTGCAAAATAGCCGCATCCTTACATTGCCCAAAGAATGTGTCTCAACACCAACTTCGAAATAATCAAGTACTGCATCAGCCTAGCCTGGTTCTTCCACCCCTGAAACTGAGGCAGATGGTGAAATTGATGTCCACTACAGAAGATCTGATCGCAGGTTTGTGCTGTAGACTCTTCTCTATCAGGAAGAGACGTGATTTGCTGCTGAACTCAGGGAATCGGTCAAACAGAAGTATTTTCTTGGCTAATGGAGCTTCATTTGGAAGTAAGGAACTGATTATTGCTCAAGGTATCATCTGGTAAAATCCAGCACGATTCCTCCTTATTATAGTTTATAGTTAACCATCAGGCCCAAACTTACCGATTCTGGTGGACATTTTCCTCATTTAGAAACACGGCCATTAATCTCCACTTCAATGATTTCTAACAGTAACAACTTCAAATGCTGCTGACATCCATTTTCCACTAGATGGATTCCTTCAGTATGATTTTGTTACCCTCAGTATACTGCAATAATGTTGATTTTGCATCTCTGAAGTGGCTAAATGGTTAAACAACTAGTGAAGTGTTAATCCAGCTTTGGAAAACAGAGTTGTGGGAAATTAAGCACAGTAGTGAATTTGCACAGCTCAGTTCGCTGATCCAGCCATTTTCTGGTTTTGAAAAATTGTTTTATAGATATGAAAGCATCAGAACAAAATATTTGCTCGCATGTATAATCAACTTCTGAAGTTCACAACCAAATGTGGTGTAATATGAAAGTACGAACCTGCATTTATATAGTGCCTTTCATGATCTCAGGGTGTCCCAAAGTGCTTCACAGCCAATGAAGTACTTTTGAAATGTAGTCACAGTTTTAATGTAGGGAAATGCAGCAGCCAATTTGTGCACAGCAAAGCCCCACAAACAGCAAAGAGATAAGTGGCCAGATAATCTGTTTTTTTTTAAAGTGGTGTTGGTTGAGGGATAAATGTCAGAAACTCCCTTGTTCCTTGAATAGTGTCATGGGGTATTTTACGAGGATAGATGTTTAATGTTTCATCCAAAAGACAGTACCTCTGATAGTGTAGTGCTCCCTCAGTACAGCCTAGATTATGTCCTCAATTTCTGGATTGGGGCTTGAATTCATGGACTTCTGATTCAGAGGCAAAAGTAAGTGATTTATTTAAACAAAAAAAGTTGATTTTTTGATTTTCCTTTGAGACAGAATGAAATATACATGGAAGTACACTGGGGGAAAAGGTGCAAGGCTGAGCAGCCTTCAGTACTTTTTGGTTCTATTTACATTAAAATTGCTCCAAAGTGGTTTTGCTTTGTAGTAACACAAAGTTGCATTATAAATTCAGAGTCAGAGTCTGATCTGGCTTTGAAGCGAAGTCAGACTCCACTTCTTTCCAGAGTCAGGCCAGGCCCTAACTCTGGATTTAGCTTCAGCGTGAAGCAAAACTACTTTGCACGAAGGCTGCAGTTGTAGTGTAATTGCAACCTTAACAAGTTTACAGCTCATCTATTTAAAGTGCCTATGAAGAGAGTGTTGCTCTCTGTTTAGTGTACTGACTGCAGCTCAAAATTCTGTTTAAAAACCTCCAATATTAGTCTTTAGTACAGCCTAAACACCTGGACAACTCCTCACAATGCCATCGCTGTAAATTGGATAGCCAGGTGGTGAAGGCTAGATTACTAGAGCCTAGTGTTCCGTTGCTTCCACGCCTTTATTCATAGAGCTCCACACCACACCCTAGATCAGCTCTCTTATAAATGGATACAAGAGAGGTCCCAATTGATACACACCACCTGAATACAATTAACACTAATTGATGTAAATCACACATACAATTAACACATTGCACCAGTTAATATGATATTCAAAGCAAAATCCACATTGAACAGATATTCAGCAAAATAGGTGCAATTGTTCTGTTGTTGAATTAACTCTAGCTGAGTGGATAAGGCAGTTCCTATCTAGCTGTTTTTTTTCCCAATGGAAAACTGTCACATCTTTCCCTGAAAGCTTATTAAGCAGGCCTTAATGAGGAGTGGATTTCTCCAAAGAAAATGACCAATTTCACCTCTCATTTAGGAAGGAGTGTGGAAAACAGGTGAGCAATGCAGAAAACCAACCAAAAAAACCTCAATTTTAATGTTGACCTACCTGGTTATTAAACAATAGCAGAAAACAAGACCCTCTTCCTGATAACTACCATCTGCCTACATTCAATTTTTAGCATTTTTCTCTTAATCTTTTGTTAATAGCTTTAATAAATGTCTTTGTGAAGACTCTGGAGCACGTAAGAAGTAACTAAACTCCCAGAGGCACAGTGGATTATACGCAGATTATGGAAATCAAACAATACCAGGAGGAGGAGTAATACACTGTCTGTTCTAAGGTTGCTTCTAAGCAGCAGTCATAATGGAGCATGTGAATGAAAGATGCCAATTAATATACAAGTAGCTTCCATTTTTGCACTTGGAATTATAGGGTAATTCAGCAGAATTAACTTCCACTGTGAGTGAGTTTAACTTTTGATATTTTTTAATAAGTAGATTATTGTATTGATATTGTTGTAACTTTGCATCCATAGTCAAATATAGGAAGTGCTCTGACTTGCCCCTCTGACCTGGAGGTGTTTTGTATATTTACAGTTGCATCTAGCCAATTGAAAATGGTTGATCAATAGGGACTGAATGCTTTTAAGCTCTAAAAAATGTTCTTGTTTGTTACAGACAGACTTTGATAAGTGCAATATGGTGTCAGAATTGAAGTAACTCACTTTGAATCTGCCAGAATGTTTTAAAAAGAGAAACAGAAGGAAGGAAAACCACACTTGAAGCTAGAAAAGGCAAATTCTTACAGTGATTTTCAGTTAAGTATTTAAAATAAGCACATGGCATGTAACCACTGTACAGTTCTGTAAATCTTTTATTCAAACTGTACAAAACTAATGTAAGGAATCTTACAACACCAGGTTATAGTCCAACAGTTTTATTTGAAAATCACAAGCTTTCGGAGATTATCTCCTTTGTCACCTGACGAAGGAGATAATCTCCGAAAGCTTGTGATTTTCAAATAAAACTGTTGGACTATAACCTGGTGTTGTAAGATTCCTTACATTTGTCCACCCCAGTCCATCACCGGCGTCTCCACATCATGTACAAAACTAGGGATGGCAAGTAATCGAGGTAGCAACTGGAAAAGCCTTAAAGGGCTCTGGAACAATTATGAGAGGCATCATGGGCCCGATTTTAGCATCGGGTTTCGTGTGTGTTCTCGGCGGGAGGGCCTCGATAATCCCGATCCCCAGGTGCGGGACCGGAACGCGCCGCGATCCCGGCCACTTCCGGGTTCCACGCTGTCGTGCGGGGGTGCGTGCGCAGGCCCCGCTGGTGGGAATCCCGCAGGCAATTAAAGCCAGCGGGATGCCACTTGAGTGTATTTACTTTGCTTGTTCAGGTCATTAAATGACCTGATTCAGCTGTCTTATTAGGAAGTGTGGGATTTTACCTTCAACTCAGACTGTTTCACATACTGGGGGAAACAGTCTCACTCCAACCGGACGTGTTGCAGCCAGCAGCCTGTGGCAGCTGCCAAGGTGCACTCCACAGGGCGGGGGGGGGGGGGAGACCCCTCACCCACGCAGGAGGCCACTCCGTCACATAGGGCAACGCCTGCCCTCCACCACCCCCCTCCAAGCCAGAGGAAACCCTGACGTGGAACCGCAGCCCCAGTGCGAGGAACCACCTACCTACCGTGCACAACCCCTCAGACCAACACCTGCCAGATGGGGGCCGCTTCGACATCCTTGGAGGATGAACAGCATCACCAGCCCCAGCAGCCTCGCAGTCCACGCCGTCCGCCTCATCGACGTGGAGCCCCCCAACACGGTGCTGCGGCACATCCACCTGCACAGCAGGAGGGAGGGCAACTGCAGAGAGAGCTGCGTCGCAGGAGGCACTACCCTCCGCAGAGGGTCTGCAGATCGAGGCTCGGCTTCATGGACCTCTCCGAGGAGCAGTGCATACGGAGGCTCAGAGTCAATCACCAGGTAGTCGCCGACATCTGCAGCCTCCTTAATGACGAGCTGCTCCCGGATGGACCAAGCAGCATCTTCCTACCCGTCGCCATCAAGGTCACCACTGCCCTCAACTTCTTCGCATCCGGATCCTTCCAGGGTGCCACCGGGGACATCACCGGGGTCTGCCAGTCCTCTGCACACAAGTGTATAAGGCAGGTCACCGATGGTTTGTTCCACAGGGCCTCGCACTACATGAACTTCGCCATGGACGAGCGCAGCCAGATGGAGAGGGCGGTTGGATTCCATGCTATGGCTGGCTTCCCACGGGTGCAGGGTGTAATCGACTGCACCCACATCGCCATACGGGCACCTCCACATGAGCCAGGGCTGTTCATCAACAGGAAGGGGTATCACTCCATGAACGCCCAGCTCATTTGTGACCACCGCCAGAGATTCCCACACGTGTGCGCCAGATACCCTGGCGGCTGCCACGATGCCTTCGTCCTCAGGGAGTCCACCATCCCGCCCCTCTTCCACGCACCCAACACCGGCAACGGCTGGCTCCTCGGCGACAAGGGATATCCCCTGCACACGTGGCCTATGACACCTCTGAGGAACCCCATTACTGAGCCGCAGCGCCGATATAACGACAGCCACATTGCTACCAGGTCTACAATTGAGCAGGCTATAGGGCTGCTCAAGATGCGCTTCAGGTGCCTTGATCGTTCCGGGGGGGCGCTCCAATACACGCCACTCCGAGTGGGACGAATTATAGTTGTCTGCTGTGCCCTGCACAACATGGCACAACGGAGAGGGGTGCCGCCGGAGGAGGCCCCATGCACACCCGCCACCTACATTGAGGACGACAATGAGGAGGAGGAGGAGGAGGATGGGGAGGAGTACGAGCGAGAGGAGGAAGAACGACCCATGGCCCGAACACCAGCTCACCTGCGTGCTCGTCAGGCCAGGGAGGCACTCATATGCCAACGGTTCTCCTAACATCACACTGTGTGAGGCGTTCACATGTCATAACGTGTACAGACGAGGGTCCATACAGGCTCCCTCCACAGAAGAGTGGTGCCTGTACACCTGCACCCACTGTATTATGCCCAATGGGTGGGACAGGGTGGTCGTCGTCATGATGAGGCGCACGGAAGGGACATATTGCACAAGCCGCAGAATTATGGACAAGAGGTGGCAGCATTGGTGAGAAAAAGTGAGTTTATTTCGTGTTGCCATTCAAAGACTGGAAATAAAAATATAACAAATAGACAAACACCCTGATGCAATCCCTGTGTGCTCACGGAACTTTGGGTTTTCGTTTCCTGGCACCCCTACGTGGTGCTACCCCTGTGGCTCCAGCAGAGGTGGTGGCAGGTTGCTCCTGTTCGTGCCCTGACCTGGTAGATGCTTTGGGCCGACGCCCCCTGGGTTTCGGTGCCCGTGAGGGCACCTCCACAGCCTTCCAGGCTGCAACCGGGGACATCCCTGGTGTCTCTCAGTCGTCTGCGCAGATGAGCCCTGCAAATACACCTACACCCACTCTGCAGTGACACACTGGGTGGCATCAGTGGTGGGTCCTCATAGGGGTACCCAGGAGCAGGCATTATTGCACAAACCGGACAGGATTCGCGAAGACATGGCGGTAGTGGAGCCAATATAATGTGTGATGTGAGTTGTTCTTTAATTCAATAGAAGTATGAACCATGACAAACCCTCAAACACCCTTGTGCATCCCCTTCATGCTCACGACACGTTTGCCTTACGCTGCCTACTGCACATATGTGATGCATGCCCTGTGGCTGCAGCACAGGTGGTGGCAGGTTGAGTGAGGCTGGCCGTGAGAGAGATGCACGAGAGGGTGAGTATGGGATAAATCCATGAGATTGTATGAGGATTGGGTTGTGTGGTAGTGGCGGGGTGAGTACTGGCGAGATGAGTAGGTGCAGGTGAGATGAGGATGGGGTTTGAGTGGGTATGAGGGGTCATGTGACAGAGTAGTTTTGGCAGTGCCGAAGGAGATGTGGGGTGGGGGCAGTGTTGTGGCAGGCAGAGTGCAGGGGAAAGACTACGTGTTCTCACTGTGGCTGACCTACTGAGGTCATTGGTGCGCCTCCTGCACTGTATGCAGGTGGGCGATATGTTGGTGGTGCAGCTGACCCCCTCTGCCACCTCGAGCCAGGCCTTCTTGGTGGCAGAGGCAGGCCGCTTCCTCCCGCCCGCCGGGGGGAAGATCTCTGTCCTCCCCCTCCTCCTCACCCCATCTAATGATACCTGGGGTGAGGCATCATTAAACTGGGAGCAGCCTTCCCCCTGGGCTGCTCCATGCTGTAATTTTTTCAGTTTGTGGCATCATCTGTCAGTGGAGGACTG
The DNA here is from genome assembly GCF_035084215.1 of Heptranchias perlo. Taxonomy (NCBI): domain Eukaryota; kingdom Metazoa; phylum Chordata; class Chondrichthyes; order Hexanchiformes; family Hexanchidae; genus Heptranchias; species Heptranchias perlo. The sequence continues at coordinate 28,299,823 of NC_090349.1, forward strand.
CCCCTTTAAATAGAGCGCCTCCAGCTGACAGATCTTACTGCGCATGCGCAGCCCGCCCGACGCGCTGATCAGCAGCGCGGAACCCGGAGGAGCAGGTAAGTGGATCCAATTAGTGGGTTGCCTGCTACGATCGCGCGGGAAACCCACTAATTTCACCGGGCGCGTTCTCAACCAAAAGATGTCCGAACTGCTACACTGATTACCACTGTGGACAGAGAAGCACTAAAAATACTTTCTGGTCTTCAGTTAGAGATAGGCAAAGATGAGACCAATTAGAAGTTCTTCTCAGTAAGATGACACAATTAAGTGTTTGCAAGAAAAAACAAATGAAACCTATGCATACTATATATTCAACAACTGAGGCCAAGACCCTGATGAAATAGTTGAGTTGTATGTAGCAAGACTTTCTGCTTTAGCCAGAACATGTAACTTGGGAAGAAAGTCTAAGCACAGACAGAGTACTTCTTACAATCTAGAGCAACAGTACGAGGAAGAGACTTTTGCAAAAACAAAAACGCATTGAAAGCTTGCATCAACATGATTAGGGATAAGTAATAAATGCTGGCCTTGCCAGCGATGCCCACATCCCATGAATGAATTTTAAAAAATCATATGTAAAGGTAGTGAAATGACAGCAAAGCAATTGTATAATAGGTAATTGGCAAAAGAGCTAGAGGTGAGATGTGGAGAAATTTTTTTATGCAACCGCTATTATGATCTGGAATGCATTGTCTGATAGGGTGGTGGAAGCAGATTCAATAGTAAAAGGGAATTGGATAAATACTTGAAGAGTAGAAAATTGCAGGGGTATGGGGAAAGAGCAGGGGAGTGGGACTAATTGGATAGCTCTTGCAAAGAGCCGGCACAGGCATGATGGCTGAATGGCCTCTTTCTATGCTGTAAGATTCTTTTAAAAAAAACATTTACTCAACTGAGACAACTGATTTTAATGCTTTTCTCATGTAGCTTTTTTTTGTAATGTCAAGCAAAACCTTATTGTACTTGAATGTGTCCTGTTTTGTTAGCAAAACAGGACACATTCAAGACAAAGCAACTGAAAAACAAAGTACCCAGGACAAGTGCAATATTTAACATGGAAAAAGAAGAAAATCAGATGTGAAGTCCAGGAAATTATGGAAAGCTCCTGAGATAGACCGTAAATACTGTAGAAAACATAATGTCAAAGAAAGAAGTCTGCCTTGCTTGGGGTCAGAATTGTGATGCATGTATGTAGAGAACTGGACCATTTCTCGGCTGAGTCCAGAAATCAGAATGAAGACAAACAGCAGTTACATACCGTAGATGAAGCTATGGATGACTCACATTCTCTCTTTTGATGTTGTTTGTTCTGTAGAGAACCAATAAGCTAAGAAATTACATATGCCAACATGTTCAAACAACAAGCAAGTCAGATTTCGATCAGGCTGTGGTGCTGCTCTCAATGTTCTATCTGAGACTGATGGAAAATGGTAGACAACTTCAGAATTCCAACACTTCTGCTCATGTGATTCTAGCATTTAATTGCTCGTGCTCAACATAAAAACCACAGTTTTATCTATTTGTGATTTTGTTTGAACTATTAAAACTCGACCACATTATGGTTATTCTTGAAGTGTTCTTATTTAATATTTTATTTTGTGGAGGGAGGTATATCAATATTGTTGTAACTTTGGTTCCATTGTCAAGCTCCCTTTGACCTGGGAGTGTTTGTGTGGTTTAAAGTTGCATGTGAGTTCAAAATGGCTGATCAATAAAGAACAAATGTTTATGAGCTCTGGGCTAGTTGGTCACTGCCTGACCTTAATAACAGGCTTATAACTGTCAGTTGTATTTTGCTCAATTTTTATTTAAGTAAAAGCTCTGGCTTTCTAATTTATTTAACAGCGATGTTATTTTAAATTGGTCAGGCCTTTTTTCTGATCAGTCGCCTTGCTTTTTTGTTGAGGAAAATCCTTAAGCTGGGGTTCCCAATTTAATATTTTGCCCTGTATTTCTCTCTGTACTACCGCAGTCATTTTGGTTTAAATGTCTTAACTATTTTGATGTAAATCACACTCTGAAAAATGAACACTGTTCCGAAGCACCAGAATTGTAAGAATCTGTTCCCAGTGCTCAGTTTTGCTCAACTGCAGTGCAGATTGGAAAATTGCACCTGATTTTCCAACATTCCCGATTTATTTTTTCCTGGCCTTTGAATTAACTGACTGGAAAATCAAGGGCATTGCAAATCTGGTGTGCTGCCCTCAGCACCCAATACCCTTAGAGGTAGACTCCATTCTGGGGGCAGAGTCTTGCAATTTTAAGACTCATTCGAATAGATACAGCTTAGGAGGGTTTGCAATGAGTAAATCCCTTCCCCGTGGGTCACGTAGAGTAATAATCTATTACAACCCCTATGTGGAGAGAGAAGTTAAAGTTACACCATTATAACTACTTCAAGTGTTTTCGAGAGGGAAAAAATGCCAGCCAGTCAGGCTGCCTACTTGTCAAATTTTACAGCTCAATAAAATATTTTCCAGCATACGTTATATAAAAAAAACTTTGGAATTCGCCAACAATATTGAAAGATCTGTGGGAGGCAGTCACATGATAATTACACTAAAAGTTTTGAGTAATTCCTGAGATGTGAATTTTTTTTTTAAAGGCAGCTAGTAGCCACAGATTGACCAAGATCAGCTGAGATGTTTGGGTTAATTGCAAAATATATCAGAATCAAACGATCAGATTGTATCCAAAAGTATGTGGCCGGTGGCTTCAAATTACTAAGAAATTGTTTCACTTCTTAAATTAGTCTACCCAGTTCTATGAATTGTTAGTAAAATTCATTTCAAGAACTGCTTAACATCATAGCAACATTGGCCGACTCCTATTTCTATCAGCAGCTTGAGCCTGTTCCGCCATTCTATTACATCATGGCTGACCTGGCCAGATTTCCTTTTATCCTTTGTGTAATTTCACTTCTAAAAGGCCTAGCTCTATTTTTAAGATTATGCTCTCTTGTTTTGGATTCCTCCAGTAGAGGAAATAATTACTCTGTATCAGGCAGGATTGCGGGAACCTTTATTTAAAGGAGGCCCTGCCATTAAGATCGGCAGAGACTCCACGCCCCCGAACTCTCCGGGTGTGCTGCCCGTCTTGGGGCTCGCACACACCATTCCCACCTCCCTTTTAAAATCGTCGGCAATGGGTTTTCAGAAGGTTTTTGAAGGAGGTCAGAGAAGTGGAGAGGTTTAGGGACGAGGTTTCAGGCAGTGGAGGGTGAGGACAAGGATTTCACATTGGAGGTGTTGAAAATCCTAAGTGTGCTTTTTTTAAAAAAAACTCCTTGTGCCTTTTACTAGTGATTTAAAAAAAATCCCCAAATATAATAATCCAACAGACAAAAATGGTCCATTTTTGCTAGGGAGAGGTCCTCCCGGAGGGAGTCTTGTACCACTTTGAGTATGCACTGGCTGCTGTATAAATCCAACCCAGTGCAAAGTTGCATTTAAAACTTTGAATGGATGCTTCCACCCACACTCTCTCCTAACATTACAAATTAGCTCCTTGGTGAGCGGTGATTTGTACCCATGTTGAAGTGTGCACCTGATGGAACAGGTATATGCAGAACACTTGGGTTGCAGTCAGATTCTGGCCAGAATGCACAATAACAAGCGTTTGCTATTGTGCACCACAATCAGTAGATACTACAACAACAACTTGCACTTATATAGCACCTTTAACGTAGTAAAAAGTCCCAAGACACTTCACAGGAGCGTTATCAAACAAAATTTGACACCGAGCCACATAAGGAGATATTAGGATAGGTGACCAAAAGCTTGGTCAAAGAGGTAGGTTTAAAGGAGCATCTTGAAGGAGGAGAGAGAGGTGAAGAGGTTTAGGGAGGGAACTCCAGAGCTTAGGGCCTATGCATCAGAAGGCACGGCTTCCAATGGTGGAGCGATTAAAATTGGGGATGTGCAAGAGGCCAGGATTGGAGGAGCGCAGAGATCTTGGAGTGCTGTAGGGCTGGAGAAGGTTACAGAGACAGGAGGGGCGAGGTCATGGAGAAATTTGAAAACAAGGATGCGAGTTTTAAAATCGAGAAGTTGCTAGACCGGGAGCCAATGTAGGTCAGCGAGCACAGGGGTGACGGGCGAACTAGTGCCAAGTGCCATCCTTCAAGATGCTCCTTTAAACCTACCTCTTTGACCAAGCTTTTGGTCACCTATCCTAATATCTCCTTATGTGGCTCGGTGTCAAATTTTGAATAAGGAAGAACATCCCTCACATGGTAACAAAGAGTTAAACTAGTTGCATCCCTAAAGCTTTCAGGTCAATGCACAGCACTGACATTTCCTTTCTTGAAATGGAAAAAAGTATTTTTTGACGTCAGAATGACAAGCAATGATTGTGGTTTTGTTGCAACACAACTCTTATCGGTCACTCTATATGACCAGTGTTCAGCCACTTCCATAAATATCAATATACATAGTTATAAACAGGAGCTGATCACATAGCTGTTTGATGTGCTAATGTCTTGGAATGCCAGACCAAGGCTCCACCCTTTGAATTCCCACACAATAACTTCCAGAACCCACTAGGCTGTCTGGGGAAGGCTCTGAGTGCAGCTATATCTTTTGGGAGAGGAAGAGAGAATTGGAGGTCATCAAACTATGTTGCTCCTGTATCCTGTTACAGAGCATCATGGACAGAAGCCTGTCAACGAGACAACTGCCTAACCTTTGGCTGAGAAATGGAGTGTTCAGGGCACCTAAAATTAGGGAAGGAAATGACGTGCAAAAATGAGGCAAATACCTGGTAATGGTCCAGTTGTACTCTGGTTTTCCATCACTTTGACATAAAGACTAATCATTGGTGAGTCAAAGCCACTGAACTGACAGCACATCGAATGCATTTCAAAGAGGTAGACTAACTCCACTTTGGCTTCACATCAACCACAGTCTAACTTTTCATACTTCATTTATAAACATTTTAGTGTAAGCAAAAATGTCTTGCTTACGTATTGTAAGCTGTCTCATCAGCTCTGTGATAAGATTAAGATTTAGTTAACTGTTGGGCACCAGTGAGCACAGGGCTCTCCTTGCATGACCAAAGCGTGATGCGGAACCATCCAATTTCAGGCCGGCGTTGGGGTGCGTGCTGACTGTGCACATTTTTACCCCAAGGACTTTTGCCAGCCTGAAGAGCATCAGAACATGGAGTGTGATGCTTGTGAATCACAGATCTTTCTGAGCTTCAGTTTTTAAATGTAATGTTTCTAACCTTTTACTGTTTTGGCTGCAGCTCTCAGTGGGACATTCTCAGTGATTCTGGTGAATAAACCTGCACGGGTTATTTGACTGAATTAGTCTGTGGGTCAGACACTTTGGCGGGGAATTTTAACCCTCCCCACCACTAGGCAGGAAAGGGACGTGAGAGCTATGCCATGCCAGTGGCTGTGAAGGTGACCACCATCCTGAATTTTTTGTGTCCGGATCATTCCCAGCTGTTACGGGGACATTGCTCACATCTCGCAGTCGTCAGTCCATCAGTGAATCATGCAGAGCAAACCATTACATCTCGTTCCTAACTGATGAAAACAACCAAAACGAGCGATCCTTGGAGTTGGCAGCAATGGCTGGCTTCCCTTGTGTGCAGGGGACAATTGACTGTACTCATGTTGCCATGAGTTTATTTAGAAGAGAGAGGGTGAAAAGACAGTTTAGATTTTATACAGGCGGTTGTGAATGTATAGACCGCCAAGGAAGGCAGTGGAGGGGACAGATCATATCGGCAAAGTTAGGTAAGTACTTGGCAAAACATGTGATGGATGAGTATGAGAGATGTGGTGGGATATATTATCTGGACATTGGGACCAGTCAGATGGTCCTGTTCATGTCTATGGTTCTTCCTCCCCTCAGTTCATGCTGGTGCGATTTCCTTATTAACATTGTCATTATTCTTCCCACTCCCTTCAGTCCCAGTACATGTAATTAGTTCTTTCCCAATTAACCCCTCACCGTTGCTCCTGGTTTAGGCGGATTGAACACTTCTGGATGCTGTGGCTGGGAATTCCCGAACTTGTGAAAGACCGGGAATTCCTTCCTGCACACTGTAGCAGTTTCTTTTGGTGACTCAGAGCAGTAGCAGCATCATGTAGGAGCGGCGGCGAGAGGTGAGTTAGGGGCTGGAGTAGGATTGTTGTCAGGACGTGCAATTTGCGCGGGTTCAACAATAAAAACACGGCCCTGATTTCCCAGCTGGTGACTTTGATTGCTGAGTTCACCAGGCCCTCCTGCTGCAAGTTTTTGCCTTCTATTTATAACCAACGTGAAAACCTGAGGCAAATTTGGCGACTTTCTACATTTAGCTCCACATGGAGGGCGATTTACTGCCATAATTTTGTAAATTCCCAGAGGTGCTGAAAATACCGGATTCTGAGTGAGGACAAATCAGTCGCCATTTTTATAACTGGCCTGAGCAGATGGACCATGCCAACTGAGGCCCACGCAGCTCCATATCTTGTACTTCGACATCTCTCCCTCTTCCCCCAAAGGTCCCGAGTTAAGTTATTGCCATTTGTCTGTCTATAAAGATGATTGCTAATATTTATGTAAATGGTAACATTTTAAAAAGAGGAGCTGAGACTTAGTGCTTCACAGATGCAAAACTTTTAGCAGTGGCAGGACATGTTGATAAAGCTGTGAAAAAAAGCATGTGTGATCCTACATTTTATAAATAGTAGCCTGGAGTACAAAGCAAGGAGGTAGTGTTGAACCTATACATCTTGTTGGTTTGGCCATAGTTTGTCCAATTTTGAGTGCCTTACTTTAGAAAGGATGTCAAAGGCATGGAGAGGATACAAAAGAGATTCACTAAGATGATACCAGGGAAAACAGGCTCTAGTTACGAGGAGAGAGGAGAGAAACTGACTGTCTTCATTAGGACAAATAAGGTTAAAAGGAGATCTGATAGAGATGTTCAAAATTGAGGGATTTGATGAGATAAATAGGGAAAAAGTATTTCCACTGGTTGAGTTTGTAACCAGAGGGCATAAATTAAGGTCATCACCAAAAGAATGAGGGATGAGGTTAGGAGATTTTTTTGATGCAGTAGGTTGTTACGATATGGACTGCCCTAATAAACAATGGTGGAAGCAAAATCCATGATCGCTTTTAAAAGGGAAATGCATAAATATTTGAAATAGAAAAACGGGGAAAGGCCAGAGGAACAAAATTAAGTGACTAGTTCTTTCAGAGAGCTGGCATAGGCACAATGAGCTGTATGGTTTCCTTTTTTGCTTTGAAATTCTATATGAATTCCTTCTGTATTATGATTGTAAACTATCATCATACTTCAACAAACTATCAACATAGTCCATCAAATTGTGATGAATCAGTTGTACATATTTCACAGATAAAAACAATTGCAATGAGCTCTTCAATTTTAATATTGAGAGTGAACATAGTCTTTTTGAAATTTCCTAATGAGTAATGGTGTGAAGAAAGAACTTGCATTTATATGGCACCTTTCATGTCCTCAAGATGCTTCACAACAGATTAAGTCGGGTAATGCAGCAGCTAATTTGCACTTAACAAGGTCCCACAAACAGCAATGTGACAAATGACCAGTTAATCTATTTTTAGTGATATTGGTTGAGGGATAAATGTTGGCCAGGACACCAGAGAACTCATCTGCTGTTCTTTTAATAGTGCCATGGGATCTTTTATGTCCACCTGAGCAGGTGGTGTCTTGGTTTAACATCTCATCTGAAAGACAGCACTTCCAGCAGAACTCCCTCAGTACTGCACTGAAGTGTCATCCTGGATTATGTATTCAAGTGTCTGGAGTGGGGCTTGAACCCAAAACCTGCTGACTCAGTGACAAAAATCATTACCACTGAGCCAAAGCTAACACTTGCTTCAGCTGATATAAAGTTTGTATAAAATATGTTTCTGAACAAGTGCATATGCAAAATTGTCTGAGGTAAGGCTTTCCTGCTTATTGGTTAGTACTTCTGGCTTTGTTGGTGGATGTCTTGTTAAAACTAAAATAACAATCTTTTTCAACAAGATTTGCCACAAATATACAAGCAATTGATTTATTATTTTGTTTGGGATGTTTAGAGATGCTGGAATTTTTTTCTTCCTGTTTTAGAACATAAGAACATGAGAAATAGGAGCAGGATTAGGCCATCCGGCCCTCGAGCCTGCTCTGCCATTTAACAAGATCATGGCTGATTTTCTACCTCAACGCCATTTTCCTGTACCATCCCCATGTCCCTTGATGCCTTTGATATCTAGAAATCTATCGATCTCTGTTTTGAATGTACTCAATGACCGAGCCTCCACAACCCTCTGGGGCAGAGAATTCCAAAGATTCACCACCCTCTGAGTGAAGAAATTTCTCCTTATCTCAGGCCTAAATGGTCTACCCCTTATTCTGAGACTGTGACCCCTGGTTCTGGACTCCCCAGCCAGGGGAAACATCCTCCTTGCATCTACCCTTTCGAGCCTTGTAAGAATTTTGTATGTTTCAATGAGATCACCCCACATTCTTCTAAACTCTAGAGAATACAGGCCTAGTCTACTCAATCTCTCCTCATACGACAATCCCGCCATCCCAGGAATCAGTCTGGTGAACCTTCATGGCACACCCTCCATGGCAAGTATATCCTTTCTTAGGGTAAGGAGACCAAAATTGTACATAATACTCCTGGTGCGGTCTCACTAAGGCCCTATATAATTGCAGTAAGACATCTTTACTCCTGTACTCAAATCCTCTTGTAATAAAGGCCAACATACCATTTGCCTTCCTAATTGCTTGCTGCACCTGCATGTTAGCTTTCAGTGACTCATGTACAAGGACACCCAGGTCCCTTTGAACATCAACATTTCCCAATCTCTCACCATTTAAAAAATACTCTGCATTTCTGTTTTTCCCTACCAAGGAGGAAACCTTAACATTTTTCCACATTATATTCCATCTGCCATGTTCTTGCCCATTCACTTAGCCTGTCTATATCCCCTTGAAGCCTCTTTGCATCCTCCTCACAACTTACATTCCCACCTAGTTTTCTGTCATCAGCGAACTTGGAAATATACATTTGGTCCCCTCATCCAAATCATTGATATAGATTGTGAATAGCTGGGGCCCAAGCACCGATCCCTGCGGAACTCCACGAGTCACAGTCTGCCAACGTGAAAAAGACCCGTTTATTCCTACTCTCTGTTTTCTGTCTGTTAACCAATTCTCAATCCATGCCAGTATATTACCCCCAATTCCATATGCTCTAACTTTGTTCACCAACCTCCTGTGTGGGACCTTATCGAAAGCCTTCTGAAAATCCAAATACACCACATCCACTGGTTCCCCCTTATCTATTCTACTAGTTCCATCCTCAAAGAATTCCAATAGGTTTGTCAAAACATGATTTCCCTTTCATAAATCCATGTTGACTCTGCCAAATCCTATTATTATTTTCTAAGTATCCTGTTATCACATCCTTTATAATAGATTCTAGCATTTTCCCTACTACTGATGTCAGGTTAACTGGTCTGTAGTTCCCTGTTTTCTCTCTCTCCCTCCTTTCTTAAATAGTGGGGTTACATTTGCTACCCTCCAATCTGCAGGAACTGTTCCAGAATCTATAGAAATTTGGAAGATGACAACCAATGCATCCACTATCTCGATAGCCACCTCTTTCAAAATCCTTTTTAAAACAATACCCTATAGAAACCCCATGGCAGAACGGTTAAAATATTTGCATAACATTTAAAGCAGGCCTATCAACTCATGCATTTGGGAAAAGTTTCACGGAAGAGTTGGTCACCTCTTGCTCTCCTGCCTAAGCACAGTGATCTCCTGTCTTCACTGCATTGTGAGGAGAAATACTGTTTCTGGTATTGCAGTGTTTGCTTGCTTTTTCTCACATGTCTCATCAGAGGAGGTGCTGCACAAAATGTCTGTTCCAAAGCTGACATTAAAGAATCAAACAGGATGACATACGAAGGACCCTTGGGAGTTTAGCAGAATTTAGTTCTTGCAGCTTCAAGTCACCTCATAAGGTTAAATGTTGCTATTTTCCACAACTGAAATAAATGGTAGATACCAATCAATCGCCAGTGTGATATGAGTAGCCTCCAGTGGCAAGCAGTAGTGGTTCAGACATTCACCTTGCTGTGATAGTAACCAAAATGAGAAGCTGTAACAGAAAATTCTTGTGCCTTTTGAATTTATTTACTTTTGTTGATTTTTCTCATGAAGGCATTGACTCTCGACTGGAGTACTCCCCAGTACTTCACTCAAACTGGCATTTTTCATGTTGGCCTAGTCAGTGACTGTGACAGGGATCACAGTCAAGCCTGACTTTGCTGTCACTCAATATCCCCACACATGCACTTTCAGGAGGGGCCTTTGACTAGTAATAATGAGTGGGAATCCTTGCCCATTCCACCTCTCTTGCCCAGGGTACTGGGTGGACTCCTTCTGTCACCCCAGCTGAAGCCAACTAACTCAACACAGATTGGAAATTAAACTAAGGACCTTCTGGGTCTCTATGGTCCTGCTACACACTGAGCAACTATTGTAGCTATGGCTCTTGTACCTTTTAAAATATATCAGGTGGTGCCATGATGCAGCAAAACAGTTAGAAAAATTAGAAAGTAACATGCTTCCAATGTACAGTAACAACAATGCAAATGCTTTTTGTAATACAGTGGGGCCCTTATCAAATCCTGATCCTTAAGCAGAGTTCATGCCATGGCTTGTTATTCATTCACTGTTATTTTTGCCATTTCGTCAGCAGATGTCTGCTTTCAAAAGTCTCCTGAAAACCCTTCTGTTTGTGCTTCCAATCACCCTCCTTTTCTCCCTCCTTCTCAATGTTCAATTTTGTCCACTGCTCTGTAAAATGCTCAGTTTCTGTATGTGAGGAGCACTCTAAAGTATTAATTGAAGTGAACATTTTAAATGTTAAAATAATTTCTTACTGCTAGGACTCAAATGCCTGTTGTGGGAAACCCTTCTGTTAACTATATGGAAATCCCCCCTTTGTTTTTTAACCCACAGTCAGATGATATGAAGGACCACTTACAAGAAATGAGAGTCTTAAACAATGATAGATATGAGTTGGAGAGGGAGAGGGAAAGAACACAACATAAGGATTGCTACCAGTGCCACGGGCTAGTCAGAGTAGGAATGACAGGATAGCTAAGATGAATACGTGGCTTGAGAGATGGTGCAAGAGGGAGGGATTCAAATTCCTGGGCCATTGGAACCGGTTCTGGGGGAGGTGGGACCAGTACAAATTGGACGGTCTGCATCTGGGCAGGACTGGAACCAATGTCCTAGGGGGAGTGTTTGCTAGTGCTGTTGGGGAGGGTTTAAACTAATGTGGCAGGGGGATGGGAACCAATGCAGGAAGTCAGTGGGAAATAAAGTGGTGACAGAAACAAAAGGCAGTAAGGGAGAGTGTACAAAACATGACCGGACAGATGGTCTGAGAAAGCAGGGCAAAGACCAAGGGAAGTCTAGATTAAACTGCATTTATTTCAATGCAAGAAGTCTGATGGGCAAGGCAGATGAACTCAGGGCATGGATGGGTACATGGGACTGGGATGTTATAGCTATTACTGAAACATGGCTAAGGGAGGGGCAGGACTGGCAGCTCAATGTTCCAGGGTACAGATGCTATAGGAAAGATAGAGCAGGAGGTAAGAGAGGAGGGGGAGTTGCGTTCTTGATTAGGGAGAACATCACGGCAGTAGTGAGAGGGGATATATCCGAGGGTTCGCCCACTGAGTCCATATGGGTAGAACTGAAAAATAAGAAGGGAGAGATCACTTTGATAGGATTGTACTACAGACCCCCAAATAGTCAACGGGAAATTGAGGAGCAAATATGTAAGGAGATTACAGACAGCTGCAAGAAAAATAGGGTGGTAATAGTAGGGGACTTTAACTTTCCCAACATTGACTGGGACAGCCATAGCATTAGGGGCTTGGATGGAGAGAAATTTGTTGAGTGTATTCAGGAGGAATTTCTCATTCAGTATGTGGATGGCCCGACTAGAGAGGGGGCAAAACTTGACCTCCTCTTGGGAAATAAGGAAGGGCAGGTGACAGAAGTGTTAGTGAGGGATCACTTTGGGACCAGTGATCATAATTCCATTAGTTTTAAGATAGCTATGGAGAAGGATAGGTCTGGCCCAAAAGTTAAAATTCTAAATTGGGGAAAGGCCAATTTTGATGGTATTAGACAGGAACTTTCAGAAGTTGATTGGGAGAGTCTGTTGGCAGGCAAAGGGACGTCTGGTAAGTGGGAGGCTTTCAAAAGTGTGTTAACCAGGGTTCAGTGTAAGCACATTCCTTATAAAGTGAAGGGCAAGGCTGGTAGAAGTAGGGAACCTTGGATGACTCGGGAGATTGAGGCACTAGTCAAAAATAAGAAGGAGGCATATGACATGCATAGGCAGCTGGGATCAAGTGGATCCCTTGAAGAGTATAGAGATTGCCGGAGTAGAGTTAAGAGAGAAATCAGGAGGGCAAAAAGGGGATATGAGATTGCTTTGGCAGATCAGGCAAAGGTGAATCCAAAGAGCTTCTACAAATACATAAAGGGCAAAAGGGTAACTAGGGAGAGAGTAGGGCCTCTTAAGGATCAACAAGGTCATCTATGTGCGGAACCACAAGAGATGGGTGAGATCCTGAATGAATATTTCACATCGGTATTTACGGTTGAGAAAGGCATGGATGTTAGGGAACTTGGGGAAATAAATAGTGATGTCTTGAGGAGTGTACATATTACAGAGAGGGAGGTGCTGGAAGTCTTAACGCGCATCAAGGTAGATAAATCTCCGGGACCTGATGAAATGTATCCCAGGACGTTATGGGAGGTTAGGGAGGAAATTGCGGGTCCCCTAGCAGAGATATTTGAATCATCCACCGCTACAGGTGAGGTGCCTGAAGATTGGAGGGTAGCAAATGTTGTGCCTTTGTTTAAGAAGGGCGGCAGGGAAAAGCCTGGGAACTACAGACCAGTGAGCCTGACATCTGTAGTGGGTAAGTTGTTAGAGGGTATTCTGAGGGACAGAATCTACAGGCATTTGGAGAGGCAGGGACTAATTAGGAACAGTCAGCATGGTTTTGTGAGAGGAAAATCATGTCTCACGAATTTGATTGAGTTTTTTGAAGGGGTAACCAAGAAGATAGATGAGGGCTGTGCAGTAGACGTGGTCTACATGGACTTCAGCAAAGCATTTGACAAGGTACCGCATGGTAGGTTGTTACATAAGGTTAAATCTCATGGGATCCAAGGTGAGGTAGCCAATTGGATACAAAATTGGCTTGACGACAGAAGACAGAGGGTGGTTGTCGAGGGTTGTTTTTCAAACTGGATGCCTGTGTCCAGCGGTGTGCCTCAGGGATCGGTGCTGGGTCCGCTGTTATTTGTTATTTATATTAATGATTTGGATGAGAATTTAGGAGGCATGGTTAGTAAGTTTGCAGATGACACCAAGATTGGTGGCATTGTGGACAGTGAAGAAGGTTATCTAGGATTGCAACGGGATCTTGATAAATTGGGCCAGTGGGCCGATGAATGGCAGATGGAGTTTAATTTAGATAAATGTGAGGTGATGCATTTTGGTAGATCGAATCGGGCCAGGACCTACTCCGTTAATGGTAGGGCGTTGGGGAGAGTTATAGAACAAAGAGATCTAGGAGTACAGATTCATAGCTCCTTGAAAGTGGAGTCACAGGTGGATAGGGTGGTGAAGAAGGCATTCAGCATGCTTGGTTTCATTGGTCAGAACATTGAATGCAGGAGTTGGGATGTCTTGTTGAAGTTGTACAGGGCATTGGTGAGGCCACACTTGGAGTACTGTGTACAGTTCTGGTCACCCTATTATAGAAAGGATATTATTAAACTAGAAAGAGTGCAGAAAAGATTTACTAGGATGCTACCGGGACTTGATGGTTTGACTTACAGGGAGAGGTTAGACAGACTGGGACTTTATTCCCTGGAGAGTAGGAGGTTAAGGGGTGATCTTATAGAAGTCTATAAAATAATGAGGGGCATAGATAAGGTCGATAGTCAAAATCTTTTCCCAAAGGTAGGGGAGTCTATAACGAGGGGGCACAGATTTAAGGTGAGAGGGGAGAGATACAAAAGGATCCAGAGGGGCAATTTTTTCACTCAAAGGGTGGTGAGTGTCTGGAACGAGCTGCCAGAGGCAGTAGTAGAGGCGGGTACAATTTTGTCTTTTAAAAAGCATTTGGACAGTTACATGGGGAAGATGGGTATCGAGGGATATGGGCCAAGTGCAGGCAATTGGGACTAGCTTAGTGGTATAAACTGGGCGACATGGACATGTTGGGCCGAAGGGCCTGTTTCCATGTTGTAACTTCTATGATTCTATGATTCTATGATAATCAGAGTAATATTACTTGTGTGTAATGGGACTGGAAGAGATGGCGCTATTCAGATTGTTTAACATCCCTAAAGGCAATGAAACCATTTTTAACTTGTTATGGTCGTAGCATGAACTCTACAGATTACACAATGGGTCTCCTTAATATCTCTCTGTTTCATAAGTTTCACATTCACACCATTTCACATACTGTGCTAATGAACTCTCTCTTGCACTCTATAAAGCTGAAAAGTGAAATCGATGCCATATTAAGTTACTATTCACTTTATGCTCCATGATGTTTATATTGAAATTCTATATTAAAATTTCACATTTTCTCATTATGAAGAATTACATCACCTATCAGAAGCAACTTGTTTCTAGACTTGGTTTTTTTTGGTGTGAAAATAGCAATGTTTTATTTTTAATGAGATCTAGATTAGAACTGTTTGTATATTTATGGTTCTGGGATTGAGGACAGGTTCTGTCCACTGTTTCTCCCCAGCATTTTCTAAGTAATGGTTCTCTGGACTTAACCAATATTCCTGATGGAAGCTACTGCTGCAATGTTGTTGATGAGGGACCCTGTTTCTTTCACTAGGGCAAAGATTTGAATGTTCTCATGCAAACTTCTGCCTTTTATAAATATAGGAGCCCAAAGGGAATTTATAAAGAGGATTGTTCAATGTTTGTTTTTTTAATAACCATTTCTCTGTGCCTTCATTAGTTGTTCACAATAATTGGGACTTTCTCCAGTGTGGCTTGATCTTTCATTTTTATCTGTTCTTTTTGTTGAAATTTTTTTGATAGTTATTTTAGGCCACAGCACTCTGATAACTAGTATGTAGAGCAATGGAGCTGTTATTACAGGCATCATGGGACTGTAATAGTTATGGTTGAAGCACTGTACATTGTGCACTTACGTGCTTAGAATGATCTGGCCCATCCAAAATTAAGCTCCATACTGATGGTACGAATTGTTCAGATAGATGCAGGGTTTCCCACCTCAAGATCCCCATAGTAGAGGATTTCAGAGAAGCTGATATCTCACTATTCCCTTCAGGTGTACTGTCCGCAGATCCTACAAGGATGGCAAAGGAGCAAGAGAATTATCAAGAGCAGTAGGGAGATAAACAAATGGGTAGATGAGGGAGAGTTACAGTCTGCAATGAGACGATCTGGAGAATCATCCACCATTCATTGAAGGAAGAGGGTGAAAGGGAGGGGAAAATAAGTTCCCTGAAATCCAACTATTCCAATTTACTCTTGTCATCAGTTCTTGGGAGAGGGTACCTCATTGGCAGCTGTGGTAGGTTAGTCTGTCCATTTCTGTTCTCTGTACTCCAGAAAGGGAGACGGTATTCAGAAGACCTTGATGTGAATTAGTCAGACCATGAAAGGATGTAAATGAATTACTGCCTAGATTCCCCCTAAAAAGCTGAAGTGAGTTAGATTCAATACTTTGGCTACTCAATAGTCTAGCTATTGATGTACTTGACTGCTCTCAATATCACAGTGCTGAATAGTTAGACCAGTGGGCACATCAAGAATGCATGGAAGTCTGCTGACTCCACAGCCTTTCCCACAGAACCTAGTACCTGTATCAATGGGCTATGTAGGCTGCCCTTTCTTAACAGAGCAGGAGAAATCTCGAGCCAAGATTCCCAGAGGTTTGTACATAATAATACCACAGCCATTATCAAAATATCCATCCCCTTCCCTCCTCCCTAAGCTCTGCTGAACTCTGAAAGTTTTAAAATTCATGCATCTGGTTTTATGTTTCTTGCAGGACTTGAAATATTGATTACCTCGCATTTTTGGGAAGGAGTAAAAGTTATATCTTTGTTGCCATGCAGTCTTCACTTTCTCAGTTATTTTTGTATCGCTCTGGTACAATCTAGCTGTACTGACCTGTCCCCTTTGTCTTTACTCAGACTATTCTAGGCACAGGGGCTACATGTTGGTTATCTCATATTCCCTATTATGCAAGGAGAATTCACTGCCTCCACTTATGTATCACCTGAATAAAATTACTGGCATAAAAAGGTTGTTTTATGATAAATTGCAATGCAGTTTGAGAATTCTGGAATTCAATAATAGATTAAATAAAGCTCCTTGATCTGGACAAAGAGGGGAACATTGAGCAGCATTGGAGGTCAATTGGTTTTGGGATTCATCAGTCGCAACAAATTAATATTAATAGAGAAGTTGGTTGCCATTGTATGTTAGTAGGAACTAGGCTTCAGCTCATGTTACTTCTGGGAGGTTGTGTAATTAATACAAATGATCTGATGGTTGGTAATAGGTCAATTACCCTGTGTGAGAACTATTTGTGAAGACGTATAACAGTTTTCAATAACACGCTAAAGTTCTGGTTACTTGCAAGGGGAATTTTATAGTTTCGACTTCTCGTACCACTTTCAGTATCAACGTATCCTATCTTATTGTAACATCTCAAGCAGAGCAGGAAACAGAGCCCTTTGTTGATCAAAAATAACTGCAACTGTTTGAAACTTCAGGCTTTAACCTCTTAATTCTTTTGAAATAGAGATGTTAAGATAAACGTAACAGTATTACATTCAAATGTACAATTAAATGTACAAATTTAAGAATAGACAGGTTATGCAAGGCAGGATTCACGCTCTCTAAAGCAGGAAAATATACATTTTTGTTTGCAGAGGTCCAAATCCAATTACCGTGTTTTACCAATCAATACATTAAAGCAATTCCTTTTGATATTTGCATCAAAAATCACTGTCTGCTCTTTAATTAAACTGCAAGAAGCAAATCCATACATTTGAACCAGATAATGAACACACATCAGAAGGCAGTACAGAGATAAATTTAGTGATCCAAATATATACATGGTGTATTTGACGTAGCATATCCTCAATTAGGATGATTTCTGCTCATCCACCAGGTCAAGCACAATGTGTGGTGTCTTTCAAGTGTCACGGTTTCATTTTCTAAAAGGAAAACACTTTTTTTTGGGTCATACTTGATATGTGCACTGAGCCTCCCTTCTCTCCTGACTAGACTGGAAATGACTGTGATTTGAGCTCAATGCCAAGTTTCTTCAGTTTAAATCATTCACTGTGGATATGTTAGTAACTAAAATTGAAGATTGAGTATCAAGATACTGTACTTTAAACACTATGTGGACATCCAATTCATTTTTTACCTACTGAACAACATGTTCAACAGCAAAATAAGAGCACCATTTTCCCAGCATGTTGTTCACTTTTAAATAACTCTTGACAATCCAAAAATAATTTAGATCAAAATAATCAAGTAATTATGATCATAGCGTTGAATATGTTTTTTTTTGGCAGATTCATTTGAATCAGGTCTGATTAACAATATGTTACAGAACCTGACTGAGCTGAGGCTCAATACTACACTGTACTGTTATAATTTGGGCTTTTCCCAATACTGTTGCCTTGTGTTCACAGCAAAAAGCTGTCTCCTGTGATCTGGAATGCTGCACAGTTTTACATGTGTATGAGATCACATGCTCAGAATTATCAATTTCCTCCTAATTGGGGTAAACAGTACACTCGCAATCATGTGGGATGCCCACCATATTTCCCCTCTCTTGAAAAGTGGAAACTACCATGCCATCCGATCAATGTATCTACAAACTACCTGGTCATATTTATTTACAGGTTAAATAATATATTGAAGCAGTAAGATACAGCGAGGTATGAATCAGTGCAATACTTAAAAATAAAAATTGAATCAGCCCACCAGGGGTTAAATGCCCTCTAGAATATATTTCTGACACTAATAAGTGACAGAACATTTGGATGAAGCAGACTTTTGCAATGTTATATATAGGTAATACAAATCTCAGTTTATTCATGGAGTTCAGGGGAATGATTTTAGTATGGAGGCGGGAACTCAGCGGGTGGGTAAATAATTGTGTGGGAAACCTGGAAGTAACTTATGCGTGTCAGATTGTCCGATTGCAACTCAATTGAAGGCACTTAATGTTAGTTCCAGATTTCGCGTCTCCATGCTGTGCAACAGGCGTTCTGCACATTCACATGACACGATTTAAAGCCCACTATGTAAAAGACCAATGCAAAAATAGATTTTTGAAGGAGAAAGGAGTAAAAAGCGAAATGGAAGGACATAGAGGAAAGGCAGCACCCAGGTTCTCGGATGCCTCCCTTGAGATACAGGAGGGGGAGATGTTATTCTCAGGTAATAGGAGGAAGAAACCTGCTTCTGGCACCAGAAGGCATGGCTGGAGGTGGAAGAAGAGTTCAGCAACAGGAGCATGGTGCTTAGGTCATGGCTGCAGTGCAGTCGGTTTTAATGACCTAACCAGGTCAGGAAAAGTGAGTACATTTGCTGATTCGTCCACATCCTGTGTTGTGCAACACTCCCCTCTCAATCTGTGTTAGCACGTCCACTGCATCACATAACTCCTCACATGCAGTTAAGTTTCAGCGTCAACCGTCTTTCACTTTCTATGTACTTCCTCAACTCCCCATTATGCACCCACTACTACCACTCATCCCAATCCTGATGTAATGTGATACATCTATCTGATAGTCACCCTTTGATGTATCTATTTCATTGTCAGCCTCACCAAAAGCAATGCATCCAGCAGGTGAATACATCACCTTCAGTCACTCACAGGTCTGTTCTCTCTCCTTGTAGAAGAAGAGAACGCAAAATGCAAGGGAGAAGGCCAGAACTGGAGGTGGTCCACCGCATATAATGGAGCTGACAGATGTGGAGGAGGAGGCCATGGAAATTAATGGGACAGTTGCATCCCTATCCATTGGCGATGGAGAGACTGGGAACCCGCAGATGGCTGGTGACTGAACTTTAACATTTTGCATACACATGATGAATGGATTTTATCAATGAGTGAACTGTGCCAGATCTCAGTATGGTTATCTGAAAGATTGTCACTTTTCCTATGAATAATTCATATCGCTTTCTGTTGTCTTCCAGGACCTTCACGACTTCAAGAACAATCAGGGGAAATGGAAGACAGAGGAGCTCATTCCTTCTGAGGGTGCACTGTCACAGGACATAGAGCAATGCACCAGCGCAGATACTCACACTTTGGTGGGTCCTGTTAGACAGATAGTTGGGTTGTCACCTGATGATTCACTACTCACGAGCAGACACTGGTGGAAGGGGCAGCTGTGGAGAGTTCACTTCGGGGGGCGCTCTCCTCTCCAAGCTCTGCTCAGTTGGACACAGATGCCTAACCCCGGGAAGTAGAACGATTGAGGT
Source organism: Heptranchias perlo (assembly GCF_035084215.1). NCBI lineage: Eukaryota > Metazoa > Chordata > Chondrichthyes > Hexanchiformes > Hexanchidae > Heptranchias > Heptranchias perlo. The sequence goes on from NC_090349.1 coordinate 28,319,471, forward strand.
ACAGCTGCACCTTTGCGAGGTACTGGAAAATGTGCCACGCACACACTCCACAATAATGGAGAGGATGGTGGAGTCCAACTCCATCGCTAGTGGATTGTTGTCACAGGCAAGTGCGAGAATGTCTGCAGTGGAGAGAGTGGCAGACACCATTGAGCTTCAAGAACGGCTCTCAAATGAGGCTTTGCAGGCCATGACAATGGCCATGCAGACTTTGGATGCCAACATACCTACTGTTTTAAACAGGGTGACAGATACCTTATCCATGGTCTTACAATGCGACACATCTGTTCACCAACCTGCTGTCCAGCAGAGTGGTGTGAGTGATGTGGCGCTGGCCCGGGAGAGGGATGATGGCGAAAGGGGACATGGAAGTTGGGACGTCACTGAAAGCGTCCCACACCTCACCTGTTGCCCCCCTCCCCCAACCAGTACCTGCAATGCTGCCTCCTCTCCTAATGGCCGAGTCTGCCCCTGCACAGATGCAGGTGAAGCAGTCTTTGACGGGGGTCCTTAAGTGCTCCAACGCCCAGAGGGCGTGGACCGAGAACATCTCAGTGGGCAGGCCAGGTATCTGAGCAACCTGCTACTACCTCTGCTGAAGCCACAGGGGATGCACCACGTAGAAGCGGCAGAAAGCGAAAGGTTAAGCAATTGTAGTTCATCAAGGGTGTTTGACGAAATGTCGTGTTGTTCATTTATATATTTTTTTTGTTATGCCACATTAAATTTAATCATTATCACCACTACCATGTCTTGGCCATTATTGTGTGTCATTTGTGAAGTTGGCCTTTCATTTGCTTCATCACGAATGTCAAGACATGACGACATCCATTGGGTGGTTGTGCGATGGGTCTATGTGTGGTTGAAGGACTGTGCAAAATGGGGGGGGTGAGTGGTGGTGGTGGCTGTTCCAGGCGGCCTGATGAGTGCATTTGGCCTCCTCCACCTGTAACCCTCTTTGCTGAGCTATGTTGTGCAGGACGCTGCACACAGCGATTATTCTGGACACCCTGACTGGCGAGTACTGAAGGGCTCCCCCAGATCCATCCAGGCACCTGAAGCGCATCTTCAGCATTCCCATGGCTTGCTCATTGACACACCTGGTGGTCATGTGGCTCTGGTTGTACCGCTGCTGTGCCTCGTTGGTGAGGTTTCTCACAGGTATCATAGCCACATCTGCAGGGCTTATCCTTTGTCTCCAATGAGCCGGCCCTTAAGTCTGACTCCTGTCTGGAAGAGGTCAGGAATGTTGGACTCACGCAAAATGAATGAATCATGACAGCTGCCAGGGAATCTGGCGCATACCTGCAGAAATCTCTTGCGGTGGTCGCACACCAGCCGTGCATTGATGGAGTGATATCCCTTTCAGTTTATGAATATTCTTAGCTCATGCACAGGTCCTCAGATTGCTATGTGTGTACAATCAATTGCGTCCTGAACCTGTGGGAAGTCAGCCAGAGGGTTGAAACCCAGTGCCCTCTCAATCTGGCTGATATTATCGCGGGGGAAGTTGGTGTATCGGATTACTTGGCCAACAAGCCATCCGTGACCTGTTGTATACACTTATGTGCAGATGACTGAAACACCCTGGAGATGTCACCGGTGGCGCCCTGGAAGGAACCAGAGGCGAAGAAATTGAGGGTAGTTGTGAGTTTAACTGTGACGGGCAATTTGTGGCCACCGGGTCCAGCCAGGAGCATTTCTTCCCGAAGGAGCGTGCAGATGTCTGCGACCAACTGCTGACTCGATCTCTGCCTGTGTGGGCACTGCTCCTCAGAGAGGTCCAGGAAGCTTGGCCTCTGCCTGTACACCCTCTCACATGGGTGGTGCCTCCTGCGAGGTTGGCCCCTCCGTTGGTCCCCTCTCTGCTCTTCTCCAGGATCTTGTTGTGCACTTCTGTCTTGTGCACCAGCAGATCCCAGAACTGCACGACATGCCTACCGCGGATGGTGATGGCCCTCCTCCCCAGATGTCTACATCCATTGCAGTTTGAGGGGCTCCAAAATGTTGGTAAATTTGTGTGAGCACAAGAATTCTTAGTCTCAACAAAGAACTCTCAGTCTAAACACAAAGAACTTCCAGCCAAACATTTGCCTGAGAGAACTGAATGCCCAATTGAGATGTATCAATCACTGGTATAATGGTCCAAAGGAGCTTTGGCTGCATCGCGCCTCTATTTCAACGGCGTGTTTCAGAAGCCATGGGGGACATGTTCAGGAGAAGTTAAATCCGTTTCTGTTGCAGAATCCACAAAAAGTTAAATACTAAAGTGTTTAAAGTACCTAAGTTGCCCCTTTAACTATCGGCACACTGGCTTTAAGTGGGGACGGGACTTCCGGGTTTCTGTTGCGCGCGGGCATCCTAACGCACCTGGGACAAACCCGGAAGTGGGCATGTTGGAGCCGGGATGCCGTGCCACTCCAAAAATCAATTATTTTTACTGCCCACCTACCCCCAACCCACCTGTTCTTGGGGGTTAAAATTACCCCCCCCCCCAGATCTCTATCCAGAATGAATGCCTATGGGAGTTTTTTTCAGTATATAAGCAGGTCACACACCTCTGAAATCAGAGCTGTCAATCATCAATGATTAAAGACACTATGGGCCAGATTTTACTGTCAAACTAACGGTGAGGCTAAAGGCGTTTGCCGTTATTTATGCACAAATGGCAGAGTAACTTCAGAAGAGGGGGAGATGTGCGGTTAAACGCAAGTATCCAAAAATTTCTCTCCGAGCTGCGCTGCTCCGCTGTTAACTTCATGAAAACGGCATCGCACTGTCTGCCTCACCATTGAAATGCATTGAATGACGTGAAATTGCTGTATTTGCACGGTAGATACGAACTAAACTCGCCACAGAAACTTAAGTCTTGTCATTTCAAGTCTAAGTACCTTTTAACAATGTGATAAGTGTTAATTACTGCCAATCAAAACTCTCTGGCACTGAAAATTAACCATGACCAGACTGGAGTCTCATTCCTTCAGGTATTAATTATTGTTGGAGATTTTAAAAATGTAAAATGTAAAATTTAAATTAAAAAAAAAAATTTCTTTGTCTCTTTTCCCTCTCTCTTAATCCAATCTTTCCCTCTCTTTATTTCTCTTTCTGTATCTGATTTGAGATTGAATTCACTCTCTCTAATTTACAATTCCTTCTCAGTCCTTGCACTGTTAATTTCATAATCCTTCAATCTGATTGGTTACGGAGATACCCAGTTGCTTGTTCTGTTCATTCAGGTCCTAGATGCCCGGTTTCCCTTCACTGCGATGTTATCAGCTCGCACTTCCAGCAACTTGCCTCGCAAAAAATTTAAAAACCTAAACATAATAACAGCAGATACTGTTAGATGTCCTGCTACAGCAAAATGTGGGCCAATGATGCAAACTTTTGCATGGAATACTGATGAGCAGGTGCTCCTACATTATGTACTTTCCAAAGATCTGTTAATGGCTTGACTGTATACAATTTAATTAGTACCTAGAACAAAGCCCACATCTCCTGCCTAATTTCCAGCTCCCAAAGACGATTTGTCTCTGATCTTCATTTTGTATTTTTGATAAGGAAGGGCAGCTTCCCTTTTAACTCTAGCGATTTCAGAACTGTATGAGATAAAATACAGAAATCCCCCTAATTTGCCATGGGCTCAGGTATCCAGGCAAATTAAAAAAACTTCAGCTGCTTTGACTTCAGACCTGAAGCCCTAAATTAGCCTCGTCACAAATAAAAGATTTTGTTTACTGGTCCTTTTTTGGGGGGAGAGGGAGGAGGAGAGGGATCTGTAAACTTGCTCTTGGTCTTGCCTCACAGAAGTCTCGGTGTTAGGAACACAAATAAGCCCATTACGCATTACCATTGAGATAACCTTGCTAGATTTGACATCCATCCTACACAGCACAACAATCACGTCATCTAGCGTATTCCATTGCCGGGGACTCTGACAGGAAATATTTTTAGTAATAAATGAGTTAGAAATAATCTTCAGCTAATGTAAAGGCTCATTTGTAATGTTGTATTTAACAATGTGAGTTTTACAAGAAAAGACATTTTCCCAGGGTATCCAGACTGAAAGATTAATTTGCGGATTTTCAATATTTAATGCCATAGGCAGTGACTGAGCTGAATCTCTTTGTGTTTGATTGAGCTGTGGAACTCGATTATACTTCCTTTTCAAATAAAGATAAAAACCAAGTGATTAGATCATGAGTTATCTCTAATTATCTTTAGGTTGCTGTCAATTTATTGACATTTACTGTAACTGGAACCTCATTAGCAAAATTGACAAAATGAGATTTATTTTCTGCTGAACCATGCAAACTTAATTCGATTTTTCTCAAACTGCTAAAGGCATCTCAGGTATGATTCTATTTGGTTTGTGATGATGCTGAAAATATACTCTAGCATGTTTCAAAACAGTATGCATTTTCTTTCTTTCTGTGCTGCAACTACCAATGTAAAATATTCAAATCATAAACATGCAAAAACTTATGGGTTTGGATACATATATCTTTAGAAGTGGGAGGATAAGTTAACAAAGCTTTTTTTTTTACAAAAAGCATAGTATCCTAGGTTTTATAATTAAGGGCATAGTGTACAAAAGCAAAAAGGTAATTTTAATCTATACAATTAATTGGTTAGGCAGCTTTCCTTAGGAAGCATCTCAAAGCCATGGAAATGGTGAAGAAGATAATAGCAGGGTTCTGACATTTTAGTTATGAGGAGAACCTGGAGCAATTGGGGTTCTTTTAATTCGAACAAAGAAGGTTAAGAGGACATTTGATAAATGGGGGGAGAACAATTTCCACTGGTTGTTGAGTTTTTTGCAGAGGGTTGTTAAGATATGGAATGGTCTACCAGCCCCAGTGGTGGAAACGTAATCCATATAGTTTTTAAAAGGAAAGTGGATAAATATTTGAAAAAGAAAGATTTAAAAGAGAATCAGAAGGGGTAGGAGAATGTGACAGGGAACCAGCACAGGCACGATGGGCTGAATGGCCACCTATTATGCTGTAAAATTCCATGGGGGCTAAATTAGTTAGTGGCCCAAACCGGTCAGGATTCCGGTGGTGTGCTGTGTCGGGGCGCCAAAGTGGATGGGCCGGTGGACCGAACTATATTTGTCCTCGGACCCCATCGTCATAATTCAGGTGAGCCGCGGGTACCTCTGTTGCAGCTCACCTATCTGGGCCTAACCAATTTTAGAAGGCACAGAGGCACACAGGTAAGCCCGGGAGGGGGTGGGTAGTGATCAGGAGGGGGAGGGGGCGGCACGGCAGCATCCCGCAGTTTTGTGCAGCCATGAGGAGCACCCCTACTCCTTTTGATTCCACAAAAAACAACATTCCAGAGGTTTTGGGGCCTTTTATGAGCGCCCTCTCATGGTCCCTTTTAAGGACCATTGACTAGGCAAGTCAAGACCTGAAAATACTAGTAGCAGCTTGTCTATTGCAGCTTCGACCGGTCCTAACAAATTCAAGAGTCCGGGTCTGAAATGGGCGCAGGAGCCTCTATTCAATATTGAAAGGAAACTTGGGCTCATTTCAGGTGGCCATGAGGGCTGCCTAAAAGAAAAGCCACCGACCAAAGGCAGTGGTCTGAATGCCGGTACAGATCAGGCCCGGGCCTCTACACTGCTAAATTGGTGAAACGGGAGCAACGATGTTGATTTCAGGCCTCTTATCATCTTGGAAGGAAGACATGTTACCATAATGCCTGCATGAAACATTGAGCATCCACGACCAGTTCGAATACATTGAGTGCCAAGCTGCTGCTGTTAGGCAGATGTGCCTGCGTTTGAGTGAGTGACTTTGAAGGGGATGCAAGTAGAAGTAAAACAAAAAGAGACACTTGTTTTGTTAGTCTCCCACTAAGATGCCAGGCTCTCCCAGGCCCACACTGTCACTCCAGGTTGATTAAGAATTTGGATGTTGGCAGGCTTACCACCTGTCCAGTTTGTCTCTGTGGTTGGGGGCAGCCATCTCCTTTTAGAAAATAGACAAAACCTCCACTTTTAAACATTTGAAATACTGGAGACTGGCACCCCAGCCCACAAATATAAGTAGTTTCCAGTTGCATCTTGACTTGGTGCCACAACATGCAACAGTTATGAGTGACATTAGAAGATTTTTAATTGTCAGCCACTAAATTCAAGCTGAAGCATTACGGACATGGAAATGCAGGTGTGATATGCGAGAGATTGTGCTTCTCATACTCCTTTGCTAATGCTGCATCGTATTCAAAGGCACAGTGTTTGTGGCATGTATACTGTGAGTATAGACTTACTATGATGTGAGAAACTGTGAGCAGCCTTACCTTGGAACTCTTACATGAAATTTCTTCCTCATCACCTATGGACATTAATCCTATCATCCATCTTCTGCCATGCTTGCTGCACATTGGGGCACACAGAAGGGTTCATTTCAGCCCCAAATAGCAGTACCCTTCTCTTCCAGCAGAACATCCACACTGTCATGATGTTCAATCGCAAACCTTCCAAGGCAACCAGCTATGTTCAAATGGAGCAGCAGGCCTTTAAGTGCTGCCGTTCTCAGGATTTTCCACCCCTTCCATTCACTGCATTCCCACCGCCTTTGGAAAACATGCAGAGTGCACATTCAAATTATTATAATGAGCTGATTTCATTGACTCTGACAAGATCAGCTTCCCTTTCTAGTCATATGATGATAGATTTCAGGAGCTCAGCAAGCCTGGATCCATTTTTGCCTGGATCACTGAATCAGCCCTCCAAGTACTTCCAGGCTAATGAAATAATGCTTAAGCTAGCTGATCTGCCCCCTCAATGTGGCTTAAGCTCATCCATTGAGAACTGGCTGCTACGCCAGCATGATTTTTTCCAATTCTTTGAGTCAGGTTGACAATTTATGGCTAATTTGGTGCTGATGGAGTTCAAATTTCTAGGTACTGGGGTGAAGTTACTCAAACTTATTTCACTTAGTACCCTTACAGTTGAATGAGAGAGGAGAGAGTCGTTCTACCAGTGTGGACTGGAGGCCCCAGCACTGAAAGCATGATGTGCCAGCTTATCGTGCCACCCAGTCCTTTTCACAGTTGCCCGATTAATATATTTTCCAGTAAATTTTTGTTTCTAGTCACCTGACATGTTTTACAATAAAGATATTTCATCATAATCTTGCAATGTTATTACTCAACAAGTTCTACCAGTAACGTTAAAGAGCATCTGTGGTTACATCAAAGAAAGTTTGCTGTTTTGAACATTAATAATGAAAAGCAATTTAATCTATTAGTGATTTGGAGAATAGTGAAATAGAAGTCACTACATATGGCAGTCTTTCCATTCACCCTATAAATGTTTTTATGTTTAATATCTAGCTAGTAAAGCACTATCATTCTTGTACTCATGAACCTGACCACCATCCCCAACTCATGCTTCTATTGCTAAATTTATCTGTCATACTACAGAGGGTAGTTGTGTAACTAGAACAGGCAGATAACAATTTAAAATGATCATGGTCTGGACTGCATGGTCTGGAAATTGGGGTGCTACCATTTTGGTAAGAGGGTAGTTTACGCGTCTCTCCTCCCACCCCCATGCCTGAACGATGAGTAGTGAGGCTCTCCAGATATTGGGTGTTGTGTTATTTCAACATTCCCGGTGAAGTGTGAAGAGCCCGGCAGTGAAGAGGACTCCAAGTTTGGGCCTCTACGACATGCTTCCTGCCCACCATATTGGGGTCTTAGTAGTTTCGGGCGCTATGCAGACCAATAAGTAGATTTACGTTCCGTTGTTATTCTGTGCTAGTGCACTCAGTGTTTTTACTGGGTTGTCTTGCCCAACATCTTTTATGCAGAAGTAGTACATATGAATTTGAAGAGGGAACAGAATGGTTAAAAACGGAAGGCTAAGCAACTAAAAATGTTGCCACAAAACCCACAGACCAGGGTTACCGATAGCCTGGTTGTCCAATATGCTTTTAACTTCTCAAAACTCAGCTCTTACCAGGTTCGCTGCATCAACCCAATATTGGTGTAATCTCTTGAAAACAGCACTATAAGGGAATTAATTGGACTCCTTCATAAAAAGATTTCATTTCTTAAAAGTAACTAATACATTCAAGATTTGTCACTGACTCCCATGTTTGAATATATTTTGTTATAGTCTCATTGCATATGAAGTTTACCTCCAGTATTAAAGATAAAACAGTATAATTCTTGGACTGCATTCATCAACACCTTTGGTTCACTCATTGAAAGTCAATAGTATCTATCTTTAGCTTATTAAAATCTTGTATTTAACCTGCACTTCCTGTAGATGTCAAACTTACTTCCTGTAACACTTCTCCTGTTATACTTTGTTGAGAACACCTCTACTGTCATAAAATAACATGAGCGACACCACAGGAGATCTGCTTGTATATATTATAAAATTACTGGATATGCTCACCCAACTAATTGGCCAGGAACCTTCTCACAAAATTCCTGTATTGCAGGATTGGCCCTGAGAGCCAACAGCAGTATTCTTTTCCCCCTACAAGAACAACTTGCATTTATATAGCACCTTTAACGTAGTAAAACGTCACAAGAGAGAGTTTAACCACCGCCCCTTGATATTCAACGGCATTACCATCGCCAAATCCCCCACCATCAACATCCTGGGGGTCACCATTGACCAGAAACTTAACTGGACCAGCCACATAAATACTGTGGCCACGAGAAGTCAGAGGCTGGGTATTCTGTGGCAAGTGACTCACCTCCTGACTCCCCAAAGCCATTCCACCATCTACAAGGCACAAGCCAGGAGTGTGATGGAATACTCTCCACTTGCCTGGATGAGTGCAGCTCCAACAACACTCAAGAAGCTTGACACCATCCAGGATAAAGCAGCCTGCTTTATTGGCACCCCATCCATCACCTTAAACATTCACTCCCTTCACCACCGGCACACTGCGGCTACAGTGTGTACCATCCACAGGATGCACTGAAGCAACTCGCCAAGGCTTCTTCGACAGCACCTCCCAAACCCATGACCTCTACCACCTAGAAGGACAAGGGCAGCAGGCGCATGGGAACACCACCACCTGCACGTTCCCCTCCAAGTCACACACCATCCTGACTTGGAAATATATCGCCGTTTCTTCATCGTTGCTGGGTCAAAATCCTGGAACTCCCTACCTAACAGCACTGTGGGAGAACCTTCACCACACGGACTGCAGTGGTTCAAGAAGGCGACTCACCACCACCTTCTCAAGGGAAATTAGGGATGGGCAATAAATGCTGGCCTTACTAGCGACAGCCACATCCCATGAATGAATAAGACAAAAGGCACTTCACAGCGGCGTTATCAAACAAGATTTGACACCGAGCCACATAAGGAGATACTAGGACTGGTGACCAGAAACTCGGTCAAAGAGGTATGTTTTAAGGAGCGTCTTAAAGGAGGAGAGGTGGAGAGGTTTAGGGAGGGAATTCCAGAGCATAGGGCCTAGGCAGCTGAAGGCACGGACGTCAATGGTGGTGCAATTAAAATTGGGGATGCGCAAGAGACCAGAATTGAAGGAGCGCAGAGATCTCGGAGAGTTGTGGGGCTGGAGGAGGTTACAGAGATAGGGAGGGACGAGGCCATGGAGGATTTGAAAACAAGGATGAGAATTTTAAAATTGAGGCGTTGCCGGACCGGGAGCCAATGTAGATCAACGAGCACTGGGGTGATGGGTGAACAGAACTTGGTGCAAGTTAGGATACGGGCAGCAGAGCTTTAGATGAGCTCAAGTTTATGGAGGGTGGAAGATGGGAGGCCAGCCAGGAGAGCATTGGAATAGTCAAGTCTAGAGGTAAAAGAGGCAAGGATGAGGGTTTCAGCAACAGATGAGCTGAGGCAGGGGCGGTGACGGGCAATGTTACATCCACAGCAGTAGATGGACAGCCTATTTATATTAAAAATAGAAAATGCTGGAAATATACAGCAAATGGTGAAGAGAAAAGGCAGGTTAATATTCAAATATCGTCCTTGTCATCTGATGAAACGGCTAAACCTAAAACATTAACCCATCTTCTCTTGTCAGATACCAACTAGCCTGTTGTGTATTTCCAGCATTTTCTTTTTGCCTGAATAGCTTGTTTGTTTGAGCCCAATTGTTGAAATGTGAAGTATGCTCCATGCAGCAGCTTTGGCTGGTTCTCCTTTGCTCTTCTGCAGGTGCACAGCATAGATGCAGCCTCGGGGGTTGATAATATAGTCCCAGCACAGAAGCACCGCTGTTCTTTCAGTGTTGCAAGTACCTGTAGCAGACAGAGTTGACCTCACAGTATAATACGCGGTCAGCTTATTAATAAATCATCATGGCTCGTCTGTCACACAGTGCATGACACGCTGCGAGCACTCCACAGTCAAGGGGTGGGTTTTCTGCCCCCCAGCAGCTCTTAGAAGGCAGCTGATTGCCCTTAAAGCTGTCCTGCTACTGAAGAACGAGAGAAAATGACTGGAGCTAGGACACAGGGGCTGAGAACTGTTTCATTCAGTGTAACGGCTTTGGACATCGTGCTGCAGGAGGTCCTGCAAAGTGTGGTCTTTTTCAGTGGGGCCACTCTCTAGTGTAGGCCAGCACCAGAGCAGCCTGGATAGAGGTGGCTGAAAGAGTAAGTGTGCACAGGACCTGAGAGCAGGTAATGAAATATTGTGTTGTGAGAGCATAACACAAAATCCTGTTATGTAAGCTCTGTTTCGAGGGGTGTCTTGCTGACAGCATTTTAGAATCTGGTTTTCTTCTACACCTATAGGTACCCAAAAGGAAAGACATGGCAGAGCCCAGTGTCTGAGCATTTTGCAGCACTATGCGTCGCCCACCTAAAATGATAAGCACCAGTACAGATACATCCACTCAACGGGAGGGAGGCAGTTACTGAGTAGCAGGAGGGAGAATTTGGTGAAGCGTAGATGAAGAGGAGCAAGTACAGGTGGAACTGGATGAGGCCGAAACAGCTCGCTGGAGAGCCAGCTAGATGCCTCAGCTGCTGACCCCAGACATAGCCCATGAATGCAGATTGGCAACTTAGCATCAACAGTTCATGCAGTCATTTGAGAGTGTTCCAAGCAGCCTGTGCTGTTTGGGGAGTGTCTAAGGAAGAGTCCACAATCCACATCTGTGCGGTGCTGTACAATTGCCAGACAGCTGTGCACCACCAGGGAGAGTGTGCCCATCCCAGGGCCTTCAGCAGCAGAGCCTCTTTGGCCAAAGTCCCAAGGTCAGGTATAGCTTTCATCATGAATGTTTTGCCTGGGGCTCTAGAAATGTTGTGCTCCAATCTACAGCAGTCTATCTTGTTTGCATTCACTGTGTTGGGGAATCAGATTGAGGCAGCTATAATGCTGGGCGTCAATAACCTCATTGCTGGCCAGTGATCTGCTCCCACACAGATCTCTGGTCATGTTGAAAGAGTGCCCAGCATCAGGGGAATGGCAGGAACTGTTGTGAATGAAGGAAATGTCTGAGAGCGATGCTACATTTGTAACGCCCATACGTCCCACTCAAATTACTGCCGATGTGCCAGATGGTATACAGGCATCAATACAGGCACTTGTAGTCACAGGACCAACTGCTGATCTTGTGCAAATATAATCGGACGGGTTCTACGACGGGTGGGCGATCTGCTCCACCAGGTTACCATTTAGGCGGCAAAGTTGAACATTATCCCCAATGGGTCTCAGCTCCACTCCTCCCTACAGTCAAGTAACCTGCCAACACTCTGTTACTGGAGATACTGGAAGGTGATTGGCCTCCATGGAACCGTCCACAGCAAGGAGTTGTGACAGAAGGGGAGAAAATTAATAGAGAAACTAAACTGTCACTGCTCAGTCTTGCTATTTTCTTCTCCTAGTGTGTTAGTTCTGTTATCTCATAGAACCAAGGAAGGAAAATCAGAGTTTAGACAAAAGAAGAACTGAAATTTTCATGGGAAAGTTTTAATGAAGCCTATGAATCCACTCAGTCTTGCATCTTGTTGTAGAGGTTGAATGGGACTTATGGTAAAAGTATGAACAATATCAAATATTTCAAAATCAGTCATATGCTCTGCTGGGGCGTTTAAGACATACACACAGACTAATGAACTACGTAATGTTTTCACACGTTTCATTAAAATTTTGCCAGTTCTTCTTTTGTCTAAACTCTGACCTTCCTTCCTTGGAACTAACACACTAGGAGAAGAAAATAGCAATAAATTAGCTTTAAGAATACCCTTGCACAATAAAAGAAGGCAAATTCAAGAACATTAACTACTGATCCATCTACACAAACTAATCCAGATCACTTCTCTGTATCCAGTGTAACATTAGTTGTACCCAGAAAAGTCGCTCAGCAGCCTGACTTCAACTTTTTCCCTTGACAATGCACCAAAATGATAATATGCTTCTGGATAGGTCAATCCCAATTTCTAGGGGGCAATTTTAACCCTATTCGCCTGGCGGAAATTGAATGGCTGCACAGTTAAAATCACCCAGGTCACTTGCCTGCCCAGAAGCTGACCTGATTGGTATTTTAACCTGCTGTCTTGAGCAGGCGGCAAGAACACCTGCCCAAAACGAGCGAGGTCCTTTATTTACACAGGTATGTCAGGTCTCAATGACGTCATCGGGACCTGACTCCAATTTTAACTCGGCGGCCTGAGTGGTAAGCCGCAGTGAGTTTCTTACCAGCCAACCTGGGACTAGAAGAGGCCCAAAAAGGTAAGCTTTTAATTTTTTTGATTTTCTATGTCAGTAGGAGCAGGAATGCTCTTTTGAGTCCCACAAGGACACCTTAGGCCTTCCCTGCCCCCTCCTTCCCAATTGCGGGATCCCTGCGGAATGGGTGCAGCAGCCGAGCCTGCCGCACAGCTGGTCTCGACAGGCAGCCTCTGGGCCGCGGGATTTTCCACACTTCCCGCCGACTTCTCACTTAAAATAGGTATGAAGTCGGCCGGCGGCATTTAAATGAGGCCCAGGAGTTAAAATACCCCGGGCCACATTTCTGGAGTAGCGGGTGAGTTTGTAACTCACGCTGTCTGCACAAAACTGCCCCGGGTTGTCATGAGTTTAAATACCAGACGACAGCTTTCAAAGGATGAAGTTCACCAGCAACGCCACAAGAGGGAGCACGCAGTTGCTGTTGAGCATTCAGCCTCTGTCTAGGCTTAAAAGCAGAGGTGATCGTCCCTTTGAGGGTTGGAGGATACTTGAAGGATACAGCAATGTGGGGGAATCAGAGAAACGAAAGAGTCTGCCTGTGTTTTGTGGGGAGTAAGTGAAGAAAGCCCTTAAAAACAAGTAACAACAATGCATTTCAGTGGTTTTTATCACCTGAATGGACTCTCTAAACCTTTTTAATCTATTCAGTGCTCTGACTTTCCTTAAAAGTACAAATATTATTAATGTCTGAAAATTGTTAGAAGAGAAAGAGGGATTTGGTTTGGTTTTAGCTATCTTAAAAAAAAATAATTCTGTCTGGATATATGAGAAAACTAAAAACTGAATTTGTCTTTGTTCTTTAAATTAAATAAATCATACATTGCTTTATGTATTGATGCAGTTATACTCTTTAACATGGCATATATAGGAGCAATGAATCTGATAGTATAATTGTGCATATTCATACAGTGGCTTTACATGCTTTGGAATTCAAGTGGCCACCGGGAGATGGTCAGGCTGGGGTACAGAGGGGTTACCTTACCTTTCCTGGGGGTGTCATTCGGTTATGTCGTAATTCTGGTGGTGTCTGGGGCAGAAGGTGGTGTGTTCCCATCTTGCCTCTTGTATCCATTTGTCCCTTTATCTGTAGGGGTGCGGTGAGGGTGAGTTCTTACCTGGATCTCCAGGAAGGGAAATCCAGACTGCTTGGTACTTTTCCAGTTCTGCAAAGAGGCCGTAAATCGCATGATCTGACTGATGTATATGACATGGTGCTTGATTGTATATATGGTGGCTAGGGATAGGACTTTGCAACAACAGAGGGATGCATCATCTTGCTGTTAGTAGAAAGTTGTGCTAGTTGGCACATAACAGACAGTCCTCAAACTCTTGGAGATAGGCATAGCAGGAAGCAGAGTGAGTCTGAGTTGATCTCGATGCAGGTCATTGCTTTTATGGTGTCCTGGATCACAGACCAGAATGGTTAGATTTGGCAGCAGGACTAGAAGGTGTGTAAGAGTATGCCAGTTTCTTAAATATTAATCTGAAAGGTGGAGAGCAAAATGTCATCACAAGGTATTACCCATATGTAAACAATTTTACAACACCAAGTTATAGTCCAGCAATTTTATTTTAAATTCACAAGCTTTTGGAGGCTTCCTCCTTCCTCAGGTGAACGTTGTTGGAACGTTGTTACCCATATGTCCACTAGATGGTAGTGTTTCCTCACATTAGAGTGCACTGTTATTTAAATGGTCATTATTAAGACTAAGCCATAATGTCACTAATATTCATTCCTAGATAGTAACATAGTAACAGTTTCAGGCAGGAGACGACCTTTGATCATCTAGCCCATAAAGCCACAGTATTTCCTTGGTGGAATTCTAATAATTTGTTGACAAGAATCTGTCTCGTTCCTCCTTGAAACCCATTAAGGTTTCTTGTTCCACCACCTGTGCTGGCAACTTGTTCCACATACACCACCCTTTTAATAAAAGTTCCTTCTGTTTTCCTATTTTCTTTTATCCTTAATTTGTAAATATAACTCCTTGTGCTTAAATTTCATACACGGCAGAAAAGATTACATGGATCCAATTTGTCCAATCTTTTCATAATTTTAAACACTTCCATCATATGCCCTCTCAGTCTCCTCTTTTCAAGACAGAAAAGGCCCAGGATAGTCGCTCTTTCCTTGGACATCATTCCCTTAAGTTCTGGGATCCACTGTTTAGCCCTTCTCCCTACCCCCTCCAACAATTATATGATAATTGAATCCTGATCCTCAAATAGATAAACGTGCTGATAAATCACACATTGTTAGGAAAACGATCACCTTCAAATATAAAGGAAAATAGAGAGAAATTAACATGGAGTGAAGAATCTGTTAGGTGAGGGAATATACTGTGGTATCTGGTGGGGGTGTTCACTCAATGGATAATTAAAATAAGAAAGTAGAACGGAGCAAGGCTGAGAGGAGATGTTGCACTATATATTGATGCTTCATTTGAAAAGAAAGGTAGAACCTTGAAGATGCAGAATTCCAAAATTAAATACAAGAAACAGACAGCAGAACAAGTTTTAAACCATACAGAAAATGGACAGTAGGTCAGTCAGAATCTTTATAGGAGGAGTATCTGGATTGTTGGCCTCAGTTAAGTGCTGTAGTAAGACTTGAACCCACAACCATCTGATTCAGAGGCAGAAGTGCTAGCAACTAAGCCAAGGAATCAACGGGCAAGCCAGTAGGGAGCTGTGCTTGAAGGGAGTGCAGTGCGGAGGGAGGGCTGCAATATAGATAGTCCGGATTCCCCAACCCATGTTCCTGTCAAGTGTGGTTCCCCATTTGGTGTACAGGGTCATTAAATCAAATGGGAAAACACAGCAAAGAAAGGCAAGTTATGGGGCCAACATGATCCATTCTCTTGAGGGTATTCAGAAATATTTGAAGGCTTCAAGCAAGAGTAGGGATGAGAATTCCCCATTCCGAGTATTGGGTATATGAAAGAGACACGCAGTACTCGGTGTATGGAAGGGACTCAAAGTAATCGGTGTATGGGAGAGACTCAGGGTAATCTGTATATGGGAGAGACCTGGAGTACTTGGTGCATGGGAGAGACCTGGAGTACATAAGAACGTAAGAAATAGGAGCAGGAGAAGGCCATCCGTCCCCTCGAGCCTGCTCCGCCATTCAGCAAGATCATGGCTGATCTTCTACCTCAACACCATTTTCCTGCACCATCCCCATATCCCTTGATGTCTTTAATATCTAGAAATCTATCAATCTCTGTTTTGAATGTACTCAATGACTGAGCCTCCACAACCCTCTGGGGTAGAGAATTCCAAAGATTCGCCACCCTCTGAATGAAGAAATTTCTCCTCATCTCAGTCCTAAATGGACTACTCCTTATTCTGAGACTGTGACCCCTGGTTCTAGATTCCCCAGCCAGGGGAAACATCCTCCCTGCATCTACCCTGTCGAGCCCTGTAAGAATTTTGTATGTTTCAATGAGATCACCTCTCATTCTTCTAAACCCTAGAGAATACAGGCCTAGTCTACTCAATCTCTCCTCATACGACAATAACACCATCCCCAGGAATCAGTCTGGTGAACTTTCGTTGCACTCCCTCTCAGGTAAGGAGACCAAAATTGTACACAATACTCCAGGTGTGGCCTCACCAAGGCCCTATATAATTGCAGTAATACATCATACATCTTTACTTCTGTACTCAAGCCCTCTTGAAATAAAGGCCAACATACCATTTGCCTTCCTAATTGCTTGCTGCACCTGCATGTTAGCTTTCATGCTGCACCTGCATTTTAGTTTTCAGTGACTCATGTACAAGGACACCCAGGTCCCTTTGAACATCAACATTTCCCAATCTCTCACCATTTAAAAAATACTCTGCATTTCTGTTTTTTCTAAAGTGGTTAACTTCACATTTTTCCACATTGTATTCCATCTGCCATGTTCTTGCCCACTCACTTAGCCTGTCTATATCCCTTTGAAGCCTCTTTGCATCCTCCTCACAACTCATATTCTCACCTAGTTTTGTGTCATCAGCAAACTTGGAAATATTACTTTTGGTCCCCTCATCCAAATTACTGATATAGATTGTGAATAGCTGGGGTCCAAGCACCGATCCCTGCAGAACCCCACTAGTCACAGTCTGCCAACCTGAAAAAGATTCGTTTATTCCTACTCTCTTTTCTGTCTATTAACCAATTCTCAATCCATGCCAGTATATTACCCCCAATTCCATGTGCTCTAACTTTGTTCACCAACCTCCTGAGTGGGACCTTATCGAAAGCCTTCTGAAAATCCAAATACACCACATCCACTGGTTCCCCATTATCTATTCTACTAGTTACATCCTCAAAGAACTTCAATAGGTTTGATGTGGAGATGCCGGTGATGGACTGGGGTGGACAAATGTAAGGAATCTTACAACATCAGGTTATAGTCCAACAGTTTTATTTGAAAATCACAAGCTTTCGGAGCTTACCTCCTTCGTCAGGTGAGTGAGTGAAGGGTTCTAAAATCTAAAGCTTGTGATTTTCAAATAAAACTGTTGGACTATAACCTGGTGTTGTAAGATTCCTTACATTTGTCCAATAAGTTTGTCAAACATGATTTCCCTTTCATAAATCCATGTTAATTCTGCCAAATCCTATTATTATTTTCTAAGTATCCTGTTATCACATCCTTTATAATAGATTCTAGCATTTTCCCTACTACTGATGTCAGGCTAACAGGTCTGTAGTTCCCTGTTTTCTCTCTCCCTCCTTTCTTAAATAGTGGGGTAACATTTGCTACCCTCCAATCTGCAGGAACTGTTCCAGAATCTATAGAATTTTGGAAGATGACAACCAATGCATCCACTATCTCTATAGCCACCTCTTTCAAAACCCTGGGATGTAGATCATCAGGTCCTTGGGATTTATTGACTTTTAGTCCCATTAATTTCTCTAGTAATATTTTTTTACTAATACTAATTTCTTTCAGTTCCTCATTCTCACCAGACCCTTTGTTCTCTAGTAATTCTGGGAGGTTTTTTGCGTCTTCTTCTGTGAAAAGTACTCGGTGTATGGGAGAGACCGGAGTAATCGGTGTAAGGGAGAGACCCAGAGTAATCGGTGTATGGGAGAGACCGGAGTAATCGGTGTAAGGGAGAGACCCAGAGTAATCGGTGTATGGGAGAGACCGGAGTAATCGGTGTAAGGGAGAGACCCAGAGTAATCAGTGTATGGGAGAGACCGGAGTAATCGGTGTAAGGGAGAGACCCAGAGTAATCGGTGTATGGGAGCGACTGAAGTACTTGGTGTATGGAAGGGGCTCAGAGTAATTGGTGTATGGGAGAGACCCGGAGTAATCAGTGTATGGGAGAGACACGGAATAATCAGTGCATGGGAGAGACCCAGAGTAATCGGTGAATGGGAGAGACCCGGAGTAATCGGTGTGTGGGAGAGACACGGAATAATCACTGTATGGGAGAGACCCAGAGTAATCAGTGTATGGGAGAGACCCGGAGTAATCAGTGTATGGGAGAGACCGGAGTAATCGGTGTAAGGGAGAGACCCAGAGTAATCGGTGTATGGGAGAGACCGGAGTAATTGGTGTATGGGAGAGACCCGGAGTAATCAGTGTATGGGAGAGACACGGAATAATCAGTGCATGGGAGAGACCCAGAGTAATCGGTGAATGGGAGAGACCCGGAGTAATCGGTGTGTGGGAGAGACACGGAATAATCACTGTATGGGAGAGACCCAGAGTAATCAGTGTATGGGAGAGACCCGGAGTAATCAGTGTATGGGAGAGACCCGGAGTAATCAGTGTATGGGAGAGACCCAGAGTAATCAGTGTATGGGAGAGACCCGGAGTAATCAGTGTATGGGAGAGACCCGGAGTAATCGGTGTATGGGAGAGACCCGGAGTAATCGGTGTATGGGAGAGACCGGAGTAATCGGTGTAAGGGAGAGACCCAGAGTAATCAGTGTATGGGAGAGACCGGAGTAATCGGTGTAAGGGAGAGACCCAGAGTAATCGGTGTATGGGAGCGACTGAAGAACTTGGTGTATGGAAGGGGCTCAGAGTAATTGGTGTATGGGAGAGACCCGGAGTAATCAGTGTATGGGAGAGACACGGAATAATCAGTGCATGGGAGAGACCCAGAGTAATCGGTGAATGGGAGAGACCCGGAGTAATCGGTGTGTGGGAGAGACACGGAATAATCACTGTATGGGAGAGACCCAGAGTAATCAGTGTATGGGAGAGACCCAGAGTAATCAGTGTATGGGAGAGACCCGGAGTAATCAGTGTATGGGAGAGACCCAGAGTAATCAGTGTATGGGAGAGACCCGGAGTAATCAGTGTATGGGAGAGACCCGGAGTAATCGGTGTATGGGAGAGACCCGGAGTAATCGGTGTATGGGAGAGACCCGGAGTAATCGGTGTATGGGAGAGACCCGGAGTAATCAGTGTATGGGAGAGACCCAGAGTAATCAGTGTATGGGAGAGACCCGGAGTAATCAGTGTATGGGAGAGACTCGGAGTAATCGGTGTATGGGAGAGACCCGGAGTAATCGGTGTATGGGAGAGACCCGGAGTAATCAGTGTATGGGAGAGACCCAGAGTAATCAGTGTATGGGAGACCCAGAGTAATCGGTGTATGGGAGAGACCCAGAGTAATCGGTGTATGGGAGAGACCCGGAGTAATCGGTGTATGGGAGAGACCCGGAGTACTCGGTATATGGGAGAGACCCGGAGTAATCGGTGTATGGGAGAGACCCGGAGTAATCGGTGTATGGGAGAGACCCGGAGTAATCGGTGTATGGGAGAGACCCGGAGTAATCGGTGTATGGGAGAGACCCGGAGTAATCGGTGTATGGGAGAGACCCGGAGTAATCGGTGTATGGGAGAGACCCGGAGTAATCGGTGTATGGGAGAGACCCGGAGTAATCGGTGTATGGGAGAGACACGGAATAATCGGTGTATGGGAGAGACACGGAATAATCGGTGTATGGGAGAGACCCGGAGTAATCGGAGTTTGGGAGAGACCCTGAGTAATCGGTGTATGGGAGAGACCCGGAGTAATCGGTGTATGGAAGAGACACGGAATAATCGGTGTATGGGAGAGACCCAGAGTACTCGGTGTATGGGAGAGACCCAGAGTAATCGGTGTATGGGAGAGACCCGGAGTAATCGGTGTATGGGAGTGACACGGAATAATCGGTGTATGGGAGAGACCCGGAGTAATCGGTGTATGGGAGAGACCCGGAGTAATCAGTGTATGGGAGAGACAGGGAATAATCAGTGTATGGGAGAGACTCGGAGTAATCGGTGTATGGGAGAGACCCGGAGTAATCAGTGTATGGGAGAGACCCGGAGTAATCAGTGTATGGGAGAGACCCAGAGTAATCAGTGTATGGGAGAGACCCGGAGTAATCAGTGTATGGGAGAGACTCGGAGTAATCGGTGTATGGGAGAGACCCGGAGTAATCAGTGTATGGGAGAGACCCGGAGTAATCAGTGTATGGGAGAGACCCGGAGTAATCGGTGTATGGGAGAGACCCGGAGTAATCGGTGTATGGGAGAGACCGGAGTAATCGGTGTAAGGGAGAGACCCAGAGTAATCAGTGTATGGGAGAGACCGGAGTAATCGGTGTAAGGGAGAGACCCAGAGTAATCGGTGTATGGGAGCGACTGAAGTACTTGGTGTATGGAAGGGGCTCAGAGTAATTGGTGTATGGGAGAGACCCGGAGTAATCAGTGTATGGGAGAGACACGGAATAATCAGTGCATGGGAGAGACCCAGAGTAATCGGTGAATGGGAGAGACCCGGAGTAATCGGTGTGTGGGAGAGACACGGAATAATCACTGTATGGGAGAGACCCAGAGTAATCAGTGTATGGGAGAGACCCGGAGTAATCAGTGTATGGGAGAGACCCGGAGTAATCAGTGTATGGGAGAGAACCAGAGTAATCAGTGTATGGGAGAGACCCGGAGTAATCAGTGTATGGGAGAGACCCGGAGTAATCGGTGTATGGGAGAGACCCGAAGTAATCGGTGTATGGGAGAGACCCGGAGTAATCGGTGTATGGGAGAGACCCGGAGTAATCAGTGTATGGGAGAGACACGGAATAATCAGTGTATGGGAGAGACCCGGAGTAATCGGTGTATGGGAGAGACCCGGAGTAATCGGTGTATGGGAGAGACCCGGAGTAATCAGTGTATGGGAGAGACCCAGAGTAATCAGTGTATGGGAGAGACCCGGAGTAATCAGTGTATGGGAGAGACTCGGAGTAATCGGTGTATGGGAGAGACCCGGAGTAATCAGTGTATGGGAGAGACCCGGAGTAATCAGTGTATGGGAGAGACCCAGAGTAATCAGTGTATGGGAGACCCAGAATAATCGGTGTATGGGAGAGACCCAGAGTAATCGGTGTATGGGAGAGACCCGGAGTAATCGGTGTATGGGAGAGACCCGGAGTAATCGGTGTATGGGAGAGACCCGGAGTACTCGGTATATGGGAGAGACCCGGAGTAATCGGTGTATGGGAGAGACCCGGAGTAATCGGTGTATGGGAGAGACCCGGAGTAATCGGTGTATGGGAGAGACCCGGAGTAATCGGTGTATGGGAGAGACCCGGAGTAATCAGTGTATGGGAGAGACTCTGAGTAATCGGTGTATGGGAGAGACCCGGAGTAATCAGTGTATGGGAGAGACCCGGAGTAATCAGTGTATGGGAGAGACCCAGAGTAATCAGTGTATGGGAGACCCAGAGTAATCGGTGTATGGGAGAGACCCGGAGTAATCGGTGTATGGGAGAGACCCGGAGTACTCGGTATATGGGAGAGACCCGGAGTAATCGGTGTATGGGAGAGACCCGGAGTAATCGGTGTATGGGAGAGACCCGGAGTAATCGGTGTATGGGAGAGACCCGGAGTAATCGGTGTATGGGAGAGACCCGGAGTAATCGGTGTATGGGAGAGACCCGGAGTAATCGGTGTATGGGAGAGACACGGAATAATCGGTGTATGGGAGAGACACGGAATAATCGGTGTATGGGAGAGACCCGGAGTAATCGGAGTATGGGAGAGACCCTGAGTAATCGGTGTATGGGAGAGACCCGGAGTAATCGGTGTATGGGAGAGACACGGAATAATCGGTGTATGGGAGAGACCCAGAGTACTCGGTGTATGGGAGAGACCCAGAGTAATCGGTGTATGGGAGAGACCCGGAGTAATCGGTGTATGGGAGAGACACGGAATAATCGGTGTATGGGAGAGACCCGGAGTAATCGGTGTATGGGAGAGACCCGGAGTAATCAGTGTATGGGAGAGACACGGAATAATCAGTGTATGGGAGAGACCCGGAGTAATCGGTGTATGGGAGAGACCCGGAGTAATCAGTGTATGGGAGAGACCCGGAGTAATCAGTGTATGGGAGAGACCCAGAGTAATCAGTGTATGGGAGAGACCCGGAGTAATCAGTGTATGGGAGAGACTCGGAGTAATCGGTGTATGGGAGAGACCCGGAGTAATCAGTGTATGGGAGAGACCCGGAGTAATCAGTGTATGGGAGAGACCCGGAGTAATCGGTGTATGGGAGAGACCCGGAGTAATCGGTGTATGGGAGAGACCGGAGTAATCGGTGTAAGGGAGAGACCCAGAGTAATCAGTGTATGGGAGAGACCGGAGTAATCGGTGTAAGGGAGAGACCCAGAGTAATCGGTGTATGGGAGCGACTGAAGTACTTGGTGTATGGAAGGGGCTCAGAGTAATTGGTGTATGGGAGAGACCCGGAGTAATCAGTGTATGGGAGAGACACGGAATAATCAGTGCATGGGAGAGACCCAGAGTAATCGGTGAATGGGAGAGACCCGGAGTAATCGGTGTGTGGGAGAGACCCGGAGTAATCGGTGTGTGGGAGAGACCCAGAGTAATCAGTGTATGGGAGAGACCCGGAGTAATCAGTGTATGGGAGAGACCCGGAGTAATCGGTGTATGGGAGAGACCCGGAGTAATCGGTGTATGGGAGAGACCCGGAGTAATCAGTGTATGGGAGAGACACAGAATAATCAGTGTATGGGAGAGACCCGGAGTAATCGGTGTATGGGAGAGACCCGGAGTAATCAGTGTATGGGAGAGTCCCGGAGTAATCAGTGTATGGGAGACACCCAGAGTAATCAGTGTATGGGAGAGACCCGGAGTAATCAGTGTATGGGAGAGACTCGGAGTAATCGGTGTATGGGAGAGACCTGGAGTAATCAGTGTATGGGAGAGACCCGGAGTAATCAGTGTATGGGAGAGACCCAGAGTAATCAGTGTATGGGAGACCCAGAATAATCGGTGTATGGGAGAGACCCAGAGTAATCGGTGTATGGGAGAGACCCGGAGTAATCGGTGTATGGGAGAGACACGGAGTACTTGGTATATGGGAGAGACCCGGAGTAATCGGTGTATGGGAGAGACCCGGAGTAATCGGTGTATGGGAGAGACCCGGAGTAATCGGTGTATGGGAGAGACCCGGAGTAATCGGTGTATGGGAGAGACCCGGAGTAATCGGTGTATGGGAGAGACCCAGAGTAATCGGTGTATGGGAGAGACCCGGAGTAATCGGTGTATGGGAGAGAAACTGAATAATCAGTGTATGGGAGAGACACGGAATAATCAGTGTATGGGAGAGACCCGGAGTAATCGGAGTATGGGAGAGACCCAGAGTAATCGGTGTATGGGAGAGACCCGGAGTAATCGGTGTATGGGAGAGACACGGAATAATCGGTGTATGGGAGAGACCCAGAGTACTCGGTGTATGGGAGAGACCCAGAGTAATCGGTGTATGGGAGAGACCCGGAGTA
Organism: Heptranchias perlo; assembly: GCF_035084215.1. Classification (NCBI taxonomy): domain Eukaryota; kingdom Metazoa; phylum Chordata; class Chondrichthyes; order Hexanchiformes; family Hexanchidae; genus Heptranchias; species Heptranchias perlo. The sequence continues at coordinate 28,342,966 of NC_090349.1, forward strand.
ATCGGTGTATGGGAGAGACACGGAATAATCGGTGTATGGGAGAGACCCAGAGTACTCTGTGTATGGGAGAGACCCGGAGTAATCGGTGTGTGGGAGAGACCCAGAGTAATCAGTGTATGGGAGAGTCCCGGAGTAATCAGTGTATGGGAGAGACCCGGAGTAAACAGTGTATGTGAGAGACCCGGAGTAATCGGTGTATGGGAGAGACCCGGAGTAATCGGTGTATGGGAGAGACCCAGAGTAATTGGTGTATGGGAGAGACCCGGAGTAATCGGTGTATGGGAGACTCCCGGATTAATCGGTGTATGGGCGAGACCCGGAGTAATTGGTGTATGGGAGAGTCCCGGATTAATCGGTGTATGGGAGAGACCCAGAGTAATTGGTGTATGGGAGAGTCCCGGAGTAATCAGTCTATGGGAGAGTCCCGGAGTAATCGGTGTATGGGAGAGACCCGGAGTAATCGGTGTATGGGAGAGTCCCGGAGTAATCAGTGTATGGGAGAGACCCAGAGTACTCGGTGTATGGGAGAGACCCGCAGTAATCGGTGTATGGGAGAGACCCAGAGTAATTGGTGTATGGGAGAGTCCCGGAGTAATCACTGTACAGGAGAGACTCAGAGTAATCAGTCTATGGGAGAGTCCCGGAGTAATCGGTGTATGGGAGAGACCCGGAGTAATCGGTGTATGGGAGAGACACGGAGTAATCGGTGTATGGGAGAGACCCGGAGTAATCGGTGTATGGGAGAGGCCCGGAGTAATCGGTGTATGGGAGAGACCCGGAGTAATCGGTGTATGGGAGAGACCCGGAGTAATCGGTGTATGGGAGAGACCCGGATTAATCGGTGTGTGGGAGAGACCCGGAGTAATCGGTGTGTGGGAGAGACCCAGAGCACTGGGTGTATGAAAGGGACACGGTACTTGGTACATTATAACTGCAGCCTTACTCTGCTGATCGTAGATTCATTTCCTGCAGGACAAAAACAGGTCTAATATACAGATAATAATTTGTAGCTGTCCTGGTGAGTGGAAACTAGAATGTGATCTCTAAACACTGGGTTGACATTCAGTTGGATATTCTCATCTGGACAGAGTGGCAACTGGCTCAGTGGAAGTATTCCTGCCTTGGAGTCAGAAGGGTTGGGTTCGGGCCCCTCTCCAGACAGCCCCGGCAAGCAGAGACCAGAGTACCAGCTTTGAATACTGGTTTGACATGCAGCAGGGATACTTGAGTCCAATGGGTGTTAGTGGCTCCCTCTCCATTGTAAAGAGTAGGTGGGGCTGTTTAGCCTTGGTTCAAGCCCCCTTAGAGAAAGTACTTCGAAGATGAAAATCATGAGGAAGGCAATGGGAAACCTCTAATCTTCCCTAGAAAGTGGCTCAATAATCACATGTGGGACTTGAGTTAGGACCTGCTCTGGGCTGAACACAATGGACGAACGGACTTTGTATCTGTCACACATTGAACACTGAGTTTGTTTCTATTCACTAGTCTCAGTAAGTCACTTGTAATTATATTTCAATGTGAGACTGCAGGCTTAAAAATGTTATCAGTACAAATACAAAGGAAATGTTTGTTGTCCCTCTATACACTACGATAGTTTTATTTACAGAAGCAAAGCATTCTGTGGACCACTACTTTTTACTTTGCGCTGCTATTTAATCTTTGCTCTCAGCACGCTGTTACTGCAGCAGTAAGATTTCAATATGTCGGAGAATATTCACACTCTGATTCTATATAACGAAGATGGACAGCTAAACTGTTCTTTGTATTTGTACTGAAAGTTCATTTCTGAGCCTGCAGATTCGCACTGAAATTTAAACACCAGTGACTGACTTGAGACTAATGCTGCAGCTACAGGTCTCAGAGTGTGATGCATAGACCCAAGTTATACCTCGGCCAGCAGGTTCCGCTGATGAGAACAACCGAGGAGTTCTTGTGTGCGCACTTTCATGTCAGTACACACATGCAATCACCTCACACTGATGTGAATCTGTCAGGATACCTGCAGCCCTAAGATCAGTGCACTTATATACCACACTCTAGGATATCATTTTAATCATCAGCTTTAATTTCACAGAGGCCTAACTCTGGTCAAACTATTTCTTTCAGTAATTCCATTTAATGTACAGACAATCATGTTTAAAACTTTTACGGAGCGGCAGACTATCTTTACACAGTATAAAAACCTCTGAGTTTCTCCCACCAGAATTGCTCTTAAATACTGTAATTAAAACATTTATTTAAGTTACAGTTTAAAAAAACAAAAAATTCGAGTGCAGGTTTCGTAGAGATTTTAACTTTGTTTAGGTTATTATTTCTTGCTCCTAGTAGTCATGTTCCTGACATTTGAAAAGGTGTATTTGTACCACTGACTTAAAAAAGAGGGGTAAATCCCACAGAAAGTAATCAGTCGGATATGCAATAACCTTCAGAGACTGGGCAGTGGTCAGTCAAGTGGCTAATTCTAACAATTGGTGAGCCATGGCAGCCCAGTCTACTGTTGACTCACTGTGGCAATGGCATGGGTTAGGATCAGACAGCTCTTTCTGGGCAAGAGGCCCTGACACCCAGTTAGAGGGACTGTGTCAGCATTAGAAATTTGTGACTTGCAAGTCAGAACTTCCTGTGACTAATCAAATGTCTGCTCAGCTGTGTCTGAGTGACTATGATTGTGAGTCTGGCACAATCATTAAAAGACTGCGGTGGTCTATTTTCATTTTGGATATTGCTGAGTGGATAGTTGCTGTTGCTCACAGCTTAAATTAATTCTGGTTCTCGTTACAAATGTCTGGTTCCCTTAGTCTCTCGCAGCCTCTTTCGAAGCTGTTGTGAAACTGGACAAATACATCTCCCCTATAAATGTATTTGGATATCTACAAAAATAAATTCCTGAGTTGGCCAACATGAGGTGTTCTTGGTGTGGAAGGCAGAGATGTAAGCAAAGGCCTCAGGTTGATAAGTCCTGATTCGGGGTTATCAGTTTGACTGTACTGACCCCTCTCCCCAAGTCTATGTCTGAAAATTTATACATAATTGAACCTAGCATTTGCAAGGGTGGAAGCTTAAAACTAGATCTTTTGGGTATGACCACTATTGGATGTTTCTATGGCAACTATAAAGACATCTAGGATACCATGCTGAAATCGGTTCAACTACTGAATGCATCAAAATCAAATGAAATGGAGGAGGACAGGTTGGTAAATATAGGTTATAAAATGCCAAATGCTATTAGAACATAAGAAATATATTGAAATGAGCTAACCTGAGGGGTTGCTAATCTTGTGAGACTACAAGAAGCAATAAATGATCACAGAAAAAGAGCTGGCGGATATATCCAAAGTGCATAGACATACATAGAAGTTACAACATTGAAACAGGCCCTTTGGCCCAACTAGTCCATGTCTGCATTTACCCTCCACGTGAGCAAATAGCCCCAATCACATTTACCTCCCCTGTTCCCATATCCTTTCATCCACCTATTCAATCTAATCTTGAATGTTGACATAGTTTTTGCCTCAACCACTAATCCTGGAAGTGAATTCCATAGCCTTGCAACTCTGTGTGAAGGAGTTTCTCTTGTTCTCTGTTCTAAATCTCTTACATTTAATCATTCTAGACTCCCCCCCACCCAATCTACTGAAAACAGGCTGCTTCAATCTACTCTATCCCATCCTTTTATAATTTTAAACACTTCTACCATATCACCCCATAATCTGCATTATTCTAATGAGAAAGACCCAATTTTTCAAGTCTTTCTTTGTATTTATATTTCCTCATACCAGGCAGCATCCCAGAAAATCTGTGTTGTATCCTCACTTATTGCCCTTATAGGCATTCTGCTTCAATTTTAGATGAGTAGATAGATTTCCCATCCATACTGGTTGTGTTGTCCAGTCACTGCACACTCTGGTTGTCATAAGCCTTAATTTAACTCAGGGCTGGAAACGGGAGGCCGGGTGCTGAGGCGAGCACCAAACCCCCGTGATTTCGACTGGGAGATTTTGATTCCTGTGCCTTATCTGCATGGCCCCGGTCAGTTGCCAACCAAAACCAATGGGAAGTGGTGGCTAACCGGCTGGCAGAAGTCATGGGGAAAGGGTTTTGGGAGGGCCTGCTGATCGGGAAGGGTGGGGAGCTCTGGGCAGGGGAGGCCAAAACTTTCTTTGTGGGGCCTGGAGCAGCATTCATGCTCCTCCTGGCTCCACAAGGAAAACGTCTCGGCCGATTTTAAAAGGTTAAAATCGCCCCTAAAGAAATCATTACATATGATCTGTATGAAGGAGTTAGGAATGCATTGGGATTTCCACAGATAAAGAGCAGCAGGGAAAGGAAACAAAATAGGTCCCCTTTAAGGACTTACCCGAGGGCTGTTGCTGGAATCGCAGCGGCCAGATCTTTCAGTCCTTTTCTCCGGCAACCTGCCTGGGGGTGGCCATTAGGTGTCTGCAGCTCGCTGGCTCAATGATAATGAGGCCTGAGACCCAATATTGCGTTCACCTCGGGCCTATCCATTCAGGCACAGGGATCATTTCCTGCGCTCCCGTGTGCCCGTTTTTGGGTGTGTTCGAATTTCTAGGCCATAGCGTGTGTCTGAATCTACCTAGAGCTTCTTACCTTTAAGTCCTGCGGCAAGATCCCCATTGGGCAAGCTTCCAATCAAAGGCATTTCCAATGCCTTGAGCTCACCCACAATATTCAGATTAAGCTACAGCGGGGTTCGTGCTAGGGCATTCAGCTGGGCAAAGTCCTGCCCCCGTCACACTTCTGCCTCTGCGGAAAATCTAACCAATTGTATCCTGACAAAGGCAGCTTGTCAGCATGGCCCCAATGCTGGTGGTGCTTGAGGATCTCGCAAGCTGTTGAGTGTGACAGTGGTGACATGTTGAGGACACATGTGTGAAGATGGGAATGACAACAGCCCTGTGTCATTTCAATTTGATCCAGACATAGTTTTTTGGTTTTCCAAATGCAGAATTGGCTTTTCTGGTACAAGATTGTCCATTAGTGCATTATTTGACATCATGCTACGCAGGTAAGTGAACTACATTTAACTCAGTGTTACTAATGGTGATGGTTTGTTTGGTGTAGCAGCTGGGGTTGGTAGAAAAGTGACCTCTGTTTCCAAAGGCTTTTGATAAGGCCATAGTTACCAACCGTCAGTAATGAGCAGCAGATCCTCCACTATGTGTGTCTCAAGTCTGTAGTCCTCTGCAAATAAAAGCTCATGTATGACATCCTCTGTGGTCTTTGTCGTGGCTCGTGCTTCCTGAGGTGCAGGAATATATGCAAAGACTCATGCCTTGGCATCTTGCTGTGTCATTAAGCACAAAGAAGAGTCCATAGAGGCAAAGTGCAAGCATATAACGCTAACAACTACTTGTATTTATATAGCACCCTTCACATGCAAGGAGATGTCTGAATGCTTTGCAATAAGGAGGAAAGGGATGCTGTGGACACTGAGTTGGGGCAAAGGAGAGGGGAATAAAGAGACTAGAATGAGGAACTGAAGGCATGGCTGAAGAATGAGTTTCAAGGATGCTTTTGAAAGCAGGGAGAAAGTTGGCAAGACAGAGGACAGGGTATAGTGGTTGAATGAGCGGGTGCTAATAGTTGAGTGGAGGGACTGAGGGGTGAGGAGAAGCTTGGCATTAGAGGAACAGAGAGTATGTGCAGGACTGTAAAGAGATCACTAAGGTGGGGTGGGGCAAAATTATAGAGAGATTTGTCAGCAAGGAGGAGAATTTTGAAATCAACATGTGGGAGCACAGTGGAACAGCCATATTGTAAACCATACAGGTTGTTATAGATTGAAAGGAACTTTCCAGTATTTAATTAACAGCAGCTTCTTTAATTTTAGAAAGTACAGATGTAAGATCTACAGGCCAATGGTTCAAAATGTAAATGTGATCATCTTTTGTTAAGAGGTAGGGTGAAATTGAGCAAATTTCCAAGAAGAAGGAAAGATGTAATTGGGAGTGAGTGGTTGAAGAGAAAGTATATGATGGCAGTACGTTGGAGGCATACATCTTAAAGACAATAGAAGGGCTGCCATCAGGTTTAGAAGGGACATTTTATGACTTCTTGTTCCCAGCAGAATTCATCACTCTTTAGGAACGCACAATGTAAATGCAGGCTTATGCCGCACATTATTTTCACCATTTAATGTTTAGAAAATTTTGCACAGGTGCACCCGAATTTCTAAAATGCACTCTCAGGGTCAAGGCTGCCTGTTGGGAGTGCAATGTCAGAAAAGTACTGGGTCTTGCTAGAATCCAGAGGGTGGATAACACTGATGGGGATAAACATGACTTTCATCTTAATAGTCGGACAGAATGGAACAATGAAGAGAGGCTCTTCGCCAAGAAAATCAAGATCTTGGGAGAAAAGTGAGCCAGAAAGGAGAGCGTTCTCTTTACGAGTGGCCGCAACTGTATCATCAGCACTGAAGACAGATGAAAAAGATTTACGGAACTTATAAGAAATAGCTTTGCCAAGAGACCAGAACAAGCAGCTCCCGGAAAGGCAGGAAGACAAGTAGTTGAAACTTCTTGTCAATAAAACTCTAATTAGCAACTGTAATGATGGATTCACAGAGAGTACACACAGATGAAATGGCCTCTGGATTCTTCACACTGATCAGGATGCCAAGTACAGTAAGAACATTTTTGAGAGAAACAGGCACAATTGAATCACCTGGGGCTCAATTTTAAAAGCAAAGCCCAGGTGCGGGGGGGGGGGGGGCGGGGGAAAGAAAATCATGTTTTTTTTGGAGCGGGCAGAGATCCCGGCTCCAACACAATGAAGAATGCGCACGACCCAGAGTCATCTGGGTGCAGGGCCATTCCCAAATCTAAAAGTCCCACCGGCAATTAAAGCCGGCAGCACGGTATTTAAAGCAGCAATCGAACTAGATGAAATAGTTTAAAAATGAATAAATGCAATTTACAATGAAGGCAAGCAATTTCAACGCTGCCTCAACGTGTTTCCCGTGCTGTGTGAAACACGCCATGGTGAAGGAGTTGTGTTTCAGCCAACAGCCATTTGGGCATTTAAATCCCTGTTTGACAGATGGGGATAAAAGGTGAGTTATTGCAGCAGGGCACTCAGTTCTCTCAGATAAACTATTGGCTGGGAGATCTTTGTGTTTAGACTGAAAATTCTAGGTTTCCACTCAGAATTGTTCTGTTTACACATATTGACCAGCTTTTTGGACCCCCTCAAACTGACACTATCAGGACGGGGGGCGCGATGGCTGCATTCACCAGTACATCCGAGGCCGAGCAACATCACCATCCTCGGCAGGCACAACACAACACAGTGCTGCACCACAGGCACCTGCACAAGAACAGAGAGGGGAACACCTGAGGGATTGACTTTGCAGGAGGCACTACCCTTGTCAGTCAGAGGGTCTACAGACCAAGGCTCAGCTTCCTGGACCTCACTGAGGAGCAGTGCATATGGATGCTCAGAGTGAGTCGCCAGGTGGTCGCAGACATCTGCAGCTTCCTTCATGCCGAGCTGCTCCCAGCTGGGCCTGGCAGCATCTCATTACCTGTCGCAGTTAAAGTCACCACTGCCCTCAACTTCTGCGCCTCCGGATCATTCCAGGGTGCCCCCGGTGACATCGCCGGGGTCTCTCAGTCATCTGCACATGAGTGCATAAGGCAGGTCACCAACGGCTTGTTTTGCAGGGCCTCGCAATACGTCAACTTCCCCACGGACGACCTCAGCCAGACAAAGAGGGCAGTGGGATTCCACTCTGTGGCTGGCTTCCCACGTGTACAGGGTGCAATCGATTGCACACATATAGCAAACCGAGCACCTCCACCCGAGCCAGGACAGTTCATCAACAGAAAGGGGTATCACTCCATCAACGCTCAGCTCGTTTGTGACCACCGCAAAAGATTCCTTCACGTGTACGCCAGATTCCCTGGCAGCTGCCACGATTCCTTCATTCTGAGGGAATCCAACATCCCAGGCCTCTTCCATGCACTGAAAACTCGTAAGGGCTGGCTCCTCGGGGTCAAAGGATACCCCCTGCACACGTGGCTCATGACACCTCTGAGAAACTCCATTAGCGAGCGACAGCATTGATACAACAATAGCCACATCGCCACCAGGTCTATAATTGAACATGCGATAGGGCTGCTGAAGATGCGATTTCGGTGCCTCGATCATTCTGGGCGAGCTCTTCAATACGCAGCAGTGAGAGTGGGCTGCATTATAGTAGTGTGTTGTGTATTGCACAACATGGTGCAACAGAGAGGGTTACTGATTAAGGAGGTCCTATCCCTTCATCCACCATCCACATCTGCCCTCCACATTGAGAAGGAGCAGGAGGAGGAGGACGAACCTACGTGCAGAGCAGCGGCTCACCTGGCTGCTCGTGAGGCCAGGGAGCCACCCATATATGAACGGTTCTCGTAAGATCAGGAAGTGAGAAGAGTCCAGTCCTCACACCACCTGGAAAGGCCAACGCGAACACCATCGCGCCAACACCTGCCCCCTCCGCCCCTGCACAAAACAGTCCTGCAACTACACATACATCCACTGTAAAGTGACCCACTGGGTGGCATCAAGTGTCGCTGTTCGTGGTGAAGCACATGAAAGGGCCCTATCACAAGCCAGTCAAGAATGGGCAAGATGTGGCAGTAGTGGTGAGACTGATAACATTTAATGTGACTGTAACAAAAACCAAATATAAATGAAAAACACGACAGTCTGTCAGACACCCTTGTGCAAACCCTTCATGATCACAAATCCTTAGCCTTTCTCTGTGGCTGCAGAGAGGTAGTGGCAGGTTGCTCATGTCCATGGCCGGACTACTTAGATGTTTTCGGCCTACGCCCTCTGTGTTTTGGAGCCCATGAGAGCCCCTCCAAGGTCTGCTCCACCTGCAGGGGCAGACACTGCCACCTGGAGGAGGCAGCATTACAGGTACCGGTTGAGAGGGGGGCAATGGGTGAGACATGGGAGCACTTTGAGTGGTGTCCCCACTTCCATGTCCCCTTTTGCCATCATCCCGCTCCTGGACCAAGCCCACATCACTCCTACCACCCTGCTGGAGAACAGTTTGGGGGACATGTATGATGCCTGGGAAGTCCACTTGTATAGTTTCTGTCTGCCTGTTTAAGGCAGCAGAATGTTGTTCACTGAGTCCGAACGATCATTGTCAGGGCCTGAATGGACTCACTTGTGAGTTGTGCTCGAAGCTCAACGGAGGCTAGCTTTCTCTCCATCGCAGAAATTCCTGCACTTACCTGCGACACTATCTCAGACATTTCAGCAGAAATGTGTAACACTATCTCAGACAGTTTCTCACGTCCCTCTTACGCTATCTCAGAGATTCCCTCATGTCTCTGTGACACTATCTCAGAGATTCCCTCCTGTAACTGTGCCACCATTCCACTAATGCAGGAGTTAGACTCCTCCATCCTCTGCGCTATTGTGGAGAGTGTGCGTGGCAGCTGTTCCAGTACCTTGCAAATGTGCTGCTGTCTCTCAATCATTCTCCTTTTAAAGGATGGCCCCCGGGGGTTCAGCATCTGCGTCCAGCTGAGCAGAGCCTGGAGAGGAGTGTGCTCACCGACGTGGACTCTCCACAGCTGCCCCTACCACTAGTGTCTGCTCGTGCTCACTTGTGTGTGGTGACTCACCAGGTGCCAACCCAACTAACTGACTACCAGGACGCACCGAGATGTGAGTATCTGCGCTGGTGGATGGCTCGCTAAGATGTGACGGTGCACCCTCAGAGGCTGGCAGGTCCTCTGAGGAATCGCCCTCTGCCATCACTGCGGTCGTTGAAGGGCCTGTAAGAGAACAGAAGGCAGTATTAAGCATCATCACAGATGTGTCATGTTGTGATGAGCATACTGAGGTGTTGAACATACCAAGCATTGTTAACATCAATTCATGTTGTGTGTGATGAATGTTAAAGTTGTGTCACCAGACGTTTGTGGGGTGCCAGTCTCGGCATCCCTGACAGACAGGCACTCGAGGGTGTGGCTGATCTTCAGGGCCTCCTCCTCCGCGTCTGTGAGGAACACTATTTGTTGTGGCCCCCCTCCAGTCCTTGCCCTCTGTCGTGCATTTTGCACTCTCCTCTTAGAAGGGGAGAAAGTACAGACGTGTGAGTGAGTGATGGTAAAGTGGCCAACCGATGAATGCATTGCTTTGGGTGAGGCTGACTGTGAAAGAGGGTGAGTATGAGACAGAGACATCACATTGGATCAGGATTGGGGTGAGTGGTAGTGATGGGGTCACAAATAGGGAGATGAGGAAGTGCTGAGGAAGTACAGGTAAGTTGAGGTTGAGACTTAAGTGGGTGTGAGGTGTGATGTGATGGAGTAGTCTTGGCAGCGCAGAATGAGTTGGCGGGGGGGGGAGGGGTTTGATGTGCACCATGCACATCAACCCCCCGAGTTGATGCTGGAGAATCAGTAAGTGTACTCACTTTTGCTGACCTAGTTAGGTCATTGAAATGCTTCCTGCACTGGATCCAGGTGCGGGATATGTTGCTGCTGCTGCTGACCTCCTCTGCCACCTCAAGCCAGGCCTTCTTGGTGGCAGAGGCAGGGCACTTCCTCCTTTTGGCTGGGTGGAATAGTTCCCTCCTCTTCCTCACCCCGGCCAGTAGCAGCTGAAATGAGGCATCGCTGAATCTTGGAGCAGCCTTGCCCCCGTGCTGCTCTATTGGGTCTTCTTGATCTGGGCTCCAGCAAAATCCACTGGAGCAATGGCCCTTTAAATCCAGATGCTCCAGCTGACAGCTTGTGCTGCGGGTGCGCAGTCTGCCCACTGCGCAGCTTTTGGACGGCAAACCCAGAAACAAGATTAACGGCCACCAATTAAGTCGTGACTGTGTGGGGTTTGCTGCATGCTCATTGACCCCCCCTCCCCCGCTGCCATCCTGCCGCCCTTTTAAAATTGAGCCCCTGGTTTCAACTGCTTTCTTAACTGGCCACTGACCTCATTGCTGTTTGTTGGACCTTGCTGTGCACTAAATAATAGCACCTCAAATTGATGCATTGCATGTGAAGTGCTTTGAGACATTTTGTGATAAGTTGCTTTTATAAATGCAAGCCTTCCTTTATTGTGCCATTTAATACTGCTTTCTAGTTGGTATGGGTGCCATGTGACTTCATAAAAATTAATTCATTATGTTCCTGTGCTTCTGCCAAAAGTTTAAATGGGAACATTAATGCAAAGGGCAGTACTTTCAGTGTATGGTACTCTCTGTTTCGTTAATATTCTTAAGTCATTTAAGATTTCTTTCTGTTCGGTGGAGAAACCTGACTATGGCTTGCTTCCATGAGCTTCATGGGGACCTGACAAACACCTGTTCAGCTCTAGGCCGGTCTGTCAACGAGCATCTATTAGCCAGCAGTGGTCTGCATCCTCCTTAGTCCTGGATGCTAATCTCGATCATTCAGGATGTTTAAAATTCAGTGCTGGTCCAGTACACATCAGCATTCAATCAACACTGAAAATCAAAAATCATAGGTAAAAACAAAAAATGCTGGAAACACACAGCATCTGAAAAAGTAAATACAGGCTTTGATGTTTTGGTTGGGTACTCTTCATCAGAACTGTTAAATTTCAAAAGTTATGGACTTTTTAGATCTCTGTCAGGGCCAAGAAAAAGGTTCCAATTACTGTTGACTCTGAAGCCACTCACTAACAGATGTCTAACTGGTGTTAGATGAGGAAGAGAGGGTCAGACTTGAAATGGATCTTCACAAGGCTGCGAGGAGCCTGTTATTATATAACTCAAGCTGGAGGTTTCATCTCTATGCATTTATTGGTCCGGAGAGGATTTGATTTAAAAATACAATCAGGATTTTAATTGAAACACGAAAAGGGCCACAGTATCTCTAACTCTGTGATGTTGTATGTAACACTCGCTCTTAAAATGATGATTTCCCCCAAGATTGTGAAATATTATTCCAAGCAGATGCACATATTAGTCTGAAATTCTTTTGATAAACAAAAGACTGTAGGGATCGATTTCAACTTCCGGCAGCAGCGAATGCATATTCCGCGTCTGAGTCAGAGGACTGGCAGATTTTAACCGCTAGGCGTCATTAGAATGCTGCTGGTCAGCTCCTCGGCCATTTGTGGTGTAAAATGTCAACTGGCCAGTGGGGGATGGATGACAATAGGGCAACCTGGAGACTAACTGCCAGCATCAGTAGAAGACTGCCGCCAGCACGGTTAGTCTGAAGGAGGTGGGAGGGGGGAGGTGCTGCAAGGGTCTCGTGGCTGGGGAGGAGGGGAGCCCAGGCTAGCAGAGGCCCAGACTTTCCTTGTGGGGGCTGGAGGTTCTTTAAGTTACCTTAGCGAGCCTCGCTGGCTTCCCGATAGTTCACCTGTTGGGGCAGCCGGGGCGGGCACCCCTCTCAGACGTGGGTTAAAATTCTATCTGGGTCCCATGTATGTCATGGGACTCCGATTTGCATTTATTAATGAGGTTCCTGCAGGAGTCCAATGGAAAACCTCATCCGCCGCCAAAACCAGCGGTGTTAAATCGTATATCAGCGGGAATGGAGCAGCTCCATTTTAACTGCTCCCCCCAACCCCGTTCCTTTCCCATTAATCGGGGAGTTAAAATCGCTTCTTAAGACCTATAAAGATTAGTGCGGTTCAAATTTGTCAATTCTATAATTGCTGTTTGGCTTTCTCATGTTTTGGGGTTTTTATCCTGGATATTTTCCCTGGCTTTAACATTGCTGAGCACTCCCATGGGTGAGCCTTTACTTCCTGCATCTCTAGGCCGCATTGCTGCCACTTCCAGCAATATTAAAAGTATTACTGCTGCAATATTTTTGATGATACCAGTATTGGGGTTCACTCTATATTCGTATTAGGGAATATAGTGCAACACGTTGCCACTGCTTCTTGACCGCACATTTCTTTGCTTCCTCTTGACCCCAGGCTCCTCACTCACTCCACTGAGTCAATCTGCCTTTCTCTCTTACCCTGATTTGATAGAGATACCTGAGGTCTTGGTAGGATGTGACTGATTCTCTTGTTTAATTCACAGCACTAATTAAAGCATTTGTTTAAATGCTACATAACTGATACAAACTAGAAGATCTAATTTTGTGTGCGTGTATGTGTCTGTGTATAATGTATTATATATATACATTTCAAGAAATAATAATCAAATCATTGCATTTCAAAAGATAAAACATTTACCTTAATTCAGTGATTTTTCCATTAAAATTGGAATTTTGTTTTTCCTGCCCTTTCCTGAAGATGTTGACTATTAGCTGAGGTATCATTCTGTGAGCATCAGTCACATTCCGTAGACACTGATGTTGACAGGATATTTGATCACAGAGGAGCAGCTGATCCCATTTCCTGTCCTCATTTGACATCTCTACACTCAACTCTAGCAGATGTCACTGAATGGCAACCAGAAGGGGGAACTCTAGTTGATTTTTTTTTACTCTTCCTAATCCAGGAGTATTAAGGCTATCACTGCTCCAACTGAGATCAGCTAACTGCATCGGACGGGTATAGAAGCTGGAATCCTCCTGGTCTATATGGCTGAGCTACCCATTGGCTTCATCAGCTGATCCATTGGGAACACTATGGTATACTTCTCAACCAGCACTTGTACTAAACCAAACTGCAGCAAACTTTGTTTTCCTAGTTGATTCCTCTAGTTTACAGTACATAATTAATGTGGATTTTCTAAGATGCCACTTTGCTCACCACTAACTGAGCTTATGAGCACTGTGCTCTAAGGATACCAATGCAAATGGTGCAGGCTGCTATGGCACAATTAACAACTACTGTAAAATTTGTCCTTTTACTTGGAAAAAGAGTCACATTTTAAAAATGATAAGCCCTTTTCTAATTGTGACTATTGCAGTTTAATCTTACTCGAGGTTTGAAGGCAGTAGCTTTATGATTCTGTCCTTCAGAATTGTTCTGAACAATTATCTCATAATAATAGCTGCTGCTTGTTCACTTGTAGCCACAGACAGACAATATGTCTGGTACTCAGGCTGTGAAACATTGCACTATTGTGCAATGAATTTAATTTTTTTTCTACCTACATCTGTCCATATTCTTCACTCAAAAGACAGACAAGTTAAATCCTTGACCTCAGCTCCATGGAGGAGCAGTACACATTCCTTACTAAAATGCCAGCAGTCTGTTTAAAGGTTATAATGTCAGCCTGCATCAAGCTGTGGCCACAGGTACTGAGTCGTAAATAGAATAATCAATTTGTGAATTCTCAGACCTGGCTGTGAGGGTGATCAACTCATTATTAATTACTCTAAAGGCAAGGACACATAGACTAAGATCTACCAGAGTCTTTTTATCAGTTTAACTACAAAGAGCAGTTGCATTCTTGGGAGGAAACCAATCCAGTAAGCTGCTGTTTCTGCATTGCACTGAATTGAACTGATGAAAAGAAACAGTATTTGAATAATCGACTGTATCTGAAGAGTGACTGAGGAAATAAGAGTTTTCTTAATATACCTTATAATTAGGGCTGTCAAGCAATTAAAAAAATTAATTATGATTAATCTTGTGATTAAAATTTTTAATCTTGGTTTTAATGGCATATTTAATTGATACAGTTACTGCATCCATTTCAAGTTTGTTTAATTACTGATGCTATTATTGAGAAGAGCAGGGGTGTTCTCCCCAGTGTCCTGGACAATATTTATCCCTCAGACAACATTGCTAAAACAGCACATTGCTGTTTGTGGGACCTTGCTGTGCGCAAATTGGCTGTCCTGTTTCCTACATTAGAACAGTGACTACACTTCAAAAGTACTCAATTGGCTGTAAAGCATTTTGGGATTTCCCGAGGTCAAGAACCTGACGGCTTATACAATTTTCAGCTCACTTGCGAGGCACAAAAAAATCCATTTGTACAGCAGGAATACGTTTATTACTATAACTCCTTCTATGATTCTATAAATCCCGAATTATTAAATAAAACAATTTTATAAGAAAATGAAAAAGATCTTCACTTTACCGGCATTCACTCAGTTGTCCCTTCCTGTCCCTCCTATTTATTCCTTCTCTATTTAAATTTTAAAATGAATGTTCCTCTTTTCTCTAATATTCCTTTATTCTAACTATTTTCTCCCTCAATTTTTTTTGAAGTTAAAATGGCTTTCATTTGCCTTTATCCCTTATCAATTTTGGAGTTAGGAGCAGAGCAAGTTTTTTTTACAAAGAGGGTGTTCATTGGCTAAAAATCAACTTCCTCCATCTCAAAAGCCTAGCTTTGTATCATCAACATAATCAGGTCAATCTTTGAACTACGACACTTCTCCTGAACTGATAGGGCTCCTACCAAAGCGTATACTCATCAGGTGCCCCACAACTTGATAGCACCCGGATCAGCGCTACCAGAATAATGAACAGGGTGGATTTCCTGCCTCACCCTAAATAAAACCCTCCATCATTGCGGGTCCTTCTCCTCTTCTCCAGCCCAAGCCAATAGAGACAAATAATACACTGATGCAAGTGTATCAAAACCGTAACACATTAACCATAATCTGATTCTGGAGAGAAGTGATGTGAAACCCCTAAGGAAACAGTCTCATGATATTTGGATTCACACTGCATGGAATATAATTCTAGTGTAGTATCAATCCTGGTTTTCAAATGCCGAGAAGCAATGCCATTGTGGGTAATATCAGATCCTTCAAATCATGTATTTGTTCATTTAAACATTAATACAACAACTTTTGATAGTCAAAAGTCTTTCTTGCACTAGATTATATCAGGATAATGCTATTTTTACATGACTCCTGAGGGGGGAGAAGTGATGACTTCCCCGCAGGCCAAAGCTGTTGGAACTAAATCGAGGGCCAGAAGTGGCACAGTAAGGTAAGTTTTTATTTCAAGTTTCCTTCTGGACCCAGTAGGGACAGAATTACTGGTCTGGACCCCACAAGGAAACTCCAGCAGTGGCCTCCGAACCACCTGATTTTAACTGCTGGGCCGCTGTTTTTTCACTGACTTCCCGACCGCTTTGGCCAGGAAGTCGGCAAGCGGCATGTAAACGGGGCCCGGCCGAACCTCCATGCTATCACTCCCGGACGCTCACAAAGGGTGTATTCCTGCTGGGACTAAAAATACAGCCCTGCCTCTGTTGTGTTTTGGAGATGCAAAGATATGCACTAAAGTACAAATTGTTTTTATGCAGTTCACAATAACAGTTGCTGGTTCAGTTTTGTACCCAATTCATTTTCGAAATCTTCCACTATAAACCATGCTGCACATCTGGTGTGACTTTATTTGCTGCAGAGTAAAGGTTTTACCCTGCAAACCAAAGTTAATTAACTGAGGCTTGTGAAAGGTCCAGTGTCCAGGTGAGGTGTAGTCCTCCAGGCTTTCTCTTCCCTGTGTTGGGCATCTCAGATATTGGATAACGTTCCATACTACTGCTGGCATCCAACTTCTCTCTGCTTGTCTTCATCCTCTCCTCAGACATGACAATCAAAGGCTTATTATGCCTTAGTGGGATTTTGAAGAACCAGGTTTGATTTGGGATGTGGATGAATCATTTCTGCCAATGTGAAATTATGAGCTATGAAAGTATGACTAAGGACTACACATCATTTGAAGAGGATTTGTAGTGACAGCTGCCTAAGGCTAACTGTTTCCTTGCAGAACGCTATGGAATTCAGTTACAAGAGAGCAATGGACATGATATATGCTAAGTGCTTTGTTTTGTGGTATTGGCATCTGTGTCATATTAATCTACATTAAGCATGGTTCATATTTGTATTCAGTGAATGGCACAATGTATTATACATTGTGTAAACAGAACTTACCAGCATCTAAGGAATCTATGTGCTCTCCTCTCTCATGAGGTGGAAAAATAATGCACTGTTTTGGTGACAAAGTTTCACCTTTGCCCTTGCTTCAGAGACTTTTTTACGGGTTGCCTTTACCCTCCACACCCTTTCGCAGCCATTTGATTGTTTCTTGCAATCCTCCATGTCTTTTTCTTTTTTTAAAATTTTAAGATAATATTAGTCCAGCCACTTCACTCCCACTTGTAGGCAAATGTATTTTACATCTCTTCCTTTGTAAGAAATTCTTTCATTAAAACATGAAGCCTGAGCTCCCCGAAATCTAGCTTATGCCTTGGTGTTATTTGTTTAGTCATTTTGCCACCTGCACAATTTAAGCCAAAGTTAACAAAGGTCCAGTGGTTTTTCTGATTATTAAGGTGTTTAATTTGCATGATTTTAACTTTCCAACGGATGGTTTAACTCACTGCTGGTGAAAAATGAACATGCTGCTTTATTGGGGGTACTGTCCTACAGATGAGACATTAACTGAAGTCTGCCTGGTTGTGCTGGGACCTGTTTCAAATGGGCTGGTCCGTGCAAATCCCACAAGTCCGGGTTTTAAAGCAGTGGTTTATTTTTTCCAGTTATTTTTGCATCTCATGATGTGGAGGCATTCAATATTAAAGTTAAGGCTTTCAGTCAGAGGTACAACCACCTATTAAGAGTCCAGGGGACATCAGACCGTAATCCAGGATTTGGAGTGTGGGGGTGAGAGGGGGCATAACCCCTTAGCCCCTGCCCCCATTGGTTGTGCTGCTTATGCTCTCCATGAATTTTAATCACCAGTAAAGCGAAATGAAGTCACTGCCTACCCCAGTCCTGTGCCCTGTCCAGTTTTATACTTGACAAAGGGTGGCGACCCAATCTGAGGGAATTCACTGCCACTTCAAGGTGTTGCTTTTTGGGAACAATGTTGTGTATTCCCACTGATGAAGGAGAAATACTAATTTCCATCATTAAAAACAGTCACGGAAACCCTCTATTTAATCATGCAAATTACCAGGTTACTGTAAGATTATTTAACAATATATTTTTTAATAGAATTGTTCCCAATGCTTATCTTGACGTCGCAGTTCTACCCTGTCACCAACAGGAGGCAGATATGTTCTCTAAATAAACAGCACATTATAATAAGAAAGGTTTATTTCATTATCTGTCACAACATTAAGTCGTGTCTGTGGCTGTTTTCATTCATACCTTGCCAAATCCAACATATAGCACACGCGCGTTGCCACTGTTTTTACAAGCTCCAAGTTCTGGGTATGATGGAAACCGACAGAGCTACTTGGTGAAGAGGGAGGCCACCTCTCGATGTGTCAGTCTGGGCTCGACCAGAACCGCTGTTCATTGATCGTTCCAACAACCCGGACTTTGAAAATTACACAGTAAGCGAAGAGATTCCAGTATTCCCCTTAGAAACTGAGTGACAAGGAGAGAGAAACACAGCTCACCGGTCTGCTGACCGCCAAGCAACATTTCAGCTGGAACTAAGCATGAATATAATAAGCGTCAAGTGGAGCCCCCTCAGTCACCTGATGTAATATCGCCATATAAATAAACAAAAGTTTTAATTGTTAGTAGCCGATATGGCAAAAAACACCTCCTTGTATTTTCGTATAATCGAAGGAAGAAATTTACCAGCAAAGGACGTGTAAGTTCCTGTCTAATATACGGTGGTTCTTTGCCTGCATTGTGGAATATGTAGAAACGCGTTGTTTTGTCGCCAGCATTAACACAAATGCGATTGTAATATTGTACAACGTCTGTCTTTGTTACAGGTCTGGCACCAGTGATCCTTACTGTATAGTCAAAGTGGACAATGAGATAGTGGCCAGGTGAGTGACCCTCTCTATCTCCTTATTACAACGGCTGTGTTAGACAGTCTCGGCATGTATCTAATTGCAAAGACTTATTATTTTACCTCTACAGATGTACATGAGGATTTGATTTCTTGAGGATATTTGCATATTAACAATTCAGGTATGGGCTAATTTGCTGGACCAGGGGGACTACAGCATTTGCTGTGGTTAACTGGCACGTATTTATAATTTGAAGACACCGTAGTCTGTAACGTGTCTCCAATAGCGTGCATTTAATGTTTAATGACAAAACACTGGAAGTTTTCTAATCTAACAGACTTGTTGCATTAAGAGAACCTTTTACGAGACAGCTGGAAATATGGTGTGCCAGGTTCGTACTTGCATTTCGTGCCAAATGCTGTCCACATTATCTTTGCAGAGATATATTTTCTGTGTTGATTTCCCTTTAGTTACGAGTCTTAGCAGCGGCACAACGTACAGGTGCATTGGTTTGATTGTAGCTCGGAGAAGCCGCGGTTTCCGTTTCCTCAGTGAATGTGACCCAGCCATTGTGTTATTTAATCTGCACGGATCCACATACGGTGCAAGATAGAAAATGCACTCCGGAAATGTAATAAGGCTAGCAAAGAGCATTGGATTAGGTGCACGACCATTAGTAAAATCACATTCTGAACAATTCCTTGTTTTGCTTTCCACTCTGAATATCTGCCCTGTACTAGGGCTCTACAGACAATTGGAAAAGTGTATGACAACCCTCACCCCCCAAATGCTAAACAACATAATTCGCGTTAAATTATGTTTATCGCGGGCAAAATGATGGGCGGCTCTTCAGGATGATGCCAGCTATATATGGTAAAAAAAATCAAAAAGACCAAACCATAACATCCCCTGTAATCATTCCACCTTCATGTTGAATAATACTTCAGGGAAACCTGTTGCGTGAATGGTAACAGTACATTCCATAATTGGTTATGGAATGAAAACATGTGGATAACCAGTAAGTGACCAAAACCGCATGTCAGACCAACACTCTATTGTCCAGTCCAAATCTGGGATGACGGATACTGGAGTCAAACCATGTTTTTGGTTCAAAATATTTGTAAATAACTTAAACAAACATTCTGTACACTTCCGGGGAATTGTTCTGACGCATTGCCATGTGCCGTAACTACATGAGTCCTGTGAGGACGGAGTGACCAACAGTGAGTCAAGGGAAAGAGTTGGCTGTGTGCTTTAATGGAATGAATTGTGGTGAGAAAATTGTGATGGGCAGGGCGCAAGATCAGTACCAGTGAAGGAATGAGTGGAGAACTGGAAAAGATCAAATGTTATACCAAACTGAGGTTACAAGGTACTGAATGGAAGAGTGACAATGGGCAGATGGTGGTGAGAGCTGGCATTGGTGACAGCACGATAATAAGATCCTGTGGTATCTAAGCCTGACTGATTATGATGACTGACATAAATGTACTTTCATGATTAAAACTATCCTTATTCTCTTTATACCAGAAAAATAATTGTGCTTATATTTTGTGTATGAAAATTAGCATTTCTCGTGAAGAAATGTCGCAACTTTTATTTGTTTTGAATGTGTGGATAAACTGTGGTGGCAGATTGCTCATTATAATCTCAAGTTTCAATTTAACCACCATTTCATGATCCAATTTCCTAAAATGTTTGAGTTAAGCCTAAATGTTCTCATCCAGTTGCTATTGGCTCCAGGACTCTGTGATATGCTTGACCGCAGGAACATTCTAACGAACTGATCTTTTCTAAAGTTTGAATAGTCGTAACCAAGCACACTCACGGAAAATCATTATTTGTGGATCACCCGCTCCTGGTCTTCAGAAGGGACCCAGCGTAGTAGTGGCAGCCCAGTGAGATACCGACCTCTGCAAGGACACTTATGGGCCCATTGATGGGAAGAGGGTGGTATTTTAAAAAAATCCCTCCTTGGGGAGCCATTCGGATCAGTGCCGTGGCTGGGGAGGGAAGCAGGGTGGTGCCAGAGTTTCTGGCAGCATGGGACAGGCGCATGCCATAGATGGACCCAAAGTGGCACTTGTCCCATACGAGGGAGATCCCCTCCTGCACACCCTGCAAACTCCAGAGGGGTCACTACTGGAGGTCACCACAGGGTACGATCCTGGTGTAACCATTGGGATTGCAACCCAAGCAAATTTGGACAAGTAGTCACCATTGAGAAAATAAAACACGGAGCATCTGATAATGAGTGGGAATTCATGTATGAGGCAGTACATACAAATTAAAAAAGGTAAATTAAAATCAACTGTTGGACATCTCACAGGCCCTCTCACCTGCAAAAATGGGACCCTAAAACCTTGGCAATGAATTGTGAATTGTGAGGAAGGCAGTTTTCCATATTTTCTAGTCATACGGTTGAGAAAGGCATGGATGTTAGGGAACTTGGGGAAATAAATAGTGATGTCTTGAGGAGTGTACATATTACAGAGAGGGAGGTGCTGGAAGTCTTAACGCGCATCAAGGTAGATAAATCTCCGGGACCTGATGAAATGTATCCCAGGACGTTATGGGAGGTTAGGGAGGAAATTGCGGGTCCCCTAGCAGAGATATTTGAATCATCCACCGCTACAGGTGAGGTGCCTGAAGATTGGAGGGTAGCAAATGTTGTGCCTTTGTTTAAGAAGGGCGGCAGGGAAAAGCCTGGGAACTACAGACCAGTGAGCCTGACATCTGTAGTGGGTAAGTTGTTAGAGGGTATTCTGAGGGACAGAATCTACAGGCATTTGGAGAGGCAGGGACTAATTAGGAACAGTCAGCATGGTTTTGTGAGAGGAAAATCATGTCTCACGAATTTGATTGAGTTTTTTGAAGGGGTAACCAAGAAGATAGATGAGGGCTGTGCAGTAGACGTGGTCTACATGGACTTCAGCAAAGCATTTGACAAGGTACCGCATGGTAGGTTGTTACATAAGGTTAAATCTCATGGGATCCAAGGTGAGGTAGCCAATTGGATACAAAATTGGCTTGACGACAGAAGACAGAGGGTGGTTGTCGAGGGTTGTTTTTCAAACTGGATGCCTGTGTCCAGCGGTGTGCCTCAGGGATCGGTGCTGGGTCCGCTGTTATTTGTTATTTATATTAATGATTTGGATGAGAATTTAGGAGGCATGGTTAGTAAGTTTGCAGATGACACCAAGATTGGTGGCATTGTGGACAGTGAAGAAGGTTATCTAGGATTGCAACGGGATCTTGATAAATTGGGCCAGTGGGCCGATGAATGGCAGATGGAGTTTAATTTAGATAAATGTGAGGTGATGCATTTTGGTAGATCGAATCGGGCCAGGACCTACTCCGTTAATGGTAGGGCGTTGGGGAGAGTTATAGAACAAAGAGATCTAGGAGTACAGATTCATAGCTCCTTGAAAGTGGAGTCACAGGTGGATAGGGTGGTGAAGAAGGCATTCAGCATGCTTGGTTTCATTGGTCAGAACATTGAATGCAGGAGTTGGGATGTCTTGTTGAAGTTGTACAGGGCATTGGTGAGGCCACACTTGGAGTACTGTGTACAGTTCTGGTCACCCTATTATAGAAAGGATATTATTAAACTAGAAAGAGTGCAGAAAAGATTTACTAGGATGCTACCGGGACTTGATGGTTTGACTTACAGGGAGAGGTTAGACAGACTGGGACTTTATTCCCTGGAGAGTAGGAGGTTAAGGGGTGATCTTATAGAAGTCTATAAAATAATGAGGGGCATAGATAAGGTCGATAGTCAAAATCTTTTCCCAAAGGTAGGGGAGTCTATAACGAGGGGGCACAGATTTAAGGTGAGAGGGGAGAGATACAAAAGGATCCAGAGGGGCAATTTTTTCACTCAAAGGGTGGTGAGTGTCTGGAACGAGCTGCCAGAGGCAGTAGTAGAGGCGGGTACAATTTTGTCTTTTAAAAAGCATTTGGACAGTTACATGGGGAAGATGGGTATCGAGGGATATGGGCCAAGTGCAGGCAATTGGGACTAGCTTAGTGGTATAAACTGGGCGACATGGACATGTTGGGCCGAAGGGCCTGTTTCCATGTTGTAACTTCTATGATTCTATGATTCATAATGTCAAGAATTGCTACATGGACTCCAAAAGATCACCAAGAAAACAATTGGGTTCAACATGGTGCACTACTTTCTGGGCCTCCTATAATGGTTCCTGTGGACCTAGGCATGGACACACTCCTGGCTTTCCTCCTGAACATGATTCAAGGTGGCAGGAGGTGGATCCCCCACCCGGTCAATCTGGATCTTGGCTCACTTTAGCCACTAAATCTGAACCAGGAGAAATTCTCCTATCTCAGCTTCCCATTTTGTATCTAGTGCCAATGGCTGGACAGCACACCAGCAGTTCCTCCAACATAACCCGGGGGGCATGTGAGGGAGACAGCCTCAAACCTATAAGGGGGGGATTTTAACCCCCAACAATGGGTGGGTTGGGGGCGGGTGGGAGGTCAAAACTGCAGGTTTTTAAATTGCGGCCGCAACCCGGGTTCAACGCGGCCACTTCCGGGTTCAGCATGGGTGCGTTTTGATGCACATGAGGAAGGCACTGGATGAGGTCGTGTCCCAATTGGTGCCAGCGGGCGGGTATTTAGTGTGGCACTTAACGTCATTAAGAGATGTTAAGTAGCATGTTTTTTAACTGTTTGAAAATTAACTTTAAATTTAACGCCTTTAGGATGGCTTTCCTGAGGCTCGTGAATCTCGCCAGGTAAAAGGAGGCGAGAAGTGCCAGTTCAGCCAGGTGAGTGCCTTTATTGCACTGTGTGTGGGCCAAGAGGAGCAGGAGTGCATCCTCCAGGCCCAACAAGCTTACCTGCTGCCATCGGTCCCCCGCGATCAGCCAACACCCCAAAGTCCAAGTCCCCCACTCCCACCAATCACCAAGTTCTCACTTTCCGCTCCTGTGATTGCTGTGTTCTCATCGCCCCCCTCCCCACAATCGCCGAGTTCCCACCTACCCCCCACCACGATCCGCTGAGTTCTCACCTCCGTCCCCATGATCGCCGAGTTCCCAACTCCCCCCCCACCACGATCACTGAGGTCCCACCTCCGCTCCCACTGCAATCGCCAAGTTCCCACCTCCGTCCCCACGATCGCTGAGTTCTCACCTCCGCCCCCCACCACGATCGCCGAGTTCTCACCTCCGCCCCCCCCACCACGATCGCCGAGTTCTCACCTCCTCCCCCCACCACGATCGCCGAGTTCTCACCTCCCCCCCCCCCACCACGATCGCCGAGTTCTCACCTCTGCCCCCCCCACAACGATTGCCGAGTTCTCACCTCCGCCCCCCCCCCACCACGATTGCCGAGTTCTCACCTCCCCCCACCACGATCGCCGAGTTCTCACCTCCTCCCCCCACCACGATCGCCGAGTTCTCACCTCCGCGCCCCCCACCACGATCGCCGAGTTCTCACCTCCGCCCCCCCCCACCACGATTGCCGAGTTCTCACCTCCCCCCACCACGATCGCCGAGTTCTCACTTCCGCCCCCCCACCACGATCGCCGAGTTCTCACCTCCCCCCACCACGATCGCCGAATTCCCACCTCTGCCCCCACTGCGATTGCCAAGGTCTCACCTCCCCCCACCACGATCGCTGAGTTCCCACCTCCCCCCCCCCAACAATTGCCAAGTTCCCACCTCCGTCCCCATGATCGCCGAGTTCTCACCTCCCCCCCCCACCACGATCGCCGAGTTCTCACCTCCCCCCCACCACGATCGCCGAGTTCTCACCTCCGCCCCCCTACCACGATCGCCGAGTTCTCACCTCCGCCCCCCCCACCACGATCGCCGAGTTCCCACCTCCTCCCCACCACGATCGCCGAGTTCCCACCTCCCCCCCCAGATTGCTGAGTTCTCACCTCCCCCCACCACGATCGCCGAGTTCCCACCTCCCCCCGACCACGATCACCGAGTTGCCACCTCCCCCCCCAGATTGCTGAGTTCCCACCTCCCCCCACCACGATCGCCGAGTTCCCACCTCCCCCCGACCACGAACGCCGAGTTCTCACCTCCGTCCCCATGATCGCCGAATGCCCATCTCTCGCCCCCCCATGATCGCCGAGTTCTCACCTCCGCCCCCACTGCGATCGCCCAGTTCTCACCTACCCCCCCCCCACGATCGCTGAGTTCTCACCTCCCCCCCACGATCGCTGAGTTCTCACCTCCCCCCCCCACGATCGCTGAGTTCTCACCTCCCCCCCCAGATCGCTGAGTTCTCACCTCCCCCCCCAGATCGCTGAGTTCTCACCTCCCCCCCCACGATCGCTGAGTTCTCACCTCCCCCCCCAGATCGCTGAGTTCTCACCTCCCCCCCCTGATCGCTGAGTTCTCACCTCCCCCCCCCCAACGATTGCCGAGTTCTCACCTCCCCCCCCAACGATTGCCGAGTTCTCACCTCCCCCACCACGATCGCTGAGTTCTCACCTCCCACCCTCCCCACGATTGCTGAGTTCTCACCTCCCCCCCCCACGATCGCTGAGTTCTCACCTCCCCCCCCCACGATCGCTGAGTTCTCACCTCCTCCAGCACGATCGCTGAGTTCTCACCTCCCCCCCCCCCACGTTCGCTGAGTTCTCACCTCCCTCCCCCCCCAGATCGCTGAGTTCTCACCTCCCCCCCCCAGATCGCTGAGTTCTCACCTCCCCCCCCACGATCGCTGAGTTCTCACCTCCCCCCCCCCACGTTCGCTGAGTTCTCACCTCCCCCCCCCAGATCGCTGAGTTCTCACCTCCCCCCCCACGATCGCTGAGTTCTCACCTCCCCCCCTCCCCACGATCGCTGAGTTCTCACCTCCCTCCCCCCCCAGATCGCTGAGTTCTCACCTCTCCCGCCCCCCCCCCATGATCGCTGAGTTCTCACCTTTCCCCCCCCCACGATCGCTGAGTTCTCACCTCCCCCCCCCCAACGATTGCCGAGTTCTCACCTCCCCCCCCAACGATTGCCGAGTTCTCACCTCCCCCACCACGATCGCTGAGTTCTCACCTCCCCCCCTCCCCACGATTGCTGAGTTCTCACCTCCCCCCCTCCCCACGATTGCTGAGTTCTCACCTCCCCCCCCCACGATCGCTGAGTTCTCACCTCCTCCAGCACGATCGCTGAGTTCTCACCTCCCCCCCCCCACGTTCGCTGAGTTCTCACCTCCCCCCCCCCAGATCGCTGAGTTCTCACCTCCCCCCCCCACGATCGCTGAGTTCTCACCTCCCCCCCTCCCCACGATTGCTGAGTTCTCACCTCCCCCCCCCAGATCGCTGAGTTCTCACCTCTCCCCCCACGATCGCTGAGTTCTCACCTCCCTCCCCCCCCAGATCACTGAGTTCTCACCTCTCCCGCCCCCCCCCCACGATCGCTGAGTTCTCACCTCCCCCCCCCCCCCCCCCACGATCGCTGAGTTCTCACCTCCCCCACCCACGATCGCTGAGTTCTCACCTCCCCCACCACGATTGCCGAGTTCTCACCTCCCCCACCACGATCGCTGAGTTCTCACCTCCCCCCCCCTGACGATCGCTGAGTTCTCACCTCCCCCCCCCACCCCACGATCGCCGAGCTCTCACCTCCCCACCGCGATCACCGAGTTCCCACCTCCTCCCCATCCTGCCCTTGAGGACATTGATCTCTCCCCGTCTGTTTTCCTATCTGGCAGACAGCCAACCTGTCAACCAGGCTGGCTGTTGGGCGCGAAACCTGGAAGTAAAATTTATTGCCGTCAATTGAGTTGTGGATCGCAGATTCCAACGTGCTCACTTCACTCCCGGATTTCCCACGCAAAAATCTACCCACCCGCTCTGTTACCGGGTTCAAGTAAAAATCATGCCCATAATGGTTCAGCCAGAAAAATCCAACAGGCATCACTGTTGCTGTAACTGGCAGTTCCAACAGAGAAAAGAAATATCCCTTCGGAGCTCTCCATATGTCACTATGTTTGACCCCCTGCCTAGCACCTGCTATCTCTGTTTCATGTAAATTGAGCTATTTGCGCTGCGGTAACAATGTACGAATGTAATACTGCATTTTAACTGAGACCAACTGCAATAAAAAAAGTCTTACAGTCCTGTTCCACCTCCTCAGTGAGATGTTCAGCTCATAAATAAACAAACCCATCATAAGCATCCCATACAAGCTTTCAGAGATAGATGGCCCTTGGACTCAAACCTGAGATTATAATGCAATGGAACAATTCTCTTAACTACTTTGTTCCAAGGTCACCTGGGTGAATTATTAATATTTATTAATGCTTGTCATACAAAGGGTTTTTTGTTAACTAGGATTAGTTTAATTTGTGATTGTACCGTACTCAATTAAACTTCAGTGTCTGAATATGAACAAAAGCTCCATTTATAATACTTGCCCAAATTCAGGTATCCTAAAGTTCAGATATTCTCATGTAACATCAAAGCTATCCCATTTACACTACACAGATTGTGAAACATCGCTCACAATTGGTTTAATGCTGGAACCCAGGTAGCAAATTTACACTGGCTGGTACATTTTAAAATTTTTACTTTAAAATTTGTGCATTCGGGTTATTTAAAACATTTTTACTTTATTTCACAACTTTTAGATTTTTAATCTAAGAAGAGGGAAAATAAGAGATATTTGAGTATATCCATATTCAGTATTCAACAGACCAACCAGATTCTCACTCTTCCAAAATCCACTTGAACAGTCACCTTTTTCTAACTTATTGGCCCTCCTCTTCACAGAGGCATTGTTTTTGTCCTTACCCCCGTCTCAATCTCTTCTCTCTCCACCCAGAAACAGAGGCATTCTTCACCCCCAGTTCAGAGATCAAAGCCATTAAATAAGTTGAGAAAGACATCAAGGAAGCAGAAGACCTTCTGACTTCAATTGGATTGGAGTCTGTAGCCTTAGAACAAAGTTTTAGCAATGACATGGTACATTTAGCACAGATTGAAAATGACATTCATTAACTAAAAGAGAACTAACACAAATTCTGCAGAAAATATTGGGAAAACTGCAGATATAGTAAAGCAGGATGGCTGCAGATGTGGCCAAACTGATAATCAACACTGGAGTTAAAGAAGACACAATTGTAAGACAATCTGGTACCTGAAGTGGAGATGCCGGTGATGGACTGGGGTTGACAAATGTAAAGAATCTTACAACACCAGGTTATAGTCCAACGATTTAATTTTGTGGTGTTGTAAGATTCTTTACATTGGTACCTGAAGGAGAGTGAAGATGCTGTGGAATGAAACTGAATAATCAATTGATGTTTTTTCTTCGTGTGAGTATACATGAATAAATATATATCTTCTGCACCCTTATTTTCTGCTTGTTCCTTATTTTTCAGCTCTGAAGATGGGTACACACCCAGAATGTAGACTGTCTGTTCCCTCCGCAGGTGCTGATTGATCTGCTATATTATTCCAACTTTTTCTGTTTTTATTTCTGAGTGAATAACTATCTAAATTCAAGTCCATAACTTGAATTGTAATGAAATTGGTGCAAAGCATAAAAATTAATATTACTTCTGGGCCCAGCTCCTGTGCCTGCAAAAGAATTTCTGATTTGCCAAACGCTTTGTCATATCAGGAATTCTCATTTGCAGGGAGGCCAATTCTGGATCCAAACAATAGCATCTGGTAGGAACTAGATTCAAAGTGACAGTGAGAAAAACAGTAGGAAATGGAATGGCAGTGAGAACATCAGGAAATGGAGCAGCGATAAGAGGAATGTCGGGATATGGAGCAGCAATAAGAGGAACGTCGGGAAATGGAGCAGCAATAAGAGGAACGTCGGGATATGGAGCAGCAGTAAGAAGAACGTCGGGAAATGGAGCAGCAATAAGAGGAACATCGGGAAATGGAGCAGCAATAAGAGGAACGTCGGGATATGGAGCAGCAGTAAGAAGAACGTCGGGATATGGAGCAGCAATAAGAGGAACGTCGGGAAATGGAGCAGCAGTAAGAAGAACATCAGGAAATGGAGCAGCAATAAAAGGAACATCAGGAAATGGAGCAGCAATAAGAGGAACATCAGGAAATGGAGCAGCAATAAGAGGAACATCAGGAAATGGAGCAGCGATAAGAGGAACATCAGGATATGGAGCAGTGATAAGAGGAACATCAGGAAATGGAGCAGCGATAAGAGGAACATCAGGAAATGGAGCAGCGATAAGAGGAACATCGGGATATGGAGCAGCGATAAGAGGAACATCAGGAAATGGAGCAGCGATAAGAGGAACATCAGGAAATGGAGCAGCGATAAGAGGAACATCGGGATATGGAGCAGCGATAAGAGGAACATCAGGAAATGGAGCAGCAATAAGAGGAACATCAGGAAATGGAGCAGCGATAAGAGGAACGTCGGGATATGGAGCAGCAATAAGAGGAACATCGGGAAATGGAGCAACGATAAGAGGAACATCGGGATATGGAGCAGCAATAAGAGGAACATCGGGAAATGGAGCAGCGATAAGAGGAACATCGGGATATGGAGCAGCAATAAGAGGAACATCAGGAAATGGAGCAGCGATAAGAGGAACATCGGGATATGGAGCAGCAATAAGAGGAACATCGGGATATGGAGCAGCAATAAGAGGAACATCGGGAATTAGAGCAGCAATAAGAGGAACATCGGGAAATAGAGCAGCAATAAGAAGACCGTCAGGAAATAGAGCAGCAATAAGAGGAACGTCGGGAAATAGAGCAGCAATAAGAGGAACTTCAAGAGACAAAGCGGCAGTAAATTCATGGCCAGATCCCTTGGCGAGGCAAGTCAGCTGTTCAGCGGGAGCACTGTTTAATATGATTCACATCCTTGTGTGTTTGACCAACAAACTAAAAAAGATCAGATAAAAACAAAACTGTTGGAAATACACAACAGGTCCTTCAGCATCTGTAAGGCAAAAATACCAGGTAATGTTTTGGGTGCAGACACTTCATCAAAAACTAAAAAGATTACCCTTTAAAGCTTCATTCCGAACCAGTATTTATTTCTGAATAGTTTTGAAGATCTAGCAATATAAAGTTTGTTAAAAACCTAAATGCTTAATTTTTGAGCATAGACAAATATGGTGCACGATATCTAGTGAAGTTGAAAGCCCTTTGCATCACCTTTGCAACTTGCCCCACCCTAACAGCTTTAGGACATAAAATAACAGAGTTAATGCCAGATTGGGGATTTAAAAGGAAGTGCCAAAGGGCCCACAGTCTTCCTATCTCCTTCATTACATTATTAGCACAGGCACTGAGATTAGTCCTACCTAATTTTTATGCAGTGTCAAATGAGTCTGACTTTGAAAACTGCAACTCTAGGCAGATTTTGCCTTTAAGTTTTAAATACTGTTGGTAAAATTACTAGATAATTAACTCTGTGTTTTGATATCTGTAGTAACATTAAGTATTAGGGTAAGAAGGCCTGATAATTATTTTTAATTTTTAATTATAATTTTAATATAATGTATCTAAATGTTGGAAGTCTAGTTGCAATAATATACCCTGATGGTGATGTTGATAGCACTAACGTATATTGCAATGCCCTGCTCGTCTAATTGGACAGGTGACAAACAGGGTAGTTGAAGCCCTGTGATTATGCCTGGCACTGACTGGCAGTCGAGCCTTCATGCTATTTATAATTGCGATGTAACAAAATATTGGGTTTGTTAATGCCAGTAACTAAAACAGTAATTTCTTAGTTTCTACATGTTTTTTTGTTTTTGATACTCTTGAACTTTTGCTTTTGCTTTGCCTCTTGGCATTGGATTTTCCAGCAAGTTACGTTAGTGGCAATGAGTATACTGCAGGTGTGGGAAAAATAAGGGGATAAATTGATAGAATTGCTACCCTGCTTTTGAATGCTAATTTCTGCTGCAAAAGAGCAGTGATTTGTGCATGGGTGAGCTTACTTTCTTAAGAGGCCCTTTCCCACCCAGACAAGGCTGCATATTGGACAGAGTGAACTAGGAATCCAGCTGTATGTTTAAACAAATTGTATTTTTGGGGAAATTAATTGTGTGGATTTAAATATTGTAATTCGGGACTTTCAGTCAGAAGTGGCAATATCCATTATAGTACGAGTTCAGACTTACTATTTCCAATAAGCCTTTTAATGTCAACCCAGAGGAAATTAAGCCCTTTGTTATTACCAGCTCTACTCCTGAATTCTGCGAGGACTTTGTGACCTGACCAGCAATTGTTAATATAAGTAAAAGCGAATCAATCTGGCTGTCTATCACTGTGCTTTTTAACCCTCAAGGACTTTTGCACAGGATGGAGAAAACCGTTCCTTGCTCTCTAAAGATTTAGTGATACTTTCCTCATCGTGTACAGTGCAGGTCTGGGGACATTTTTGTCCCTCATCAGATCAGATTTCAATTTCTCGTTCTCAGAGATTAGTTACATTTCATTTTGGTTTTAGCTTTAAATATAAGTTTTCTTTTCAGATGATGGCAAGTTGTACACTTTACTTTTATTTCTCCTTTCTTTCAAGTATTAGTTTTTTCAGTTACTCTGGTCTATTTTACCTATTATTCCCAGTGCTTTGGTGCCAAGTCTCTCTATTTTGCAGTAGCTCCAAAAGATGCCTCTCTACTTACCAAAGTTCAAAGTTGCTTTTAGTTTTCCATTTATCTGTACTTCACGGCTTTCTGCTATGGCTATGCACATATTTGTTTTTCATTGCTAATTATCTGAGTGTGGAATGACGTGGGTAGTGTTTTTTATTAGTGATTACTGTCCACTAGAGCATGCTGCCCATTAAGGAATGCTGTCTGTTAGGTTCATCAATGTTTACTGTTAAATTTGATCTATAATTTCCATTAATTAATATATTTAGTATTTCTAGGACTTCCAATCCTCACATTACAAGAGGCACAAGAGTCAGAGACGACAGGATCCCATTTATGTCAGGCATTTTTCACAACCTGATAATTTGAGATCAATTTTTAGATTATTTGAGTCAACACCAATGAATGATGAATGGAAGAATGTGCATCCATTTATTATTTATTACACTACCCTAAAGTCAGCTATCGATAAATTCTCAATGTAAATCTATTTATCTTGTGGCGTAATTCTAAGGAACGTTTAGATTGTGAAGTAGCAAGAGCCAAGTGCTGAGTTCCTAGCAAGGTCTTGTTTTTTATTTGGCATCTGTTGTTAGAAATACTCTTCATGCCAATTTTTCCCTCCCAGCAGATTCAAGAGGCTTGTAGGGTATCTTGTAAAGCTGCTGTGATAGGGGATAAGGCCAGCTGGTGTGGTAGCATCATCAGTGTTGTAGGAAAACTGAGTGGGGGTTGCTATGACTGCTAATCCACCACTTTCATTGGTAGGCTGATTTCTTCCTGCTGGGGTAAAATCAGAAAGCTGACAGCATTTCACTTTTCTAGCTAGTGCCACGATGATGATTGGATTGCTACTGGCAGTAAGACCATTCCAGCAATTAGTGCAAGTGCGGAAATCTCACTGATGTTGTCTTTAGGTCTTGCAGCAATTTGAAACTAAAACACAGTTGAGTTGGATTACAGTTTTAATTTTCTTGATGGGCATATAGGCATCAGAATAGGCTTAGAGATGAACTCTGGACTTTCTTTCTGTTTAAATGTGTTATAAATTTGTTTATTTCTAAGCTGGTTGATGGGGCTGTTTTCATTCGGAGGAGATTATGGGCTGATTTGATAGAGATGTTTAAATTTATGAAGGGATGGGCCAGAATAGATAGAAACAGACTGTTTCCAGTGGTTGAGGGATTTAAATGCGGGGCCTAGATATCAGATTAAATGTAAAAGATTTAATATTCTAAAGAAGTCAATGGCCTTTTTGAAATGGCTGCTAAAAAATGCACAAGAATGGTGCAGATCAACGTACTTGTTGATTGCCTTGTATCTCACATATGCCCAGTGATCCAGTTAAGATTGGGAATTCACTGTATGGGGGAATACAAAGAAGGCATCCGCATCCTCGTATTATCTTTGCTACAATGTTAATATAAAACGGCACTGCCTGACTGACTGGCTTCATCTCCTTATGGTCCCAATCAACTTTCTTTTACATTTTGTCTTGGTACAGAATTTTAAAAGATTTTTCAAAGAAATATCTGCATAAATCAATCCATCCTCTTTCTCTTCGGTCCTAGTGTGTATCCGATCTTTCATCCACATATTATGGAAGACTACAGCATGGAAGAATTAAAGAACTACATTTTTATGATGATTGATATAATTTGCCTTGTTGATCATAATATATTGTTATTTCTTCAGAGACTGGCTGATGTTACAGTTGATCTGAGCTACGTAAAATTTTCAATTGTACCCAGTCATTTTCTGTATTGATCCCTTGTATTGATCTTCCTATTGACATTGCCTTTTTTTTAAAAGATTGTTGTTAGGATTTTGCAACTTTAATGGTTCACACATTACATCTTCACACACCAGTTTACAAGGGTCTACATTAAGTTGAATCATGACACAATTGCCAATACTCGAAGGACATTACAGAGTTCTCTACTGGGGGATGCTGAGCAGGGGTAGAGGTAGTGATGGTGGTCCTTTGGGGGATTTTGCTATTCAGTAAGGTTGCTCTTTTCCTTCCTCCACAGCCTACCTTGGGACCAGCTTTTCTTTATAGTGCACAGGAGTCGTGCTTTCATTTCTTCTTACAGCATCTGTGTAATCTTTTTCAACTTCGATTGTCTTTTTGATGAAAGTTTCTACCCATCAATGCGAGAGGTACAGGTGTTGGGTATGGCATACTTTTCCACCTTTTGCCACCTACTGTCAACATCAATGCAGCAAGATCAATTATAAGATGGGACAGATCGAGTTACATTGAGTCTACAGCACAGAAACAGGCCTTTCGGCCCAACTGATCTATGTTGGCATTTATGCTCCACTCGAGCCTCCTCCCACCCCTTTTCATCTAACCATATCAGCATATTCCTTTCTCCCTCATGTGCTTATCCAGCTTCCCCTTAAATGTATCTATGCTATTTGCTTCAACTACTCCTTGTGGTAGTGCGTTGCACCTGCTTACCACTCTTTGAGTAAAGAAGTTTCTCCTGAATTTCCTATTGGATTTATTAGTGACTATCTTATATTTATGACCTCTAGTTTTGGACTCCCCACAAATGAAAACATTTTCTCTACATCTACCCTATCAAACCCTTTCATTATCTTAAAGACCTCTATCAGGTCACCTCTCAGCCTTCTCTTTTCCAGAGAAAAGAGCCCCAGCCTGTTCAGCCTTTCCTGATAAGTATATCCTCTGAGTTCTGGTATCATCCTTGTGAATCTTTTTTGCTTTTTCTCCAATGCCTCTATATCCTATGCTGCTCTTGTCCTTCTTGGTGGTAGAGGTGGTGGGTTTGGGAGGTGTCGTCGAAGTAAGCTTGGCGAGTTGCTACAGTGCATCCTGTAGATAATACATACAGTAGCCGCAATCCGCTGGTGATGGAGGGGTGGATATTGAGTTCAGTGGCAGGGGAGCCAATCAAGTGGACTGCTTTGTCCTGGATGATTTTGAATTTCTTGAGTATTATTCTGGCGGCACCCGTCCAGGTAAGTATTCTATTATGCTCTTGACTTAAAGCAAAAAAACTACATATCCTGGAAATCTGACGTTCCTGACTTGAGCCTTGTGGATGGTGGAGAGGCATTAAGGGGTCAGGAAGTGAGCCATCAAAGGGAACCCAGCCTCTCCCCTGCTCTTGTAGCTATGGTGTAGATATGGCTGGTCCAGTTAAACTTCTAGTCAATGGTAACCCCCTTGACGTTTATGGAGGGGGACTCAGCAATAGTGGTGCTGTTGGAGGTCAGGGGGAGGCAGTTATGCCTTTTCTTGTTGGAGATGGTCATTGCCTGTCACTTATGTGGCATGAATGTTAGCTGCTACTTGTCAACGGATGCTTGGATGTTGTCCAAATCCTGCTTTGGATGGCTTGGGCTGCCTTTTATTGGAGGATTTGTGACTGGAGCTAAAAACTGTGTAGATTCATTAGTGAACAGCCCTACTGCTGGCCTTTTTTTGCAAGGAAGGTCATTGATGAAGCAGCTGAAGATGGTTGCATTTATATAGATATTTAATATATTTAATAAAATGGCACTTCACAGAGGAGAGAGCAAGAATAGAAGATTTTGGAGAATTGACCTAATGCATGGTTGAAAAGAGAGGTTTTGCAGAAATGAGAGAGAAGTAGCAAGGTGAAGAGAGTAGCGGTGAAGAGAGTAGCACTGAAATGGCGGATAGCTCTTCCACTGAAGGCGGAGGGACGACGCACAGGAGGTCAGAATGAAGCCAGACCGGAGGGCATGGGCTGGGATCCAGGGCTGGAGGAAGTTGCAAATGTAGGCTGAGGGAAGGCCATGGGTGGATTTATTAAGCAAGGACAATGATTTTGAATTTAGTGCGTTGGGGACAGAGAACTGGTGGAGATTAGCAGAGATAGGGGTGTGATGGAACTTAGTGCAGGACAGAATGCAAAAGGGGAATTTTTGGATGAGTTGGAATTTGTGTCTGGTGGAGTGCAAGGAGAGCATTGGAGAATTTGTGTGTTCAGGTAAGGAAAGCATGCATAAGAGTTTCAGCAGTGGGAAGAGCGAGGTAAGGGAAGAGGCGAGCAATGTTGCGGAGGTGGAAGTAAGTAGTTTTACTGATGGATTGGATGTGGGGTTTGAAGTTCAACTTAGGGTCAAACAGGGTACCTAGGTTGTACATCATCTGATTCAACCTGAGTGAGGATCCAGGGAGGGGGATAGATTCAGGGCAAGCGTACAGAATTTTGCTGGGAGCTGAGTGTGATGGCTTCAGTTTTCTTACTGTTCAATTGGAGAAGAGTCTGACTCATCTACAGCTGGGGGTCAGCTGCAGGAATGACTTTGATGTGAAAAGGACAGTTAACCATTTGTTCTATAATACCTTCCACCATCTTGATCATGCACCATTTTAAAAATAATGTCCTTAACTCAGTAAAGCCAGTATTTGGTATGCTCAGCATTTCTCAATTAAATGGTTGATGCAATATAATCTGCTCTGTGCATGATCATCCATTTCCAAATCTCACCTAATTCTCTCAATTTACTGTCCATGGCAGACTGAATTCCTTACAATATTACCCATCTGATCTGACAGTTCTCGTTGCTTTGTCATCATCCTTCAGTGACACAGTTATTCCCTTTGTCAATTGTGCTGGTAATACATTTTTCCAGACAGTTTTACGAATCCTGTGAAATTATCCTGCTTGTGTGTTGCTTCATTTCACCATCTCCATGGAGACACTGCCTGTCTTTTCCACTTCTTAGTTTCTTCATTAGATAGATTTTGGCATGTCTTGTCCACCTTCATGTTCTGTATGGTTCTGTATTAGAACCTCTTTAAAATAGTATGTCTTTCCAAACATTTTTACTGTGATATATGGTTTAATATATCGTCACTAAAAATGGGCTTGGTGTCCTTCCTGTTGGTAACATTCACTTGCTGTTTTTGGCTATTAATTCAATTGCATTAGCACTGTCCTCTAGTCATTCAGTCATTTGTCGTTCCTTATACTTTTCTACAATTGTCCATCTAAATTTTAGTGGTCTACTTTATTTGGGTCAGTGAGGCTTCCCTCCTGCATTTAGCTCTTGTGTCTCATTGAGTGACATTTTCAGTGCTTTTATTATAAAACCACATATATATATTTATATATATATAAAACCACACAGCACTCATGTACACATTTAATTTACATATCCAGGTGAGTCATGGTGCAATTAAGGTTACACTACACTCACAAATTCAGACATACAAGGTATATGGGTGGTTGTGTTAACTCAGGTCTAGGCAGGATTGAGGTCACTTCTTGATTAGCGACAAAACTTGCCATTCTATTTCCATGCCCTTTTGATTATCTGTGTAACTAGTATAAAGGAACAGTTTATTGGTCTCATTGAAATTATTGTCCATTTGAGGAGTTTTCAAACTTATTATCATGTGTTAACTGATGATATTGGATCAAATTTCATTGTTGCTCCTATGATATGTGCATTAATTATCCATTCCTCTTATTGCTTTCTGACCTGCTATGAAGCACATCTTCACATACATAATTAATATGTGGAATGGTTTTCTGGGTAGGATAGTGGGGGCAAAATCTCTGAATAATTTAAAAAGCAATTAGATGCTATGATGAGGGTTTGTAGGTTTTTATAGAAGGCCTCCCTCATTCATACTTACCTTTGTGACCTTATGGTTACCCATCCATCAGTCTTCTGTTGCTCCAGAACTCTGATATCTCTACTGTAATCAGTGAAGGTCTGAAATGATGTAATTTTTCTTCTTTAAATATTCAAAGTGCTAATCTGTAACTTGCTTTGTTCAAAGACAGGTGCATCATCCGTTAGCACTTTTACTGAATTACTGTTGTACATCATGCTACATGTATTTGCAGCGTGTTTACCCTTTGCACCAATTAACTAATTCATACTGTTAGTTTTCTATAGAACTGTATTTGCAGCTGTAATTATATTTTTATCAAATTAGTTCAGATCCTATACATTTTATGATCTCACATTATTAAGACAAAAATGTCTATTTACTGATAATGGAGAATAGTTGTTACAGAAATTTGCGACGAGTCAACTAGAAAATGTGCATAAGTGAAAGGATTGGAACTTTCAAGACCAGTTTTAAGTGCCTATGTTCTTCATTGGTTCCAATTTGGACAGCTATATTGAGAACCTTCTCACTGTATTTTTGCTCTGTGTTGCTGTTCATTTAAATAATTTCATAATTTAAACATTACTATTTAGAAATACTGGTACTGACCAGTTGCTTTGACTCTCTCAAGATTCCAGTGTGGTAGCTTCTGTTGCAAATCTGTGGATAGTTCTCACTTACTCTTTTAGTAGTCACAAGAGATGTTGCCTTTGTAAAGTAACAGTAGTAAGTCAATGGTGGGGTGTTGCAGATGTGTTCTCAGTAATTGGGTTAGACAAATAGGGAGTAGTATTTCAAGTTAAACAAAAGAATACAAATAAACATTTGTGAGATTTTGGGTATGTTTATACAGAGACCTTAGTGTCGCTGCAAAGCATTTTTCAACAATCCTTAGGGTGTAAATCCAGAGCTAGGGCCAGCCTGACTGAAGAGAAGAACTGTGAGATTTCTTGGAACATCACTTAGGTTTGACATTGCACGTGTTATAATTCTAATGTGGTGTTAAACAAGGTTTAAAAAAAATGGTTGGGGGTCCCCTGATCTGCTAGAACATATCCTAAACCCACCTGGTTGATATTTAAATGTTTAGACAGTGTAGATGTTGCCGCCCATGCTCGCTAAGTGCTTTCATTTTAATTGCTAAAAGAGGAGCTCTGTACATGCCTGTAACCATAAATGCGTAGAGCTTCCTCCTGGGCAGGACAATAGCAATTTCAGTTAGGCATTGTGACCGGAGAATGAACTGGCTGGAATAGTATTGCAGCTATTGGTCTCAGACTAGTGGCTTCAATGTAAATGTACCATTGGTAAGACAGAGAAAGAAAAAGACTTTCATTTATATAATGCCTTACCACATTTCTCCAAAATGTCTCAAAGTCCTTCAAATAGAATTGAGTGCAGTGACTGATTATGTAGGCTAAAGCAACAGCCATTTTGTTCACATAAAAATTCTACAAGCAGCAATGAGGTGAAAGTCTAGTTAATCTATTTTTGGAGTTGGTTGAGGGAGGAATGTTGGTAAGAACACCAAAAGAATTGCCTGTTCACCTTCAAGTAGTGCCACGGGGCCCTTAATGTCCAGCAGAACAGACAGATAAAGCTTTGGTTTAATGACTCATCCAAAGGATGGCACCTCCAATGTGTTGCACTCCCTCAGTAGTGCACTGAAGTGCCAGCCTAGGTGACGTGTTTGTATCCTGGATCTGGAATTAAGCTCACAGTCTCCTGACTCAGAGATAAGAGTGCTACCAATGGAGCCAAGCTGATACAAAAGGCTAGGATAAATTGTTTTAGATTGTAATTCATTGCTTTGATGATTGATGATGCAATGTTTTCATGTTTAGAACTGCTACAGTATGGAAGAACCTAAATCCATTCTGGGGGGAAGAATATACTCTCCATCTACCCATGGGCTTCCACAATCTCTCATTTTATGTTATGGATGAAGACACCATTGGGTAAGTGAGCTAATGTTTTATAAATATTGGTATTTAGACTATTTGAGAAACCTTTCATTAAAACAGTTTTTAAGAGGTTACAACAAAAGTTACAACTGTTTCTGC
Source organism: Heptranchias perlo (assembly GCF_035084215.1). Taxonomy (NCBI): domain Eukaryota; kingdom Metazoa; phylum Chordata; class Chondrichthyes; order Hexanchiformes; family Hexanchidae; genus Heptranchias; species Heptranchias perlo. The sequence continues at coordinate 28,381,874 of NC_090349.1, forward strand.
CTAGAAATTGCTTTTTGTGTTATTTGGGGTTGAACTGTAGGTTACTAAAAGTTTTGGAGAGAATATACTCCTGCAAGTTTACTCACAAATTTGATGTCCTCAATCTGTGGGCTAAAATGTGGCCAATAAATATCTCCTGAAGTGGCACTGGGAAACAAAAGCCAAATTCTCACTCAGCAGAATTACCGCAGAATTGGGCATTACGGAGTAGGGAGAGCCAGTTTTACAGACCAGGTGTTACAAGAGCCACTGCTATTCAAGAAAGGAGGGAGAGAGAAAACAGGGAACTACAAGCCAGTTAGCCTGACATCAGTTATCGGGAAAATGCTGGAATCCATTATTAAGGAAGTGGTAACAGGGCACATAGAAAACCATAATATAATTAGGCAGAGTCAACATGGTTTTATGAAAGGGAAATCATGTTTAACAAATTTATTAGAGTTCTTTCAGGATGTAACTAGCAGGGTAGATAAAGGGGAACCAGTGGATGTAGTATATTTGGATTTCCAAAAGGCATTCAATAAGGTGCCACATAAAAGGTTGCTACGCAAGATAAGGGTTCATGGGGTTGGTGGTAATACATTAGCATGGATAGAGGATTGGTTAACAGACAGAGAACAGAAAGTAGGGACAAACGGGTCATTTTCAGGTTGGCAGGCTGTAACTAGTGGGGTGCCGCAAGGATCGGTGCTTGGGCCTCAGCTATTTACAATCTATATTAATGACTTAGATGAAGGGACCGAGTGTAATGTATCCAAGTTTGCTGACGATACAAAGGTGGGTGGGAAAGTAAGCTGTGAGGAGGACACAAAGAGTCTGCAAAAGGATATAGACAGGGTAAGTGATTGGGCAAGAAGGTGGCAGATGGAATATAATGTGGGGAAATGTGAGGTTATTCACTTCGGTAGGAAGAATAGAAAAGCAGAATATTTTTTAAATGGTGAGAAACTATTAAATGTTGGTGTTCAGAGAGATCTGGTTGTCCTCGTACAAGAACCACAGAAAGTTAACAAGCAGGTACAGCAAGCAATTAGGAAGACAAATGGCATGTTGGCCTTTAATGCAAGGGGGTTGGAGTACAAGAGTATGGAAGTCTTGGTACAATTGTACAGGGCTTTGTTGAGACCACACTTGGAGTACTGTGTACAGTTTTGGTCTCCTTATGTAAGGAGGGATATACCTGCCTTCGAGGTGATGCAATGAAAGTTCACTGGATTAATTCCTGGGATGAGAGTGTTGTCATATGAGGAGAGATTGAGTAGAATGGGCTTATATTCTCTGAAGTTCAGAAGAACGAGAGGTGATTTCATTGAAACGTATAAGATTCTGAGGGGGCTTGACAGGGTAGACGCTGAGAGGTTGCTTCCCCTGGGTAGTGAGTCTAGAACTAGGGGGCATAGTCTCAGGATAAGGGGTCGGCCATTTAAGACTGAGATGAGGAGGAATTTCTTCACACACAGGGTTGTGAATCTTTGGAATTCTCTACCCCAGAGGACTGTGGATGCTGAGTCATTGAATATATTCAAGGCTGAGATAGATAGATTTTTGAACTCTAAGGGAATCAAGGGACATGGGGATTGGACAGGAAAGTGGAGTTGAGGACAAAGATCAGCCATGATCTGATTGAATGGCAGAGCAGGCTCGAGGGACCATATGGCCTACCCCTGTTCCTTTTTTTTATGTTCTCATGAGTGAGGGAGAAGAAATGCCCAATTTATGGATTATTTGTGATTGCCTAAGAAGTACTTGATGCACTAGGCATGAGAGGAGGTGGAATGTCCGGTGCTAGTGGGGCACCGAATACGATCCTCATAGAGTGAAAAAACCTGGAACGTGGAAAGAAAATTTGAAGCAACTCACTGTTAAATGAGGGCTCCTGCTTCATGTAAGATGAATGCATCGCACCAATGATCTGATAGTGCTGCGGTGTGTGATGCTACCCATCTTAAGTGCCCAATCTGCTGGCTTAATTGACCTAATGCATAAGTTGAATGTATTAGTGTTCACATTTTGAAGTCACCATTCAGCAATTTTATGAGTGTCAGGAAATGGGTGGCAAATGAGTGCTATCCTGCACTCTTGGAAGTGCTGGCCGCTATTGCACAATTGTCACTGGCATAAAGCTTACTGCTGACTGCAGTTTCTAGGCTACTACTCTGCATGAAATGGATCATGATGAGAAATTCCTGGATTCAGACAGACCGTGATGAAAATGCCTCAGTGTATGTCTACATGTACATTTAGTATGCGCTTGTGTAATGTATCTAGGAGTAGCTGTCACTGAAATAAAATTTTGAAAGGTGCAATGTCTGCGTTTGGAGAAGAATTGCAGTGTGTGTGTGTGTGTGTGTGTGTGTCTATCTAGTTTTGGGATTCATTTGATTAACAAAGAGACTTTTTTTCAAAAAAAATGGAAGTTCTATAAGCTCCAGGTAAGTGCAGAATAAAATTTATTTCATAGATGTTTGAATAAAATAACTACTTATACAAGTGTAATTTTGCCAGGAATTAGTAGAGATAAAGCACACATTTATATTTCCAAAAGAACAGAACTTGGTCATTTACACATTCTTAAGTATCATGGTTAAATTGTTTCAGGTAAATAGATTAAAAGATGACTGTCCAAAGGGTACACATTAAAATCCAATATAAATCAGCACCGAGTGTAGTTAATTTGTTCTAATAAATGTTAGTTCTAAATATTGACACCGATGTCAGCCACTTCCTTTGTTAAAGTTGAGTCTTAAGCTGTGCTTATTCAGTTGTGTTGTTTCTGCACATATGTAACCTTTTCTTGAAATTGCTATCTTTGGCTGCAACCCTACTATTAACTTGTTCTGCTAGGAAATTTGACATGTTTAATAGTGGAGATAAGCCCTGATTTCAGTTGAACTTGCTATTATCATCTTCCATGTGCAAACCAGAATGGAGAAACTGGACAGGGGCGGGGGGGGGGGGGTGTTTTACAGACCCTGCCCAAAGACTACCATTCCCAATCCTTGCCAGTAGTTCCTCCCCATGGTACCAAAAAGGGGACAATAGGAAACCTGTTGGTAAGGCTTTCTTTGTATCATTGCCAAGCCCAACATTGTGTTACCATGGTAGCAATGCCCATGTTTACAGCCTACGTCAAGGTTGGAGCTCATGATCTTAATTTTAAATTTGTTAAGTCATAATAGAAATTTGTGCGCTGTAAATATCTATGATGTGGTATCAGTTGCCAAGTCAAATTAATACATAATTGTATATGTTGGATAAACAACTTGCATTTTCATCATATGGTGTTGTGAAACTTGTACTTCATCTAACCCTATCAGCATACCCTTCTATTCCTTTCTCCCTCATGCGCTTATAGTCAATATACTTATTCCAAACAGTTTGAAAGAGCGTTGCCTGAAAGAAAGAAATCATCACTGACTCGGAGTTTTGTTTTTTTGCTCTAATGAAATAGAAGATCACTCATATGGACACATGGGCCTGCTGGTTCAAACTGGGCGCAGGGGATGATCCCTCCTCAGGAATGGGTGGGCCCGAAGCACACCCAATATTGGGCCTCGGACCTCATTTAAATGAGGCTGGTGAGCTGCTGTATGCTGGGCGACCCCAGGCAACTCGCTGGAGAATCGGGCATGCATTGGATTTCGGGCAGCTGTGCAGCAGCCAATTTGGGCACAGCAAGGTCCCACAACCAGCAATGTGATTAATGACCAATTAAACTATTTTCAATGATGTTGGTTGAGGGATAAATATTGGCCAGGACACTGGGAGAATTCCCCTGCTCTTCCTTGAATGGTGCCATGGTATCTTTTATGTCTGCCCAAGAGGTTTAACAATTCATCCGAAAGATGGCATCTCCGACAGTATAGCACTCCCTCAGAACTGGGTGAAGATTATGCGCTCGGGGCTCTGGAGTGGGGCTTGGGCAGCTGACATCCTGCTGGCTCAGTGCTACCACTGAGAAAAGGCTGACATCCTAAACAAAGACCCATGTGTGACCTGAGCCCTTGGCAAGTAAAGACCATGATCAGAAAGCATTCATACTTCTCTATAGTCATTGTGACTTGTGTGTAATGCCTATTGCAGAGCAGACTGAGAGAATAGGCAGAGCATTGACAAAAGAAGATATGGAGTGATGGGAGTGTTGCTATTTTCATCAGCTTCATATTCACACCTGACGAGTAATGTGGTGCCAGTTGGCACTGTTATCATCTGCCCTAGATAGAGGGAGCTGCAGTAATTGCATATCCAGAATGGTGAGAATAATTTCAGAGCTTGGCAGTAATTGTATCCCATGGATGGAGAAAAAGCCTTCAGGTTTTGGCAGTAATTGAAATCGCTTGATGTTTATGGCCTTTGTTAATAATTTTATACCTTGGATAGACTAGTTTTCCCTTTGTCATTCTTTCCTGGATGGAAGAAGCAAGCATACAAATGCTAGTGTTAGTCAACTGGTAACAATATTTTATTGCATGTTTCCAGATAGCCAGACATGGTTCGTAATAAAAGATATAGATGAATGGAGAGGATGGGTGGAGTACACTACTGAGCAGACTAGGTGATTAAATGCACATCAGAATGTCCAATTTAAGCCTACATTATTCTGCATGATTTCAGTAGCACTGTTGTAGCCTGGAGAAACTAAACAGTTTAGAATTGGAAGATGGTTCAATGTATATCAAAGTAGTTGGAGAAGTATCCATTTGGAGTGTGAACAGTTGGAACATGGGAGGCCGATATTGGAGCACCACCAGAGACAACAGTGAGCATTTGATTCAAATGAACTGGTATTACATTGGGGTGGAAATTGCTTGCAAAATAACAGAGAGCTCAACAGCGCTTACCGTTGTTAGTGGCGAAATGGAAGTGCAAATTCCGGCGTTCGCACACATGCAGTGAAACGTGGAAATCCAGAATTTGCTCCTACTGGTTTGCTGGTGATATGACAGCTTTGAATTAAAGGGATATCGCCAGCTACAATCAGTGAAATCATTGAAAAAGCGCCAACTTGCTCATCTGCCCAGCTGGAAAGTAACTAATATTGCCACAAAGCAGGTACACTTAAAAGTACCAGGTCTAAACTAAGTTTTAATACCGTGGTAAGTCTTAATGACTGCCAAACAGCTAAAAATTAATTTTTAAAAATGTGGAGTCTCATCACTCATTTTAATAGTTTTTGGTCATTAAAAAAATTTTCTTTTAAAAATTAAAAAATGAATTTTTTTTTGACTTTTCCCTTCAATTATTTCTTACTCCTTTTTTTCGTTGTCCATAATTGTTTTCACAATGATTTTAAAGTTGTACCTTTCACTTCCTGGGTTTTCACTTTGGAAGCCTGCAGAGACAGTTTCGCAGCTTGTTAACAAAGCTACAGTCTGATAGGTCGAGGGGAGAGTGCGCACCCCTCTCGCTTCTCCCAGGGGTCCTTGCTTCACTTGAACTGACGCTGGGCTCTTCTTCATTTCCTATTCGAGGAAGTGCCTGAAGTAAAGTAAGTTTCTGGGTTAGTATTAATCTATGGAATGGCGAGCACTGTTGGTTCGTTGCTCCGAGCAATTTCTGCCCCGTTATAATTCTAATTGAACAGCACTGATACTGGTTTTAAAGCAGTCGGATGTTAATTTTAGTCCACATAGTGCTCTAAAAACAGTTTGAGTATAAAAATGGCTACAGAGCCAAAAACAGAGGGTAGGAGTTAAGGGCAGTTTCTCGGACCGGCAGAAAGTGGGAAGTGGTGTCCCGGAGGGGTCCATGCTGAGACCGCTGTTGCTCACATGAAAATAAATTATTTGGACTCAGAAATTGGAGATACAGTGTCGAAATTTGCAGATGATACCAAATTGGGGGGTATAGCTGATAATGTGGAAGACTGTACCAAAATACAGAAAGCTAAGAACAATCTTGCAGAGTGAGCAGATGAATGGCAAATGAAATTCATTATAGCGAAGTGTGAAAAGTGGTTAATTTTGGAAGGAGAAATAAGGAGACCACTTTTCCTAGGTAAGAAACTAAATAGGGTAGAGGAGCAAAGAGATCTGGGAACACATACATAAATCACTAGAAGTTGCACCACGAGCTGAAAAGACCATAGATGGTGCAAACAAAGTATTGGGTTACATTTCTAGAGGAATAGAATACAAAAGCAGGGAGGTAACATTAAAATTATATCGAACTTTGAAGTCAATGGAAATGAAAATCAGGGGAGATGAAAAACGGGCTGCCGATTTGTCATCACCTGTTGTACACTATCGCACAAAGTCAAAATTACCCCCATTGTGTTTTCTACCTGTGCTTTGGACATCACATTTTTTGTGACCTCAAATGGTTATTGTGCTTTCTATAGCTGACGTCTCCTTCTCTAATCCCCTGCTCATGTAGCCCTTCGGGCTTTGATATTGTGTATTCTGTGGCTCTGATATTGGACTACTTGTGGCTCTGATCTCCTGCCTTCATTGACAGCAACACCATGCACTCTGATTCCATCACACATGTAATATAACGCACACTGACAAAAATAGCGTCAGTGTGAGTCGTCAGCTCCAAAGACTGAAACTTATTACAGACTTATGTTGACATAGTGTACTTCAAAAGCAGTGCTATGAAGCAGCATGCAACACTGACAAATCAAATTTTGTACAGCTTTTATCTGTATGCTTTTGCTGAAATTCACATAGTTGCTGCAACAAAATGGCCTCACATAAATGCAGCATACATTCCCCTGAGACCATTAGGGAAGGACTATTACATAATACGTATTGGGTGTGAAGCAATTTTTAAATCGTGTATGTGGCTGTCTGAAAAACTGACCACCCCAGAACATATGTCACCGCCCCTTATAGCCCATCTTCTGCGCTAGATTTCAAATTCTTTAAGATAATTTATTTTATGGATACAAGTGGATGGTTTGGTTCCCTGTGCTTTGATGCATGGGGAGGGTCCACATATATAATCACCTAAGGAATATGGATACAATGAATTGCACTCTCTGACGAGTGACTTTACACAGGTATTGTGAGCTTGTCACATGATCAAAGATGAAAGTTAATCATGTGGGACTAAACCATAAAATTTCCTTTTTTGACCATTTTAAAAACAATTACTGGACAAATAGTTTAACAGTTTGTCTTTGCACTTTGCATGTAGCCACACTGTAATAGAAGTGTGCTTAACTGTGGCAAATGTGTGGAGGAAGTAGAATGGATCTGGAGATTACAATTTTTGTTGTCACACAAATAGCATGAAGTTTAGCCTTAAACGATATGTGTCTCTATTTTCTTTCATCAGATACAGTTTCCTAAGAATTAAAATCAACAATGATGAATGCATCATGTTTATATATGGATTTTGAATCCTCTTTTACTGGTATGAAATATTTGCCAATATATAAAGGATTTGTTTTATTATTTGAATAGATCTGGCATAAAAAGCTCATATAGGAACTTTGCACCATTCATAAAAGACACAGACTATTTGTGTGCCTGCTATACAGGTTTAAAATGTTCGTCTGTCACCAATACTGCTTAGCCCTTGGCCATCAGGTCTTCTGCTCTGGTGGACGTACCATTGATGTAATTTATAGCATGCTTATATAGGAGTTAACACTGAGCCATAAATTAGCCATGACATACCAGAGCTGAGTTAATTCTTTTTTATGTCCAGTGTGTATTGTCATGTCTACTTGTTGTATCGCCTTGAGTTGACTGAAATCCAATTGCAGTCCTCTGTCCTATGATGCATGCTACGTGCAGTATATGGGATACAAAAAGACTATTGGGAAAACAGATTGAATTTCTGTGGAAAATACGTATCGAGCCAGAACTTGCGCAGAGCGGCATGGCAACGCTCGCCGCAGCTCCTGTGAATTAAATTAACAAATGTACTTACTGCGGCTCTGTGGTGTCGACTTGCTTGATTTTGAACTTTTAAAAAACTGTGTGCTATCAACTCAGCCTCTCAGCAGCGTAAGTTGATGCGCATGGAACAGTCTGTGAGAATAGAAGACACGCCCACAAAATCTGTCAGGAAGAGAAGTCACTCCCACAAGCAGACTTCATTCATTTAAAGTTAGGATTCTGGAAGTCATTGTAAATAAAAATTTAAATTTTTTAAAATAAAAAGCCAAAGAAGTAATTGAATTAAATTAAAGAGACAGAAGGGAAAGGTATAAAAATTAATTTTTAAGTTTAAATTTTTTTTTTAAATGACTAAAAACTATTAAATTAAGGAGTAATATAAGAAACCACATTTTTAAAATGTAATTTTTAATTGTTTGGCAGTCATTAAGACTAACCGCACTTTTAAAACTTAGTTTAGACCTGGTATTTTTAAGCATACCTGTTTTGTGGCGATATTAGTTACTTTCCAGCTGGGCAGATGAGCAAGTTTGTGATTTTTCAGTGATTTCAATGATTGCAGCGTGCGATGGCCCTTTAATTCGCAGCTGTCAAATCGCCGGCGAACCGATAGGAGCAAGTTCACGGTTTCCGCGTTTTAGTGCCATGTACAAACGCGGAAACTTGTTCCTTCGATTCGCCATTAAAAATGGAGAGCGCTGTTCAGCTCCTCCGTTATTTCGGGAGCGAGTTCTGCCCCATTATGTTGGATCATTGAATGATGGATCACGAGAGATGAATTAAGAAATAACTAAAATTAAGATTATGTTAATTGTCTCCATAGACACACAAAGTATTGTTTACATGTGACTGGTGTAACGCCTGTTCAGCAAGCTATCTCTGCGTGATAATTATTTATAAACTAATTGCATAGTTTTCAATCACTTGAGTGATATGTTAGTATGGAGTTAAAACATTTAATTGTAAGTATAGTATACAGTAAGGCCTGTCCTAGCACCAACTTGCAATTCATGATCAGTTGCCTATGAAGATCATGAAACTTCAGAGCTGACAGGTTTTTCATTATTAGAAATTAAACGATCAGCTCTTCCTGGCTGCTGGTCTTTGCAACCTGATTTTCTTGATGACTATTTTCCTTTTAAGTTGGACCAGTCACTAACTGCATATAGTGCCTGTAAAATGTTTATAGCCATAAAGGGAAACAATTGCAGGGCTAAGGGGAAAGAGCAGGGGAGTGGGACTAATTGGATAGCTCTTTCAAAAAGCCGGCACAGGCACAATGGGCTGAATGGCCTCCTCCTGTGTGGTATGATTCTATGATGCTAAGATACAAAATAGTAACTTACCCATCTGTAGCAGGCATAGTGTGTTATGGTCCCAAAGGAGATGGTTGGGGAGAAATTCAAATGTGTGGTAAGTATTGGCTCCAATTCACTTTAGGTCTTTGAATGTAGAAAATAGCATGAGCGTGGAGCATAAAGCACAAAGGGATAGCATGAAGGAATTGCAATATATCCCATCCGAATAAAAAGCAGCAGAATCAGCAAGTTAGATTTGGAGTTTAAAATAAAAACTGGAGCTTTCACTTTAGTATAAAATGCAAGTGCAATTAGCACCAGCACAACTAACATTTACACTGTGCTGTATTTTCTACCACTGGTTTTGCTTTGGTGTAAACTATGCTGACATCTTATTTTCTTGGCCACATTAATTGGTTGCTTCATATAACGCCAACTCGTCTTAACGCAAAGCAAACATTGATAATGTCTTGACCTATTCTTCGCTACTTCTAATCTAGAAAAAAAGAACAATAATTGCAAAGGCAAATTGGCTGCTGCGTTTCCTACATTCTAACAGTGACTACACTTTAAAAGTATCTCAGTGGCTGTAACATGCTTTGGGATGCCCTGTCGTGAAAGGCGCTATATAAATGCAAGCTCTTTTTTTTCTTTCTTTCCAGCTCCCCCAGTTCATACTAGCACTCTTCTTTCTCCCTCAGTTCAAGCTGGCACTCTTTTACTCAGCCCCCTAAAGTTCATGAAAGCACTCTTCTCCTTCTCCTTCCCCTTAATTCAACTTGACATTCTTCTTCCCTTCCAGCCCAGTTCAAGCAGGTACTCTTCTTCACCCCTCCCCCCTACATTCAAGCAGGTACTCTTCTTCACCCCTCCCCCCTATATTCAAGCAGGCACTCTTCTTCACCCCTCCCCCCTACATTCAAGCAGGCACTCTTCTTCACCCCTCCCCCCTACATTCAAGCAGGCACTCTTCTTCACCCCTCCCCCCTACATTCAAGCAGGCACTCTTCTTCACCCCTCCCCCCTACATTCAAGCAGGCACTCTTCTTCACCCCTCCCCCCTATATTCAAGCAGGTACTCTTCTTCACCCCTCCCCCCTATATTCAAGCAGGTACTCTTCTTCACCCCTCCCCCCTATATTCAAGCAGGCACTCTTCTTCACCCCTCCCCCCTACATTCAAGCAGGCACTCTTCTTCACCCCTCCCCCCTATATTCAAGCAGGCACTCTTCTTCACCCCTCCCCCACATTCAAGCAGGCACTCTTCTTCACCCCTCCCCCACATTCAAGCAGGTACTCTTCTTCACCCCTCCCCCCTACATTCAAGCAGGTACTCTTCTTCACCCCTCCCCCACATTCAAGCAGGCACTTTTCTTCACCCCTCCCCCACATTCAAGCAGGCACTCTTCTTCACCCCTCCCCCACATTCAAGCAGGCACTCTTCTTCACCCCTCCCCCACATTCAAGCAGGCACTCTTCTTCACCCCTCCCCCACATTCAAGCAGGCACTCTTCTTCACCCCTCCCCCACATTCAAGCAGGCACTCTTCTTCACCCCTCCCCCCTACATTCAAGCAGGCACTCTTCTTCACCCCTCCCCCACATTCAAGCAGGTACTCTTCTTCACCCCTCCCCCCTACATTCAAGCAGGTACTCTTCTTCACCCCTCCCCCCTACATTCAAGCAGGTACTCTTCTTCACCCCTCCCCCCTACATTCAAGCAGGTACTCTTCTTCACCCCTCCCCCCTATATTCAAGCAGGCACTCTTCTTCACCCCTCCCCCACATTCAAGCAGGCACTCTTTACTTCCTCTACCCCTCAGTTGATGTTGGCTCTCTCCTGCCTTCCTCACACTCAGACAATGTTCCTGGCACCTGCCATGTCATCCTGCTCTCCCAAAGCACTATTCCTGGCTTCTACCCTCTTCCCTTCAACTTCACTTTCTCAACTTCCCCTCTTCACTTCAATGCTGATCTTGCCCAAGCCCAAATGTTACTGGAAGTGATTTTGGCTGCTGCATACTCTGGGTGGGGATTCCTGTTCTTGTGATAAAGGGATTTCCACCCGTGGGATCACTTCCAATAGTAGCAGGATTCGGGCAGGAGCGATGCTGAGGGAGGGGACCTGATTTTTACCTGTGAACGCAGCCATGTGGACCATGTCTTGGAAACACTTGAAATGTATGGCATGTGTGAGTTTGCAGGTTGAAGTGCTATGTTGCTTCAAAATGGACATTTATCTGCTCCAGCTGATCCTACTAGGCTGGATAGCACCTTGCTAATTGAGTAATTCAATAAAGATGATCTCCTGTACCTTGTCTGAAGAGTATCCTGAAGGGACTAGTTGTAGATCCTGTCATATGATTCCTTCAGAACCTCAAGGATCCATTATAGCTCGCTGGTGGGAAGTGGGAAATGACAGTGAGTTTCCTGCTAGGCCAACCCAGCACGGGATTAGATCGGGGCAAAAAGAGGCCCCAAAAGGTAAGTTGAAAATTTGTTTTTTTGTTGCTTTGGGCAGCCAGGAGGAGCTCCTCTGAATGCCACAAGGAAATTTTAGGCCTTTCCTCCAGCAATCTTGTCCCACCTTCCTGATCACGGGTCGCCTGTGGGACAACCTGGCATCCGATCTCGCGCAAGGCAGGCAGCCTCTGGGCTGCGTGAATATGCAGCGTGTCCCACCGAATTCCCGCCTGGAATGGGTGGGAAGTTGGCTGACGGCATTTAAATGAGGGCAGGAGTTAATATACCTCAGGCCTCTTTTTTTGCTACAGCGGGTGAATTTTGAACTGACATTAAAACTTAACTGCTGAAAACTGACCCCCAGTTAAAATCAGGGCAGAAGTTACTATACAAAGTCTTCTATAGGCATGTAAACAGTAAATGGGTAGTAAGAGGAGGGGTGGGGCCGATTAGGGACCAAAAAAGAGATCTACTCATGGAGGCAGAGGGCACGGCCGAGGTACTAAATAGTACTTTGCATCTGTCTTTACCGAGGAAGAAGATGCTACCAGAGTCTGAGTAAAGGAAGATGTAGTTGAGATACTGGATGGGCTAAAAATTGATAAAGAGGAGGTACTCGAAAGGCTAGCTGTAATTAAAGTAGGTAAGTCACCCGGTCCAGGTGGGATGCACCCTAGGTTGCTGAGGGAAGTAAGGGTGGAAATTGCGGAGATACTGGCCATAATCTTCCAAACACCCTTAGATATGGGAGTGGTGCCAAAGGACTGGAGAATTGCAAATGTTACATCCTTGTTCAAAAAAGGGTGTAAAGATAAACCCAGCAACTATAGGTCAGTCAGTTTAACCTCAGTGGTGGGGAAACTTTTAGAAACGATAAAATTAACAGTCACGTGGACAAAGGTGGATTAATTCAGGAAATCCAGCACGGATTTGTTAAAGGCAAATCGTGTTTAACTAACTTGATTGAGTTTTTTGATGAGGTAACAGAGAGGGTCGATGAGGGCAATGTGGTTGATGTGTTGTATATGGACTTTCAAAGGCGTTTGATAAAGTGCCGCATAATAGGCTTGTCATCAAGATTGAAGCCCATGGAATAAAAGGGGCAGTAGCAGCATGGATACAGAATAACAGGAAACAGAGTGTTGTGGTGAATGGTTGTTTTTCAGACTGGAGGGAGGTGTATAATGATGTTCCCCAGGGGTCAGTACTAGGACCACTGCTTTTCTTGATATATATTAATGACTTGGACTTGGGTGTACAGGGCACAATTTCTAAATTTGCGGATGACACAAAACTTGGAAGTGTAGTAAACAGTGAGGAGGATAGTGATAGACTTCAAGAGGATATAGACAGGCTGGTGGTGGGGCGGACACGTGGCAGATGAAATTTAAAGCAGAAACATGCGACATGATACATTTTAGTAGGAAGAATGAGGAGATGCAATATAAACTAAAGGACACAATTCTAAAAGGGGTACAGGAACAGAGAGATCTGGGGGTAAATGTACACAAATCGTTGAAGGTGGCAGGGCAGGTTGAGAAAGTGGTTAAAAAAGCGTATGAGATTCTGGGCTTTATAAATAGAGGCATAGAGTACAAAAGCAAGGAAATCATGATGAACCTTTATGAAAAACTGGTTTGGCCACAGCTGGAGTATTGTGTCCAGTTCTGGGCACTGCATTTTAGGAAAGATGTGAAGTCCTTTGAGAGGGTGCAGAAAAAATTTACTAGAATGATTCCAGGGATGAGGGACTTTAGATATGTGGATAGACTGGAGAAGCTGGGGTTGTTCTTCTTGGAACAGAGATGGTTGCGAGGAGATTTGACAGAGGTATTCAAAATCATGACGGGTCTAGACAGAGTAGATAGAGAGAAACTCTTCCCATTGGCGGAAGGGTCAAGAACTAGAAGACATAGATTTAAGGTGATTGGCAAAAGAACCAAAGGTGACACGAGGAAAAACATTTTTACACAGCAAATGGTTAGGATCTGGAATGCACTGCCCGAGGGGGTGTTGGAGGCAGATTCAATCACAGCCATCAAAAGGGAACTGGATCAGTATTTGAAGGGAAAAAATTTGCAGGGCTATGGGGATAGGGCAGGCGAGTGGGACTAGCTGGATTGCTGTTGCATAGACCCTTCTGTGCTGTAACCTTTCTATGATTCTATGATTAGTTGCACCTTCATTCAGATTTGCATAACCTGTGATTTTGGGAGTATAGTTAATGCACTGATACAAGTGATGTCTTGCTTCTTACATGTTCAGTATAAGAGGCATGTGGCACTTTCTCATTAGTGTGACCTATACACTGGTTTTGATGGTCATCCAACCAAATTGTGGAATAAATATTCCACTATTGGATCAGTTTTGTTTGAGTTACAAAGTGTAGATTTACATCAGGTCACTATAGCCACTTGATGCAAATTTCCTACTGATTTTGGATGACAATTCAAGCGTAGCATATGCAGAGGGAAAGTAATTTAATACATCACAATGAATGGACTGACTTGCGGCCCCCATAGTAAATGTTTTGAAAGAAATCACATTCAGTTTGGGATATCATTTCCAGAAAGGAATAATTTTCCATACAGAAAGTGTAAATAGCGTATTAGAATGATGAAAAACTAAAATAACTACTTATTGGAATCAAATTTGCCAACTGAAACACTGGCTAACTCCAACTCCGACCCTGGACAGTTCATTGCTCTGAGAGAATTGAGATCATAATGCCACTCTTGGGTAATGTCACTCCTACAGAGAGTTACACCTGTTTTCAGCTACTTTGCTGAGATGCAATAGAATTTAAATTGTATATTCAGAATTTGGAAAATTATGGCTAATTTTCCAACTTCATTCTTCTGGTGGGAGGCCTTAGCTACCTGGAGCTCATAAATGGAAATGGGATATACGTTTTATATATTTCTATTGAAATATTTTTCCATTTTAAATTTTCAGGCATGACGATGTCATTGGGAAGATCTCTCTTGATAAGGAATACATTGCAGCTCATTTACGAGGTAAGAAACCTTCTGAAGATTTGAGTTAGAGGGACCAGGCTGATTTTCCTTCCATTTTACTGTTCAGAAAAAGTAGTAACCAACAAAAATAAATTATCTTGCAGGAAAATATGTTCAGAATTTTCATAAATCCATAGATTTAGAATCCAAGAGGAAAAAACTAAAAACTGTGCAGGATATTTACCATGTCTGAAAGGATGTAATTGAAACGCATGTAACCAATTTTGTATTCCTTTGGATTTATTTTGAAAAAGGAATATAGGCAATTAATATATATTTTTTACTTCAGCCCTAACCAAAGCCTATAGATTATGCGTTTCCTTTTTTTCCCATTTGATTCTTGTCATTTGTCCATAATTATATTGCCAATTCCCATCAGCAAATGGGGGGAAATGTTTTTAAAATCTTAATTAGAATGCGACTGTCACTCCAGCAGTGCAGGCAGAATGCGTGGGAAGCCCGAGCTTGCACTTCTGGCAATTAATTTAACAGCTAAGAACTAACAAACAACACAGGAGAGAATTCACTGCTCTCACGTCTTTGCTTTTGGCTTTTATTGTTCCTGTTAATTATTGTTACTTTTCCTATAAAGAAAGTGCAGATGATTAAGGTAGCATTTTAAAGGTGGCTTGGTTCTGCATCTGAGAGTCTGCTACTTTCTCTCCTTCCTGGCCCTAGACTGAAGATTTATGTGAGAGAGGCAGAGATAGATGGGATGGAATCAAATCAAGGAGATGCAGAAAGTTGAAAAAAAATGGAGATAAATGTGATTTCCAGATTTCATGTGTATTTAATCAAAGAAACAGACCACATGCAGTATACGAAGGAGATGAAATGTATGAGAGATGGAAGCAGAGAAAAGGAGCTCGACAGACATTGAAGACATCCCACTTTATAAGCTCCTACCAAAGCGTTAGTCTTGAAAGAAAATTAAATGAATATGGAATAACTTATTGTCTGAGAGCAGACTGTTCATTTTCTAACCATCAATATGGAATAATTCATTATTATGGGGAAATGATTTGTCATGTCATGTTGTAACCAGTACCGTGAATTTCTCTACACAACGCATGGAACAAGATTTGCTGCCCAAGTACAGCAATTTTGCACAAAAAGTGAAAATCCTCAGTTCTGGGGGGATCTGAGTGATAATTATTCACTTGTCCTTTTTTTAAATCTAACTGTGACAGATTGTGTGTGTGAAGCAGGTTGGGAGTTATACAGAATGAGAGACGTACAGGAAAAGAGACTGTGTAAGGCAAGCAAAGTGGGAGATGTACAAAAGAGAGAAAAGTCAGGCAGCTGGAAATACTTGCAGGAAGAGGGAGAATTGCAGGAAGACACTGAGGTGGTATTGAGAGAAATTGTGTGAGGGTAGTGCAATTTTTCTGGTCCCTGAATGATGCCATAAGAGATCAATGTGACAAAATACAGCAACCCCAATGGTACAGTGGCAAGAAGGAAGGGCTGACACCTTGTTGCTGCATGCTAAGGTCCTAGGTCCTTCAAGGGTGATATAAACCTGTTACTTTTTCTTGAGCAATGTCATGGGAAATCAACCAGTTTAATATTTTTTATTTTGTTTGACTTTATGATCTATTAAAGAAATTAGAAAAGATTTGGAACCAAAATTCATCATACCTGTGGGAGGAAGTTGAATTATTGAAGCAATGATCTGACTTGTTAGGAGTCATTAGAGTAGAGTTTGCTCCATTAACGTCCCATAAATGTGCATAATCGACTCTTGACTAAGCAGAAATATGGACGAAGGTTGCTGATGCTGGATCTCTGGCCATGATGTGCATAAAGTGCTTTTTCAGTCAGGGTATGATGGAACAAGAAGCTCCTGCTGCAAAGTGGCTATTTCATTTTGAATTACCAAATATGCACTTGTTCATAACTTTGGCCGTACAAATTGGGCACACAGAGTTGCAAGGTTGTGTCTGAATAGAAAGTAGAAAGCAAATTACGTTAGTGCTTTGATATTATTCTATTTCAGTCTTTTTCTACAGGTTGTATTTGCTGGATTTTATTTTAACCAACTCAGTTGCAGAAAAGGGTTTTTGCCATGGGTTTTGGCACAGCCCTTTTTTTGGGACAATTGTTTTCCCTCGCTATATGTTATTTGGGGGAAGAGGAGGAAGAGGAGTAAAAAGTGAGTGCCAGGCAGGTGAGATAGTAACAGGAGAGGACTGTGCTCATCTGCTATTGCCCTCAAAACCACATATACAGGCAGTGGTCCACTCATCTTGACTTGTTCAAGGAACAGTGTCTGCATCGACTAAGTTTACTCAAGGAGGCTGAGATATATTTTTGGTACATGCTGCAATCTGTTTTACAGTCAAGCTCCACCACAGGCACCACACTGCCAGTGCCTGTCGAGTTCACTTCAGCAGTGAACTTTTATGTCTCTGGCTCTTTGTAGGCTGCCTCAGGGGACAGCAGCAACATGCGTCACTGTGCAGTGCATAGATGTGTCAAATGGATGTCTGATGCCTTGCTTGGTACTGTAAGTAGCTTTATCGGTTTCCTTATAGAGAACCATCAAAGCGTGAAAGGGCAGTACACTTCTTTCAAATACCAGATTCCTCAAAGTCCAGGGCATCATTGCTACCCATGTGACCCTACAAGCTCCTGAATGCCATAACTAGGTGTGTTCGTGAATAACAAGGGCTGTCACTCCACCAATGTCCTGCTTGCTTGTGATAATCAACACAGGACTATGTGAGCTGGGTTCTGAGATTGCCCAGGCTCAGACTTTGCCACTCCTGTAGCTGCACGTGTTCTGGCCCAGTCCACTTTCGGGCATATGTACATTTAGCGGAGCGGGGCAGTGGGAGATGACAGAAATGTCAACCTGAGAGACAGCTCCATCATTCATGCACCTTCCACCCATGCCTGTTATTGGGCACTGTTTCAACATGCCCAGCAAATCTGTGTGACAGCACAACTAATGGCATTAATGAGATTATTGAGGCCCCAAACAACAGCTCTCTCCAGGTAAACGCCAATCCTGTCCAAGCCAGAGGAGCGAACCTATTGCACATTGGAACCCAAGAACTCTCTGGCAGCCGCCTGAGCATTCATGAGAGATGCTGCGACGACCCTTAGGGCTGGGGTCCTGCGCTGCAGATGTCGTTGGAGTTGTCACACACTCCATTGTTAACTGCAGAGTTGCGATTCTGTCCATCAACAAAGCACAGATGCAGTTATTGCTACAATTGTTGTCATCTATTGAAGGTTGCTTGGCACAGTCTCCAATGACTGTAGCAACTTTTGATGCTGAGAAAGCATCCCCTGAGGTCCAGATCCCTGGCATCATCACCTGTGGATGGATGTGAGCTGGTCCTGTGGACAACAGGAACCTGCTCCTCCTCTGCTACCACCACCTGCTCTCATCCATCATCCATTGTGCCCTTCTGCACCTCAGTAATGAAATCCTCAGGGGTGGATGGACCTGTGTTGGTACTTTGGAGGGTTAGAGTTAGTGACACTACAAGTGCTGGCTTGTTCAATGTTACTGACTGCTTCTTCTGGCATACCTGGAGAAAGAGAAGAGCAATGCATGTTACAGTGCTGTCCTTATGAGACCCTCTCAGATATAGCTTACAGCAGAATGAGTGGCATAGTATTGTACTTCAGTAAAGGCTTTGGTTTCAGGGAGTGAATGGGTTAAATAGGATTAGAAGAAAGAGTAGGAGAAGACCATTACAAACCCCAGGCTGGGGACATGCTTCCTGCTTTCCCATCCCCTGCCTCTCAGTGGCATCTCATTCCAGAAACTCCAGGGCTGCCACCTCCTAAACTGTAGTTTTGGGGCTGCTCCCCCCTTCCTCTTGGTATGTGCTGTCTTCTGTCGCAAACAGAATAGGAGGTGACAGAATCAAATTATAAGGAGGGCATACAATGACGCCCCTGTGTCACTGTGCAGCCCACAGTGGGTATGATTTCACATACATGCATCGTGCAGGTACATTACAGGGAAGGATTTGTTCATGGGAAAAGCATTTAAGGATGTGAGTGAAGGAACACTTTTGTGGGGACAATTGCTGTTGCGAGGCATACTCTGCTGCTTATTGGACATTCAGCATAAGCATTCAAAGCACTGTACGAGTGTGTGAGAGGGTGGTAACTCTGTGTGCCATGCAAGCTTGAGATACGGCATTAAATCAGGTAATGGTGGGTTTTCCTTCTTTATTTAACTTATTGCGGATATTACTTGTGGCATTGCAGGCAGCTTCTCTGAATGAGTGCATTTACATTGATGGCTCATTCACCCTGGGCACTTTGAAGCAGTCAGTCTCAAAGAACCTCCCCCCTCCCCCAGCACATTTACTCCAATAACATTTCAGTGGCCCCATTTTATATGCAGGTATTCCTGGAGCCAGCTGCATCATTACAGGCATTTAGCAAGTTCCTCCAGCCCCCTTCATCTGCAATGCTGACAAAATGTAACCTTTCCCTTCAAACTGCTGCAGATCTTTACAGACTATGATAACATACGATTTCCCACATACAAGCGAATGAGCTCCCAAATAGAGGCATTGTTCATGCCAAGAGTTTTGCCTACATCATTTAAATCAGGCTGGTCCCAGAAGCTCAGCTGGGGTCTAACAGTCGGGTGTGAGCTAACTATGCACTGACCGTAAGGAAAGCATTTGCGATTATGTATCTCAGGCACATTGTGGAGATCCTGCCTGCCCACTCAGGTAGATATAAAAGATACTACGGCATCATTTGATGAAGAGAGGGGAGTTCTTCTGGTGTCCTAGCCAATATTTATCCCTCAACCAACATCACTACAACAGCTCACGTGGTCATTATTACAATGTTGTTTGTGGGACCTTGCTGTGCACAAATTGGCTGCTGCGTTTCCCCACATTATAACAGTAACTACATTTCAAAAGAACTTTATTGGCTGTAAAGCACTTTGGGATATTCTTAGGTCGTGAAAGGTGCTATATAAATCCACCTTTCTTTTCTTTGTTATAAATTCAGAGATGAGCAAGACCAGAAGAGATTTTGCTATTTTAAGGTAAAGCTTCGCTGGTTGACACTTAAAGGAGATGGGCAGGACTATTAAAGGCAAAATTCATTGCTGTCGGATTGACCAAATAGACAACTGATATCAGGCCAAATCCATGAAAGTGATTCCACAACCATCCATAATTCAATGCTCTCAGCCCAGCTACTCCCTCTTCTTCTTCACGGCCTAACTGCCTCTGATGCTTCTGGATGATATGCTCTTTATGGAACAATTTGCAAATCTATACACTTCTTTCTCATCACATCTTGGTTGCTTTTCAGATAATGGCCGCAGCTTCCTCTGTCAGCATCGTTCACAGAGGCACTGCTTATTTTTCTAACTTTAATTTTAAAAAAATTTTACCAGGGAAATGATTGCAGTCAGAACTTAATTACAGATAAGTTATCGAGCACCATTGGCTGCTACTAGGTGATAGTGCTGGCATCAATATAGCTGCTGACAAGTGAAGCATCTTACAAACTTAGATGAAAACAATGCTTTCATGGGAGGTCACACTGCATAATACATGAGTCAGATAAATTTGTTGCTGTGTTAATGTGCACTCAGACTCATTTGAAAATTTTCATGAGAATTTACATTTTAACTGCATAAGTGATGATCTTATTATGATTTTTATAATTAGTTACATATTCAACCCTTGCTGGAATGCAGTACTGTTCAGATCAATACTAAACGTATGAATGGGCTCAATAGATAATTTTTACTGGAAAAGGTATATTGTAATAGGGTTAGTGTACGGGTTTGTACATTGCTGAGTTTGACCTTGTTTAGTTTAATTGCAGTATGAGTGATATCTTTCATATGTAGTAAAAGTACTAATGTTAGCTACGGCCCTGTTATTATCTTGTGGTACTAATAGTCAAACACTATTTGTTCATCCGAAATTCTCTCTCAACTATTTTATCAGAGGCTTTACCCCATTTATTTTTAAGTTAGCAGAGGAATTTCAGACAAACTTATTAAGCATCTGCACGTTAGTATTACATGGCATAATTTCAGGCCCTGCACTTTGATAAATCAGTGTCACAGAAACGTACTTTTTATCTTACAGTGGCATAGCTTTAGAAATAATGGGGGAGAACTCATCAGAAGTTCCAGCCATCAGCTTGAAATGGTGGCTCCAAGGATATCACTGAGGCTGATGTCTCTGAAATTCAATGTTCTCTTTATTCTTCAGCTGATGTTCCATTTTTCATAGTTTGGACTTCACAATCTTAAAAGGATCCTGTAGGTTATGACAGGGCATTTAAATAAAACATGTTAAGAATGTTTTGCTCTGCGGTTTCAACGACAGAAAAATCAAAACCCAGCTCTTACCTCAGTGCTGGGAGGTTTGTGTTACAGCGCAGATGAATTGCATAGAAAGAGCTTGTCAGTCTTTAGGCTTCTGTTCTGTATGTTATTAATCAGACTCCTTACAAAGTAAAAGTCTAAGGAGAGAATTTACCCTAAGGGACTACATTGTCATTATATGTTAGATTCAGTTTTGCCGCTATTGGTGATGCCATTGCATATCTGTAAATATGAATTATTGCCTGAGATGCTTGTTTAGTCAACTTGATATTGATAAAGTTTGGCCATACTTAACTAAAAAAGTATGGCCTACATAGTGTCAACATCAATTTCTCCCAAATCGGATACATTAGGGGTTTGACATAGATTAAAGCTACTTCTACAATGCCCAATGATGTGCTTCAAAACCAGCATCCAAAGCCCACACTACAAAAGCAATAACCTTTCCATGATTCACCTCAGTCATACCTCTGGTTTCTCTGAGTAACACTGTCAGTTAACTGTTGAATGTTTTTTTATACTTTTGTGCTGTCAACTTGAGTTCACTAGGAACTGGGTTGAAACTACCGGAATTAATTTTGTTTAGGAGCCTTACAGACAGCAGAGAGAAGAAACTTTCATCCCATCAGTCAGAGGTGAATTCAGAGCCAGCAGTGAAAGGACAAGTGTTCTAATTTACTCTGTCACCCAGTAATAAGATAAAGAATATTTAAAGGAAGATGTACTGCACATAGGAGAGGAAGCAACTGATGTGCAAATTAGTGCACAAAACAGCATTTGCACAAAGCAGGTCATTGTGTTAATCACACAGGGCTGGATGACCTCTTGCTGAATAGAAGCAAACTTCCATTGATGATTCCTACAGACAGTGTCACTTTTCTCATGGACATTTAAAAATTTAAATTTAAATTTCAATCCATTAGCCGTTAGATTTTTGTGTGGTTGTATATCATGGCTGTTGGCAGTGCTGTGGAGGTTGGAATAGTCAGCCAAAGTGGGGGCTGGTTTACAACTTAGAGAATATACTTTTTCTGTCTCCACTGAATGAAGTTTGGAGATCCTGCTGGAGTCTTAGCCCTCTGAGAGGCACACCCCTTTACATGAAGTAGAAAAGCAAAAAATAAATAAAAAAAGAGAACAGTAGAGGATTTTGCTTCATCACTTCTCATCAGTAGCAAGTTAGTTGTTCCACTGAGCTATTGGCCAATTCAGCTGTCATCCTGGACCTTAGCATTAGAGGGAATTAGAAAATGCATACGTCGTAAAACATAGAAGAGGCGGGTACAATTTTGTCTTTTAAAAAGTATTTGGACAGTTACATGGGTAAGATGGGTATAGGGGGATATGGGCCAAGTGCAGGCAATTGGGACTAGCTTAGTGGTATAAACTGGGCGACATGGACATGTTGGGCTGAAGGGCCTGTTTCCATGTTGTAAACTTCTATGATTCTATGATTCTAAGTTACAATATGGAAACGGGCCATTCGGCCCCACCAGTCCATTCGGTGTTTACTTCCCACACGAGGAAATCTGAACCCTGTTGGTAGCTGCTGCCATGAGGCAAAAATATTCCCAAGTTCTAGTGGCTTACTGCCATGTGTGAAATTCAGGCCTTTATTGTAATAGGATTAAGTATCAACAGTGTAAGAACTTAGCTTAGGTTTCAAACATTATCTGAACTAAATGAACAAATGTAACTTCACTTTGCTGAGTAAATGGGAACTATATATGATTAGTATTGCAAATACACTCCAAATACTTTGAGACACAGGGGTAGTTTTGCCCTGGACATATTGGATTGCCTTGGCACAGCAAATACAGGAAAATTGGGCAGGGAGAAGTACCCACCTGTAAGGGAGCCCTCCTGATTTTCCATCCATTAATTTAAATGGACAGAAAATTGGGTGTGCTCCATTTTGGCCGGGTGCTCCTCCTGCCTGATTTTGATCCATTTACTACGCCAGGGTGATCCAACAGCCCTAGGGCTGGAACAGGACAACTGGCCATAATGCCCCATTGCAGATGAGTTAACAATACAGTCAATTTGAATCAAAATATGAACTATATAAATATTAAGAAATACATTTTGCTTTTAATACCTTGTCCTATGGTTCTACCCCAATAAACGGCATGTGCACCATTTTATAGGTAGTATTCGTAAAGGCTTTTCTTTATTATCTGCCAATTAAAAAAAATCAAATAAAACAAATTTAATTTTTTTTTAAAAAGGAACAAATACACATTTCAGGTGTAGAAGGTGAGTAATGTGTGATGACTCTGTCAGTTCTAACACACTTATATGGTGCAGCATTATTAACATGGCAGTCTTGACTTGCTAGCTGGAGAAGGAGATATCTTCCTCCTGATGCCTGATTGTAGGCTGTGAAAGGTTTGAAAAGAGACTGTATTATCAGTTGGCATTCAGCAATGTGCTGTAATCAGTATGTAAAAGGTTGGATGTCTAAAATGTTTAGAGATAAAAGAACTGAATTAAACTGAAGTGAAATTAAACAATACAGTACTTGGATTAGGTCAGACAGCAGCTGCATTAGAGATGAGTATAATGTGTAATAACGCTCCGGATTTGACTCTAGGGTAAAAGACCTCTATGGCCTTTCCTTATCATTCCAACTGATTGCACTGAACTGGAGGCGCAACAAAGGAGACTCCCTTTAACATGAGGAAATTAACTTAATATAACATGTAATAATTGGTGAAATATTTGTTCATTGGACTGCAAATGGAGGGATTCTAATTGTGAATGGAGGAGGATTCTGACTGTGAATGGAGGGAGTCTAACTGTGAATGGAGGGATTCTAATTGTGAATGGAGGGAGTCTGATTGTGAATGGAGGGAGTCTGATTGTGAATGGAGGAGGATTCTAACTGTGAATGGAGGGATTCTAATTGTGAATGGAGGAGGATTCTGACTGTGAATGGAGGGATTCTAATTGTGAATGGAGGAGGATTCTGACTGTGAATGGATGGAGTCTAACTGTGAATGGAGGGAGTCTGATTGTGAATGGAGGAGGATTCTGACTGTGAATGGGTTGGGGGATTCATACTGTGAATGGAGTGGGGGGGGGGAGGGTTGGATTCTATCTGTGAGTGGAGGGAAGTTCTGACTATGAATGGGGGCGGGGGGGGGGGAGTCTACCAAGATTTTTAATTGATATAACAAAAGAAAACAATAGCATTTGAGGTGTGAATTCATGACAGAATTGAAATAATTATTATCTTTCCATACAGCCTCCATACACATGGCCTTCAATTGTACAATCATGTGTATATAAATGAAATGTATAGGCCCCAAAATGCCTCATGCCTGACTGTGCTCTCCAGCACTGATCTTGCCAGAGTTTGTGGAATCAGCGGGAGGACACGTCATTTACATGAGTCAAACAGGAGCAAACGTCACTTTAGGCATAAAAAGGCCCCTCCACAAACCATGTATCATTTACCCATTGTAAATTTATTTTATCTCCTGAAGGAAAATTCTGATACGACATAACGAGCACAGTTAAAAGGATGGATCAGAGAAAAGATATCCACATTATTAAAAAAAATGACAATGGAAGAGAATTATTCTTTAATATAGTACTTGGTAGAATTCCAAAGTTTTGCATTTTGGCTGCTGTCCATCTTGTTTCTTATATTGTAAATATGTGTGTCATAATAGAAGCTGATACTCTTCTAGGTATTGACAACTGGATAAATCTGACTCGGATTAACCCAGATGAAGAAATTCAAGGAGAGATACACCTGGGCTTAGAAATACTCCAAGACCGGCACACAAAGGCGCTTAGATGCCAACTTATTGAAGCAAGGTGAGAGGAAATTGATCTGTAGAGGAAGAGCATCTGCAAAAAGAACTTTGCTTTTCATGTTAATAAAGAGTACGCCCACCCACATATTTCTGTTGCACATAATATTATGTTCAATTACTGTTGTGCCATTTCACAATTTAACCAGTTTCAGTATTCTGAAAGAATGCCCTTATATGAAATATTCTTTGCACAACACACTTTTCACACACATTATTTTCTAATTTGAAATGCTAACTCAATCAGATAATCATTTTATCGAGATTATGTAGTGGAAAATGTATTTTTGTTCAGTGTTTAAAGGCTGATTTAGAGTTCATGCTGCACTGTAATGTGATATGCCTTTATGTATCCCTCTTTCCTTCTCTCCACCATTGGCGGCCGTCCCTTCAGCTGTTTAGGGCCCACACTCTGGAATTCCTTCCCTAAAGATCTCTGCACCTCCACCCCCCTCTTCTTCTTTAAGACCCTCCTTTAAACCTACCCCTTAGATCATGCTGTTTGTTACTCCCTTAATATCTCCTTCTTTGGCTTGTTGTCCATTTTTTGATTATGAAAGCCTCTGTGAAGTATCCAAAGGACATTTTTCCATGTTAAAGGCACTATCTAAATGCAAGTTGTTCTTGTTGATGTAAGGTCTTAAGACTTGGGTGTACTGGAACTTAGTTTACATGGTACTATATTTAATGTTCCCCTCCAAGTCACACACCATCCCGACTTGGAAATATATCGCCGTTCCTTCATCGTCACTAGGTCAAAATCCTGGAACTTCCTTTGTAACAGCACTGTGGGAGAACCTTCACCACACGGACTACAGCAGTTCAAGAAGGCGGCTCACCACCACCTTCTCAAGGGAAATTAGGGATGGGCAATAAATGCTGGCACTCGCCAGCGACGCCCACATCCCATGAATGAATAAAAAAAAAGAAAAACATAAAAATGGCAGCCAGGAATATTTTTTTTAAATTACTTTTTTTATTATTGGTGTTAATTGAATTGTATAGTCATTGGGCTGGATCTCACTGGAGCAGGGAATCTCGCAGTGTGTGCCGTTAATTAGACTTTTTTCTACACCCTTCAGCTCAAAAAATTTTTGCGCTGTAACATGCTGGAAGTGCGATCTGATAACGGCATGTCAAGGGCAATGGGGCATCTGGGATCTCAGAGAACATTGGGACCAACGGTGCATCTCCTTGACCAATGAGACTTAAGGATTGAGAAAGAAATAGAGAAAAGACAGAGAAGGAGGGTGAATTAGAGTCAAATTGGGTACAGAAAGAGAAATAAAGAGAGGGAAAGAAAGATTGGATTAAGAGAGAGTGAAAAAAGAAACAGAAAGGAAAAGTAAGAAATAAATTTTAAAATTTAAAATTTAACATTTTTAAAATCTCCAACAACAATTGACTACCTGCAGGAATGAGATTGAACACTTTAAATTGTTTCCATTCTGGGCCAGAGAGGTTAATTGGCATTGCATTAACAATTATCACATTGTTAAAAAGGTACATACGCTCTGAATTACAAGACTTAACTTTCTGTGGCGCGTTTAATGTGCAAATCCAGCAAGTTATTAAAAATAATGGGGAGGCCAAGGGCGAGATGGCATTTGTGCGAACCAAACAGTGATGTGATGTGAATCGGCTAGCAAATTCTGGATATTTGCAACTCACGCGTATCTCTTAATCTCCTGAGCTTGCTGGTCGATTTGCACATTGATAACAGCATGCGATGTTAACATGCCATTATTTTTCCAGCAAGATCCGGCCCATTGTTTTCATATAACAGGATGCACTGCAGGCAACTGTTATTAAGACAGGGGTCTCACAAGTTAGATCATAGTGGTTACTGGGAGCACAGAAAGACTTAGCGAGATCGTACTAGGGTGCCAACAGGCATGTTGAAGATTTCCCACAATTTAATAGAGTTCCAGCAACATCGGTTCAGTGAGTGATAACTGACTTGGCATTTGAACCTCTGAGTACAAGTGACAAAGTGATAAAACAGTCCGGGTGGCTGGAGAAGGGGTGTATAGCTTTGTTACTGGTATTTTTTTTGTTGCAGTGCGGCTTGAGCAGCTCATCTGCTCCTGGCATAAATATAGACATCAGGGTTCAATGCAAAGAATTCTGTAGTGCTAATGCAGGTGTGCCCTTCTATACGGCCAGCAGTCCAGCTACACCTGCCAGCTGTTGTGGAGGATAGACTCTTGCGTGGAATTGTCTATCTTATTTGGTCAACACAGCTTTAGGTCGCAATGAATCCAGGAATAAGAGATAGGCTTTTGCTGTCTGCCTAATGGAAATACAATATCCCAATTTAACCTAAGCTTTGTACAGCTTTGAAGTTGCTAACAAGTAGAGCTGAGTTTTTTTGAGGATTCCCAATGTTTATCAGCTTTTCCAACCATCCTTTCCATTTATTTACTTCCTCATATTATGGACAGCGTATGAAGCCAAGGAGAAATTTAAAAAAAAAGATAAAAACCTCTGAATGAGAGAAACTTTTCAAGATGCAAAATCTGACTTAATAAATTGAATAGAGAATGAAGAAGATTTATAGCAAGATATTCAGCCCACACCCTCAACTGCTTTTGTTTGAGCACTGAGACCCATGTTAGTGGTACTGGTAGCCGATGTGAAGATCTCAAGCAGCTGAAAGCAACCCAAAAGTAACTTCCCAAGATTCAGTAAGGCCAATGACCAGGAAGAACCACTTTCTTCCCAGCTCCTGGCCTTAGTGAACCCTAGCAGGTTACTTTTAGGTTGCAACTGGTTGTATGAGACCAGTGCATTGGAAAATCAGTGACAACAGCACAGTTCTGGCACAATATAAAGGCAGCTCTAGATAAATGGGAAGTCATCTGCACTCTGCATAAGTAAATCTCTGTTATAGGTGCTATAAAATTGTAATTTTTTTTATTGCAGCTTATGAATTCTGAAATTTCCATCATTAGGATTATCTGGCTCAGACTCACTGAATATCATAAATATTAATCATGTAAACTGATCTTCACAATTCACCCGTAACTTTGTTGAACTTGTGAATTATGAGGTCAACTCACATTCTGAATATTTATGGGATCCAATGACATTTTCTATTCTTCATGTAAAAATAGGAGAATTTTCGGCTGGCAACTGTTTTAACAAAGGCTTGCATTTTCCTCTCGGCATCAATGACCTGAATTGTATCCATCGACCAGTCTATTCAGCACCACTTCAATGCTTAATGTAGGGCGGCTTATAATGCAAAATACACCTTGTTCGCGCTCGCTGAACTAGTTGATTTATGTCGGCATACAGACCATCAACTGCTCTAAACAACACCAGTGATTTATAGAATTTCTGTCATCAGTATCTCCTGTAGTCAGATTATAGGAACGTACTTTTAGTATAGCAATGTACAGCTGCAGAGGAAGAAAGTGATGTTGGACACAGCAGAATATTTTGAGTACAAATGAATTAGTAGCTCTAAGGGAACAGCAATGTTTTCAGATCAGCTGCTAAATCATTCATAGTGTAAGCCAGGAATTGTGTTCTCTGTTATTAGTACACTCTTGTTTCAGCTTTCCAGTTTTGCAGTATTTTACTTTTTGTTCATTAAAAAAAGTAAGATTGTCAAACAAACAAAGGCAGTTTGAGGTAAATGCACAAAGTATATTCTGAATAAAATTGGTGAGCTAATGGCACAAATTGCTTTGGGAAGATTATGTGCTGCCGATGGCACCCTGCACTGGTGGGAATCCTGCAATAGCTGCAAAACACACAGACCTTTCCTGGGGTCCCTGGGGAACATGATGAAATCATTAGTCCTGGTAAACAGCGTGCCTGTGACTTGCTTTATGCAGGAATGCAGTACAGCCTGACTGATATTATTTATATCTCCGGCAGCCCTCTTGTCCTGGATTGCCCCATCAGAGGAAATAATTTCTCTGTATCTACCCTACTGAATCCCTTAATCACTTTAAATATCTCAATTATCAGGTGAATCTGTGTTATACCCCCTCCAAGGTCAATATATCTTTCCTGAGGTGTGATGCGCAAAACTGAACGGAGTACTCTAGATGGGGTCTGACCAAGACTCTGTACAACAGAGGCATCACTTCCTCACTTTTGATTCCAATCCCCTGAGATAAAGGCCAACATTCTATTTGCCTTTTTGATTGCTTTTTCTACCTGTGCGCCAGCTTTTAGTGATTAGTGTACATGGACACCTAAATCCCTTTGTTCCTTCACAGCTCCTCATCTCTCACCATTGAGAAAATATTCAAATTTGTCTTTCTCAGATTCAAAGCTGATGAGCTCACACTTCCCCACATTGAACTCCATTTGCCACAGTTTTGCCCACTAACTTAGTCTGTCTATGTCCCTTTGTAACTTCCTGCTCCCATCTATTGTGCCTCCCAATTTAGTATCATCTGCAAACTTGCATAAAGAACTCTCTATTCCTTCATCTAAGTAATTTATATATATGGTGAAAAGCTAAGTCACTAATACAGATCCCTAAAGAAAACCATTTGTCACATCCTGCCAATCAAGAAGGAACCCTTTATCCCTATTTCCCGGTCTCCTACCTCCCAGCCATTTCCCAACTCATGGCACAAAGATACCCCCAATTCCATACGCTCACATTTTTGCTAATAATTTCTTGTGTGAAACCTTATTAAATGCCTTCTGGAAGTCCATATAGACAACATCCAAAGATACTCCCCTATCCACCATGCTGGTAACCTCCTCAAAAAAGTCAACTAGATTCGCCAGACATGACCTACCCTTCACAAATCCATGCTGACTCTCTTTGATCAGCTGATAATTGTCCAAGTGCTCAGTCACTCTGTCGCTGATGATAGATTTCAGTAACTTCCCCACAATTGATGTTAAATGGACAGGTCTGTAGTTACCTGGTTTCTCGCTCCCTCCCTTCTTCAATAATGGAGTGACATTTGCAATTTCCAAACCAAAGACACAATTCCTGAATCTAGAGAGCTTTGGAAATATATGACTAATGCATCTGCAATTTCCTCACCTATTTCTTTTAATACTTTGGGTGGAACCAAGAGGTTCTGGAGATTTGTCTATCTTAAGTCCCATTATTTTCTCCATTACTTTTTTTTTACTTGTAGTAATCCTCTAAATTCCTCCGCTTGAATTATTTTTAGGTTCCCTTGTACTGCTGGTATTTTGTCCTCTTCCTCCACTGTGAAAAAGGATGCAGAGTACTCATTTAACAAGTCTGCCATTTTCTTATTATCCATTGTAGTGATGATTTGCTGGCCCAGAGGTACAAAGGACTTTATGGTCAGTTAGCATTTTTATGTTACTATAGCAATGCAAAGGCAATATAAAATCAAATTTACTCCACAGCATAGGCATTTAAGTATTAAATATTATTCTTGAGTGAGACTATATGAATTTATTTAGATTTTTTTTGTTGGTTGCAATGTATAATGCAGAGTACATTTACTGACCAAAATTATCTGCACTGCAGAACAAAGCAAGGCAACCTTTAGCTCATCCATTCCTCCATGGCCTCTATTAAAAGAACTCTTCGCAATTCAAACAACAAAGTTGTAATTTCCCTTACAAGTCCGGCCTGGTGATTTCCCAACACCTTATTTTTGGAAAGCTTCTTATATAACTTCACCACCACCTCTCTGAACCCCTCCATGACCTCTGTATTGTCAGAATGCTTGTCCGACATCCAGCCCTGGATGAGCTGCAATTTCCTCCAGTTAGACATTAGGAAGACCAAAGCCATTGTCTTTGGACCCCACCACAAACTCTGTATCTTTGCCACCGATTCTGACCCCCTCCCCAGGTTGAACAAGACTGTTTGCAATCTCAAAATCCTATTTGACCCTGAACTGAGATTCCAACCCCATATCCTCTTCATCACAAAGACCACCTACTTGCACCTCCTAACAATGCCAGCCTCTACACCTGTTTCAGAACATATGCTGCTAAAACACTCATCCGTACCTTTGTCACCTCCAAACTCAACTATTCCAGTGCTCTCTTGGCTGATCCCTCATCCTCCACCCTCCATAAACTTCAGCTCATCCAAAATTCTGCTGCTCGTATCCTATCCTGCACCAAGTCTCACTTGCCCATCAGCCTAGTCCTTGCTGACCTACATTGACTCCCAATCCTCCAATGCCTCCAATTAAAGGACCGTTGCTTAAGCTGTTTGAGACCTGGTACAACCCTGCCCATTTGTACCTGAATTTTACATCGTTGTCTACAATCGATGTAGGACCCTGATTTTCATAGTAAAGCAGTCTTAAGCTTGTTTCAGATGGGTGGGCCACTTGCCTATTTGGAAGTGTGCCTGAATATGACATCAGGCATGCCTAGGGCATCAATGAGGCGGCCAATGTGCCCCCTCTTCCCCCACCCCTACAATTTTCAATTCATGATCGCCTGTTTTTCAGGCGCAGGTCAGATGGCCGTGAGTTGAATTTCTCCCACAATATAAATACAAGTTGTTGTTGTTGTTCAGCACTTCTGGAATTTTAGCAGCTGTATGGCATTTGTCTGGTCAACAACCAACTTCTGAAATTAGTGTCACTCTAAATATCAGCACAGCATTTGTATTTCACACTAAAATAGAGAACTGCATTTAATCAAAATATACCTTGGGAGTCTAAAATTAGATCCTCTTGCAAATAAACAACCAAAAATTGATCATTTTCATTTCAGGGGGTGAAAGGTCACATGAAGGGTATAAAGCATTCTTGAGCATTAATTTAGTTATTTGAACTGAAGGATTATTGAGGATTATATATATTTGCACTCATGTTTTTAACCAATATTGACTATGTGGGTGTACTCAGCACATGACACACTTTGGAGGAGGATCTAGGATCATAAAAGTTATAGATAATATTATACTGTATATATAAGGCCCACTGCAAATGCTAAAAATTTCCTGTGTGGTAGTGACATAGTTTTCAATGTCACATGCTACAGGTGTCGTAATTGTGCTTACAATATCATGAGAGCAAAATGAATAGAGTGATTATAATTTGAGGTATTGTGTTCAGGTGTAACGGTACAGTCTGTTCAGATCCAGGTAAAGACCTGATTATGTGAGTCTATCCAAATAATTTCTATATATTTGGGCATATTGTTGATTTGAATTGATTGCAGTGCTTCATTATCATTAAGCTGTAAGGCTTTTTAGGCCTTTCTGATTTTAAAACAAGAGAACTGAGTAGATCTGTCAGACATCTTCAGTTAATTCATGTAGAACATTCTGTTTCCATTGAACATTAAGATTTGTAATTCATATAAAGAGTAGAATCAGTTTGCAGAATCAGGTATCCTGGCAACAAGTGGAAATTCTAGTTATAGATGGCTGATACTGTTTTTGAATTTGCCTTTTACCAAGCAGTCAGATGATTTGAAAATAGCAGAAGGCCAAATAAATGAAGTACTATGGACTTGGTTCAGGGACATATAAAAACTGCTGACTTAGGCTTTTAATGGTGGCAAAGTAGAACGCTATCTCCATTCTACGTGTGTTTGTTTTGTGGGTATGTCTGATTTCATGCAGGAAAACTAGAAGCTTATATACACAAAGCTGCACTTTACCATTGTTCAGATAGTTGAGTGCATTAGTTTCCTCTCTGTGCTGACTGACTGAGTAGATTTAATGGTTTCTCTTTAGGCCCCTGTTGACAGTTCACAATAGCCTGTCAGTCATAAGTGTTCCTGAGAGATTTCTTTCATATGAAAGGCTCTAGTCATATTTCATTGAGATTAGGATTACATAAAGGTCAATTGCTCATTTAAGTGTCCCATTTTAAATACTATATATGCACTAACTATATTTGTATGGTGTTGGTTACTAGGAAACCTAATTTCCTTAGAATCTTTCAAAAAGATGTCCTCAGTATGATCATACATCCCCAAAAACACCAGGCTGCAGCAAATTAAAATATCTGATTTTGTTTTCAAACTTTACTTCTTTAGTATTTCTGTTGACAAGCAATTTTCAGAACTAAGTGAGCTCTTGAGGTCAAATTCTCTGCAAGCATATTCATAAATTGCACTCGTATCCACAATCCTATTCACATATTTATCCATTTCCAGACACCCCAAAGTGCTTCATAGTCAATGTTATAATGTAGGGAAATGTGGCAGCCAATTTATTCTCAGCAAGGTCCCATAAAGAGCAGTGAGATAAATGACCAATTAATTTGTTTTTAGTGGTGTTGATTGAGGGATAAATATTTACCAGGTTACTGGGAAAACCCACCTGCTCTTCTTTGAATAGTTCCATGAGATCTATTACGTCCACCTGAGAAGGCAGACGGTTTAACATCTCATCCACGACCTTCTGAGTGAGAGATGCGAGTGCTACCACTGAACCAAAGCTCACACTTAACATCAAAATAGCATTTAACAAAAAAATCAGCTGTTAAATAAAAATTGTGAGCTAAAGATGATGGGGATAATTTTGATTTGAACGATAGTGTAAAACTGGCAATAGTGAATCGGCAGCCCATTTTACATCTCTCCTGATTTTCATTTCCATTGACCTCAGTGGAAATGATTATCGGGAGAGATATAAAACGGGCTGCTGATTCACTATCGCCAATTTTACACTATCACTCAAAGTCAAAATTACCCCCATTGATAAGGTGTTTGTGTAGCTGAGGGGCTAATGTTTGCACCATGGCTGGAACAGAATGTTTGAGGTACTTTATTGCGGAGATCAGATATCATGGTTGCAGTTCGTTGGTCAGGTCCAGAACATGGCAGAAGACGAAAGTGGTCATCAACGATGGGACCTCCCCCCCACCCCCCCAAACCCCACCCCTAGTGCAGCGTTACATCAACAACAAGTTCAGCAAGAAATACAGTTCCATTCTGGGAATTATGAGGGAGAAAAAAAATCTTTTGCAATGATGTATGTAACTGAGAATACTTGGGAAGGAGGGAAGAATCACCAAATCATTTTTAAAAATTGCTTTTTATTCATTCTTTGGATGTCGCTGTTTAATAGTTTTTCAATCAGAGAACGTGAATTTGTCCATTTCTCCGTCTATCAATATGCATATATTAATAGTCCACTTCGGTTCCTTGAGCTACTAAACAACCCTGTTTTTGACTTGATTCTGAACACGGGTAAAGATACAAACAAAGAGAACCTTTCAGGACAGCTATCTGTTATTGGCTATGTTGACAGTTCTGACCCTTACATGCATTAGTCAACATTGCCACAGCAACAATGAGATTCCCATGGAGATGCAGTTGGCTAAAGCCTATTTTAAAGTGGAATAATACTACCTATGTAAAATTAAACAACATAAAATGCAGAAATTTCCCCATTTGCTCATAGACAGATCCCCTTTAACATTAAAAAACTGACAGAATGATCACAGGCACGGACAGAAACTCAAGCCATCAGTCTAAACTCAGGACACCATGAATAAAAGTGGGAAAAATACATGTCTGTAACGTCTGAATAACACAATGTAAAATATTTCTTAATACGGGAATTGATGTTCTATTCTTTGCTTCATCTGCTGGCATGACCTCCAGTCAAGAGAGTGGGCATAGTGGATTAATTAGTCATGACAGCTCAAGAAGCTGTGTAGGTGTAGCTTTATGGATCAAGAGGCAAGTACCTTCACAAAGCCGGAACTGCACTGTCCTCAGTGAGAAATTATGCAGCTTATCATAGATTTAGAAGGTTGGTTTGTGCAGTGAGCTGAACTTGGAATAGATTGCAAAGCAGCTACTTCATATTTATTCTATTCAGTAGAACAAACCAATATTTCAGTTTAAAGGAAAAAGATACATAACGGGAAGCAGTGGAGTGTGCAGTTTACTCCATGAGGGGAATAAAGAAATAAATTGCATTTATATATTGCTTTCATATCGTCAGGACATTTAAAGGCCCTTCACAGGCAATTAATTACTTTTGAAGTGTAGTCACTCTTATATTATAGGCAAACACAGCAGTGAATGTGTGCACAGCAAGGTCCCACAAACAGCAATAAGATAAATGCGTAACATGCACCCAAATTTCCAATACGTACTCCCGCTGGACCTTATTTTGTTCAAATACCATTTGAATGCTATCAATTTCCCCTACAGTGTCCTTGACAATATCAAGGGAAAGTTTGCAGGGCTATGCAGAAAGAACAGGGGAGTGGGACTAATTGGATAGCTCTTTCAAAGAGCCAGCACAGACACGATGGGCCGATTGGCCTCCTTCTGTGCTGTATGATTCCATAACCACCTGAGACCAATTTCATCTATCTTGATGTTCTTCAAAAACTTGTATGTGGAACCTTGTGAAAGGTTTTTTGCGAATCCAATTTTTTTTTGCATCAATTAGTTAGTCATTATCCATTAAATTGGTAACTTTGTGAATGAATTACAGGAGACTTGTGAGGCATGACCTATTTGAAAACCATGCTGTCTGCCCCTTGTAGTTTCTAGATGAACATTGATAGTGTCTATACAGTGCACATCTGCATTTTTCAAACTACACAACAGACATGGGGTTAGTTTTGTTTTAAGTACAAGCAATTGAAATGTTATTTATTGAATTTTAATGGAGAATTTTATAGGATGGAAGATGCTTTAGTTTTCATTATTGCATGATCTGGGGCTCTGCTCATTTGCTCCGGACATGACTAGCTGCCATTATTAAAGAGATTGAACTTTCAACTCTCAAATGCCATTGAAGCCCATGGAATAAAAGGGGCAGTGGCAGCATGGATACAAAATTGGCTAAGTGACAGGAAACAGAGAGCAGTGGTGAACGGTTGTTTTCCGGTTTGGAGGAAGGTATACAGTGGCGATCCACAGGGGTCGGTACTAGGACCACTGCTTTTTTTGATATATATTAATGACTTGGACTTGCGTGTGCAGGGCACAATTTCAAAATTTGCAAATGACACAAAATTTGGAAGTGTAGTAAACAGTGAGGAGGATAGTGATAGACTTCAAGAGGACATAGACAGGCTGGTGGAATGGGCAGACACATGGCAGGTGAAATTTAACGTAGAGAAGTGCAAAATGATACATTATGGCAGGAAGAACAAGGAGAGGGCAATATAAACTAAAGGGTATAATTCTAAATAGGGTGCAGGAATAGAGAGACCTGGGAGTATATGTGCACAAACCTTTGAAGGTGGCAGGACAGGTTGAGAAAGTGGTTAAAAAAGCATATGGGATCCTGGGTTTTATAAATAGAGGCATAGGGCTCGATTTTACCAGCGGGTTTCGTGTGCGTTTCCAGCGGGGGGGCCCTGAAAATCCCGATATCCAGGCACGTGACCGGATCGCGCCACGATCCCGCTCACTTCCGGGTTCCCCGATGACGTGCGGGGGTGCGTGCGCAGCCCCCGCTGGTGGGAATCCCGCAAGCAATTAAAGCCACTTGAGTGTATTTATTTTGCTTGTTCAGGTCATTAACTGACCTGATTAAGGGACTGTGTGTGATTTTGGAGAAACATGGGACTGTTTCACACACTGGGGGAAACAGTCCTCGTTGAACTGGACGTGTTGCAGCCGTCAGCCTGTGGCAGCTGCAAAGGTCCATTTGACAGGTGGGGTGGGGGGGAGACCCTCACTCATTGCAGGAGGCCGCTCTGTCACTTGGGACAAAGTGTGGCCTCCACCACCCCCCTCCTGACGTTCAAAGTCACCAACCTGCACACTCACCCCGGGGTCCAGAGACATGTGGCTATCTTGCGGACCCCCTCAGATGTACATATTGCGGATGGGGGCCGCCGTAGCTGCAGTCATGACCTCCTCGGAGGGCGCACAACATCGCCAGCCTCGCCATCCATGCCGTCCACCTCCGAGACGTGGAGCTCCACAACAGAGTGCTGTGACACATCCACCTGTACAGCAGGAGGGAGGGCTACCGCAGAGAGAGATGCGTCGCAGAGGGCACTACCCTCGCCACAGGGTCCACAGACCGAGGCGCAGCAGTACACATGGAGGCGCAGATTCACTCTACATGTAGTCGTGGACATCTGCAGCCTCTTTCATGCCGAGCTGCTCCTGGCTGGCCCCAGCACCATCTGCTTACCTGTCGCTGCCAAAGTCACCACTGCCCTCCACAACTTCTCCTCCGCATCCTTCCAGGGTGCAGCCGGGTACACCGCCGATGTCTCTCAGTCGTCTGCGCGGAAGAGCCCTGCAAATAAACCTGCACCTACTCTGCAGTAACACAATGGGTGGCATCAGTGGTGGGTCCTCATAGTGATACCCAGGAGCGGGCATCATTGCACAAAACAGACAGGATTCGCGGAGACATGGCAGTGGTGGTGCCAATACAATGTGTGATGTGAGTTGTTCTGAAATTCAATATAGGTGACACCCACGACAAACCCTCAAACACCCTTGTGCATCCCCTTCATGCTCACGACACGTTTGCCTTACGCTGCCTACTGCACATATGTGATGCATGCCCTGTGGCTGCAGCACAGGTGGTGGCAGGTTGAGTGAGGCTGGCCGTGAGGGAGATGCACGAGAGGGTGAGTATGGGATAGAGCCATGAGATTGTATGAGGATTGGGTTGCGTGTTAGTGGCGGGGTGAGTACTGGCGAGGTGAGTATGTGCAGGTAAGATGATGTGGAGATGCCGGTGATGGACTGGGGTTGACAATTGTAAACAATTTTACAACACCAAGTTATAGTCCAGCAATTTTATTTTAAATTCACAAGCTTTCGGAGATTTTCTCCTTCCTCAGGCAAATGTTTCAAGAAACATTTTTTGAAACATTTGCCTGAGGAAGGAGAAAATCTCCGAAAGCTTGTGAATTTAAAATAAAATTGCTGGACTATAACTTGGTGTTGTAAAATTGTTTACAGGTAAGATGAGGATGGGGTTTGAGTGGGTATGAGGGGTGATGTGACAGAGTAGTGTTGGCGGTGCCGAAGGAGATGTGGGGTGGGGGCAGTGTTGTGGCAGACGGAGTGTAGGGGAAAGACTTCGTGTTCTCACTGTGGCTGACCTACTGCGGTCATTGGAGTGCCTCCTGCACCGTATGCAGGTGGGCGATATGTTGGTGGTGCAGGTGACCTCCTCTGCCACCTCGAGCCAGGCCTTCTTGGTGGCAGAGGCAGGCCGCTTCCTCCCGCCCGCCGGGTGGAAGATCTCTGTCCTCCCCCTCCTCCTCACCCCATCTGATGATACCTGGGGTGAGGCATCATTAAACTGGGAGCAGCCTTCCCCCTGGGCTGCTCCATGCTGTAATTTGTTCTATTGGTTGCAGCATCTGTCAGTGGAGGACTGCCCCTTTAACTAGAGAGCCTCCAGCTGACAGATCGTACTGCGCATGCGCAGCCCGCCCGACGCGCAGACCAGCAGCGCGGAGCCCGGTAGAGCAGGTAAGTGGATCCAATTAGTGGATTGCCTGCTACGATCGCGCGGGCAACCCACTAATTTCACCGAGCGTGTTGACCACGCTCCCGAAACCCAACCCGCCAGAAACCCGCAGGCCTGGTAAAATCGGGCCCATAGAGTACAAAAGCAAGGAAGTTATGTTGAACCTTTATAAAACACTGGTTCGGCCACAACTGGAGTATTGTGTCCAATTCTGGGTACCGCACTTTAGGAAGGACGTGAAGGCCTTAGAGAGGGTGCAGAAAAGATTTACTAGATTTACCAGGGATGAGGGACTTCAGTTACGTGGATAGACTGGACAAGCTGGGGTTGTTCTCTTTAGAGCAGAGAAGGTTGAGAGGGGATTTGATAGAAGTGTTCAAAATCATGAAGGGTTTAGATAAAGTAAATAAAGAGAAACTGTTTCCATTGGCGGTAGGGTCGAGAACCAGAGGATACAGATTTACGGTGATTGGCAAAAAAACCAAAGGCATCATGAGGAAAAACTTTTTTACGCAGCGAGTAGTTATGATCTGGAATGCGCTGCCTGAAAGGGTGGTGGAAGCAGATTCAACCATGGCTTTCAAAAAGGAATTGGATAAATACTTGAAGGGAAAAAATTTGCAGGGCTACGTGGAAAGAGCGGGGGAATGGGACTAACTGGATTGCCCTTACAAAGAGCCGGAACGGGCTTGATGGGCCTAATGGCCTCTTTTGTGCTGTAACCATTTTATGATTCTATGATCTCAGCTCCAAATATAATTCCTTTCTTCTCTGAGTCACAATTTACATATTGAGTTCTGTTACTCTGTTCAAAGTCAAAAAGTAAAATAGCTTGGCATTGACCACTGTTTGGGACAAAGCTATTCTCCCCACCTCCTTTTCAATGGTCATCTGTATGTGTGGGACTACACAAAGTGCTTGAATACAGATTCATGTTGGTAGGGAGGGAGAAGTGATCTTGGTTAACTTAATACAACCTAGTCTGCAGTGGTCAGTTTTGGTCCTGTACATTCCATTGTTTCCCTGTGCAACAAATTTTCATCACGTTGGAATGCGATAATATCAACTTACCCGATACAATGAAAACTAGTATTTATTTGACTGAAATCTATTTTAATATATATACTATATTAAGAAAACTTCTCTAATTGTAAATGCTGTGCGATATTAGAGGCAAATCCGGTAACATGTTTGTATGAAATTTTTTCATCAGCTATTTTAACGAAGGCGATAATCCATTTGAAACAAACCATTTAACACCTTTGTAAAATAGCAGACGAAGGGATTTCACTCGGATGCATCAATGTGCTTGTTACGAATATTGCTCAGTGCGCTTTCAAGGCGTTTGGTTTTTGATGTCTAACCAAATGCCAAATGGTTAATCAGCAGTAAGAGGACAGTTCCTTAATGAATATATGATATATTGCTTTTTTTTTGCTTTCCTTACTATTTGACTTTCTTTCAAGGAAGCAATTATAGAAACTGTGCCAAATTGCTTCTCATATAACTCTAATAAACAGAATGTGTTGAAGAGCACAAAGTAAGGAGCTCAGAAGATAACAAAGCTAATTCAATTTTACAAGCAGGGGTGTACTTTGTTAATCTTCTGGACAGGCCCAGTGATTCCCTCCTTGGTGATACTTTGACAAATCTACCCCTTTCTCAGCACCGTCCATTATGATAGCATGAATTGGTGGGTTGCTCAAAGATATCCAAGTACCCTCATGATACTTGCCCATGTTATGAACTCTTTTTAAAGGGTAGGTCAAATTGCTTCCGTGCCGGGGAATATGAAACACCGCCCCAACATAATATCTCCCTTTATCCTCGTGACAGATACCTAACACCCTATTAGTTAAGGTTAAACTCCTGAGGTGACATAGGGGTGTTTTTTCTCCGACCCATTTCTCTAACTGTTTATCCGACACCCAGTCTGGAACTTGGTGTGTATTGAGCTGTAACAAATTAGTACCAATCATAGTCAATACCCAGCTAGTATATATGGCACACGTCTCGGCCTTATGGGCCTCCTCTGAAGTATTAGCTGTATGGTCAATGATCAAATTCATTGTATCCTGTAAAGGTTTCAGCAATTTAACTGTGTCTAGGGTCATTCGTGATGCATCCTGACCTATTTGGCTGGTTCGTATTTGATCCCGATAACCCTCTCCAGTAATAACCTGCATTTTCTGCTGGAGGGATTGTATCTGATTTTCCAATTCTGCTATGTCCAACGTGTTGACTGTTGCCCCTCCTGATGCATAACCTGCTCCCGCCAGTTCTAATAGACCTCTCTTTTTCCTGTTTTTTACTGGCCTAAACTCGTTCCTGCTTAACTGTCTCCTAAGGAGGTGGATAAATAAGTGTTTTGTGGTGTATGAACACCATTCTGGAGCAGTTATTTCAGTCAAATTGAAGACCACCTGCACATGTTGATATCCCGGCACCAAAGTGACAGATTCTCCTGTTTCTTCCAGCACCAGACCTACACCGTCCGTTTTGTACTGAGATTCACTACATCTAGGTTCCGGTGTGGTTTTAATCACTGGAGGGGGTGGTGTGGTAAGCCTCCTCGGGGTCCTGAAAATTATGAAGGGTCCTGGCCCCCGACAGAAACTCCTATCTGCAACCCTTAATGCCCTTTTTGCTCTATCCCTTTCCTGTGTTGTGTCTTCCTTTGTACAATTGATGATGATCCAGCCAATCTTGCTAAAACGCCTGCTATATCCACTCCAATCAATATCCGTTCTCTCTCTCTTTCGACGTTGTCTCTGTGTCCCTGACGTAGGTTCTTCCATTTCCGCGATGGTTGGCCTCCGGAGTCTTCGCTGGCTCCACGCCCAAGATTCTTCATTCTTATTCCGAATCTTATCTCTTCAGGCTGTGCTGTCTCTCTCTCCTG
The DNA here is from genome assembly GCF_035084215.1 of Heptranchias perlo. Lineage (NCBI taxonomy): Eukaryota > Metazoa > Chordata > Chondrichthyes > Hexanchiformes > Hexanchidae > Heptranchias > Heptranchias perlo. The sequence continues at coordinate 28,422,921 of NC_090349.1, forward strand.
TTGGTTTAGGCTTGTTTGCCTAGTCTGTATCTTCTCCTCATTGGCTCTGTCCCAAGGACTTAGGTAGCATTACCTCATTACTCCTTTTCTAAATAAGGACTTGTGTCTTATCACATCTCCTTTGTCTTTCACAAAACTTAGCTCATTCAAACCGGTTCCAGCCAGCTCAGGCCAGCGACTGAACTCAGGTTACTTCAGTTCAAAAGCTGCTTTTGCCTGTGTGTCAGCAGTTCGGAATAAACTCAGTAGTTTCTGCAGCCCCTGGCCAACACCTTACTATTTGACTTTCTTTCAAGGAAGCAATTATAGAAACTGTGCTAAATTGCTTCTCATATAACTCTAATAAACAGAATGTGTTGAAAAGCACAAAGCGAGGAGCTCAGAAGATAACAAAGCTAATTCAATTTTACAAGCAGGGGCGTACTTTGTTAATCTTCTAATTAAATGAGTTGTTATGGGAAAAAATCTCGTAAATCCACCAAACCTTAACTTCAGAAGTTAAAGCTTTTTTGTGTAATTTCAGCTGAAATAGAATGTTAATGAAATAAAAAAAGAAAATGCTGGAAACACTCAGCAAGTCAGGCAGCATCTGTGGAGAAAGAAACAGAGTTAACGTCTCAGGTTGATGACCTTTCAGTAGAACTTTTAATGAAGATTATTGTTAAAATAACAACATTGAAATCTTGACAGGCTAATGCAGAACTCTAATAGAGTTTTCCATATTTATTGGATTTGGATAGAGCTGGATTAAGAATTCTTATGACCCTTGGCTCCAAGAACTTTCGCACCCCCAAACCCCGCACGACCCCACTCCCCATCCATTAAAACATAAACGTGTAGTGAAGTGCATGAAGAAATAGGAGCATAGAATTTTTACACACTGCATTAATAATAAAGCAAATCATATCGCAATATACTATGCTTACATTAAACTGACCCAGTGGTTTTATGCAGTTTTTCTGTGTTATGGTGAGTTTAACTGTAACCATATTTGGCTGGGGAGGCTGGGCACGAGCCCCATAGGCCAGTGCGTTAACCCGCCCCCAGTCATAGCACTCAATGAACAATTAGGGAACGTGTTACAGTTGGATTGTGTTCCATTGGTACTGAGCAGATTAGGAAGTACAATTAAGCTTGGTGATTTACTTCGCAGATAAGTGCTAGGCCAGTTGGGCAAAGTCGTGTGAAAATGCAATAATGTCCTGCGTTTAATTGTGCTAATCGTAATAGCAGTATTGGTAGGGCACAATGAGGTATTTGTACGAAACCATTAACTTTACCTGAATTTTCAAAAGTGGATTTATTATCTGATCACAGTTTCTGCTATTGTTTGAACTGCTTCCTTGTTTATCTGACCTTTGCAGCTTTTAGAAATCACTGCCCAAGCTCAGACGGCAGTGGGAAACTCTCCGTTGCTGTTGACAGTCCATTATGTGTTTGAGTGTGTGATCAAGGGTATTTTAAAATTATCTGCAATCAAGTTTCGGTGTAAAGCAAATAATCAGGATGCTGCATTTTCAATACTGATTGAATGAATCATCTTGATCTGCATTCAATCAGTATTGAAAATGCAGCATTTTGATTGTTTGCTTTACGCTGAAACTTGATTGAGGATAATTTAAACAGAATACCCTTTGTCATACACACACCCGTAGTAACTAATTACATCTGTACAGTTTGTGCTGCCAAATTAATGAAACTTGGCAAAGCACGTTTGAGAGCCAAGTGAAAGGAGAAAAAAAAGCCAGAAAACAACAAAGAAGCACACACAGAGGACCAACCAAAGAAAGATTAAATTATCAGAGAACTAGATAAATAAGTTATTGATTTCACCTGCCATAATTGCAACATCTCAATTTCAGTTTGACAGAATACCACTGCCCCCCCCCTCCCCCCCCTGCCTGGCAGGGTCTAAATGGGACAGATTTGCAGTGGAATCAAGCACCTGGCGACATCTGGATGGAAATTGGGCTTTCCATTCTCTCTGACCCCAGGAAATTTGGGGCCAAAGAAATGAGAAGAGAGAAAGATGAAGGGAAAGATTTTCTGGTTTATTTTAACTTGCAATTTAGAATTTCCATGGGGTTCTCCCAATCTGGGGGTTCTTCCAACCCTCCGCTTCGGTGGACGATCAGGAGATTCTAGGTGACTGTCTTTTGTCGAAAAGTGTCTGGCTAACTTTCCCCCTGAATCCGGACAGCGCCTCTTTAATATCTGCTAGGTAAGCCAGCAATTACTGCTTTCAGTGCTGCATTGACGTTTACTCATTCAGAGGTTGTCAGGCTGTGGGGCCAGCAGTTCTTCCAGGTTCAGCTGCGTGCCTTACTTCAGCATCTGGACTTTCGAATGACTGGAAAACTGGAAAGATTGCAGTAACAAAACTATTTCTGATGTTTGAGTAACTTATTACTGTAGTATTACATTTAATTTGTGTCACGGTTTATGAGCTACAAGCAAGCAAAATCAGTCAGCCCAGGAAAACCGGAGTTTCCCTGAATCTGCTAGCAGTCTAAGGGTTATGTGTTTGCCTGTTTTGTTTACCACTGAAACATATTTAGTTATGGATATAACTGAGCACACTCAGCAGTGAAAAGGTTACAAAATTGAGAGGAGTTTAAATGCCAGACACAGCATCTCATGAGTGTGTTGGCGGGAACTCTGTCCTCTGATATCTACTGAAAGTCAAGTGATGCTTTTCTGCTTTATCACAATTTGACATTTATCTGTCTTTGAATCTGTACCATAAGAAGTACTTTCAGAGATTACTCAGATGCTTTAGTCAATAATTTTATACTTTTTGACCATAACTATAGAAACTTTGAGACCTATCAGTAGGTTTCACAGTAACATGATATAACATGAATTCTTAAGAAACCAAAGCATGCAGCAAAAAACTTTTTCTTGAAGTTTTGAATCATGATCAGCACTAATTAGCTGTGCGAGAGCTCTGTGCTCAGACAGTAATTTAATAACCTCCCACCCAGCTGTGATTTAAGGAAATATCATCGACTTCTTTTATTCCTTATTATCTCCCTAGAGACCTCGCACCAAGAGACATTTCTGGCACATCAGATCCATTTGCGAGAGTGATATTTAACCACAAAACTACAGAAACAGCCGTAAGTCTCTCATCCTTTTATTTTCTGTCCTGTTTATTCCTGTAGATGTGGCTAACACTGAACAAGCTGTGTTTATGTTCACATAGAGAGCATTCAGCATTTAACAATTGAATATAGAATTGATCCCATCTATAAGGGGAAGTAAAAACAAAAATGAGTGTGTAGACTTAATAGCATGTTCAACATTGGAATGTGCACTACAAGTATGTTACAAAGTATTTTTGAAAACAAAAGTGCAGGCTCCCTTTGTGGCTCAGTGGGTTTACCCTGTGAGCCACTCAAATCAGAAAAGTCCCAATTTTACTTGTAGGCCTGTGCTAAATTAGCAGCTGGATTGCTGCAATTGGCCTCTGTTTCCTGGTTTAGGGAGAGGAATGTCAGTGAGGATTCTTGCACCTTATTGTTATTCAGTGCCCCCTACTGCAAGTGTGTGAGTGTATGTTTGTGTTTGTAGACTTCAAGTAGGAACAGGATGGGACTTGGCTGTGTTGGCCCCCATGATAGCCTGTCAACATCTGTCACATCATTCAGGTGAACAATGGTCACTTGAATGAGGTGTATCAAGGTGACCAGTGTCTGTGAGACCAACAAGTAATCAAAGACTTTGGGGAAAAACACATGAGAAAAAAAATTAAACAAATACTCTTTATAAGTTGCGACTTTAAATTTAATGGGGGATATTCTGAGCACAGTACGTTCTTCAATTCTCCTTGTGACTTTACAGGAGGGACTTCCATTCCTTTCCAAATGAGTTTTGCTACTGCTGAAATTCTCTAAGTAGGATCTGAAAGAAAATATTACAGGAAAATATTATTCTAAAAATGTTCTGGTACTTTGTTTTGGACCTGGTTTAAATTTCTGATGTGGAAACTATATATATTATAAATACATTAGGTGCAAGGAAACTTCATTTCTCATTTGACTTTTATCCAAGTTGCCAAATAGCTAAAGTAGGGACCACTCCCCAATAGTATTGAGCCTGTGATGATAAAACATATTTTTGGATGTCGCAAATGAGTCATGAAGTGAGAATTTGAGCTAATTCTGAAACAAATTATTAATGCTTAATGTTCTGGGACTTGTCAGATCAGTAGCTGTGGGGAGAGAGAAGCAGTAGGAAATTAGTTAAAATCCGTGTAACCAAATAAACAGTGGTGTGTAGATTAACAGATTGGGGCTCTTTTCTCTAGAAAAGAGAAGGCTGAGGGGTGACCTGATAGAGGACTTTAAGATAATGAAAGTGTTTGATAGGGCGGGCGTAGAGAAAATGTTTCCACTTGTTGGGGAGTCCAAAACTAGAGGTCATAAATATAAGATAGTCGCTAATAAATCCAATAGGTAATTCAGGAGAAGCTTCTTTACCCAAAGAGTGGAAAGAATGCGGAACGTGCTACCACAAGGAGTAGTTGAGGCAAATAGCATAGATGCATTTAAGGGGAAGATAGATAAGCACATGAGGGAGAAAGGAATAGAAAGATATCCTGATAGGGTTAGATGAAGTAGGAAGGAAGGAGGCTCATGTGGAGCATAAACGCCGGCATAGACCAGTTGGACCTAACGGTCTGTTTCTGTGCTGTAGTTTCGATGTAACTCGATGTAACATTAAGGCATCCCACACTTCGGATGTATGTACTTGAGGTATAAACCAATAGATCTGATCCATTTAAGACCATTCGTCGCAGGGTGTTCCTGTGGACGAATCCATTTAAAAAGAACTTTGCTTGCATTTGAATGTTAGTTAAATGTGGAGAATTGCATCTTGCAAAGTGAATGAAGAGTAAATTGTTAATGAGCATAGTTTATCTGGCCTCATTTTACATTATTCTTTATAACTTGCTGACTAATATAAAAAAGGAAATATGGTCAAGATTTTATTAGCTGCTTTGCTGTAATGCTGTTATGGTGGAATAGCCTGCCAAAACTTGATGGTCTCTCGACTGCCTGGGCATCAGAGGGCTGCCTGGAGCTGTGCAGCTGATGCTCAGAATAACTCACAGCCTTCAGAGGAGCTGGGGAGAAATTGAAAAACCTATCTTTGTAAGTTGTAATTTTGAAATCAAAAAAAGAATACCGAAGATAGCACAAGAATAAAAAAAATTACTTTTAAGAACCAACTAATTAATTGGTCAATTGTTCTTTCAGAGTTTTAAAAGGTTAATGATTAAAACTCAGTGTTAATGTGGAGGATTAGTATTTTAATAATCAGCTGATGGAGCACAGTAACAGGAGTAGGCCATTCAGCCCCTCGAGCCTGTTCGCCATTCAGTTATGATGTGGAGATGCCGGTGATGGACTGGGGTTGACAATTGTAAACAATTTTACAACACCAAGTTATAGTCCAGCAATTTTATTTTAAAATAAAATTGCTGGCCATTCAGTTAGATCATGGCTGATCTGTACCTCAATTCCATTTACCCACGTTTGTTCCATATCCCTTGATATCCTTACAAAAATCTATCTATCTGTTTTGAAAGTTTCAATTGAACCAGCACGCACAGCCACTTGGGGAAAAGAGTTCCAGATTTCCACTATCCTTTGTGTGAAAAAAGTGCTTCCTGATTTTGTTCCTGGATGGCCCAGCTCTAATTTTAAGATTATACCCCTTTGTTCTGGATTCCCCACCAGAGGAAATAGTTTCTCTGTATTTACCCTTTCGAATTCCTTTATCATTTTACAGACCTCGATTAGCTCACTCCTCAACCTTCTAAACTCAATGGGCACGATTTTAACTTTGAAGTTCGGGTGCATTGGGGGCGTGGAGGCAAACAAAATTGGGCATTTCCAGAGCGGGAAGGAATCCCGGCTCCAACCCGCTGAAAAATGCACACGACCCAGACCCATCTGGGTGCGCACGGGGTCCAGGAACCCTGAAGTCCCACTGGCAATTAAAGTCAGCGGGGACGATATTTAAACCAAGAATTAAACTACTTAAAGTACTTGAAATCTTCATTAATGTAGTTAATCATGCTGGGAAGTGATTTCAATGCTGCCTCAATGTCATTCCCGTGCTGTGTGAAGCACGCCATGGGAAACTAGGCAGGTTGCAGTCAGCAGCCATTTGGACAATTAAATGCCTGTTTGACAGATGGGGATAAAAGGTGAGTTATTGCAGCAGGGCACTCAGTTCACTCAGACAAACTTTTGGCTGGGAGTTCTTTGTGTTTAGTCTGAAAATTCTTGGTTCACACTCAGAATGATTCTGTTTACACATATTTACCTACTTTTTGGACCCCCTCAAACTGACAACATCAGGATGGGGGTGTGCAATGGCTACATTCACCAGTACACCTGAGGAGGAGGAACATCACCATCCTCGCCAGGCACGGCGTGCACTTCCACCACTTGCAGCTCCACAACACAGAGATGCGCCACAGGCACCTGCACAAGAGCAGAGAGGGCAACAACAGAGGGACCGACGTATCAGGAGGGTCTACAGACCAAGGCTGAGCTTCCTGGACCTCTCTGAAGAGCTGTGCCTACGAAGGCTCAGAGTGAGTCACCAGGTGGTCGCAGACATCTACAGCCTCCTTCATGCCGAGCTACACCCAGCTGGGCCTGGTGGCATCGCATTGCCCGTTGCAGTTAAAGTGACCACTGCCCTCAACTTCTTCACCTCTGGATCATTCCAGGGCGCCACCGGTGACATCGCCGGGATCTCTCAGTTGTCTGCCCACAAGTGCGTAACACAGACCACCGATGGATTGTTTTGCGGGGCGTCCCACTATGTCAACTTCCCCATGGATGACCTCAGCCAGATGGAGAGGGCAGTGGGTTTCTACTCTGTAGCTAGCTTCACACGGGTACAGGGTGCTAGTGATTGTACACATGTAGCAATCCGAGCACCTCCACACGAGCTAGGACTGTTCATCAACAGAAAGGGATATCACTCCATCAATGCACAGCTCGTTTGCAAACAACGCAAAAGATTTCTTCACGTGTGCGCCAGATTCCCTGGCAGCAGCCAAGATTCATTCATTCTGAGGCAATCCAACATCCCAACCCTCTTCCACGCACTAAACAGCTTTAAGGGCTGTCTGCTCGGAGACAAGGGATACCCCCTGCACATGTGGCTCATGACATCTGTGAGAAACCCCATCAGCGAGGCACAGTGTTGATACAACGACAGTCACCAGGTCTGTCATTGAACATGCGATAGGACTGCTGAAGATGCGATTTCGGTGCTTGGATCGGTCTGGGGGAGCACTTCAATACACACCAGCGAGAGGGGGTAGAATTATAGTCATCTGTTGTGCCCTGTACAACATGGCGCAACAAGGAGGGTTACAGGTTGATGAGGCCCCACACTCGCATCCAGCATCCACATCTGCCTTCAATATTGAGGAGGAGGAGGAGAAGGAGGAAGATCAACCCATCGGTCGAGCAGCGGCTCACCTGGCTGCTGGTGAGGCCAGGGAGTCACTACTTTTTGAACGATTCTCATAAGGACATCTGCAAAGTGAGGATAGTCCTTTCCTCAGACCACCTGGAAAGAGCAGCACCAGCACCAGTGCCCCCCCTGCCCCCCAGAACAAAACAGTCCTACAACTACACGTACGCCCACTGTAAATGCGCCCACTGTAAATGCACCCACTGGGTGGCATCAAGTCTCACCATTCGTGATGAAGCACATGAAAGGGTGCTATCACAAAAGGCAGTCAGGAATGGGCAAGACGTGGCAGCAGTGGTGAGATTGCTAACATTTAATGTGAATGTAACAAAAACCAAATATAAATGAAAAACATGACAGTCTGTCAGACACCCCTGTGCATACCCTTTGTGATCACAAAACCTTAGCCTTTCGCTTTCTACTACTTCCACGCGGTGCAGCCCCTGTGGCTGTAGCAGAGGTAGTGGCAGGTTGCTCATGTTCATGCCCTGACTGTTGAGATGCTTTTGCCCTATGCCCTCTTGCTTTGGAGCCATTGAGGGCCCCACCGGGGCAGACTCGGCCACCTGGAGAGGAGGCAGCATTGTGGGTACTGGGTTGAGAGGGGCAACGGGTGAGATGTGGGAGCGCTTTGAGTGGCGTCCCCACTTCCACGACCCTTTTTCCATCATCCCTCTTCTGGGCCAGGCCCACATCACTCCTGTCACCCCGCTGGAGAACAGTTTGGAGGACATGTGTGATGCTTTGGAAGCCCTCTTGTAACGTTTCTGTCTGCCTGTTTACCTGAGTCCGAACGGCTATTGTCTGGGCCTGAATGGACTCATTTGTGCTTGAAGCTCAATGGAGGCTAGCCTGCTCTCCATCGCAGATATTCACGCACTTACCTGCACCACTATCTCAGACATGCCCGTAAGCACCTGTGCCACCATTCCACTAATGCTGGAGGTGGACTTCTCCATTCTTGATGCTATTATGGAGAGTGTGCATGGCATCTGTTCTACTACCTCGCAAATTTGCTGCTGTCCTTTTAAAGGATGGCCCCTCGGGTTCAGCATCTGTGTCCAGCTGAGCAGAGCTTGGAGACGAGTGCATCGACTGATGGGAACTCTCCACAGCTGCCCCTGCCACCAGTGTCTGCTCATGTTCACTTGTGTGTGGTGACTCACCAGGTGCCAACCCAACTAACTGACTACTGGGACCCACCGAGATATGAGTATCTGTGCTGGTGGATGGCTCATTAAGATATGACGGTGCACCCTCAGAGGCTGGGAGCTCCTCTGAGGAATCGCCTTCTCCTGTCACTTCGGTCACTGAAGGGCCTGGAATAGAACAGAAGGCAATATTAAGCATCATCACAGATGTGTTATGTTGCGATGAGCATACTGAGGTGTTGAACATGCCAATCATTGTTAACATCAATTCATGTTGTGTGTGATGAATGTTAAAGTTGTGTGACCAGACGTTTGTGGGGTGCCAGTCTCGGTGACCAGACGGACAAGCACTCAAGGGTGCAGCTGATCTGCAGGGCCTTCTCCTCCGCCTCTGTGAGGACTATTATGGTCAATCAGAGAGAACACTGATTTAAACATGGATTAATCAACTAGTTCACATAATGGTTGATCAACAACGCATGATTCCAATCATTTCTGAGGCAACTTCTCCCTGAAAGTTCCTACATTTTCCATGAAAGTCTTGCATTGTGAACATATTGCTCAGATTGTCTACACCAATTGGCCCAAAACACATTTTAATTTAACTTCTGTAATAAATTTTGCCAAAATATTTGGCTTTATAATATTTCCTGCAAACTATAGCTTGTATATATAAAGAATATAAGGAATGTTCTGTGAGAAATGAAAGATTTGATTAAATATTATTGCAAGAAATGATACACATTGAGAATTTAATATTCATAACTCAGACCTGTCCCGTTTAGTGATAATTCAGTTCTGAAATGCACTTGCTTCACGAGAGCACCTACTTCCTTCATTTTGAGTTTGATATGGGAGGCACCAGGATGGTTGTGTTTGACATGCACACAAAAGCTGCTTTGACTTTCCACATATGACTCCCGTTTTAGTACCACAACATAATTTGACATTGCTTACTGTAAATTTATTTGATTCCACAAATTCTTTCTCTCTGCTTTCCATTGAAATCAAAGCATCAACTGAACCTCACCAGGATTGTATGTTTAACTCTGAAGCCTTGTGTTTGCCAACAATTATAGCATGATCAGACAATACATCAGAGTGTAGAAACTATTCTCCTATCACATCTAAACAGCTACTTAAATATTGCTATATCCAACTGTTTAAAACCAGATTATTAACGAACGTGCTCTTTAAAATAATAGGCTTTGAAATTATAGTGTGAGATGATGGGTATAAAAATACATTTGTCTGAAATGTCTCTATTTTAGTGGCGGTTTTTAACCTGTTTATTTTAGGGCTAAACTTTGGAAAATGCATCCAAATTCATTGTTACTCTTTAGTAATCAAACATTAAATATTATGTGAATGCACATTTCAAGAGGAAGGGTATTAAAAAAAGACCAAAAGATGAGAGAGCAGATGAAAGAAACTGACAAGAGACAATGCGGATGTCATTTTTTTACTTGAAAGAGTTTAAATGGGATCCACACAGACTGGCCTCCATATGGATTGGCATTAGTCCAGTTCAATAACTTTTGGTGAAGCCTGAGGGACTCATTACTGAGCTGCCTCTATCTGTCTGTCTGTGCGCCATTGTATCCATAGTGCAGTGATCTCCAGATGCACGAAAACCTGATCCCAGCAGAATGTGATATAACCTTAGAAACCCAGAAACTATTTCCTATGCACTTCTACCGAATTGTTTTTCAGACTGGAGGGAAGTATACAGTAGTGTTCCCCAGGGGTCAGTATTAGGACTGCTGATCTTTTTGATATATATTAATGACCTGGACTTGGGTATAGAGGGCATAATTTTCAATTTGCAGATGACACAAAATTCGGAAATGTAGTAAACAATGAGGAGGATAGTAACAGAATTCAGGAGGACATAGACAGACTGGTGAAATGGGCAGATGAAATTTAACGCAGAGAAGTGTGAAGTGATACATTTTGGTAGGAAGAATGAGGAGAGGCAATATAAACTAAATGGTTCAATTTTAAAGGGGGTGCAGGAACAGAGAGACATGGGGGTGTATGTACACAAATCTTTGATGGTGGCAGGACAAGTTGAGAAGGCTGTTAAAAAAGCATATGGGATCCTGGGCTTCATTAATAGAGGCATAGAGTACAAAAGCAAGGAAGTTATGCTAAACCTTTATAAAACACTGATTAGGCCTCAGCTGGAGTATTGTGTTCAATTCTGGGCACCACACTTTAGGAAGGGTGTCAAGGCCTTAGTGAGGGTGCAGAAGATATTTACTAGAATAGTATCAGGGATGAGGGACTTCAGTTATGTGGAGAGTCTGGAGAAGCTGGGGTTGTTCTCCTTGGAGCAGAGAAGGTTAGTGGAGATTTGATAGAGGTGTTCAAAATCATGAAGGGTTTTGATAGCATTAGTAAGGAGAAACTGTTTCCAGTGGCCTAAGGGTCAGTAACCAGAGGACACGGATATAAGGTGATTGGCAAAAGAATCAGAGACGACATGAGGAATTTTTTTTTTTCTGCAGCGAGTTGTTGTGATCTGGAATGCATTGGCTGAAAGGGTGGTGGAAGCAGATTCAATAGTAACTTTCAAAAGGGAATTGGATAAATACTTGAAGGGAAAAGAATTACAGGGCTACCGGGAAAAAGCAGGCGAGTGGGACTAATTGAATAGCTCTTTCAAAGAGCTGGCACAGGCACGATGGGCCGAATGGCCTCCTTCTGTGCTGTATCATTCTATATAGAATTCATAATCAAACATGCTCCCTAATTATTAATTGAGTGCGCTGACCAGGGCCGGCTTAACGCATGGGCCTATGGGGTTCGTGCCTAGGGGTCCTAGCCAAATATGTGGCCCCTGGTAAAACTTACCATAACGCATAAAAACTGCTTACAACTGTTGGATCTGTTTGATTTAAGTGCAGTATATTAAATGATTTGCTTTATTATTAATGCCGTGTGTAAATATTCTATGCGCCTATTTCTTCATGCATTTTACCACATGTCTGTGTTTTAATGGATCGGGGGAGGAAGGGGTTGTACGGGGTTGGGGGGGTGCTGCCGGGGGGCCTCGAATATTCTTGGTGCCCAGGGCCCCAAGAATTCTTAATCCAGCTCTGGTTATGACTGAATTTACTAGTCTGCCACTTTTGTGATGTGGCGCCATTGTGACGTTAATCATCAGCAGCACTCCTTTCTGATGTGGACACATTTTCCAACCTACAGTGTGAGTAGCTCATTTTTGAGAAGCTGGGCTAATGATCAGTTGCAAAAAACCAGGCTTTAAAACTCATTTACAGCCAGTCAGTCAGAACCCTTTTTGAATAAAGTTGCTTTCGAACAATGGATGTTTTAGCCGGGCATCAGAAGAGTGGAGGTAAGATAGATATTTTAAACTTATAAAAGTAGGTTTAAAAATCTTTAGAATTAATTGAAAAGAGTATAAATAAAATAAAAATGACAGAGAATAGGAGGGGAAAAAGGATTACAGGTGAGGTATCTTTATAGGGTCAGGGCTGAGAAATAGCAGGAGCAGCGCTGGGTTTCATGGGTATAGGGCTGAAAGGCAAAGACGGATCAAGCCAGTAAAATAAATAAAGAGAAAAAGAGACAAATGAAGTTAGAAACCACAGCGGTGGATAAAAAATGAGCAGAATGTGGTCTATTGCGTGCAATAAATGGGGAGAAGTAGATAGTACAAGACAGAAAGAAAGTATGATACAGTAAATAAAGGAAAAAGTCAGTGAATTAGAGTAAGTGAGCCTGAATGAAAGATTAAGAAAGTGCAAGAGAGAGAAAGGAATCAATAAAGAGCATTCTTACATTAAAGAACTGTTTATTTGGGAGGTTCAGGAATGAGGTGGTTTATTGGCTAATGAGAAAGTATCTTTGTTCTTTTAGTTTCCACTTGCTGTATTTTTAAAAAACAAATTACCCCTGTGGAAGATTATGCCTTTTATCATTTAACTTCTGCATAAAATGTTTGACATCTGGTTGTTAAATTTACTCCAGAAAATGACATATTTTGAATTCATTTTTGATTTATGCGATAACACTTGATAACTCTTTCAAATTTCTAGACTATAAAGAAGACTCGTTTTCCTCACTGGAATGAAGTGTTTGAGTTTGAACTGGAGGATGGCTTAACAACAGAAGGAATGACATTCACTGTGGAAGTCTGGGACTGGGATATGGTGGGAAAGAATGATTTTCTGGGAAAGGTGAGTTGCCACTGTTTGACCTGGCAGTTTACAAACTTTCACATTTTGACGTCAGCAGAATACTTAATGGGGGTGTGTAGTGGATGATCTCTAGCCACCATTGTAATCTTCTATTTATAAAACAAACGGCCCAGCTACATAATATATGAGTGACAAGGCCACGTGTGTTGAGTTTAGCTGGGTCCGCAGGTTTTATAAATATTCCATCACATCAGCCGCTATGGGTTGCTTTCACACAATGAAAGTATTGAGAAATATCAACAGTATCAGTGTATAAAGGATGTGTGTGTCTCTATTTACTTAAGTATTAGAATGGATATTTGCTTCTGTAGAGGGAGAGCACACCCAGTGTAGTCCAGTTTAGCAATATGTTCCAATGTGTGCCATTGCCGCAATGTGTTGCTGAGATTGTTTGTGCCTCTCCCAAAGTTGTCAGCTACCCACTGGTTAGAGGGTTAGTTTCAGCATATAGTCCACCTCTCCTGAGTTAGGTGGTATACAGTACATCGGTAGTTAAGGAAAAATGTCTTAACCTCTTTATCTACTAGTAAAATAATAATAGAAAATGTCTATTATTTAAAACATCCTTGATGAGGGATACAGCTGTTTACCTCTGAATTCTGTTTGTGGTTTTTTTTTTAAATACCATGATTATTGTGGATGTAAATCTATCAGGAAGACCAGCTGAAAGCTGATCATTGCAGTTATGACTAAAACATTGCT